>NW_025963890.1:40652125-42115875 GCF_023055435.1 Haliotis rufescens
TGCATGTGATTGTGAAGGTGCCAGTGGAGGGGCACGACTACTCTCACCTTATGCCGGGTGTCATCACTACCAGTACTTGATAGCATGCTTCATCTTCCCGAGGCATTGGAGTTAACTGACTAGAAAAGTCCATTTCCACCCTTGCCGAACAAGGCATGAATTATGGAGTTACATGTTGTAGTCAGTTAACTCCCTTGCCTCTGGAGATGAGCAGGCTTATGATACAGTCGGAATCGTACAATGGACTTCTATTAGAGATTTCTTATGATTATGGAAATGCTTGTGTCGTTTTTATTTATTATAACATTTAGATAACTGTTAGCATTGATTTACCGGTAACATATTTCTGGGGAAAGCATTTATCAATCTTACCATCTGGTATTTATTTTTGGTTTCTAAGATTTGGATTTTCCAATGAACCTTTGAAAAACAGACAATACAAGTTTTAAGAAATGACGGTATGTCATAGTTTAACATTATATCTGTTAGTATTTTTCTGTTGATAAGTCTTCATGTAACATATGTTTCAGTTTCCTCAAATCATAGATCTAAATGTGGGAGGGCGGCACCTGAGCACCCGTATTTCAACTCTCACAAAGTACCCTGATTCCAAGTTGGCCGATATGTTCAGTGGGGAATATGTTATGCCAAAAGACAAAGATGGCCGGTTCTTCATCGATGCGGATGGCGACGTATTCGCTCACATTCTCAACTTCCTGAGGTACGAGATGCTGCCCCCTCCCGACCAGGCAGCTGCTGTACACAAATATGCAAACATTTTTGGCATTAAGCCTTTGCTTGCTATATATTTACAGTGGGGACCAGTCTTTGCACAGGCTTTGAGAGACAAGTGGAAACTTGGAATAGCCGGGTATGACGACTGCCTGAATCAGGTGCGGGAAGGCCTGGTGGCAAGTCGGTATCACAGTGGTGTCGTGTTCATCCAGTTCTCGGATTCCTCTCAACACGTGTTCACTCTGTGCAAGGTGGCTGGTATTCCTGAGGGACATCATGTCATCAACGTCAAATACTCCTCCTCTGCAATGGATGGGACCAATCTTGTCCATTTCCTCAATGAGGACCTGAAGCGTATCGGTGTTCACCTTCAGCCGGGGGACTTCCGACCAGAACCAAAGTGTGGTTGTCGCGTGGCTTTTCGGTACATGATAAAACTTGAGTAACTGATGTACCCATAATTGTCACATTGTGTAGTTTGGTGCGATTAATGTATACTTCCCAGGCGAATAACATACAATCTACAGCAACCTATGCTTGTCGTGAGAGGTTGTCAGGCTGGCTGACTTGGTTGAAGCATGTCATCGTTCCCAATTGCGTAGATCGATGCTAATGATATCAATCACTGGATTGTCTGGTCCAGACTCGATTATTTACAGACCGCCGTCAAATAGCTGGAATATTGCTGAGTGCCGCGTTAAACAACCAACCAACCAACCAACCAACTTTTAGGCATAATTGTCGATTAAGCAACGTGGCACACAGGTGTTTGAGAAGGTGAAAGACGACAAATAACAAATAATTAATTGATGTAACTTGTTTACACTAATAAACAGGCGAGTATAATCATATTCTCCTGACAAAAGTATACATAATGACTACACAGCTAGTTTGCATTTCAAGCTTTGTAGTGGAGAGTATAGTTGTATATAATGTTTATACTTGTGATTACGTATACACTTGTCTAGTGGTAGTGCGTCCAACCGGAGAGCGGGTGGTCCGGGGTTAGATCCCCGGCCGCGTCATACAAAAAGACGTTGACTTGTGACGGTTGAGTCATGTGAATACATCTTAGTTGTGCGTGTACCATATGTATTGTGTAATAAAATACCTACATATTTTACTGTTGCTTTTAGTGTCTTTTGTCCTTGTTTGTTAACGCCGCACTCAGCAATAGTCCAGCTATATGACGCCGGTCTGTAATTAATCGAGTCTGGACCAGATACGATGACATGCATCAACCACGTCAGCCAGCCTGACCACCCGATCCCGTTCGTCGCCTTTTACGGCAAGCATGGGTTGCTGAAGACCTATTCCACCCCTGCTTTTTGTGAGTAAAAACGGATTTACTCCGCATAAACAAAAGGACGAGAAGGAGGAGAGACGTAAGTGTTCCAGACTGGGGACATTATCCACAGAAGGGAGAGATCCACGTTTGTCGCAGAACTGTCAGAATCGGAAATTCGAACAGACGATATGTGGAACTCGCAAGGCTAAGAGATGACCGTCTGTACTGTGAAATGCGACATCTAAGTTTGTTACTCTTAAATAAATTTTTAACAATTGTGACCCTGCTTCACCATCAGGAAAACATCTTCTCATCCTTCGTTAATAGATACTTTCAGGTGAAGGTTTTTTATCGTGGATAAATTCTGTACATTTCGTCCTGAGAATCTTAGCTGCATAAAGAGTTATGGTTATTACAGGGAGATCAACCACATTTCTGTTTTCATAAAACATGACAATCCAGTGAAGTGCTAATGTTCCGGATATCCTATGTTAGAATCAGCGTTTGACTGTTGAGGACATTGCACTCATTGTTAGATACGTCGTCTCCTGGCAGACTTCTCGGATGTATAACAAGGGTGCGGCTGTGCCGTCCGTTGCCCGTTAAGGGCCGTGGCTAGCTGATGGGGCTCTTCGGGAGTGTTTCTGTCTTCTCTTACTAGTACATATAGGATTACCTTAGTACATATCATATGTGGGTCTGTCAGTAGAGGATACTCCGAGTCCAACGTTACTGTGTAAGTATTTCTTCAATAACTCTGACATTAGCGTTCTGGTAGATGAATCGATCGTGTTCAGAATTTGTTCTGGTATGGAATCGATGTTTCAAAGGAGATAATTTATTTACAATTTCCTAATTAAAAATCCTTAATTCCGTTCGGGAGTGATAATACATCTGGACCGTTAGACGTTAAAGATTCTGGGTTAAGATTAGTTTTCAGCAACCCACGCCTGTCTAAAGAGGAGACTTGGTTGATGGGTGTCATCATATCCCAATTGCATAGAACGATTCTCATAATCTCAATCCCTGGATTCTTGTCTGGTTCTTACTCGATTATGTATAGATCGTCAAACAAACAAACAAACAAACATATTCCTTGTGATTTGAATAAGGTAGTGGTGATGATTCTGACAAGCTTGCTGGTGTATATTTTATTTGCGCTCCATACTTCAAGTAAGAGGGGAGACAACTCACTTGCACTTACACGGACCCAGATCACGGTGAAATTACAGAATACCACTGTACCATTTCTGAGATATTATGTTGGTAAAGGATCATATTTATTTTTTATATTGTATGTATCTCTCATTCATTCTACACAAACAAAGAGTATTCAGTCAGCAATTACTACGTGACTCACATATGACAAAGCAGACAAAATTTATGGATAACAACTTAAATACTGTAAAGGCGACGTTTCGGTATAGATCCCCATACCCTTGTATCAAGCAAGACTGAATGAAGAACATTGTACATAATATATATAGTAGGTGAAGCCTGTGCAAATAGTCTGTGAACTTGCAACATGGCAAACATACAGTTAGAAGTGAAGTTTATCCCGTCTCAGCGCGATGGACGTATTCCATGTTTTTCGAGGATACATGTTCAAATCAAACAAGCAGAGCGTGAGTGAGTGAGTTAGTTAGGCTTAACGCCGCTTTGAACAAGATTCCAGTTATACCACGGCGTGTCAGCATGAAGTGGGATGAAAGCCCGAAGTGATACCGGTCTCAGACGTTTACCATTTTGGTGAAACCCACGGCACGGGTGCTGACACACCTAGAAACAAAATCGGGGCGAACCGGGATTCGAACACATAATCATCGGTCTGCACAGCGACTTGCGTCGCCTTACATGACCAATCAAGAAGAGACATGATTGACAGTCATGTGAGTGTTTCTAGAAGATGTGTTCTGCAATAGTGTCCACAACGAATGTCATAACTCCTGTAAATAAAATAATGACAAAAATGGTTATATGATCGGGTGGCTTAGTCGTCTAAGATGCCGCGATTCGCTGTGCAGAGTTGCGTCCCGTGGACACGCCAGAAACCTATGATTAATGGGTTTGAATCCCGGTTCGCCCCGATTAGGCTTGTCAGCTTGTCTAGGCTTGTCAGCACCATACCCGTGCTCGTGGGTTTCACTGAAGTGATAAACGTCTGAGACCTGCATCACTTCTGGCTTTCCTCCCACATTAAGCTGACACGCCGCGATATGACTGGAATACTGTTAAAAGCGGCGTTAAACACAACTCACTCAATCACTATATAATGGCGGTCTGTAAATAATCGAGGCTGGACAAGACGATCCAGTGCCTGACATCATTAGCATCAATCCATGCAATTGGGATCGATGACATGCATCAACCAAGTCAGCGAGCCTGACCACCCGATCCCGTTAGTCGCTTCGACAAGTATTGTCGCCTTTTACGGCAAGCATGGGTTGCTGAAGACCTATTCTAATCCGGATCTTCACGGATCTTATTTGTAGATGTACGTTAAACCAGTTCTACAATTTATAATACTATTTATTAAGATTTTAGTTTTAGTTTACTTTTAAGTACACTCAACAAGCAATAGTGAAACTACAATTAATTATATAAGCAAATAAGTTTTGAAATGGTCCCTGACAGTAATTCTCTTTTGTCTTTGGTCACATACTCCGATGTTAATAAGGTACTTGCCTGGAGTTTCAACAGGCAACAATTCTCTGCATTCTGTCTTTTTGTACCCAAGCTGAATGCATCTCACCCCCGTTGCCCCTCCCCAAATCACATCCTGTCACACCCAAACTGAAGATCCTCCTGTAGCATTAGCGCCTGGAGGAGAAAAGAAATGATAGCATGATAGCAACTAGAGCTGTACTTGTAGGTACGTTTCCTGCTAACAAAATGCTAATGGTTTAAAATCTTCTGTATATTTACGTAACACTAAATCAATAAACCTATTGCGCAGTCCTCTGCAATTCTACTTAATTTGCTTGAGCTGCCCATGGGGCTCAATTGGAAATCTTGAGCAGGAGGAAAGCACATTCCCACAGACTGGGAGTGAAGGACTAACCTCCATCTCAAGAGGCTCAAAAGAATTATGAACCTTTACAAAGGTTGTGATAGAAGGCATCACCAAATGCTGGAGTGCAATGGCTCGATGATAAATGGGCTTCAACATGTTTCAATTTCATGTGTTGTGTTTGATGTTTTAATTGAGTTAGAGGACTCTCTGTTTCGAAAGCAGATGTCAATATCACTTGGTTATTTTGAAATATTGGTGGGGGGGGGGGGGGGGGGGGGGGTTCTCACGCAATTGGTCACCGTTTACCCACAAAGAGGGCAGTTTGATTAGAGGCCATTGACACTTTGGCAGCTGGAGTCGTGGAAGAGACAGTGGTTGAAAACGTCAAACGTGTTTGGAATGGAGGAAATAACGTTTTGTCCTCTGTGTTGTCCTCTGTCATGTCTGACATACAGCCAGTACGTCTCTTACATTGCCTCTGCTAGAATTCAGTGTCGACACATGTCATTACCACCTCCGTTACTTAATGATCACTTTATTCATTATGATGTAACTTCTATGATTACTGATTGATAACGTTGGATAAAATTATATCTACGAGGGGCGTTCAACAAGTTTTGCAACTTGGGCATTTGTGTTTACACAAACAATTTCAACTTTTGGCAGGTGTGACACTAGTCATAACATTAGGTTGACACGTGTCATAACAAGTTCCAGACACAACAATAAGTTAGGTGTGATGGCTTCATTCACCTAAGGGTGGTCACAATCATAGATTCTCTCAAACATGAACAATGCGCTGTAATAAAGTTCCTTACCAAGGGGGGATGCAAAGCAAAAGAAATCCATGATCGCATGTGTAAAGTGATGGGTAAGGATGCTCCGAACTATTCCACAGTTTGCAACTGGTCTCTACAGTTTAAAAGGGGTAGGAAGTCCATAGATGATGACCCAAGGTCAGGCAGACCAGATGCCACCCTACCGGAAACCATTGCTGCTATAGAAAGAAGAATCTTGTCTCACCGACGAGTAAAAGTATCTGAACTTTCTAGGGAATTCCAAATATCAGTTGGAACTGTTGTAACCATTATTCATGAGCATCTTGGTATGTCCAAGGTATGTGCAAGACGGGTACCTAGAAACCTCAGAGCTCAAGATCGCCATCAGAGAACTGAAACATGGATCTACCACTGGGACCAAGAAACTAAACTGGAATCCATGCAATGGAAGCACCCCAATTCTCCGCCTCCGAGTAAGTTTCGAATTCAACCATCGGCTGGCAAGGTAATGGCCACCATATTTTGGGATGCAAGAGGCATGTTACTGATTGATTACATGCCACCAAAAACTACAATCAATGGACGGTATTATGCTAATGTAATGAAAGAATTGCGAAAATCTATTCGCCAGAAACGCCGTGGGATGTTAACACGTGGTATTCTACTTTTGCATGACAACGCTCTGGTTCACTAGTCGAGAATTGTACAGGCCGCCATATGTGAATGTGGATTCGAACAGTTAAATTACCCACCCTACAAGTCTAGACTTAGCCCCCAGTGACTATTTCCTGTTCCGGCAAATGAAATCTGCCCTACGTGGTAGACGCTTCAAGGATGAAGAATACAAAAAGACTGTCACAGAGGCATGATTAGAGGGCCAATCTTCGGATTTCCATAAAAGTGGTATTAATAGCTTAAGGACAAATGGAATACGTGTATTGGGGTGAATGGAGATTATATTGAAAAATAAAAGTGCAAAAGATATTCTGCGACTTGGTCTTATATTGAAGTTGCAAAACTTATTGAACGCCCCTCGTAATATGTTTTCATCCTGCGAACAGCACGTGTGTTGTTACAATTTTCTTAAATGGACCATATTGCGGCCAACTATTCTCTATTGCACGTTAATCTTGACTACTCATCGAGATTTGGGTCACGACTGTTTGCTCATGAAAAAATGAATATTTATTGATTGTTTTCAGGAAACTGTAAATGAATCGCTTATACAGTTTTTCGTAAATGTATCAAAACACCTCCATCTATACACAGTAAAAAAAGTGTTGCACCCCCACATTAATACGTTTGATACATCACAACATTTAAAACGCCCGACTCTGGTTTTAATGGTAGGTATTCCTTGGGGATCTGATGTTAAATGTGTAATGTTTTCGGAGGGAAGATGATCACCAAAACGTAGCAATCAGCACGTGAATTGCATGGTGCATGACATTTGCAGATTGCAGTATCTTCTTAAGCTCAACATCGCCTATAAAAGATGTTCTCTGACAGCCCAGTTTATTGTAACCCACAATGCCGGGTAGACGATTGTCAGAAGCAGTCAAGTGGCAGATTATTGGCCTTCATGGAGCAGGTCTTTCGTTCAAGGAGATTGGCAGAAGAACCGGACATCACTACTCAACAATAAGCCGTTTGGTCAGAAAACACGCACAAACTAATGATGTAAGGAATCGCAGACCCTCTGGCAGACCACGTAAGACCACAGTTAGAGATGACAGAGCGTTGTTGAGGGTGGTAAGGCGTCATCCATTTGCTACAAGCACAACCTTGAAACGTCTTTGGCTTCCTCGTCAACAGTTCAGTACCCAGACCGTGAGAAATCGTCTTAAAGCTGCAGGGTTGAAGTCCAGAAGGGTTATCAAGCGACCTAAACTCACAGACAACCACAAACGACTACGTCTAGCCTGGTGTAGACTGAGACAGAACTGGAACTTGAGGTCCTGGAGAAGAGTCCACTGGTCGGACGAAAGCAGGTTCCTTCTGCATGTTGTGGATTGCAGAGTGAGAGTATGGAGGCGTCCTGGAACAGCTTATACTGCAAGAAACATCATGCCAACTGTACCATATGGAGGTGGATCTGTTATGGTCTGGGGATGCTTCTCATTTGATTGTAAGCTTGATTTAGTGACCATACGAGGCAACTTGACAGGGGAGCGCTACATCCAAGAGGTGCTGAATCCAGTTGTGGTGCCCCATTTTGACAATCATCCACTGGCCACCAGACCGATATTCATGGATGACAATGCCAGACCACATCGTTCACGAGCTGTGACCCAGGTTATCCACAACAATGCTCTGACGCAGATTCCATGGCCAGCAATGAGTCCAGATCTGAATCCTCTGGAACATGTATGGGACATTTTGGGACGCCTGATTTATCGTCGGGACCCTCCTCCACAGAACTTGCGTGAATTGGAAGCAGCATTACACGAGGAGTGGCAGCAGCTGCCCATGGAGCGATTCCAACGTCTGGTGAGGAGTATGAGACGAAGACTTCAAGCTGTGATCCAAGTGCTTGGTGGAAGTTCTCGATATTGACTTACTGTGTTTGTCAAATCTCCATATGACATTCTTACCCTATTGGATGAATTTGGTCACTAAAAATTATTGAGATGTCACCATACTTAATGCGTCTTCGTTGTTCGTTCATTTTTCGTAAAAGTTCAGCATGAGATTATTACATGCCATAAGGTCATGGAATACCCCATTTAAGTTCATTGTATAGACAATACACTGGTTTGTTGGTATACACGAAATCCTGGTTATAATATTAATTCGGTTATCTTTACACCCTTTCAAAACACCCCTCCATGAAAAAGTATAGGGGGTGCAACACTTTTTTTACTGTGTATAGTTTACTGACGAAACCTATAACATAATCTTAATACACTGGTGAGCAGATATACATCCAGTGTTTTTAAGCCTTTTTTAATATTGGCTAGAATTGTGCACAACCACCAGTAGCTAAATCCTGCTGGGGTATCATGCAGGAAGCCGAGGTACTGTAAGTCCACATGATCCCCAGCGAGGTGGCCTAGCTTTGGTTACTGGTGGCCTATAGCCCGTGTTTGGAAACTCTATACATGATATTGTTATGCTCAAATATGTTTCATAAATTGATTTTAAATATTACTTTGCGTAAATGACTCAAATGTGAATAACTTAACTTCGCTATATGACTGAAATAATGCCGATGGGCCGTTAAATTTTAACTCACTGACTCTTATCTTCTGCCTGATAATATATTAGAGTTTTAAATTGGTCAGGTTCACAGACTAAAAAATCGCGCCGAGGTCAAGGTTTAGGTTCTTTCAGTTTATCTTATCATGAATAAGATCACAATGGAATATTACCGTAGTTACACAGCGACTTGAGGTAGGTTGCCTTCTATAATTCCTCTACCAGTCGACATTAGGGTAGGACGGTACTCTCGTCGTTCATTACTAGTTCTGGAATTGTATGTTATCACTTTATTAGTGTGTGTGTGTGTGTGTGTGTGTGTGTGTGTGTGTGTGTGTGTGAGAGAGAGAGAGAGAGAGAGAGAGAGAGAGAGAGAGAGAGAGAGAGAGAGAGAGAGAGAGAGAGAGAGAGAGAGAGAGAGAGAGAGAGAGAGAGAGAGAGAGAGAGAGAGAGAGAGAGAGAGAGAGCTAATACGCACATATTCGCGGGTTCGTATTTCAACGTTGTTACTGCATGTGTATCATTACGGTGGGTGCCGATGACACTTACGTTGGTTCCACAGCTGCTTTTCAAATCCAACATTCCATGCTTTTGTGTATGTAATATCATTATGTATTGTGAACTGTATAACCAGCCTGGCGAGACAATGCAAACTACACACACTCAAGAGACCTGCTTTTAAATGATTCGTTACTCATATTATCAAACACGTGTTTCCCTGGCCTAGAACCGATTATTTCTTTGTGATGGATCCCTGTGGTCACATTATAAAGTTCATTACACATAAACATAGTATCATCAAATATTAAGGCTTGTTTTCCCTTTTCCACATTTTGTCAGTTAGGTAATTGCATTATATTTTTTCAGATAGAACTTGTTGGAAGTATCATACTCCCTCGAAAACCTCAGTGCAGGGCATATCCCAGATTCCAGGTTTGTATCACTTATTATTTCCCAGCACCATACACGTGCGCCAAGGTGTAAAACGTCTAGCACGTGTATCACTGTTGAGAAGTGAGATAAACACCGCTTTGTTCAGTATTTCATTCAGGGCGATTCTTTTTTTCTTAAAAAAACACCAAACAACAAGATCATATGTGTCTAAAGGATGCAACTGTGCATATCCCCTTGCTTTAGACGACTGGGCCAATTGGAACCCCATCTGTCAGTAATCCCACTTGTAACCCCAACTAAACTGCTGAATTGTTCTTTAAAGTGGCCTTTAACAAACCGTTCACTCAAATTGAACCAACTCACATTCTTAAATTTACCCCGCTTGTCTTTTGTAGACTCGATACCCTGAACACGTGGACTTCACAACGTATATTTTGACATTATGCAGGTGAGTGTACGATGTAATTGTTTTTCCTATTGAAACTCTGTGGTTCAAGAAAAAGTGTCAACATTTACTTTACTGCATATCGAGTGTGAGGATGAGTAGGCATCTAAGGTCACATCGGCAACATTTCTGTCTAAAGTGTCCAAACCGTGTGTATCCGCTGTTTACCCAGTGCGATGAGTCTACCGAAACATGTTACTGCCCAAATGCTTCCGGTAGGGCAGGACATACTTCCCCTTTTCGCGAACACCTGGTGTCATCACCTTTAGTGATCCATTCAAATTGTCACTGCTGTTTTGTCTTTTACACCTCAAAATATTGTTCTGCGGATAATAAACTCGATTCTTTTATGCTCTGGCGTTGGCGGTTCACCGCATCAGCAACATTGGTGCCTCGATTGTGTAAAATCTGAACAAATCACAAATTCACGTCAAAGGAATTGTAATCTAATAAGAACCTTAACGCACTTTGCATAAGAGTGTTCATTGAGAAAGGCAAACTAGAGTTCTCTATTTAATTAATGAAGTAGGGACCCGTGAGGATCCGGGGTAGAGTGAGTGAGTGAGTGAGTGTTTAACGTCACATCGGCAGTATTTAAGCCATTTCGTGACGAGAAGCTATACATTAATAATACACATATTTAGATGAAATAAAAACCTATCAAACGATGGACAGTACAATAACTAGAATATCACAGATGCGATGTAAAACTAGTTGAGAATATTAAAAAGCAGGAAGTAAAAGTGGGTAGAATAGGTCTTCACAACCAATGCAATGCTTGCCGTTATCGGCGACTAACGCACATATTTGAAAGCGAAAAACAAGATAATCAATAATTAAAGTGATGGCATACCTAATCTCTCACGGTACACAGCAAACGCTATCTTTATAGGACTGACATCGAACTACCAACTCGGGTTTCGTAGTATGTGGTCTAGTGTAATTACTACTTGCGTTAGGTGAAGAATTTCCTGTTCACTTGGTACCCTACAATGGTACCTTAGTGTCTCGCGGGATCCTCGCATACAGCCAGGTGTCGATCTTGCAATATCAGATATCAAAATCAGTTCAGACTGTCACAAACTAACTTTAAGCTGTTGTGTTAGGCCAGAGAGCCAAGGTGTCTTCCATATTTCCCAAGAAATGTAAGCGAAAGTAGATGTTCTACTTAACGTAAAAGCGGTCTTGAATATCTAGTTTTCCCTCAATACATTACAATTGAGATATGTGAAGATCCTGGGTAGAATGGGCCATCAGTAACCCATGCTTCCCGTAAAAGGCAACTATGGTTGTCGTAAGAGGCGACTTACGGGATCGGGTAGTCAGGCTCGTTAACTTGGTTGATGCATGTCATCGTATCCAAATTGCGTGGATTGATGCTCATGATGTCAATCACTGGATTGTCTGGTCCAGACTCGACGATTTACAGACCGCCGCCATATAGCTTGAATATTGCTGAGTGCGGCGTTAAACAACAAACAAACCAAATGAAGTAGGTGTAATATCCACCGTCATATGTACAGTAAACTACGTTTATAACGAACACGCTTATAACGAACTGACGGATATAACGAACTTACTTTTTGGTCCCGACTACTTGCTGTAGTCATGCTGTATATGTACATATAACGAACTATGGTTATAACGAACTAAAATTTGAAGTCCCGTTGAGTTCGTTATAACCGTAGTTTACTGTAGCTTGATTCCCTCATGTATATACATTGAATTTTGTCTGAATCCATTCGATGTTTGTCGTAATTGGGAAACATGCATCATTACCTCATATGATATTCTGATCATATGGCACATTACATGTGTTGGGTGGTGAATTATCAAATTACTGATTATAAACACACACACCCTTCCTCCCCACCAATCACAGGTAATGTAATCTCAAGGTAAACAATGGTGGGGTAAGAAATTTCTGCCGATGGACCTCTCGAATACACGCCGGAGCCAAACGTTGCGTCGATAAACTCGTTCTCTGCCGTCATTTCGAAACAAGTTAAACCGACTTTCATCAGTAAACTGCACTCGTCGCCAATTTCTCACTTGCCAGCGTCGAACCTGCCTCGCCCATCGCAGTCTCAGGCGTCGATGTTGAGCAGTCAGTACCATTCCTCGGAAAGGACGATACGCTCGGATTCCAGCAGCACGAAGTCGTCGCAGTACTGTACGTTGGCTAATGGGATGTCCAAACGCTGTTGCTGCCGTCGCCGTCGCCGTCGCCGTCGCCGTCGCCGTCTATTTCGCACGTGAATGAGCCGTATCTGACCGTCTTCCAGTGGTGTTGTCACTCGGGGTCGTCCGGTTCTAGGCCTATCCTGTGTCCCCCCTGTCTGCCAGTACCGTTGAATCAGCCTGGCAACTGTCAATTGTGTACAACCAAACCTTCTGGCAATTTGGACCTGTGTTGCCCCCAATTCGGTCACTCCGATGGCTCTCTCTCTTTCTCTCTCTGCTCCTGTGACAGTCGTGGCATTTCTTTTGTGTGCTTTCATCACGTGTGGTTATACCCTGCAGACGAACGCATTTATACAGCTAACATGCACGAGCAGTATATGCCATAGGCGGGAAACCTGTTTCACCATTTCTTGTCACCGCACGAGCGCCGTCAAAGGTGGCGCGTTCGGGTGAGGTGTTTTGGGGCTCCTGTTCCTTGGGCAGTCATATTCCCAATACCCACTTTCCACCAGTTATCGCTATTTTTAGGAAAATTATAAATTGCGAACCTATACTTTCTTTTGCCGCTTTGTTTAGTATTTACATAAATGAAAACAAAACTTGTATTAGTGTTTATTATCATGGTAAGAAGTAGACACACGCAAAACCATGCCCCGATATCATCCATAACATTATCTCCCAATTCACCCAAGCCTGCCTCCGACTCCGAAACAGACCGAGTCTGACGCGGTCGTAAAATCTACAAGACAACTTACTCTTTGAGTCCCAAAGCGTTACAGGTCAGCCGAAACTGATAGAGAACAGCTGTTGGATTGAGGTTGAGGTCAATGTGTGACGTGTCATGTGACTTGCATTGACTGGAAGGCAGCTTGACACTACTTGTGTAAATCACGGAACAAGACGGCTCGCCGATATTACAGGAAACACTGTTATCAAGGACCAACATCAATCTATCAGCTGGTGCTTCGCAAAATGTCTTCAGGTGTAAGTATATAGCCGGCATTAGATGTAAGATCAACTTGTCCTGGTGACATTGCCGCCCCATCATGGTGTCGCGTGATCTCCGCTCCCACCCACCTGTAGCGCGAGGTGTATGCCTTGTTACATACTAAATTCACTTAATGTGTCACTCAATTTCAATATGGAAAAAAGCGAATCCAGTTTAACCTTTCTCGATGTAAGAATCAATTTAATATCAGGGAGATTTGTACAAACTGATATCTTTTATAAAGATACTGATACGCAACAATATTTGGATTTTGCATCATGTCACCCTTATCATGAAAAAAACATTGTCCATGGTTCAACGGTTCCTGCCTTTTTTAATCAAAGTATTAAAATGGAGAAGATATTGAGCATATAAAAAATTATCAACACCCAAAAACAACCCAAAAATCTTAGAAAGCTTAGAAAGTTTGGATTGGTTAAAAGTCACCATTTTATTACATGAAAATTCCATGACGTGAATCAAATCTACAACCTCACCGGATATTTGCTGAAAATGTTATATGTCATGACTCCAGCTGGCCCATGTTGCAAGTGTTTTTCTCTCGCACGTTTTGATCGAATTCCATTGGACCGCGAAACGCTGTATTTTTTCACTATGAGGCACTTCGATGTTTTCTTAATTGTTCGGTATCTCTTGCATTTAGTGAGTGAGTGAGTGAAATTTAACGTCACATCGGCAATAATTCAGCCATATCGTGACGAAACAGTTATAATATTTATAATTTGATTTAATTAAAAAGCTGTCAACGATGGACAGTAAGATAACTAGAGTATCACAGTTTCGATTTTAAAACTAGTTGAAAACAGTTAAAAGAATACATTTTCATTCAACAATACAATATACAAAAAGGGCTATAGATCACCAGCAGCCAAAGTGAGGCCACCTCACTAGGGACCGTGGCTCTTGCATTTAGATGGCTCATAAGTGGGATAAAACACGCCAGCGAAAATCTAAAACCGCCAGTGAGGTACCCTCGCTTTCACCTAGCTCGCGATTTTACATTTCCCTATGAATAAGACGCCCTTGTATGTTTAACACATTGCAGTGTCATTTCGAGACTGGACATGACTTGTATCGAAATATGACAAGGAATGTTATTATGGACAGACATTTTTATACTCTATTAACATAATGTTTCATGGCTACTTCTTGTCCCTTCATCAGTTGAATGACAGGGTGTTGTTGTCTCTTTGTATGTGTCTAAGAGGTCGCCTTCTGCCCAGGGTGGGAGAACATGACTTATATACAAATGAAGCAAGTTTTTATTAGATACGTGAATAGATTCACGTTATACAGATAAGAGTGAGTGAGTGGGTTTAACGCCGCATTTAACAGTATTACAGTTATATCACGGCGTGTCAGCTTAATGTGGGAGGTAAGCCCGAAGTGAGGCAGGTCTCAGACCTTTACCACTTTGGTGAAACCCACGAGCACGGGTATGGTGCTGACAAACCTAGAAACATCACCGGGGCGAACCGGGATTTGAATTCACAATCAGGTTTCTGGAGTGCCCAAGGGACGCAACTCTGCACAGCGAATCGCGGCGCCTTAGACGACTGGACCACCCGTGCCCCCTATAGAGTTAAGAAGGAATTGCTGGCGTGACCGTCGTTAAAAAAAGAGAGTGACATGGTAATGATTAAAAGTTAAAGAGGATTTAAGTAAAATGCCTCATGAAAAACTCTCATACATTAAATAAATAATTCACCTTTGGTAAGTATTTCATATTTCATCACCCTGAACTGTATCAGTTGTCTCCCTTATAGTCTGTTTTCAGATATGTTTATGTGTAAACTGATGTTCATTGAGACGACGATGAGCACACATAGTGTATTGTTCTGTATTTCAGTTCCCTACTGTCATCGACTTAAATGTGGGTGGTCGACATCTGACAACCTCCCTGTCCACCCTCACCAAGTACCCGGACTCCATGTTGGCCACCATGTTTAGTGGAAGGCAGCCTGTGACCCAAGACAAAGATGGCCGCTACTTCATCGATGTGGATGGAGATGTGTTTATTCACGTCCTCAACTTTCTGAGATTCGGGAAGATGCCTCCACCCAAAGGAGCATCTGAGGTTATGGAATATGCAGAGTACTTTGGATTACAGGAACTGAAGGCATCTGTCCCCGAAGACTTTGAACAAGTGCTCTACGGAATATGGAAAAAGAAGCTACCTGACTACCAAAGTCAATGGGAAAAGGTGGAAAGACAATTAGGCTATCTTTCCACAAAATATTTTTACATTCACGTTGCCGCAAGCAGCGCTTGTCGTAACTTTCCGAAAACAAAAACACTGTTTCTTCAAGCTCCAGGCAGTAGGAACACCATTTACATAGAATTTTTAGACATCGGTAAAACGTACCCAACTGTCCTTTTGAATCTTCTTGCACACGACCTGAAAAGAATGAATATCTTCACGGACTATTGTGAGACGGAATGTGAGAATTGTGGTTGTCAAGCAGCCATGCGATTCAAAATTGGCAGGTGAAAAGCGTTAGATACCATTCCGACATTTTCAAAAATGGAACGTGGATCAGTTGTGGTATGGATGTAGATCTAAATTTTCGTCTTAATACGAATCAAATCTCACAAGACCAATTACTATTGTGGGACATTCCTTTGATTTGTGTCTATTGATGTTTCACCTACACAGGATATTGATGCACGACAACAGTTAACCCATCGTAAAGCAATTGACGTTTTGCTGCTTATCCAGTCTTATTTTCCTTGCCTTTGCTCTTAAAATAATTAAATACGGTGGAAATACATTTTTAAGATTAGTTTCCTAATATTATTTTCTCTTAGTTACCTATGGGACCAAAATGGTATTAGTTAATACAACTTAACCACTAACAATACATGTCTCGATCATGTTAAGATAGAAAATTGAGAATGATACACATACTATGGTGTGCTTGTATCCAAAAGGAATGTGACTCGCCTGCTTTCACTTTACAGGAACTAATTCCAATGTAAATAGACAATTCAAAAATGCAGTCAATATTGTTGATTCGCATTTTGATATAAATGTGAAAGATAACTCCTGACGTAAATGAACTCCCGATATTGAGTGTTGATTCTCCAGTTCTTGTTTAACTTGGATTCAATGCCAGGAATTAAACACAGCGTCCTGGGTACAGAGCAGACACGTAATTAACTGGGCCACCTCATCTCGATGAGCACTTGGGAAGGTCGATCTGTGAAAGGATTATGACTGGCATCATATATTTTATAAGCGTTATCTGAATTTTGGGGACGTAAATCGGCGTCAGACAACTATAAAATGTGCGGCATGCAGTTGAATGCGCGATCACACTCTAAATAAAAGGCAACAAAAGTTGTAATTGTTTTATGTGTTTGTTCCTTTTGTGGGTTCTGTGTCCTATGTAACAAATATACGGGTTCATATAATAACGAAGTAAAGATTAATTTATGTTCTTATGTTATATATCATTGGATAGCTAGATGATCGGGTTTCCATGTGTCTGTTGTTGTGAGGTTTTGACCTCATTTAGAAAAAGACGGTGAGAAAAAATAGTAAATATGTGAAGAAAAGTTTGAAACTGTGAAACTATTAATCTAAGAAACCATAAACAGACATCTCAACGTTGGCATTATGTGTAACAAGCAGCAAAATAAATAAAGCAAAGAACCAGAACTAGAGAGATGAGTGGCATCGCATCGGCAATATTGCAGCCATATCGCGATGAGAACAAGTATATTATTATAAAATTTCTGTTGACAAACGACAGTAAAACGGTAAGGTAAGTATCACAGTGTAGACATAAAACACACCTGAGCAATATTAAAACAAAGACGTTTTCAGTTAATTAGTTAATAGAAAGTAAAACCAGACTACAGACCACTGGCAACGAAAGCTAGACCACCTAACTGGGGATCTTTGGGACTTACAGAGCTTTTGCTTCCTGCACGATTCGCAGCAGGATTTATGCCATCGCTTTGGTCACCAGTGGTGTCACATCGGCATTATTCAGCCATATCGTGACGAGAAGTTATACATTAATAATACGAATATTTAGATTAAATAAAAACCTGTCAAACGATGGACAGTACAATAACTAGAATATCACAGATGCGATGTAAAACTAGTTGAGAATATTAAAACGCAATAAGTAAGAGTGTGGGGAAGAATAGGTCTTCACAACCAATGCTTGCCGTTATTGGCGACTAACGGGATCGGGTGCTATACAAAGGTGTAAGACGCACATATCTGAAAGCGAAATACAAGATAATAAATATTTAAAGTGACGGCATACGTAATCTCTCACGGTAAACAGCTAGTGCACAGAGAACACAGCAAACGCTATCTTTATAGGACTAACATCGAACTACCAACTCATGTTTCGTAGTGTGCGGTCTAGTTTAATTTAGGGTTGGGACGGTTACTCGAGTACCCGAAAACGTTTCAGGTAGCTTAGGACTCGAGTCCAATTTTCAGGACTCGAGTACCCGTTCAGGGGAGATAGTTATGCAATCATCATGAATTGAGTCCGTTTTCAGGAGTCTAGATCTTATACTTACCAGATCTGATTTAGTACTTTCCGTGAGACAGGCGTAAAATGAGAAAGTCCATGTTGTGGTGATAAGAAATCACAAATGACATTCCACAAGTGTTAGTTAAAATTCGTTTCATGATCACTGATTTTTTTTATGTTTGTTCGGTTAAAAACAAATTAGGTTGTTCAAAGTTGCAAGTTTGTCTTTATGCTTCAGCACGGTAACAACAGAAAAGTTGTTCTGTTGGACTATTTCAACATAAAACTTAACAGTTTTCAATAATTTGCTGATCTGTTCCATAAAAATGTGAAATCTAATGTTATTTGTGTTGTCATTATTGTCGAAATCATTTTACGAAATACTGAAATAGTGCAATGTTACAAATTAAAATACAAGCCTAGATAAAGACACATATCGATTTATCACCCATGTCACGACTCACGTGTCAGGTAGTCATGTGATCTTGCCGTTTCCCGCTCTCGCCTGTTTTGGTGACACTGCTCAATGACTGGCGCCAGATTACTTTGATATTCTGCGTCACTTGTGGTTTTAGGTAAGCCGTGCAGGCATTTTCATAAAAAAACCATAATACCTTAGAACAGATTAATAGATGTTTAATGATGACCTTTTATTCGCAAAAGTGTTACAAACAAGTGGGACAACATTGAAACATGCCTTGTTACAATGTGTGGTTATTCAGATACATGTATTAATACCCAAAGCTGGGTATCGATCTTGCAATATCAGATATCAAAATCAGTCCAGACTGTCACAAACTAACTTTAAGCTGTTGTGTTAGGCCAGAGAGCCAAGCTGTCTTCCATATGTCCAAGAATGTAAGCGAAAGTAGATGTTTACTTTACGTAAAAGCGGTCTTGAATATCTAATTTTCCCTCAATACATAACGATCGAGATCTGTGAATATCCGGGGTAGAATGGGTCTTCAGCAACCCATGCTTGCCGTAAACAGCGACTATGCTTGTTGGGATTTTGGGAAAGAATAGGTCCTTAGCAGCAAGGAAATGAACAGAGCTATTTACGCATTAAATGTGTACGTGGTCTCGCGTGGGTTTCTATACCCCGAAATGATATCTGTAAATTCTCGGAAATGTAAATTGGTGAAAAGGAATTCACTTTTAGTTGTGTTATCTTTCAGGCTATTTATATAGTTCATTTTACATTTGACTGATTGGTCTAATTTAAGAGATAAACATACAATACTTTTCATGGAGCTAGGTTACCTGTAAATATGACTGCGCCAAGTTGATTCTGGAGCGGTTATTGTGATTTGACACCTTTGATAGACCAATAAGAATCGAGTATTTTCTAAATGTAAGGTAGAATCACATGTGCATTAACAATGCGTTGTATTTCAGGATTCTCAAGTTGTGGATTTAAACGTTGGTGGTCGACATCTGACAACCTCCCTCTCCACCCTCGCCAAGTACCCGGACTCCATGTTGGCCGCCATGTTAAGTGGAAGGCATCCAGTAGCCAAGGACAAAGATGGCCGCTACTTCATCGATGTGGATGGAGATGTGTTTGTTCATATCCTCAACTTTCTGAGATTCGGGAAAATGCCTCCACCCGAAAGAGCATCAGAGGTTAATGAATAGGCGGAGTACTTTGGATTATAGGAACTGAAGGCACCTGTCCCCGAAGTGCTCTACGGAATGTGGAAAAAGAAGCTACCTGACTACCAAAGTCAATGGGATTGTGTGAAAAGTAAATTGAACGATATTCCCACAAGTTACTTTTACATTTGCGCAATAAAGTCTTATTGTTGATACTGTAGAATCAGTGACCCCAGGCAATTATTACACTATTGCCTTAATGTTTGAATCATACAGAACCTTGCTTTTCAATCTTCTTGCAGTCGACCTGAAAAGACTTCACCAACGTTTGTCTGAGGGTATGCTAGGCTTGTGGTTGTAAAGCAGCAATGGGATTCAGAATTGGTACGATGACCCAAATTGTCACACATTGAGTCGGCAGATAATTTTGATGAAAGGAATGTGAATCAGCCGTTGCATTGGTGGAGAGCTCTGTTGCCGGCTGCTGTGATTTTGAAGCGATGGGTCATTGGTCAATGTTCGTCTAAGTGCTGATCAAATCTAGCAAGATCTAGTATTAATATTACGGAACATTTCTTTTTAATGTATATAGACTCAAACTCAAAACAGGATATGGATGAAGGACAACTGTTAACCCGTCACAGAGCGATTTACATTTTGCTGCTTCTCTAGGTTCTCATTTCCTGCGGATTTCCGTGTCAGAATAGGCTCCTAGTTACGTGTTGCCAATGGCGATCGAAGTGGGTACACTGGCTGATTGTGTGCCACTTGTACCAATCAGCGTTTTAGATGATGTTAAATACCTGAAATATTGGTGACTGGCGTAAAACAAATCCGTTGCCATTGTGCCGAACCAGGTGGGTTTTTTTGTCGCTTTCATGTAAGACCAGGACACAAACATTTTTAAAAGGAAAATTGTTACTTTTGTGCTAACTTTTTGACATATGTACGATGTAAAAGAATGTATGTGAATATCGTTAATAGCATGAATTGATTAAAGCTTGCAGTATCTGGGTTCCTTTTCACTCTTGACTTGTATTGAACCCATTGTGAGAGTGATGAAGAGTATTCAGAATTCAATGTTGGTCTTGGTAAAAACAAAATGTTCCTTGTGTTGGTTCAGTTATAGTAGAAATCTATTTAATGTGCGTTTCCTAATCACGACACGAAAAAGCATCTTTCCTGACGTTTTGAAAAGTGTTGGTATTGATGAAAATGCATACATTATGCAAGCATTCCAAATCATTTGGTTATATTTATATGTATGCCTAGTTTCGGAATGTTTGGAAATGTTGGAGAAATGCACACACTTACATCAGTGTCCATACCCGCCTACAATCCTGCAGGTGTGTTATCTCATGTGGCAGGAGGTAGCGACACACAAACAAATTAATGACCTTTTCATATGTACACATGTATTTGTGTTAATTTGGACAATTAATTTCAACCCTTATTTCAGAATTGAAACATTTTCCTTAAACTTCCCGGTACAGAAATATATAGGGAATTGTACAAAATCTTTGATGCAGGTTTGGCATATATGATATAAGATTGGCACCCTGATGTTTGAAATACCAAGAGAAATACAAGCCGAATCAATAACTTTTGTCACTTTATAACCTTCCTTGACTATGTACAGGCATCAATGCACCATCAAACCTTATGAAATACAATGGCATTATATGGGCATATAGCTTCTAGTAATTTGATCTCTGCATACCCTCGGTATCCATGCATTGTGTGTAAACAAAGACAGAGCTCGTTATGCAGGACACTCCCGACAAGGCAGTTGCTGTAAACAAATATGCAAACATTTTTGGCATCATCCCTTTGCTTGCTAAACATTTACAATGGGAACCAGTCTTTGCGCAGGCTTTGAGAGACAACTGGAAACGGGGAATAGCCGGTTACGACGACTGCCTGAATCAGTTGCTGGAAGGCCTCATGGCAAGTCGGTATCACAGTGGTGTCTTGTACATACAGTTCTCGGATTCCTCTCAATACGTGTTCACTCTGTGCAAGGTGGCTGGTATTCCTGAGGGGCATCAGGTCATCAACGTCAAATACACCTCCTCCACAACGTATGGGACCAATCTTGTCCATTTCCTCAATGAGGATCTGAAGCGTATCGGTGTTCACCTTCAGCCGGGGGACTTCCGACCAGAACCAAAGTGTGGTTGTCGCGTGGCTTTGCGGTACATGATAAAACTTGAGTAACTGATGTACCCATAATTGTCACATTGTGTGGTTTGGTGCGATTAATGTATACTTCCCAAGCGAATAACATACAATCTACGGCAACCTATGCTTGCCGTAAAAGGCGGTTATGCTTGTCGTGAGAGGCGACTAACGGGATCGGGTTGTCAGGCTGGCTGACTTGGTTGAAGCATGTCATCATTCTCAATTGCGTAGATCGATGCTAATGATTTCAATCACTGGATTGTCTGGTCAAGACTCGATTATTTACAGACCGCCGTCATATAGCTGGAATATTGCCGAGTGCAGAGTTAAACAACAAACCAACAAACTTCATGCTTTTGGGTATAATCGTCGATTAAGCAACGTGGCACCAAGGTGTTTGAGAAGGTGAAAGATGTAAAATAACAAATAATTAATTGATGTAACTTGTTTACACTAATAAACAGGCGAGTATAATCATATTCTCCTGACAAAAGTATACATGATGACTTCACAGCTAGTTTGCATTTCAAGCTTTGTAGTGGAGAGTATAGTTCTATATAATGTTTATATTTGTGATTACGTATACACTTGTCTAGTGGTAGTGCGTCCAACCGGAGAGCGGAAGGTCCGGGGTTCGACCATACAAAAAGACGTTGACTTGTGACGGTTGAGTCATGTGAATACATCTAAGTTGTGCTTGTATCATATGTATTGTGTAATAAAATACCTACATATTTTACTGTTGCTTTTAGTGTCTTTTGTCTTTGTTTCTAACGCCGCAATCAGCCCTAGTTCAGCTATATGACGGCGGTCTGTAAATAATGGACCCGACAATCCAGTAACTGACATCATGAGCATCGATGACATGCATCAACCAAGTCAGCCAGCCTGACCATCCGATTCCGATAGTCGCCTATTACGGCAAGCATGGGTAGCTGAAGACCTATTCCACCCCTGCTTTTTGTGAGTAAAAACGGATTTACTCCGCATGAACAAAAGGACGAGAAGGAGGAGAGACGTAAGTGTTCCAGACTGGGGACATTATTCACAGAAGGGAGAGATCCACGTTTGTCGTAGAGCTGACAGAATCGGAAATTCGAACAGACGATATGTGGACCTCACAAGGCTAAGAGATGACCGTCTGTACTGGGAAATGTTTGTAACTCTTAAATAAATCTTCAAGAATTGTGACCCTGCTTCATGATCAGGAACCCATCCTCTCATCCTTCGTTGATAGATTCTTTCAGGTGAAGGTTTTATCGTGGATAAATTCTGTACATTTCGTCCTGAGAATCTTAGCTGCTTAAAGAGTTATGTTTATTACAGGGAGATCAACCACATTTCCGTTTTCATAACACATGACAATCCAGTGAAGTGCTAATGTTCCGGATATCCTATGCTAGAATGAGCGTTTGACTGTTGAGGACATTGCACTCATTGTTAGATACGTCGTCTCCTGGCAGACTTCTCGGATGTATAACAAGGGTGCGGCTGTGCGGTCCGTTGCCCGTTAAGGGCCGTTGCTAGTGTTTCGGGAGTGTTTCTGTCTTCTGTTACTTTCAGATTAGTACATATAGGATTACCTTAGTACGTTCGGGCGTGATAATCTCTGTGAACTGAAGGACGTTAAAGATTCTGGGTTAAGATCATATCCCAATTGCATAGAACGATTCTCATAATGTTAATCCCTAGTTACTTGTCTGGTTGTATTGTATGTATAGATTGACAAACAAAAAACAAACAAACATATTCCTTGTGATTTGAATAAGGTAGTGGTGATGATTCTGACAAGCTTAATGGTGTATATTTTAAGTGCGCTCCATACTTCCAGTAAGAGGGTGGGTACAATGTGTGAAGCCCATTTCTGGTGTCCCCCGCCGTGATATTGCTGGAATATTGCTAAAAGCGGCGTAAAACCATACTCACTCACTCACTCCAGTAAGAGGGGAGACAACTCACTTGCACTTACACAGACATAGATCACAGTGAAATTACACAATATCACTGTACCATTATTAGCCCATTTCTGGTGTCCCCTGCTGTGATATTGCTGGAATATTGCTAAAAGCGGCGTAAAACCGCACTCACTCACTCACTTCTGAGATATCATGTTGGTAAAGGATCATATTTATTTTTTAAATTGTATGTCTCTCTCATTCACTCCACACATACAAAGAGTATTCAGTCAGCAATTACTACATTACTCACATATGACTCACATATGACAAAGTAGACACAATTTATGGATAACAACTTTAAACAAATTGCGAGGGAGAGAGTGGAGCGAGGAGGCCATGCCAACATTTCACATCTACACCCTCTACCGGGCCGAAAAGAAGATGTTTTAGCAGTGACCCACCACTAGACACTACTTAGAACTACAGACCAGCTCTGCGAGACAGAGGGTGGTGATGGTTTTCTGCTAATAGACGACGGTGACACCGACAAAATAGGATTCGCAACTGACAACATTCGTCATCTCTGCGACGCTTAGGCAATTTATAGCGATGGAACAGCAGGGCTGCCAATTATAAGGGGTAGGGAGTCCATAGATGTCCATAGTCCAAGGTCAGGCAGACCTTCAGATGCCACCCTACTGGAAACCATTGCTGCTATAGAAAGAAGAATCTTGTCTGACCGACGAGTAAGAGTATCTGAACTTTCTAGGGAATTCCAAATATCAGTTGGAACTGTTGTAACCATTATTCATGAGCATCTTGGTATGTCCAAGGTATCTGCAAGATTGGTACCTAGAAACCTCAGAGCTCAAGATTGTCATCAGAGAACTAAAAGTTGTCGAGACCTCCTGGATCTCTATACTGCTGATGGAACCGGATTTCTTTCTCGTCTAGTGACAGGTGATAAAACATGGATCTACCACTAGAACCAAGAAACTAAACTGGAATCCATGCAATTGAAGAACCCCAATTCTCCGCCTCCGAGGAAGTTTCGGCTGGCAAGGTAATGGCAACCATATTTTGAATCGCTAATACAGTTTGTTATTAATGTTTCAAAACACCCCCACCTAGTTTACTGACGAAACCTAATCTTATCATCTTAAAACACTGGTCAGCAGATATACATCCAGTGTTTTTAAGCCAACTCATTGCTGAGTATTGTTTTATATTGGCTATTATTGTGCACAACCACCAGTAGCTTAAGTGATGACGTAAATCTTGCTGGGGTATCATGCAGGAAGCCGAAGTACTGTAAGTCCCCATGATCCCGAGCGAGGTGGCCTAGCTTCGGTTACTGGTTGTCTATAGCCCGTGTTTGAACACTCTATACATGATATTGTTATGCTAAAATATGTTTCATAAATTGATTTTAAATATTACTTTGAATAAATGACTCAAATGTGAATAACTTAACTTGGTCTCGTCGCTATATGACTGAAATATTGCCGATGGGCCGTTAAATTTTTAACTCACTCACTCTTATCTTCTGCCGGATAATATATTTCGTGTCTCGTTGATTCTACTTCCGGAATCATCAGATTCTCTATTACAGACAAAGCAGAGATGCTTTAAAATCTCTTGGGACAATTTGCAATGATTAATGAAGGTATGAGTATAATATGGACTAGACTGGGTAAACTTACAACGAATTAATCTGGGTTCAGCTTTAACCTCTTTGTGTGTGTGTGTGTGTGTGTGTGTGTGTGTGTGTGTGTGTGTGTGTGTGTGTGTGTGTGTGTGTGTGTGTGTGTGTGTGTGTGTGTGTGTGTGTGTGTGTGTGTGTGTGTGTGTGTGTGTGTGTGTGTGTGTGTGTGTGTGTGTGTGTGTGTGTGTGTGTGTGTGTGTGTGCTAATACGCACATATTCGCGGGTTCGTATTGCAACGCTGTTACTGCATGTGTATCATTACGGTGGGTGCCAATGATATTTATATTGGTTCCACTGCTGCTTTCGAAATTCAACACTCCATGCTTTTGTGTATATAATATCATTATGTATTGTGAACTGTATAACCAGTCTGGCGAGACAGTGCAAACTACACACACTTAAGAGACCTGCTTTAAAATGATCCGTTATTCATATTATCAAACACTTGTTTGCCTGGCCCAGAACCGATTATTTACAGCCCGCCCTAATATTGTTAGATTACAGGTACATCATAACATGCACGCATTACCTCATCACAACGAGCTGTAAAACAGCCGCAATATCCGAGTAACTCCAATGCGAGAGTACATGCGTGATGGTGTAGGTCTTCGTGTAGATATGGTGGCCAAGAGGGGACATCGCTTTCTCGCTCTATCGCTTTCTCGCTTTCTCGCTTTCTCGCTCTGTTGCTTTATCGCTCTTTTGCTTTATCGTTTTCTCGCTCTATCGCTTTCTCGCTTTCTCGCTTTCTCGTTCTAAAACTTTCTCGCTTTCACGCTTTATCGCTTTCTCGCTTTCTCGCGGTTAAGCAATATCCCCTCTTGGCCACTAAAGGGGCCGCATGTGATATCTGCTGCAATTGGAAGGTAATGTTGAACTTTTCTCACTATTTACTTAAAACATAATTTAACTGTACAGACGCAGCTGATTTTAAAACAATCCACAGATTTTTGCGTAAAATGTAATTGATTTATTTATGGCCCTATTTAGTTGTATGTGACCATCTCGCCGAAAGCGCGTGGCAGATCATGGCAATTCGCTCTAAATAAATCAGGTTAAAATCTAAATATATACAATATATATATAAGTTAAGAAGACTATAGTTAATTAGTCATGGCTGATTGTTTTGCAAAAATACAATCTTATAATTTTGGATGTTCTATAACTAGTTTTCGGTAGTATATGATGTTACAGTGTGTCATAAGGTTGTCCGTAAATGTTCTTTTTGACATTTGATGTATGTTTAACTTGAACTATGTTTCTTGTCTTGTGCAAATCTACAAATATATGTACTTGCATATAGTAATTTGATAAATACAGCTGTCAGTGAGTGAGTGAGAATGGTTTCACGTCGCTTTTAACAATAATCCAGTAATATCACGGGGAAAACCAGAAATGGCCTTCACACATTGTACCCATGTGGGGAATCGAACTGGGTCTTCGGCTTGACGATCAAACGCTTTAACCACTAGGCTACCCCACTGCCCCCATCGCTGTGGCGTTACCACAGTTGATATGTGTACTTGTGTTAACTACACATATGGAGAGACATAATTAGTGTGGCCACATAGTTGATAACAATATGAAATGCATTACTATGATTATCTATAACATATATTAAATCAGCTATCATTATAATATGTTATGTATATCTTAAGTATAGTTTTGTCAAAATTATGTATGTGTGTGTTTCTTTGTGTCTGTGTGGTTGTGTGTGTGTCCGACTCATTGTCTGTGTAAAAAGGTAGTAGATAACTACATAACTCACATCAGAGAAGTTTAAATGGATAGAGAATTGCTACATAAATATGTATATTCCTGCCTGAGCCTATACTATAATTGGATATCTAATCTCTCTTGGCGGGAAAGTTAAACTATATTTTACAAGCACTTTGGCATTAAAATTTATTCCCATAGACAGTTTGATCGAAAGTCATAATAAGAAACGAGTTGTTTTTAAAAAATATTTACGATGCATTTCATTTCTGTTGTCCAAGCAATGGTGTTACGGGTTAATGACGCCCCGAAAGTCGTATATGTGACTTAAGGTAGAGACATATATCTTATTCATCTGTATTTTGTAAGGGAAACATAACTGTGTAGATGTACAACTTTTGTTTGCATAATGTGCATGCAACTTAATGAACATAATTGTGATCCCGAAATCGGACGAGCACATATTCGGCTTCAATTCCAAATCTAATGACCGAAAAAAATAATTCTTTGGACGTTATAAACAAGGCAAACTGGCTAATAAAACTGACAATTATTTGTCAATATATGATCTCCTTTTTATCATTTTTAAGATTGAGGGAGGAATGAGGGGTGATACTATGAACAAAATGAAAATATGAACAGTGACTATCTGTGTTCTGTGAATCTTGCTTATTTAATACACTACAAGAAAATATACAAGCTTAGCGAGTAAAAAATACGTGTGTAAATTGTAACATGTTTATATTTTTTTTATCTACTACAAGATCTTTAAAAAATCTAATCATAAGAGGCAAAATAGCGGGGAGAATTACAGGAATGGATGACTAAATGTCAGCGAAAACGTTTTAATGTACGGCATTATGGGAAATATCGCTTTCTCGCTCTATCGCTTTCTCGCTCTATCGCTTTATCGCTTTCTCGCTCTATCGCTTTATCACTCTATCGCTCTATCGCTTTATCGCTCTATCGCTTTATCGCTTTCTCGCTTTATCGCTCTATGGCTTTATCGCTCTATCGCTTTCACGCTTTCTCGCTTTCTTGCTTTCTCACTCTATCGCTTCTTCAAATGACTAACTATAGTCATATGAAGGAATCGGGTGTTCTTTAACTTCTTTTGAATAGTATGTACTGTAAATCTTGAAATTAACGTTAAGTTAAGCGTAGACATAATTACCCTATTCGACGTAATAAGCCCCCAGGGCGCTCTCAAAATGAGAATATTATTTTGGTGGAAAAACAATTGAGTTGAAAGATAAATTTCGTGGTTTATGCTGACAGCCCGAAATGTTAATGTACGACAGATATATTTTTGGCGAATTTAATTGCCCATAACTAAGTGTGCATATAACTCACGAGTGCGTATTATACGCGAATAAATAAGTCTTGTGTACATAAATCAATCGGAAGGGGTGCTTATTTGGATTGTTCACTAGCCAATATATTAGCAAATATCGCCGTGTGCGTTTATTAGAGCGCGGCGCTTATTACGTCGAATACGGTAGTTATACTTTGCATTTATGTCTCAGAAATGACTGTTGATAAGACGGCCTCACTGAACACTTTGAATAGCAGTAATACCAACTTGAATATAAAACCAATCAACTATCTATTTCCACATAACGGTTACTGAGAACAATATGTCATCCAAAAACTAGAAATTACATAATGGACATCCGTTAGTATTACCATTGCTTTGGTGAGAACTTCCACTTTGATGACATCTACCCTGCAAACAGAATAAACATTTATATATGCGTTGTTTTTAGGAAAACACTATTGTTTTTTAGGAAGTACGTACTACTCAGCGCTATTGAGCGCTGTTATTTGCTATTTGTTTTGGTAACTTGGCCAGGGGGCGGGGGAAGCAATAGCTAAATAGGACCATAAATCAATCAAATTCTGTTTTCAGCAGAAATACCTGGATTGTTATAAAAGCATATATGTCTGTACTGTCAAATCATATTTAAGTAGATAGTGATAAAAATTTCAACACTCCGTCCATATGTAGAATTTGAAATGCGACTGGATAAATCTCAGCTCTCTTTTATGATTTTAAACCCACATCAAGGTGTTAAACGTCTAGCACGTGTATTACTGTTGAGAATTGAGATAGACACTGCTTTGTACAGTACATGTATTTCATTCAGGGCGATTCTGGTTTTTTTTAAAAACCACGATCATATATTTCTAAAGGACGCAACTGTGCATATCACCTTGCTTTAGACGACTGGGCCACTTGCAACCCCATCTGTCAGTAATCCCACTTGTAACCCCAACTAAACTGTTGAATTTTTGTTTAAAGTGGTCTTTAACAAACCATTCACTCAAATTGACAGGAACCAACTCACATTCTTAAATTTACCCCGCTTTTCTTTTGTTTCTAGATAGAAACCTACAAGCAATACTCGTCACCCTGAACACGTGATACATACTGTCCAAGGGCGTTAGTTTCGGCCCTCGGATGGTAGCTCAGGGTGATGACGGTAGACAAAACTCAGGGGTGAAGTTTAGACGACAGCAGCCATGTTTATTGTTGATGGTTTGGAATAAATCGAAAAGGTACATGTTGATAAGAACGTGACAGAACGCACACCGGGGCCGAGTGGCCAATCTTCCCGGGTGGGAGAACCGTTCTGTCACTTACACGAGTCGATCTTCTGGCTGTCTCCAGGCTGTCTCCAGGCTGTCTCCCTGACTGACCAGGTCAGTCGGGTTTTGTAGATCGAGGTATTACGTAACGTGCGGCAAGGTCATTGTCCCACGTGTATGTATATACGTAAGCTCCGGCGACGTTAGGAGGTGTTAATTGAAATTTATAGATAGCGCTGGAGATTAAGGGTCCTGCCCGGAGGGGCTTATGATAAGAGGGGATACGCCGAATGGTTACTGAATATATAAAACAGACAAAGGGCATAGAATTTCGGTGGACTTGGAAACATATTGAACCAGTTAGGTATTTAGATAAATGAAATGTTAAATAAAAGTATTGAAACGATTTGCACTATTACAATACCCCTGAACGTCGTGGAACTTTTGTCCTCAAAAGCATTTTTAAAATAGTGACAATATTGAGTAGACGTACAAGTACAGATCAATGCAAGTGACATCGACAAGTGGACAAGTATAGTTGCTTCCTACACTACATTTGACTGAGATGAATGACATTAGATAAAATATACAGGCGTGTACAAATAAATAACTGAATACCAGCATTGTCAATATCGGTGAAACAATTATACATAATATTAACACGTTGAGCGGAGGTGCCGGCTCGTACACACAAAATACAGGTGAGCGGAGATTCGGGCTCATACACAAAACACATTGGACGAGTTTCCACCGAGCGGCACATCCTGCCCGCGGTCGCCCTTGCAGTCGGAATACAAAACTGCTAGATACATTTAGTATCACGGGTATCACATTGAAACAGATAATAAACATTGTTCAAGTAAAGTAGACTGATGACGTAAGACAAAAACATTATGTGCGTAAAGCGTTGTCGTTTGCATATGAAAGTAATATTTCATGATAACAGTAAAATCTTTGAAATTGGGAGTCTTATATTGTGAGCCTAGACTCGACAAGGCTAGCAGATGTGAAGTGTGATCTGCGCTAAAAAGTTGAACGTGTATGCAAAACCTAACCAACTTCAAAAGTCTAAACTGGAATGTAATGAAACATTCAATCATGTGAAATTGTCTTGAAGATATTTGAACGAATCGTATTTTGTGTGCCAGAGACCATTAACGGTTGATCGCACGAATATACATAATTTTCGCCGGTATCATAATTAAGCACAAAATCACGTTGGCAAAACGAAGAAGTAGGATATAGACTGTATACACAGTCTCCACTGAATAAGCTTGGCAAGCAACGAGGCTCCCTAACTTATTATACTTCTACAATCGCTGCTACTACATCGATTTTATCAGTTTTCACAAAGAGTACCAATAATTTCGGTGCTTACATACTCAAAAAGGAATAAATGAAGATATAAGCAGGAAATTGTAGGGTATTGGATAACTTTTTGAAAGCTATTGTCTATAGTAATGGTTATAGGGCCACAAATTAAAAGAAAAATCCTTGAAACCGGGAGTCTGATTTGTATGGGACGACTCGGAACCCGCAGATATCCTGGATCTGCACTAAATGCGTATATGCGTAGGGTGTAGGACATGAAAAGAGTAAGAGCCTAGCCGATTTTAAAAACTTAATCTGATGAGGATGTACCTCTGATAACAATACATAGATTGCAATGCATACTCATTATAGAAAAAACATGACAAAATTTTAAGACAACGAAACAATAATGACTGGATTACATAACATACCTTATATGAACAAGAATGTCCGTGAAAATACGTATAAGCACAGTACACGTTGAGAGTTGGAACGAAAGTTCAAATATATTGTCACACACACACATATATCGGTTGGTACTTGCTGAAGAATCTTGACGTTGGTCGACTTGATCTTGAGTGTTCGTAGCATGGTTACATAAATATTGTCTTGATGTCGTTGTTGCTGACGTTCGGGTAGGCTGGGCTGCTGTTTGTTGCTGACGATGGGGTAGGCTGGGCTGCTGTCTGTTACTGCCAATCGGGTTGGCCGGGCTGCTGTCTGTCTTCTTCTTCGCTTTCCCGTCAAGAAGGCGGCTTGCTTGACGCTGCTTTTGTCTCCCATCACCTCTGAACCACCATTTGCTTTGCTGCGATTTAAGGGTAAGGGGATCGTGCGTGAGTCACAGCAAACTTGGCACTCGTGAAGAGCAACCTCCTCGTGGTGAGTGCTGGGTAGCGCTAATAGCTCTTCCCCCGTGTGGAACCGGGGTAGAATATTTCCACAGCACCCCATTGCTCGTCGTAAGAGGCGACCAAAGTGGGCAGCCCGTTTGCCGTGGGTTGCGTCCCTGTGTCGGCGGAGGACGGGAGTCTGGTAGTTGAGGGCACTGGTTCCTGGAACTGTGTTCCTTTGCCCAACACACTACTTCGACCCTTACTTCGCCTAGACGGGTGGTAAGATGGGCCCGGTCTTATCAATCGGCTGGTCATGCCAGGCCCTGTGCGTAATATTGTATATGCACTCCTGTGTTGTATTATAATGTATATTTTGGACTTGGCCAAGCATACTTTGTATGAATTACCAATTTTTGATGGAATAAATTGCCTAGAGTCTTACGCCAGAAGGCGGTGGCTCATGGGCCAATCTGGTACTTTCGACCTCTGAGTTCTGTATGTCTTCAATTTCTTGCCATGGGCCGAACCAGCCTGACATTTTATTTGATAGACAAATACAGCTATTCATGTTGTACTTACTGGAGTATACCACCTCTGTATCCCTGATGTTTGCATGTTGGAGATCCGGTGCAGGAAAACATCGCTCTTTATCGCACTCCATGGTGGGTGGGGAGCAGGGGTGCTGAACCACTTCCTTTCATTATGTCGACACAACACTCTGGTTCGAAAAGAAAACACCTAGATGCTAGCTCTTCTGATGACGAAACTGATCTCAAATTAGATTCCTGGGCTCGATTCATAGTAATCGAGGCTTCTGATCATCAACCTTTGAAATTGAACCCGTTCACTATTTCTAAGGCCATCAATGGTTGTTGTGGTACAGTTAACAATGTTACCCGCCTCCGTAATGGCTCCATACTTGTGGAATGTGCCAGGAAACAGCAATCTCTTAATCTGTTATCAATCAGCCAATTTGCAAATGTAGAGGTTGCTGTCTCGGCACATAGGACTTTGAACTCGTGTCGAGGCATTGTGAGAGACAGAGCCCGATGTTTAGCTGACATGAGTGAAGATGAGATTGTGACCGAACTAACAAATCAAGGTGTTACAGCTGTCAAGCGTTTCACCAGAAAACAGGATAAAAACATCATCAAAACCAACACCTATCTCTTTACTTTTTCCCTTTCCAAAATTCCTAAATCTATAAAAGCTGGGTACTTTAATATCGGAGTGGAAGTTTATGTACCAAACCCACTCCGATGTTACAAATGTCAACATTTTGGACACGGTGCCAAGACCTGCACTCTCAGCGTAGTTTGTGTGCGCTGCAGTGGCTCTCATGAGAGCACTGAGTGCACTGATGCCACAAAGTGTGCAAATTGTGATGGGGACCACTTGGCCTCATCAAAACTTTGTCCACACTTTATCCGTCAATCTCAAATATTAAAAATTAAGCACACCAACAATATCTCTTTTCATGATGCTAAGAAGCTAGTTCAGTCACAATCTCCAAATAACTCAACAAAATCTTACTCAGCAGCAGTAACTGTCACTCCTGTTGTCAAGGCCGCCACAGTTTCTGTAGGATGCCAAACAACCATCTCTTGGGTAGGTACTCAGCAGATGCTAGACGACAAGTCAGCCAAATCATCTCACAGTGTCACAACAAGAGTAACATCAGCTTCACAGACGGAGCTAGTGCAATCAAAAAAAATAGTAGAACCAAAATCATCTCCAATTCATGGAGACCTCCATTTAACAAAAACGGAAAAAAAGAAACTGAAAAAAACGGCTAGGGCACTCCAACACTTGGAGGTGCCTTCTTCTCAGCCGCCACCTGTTATGGTTTAAAATCAATTTGAACCTTTGGCGATGGAGATAACTCCATCTCCAACAGACCATGGGAGTGGACCTCCCTCTCGGTCCAGATCCCCAGTAGAACCACCATGACCTGTTCTAACCCGATAATACAATGGAATTGCAGAGGACTAAAAAACAATTTTAATGATTTACAGCTTTTAACACAGGATTTCAAGCCAACTGCCTTTTGTCTACAGGAAACATATTTTAAAAATACAGATCAACTCAACATCAGACAATATGATTCTTATCATTTCTTTTCACCTCCAGGAGCTAAAGCAACTGGAGGATCTTCAATCCTGGTGAGGCAAGGTATTATTCATAGCCCTGTTCCTCTGAATACACCTCTACAAGCTATAGCAGTTCGTATCACTATGCACATTGTTTTTACTCTGTGCTCTCTTTACGTTCCTCCATCTGCATCTCTTCAGCAATCCGATCTTCAAGCTCTCTATGACCAGCTTCCTAAGCCCTGTATTATAATGGGCGATATGAACGGACATAACCCACTTTGGGGTAGTGATCATACCAACGGTAAAGGCAAGCATTTAGAAGATTTTATTTCAAACAATACTCTGTGCCTTTTTAATGATAATTCAAACACATATTTACATCCTGGTACAGGCACATACTCTTCTCTGGATTTGTCTGTTACAGATTCAAACCTGCTAAATGAATTTGAGTGGTCAGTCCACGATGACCTCTGTGGAAGTGACCACTTTCCAACCATTCTACACCCTATTACCCCATCTGATGTTCCTCCGTCCTCTAGATGGAACTTTACCAAAGCTAACTGGCCTCTGTATGACCTTCTATGTACAGCAAAGTTAACACCTGATCACTTTACTGACATTCCTGACCCGATAACATGCTTTTCTAATGAACTCATCAAAATAGCTGAAGATTGTGTTCCCAAGTCCTCTGGAATTCCACACATACGTAAACCATGGTTTACTGATGAATGCAAGCGAGCTAGGAAGGCGAGGAAAAAGGCGGAGCATTATTTCCGCCGCCATCCTATGGTTCATAACTTAAATAAATTTAAAATCTTAAACGCAAAAGCACGGCGTACATTTAAAGAAAGTAAACGCCAATCTTGGCGAAATTATGTGTCAAAAATAAATTCAAGGACGCCCATGTCCAAGGTATGGAACATGGTCCAAAAAATCAAAGGTAAGGGCACTAAATCTAGTATTCATCATCTTAAAAATGGGGACCAACTACTAACTCATAAATCAGATATTGCTAATAAACTTGGCGAAACTTTGTCTAAACACTCTTCCTCATCTAACTATGTACCACAATTCCAAAAGTATCAAAAACAGCAATAAAAGAAACCTATAAATTTTAATTCAGATAATGGGGAAGATTATAATGAACTATTCTCTATTCATGAACTCCACACTGCCCTTGGACAAGCTCATGATACTGCTACAGGAGCTGATAACATACATTATCAACTCCTGAAGCACTTACCAGAATCATCCTTAGAAACACTTTTGAATATTTTTGATGTCATTTGGACCTCAGGGAAGTTCCCTCCTTCGTGGCGTGATGCTATAGTTGTCCCGCTCCCCAAGCCCGGTCGAGATCATACTGACCCATCAAATTACCGACCAATATCATTGACAAGCTGCGTTTGCAAAACCATGAAACGCATGATAAACAATCGTCTCGTTTGGTACCTGGAATCCAATAATCTTATTACTAATATACAATGTGGTTTCCGGAAAAACAGAAGTACCATCGACCATTTGGTTCGCTTAGAATCATTTGTAAAAAATGCAATAATAAATAAACAACATGCAGTGTCTATCTTTTTCGATCTAGAAAAAGCATATGACACTACATGGAAACATGGTATTTTAAAAGATTTACATGATTTTGGATTACGAGGCCGTTTGCCTCAATTTATATCTGAATTTTTAACTGACAGGCACTTTCAGGTCCGCGTGGGTTCTACCCTGTCTGATCATTATAATCAGGATCAAGGTGTCCCACAAGGTAGCATCTTGTCTGTCACATTGTTTAGTATTAAGATCAATAGTTTGTCCAAAGTTTTAAATGATTCGATTGACGGATCGCTCTTTGTGGATGATTTTAATATTTCGTGTCGTAGCAAAAACATGCATACTATTGAAAGGCAGCTTCAGCTATGTTTAAATAAAATCCAGAAATGGTGTCTTGAAAATGGTTTTAAATTTTCAAAATCTAAAACCAACTGTATACATTTTTGTAGGAAATATAAACCCCATAAAGATCCAGAATTAATTTTAGATAAAACTCCCATTAAAGTTGTAACGGAAGCCAAATTCTTAGGTCTAATATTCGATCATCATTTGACCTTTCTGCCCCACATAAAATACTTAAAGAATAGGTGCTTGAAGGCCCTAGATTTATTAAAAGTTGTCTCAAATTGTAAGTGGGGAGGGGATCAAAAAACCCTCCTCCAACTATATCGAACACTTATCCGCTCGAAACTTGATTATGGCTCCATCATCTATGGTGGGGCCTGTAAGAGCAATTTAAAATTACTTGACACCATTCATCATCAGGGCCTGAGGCTTTGCCTTGGAGCCTTCAGAACTTCACCTGTTCATAGTTTGTATGTTGAAGCTAACGAGCCTTCCCTAAAACACCGTCGCATTAAATTAGCTCTCCAATATATGTCTAAATTACGTTCCAATAACTCCAATCCAGCTTATGACTGTGTTTTCAATCCCCTTTACGGTAATCTATTCAAAACAAAATCTTCTCTTATTCCACCACTAGGAATACGACTACAAGCAGATATTTCTGCTGCTAACATTAACCTTAGTAATATAGCCCCCACTCAGCTTTTCTCTTCTCCACCATGGCAGTTAGTACATCCAGAGGTGGATCTAACTTTAACTAAACTGAAGAAATCTGTCACAAATCAACTAATTTATCAACAACAATATAATGAATTAAGGAACACATATAATACTTACAAATCCATATTTACAGATGGATCCAAGGATGGTGCTGCTGTTGCCAGCGCCACTGTCATTGGATCCAGAACCATATCATCTAGATTACCGAATGACAGTTCTATTTTTACAGCAGAATCGCAGGCAATATTAACTGCTCTTAAATATATAAATACCCAATCTAAACATAAACGGTTCATTATCTTCTCTGATTCACTTTCCTGTCTTCAGGCAATAAATAATATATCTTGTCATCATCCACTTTTACGTGAAATCATTAAACTGCAAAATGATCTTGCTACTGGCCAGTACGACATCGTCTTTTGTTGGTTACCAAGCCATGTTGGTATCATTGGTAATACAATGGCCGATGCTGCTGCAAAAGCAGCACTCACCAAATCTGTGACACCACTTCTTCTACCATACACTGATTATAAACCCTTAATTAGATCTTACATCACTGATCTAATGCAACAGAAGTGGGACACTCAAGTAGGTATAAATAAATTACATGAACTTAAACCAACTATCGGCTACACCTACTTGGGCTGTCAGTCCAGATTTGAGGAGGTCATAATACGACGATGTCGTATTGGCCATAGCAGGTATACAAACGATTATTTGTTGAAAGGTGAGGATCCTCCATTTTGTATCCCTTGTGATGAAAGAATCACCGTCAAGCATGTCCTGCTTGACTGTGTTGATTTTTCCATCACAAGGGATAAATATTTCAAATCATCATCAATGACGGATCTTTTTAATAGAATCAATTCTCATTTAATTATTGGCTTTTTAAAAGAAATTGAACTTATTGATAAATTTTGAATTGTGTAAATAGCTATATTTTATATTGGTAATGTATAATTTGTAACTTAGATTGTTTGTGGCTATATCCTCTAAGGGGGTTGAAGTAGCGTAAAATTATTGTCCCCCGGAGAGGATATGTAAGACCACATCATTCAAAGTACATTTATTCTTACATCGGTTTTAAACGTAGTATATTTGTTTATTTTAAGTGTTGGCTTAATTGCTTCCCATCACCAGCAGCTGAAGGGTTGGTGTAAATCCTGCTGGGGAGCCGTGCAGGTAGCAAAAGTAATGTAAGTCCCCACGGTCCCTAGTGAGGTGGCCTAACTTTGGTTGCTGGTGATCTCTAGCCACTTTTTATATTGTATTGTTGAATGAAAATTTATTCTTTTAACTATTCTCAACTAGTTTTAACATCGAAACTGTGCTACTCTAGTTATCTTACTGTCCATCGTTGACAGCTTTTAAATTAAATGAAAACATAAATATTATAACTGTTTCGTCACGATATGGCTGAAATATTGCCGATGTGACGTTAAATTTCACTCACTCACTCACTCACTCACTCGTAGCATGGTTACATAAATATTGTCTTGATGTCGTTGTTGCTGACGTTCGGGTAGGCTGGGCTGCTTTTTGTTGCTGACGATGGGGTAGGCTGGGCTGCTGTCTGTTACTGCCAATCGGGTTGGCCGGGCTGCTGTCTGTCTTCTTCTTCGCTTTCCCGTCAAGAAGGCGGCTTGCTTGACGCTGCTTTTGTCTCCCATCACCTCTGAACCACCATTTGCTTTGCTGCGATTTAAGGGTAAGGGGATCGTGCGTGAGTCACAGCAAACTTGGCACTCGTGAAGAGCAACCTCCTCGTGGTGAGTGCTGGGTAGCGCTAATAGCTCTTCCCCCGTGTGGAACCGGGGTAGAATATTTCCACAGCACCCCATTGCTCGTCGTAAGAGGCGACCAAAGTGGGCAGCCCGTTTGCCGTGGGTTGCGTCCCTGTGTCGGCGGAGGACGGGAGTCTGGTAGTTGAGGGCACTGGTTCCTGGAACTGTGTTCCTTTGCCCAACACACTACTTCGACCCTTACTTCGCCTAGACGGGTGGTAAGATGGGCCCGGTCTTATCAATCGGCTGGTCATGCCAGGCCCTGTGCGTAATATAGTATATGCACACATGTGTTGTATTTTACTGTATATTTTGGTCTTGGCCATGCATACCTTGTGTATGTTCTCAATTTTGGATTGTATACATTGCCTAGAGTCTTACGCCAGAAGGCGGTGGCTCATGGGCCAATCTGGTACTTTCGACCTCTGAGTTCTGTATGTCTTCAATTTCTTGCCATGGGCCGAACCAGCCTGACATTTTATTTGATAGACAAATACAGCTATTCATGTTGTTCTTACTGGAGTATAACACCTCTGTATCCCTGATGTTTGCATGTTGGAGATCCGGTGCAATAAAACATCGCTCTTTGTAGCACTCCATGGCGGATGGGGAGCAGGGGAGCAGGGGTGCTGAATCAATTACTTTCATCATGGCTCACAATCACTCTGGTTCGAACCGCAATGAAAAGAAGAGACGTCTGGAAACTGAGATTTTATCATCTGATGATGATGTTTCTGTCATACCAAATAATGATTCTTGGGCACGTTTTTTGGTAGTTGAATCCAGAAATGAATTACCACTAAAAATAAACCCTTTTGCCATATCTAAAGCCATTGCAGGTATTTGTGGTGAAGTTCAGAATGTTTCACGGCTCCGGGGCGGTTCTCTTTTGGTAGAGTGTGCACGGAGACAGCAAGCTGTCAATCTTTTGAAATGTACTACATTTGCAAACACTGATCATGAAGTTGCTGTCTCTGCGCACAGAACGTTGAACTCGAGTCGGGGGATCATCCGCGACAGAGCCCGTTGTCTGGCGGAAATGAATGAAGATGATATTCTTGACGAACTCAAAGATCAACATGTCACTTCAGTGAAACGGTTTACTAGAAAGGACGGAGAAAACATTATCAAAACAAATACTTATTTGTTCACATTTGCACTGTCGACTATACCACAATCAATTAAGGCAGGCTATTTTAACATCGGAGTGAAGGTGTATGTCCCCAATCCACTCCGATGTTACCAGTGTCAGAAGTTTGGGCATGGCTCCAAATCATGCGATCGGCCGATTGTTTGTCACCGTTGTGGTGCAAATCATGACGCCTCAGATTGTACAGCTGACCCCAAATGTGCTAATTGTATGGGTAAACATGTTGCGTCTTCGAAATCCTGTCCTCTTTGGAATCATGAAAAGGAAATCTTAACTGTCAAATGTAAAAACAACATTTCTTTTCAGGAGGCTAAAAAAGTCGTGCTGTAGATGTTCACAATTACCTTGATCCTCTCGAGATGGATGTTACTCCGTCTTCCATGAGTGGTGACTCTTCTTTACGTTCACGTGAGCGATTTCCTATAGAACCGCCATGAACCATTCAAATACATTTCAATGGAATTGCAGAGGACTTAGGCACAATTTTCACGAATTGCAATTATTAACAACAGATTTAAGTCCATCAGCAATTTGTTTACAAGAGACGTACCTAAAACATACAGATAAATTTGAATTAAGGCAGTATAGTTCCTATCATTCTTTTTCTCCTCCGGGTGATAAAGCTACTGGAGGAGCTACTATTTTGGTGCAGCGGGGCGTTGTTCACAGTCCTGTTCCGCTTGACACAAATCTGCAAGCAGTTGCAGTTAGACTTACACTGCATATTGCCTTGACACTTTGCTCCTTATACATTCCACCTTCTTCAAATCTTCAGCGTAATGATCTACAAAAACTATACGACCAGCTCCCAAAACCCTGTGTTATCATGGGTGATCTAAATGGGCATAATCCTTTATGGGGAAGTGCAATCATTAATCAAAAGGGAAAAGTGATCGAGGATTTTGTTTCCGATAATGATCTCTGCATCTTTAATGATGACTCCGATACGTATTTACACCCTGCTACTGGCACGTATTCATCTCTCCATCTGTCTCTGACAGATTCAGTTTTGTTACACGAATTCTCCTGGTCAGTCCACGATGACCTGTGTGGATTAGACCATTTCCCCACTGTACTTAAACCAATTATTCCCGCTGATGATCCACCTTCACCTCGATGGAATTTTTTGAAGGCTGATTGGCCTTTATTTCAGTCTTTATGCAAAGATAAATTACAACCTACGTCTTTACAGAATGTTACTGACCCGATTCAGTTGTTCTCAGATCAACTGAAGAAAATTGCTGATGAATCAATTCCTAAGTCCTCCGTCAACCCACGTGTTCGTAAACCATGGTTTGATGACACTTGCAAACAAGCTAGGAAATGTTGTAAGAAGGCGGAGAAATACTTCCGTAAACATCCCACTGTCCATAATTTAAACACTGTCAAAATTTCAAATGCTAAGGCAAGACGTCTATTTAAGCAAAATAAACGTCTATCATGGAGAAACTGTGTCTCCAAAATAAACACTCGTACACCTATGTCCAAGGTATGGAACATGATTAAAAAGATCAAAGGCAAGGGATCAAATTCTACAGTTAACCATCTGAAGGATGGCGATACTTTACTAACTGATAAAACTGCTATTGCCAATAGACTTGGGAAACATTATCTCAACATTCGTCTTCATTTAATTACGTTCCCGAATTTCAAAAATATCAGCTCCAACAGGAAAAGAAAAAAGTAAATTTTACATCTGATAATGGTTTACAATGATTACAATGAGGTATTTTCACTACATGAGCTATATACTGCCCTAGGGCAAGCTCATGATACAGCAGCAGGCGCTGATAATATTCATTATCAGTTACTGAAACACTTGCCCGAATCATGCCTTGAAACTTTGTTGACTATTTTCGATGACATTTGGACATCAGGGACGTTTCCACCTTCATGGCATAATGCCATTGTTATACCAATACCAAAACCTGGGCGGGATCATAATGATCCTTCAAATTACCGACCTATCTCTCTAACTAGCTGTGTTTGTAAAACGATGGAACGCATGGTAAATAATCGATTAGTGTGGTACTTGGAAACAAATTATCTTCTTACCAATATACAATGCGCTTTCCGGAAAAACAGAAGTACTATCGATCATTTAGTGCGTTTAGAATCGTTTATTAAAAATTCCATTGTAAATAGACAACATGCTGTATCGATCTTTTTCGATTTAGAAAAAGCATACGATACAACATGGAAACATGGTATTTTAAAAGATCTTCATGATTTTGGATTAAGAGGCCGTTTGCCTCATTTCATATCACAGTTTTTAACAGACAGGCAATTTCAAGTCCGAGTGGGTACAACCCTGTCTGATCATTATAATCAGGACCAGGGTGTCCCACAAGGCAGTATTTTGTCTGTCACTTTATTCAGTATAAAAATTAACAGTTTGTCCAAAGTTTTAAATGATTCAGTTGATGGATCACTTTTTGTGGATGATTTTAATCTATCTTGTCGTGGTAAAAATATGCGCACAATAGAAAGGCAATTACAATTATGTCTTAATAAAATTCACAAGTGGTGTTTAGAAAACGGGTTTAAATTTTCCAAATCAAAAACTAATTGTATACATTTCTGCAGAAAATATAAGCCACATAAGGACCCTGAACTTATTCTGAATGGCACTCCTATCAAAGTTGTTAAGGAGGCCAAGTTCTTGGGACTTATTTTTGATAACCACTTAACTTTCCTTCCACATATAAAATACCTAAAAGCTAAATGCCTGAAGGCACTCGATCTCTTGAAAGTTGTTTCCAATTCAAAGTGGGGAGGGGATCAAACAACCCTCTTACACTTATACAGGTCACTGATCCGTTCAAAACTTGATTATGGCTCCGTCGTCTATGGTGGAGTCTGCAAAAGTAATTTACAAAAACTAGATACGATACATAATCAGGGTCTGAGGCTTTGCCTTGGAGCCTTCAGAACGGCTCCCATTCACAGTCTCTATATAGAAGCAGATGAGCCTTCTCTTAAACAACGCCGACTAAAATTATCTTTACAATACATCACTAAATTATATTCTAATCAGTCCAATCCAGCTTTTGAATGCATATTTAATCCTCTCTACGAAGATCTTTACAATAAGAAATCAACACTTACTCCACCACTCGGAATCAGAATAAAATCTGCAATATACCAACAAGAATACCATCAACTAAGAAACAATTATGACAGTTATAAATCTATATTTACAGATGGATCCAAGGATGGTGGCACAGTTGCTAGTGCCACTGTCATTGGATCCAGAACAATCTCTTCACGTTTACCTAATAACAGTTCAATATTCACTGCAGAAGCAAACTCCATTTTTACAGCACTTAAATATATCAGTAATCAATCTAAACATAAACAATTCATACTGTTTTCAGATTCTCTTTCATGCCTTCAGGCAATTAAAAATATGTCTTCAAAACATCCACTTTTAATCCAAATTCTTGAGTTATTTACTGATCTTGCTACTGGTCAATATGACATTGTCTTTTGTTGGTTACCAAGCCATGTTGGTATCATTGGTAACACATTGGCCGATGCTGTTGCTAAAGCAGCGCTCAACAAATCTGTGACACCACTTCTAATCCCATACACTGATTTTAAACCCATGATTCGATCTTACATCCGAGATCTTATGCAACAGAAGTGGGACGCCCAAGTAGGTATCAATAAATTACATGAAATTAAACCAAATATCGGATATACCTTCTTGGGATGTCAGTCCAGATTTGAAGAGGTCATTATGCGACGATGTCGTATTGGCCACAGCAGATACACAAATGAATATTTATTAAAAGGTGAGGATCCTCCGTTTTGTATCCCTTGTGATGAAAGAATGACGGTCAAGCATGTCCTGCTTGACTGTATTGATTTTTCCATCACAAGGGATAAATATTTCAGTGTCTAAACAGTTAAAGACCTTTTTAATGATGTAAATTCTCATTTAATATTAAGTTTTTTAAAAGAAATAGAACTTGTCCATAAATTTTGATGTGCTTGATGTATTATTTTATAAATTGGTAGTGCTAATAAATAACTTAGATTGTGAGTGGCTGTACCCTCGAGGGGGGTTGAAGTAGCGTAAAATTATTGTCCCCCTAAGAGGGTATGTAAGTCCCAAATCATTCGTAGTATTTTTCTGCATACCAGACTTTTAAATCGTAGTATATTTGTTAGTTTTATTCCATGGCTAAACTTGCATATAATCGCCAGCGACTGAAGGGATGGTGTAAATCCTGCCGGGGTCCATGCAGGAAGCAAAGGTAATGTAAGTCCCCATGGTCCCTGGTGTGGTGATCTCCCTTTAGTTACTGACGATCTCTAGCCCATTTTTATAGTGTGTTGTTCCTTAATACTTAATGCTTTTAAATGTTCCGCAACTAGTTTTAAATCTTATCTGTGATATTCTAGTTATCATACTGTCCTTCGATGACAGATTTTTATAAAGTTTAAATATATGTATATTTCATGTCTCATTTCTCGTCACGATATGGCTGAAATATTGCCGATGTGACGTAAAGCATTACTTCACTCACTCACTCACAGCAAACTCACGCTACCCGGATAATTCTCCATCATCTGTCCAAGGGCGTTAGTTTCGGCCCTCGGATGGTAGCTCAGGGTGATGACGGTAGACAAAACTCAGGGGTGAAGTTTAGACGACAGCAGCCATGTTTATTGTTGATGGTTTGGAATAAATCGAAAAGGTACATGTTGATAAGAACGTGACAGAACGCACACCGGGACCGAGTGGCCAATCTTCCCGGGTGCGAGAACCGTTCTGTCACTTACACGAGTCGATCTTCTGGCTGTCTCCAGGCTGTCTCCCTGACTGACCAGGTCAGTCGGGTTTTGTAGAGCGAGGTATTACGTAACGTGTGGCAAGGTCATTGTCCCACGTGTATTTATACACGTAAGCTCCGGCGACGTTAGGAGGTGTAAATTGAAATTTATAGATAGCGCTGGAGATTAAGGGTCCTGCCCGGAGGGGCTTATGATAAGAGGGGATACGCCGAATGGTTACTGAATATATAAAACAGACAAAGGGCATAGAATTTCGGTGGACTTGGAAACATATTGAACCAGTTAGGTATTTAGATAAATGAAATGTTAAATAAAAGTATTGAAACGATTTGCACTATTACAATACTTACAACTGTGGACTTCACAACGTACATTTTGACATTATGGAGGTGAGTGTACGATGTAATTGTTTTTCCTATTGAAACTCTGTGGTTCAAGAAAAAGTGTCAACATTTACTTTACTGCATATCAAGTGTGAGGATGAGTAGGCATCTTAGGTCACAGCAGCAACATTTCTGTCTAATGTGTCCAAACCGTGTGTATCCGATGTTTCCCCAGTGCGATGAGTCTACCGAAACATGTTACTGCCCAAATGCTACCGGTAGGGCAGGACATTCTCCCCCTTTTCGCGAACACCTGGTGTCATCACTTTTAGTGATCCATTCAAATTGTCACCGCTGTTTTGTCTTTTAAGCCTCAAAACATTGTTCTGCGGATAATAATACTCGATACTTTTATGCCCTGGCGTTGGCGGTATATTATAATTCACCGCATCAAAAGCATTGGTGCCTCGATTGTGTAAAATCTGAACAAATCACAAATTCACGTCAAAGGAATTGTGATCTAATAAGAACCTTAACTCACTTTGCATAAGAGTGTTCATGGAGAAAGGCAAACTGGAGTTCTCTATTTAATTAATGAAGTAGGGGTAGAGTGAATGAGTGAGTGAGTGAGTGAGTGAGTGAGTATGTAACGTCATATCGGGAGTATTTCAGCCATATCGTAAAGAGAAGTTATGCATTAAAAATACAAATATTTAGAATAAATAAAAACCTGTCAAACGATGGACAGTACAATAACTAAAATATCATAGATGCGATGTAAAACTAGTTGAGAATATTAAAACGCAGGAAGTAAGAGTGTGGGTAGAATAGGTCTTCACAACGAATGCTTGCCGTTATCTGCGACTGACGGGATCGGGTGCTATACACAGGTGCAGGACGCACATATCTGAAAGCAAAAAACAAGATAATAAATAATTAAAGTGACGGCATACCTAATCTCTCACGGTAAACAGCCAGTGCACAGAGAACACAGCAAACGCTATCTTTATAGGACCAACATCGAACTACCAACTCGTGTTTCGTAGTATGTCTTCTAGTGTAATTACTACTTGCGTTAGGTGAAGAATTTCCTGTTCACTTTGGCACAATGATACCTTAGTGTCTCGCGGGATCGTCGCATACATCTGCCTCCGTCGCGGAAACATGCCTTGTTACAAAGTGTGGTGATTCAGATACATGTATTAATAAGCACACAGCTGGGTATCGGTCTTGCAATATCAGATATCAAAATCAGTTCAGACTGTCACAAACTAGCTTTAAGCTGTTGTGTTAGGCCAGAGAGCCTAGTTGTCCTCCATACTTTCCAGAAATGTAAGCGAAAGTATATGTTCTATGCTCATGATGTCAAGCACTGGATTGTCTGGTCCAGACTCGATGATTTACAGAGCGCCGCCATATAGCTGGAATGTTGCTGAGTGCGGGATTAAACAACAAACAAACAAAATGAAGTAGGTGTCATATCCACCGTCATATGTAGCTTGATTCCCTGATGTTTATACATTGAATTTTGTCTGAATCCATTCGATGTTTGTCGTAATTGGGAAACATGCATCATTGCCTCATATGATATTCTGATCTTATGGCACCTTACATATGTTGGGTGGTGAATTATCAAATTACTGATTATATACACACACACCCTTCCTCCCCACCAATCACAGGTAATGTAAGCTCAAGGTAAACAAAGGTGGGGTAAGAAATTTCATTTTCAAATGTTTTCTGAAATGTACCAAACAATTGTCAGACACTCTACAAGTTCATTGTCGACACAGTTGCCTTCAATAGCGTGTATGACCTCCAGTTGCCTCATGCTTGCTGTAATACGCCGCCTCATCAATGACGTCAGTCTTCTGATGACGTGGACTGGAATCCGTTGCCACTCGTCTCAGGGCCTGCTGCAATTGTTGTCTGTTGACGGGAGGCTGATGGCGTGCCCTAATCTGTCTGTCAAGATGGTCGGTTCTAGGCCTGTCCTGTGTCCTCCCTGTCTTCCTGTACCGTTGAATCAGCCTGGCTACTGTCAATGGTGTACAACCAAACCTTCTGGCAATTTGGACATGTGTTGCCCCAATTTCGGTCATACCGATGGCTCTCTCTCTCTCTCTCTCTCTCTCTCTCTCTCTCTCTCTCTCTCTCTCTCTCTCTCTCTCTCTCTCTCTCTCTCTCTCTCTCTCTCTCTCTCTCTCTCTCTGCTCCTGTGACAGTCGTGGCATTTCTTTTGTGTGCTTTCATCACGTGTGGTAAAACCCTGCAGACGAACGCATTTATACAGCTAACATGCACGTGCAGTTTATGCCATAGGCGGGAAACCTGTTCCACCTTTTTTTGTCACCGCACGAGCGCCGTCAAAGGTGGCTCGTTCGGGTGAGGTGTTTTTTGGTACCTGTTCCTTGGCAGTCATTTTCCCAATGCCCACTTTCCACCAGTTATCGCTAGTTTTAGGAAAATTATAAATTGCCAACCTATACTTTCTTTTGCCGCTTTGTTTAGTATTTACATAAATAAAAACAAAACTTGTATTAGTGTTTATTGTCATGGTAAGAAGTAGATACAGACACACGCAAAACCATGCCCCGATATCATCCATAATATTATCTCCCAATTCACCCAAGCCTGCCTCCGACTCCGAAACAGACTGAGTCTGAAGCGGTCGTAAAATCTCCAAGACAACTTACTCTTTGAGTCCCAACGCGGTACAGGTCAGCCAAAATTGCTTTGATAGAAGGCGACTTCTAAATACTTAAAGCAACAACAAACAAAAACAACGATACTGCTATAGTGAATGTATCTTGCTGTCATGTCTCAATCTGCCATCCTTACAGAAATAAAAACTGATAGATAACAGCTGTTGGATTGAGGTTAGGTCAACGTGTGACGGGTCATGTGACTTTCATTGACTGGAAGGCAACTTGCAGCTTGACACTACTTGTGTAAATCAAGGAACAAGACGGCACGCCTATATTACAGGAAACACTGTTATCAAGGACCAACATCAATCTATCAGCTGGTGCTTCGCAAAATGTCTTCAGGTGTAAGTATATAGCCGGCATTAGATGTAAGATCAACTTGTCCTGGTGACATTGCCGCCCCATCATGGTGTCGCGTGATCTCCGCTCCCACCCACCTGTAGCGCGAGGTGTATGCCTTGTTACATACTAAATTCACTCAATGCGTCACTCAATTTCAATATGGAAAAAAGCGAATCCAGTTTAACCTTTCTCGGTGTAAGACTCAATTTAATATCTGGAAAATTTGGACAAACTGATATCTTTTATAAAGATACTGATATGCACCAATATTTGGATTTTGCATCATGTCACCCGTATCATTCAAAACGTAATATCCCTCACTATCTCGCAAGACGTTTTTGTACCATTGTTTCCGGGAATGATGTTAAAACTACCCGCCTTGCTAGCTGAACTTTAGAGTTTGGATCAAAATTATCCCGCAAAGCTAATTGAAGATAGCATACGCACAGCACTTCGCATTGAGCAACCAAAACTGAGAGAGAAATCTGAAGAAAACGATTTGGGGAATAATTTAACTCTAATGTCTACCTTCAACCCTCAACATGAAAAAACATTGTCCATGGTTCAATGGTTCCTGCCTTTTTTAATCAAAGTATTAAAATGGAGAAGATATTGAGCAAATACAAAATTATCAACACCCAAAGACAACCCAAAAATCTTAGTAAGCTTAGAAAGTTTGGATTGGTTAAAAGTCACCATTTTATTACATGAAAATTCCATGACGTGAATTAAACCTACAACCTCACATATCGTGTTTAGTTTTGTAACCCACTGTTTTGCCACTGAGTCACCGGACAGGTGCTGAAAATGTTATATGTCATGACTCCAGCTGGCCCATGTTGCAAGTGTTTTTCTCTCGCATGCTTTGATCGAATTCCTTTGGACCGCGAAAGGCTGTATTATTTCACTATACGGTATTTCGATGTTTTCTTAATTGTTCGGTATCTCTTGCATTTAGATGGCTCATAAGTGGGATAAAACACGACAGCAAAAATCTAAAACCGCCAGCGAGGTACCCTCGCGTTTCCCTCGCTCACGATTTTACGTTTCCCTCGGAGACGTGTTTTATTTAAAAAGTAAAGACTCCGAGTCAGAATAAGACGCCCTTGCATGTTTAACAAATTGCAGTGTCATTTCGAGACTGGACATGACTTGTATGGAAATATGACAAGGAATGTTATTATGGACAGACATTTTTATATTCTACATACATAATGTTTCATGGCTACTTCTTGCCACTTCATCAGTTGAATGACAGGGTGTTGTTGTTGCTTTCCATGTGTCTAAGAGGTCGCCTTCTGCCCAGGGTGGGAGAACATGACTTATATGCAAATGAAGCAAGTTTTTATTAGATACATGTATTTACAGCCAGTCGTGAATAGATTCACGTTATACAGTTAAGAGTGAGTGAGTGGGGTTAACGCCGCATTTAACAGTATTCCAGTTATATCGCGGCGTGTCAGCTTAATATGGGAGGAAAGCCCCAAGTGATGCAGGTCTCAGGCCTTTACCAGTTCGGTGAAACCCTCGAGCACAAGTATGGTGCTGACAAACCTAGAAACATCATCGGGGCGAACCGGGATTCAAACCCACAATCAGGTTTCTGGAGTGCCCAAGGGACGCAACTCTGCACAGCGAATCCCGACGACTGGGCCACCCGTGCCCCCTATAGAGTTAAGAAGGAATTGATGGCGTGACCGTTGTTAAAAAAGAGTGTGACATGGTAATAATTAAAAGTTCAAGAAGATTTAAGAAAGATGTCCCATGAGAAACTCTCTAAAATAAATAATTCACCTTTGGTCAGTATTTCATATTTCCTCACCCTGTACTGTATCAGTTGTCTCCCTTATAATCTGTTTTCAGATATGTTTATGCGTGAACTGATGTTCATTGAGATGACGATGAGCACACATATTGTATTGTTCTATATTTCAGTTCCCCGCTGTCATCGACTTAAATGTGGGTGGTCGACATCTGACAACCTCCCTGTCCACCCTCACCAAGTACCCGGACTCCATGTTGGCCACCATGTTTAGTGGAAGGCATCCAGTGACCCAAGACAAAGATGGCCGCGACTTCATTGATGTGGATGGAGATGTGTTTATTCACGTCCTCAACTTTCTGAGATTCGAGATAGTGCCTCCTCCCGGAGCAGCTGCAGATGTTCGGAAATATGCAGAATACTTTGGATTACATGTCCTGAAGGAAGGCATTACCATGGCTCATGGCACGCTGGAGAAGCTCTATGACAGATGGAGGAGAGGGTTTCCTGATTACACTTCTCACTTGGAATACGTGAAAGGGGAAGTGAGGAAGTTTAAAATTTTTCATGGTATTTTTATCTTTGCATACGTACCGCCGAGTGTAAATGTCATGGTTGTGCTCCGTATGAAGGTGGTTTTTATGGGTTACCTCGGATTGATATAGATGTTCATGGTCTTGGTCATAAAAGGCGATCTTTGTTGCTTAGTCTTCTGGCACATGACTTACAATGTATGGGTATCTTCACAGATGAGGAAGAAAAAACAAGCCCCTGTCACCGTGTCGGTGCAATGAAACTTCGGTTTGGCAATGCACCCAAGACTACACTCAAATGATTAAACAACGCCACCAACAGAAATTCGCATTTCGTCTATTTCTGAAGAGAAAGTAAATGTATGTCACTTTTACTTTCCTTCAAAGAGGGTGTAGACGATGGTGGCGATAGGTCCGGTGTGGGGGTCAGGGCCTATCACATCAGGGTGGATATCAATCATTACACCACAAGGTTATTACATTGTTAACACAAATAACCTTGTTATTTTTCTACGTTCTATGCTTTGGAGACTGTTAGTGCCTTAGAATTATTAATACTGGCATGTGGTTGTATGGGAATGGCTTTACAATGAAGACAATACAAAATGCATGTACCCTGAAGTCGAACGGTTTTATATTAATTAGAAAAGACATTTCACGTGATTCCATAGCATATGATTGTAATAAAGCCATTTAGTTTTCGATTATGCTTCCATTAACCAAAAGCAAATTAGGCCACGCCCATAACCAACTAATGCTTCCTGATTGGCCGATAAGAGTGGGCTAGGTTTGTTTGGCATTATTGCGCTGATCGTTTTCACTGATTTCGTATTCTTATATGCATTTTTGTTATGTTAATGATTAAATAAACAGTGTGTGAAGTTAATATTGTTGGTTTACATATTTATAAAATATGACTTCAATAGTTTTTGTGTGTTTGGAGGCATAAACATGGAATTGCATCGGACATCATTTTTGGTCATTATGCATCAAACTTGGAAATATACTCCCCATGTCTACCATAAAACTTTCTGAAAGCTTTACTGATGCTTTGAATGTTGATCAAACAGCTTCTGAGCAAGGGTCATGTGGCGCTCTTTGAAATCTTCGTACCCAGACGGGGCGGTCGGGTAGGCTGGTGTTTAAAGCATTCGTTGTCACGCCGAAGACCCGGGTTCGATTCCCGACATGGGTACAATGTGTGAAGCCCATTTCTGGTGTCCCCTATCGTGATATTGCTGGAATATTGCTAAAAGCGGCTTAAAACCATACTCACTCACTCCTACCTAGACAGAGCATGCTCGGATGGACCTCAAAAGTTCTAAAATGTAGACACCAAAGGTTGGAGCTGCTGGAATATTGTTCCACATACAGGGCAAGATTAATATTTATCTTTTGCACGTGACCTGTCAGGGAAAACAAATAAACATACTTCACATTCAATAATGTAACTTCTGGCAACCTTGACCGTACACAGAGATTAGGCACAATTTAATCAAATAGAAATCCAAACCTGTACATATAGTCTCAGGCAACCGTACACTGTATAGTGTCCGAAAGAAATGTTAAGATAATTGATGTTTTGAAGTGGACTTTTCCCAGGATCGTACACTGCCAGTCAGCGGATTTATGGTAAGCTTATTGACATCTTGTCGGACATTGGTCATGTTTCGTGGGAATTCCGGCGCAGAATAGCTTCCCAGTATCCCATGGTGATTTTGTGTTGTCGCACGCAGACGGTGTAGGATAAAGGTAATGATATCAAACGTGATTGATACTGAATTATTTACAGTCCGACGTTACAAGGTTAGAGTGAAATGAATTTAACGCCGATTTGGACAATAAGTCCGCTATATCATAGCGTTACAGCTCGATGTGGGAGGGAGGTTTCAAGGCTGCACGCGTGGAAGACGTTTACCACTTTGGTGAAATCCAAAAGACCCGAGCATGGTGCTGACAAACCAAGGGAAATCCTCAGGGATAATCAGGGATTCGAACTAATTAACAGCGGATCCTGATATGGCCAAAGGGATATTGATCTGTATAAATCTTAACATACTCATGATATTTCACGCTTCATAAACAGATCTTGTTTATCAAGTAATTATTTGGTATGTTATTATAAGTATTGGTGGCTTATTTAATGAAGAGTGATGGATAAATCTTGTTACCACGGCTACTAAATTCTTGTCATTCGCCTCAAAAGTTGTAACATGTCTTTCAACAGAAACCGAGCGAGAATTGTTGAGACCTATTATAACGCTATCAAATATAATTGCTTTGTACCAATTTTTAACAAAGCCATGGATCAAGACTTTGAAAGGCATCTAGAAGTAATACACAAAAGGAAGAGAATTTATGGTTGTCAACTTCTTTATTATGAGGAACACAACGTTTCTGAGTATATGCCTACTCCTTCATCAGGTGAATGAATGATATGAGCAGAGGGCTAATTACCCCCGGCCTCCTGTTGTCTATTGTCCATTACCATTTTCTTATCAGTGATAATCTATTCCTGGCTTCCAGTTGTCCATAACTATCAGCGCTAATTACTGTACAATGTTGGCTTTCATTGTCTATTGCTAATCGCCTATCAGCGCCAATTATCTGTTGGCTTCCCTTGTTAAGTTTCCACCCTTTGTTATCTTATTACTTTTGTTGTTTTTACGTGTACATATATATGCTCCCTTCCTCATAGCATTCATTCACCTGATGAAGGAGTAAGCACACACTCCGAAGGTTGTGTTCCTCATAATAAAGAAGTTGACATCCATAAATTCTCTTCCTGATGTGCTACATTGTATTAGTTTTTCTAATCTTACAAAGCCTTTTGAAACTAGGGTAGCATTTGGATAAGTGGACAATTATATAACACTTAGCACTGGATGTTCCAATCAGAAAAAGCTTTCAGAAATTGCAGCTGTTGTACACCAACGCGTGATGAGCCTGTGAATGCATGCCATGCCTCTTCCAGTAGTATAGCAATATCAGTGCGGACTTTAAATAATTGATTAAATAATTCTGGGCCAGGCAACCAGCTGCTTGTCAACATCAGTAACCAATCAATTTAAAGCTGTCCTCACTTGAAAGAGTGTACTATACCCAGTACCTCCAACTGTGTTAAACTGTTCATAGTCCATATAAGATATTTTTGTATGGTTTCTATCAATTCTAGGGGGCACGGGTGGCCCAGTCGTCTGAGGCGCCGTATTCGCCGTGCAGAGTTGCGTCCCTTTGGGCATGTTCATGCGGTGGGTGAAGTGAGTGAGTGAGTGAGTATCGTTTTACGCCGCTTTTAGCAATATTCCAGCAATATCACGGCGGGGGACACCAGAAATGGGCTTCACACACTGTACCTATGTCGGGAATCGAACCCGGGTCTTCGGCTTTACGAGCGAACGCTTGAACCACTAGGCTACCCGACCACCCGATTCAAAAGACGAAAGGGGGGTGGGGTTGGGGGAAATGGGGTTTAACGTCACGTCCAAGATTATTGCACTTATATATCGACGTGCATGTGTTTGTGTGGCTGCTTATACTAGTCCGGACTAATGCCGATTGATAATTCTAGCTCACTGAGATACCATTCCGCAGTTTAACATGAATACCCCACTCAGACATAGTATACTGACTCCGAGCCGACCAGTCCTTGTCGGGAATCGAACCCGGGTCTTCAGCGTGACGAGCGAACGCTTGAATCACGACGCTACCCGACCATCCCGGTGGGTGAAGTGGGTGTATAGCAATGCGTGTATAGCAGTTGGCATCGGCTATACCAGGGAGACTAGTAAATGATCGAATCTGGACCAGGCAGACCAGTGGTTGATAGTGCGAGCATTTATATGTGGTCACCGCCTGTAACCAGTCGCATCTCGGTAAACATTCCGCTCTTACGAAAAGCATGGAGTATTGGTTTTGACACCTGCATCAGCTGGTTTCATAGACATACAGTAAACACAAAAGACATATATACCAGCGAATAGGTGCATATTAGCAATTGTGTCGTAAAACGACATTCACACACTCACTAAAGAATAATTTCTCATCGTTAAACGATTTGCAATTTTTGCATATGCCTTGATTCAAAATTTTATCATCAATTTTTGTATCATTAGGGACGTAAAGTACGCAATCTATTTATAATTTTCTTAAGTCGCTGTATTTTTTTAACTTTCAGGGAATAAAAACATTGACAAAATTATACCTAAAGTCTAAATTGTTGTTTCCAATTTTGGTATACTGAGTGTACTTTTAGTCATTGGTGTAAGTAAACGAACAGCGGTAACTGTTTCCTGAAAGTAAAAGACGTATATTTTAAATGGTATAGAAAACAGCATTGGTCGCCCATGTGAATAATACATTCAAGCCCTCGAACGCGTCTACATCCAAACTCTCACTCGCTCGTTCCACCCGTGAAGATCCGGGGCAGAATAGGTGTTAAGCAACTCAAGCTTGCCGTAAAAGACGACTGTGTTTGTCGTAAGAGGAGACTAAGGGGATCGGATGGTCAGGCTCACTGATTTGGTTGATGCATGTCATTGTATCTCAGTTGCGTAGATTGATGCTCATGATGTTAATCAATGGATTTTCTGGTCCACACTTGATTATTTACAGACCTCCGTCATATAGCTGGAATAATGATAAGCGCGGCGTTGAACAACAAACAAACACACTCACTCCTCCTGTTCACATTCCAACTCAATAACACGCTCCTTAGCTCCGCCGTAGAACCGTATGAGCAGACAGATGAGTCATAACACGATATGAAAGTAGCCATGTAAATGATATTGAAAGTCCGCTGTTTCCCTCTTTCCTAGAAACAGAACCGAAAGTAGACCATGTGGTTGATGAAAATTCCGACACGTCAGCTCTGATCAACACGCATGTCCACCGCACTACTTCCAAGAGCCCTTCATTGAATAGACACAACAATGGGGGTAAGTGTTAATGTTATCACCATGTGACAGAACAATGGCGGTAAGTGTTACTGTTTTCACCCAGTGACAGAACAATGGCGTAAGTGTTACTGTTTTCACCCTGTGACAGAACAATGACGTAAGTGTTACTGTTTTCACCCAGTGACACAACAATGGGGGTAAGTGTTACTGTTTTCAACCGGTGACAGAACAATGGCGGTAAGTGTTACTGTTTTCACCCAGTGACACAACAATGGGGGTAAGTGTTAATGTTATCACCATGTGACAGAACAATGGCGGTAAGTGTTACTGTTTTCACCCAGTGACAGAACAATGGCGTAAGTGTTACTGTTTTCACCCAGTGACACAACAATGGCGGTAAGTGTTACTGTTTTCACCCAGTGACAGAACAATGGCGGTAAGTGTTACTGTTTTTACCCAGTGACAGAACAATGGGGGTAAGTGTTACTGTTTTCACCCAGTGACAGAACAATGACGTAAGTGTTACTGTTTTCACCCAGTGACACAACAATGGGGGTAAGTGTTACTGTTTTCACCCAGTGACAGAACAATGGCGGTAAGTGTTACTGTTTTCACCCAGTGACAGAACAATTGGGGTAAGTGTTACTGTTATCACCCAGTGACACAACAATTGCGGTAAGTGTTACTGTTTTTACCCAGTGACAGAACAATGGGGGTAAGTGTTACTATTTTCACCCAGTGACAGAACAATGGCGGTAAGTGTTACTGTTTTCACCCAGTGACCGAACAATGGCGGTAAGTGTTACTGTTTTCACCCAGTGACCGAACAATGGCGGTAAGTGTTACTGTTTTCACCCAGTGACAGAACAATGGCGGTAAGTGTTACTGTTTTCACCAAGTGACAGAACAATGGGGGTAAGTGTTACTGTTTTCACCCAGTGACACAACAATTGCGGTAAGTGTTACTGTTTTTACCCAGTGACAGAACAATGGCGGTAAGTGTTACTGTTTTCACCCAGTGACAGAACAATGGCGGTAAGTGTTACTGTTTTCACCCAGTGACCGAACAATGGGGGTAAGTGTTACTGTTTTCACCCAGTGACAGAACAATGGCGGTAAGTGTTACTGTTTTCACCCAGTGACCGAACAATGGGGGTAAGTGTTACTGTTTTCACCCAGTGACAGAACAATGGCGGTAGGTGTTACTGTTTTCACCCAGTGACAGAACAATGGGGGTAAGTGTTACTGTTTTCACCCAAGTGTCACAACAATTGCGGTAAGTATTACTGTTTTTACCCAGTGACAGAACAATGGCGGTAAGTGTTACTATTTTCACCCAGTGACAGAACAATGGCGGTAAGTGTTACTGTTTTCACCCAGTGACAGAACAATTGGGGTAAGTGCTACTGTTTTCACCAGTGACAGAACAATGGCGGTAAGTGTTACTGTTTTCACCCAGTGACACAACAATGGGGGTAAGTGTTAATGTTATCACCCAGTGACACAACAATTGCGGTAAGTGTTACTGTTTTTACCCAGTGACAGAACAATGGCGGTAAGTGTTACTATTTTCACCCAGTGACAGAACAATGGCGGTAAGAAAAACATACCACAAAGCGAAGAGGGTATTTAACAAACTTCCCTCATTGTCTGAAGTAATTATTATTTTTAAAGTTAATTAATAATAAATCTGAATCACTGTAACTGTCCCGGTCACATTCTGGTCAGTGCTAAGTGTTATTTACTTGTCCACTTATACAAATTTACCCTTGTTTCAAAAGGTTTTGTAAGATTAGGAAAAAAAAAACAAAAAAAAAACCCTACTTTTTCAGAAGCCTTAGTCTGTCCTGAACATGAAATCATATGTCATATGTTATCATGTGCTTGTCAACTTATCAAAATGTCACCACAGTTTAAAGAGCTGATACTGAGTCGTAAATAAATATCATATGTAGGCGTTGTGTGTATAGCAACAGCTGCAGGACGACAAATGTGCAGCTAATATTCATGTGTTCAAAGGTTTAAGTACAAGCTCTAGTGGCTTGATCGGCGTACAAATGGCTGTCCTTGGAGCCATTTGTACGCTGGTCTTACCAAGCTAATTCTTCGTACAAAAGCCTTTATAAATCTGGTATAATACGTTTTGAAACTGTGACTAATCTAGCACACGTCCAAGTTTTCCATAACCTTGGGTCACTATGACCCCGATAATATGTGATGGGTAGTCTAGTGGTTAAAGATCAGTCTGCTGAAAAAAAATCCATGCATTCCCAAAAGTATACTTCCCGAAGCCGCTTAAATAAAACAAATGAAATTGTGTTGAATTTCCATTGTATATATACTAGTATATATATAATTACCCTCGCCTTATAGCTATGTGGGTCACAATGACCCTAAACATGTCACGAGTCAAATGATATTTTTAGATCATTATTACACTAACTGATAAATCGTTGATCCCATGTTTCACATACCCATCTTCAAAAAGTTTATTTGTCGCTATATGGCACAGACATTACTGAGCCTAGGAGGCTCTTCGACTTAAAGATAAAACAAAAACAAATAGAAAAAGACTTACCATTGAACAGATTTGACCTTATTTGCCTGGTAAATATATTTATCGAGGTTGTCCATAAAAGTGTTTTCGGGGTATGATTAATAATCATAATTTTCCGATGAAGATTACAGTTACAATCCCATGATTGCGAAGACCTGGATTATCACTGGGCGCCTCGTTATGATATTAAAGGAATATTGCTAAAAGTGGCCTGAAGCTTTACTCACTCACATGCTCCTTCGTCTTTTGACCGCCTCCGTGGTCTAGTGGTAGAGCTACCGCCCGGAGAGCGGAAGGTCCGGGGTTCGATCCCCGACCGCGTGATACCAAAAGACGTTAAAAGATGGTACTTGTTGCGACCCTGTCTGGCGCTCGGCATTAAGTGGCTAAAACAAGGACTGGTCGGCTCGGAGTCAGTTTTCCGTGTCTGAGTGGGGTATTCATGTTAAACTACGGCATGGTATCTCAGTGAGCTAGCACTATAAATCGGCATCAGTCCGGACTAGTACAGGCAGCCACACAAACACATGCACGTCGCTATATAAGTGCAATAATCTTGGACGCGATGTTAAACGCCATTTCACCTCACCTTTCGTCTTTTGAATCGGGCGGTCGGGTAGTCTAGTGGTTGAAGCGTTCGCTCGTCACGCCGTGATATTGTTGGAATATTGCTAAAAGGGGCGTAAAACCACACTCACTCACTCACTCTTTCGAATCATAACCGGAATGAGTGTACATATGAGTGAGAGAGTGAATTAGTTGGGTTTAACGCCACTTTAAACAATATTCCAGTTATATCACGGCGTGTCAGCTTAATGTGGGAGGAAAGCCCGAAGTGATGCAGGTCTCAGACGTTTACCACTTCGGTGAAACCCACGAGCACGGATATGGTGCTGACAAACCTAGAAACATAATCGGGGCGAACCGGGTTAGAACCCATAATCATAGGTTTCTGGCAAGTCCATTATTCCTAGTTGCCTTTCTGAACGTTTGATAAGCTGGAGGTACCATGTACTCAATAACCTAACGTATTGACTTGTATCAGCACTGGCAATAGCATCCCTTCCACATGAACACCAGTTACTCTCAAACCGTGAAGATTCCGGGGTAGAATAGGTCTTCAGGAACCCGTAAAAGGCGACCATGCTTGTCGTAATAGACCAATAAGAATCGAGTATTTTCTAAATGTAAGGTAGAATCACATGTGCATTAACAATGTGTTGTATTTCAGGATTCTCAAGTTGTGGACTTAAACGTTGGTGGTCGACATCTGACAACCTCCCTGTCTACCCTCACCAAGTACCCGGACTCCATGTTGGCCACCATGTTTAGTGGAAGGCATCCGGTAGCCAAGGACAAAGATGGCCGCTACTTCATAGATGTAGATGGGGATGTGTTTGTTCATATCCTCAACTTTCTGAGATTCGGGAAAATGCCTCCACCCGAAAGAGCATCAGAGGTTAATGAATATGCGGAGTACTTTGGATTAGAGGAACTGAGGGCACCTGTCCTCGAAGACTTTGAACAAGTGTTATACGGAATATGGAAAAAGAAGCTACCTGACTACCAAAGTCTTTGGGATTGTGTGAAAAGTAAATTGAACGATATCAACACAAGGTACTTTTACATTCGCACAAGAAGTTTTGATTGTTGACACTTTAGGATTACAGAAACAGTGACAGGCAATTATGACACCATTGCTTTAGAATTCGACCCAAACCCATCTATCTTTTTCAATCTTCTTGCAGTCGACCTGAAAAGACGTAATATCTTCACCGACTCTTGTCTGAGGGTATGCCCGCTATGTGGTCGCAAAGCAGCAATGGGATTCAGAATTGGACGGTGATCCAAATTGTCACACATTGAGACGACAGATAATTTGATGAAAGGAATGTGAATCCACCGTGGCATGGCTGGAGAGCTCTGTTGCCTGCTGCTGTGATTTTGAAGCGCTGGGTCATTGGTTAATGTTCGTCTAATTGATGATCAAATCTAGCAAGATCTACTAGTATTATTACGGAACATTTCTTTTCAATGTATATAGACTCAAACTCAAACATGATACTAATGCAAGACAACTGTTAACAGAGCGATTTACGTTTTGCTGCTTCTCTAGGTTCTTAATTTCCTTGGGATTTCCGTGTCAGAATAGGTCCATGATATGCCATACGTGTTGCAAGTGCCGACTAGGGTGGGTACACTGGCTGACTGTTTGCTACTTGTACCAGGGTTTTAGATGATGTTAAATAGCTGAAATATTGCTGACTGTGGCGTAAAACAAATCCGTTGCCATTTTGCCGAACCAGGTGTTTTTTTGTCGCTTTTATGTAAGGCCAGGACACAAACATTTTTAAAATGAAAATTGTTACTTTTGTGAGTACTTTTTGACATATGTACAATGTAAAAGAATATATGTGAATATCGTTAATAGCTGAATTGATTAAAGCTTGCAGAATACTGGGTTCCTTTTCACTCTTGACTTATTTTGAACCCGTTGTGAGAGTGATGAAGAGTATTCAGAATTCAGTGTTGGTCTTGGTAAAAACAAAATGTTCATCGTGTTGGTTCAGTTATAGTAGACATCTATTTAATGTTCGTTTCCTAATCACGACACGAGTGAGTGAGTGAGTCGGGTTTAACGCCGCTTTTAACATTATTCCAGTTATATCACGGCGTGTCAGCTTAATGTGGGAGGAAAACCCGAAGTGATGCAGGTCTCAGACGTTTACCACTTCGGTGAAACCCACGAGCACGGGTATGGTGCTGACAAACCTAGAAACATAATCGGGGTGAACCGGGATTCGAACACACAATCATAGGTTTCTGGCGGATCCAGGGGACGCAACTCTGCACAGCGAATCGCGGCGCCTTAGACCACTGGGCCACCCGTGCCCCCTATCACGACACGAAAAAGCATCTTTCCTGACGTTTTGAAAGGTGTTGGTATTGATGAAAATGCAAACATTTTGCAAGCATTCCAAATCATTTGGTTATATTTATATGTATACCTAGTTTGGGAATGTTTGGAAATGTTGGAGAAATGCACACACTTACATCAGTGTCCATACCCGCCTACAATCTTGCAGGTGTGTTACGTCATGTGGCAGGAGGTAGCGACACACACACACAAATTAATGACTTTTTCATGTGTACATATGTACTTGTGTTAATTTGGACAGTTTACAATTTCAAACCTTATTTCAAACGTTTGAAAATGAAACATTTCCCTTAAACTTCCCCGTACAGAAATATATAGGGAATTGAACAACATGTTTGATGCAGGTTTGGCATATATGAGATAAGATTGGCACCCTGATGTTTGAAATACCAAGAGAAATACAAGCAGAATCAATAACTTTTGTCACTTTATTTCCTTCCATGACCATGTACAGGCATTAATGCACCATCAAACTTTATGAAATACATTGGAAATATATGGACATATAGCTTCTAGTAATTTGATCTCTGCATACGCTCGGTATCCATGCATTGTCTGTAAACAAAGACAGAGCTCGTTAGACAAGACAAAGAATGCTCAGTACAATCCCGACAAGGCAGTTGCTGTAAGCAAATATGCAAACATTTTCGGCATTAGCCTTTTGCTTGCTAAACATTTACAATGGGGACCAGTCTTTGTGCAGGCTTTGAGAGACAAGTGGAAACGTGGAATAGCCGGATATGACGACTGCCTGAATCAGGTGCGGGAAGGCCTGATGGCAAGTCGGTATCAAAGTGGTGTCTTGTACATCCAGTTCTCGGATTCCTCTCAACACATGTTCACTCTGTGCAAGGTGGCTGGTATTCCTGAGGGGCATCAGGTCATCAACGTCAAATACTCCTCCTTCACAATGGATGGGACCAATCTTGTCTATTTCCTCAATGAGGATCTGAAGCGTTTCGGTGTTCACCTTCAGCCGGGGGACTTCCGACCAGAACCAAAGTGTGGTTGTCGCGTGGCTTTTCGGTACATGATAAAACATGAGTAACTGATGTACCAATAATTGTCACATTGTGTGGTTTGGTGCAATTAATGTATACTTCCCAGTCGAATAACATACAATCTACGGCAACCTATCCTTGTCGTAAAAGGCGACTATGCTTGTCGTAAGAGGCGACTAACGGGATCGGGTTGTCAGGCTGGTTGATTTGGTTGAAGCATGTCATCGTTCCCAATTGTGTCGATTAATGCTAATGATATCAATCACTGGATTGTCTGGTCCAGACTCGATTATTTACAGACCGCTGTCAAATAGCTGGAATATTGCTGAGTGCGGCGTTAAACAACCAACCAACCAACCAACTTTTAGGCATAATCGTCGATTAAGCAACGTGGCACACAGGTGTTTGAGAAGGTGAAAGACGAAAAATAACAAATAATTAATTGATGTAACTTGTTTACACTAATAAACAGGCGACTATAATCATATTCTCCTGAGAAAAGCGTACATGATGAATATACAGCTAGTTTGCATTTCAAGCTTTGTAGTGGAGAGTATAGTTGTATATAATGTTTATACTTGTGATAGTGGTAGTGCGTCCAACCGGAGAGCGGAAGGTCCGGGGTTCGATCCCCGGCCGCGTCATAGAAAAAGACGTTGACTTGTGACGGTTGAGTCATGTGAATACATCCAAGTTGTGCTTGTATCATATGTATTGTGTAATACAATACCTACATATTTTACTGTTGCTTTTAGTGTTTTTTGTCTTTGTTTGTTAACGCCGCACTCAGCAATAGTCCAGCTATATGACGGCGGTCTGTAAATAATCGAGTCTGGACCAGATAGGATGACATGCATCAACCACATCAGCCAGCCTGACCACCCGATCCCGTTCGTCGCATGGATTGCTGAAGACCTATTCTATCCCTGCTTTTTGTGAGTAAAAACGGATTTAAACCGCATAAACAAAAGGACGAGAAGGAGGAGAGACGTAAGTGTTCCAAACTTGGGACATTATCCACAGAAGGGAGAGATCCACGTTTGTCACAGAACTGTCAGAATCGGAAATTCGAACAGACGATATGTGGAACTCGCAAGGCTAAGAGATGATCGTCTGTACTGTGAAATGTTTGTTACTCTTCAATAAATGTTCAAGAATTGTGACCCTGCTTCACCATCAGGAAAACATCCTGTCATCCTTCATTGATAGATACTTTCAGGTGAAGGTTTTATGGTGTATGAATTCTGTACATTTCGTCCTCAGCTGCTCAAAGAGTTATGGTTATTTTAGGTAGATCAATCAAATTTCCGTTTTCATAAAACATGACAATCCAGTGAAGTGCTAATGTTCTGGATATCCTATGCTAGAATGAGCGTTTGACTGTTGAGGACATTGCACTCATTGTTAGATACGTCGTCTCCTGGCAGACTTCTCGGATGTATAACACAAGGGTGCGGCTGTGCAGTCTGTTGCCCGTTAAGGGCCGTGGCTAGCTGGTGGGGCTCTTCAGGGGTATTTCTGTCTTCTCTTACTTTCAGCTTAGTACATATAGGATTACCTTAGTACATATCATATGTGGGTCTGTCAGCAGAGGATTCTCCGAGTCCAACAAGTATTTCTTCATTAACTCTGACATTAGCGTTTTGGTAGATGAATCGATCGTGTTCAGAATTTGTTCTAGTATGGAATCGATGTATCAAAGGAGATAATTTATTTACAATTTCCTAATTAAAAATCCTTAATTCCGTTCGGGAGGGATAATCTCTCTAGACCGTTAGAAGTTAAAGATTCTGGGTTGAGATTGGTTTTCAGCAACCAACGCCTGTCGAAAGAGGAGACTTGGTTGATTGATGTCATCATATCCCAATTGCATAGAACGATTCTCATAATGTCAATCCCTGGATTCTTGTCTGGTTCTTACTCGATTATGTATAGATCGACAAACAAACAAACAAACAAACATATTCCTTGTGATTTGAATAAGGTAGTGGTGATGATTCTGACAAGCTTAATGGTGTATATTTTAAGTGCGCTCCATACTTCCAGTAAGAGGGGAGACAACTCACTTGCACTTACACAGACACAGATCACGGTGAAATTACACAATATCACTATACCATTTCTGAGATATTATGTTGGTAAAGGATCATATTTATTTTTTATATTGTATGTCTCTCTCATTCACTCCACACAAACAAAGAGTATTCAGTCAGCAATTACTACGTGACTCACATATGACAAAGTAGACACAATATATGGATAACAACTTAAATACTGCAAAGGCGACGCTTCGGTATAGATCCCCATACCCTTGTCAAGCAAGACTGAATGAAGAACATTGTACAGAATATATATAATAGGTGGAGCCTGTGCAAATAGTCTGTGAACTTGCAAGATGGCAAACATACAGTTAGAAGTGAAGTTTATCCCATCTCATCGCGATGAACGTATCCCATGTTTTTCGAGGATACATGTTCAAATCAAACAAGCAGAGCGTGAGTGAGTTAGTAAGGTTTAACGCCGCTTTGAACAAGATTCCAGTTATACCACGGCGTGTCAGCATGAAGTGGGATGAAAGCCCGAAGTGATACAGGTCTCAGACGTTTACCGTTTTGGCGAAACCCACGACACGGGTGCTGACACACATAGAAACAAAATCGGGGCGAACCGGGATTCGAACACATAATCATAGGTTTGCGTCGCCTTATATGACCAGTCAAGAAGAGACATGATTGACAGTCATGTGAGTGTTTCTAGAAGACGTGTCATGCAATAGTGTCCACAACGAATGTCATAACTCATGTAAATAAAATAATGACAAAAATGGTTATATTGAAAAAAGCTAACCACGCAATTTAATGTTTTAGGTGCAGGTAACCATGGATATCATAAAGAATTGGGCTGCAACAACAACCACGTCTTTGCCATCCCTTTACCGAGAAGAGGTCAAACAAATTGCGAGGGAGAGAGTGGAGTGAGGAGGCCATGCCAACATTTCACATCTACACCCTCTACCGAGCCAAAAAGAAGATGTTTCCACAGTGACCCACCACTAGACACTACTTAGATCTACAGACCAGCTCTGCAAGACAGAGGGTGGTGATGGTCTTATGCTTATAGACGATGGTGACTAAGACAAATAGGATTCGCATCAGACATCATTCGTCATCTCTGCGACGCTGAGGTAATTTATAGCGATGGAACAGCAGGGGTGCCAATTATAATGTTCCTTCAACTGTTCATCATTCACACATTTGTGGACAGAGAGATGTTCCGTCACGTATCTTCCCTCCTTCCCAACAAAGAGCATACTACGTACGACAGGATGTTCCAGATTTCCAGATGCTGTTACTGTGAGAGGATAACAGCTTTCGCTCCAAACCTTCCAGGATTGAATTCAATTAAACCTGATGTGCTGTTATTCATTTGGTAGTAAACCTTTCATTAATATTGCAAATGGATAAACGTGCGACGTACTTTTTAATTAAGTATCGATGTTTTTATTTGCAGATGGACTTTGAAGACGATGGCCAAAATGTTTTCATGACCATATTCCCGTGTGAGTGGACATGTTGCTTCTCCCACTTCACACAGGATATATGGAGAAGAGCTGATGCCAGACGAGCCCCGCATAACGTATGTAGCAAAACAACATTTGTTATTTTATACATTTGTTTATGTGTTGGTTGTTGTTGTTGCACTCAGCAATATTCCAGCTATATAATGGGGAGGGAGGGAGAGGTGTGGGTGGGGGTGGGGGTTGATGTGTGTACCAAAAAGGGACATGGATGGCCCAGTCGTCTAAGGCGCCGCGATTCGCTGTGCAGAGTTGCGTCCCGTGGACACGCCAGAAAACTATGATTGTGGGTTCGAATCCCGGTTCGCCCCGATTATGTTTCTAGGTTTGTCAGCACCATACCCGTGCTCGTGAGTTTCACCGAAGTGATAAACGTCTGAGACCTGCATCACTTCGGGCTTTCCTCCCACATGAAGCTGACACGCCGCGATATAACTGGAATACTGTTAGAAGCGGCGTTAAACACAACTCACTCACTCACTATATAATGGCGGTCTGTAAATAATCGAGGCTGGACAAGACGATCCAGTGCTTGACATCATTAGCATCAATCCATGCAATTTGGATCGATGACATGCATTAACCAAGTCAGCGAGCCTGACCACCCGATCCCGTTAGTCGCCTCGACAAGCATAGTCGCCTTTTACGGCAAGCATGGGTTGATGAAGACCTATTCTACCCCGGATCTTCACGGATCTTATGTGTAGATGTATGTTAAACAAGTTCTACAATTTATAATAATGTTTATTAAGATTTTAGTTTTAGTTTACTTTTAATACAAGCAATAGTGAAACTACAAATAATTATCTAAGCAAATATGTTTTGAAATGGTCCCTCACAGCAATTCTCTTTTGCCTTTTGTCACATACTCCGATGTTAAAAAGGTACTTGCCTGGAGTAACAACAGGCCGACCTGCATAAAAAAGTCTCTGCATTCTGTCTTTCCGTGTGTATCCGCTGTTTTCCCAGTGCGATGAGTCCACCGAAACATGTTACTGCCTAAATGCTACCGGTAGGACATACTTCCCCTTTTCGCGAACACCTGGTGTCATCACTTTTAGTTATCCATTCAAATTGTCACCGCTGTTTTGAGTGAGTGAGTGAGTAAGTGTTTAACGTCACATCGGCAGAAGAAGTTATACATTAATAATACACACTTTGCATAAGAGTGTTCATGGAGAAAGGCAAACTAGAGTTCTCTATTTAATTAATGAAGTAGGGACCCTTTAGGGACCGGGGTAGAGTGAGTGAGTGAGTGAGTATGTATGTAACGTCACATCGGCAGTATTTCAGCCATATCGTGACGAGAAGTTATACATTAATAATACATAAATTTGGATTAAATGAAAACCTGTCAAACGATGGACAGTTCAATAACTAGAATATCACAGATGCGTTGTTAAACTGGTTGAGAATATTACAAAGCAGTAAGTAAGAGTGTGGGTAGAATAGGTCTTCACAACCAATGCTTGCCGTTATCGGCGACTGACAGGATCGGGTGCTATACACAGGTGCAGGACGCACATATCTGAAAGCGAAAAACAAGATTATCAATAACTAAAGTGATCGCATACCTAACCTCTTACGGTAAAAAGCCAGTGCACAGAGAACACAGCAAACGCTATCTTTATAGGACCAACATCGAACTACCAACTCGTGTTTCGTAGTATGTCTTCTAGTGTGATTACTACTTGCGTTAGGTGAAGAATTTCCTGTTCACTTTGGCACAATGGTACCTCAGTGTCTCGCGGGATCGTCGAATACATCTGCCTCCAGCACGGAAACATGCCTTTTTAAAATGTGTGGTGATTCAGATACATGTATTAATACCCACAGCTGGGTATCGATCTTGCAATATCAGATATCATAATCACTTCAAACTGTCACAAACTAACTTTAAGCTGTTGTGTTAGGCCAGAGAGCCAAGCTGTGTTCCATATTTCCCAGAAATGTAAGCGAAAGTAGATGTTCTACTTTACGTAAAAGCGGTCTTGAATATCTAGTTTTCCCTCGAAACATTACGATTGAGATCTGTGAAGATCCTGGGTAGAATGGGTCTTCAGCAACCCATTTAAGGCGACTATGCTTGTCGTAAGATGCGACTAACGGGATCGGGTAGTCAGGCTCGTAAACTTGGTTGATGCATGTCATCGTATCCAAATTGCGTGGATTGATGCTCATGATGTCAAGCACTGGATTGTCTGGTCCAGACTCGATGATTTCCAGACCGCCGCCATATAGCTGGAATGTTGCTGAGTGCGGGGTTAAACAACAAACAAACAAGATGAAGTAGGTGTCATATCCACCGTCATATGTAGCTTGATTCCCTGATGTATATACATTGAATTTTGTCTGAATCCATTCGATGTTTGTCGTAATTGGGAAACATGCATCATTGCCTCATATGATATTCTGATCTTATGGCACCTTACATGTGTTGGGTGGTGAATTATCAAATAACTGATTATATACACACACACACACACCCTTCCTCCCCACCGGTCACAGGTAATGTAAGCTCAAGGTAAACAATGGTGGGGTAAGAATTTTCATTTTTAAAAGTTGTCTGAAATGTCACCCAAAAATTGTCAGACACACTACAAGTTCATTGTCGACACAGTTGCTTTCAATAGCGTGTATGACCTCCAGCTGCCTCAACGCATGCGGTAATACGCCGCCTCATCGATGACGTCAGTCTTCTGATGACGTGGACTGGAATCCGTTGCCACTCGTCTCAGGGCCTGCTGCGATTCTTGTCTGTTGATGGGAGGCTGATGGCGTGCTCTAATCTGTCTGTCAAGATGGTCCCACAGATGTTCAATAGGATTCATATCGAGTGAGTGGGCAGGCCAGGGCAAAACGTCAATGTTCTGCTGGTTTAGAAATTTCCAAATCAGTCTTGCAGTATGGGGCCTGGCATAGTCGTGTTGAAACGATGTCCCCTGCTGTTGGTTTTGTAAGAACGGAAGGACAATTGGCTGCAACACTTGGTCTCTGTACTGCACAGCGTTCATATTTCCCTGAATAATCACCAAATCAGTCTTCTGATATCTACAAATACCGCCCCGCACTATGACAACCCCTACCCCCCGCCGATGGACCTCTCGAATACACGCCGGAGCCAAACGTTGCGTCGATAAACTCGTTCTCTGCCGTCATTTCGAAACAAGTTAAACCGACTTTTAACAGTAAAGTGCACTCGACGCCACTTGCCAGCGTCGAACCTGCCTCGCCCATCGCAGTCTCAGGCGTCGATGTTGAGCAGTCAGTACCATTCCTCGGAAAGGACGATACGCTCGGATTCCAGCAGCACGAAGTCGTCGTAGTACTGTACGTTGGCTAATGGGATGTCCCAAAGCTGTTGCTGCCGTCGCCGTTACGAATCTATTTCGCACGTGAATGAGCCGTATCTGACCGTCTCCCAGTGGTGTTGTCACTCGGGGTCGTCCGGTTCTAGTCCTGTCCTGTGTCCTCCCTGCCTGCCTGTACCGTTGAATCAGCCTGGCTACTGTCAATGGTGTACAACCAAACTTTCTGGCAATTTGGACATGTGTTGCCCCCATTTCGGTCATACCGATGGCTCTCTCTCTCTGCTCCTGTGACAGTCGTGGCATTTCTTTTGTGTGCTTTCATCACGTGTGGTTATACCCTGCAGAAGAACGCATTTATACAGCTAACATGCACGTGCAGTTTATGCCATAGGCGGAAAACCTGTTTCAACATATTTTTGTCACCGCACGAGCGCCGTCAAAGGTGGCGCGTTCGGGTGATGTGTTTTTGGTACCTGTTCCAGTTATATTCCCAATACCCACTTTCCACTAGTTAACGCTGTCTTTAGGACAATTTTAAATTGCCAACCTTTACTTTCTGTTGCCGCTTTGTTTAGTATTTACATAAATGAAAACAAAATTTGTATTAGTGTTTATTGTCATGGTAAGAAGTAGACACAGACACACGCAAAACCATGCCCTGATATCATCCATAACATTATCTCCCAATTGACCCAAGCTTGCCTCCGAAACAGACTAAGTCTGAAGCGGTCGTAAAATCTACAGGACAACTTACCTTTTGAGTCCCAGCGCAGTACAGGTCAACCGAAATTGGTGAGACAAAAGGAGACTCTTTAAATACTTAAAGCAACAACAAACAACAACGACGACGACTATACTGCTATAGTGAATGTATCTTGCTGTCATTTGTCACTCTGCCATTGTAACAGAATTAAAACAAATTAAAAAACGATAGATAACAGCTGTTGGATTGAGGTTAGGTCAATGTGTGATGTGTCATGTGACTTTCATCGACTGGGAGGCAACTTGCAGCTTGACACTACTTGTGTAAATCACGGAACAAGACGGCTCGCCGATATTACAGGAAACACTGTTATCAAGGACCAACATAAATCTATCAGCTGGTGCTTCGCAAAATGTCTTCAGATGTAAGTATATAGCCAGTATTAGATGTAAGATCAACTTGTCCTGATGACATTGCCGCACCATCATGGTGTCGCGTAATCACCGCTCCCACCCACCTCTAGCACAAGGAGTATGCCCTATTACATTGTGTGGTGTTCAGGTTAATGTTTGTAATGAACAGGATATTAATCAGATATTAAAAACAGATAAGTGTGTAATAGATAAGAGTAGTTCGCCTTTGTCAGTAAACTTAATTATAGTCTGGAAGTTAATTTAAGATACCGACGTTTACTACAATATCTAAAAGAATTTTGGACCTACTCCAGTCAAAGTTGGTATGACATAACTGGATATTACATTTAAAGACAATCGGTGCATGAATAAAAAATATGTCTATTTCACTATATTTCATCAACAACCAGACCTGTACGTCACGGGTGGAACGAGCATTCATTGTAACAGCCACATGCACAATGCTAACCCTGCATCACAGGGCCAAATGCCAAAGTTGAACCAATCAACTCAACTCGAAAGGTTGCACGGGAATCACGCACGCACGAATACAGTGTTAACATTAGATTTCATGATGTCTCAGCGCAAGCATCTTTCCGCTGATGGTTGGTTGGTAGGTTTGTTGTTTAACGCCACACTCAGCAATATTCCAGCTTTATGACAGCGGTCTGTAAATAATCGAGTCTGGACCAGACAATCCAATAATTAATATCATGAGTATCGATCCACGCAATTGGGATCGATGACATGCATCAAACCAAGTCAGGGAGCCTGACCACCCGATCCCGTTAGTCGACTTTCACGACAAGCATAGTCGCCTTTTACGGCAAGCATGGGTTGCTGAAGATCTATTCTACTCCGGATCTTCACGGGTCTTTCCGCTGATGCGAAGGGAAAGGTTTCATTGTTAAAATATTTGAATACTTTAAGGCTGAAAGTGAAAGACGTACGCCCTTCTTTGACATTTCAATGTACATGAAAAGAACAATTCATGCGTTACAGCTTCCCAAACAAACCGTAGTTAAGATTTTGAACTCTCATAAAAACACATGCTCCCCTGCACATCCCTTAGGGGGCATCTAAAAAACAGGATAGGAAATTAAAGTTAGATTCCTTTGATAAGAAAGTTGTCAGGGACGTGATTCGGCGGTTAACACGAGAAAATAAATTTATTTCAACACGAAAACTAAAACAAATTCTCCTTACAGAGCATGACTTAGATATTTCCAAATGGACCATTTGTAAACTCCTTTCCAAATTTAGATGTCAGTTCAAAAAGACGATAGGGTCGAAACTAGCAATGTGTGAACGACCAGATATCATTCGTTTGCGTATCAATTATTTGCGCACTATTAAAAAGAAACGAGAAGAAGGCTATGACCCTGATTGTCCTACATGCAGGCTCCCACAGTGGTTTCCTCCCTGGGTGTGATCTGCAGATGGCAGAGACTACCATATCGAAATGAATAGTCAGGTTTTCACTGTGTATGTTGAGGAGCAGCTCCTCTTAGCACCGACTGATAAATCCTTGGTGGTTATGGACAGTGCTCCCTATCACAGTTGTCGAGATCCTATTAACCGTTGTCAAACCTCAAATTCCACCAAAGGTGAGATATGTCAGTGGTTGGACAACAACCGGATTGCTCAGTCCACGAAAGCCAAAACAACTGACTACTACCAACTGGTTCTTCAAAACAACCCCCCGCGCTCTTATTTGATTGACAACATGTTGAGAGAACACGTGCACGAAGTGCTTAGACTTCCTCCTTACCACTGTGACTTGAATCCCATCGAACTAATCTGGGGTGATTTGAAAAATATGGTGGCACGGCAAAATAAGACCTTCATCAGGCTTGCCGACGTCACGCAGATTGTCTTGAAAGGTATGGGAGAAATTATAGATGTACGCTGGGCAAACTGTGTCAATCATGTTATCAAAGTTGAGGAAGAGTATTGGAAACAAGACTGTATCCGACTAGATACTGTCCAGCCTATTGTTGTTCATTTAGGTGACAGCACAGACTCCGACCCTGATGACGAGGGCATTTCGTGGGACCAAAAATAGTGCAATACATATACCCCTGTTTCACTACGACATGTACTAGCCCGAATAACCACGGATATGAATTCTTACATATTCGTTCATATTCTTAATCATTTCTTAAGAATCTTAAATATATCTTATTTGATTTCCAAACAGTCTTTTACTTCATGGGATTCGTGAGAAAAAAATTGTTTATCAAAGAATTTCCAGGAATCTTCTACGAATTTCAGGTTCGTGCTTTGTAGTACATGTCGTAATCGGATCTTGTCCACTTTGTGCAATTCTTGGCTCAGAATTTGATTCTCTTTCACCCGAAACAGCCCCGAAAGTCTCGAATCATCTACGAAAATATGAAAATATTTTCTTCGAAACAATAAAGCAATGATTTGTCTAAATGAATAATTACGTATGATATATTACACCTTATAACATGATGCATGAAATATAATAATGTGGCAAGGAATGATACATTCAAGTCAATAACACTGACCTGAAAAAGAATGCAAAAATAATTGGATAAATATCTTAAATAACTGCCTGACGCTAACACCGTATTCGTGCGTGCGTGATTCACGTGCAACCTTTCGATTGGTTCAACTGTGGTATATGGCCCTGTGACGCAGGGGTAGCATAATGCAGATGGCTGTTACAATGAATGCTCGTTCCACCCGTGACGTACAGGTCTGGTTGTTGATGAAATGTAGTGATAGATAAATAGACAGATTTTATATTCATGCACCGATCGTCATTAAATGTAATATCTTGTTATGTATGACTGTTTAATAATCTCATTGACATACCAACTTTGACTGGTGTAGGTCCAATAGTTTTTCAGATATTGTAGTAAACGTCGGTACCTTGAATTAACTTCCTGACTGTAGCGTGTCATAACCAAACTGACCTCCATATTTCCAAGAAAGGAAACCGAAAGCGGATGCGCTTCTTTTCTTAGAAGTCGTCTTAAATATCTAGCTTTCCCCTTTTACATAACGCAATATTATTGCAATATATTGGGAAATAATTTTCTACCAAGAGAAAAGCTTTTTTTATATCCCTTGACAAATATTAATATGAAAGCTGCAATGTTAACAATTTGGTCAAAATTATGAACCAATTTTAAAAAATTGTACTATTATTTTTATCTACAATCAAAAAAAGGGTATGAAGCATTTGTTTTGTCTTTCTTTTGATTTAATAAGGTAAGATTATACATCATGGCATATACATGTCAGTCACAGTTTGAATAATGAGAGAAAAACCGATACGCCAAAAACGTATCGCGATACGTATCGTGATGAATTTGTATTGCAATATACCGGTATACCGATAAAACCGCACATCCCTAGTATTTATTATTACACCGCCTGACATTCGGCATTAAGGAGATTAAACAAGGACTGGTCGACTCGAAGCCAGTATAACATGTTGGTGTGTGGTATCCATGTAAAACTGAGACACCATATCCCAGTGGGGTAGCAATATCACCGGCATCAGTCCAAACTAGTATCGGCACGCACTCACGCACGCGCGCACGCACGCACGCACGCGTGTATGTATTAAAAAAAGAAAATTTATTTATCACAATTGAAGAGAAAATTGTCATACCATAACTGTAGTCACATAATTTATTCTTAAATAGTTATATGGATTGTACCCCTGCGACATCCCATATGGTTCATGTTCTTTCAAGGAATACACAAGGAATTGATAATACTACACCTGTGTAAGTCTGTTGTAAGACTATTATTAGATCAATGAAAGGTGTCAATGTAGGTGCATGATACTCTGAATGGCGGTTTTTTTTATCATTATCCAGGTTTCCTTACAGAAATTATTTTTAGTAATTGCTCAGGATCTTTTTGCAACCCTCCATAACTAAATTTCACTTTGTTCTATTCATATATATCAGTCTCGTTTTTCAAAATAAAAATGCTGCAGGGAACGTTTGACTTAAATTTTTAAACCTACATTGTGTTACCCTATATTGCATCAGGTTCCTGACACCTCGGGTAAACTTAGTAACAGCTCATCTTCCAAGGCCAGGTTTTGAAGTGGTTCTCTTTCGAACCTAATTTTAATACCCAGTTTTACAATTGCCATTTTATTAACTTGGCTCTTAAGATAAACACAATATTCAGTTTTGATTGGTTAAAAGACACAATTTTGTCAATCTCATTAAGTATTTGAGAAAACACTTTCCTTCGGTTTTGGTAGACAGAGCATGCCCTGGGGAGAGGGAAAAACCAATGGGGCGAAGCTCCCAGGGCATGCTCTGTCTACCAAAACCGAAGGCAAGTGTTTTTCCATACTTATAAACCGTCTTAATTGATTAAATGTTATAACGAGCATCTATAAATGAGGCGCTTCATTATAGCGCTTCCTTGAGGACGTGATATCATAACTTGTACATGAAATTCGCTGACTTGCCGGTTCTGGGCCGGAAGAGCGAAACATGGCCATAATCAACTCTAAAATCTCTTCGCTTTCGTGAAGCTACAGTAAGACTGGTCACGCTACAGTAAACACGGGATATTGTTATACCGGGACTCTCAAATTACAAGAAAAACACAGAAATACGTATACCGTAATCACAGCAGTAATGTATTAGATGCTGAAGTACAGTATATTTGAACAAAAGTACTTTACATTTAACAAATTTAATAACTATAATACTTTAATATTTCATAGATGTACGAGGGGTGTTCATTAAAGATTTCGCCCGACCCACTTCCGATGTACCTAGTGGAATGAAACTTGGCATAGGTATTATTCTTTCTCCACATAGGAACCACCAAGAGTTACACACTTCTCCCATCGTTTTATTCAACTATTGAGACCTGGCTTGTAAAAGCCCTCATTGTGCGTCTCAAACCAGGACTTGACTTTAGAAATCAGTGTTTCATCATCTTTGAAACGTTTTCCCTTAAAAAATGACTTCATGGTTGGAAAGAGGTGGAAGTCAGATGTGAAAGGTCAGGAGAGTGAGTGAGTGAGTTAAATTTTTCATCGCATCTGCAATATTGCAGCCACATCGCGATGAGAACAAGATCATAATTTCGATATTCCTGTCAACAAAGGACAGTAAAACGGTAGAGTAAATATCACAATTAAACAATAAAACAAACCAGATCAAATTTAAAACACCAGTAAGTACATAGAATAATAGGATCATGGGGACTTACATTACCTTTGCTTCCTGCATGAATCCCCAGCAGGATTTATGGCAAGGTCAGGAGAGTAAGGAGGATGTGGACGGATTTCATAGCCACAGGACCGCGCTTAAGTCTGGGCAACATTGTTGTGTACTGGAGCATTGTCTTGCAGGAGACGGACACCCTTGGTCAGCATGCCACGCCTCTTAAGCATGATAGCGTCCCGCAATTTCCGCAGCAGTGAAGCACAATAAGCTCCTGTTATTGTGGTACCCTTTGCCAAGAAATACATCATCACTACTCCGTGCTGCATGACCTTGCCTGCAGAGGGTTGGACACGTTCCTTCTTTAGGGGTGGTGATTTCACATGCTTCAATTGCATCGACTGAATTTTAGTCTCAGGATCATAGTGATGGACCCATGTCTTATCCTGTGTGATAAGTCTGTCAAAAAAGGTTTGCCTGTTTTTTTTGGCACATGTCCAAAAGATCCTTTGAGCAATTGACTCGTTCCTGCTTTTGGAAAGGTGTGAGCAACCTGGGAATCCATCGTGCAGACACCTTATGCATGTTCAAATTGTCATGGATGATTTTTTCCACAGACCCTACACTGATCTTGACATCTTGTGCTAACTGACGAACAGTTATACGTCGGTCTGCCACAATGGCCGTCTCCACTTGATGGATAGTGTCTGAATGGCTGAATGGGGGCGACCAGGAATAGCAGCTGTTTCCACAGATATCCGACCACACTTGAACTGGCCATGCCAGTGTTTAACAACGTCATATGATGGGGCATCTTCCACATAAGTTGCTTTCATTTTATCGAAAGTTTCTTTTGGTGTGCGACCTTTCAAATATAAAAACCTAATCACTGCTCGGTATTCTACTGGCTCCATTGTCACACCCTACTCGATCATAACACCTGTAAAAGTGGTAAGATTAATAGTTCGGTGCTGCAAATTCAGACATAACCCATAGATACATGAAATTTCAACCAAATATGATAACCCTAAGTGGTTTAGGGGAAATCTTTAATGAACACCCCTCGTACATTATAATTTCTACAAAAACAACAATAACTTATATCTTAAAATATAATGGTAAATACATTCTATAATAAATTTGCGGTTGCACTTGCATACACGTTGTGTTCAAGTCATTCACTCCAAGTGGATCAGGTCACCAACGTGATCTGTGTACTCAGCTTCGCCGATGACGTTGTTGACGAGATTGTCTTTCAGAGCCTGAAGACGGTTGTCAATCAGCCGGTATCTTCTCTTTCTTGGTGGTGCTGACCAGTGGGCTCCAATTCGTTGAATGGCGACTTCTACGTTGGATTGTTCTCTTTGAATGTAACAACTTAAAAAATGTTCGGATGGTTCTTCCTGGCAAGTTTGTTGAGTTTGTGATTGTGATTTGTGATTCCACGTTGTCGTGACGTAGTCCATGAAGAACTGTCAGCGATGGCTAGGAGCCAGACGTCGTCGACCTTGTCCAAGGGAAGCAGAGACAAGGCTGCAGCTCTTCTCACCAGTCGTCGCACTTCATCATCGTTCTTGTAGGCCAGACCTTCCTTCTGTACTCGACGCCATATGCACTGGGTGAAGTGAAAATAACAGCTCCTGGTCAAAGTGTTTGGAAAGGCACTCCGTACAGCATTGTGGGCAGCGATTTCAAAGTCTAACTGGAAAATTCTTGGATTGAAGTAACAATTCTGCTGTTGAGCCATTAGACGTAAATGTTCAAATGTCCTGGTGAACGTATCTTCGGACTTGTTCGGGAGCAGACAGTGCACAAGCGGGAACATGTGGCCTTGGAATTCAGCATGCAGTGTGTAGATCTGCTCAAACAGTCGTGGAGCCGAGGAGAAGAGGCCGTCACCAAACACTTCATCTGCTGCACACAGATGCTCAATGTTGTTGCTTGTGGTGAAGATGAGAATGTCGTAGTCGATGCGATGAAGGAAGTGTTCTCCTGCTTCGGTCAATGTCCACTGTCCTTCAAGATTTATCTCAGGTCGGGTGGCAGGAAGTTTGGGAAGGGTCTTGTGGCGTTGTGGATGCAAAGAAAAGGAATTTCCTTAAGCAGGTCGTCTGGAACTACGTCGTGGTGGCGGCGAAGCCTGGAAATCTCATCTCCGTATATGGTTGAAATCGGCGTTGTTTCCTCTTAGCACGGTGGCTGAGCTTGGAATTGAAAGATTCCACTTCCATCTCATATGGGATAGGTTGGTGGGTATGGTTCACCTGCAACTGAATAATTGCATTTTAACTAATATTAACTATAAACAAATACATACATGTGACAAATACCTGTGGTATTTAGAAATAAGTAATAATAATAAGTAAAATAAATAACTGAATAGTTTGTTAAGCAAAGTCTTTTGAGTCGATGTCTTTAAGATTATTATCATCATGATCATGTGCATTATTTTCTTACCCGCAAAGCCGCTTGAAGAATACCGTTTTCAGTGATCACCGACGCTCTGCAGGCAGCAACAACGCAGTTCCAATACTTCTTCTCACGGACCATTATCTTACAATCAAACTTGACCCCCTCTTAAAACAAGTGCTGACCACCTCGCACGGTATCAACCATGGTAGCTCGAACTTGTGCGTTAGCCATTTTGCCCATAGATAATGTTGTTGTTGCATTAAGTGTTTAAGAGGTCGCCTTCTGCCTAGGCAATTTCGGCTGACCTGTCCCTCTTTGGGACTCCTGTGTGTGAGTAGGGTACACATATCTATTGTGAGTTTGGTGTTCACCTAATTTCTGTTTTTGTATTGATATGATTTCTATTTTCTTATATTGATATGATTTCATTTCTATCCTTGGCTGCTCTGTTTATATACGTTCGAGTTGCTGTCCATCTCTCAGAAATAGAGTTAGTTTGGCCTTTGCTATTGCATCTCTTGGCTTTGGGAGATCTATGACAGATAGCGGATCTAACTGCAATTCTTGTTCTAACCTAGCCCGGGCTGGGGCATGGTCTTGACATTCTAGTAACACGTGATCAATGGTTTCAGCCTGATTGCAAGATGAACAAATCTTATCATAGTGCTTTTTGTGACCGAGTCTGAGGCGTGAGATAGCAATTTCAATTTTCCTTTCATTTGAGTATGAGTTTGGCTTTTGTTGGACCTTGGGTTGAATTTTGTATAGCCATCTGCCGATCTTACTTGCGTCCCATTGGGCTTGTCATCTCTCTGCTATTGAGGCTTTGATTTTGCTTTTTACATTGTATCTCTAGTTTACTAAAGGGAATAGGCTGTATATCCGCTTTGTCTAGAGCCAGCTTCGCCAGTGAGTCTGCTTTTTTATTTCCATGAATATCTATGTGAGAGGGGATCCAACACAGCTCCACCTGTTGCCCTTGGTCCGATAGTTTTGTATTCGTATAGAATATTGTTGACTGTGTTTGGCCTGGAGTTTGAGTTTCTGCCACTGATGGCCTGAAGTGCACGACTGCCTGATAGGACGACTGCCTTTGCTTCCAGGAGTTCCGGTATGAGGTTGAGTGCATGATAAATTGCTTCCACTTCAGCCGTGAATACTGACAGACCATCAGGCAAGCGAACTATATGTGCTTGGGGTTTGGAGCTGTGGATATGGATCCCGTAAGCAGCACTGTTGTTGATAGGATTCTTGGATCCATCAGTGTATATAGACCACAGTGACCATAGATAAATAAGTTGCACTCTTTATATATACCATCAAATACATACTATATGTATTCTTAAGAAACGACTCTCCTCTCAACTCATCGGTATCATAACCCATATCAACTAAGAAACTAATTGTTTGTTCAATTTAGAAACTGATCATCTCTTATCCTGTGGTTAAACATCCAACTGTATTATTTTTTACGAAACGACTCTCTAGTAAATCTCCTCTCCTCTCCTCTCCTCTCCTCTCCTCTCCTCTCCTCTCCTCTGTAATCCGTTGATTTTGTAGCAATTACTCATTTCTCGCTTTCGTAGCACAAATACCCCACCTTTGGTTTTGCTTTACTGATACTAGGGAAAATTGGATTTTCGCTAACCAGGCACGACACCGACTTGCCAGGCGTCCAAGAGCACTTGGATGTGTCAACAACAAAACACAACTAAAATACTTACTTTTAAATGAAAGTGAAATCTTCGGTTTCTAAATGTTTGTGTTGCAATATTCCACTTCTTTTAAACTTTTCAAAATGAAAATTCGCAAATTTTAAAGGTGTTTTTTGCTTTACAAGATTTTCGACTTTAAACACTCCAACTGTTACATAGAGATAGTTGTGACGAAACGGCTAGCAGTTACTGCACGAGCAAATTGTGCAGCATTGATAAGCAATTGTTTAAAAGCACTTGTTTTGAAACCTCGCCGTCCTTTCACCAGAGACTCGCTTTTAAATGTTCACGCGGAACTGTACACCTGACATTCAATTTTAATTGAATTAAAATTTTGAATTGCTACTTGTCGTTTTTTCAGTTACTTGGTTAAACCTGGGATTTGGGGTTTAACATTCAAAGTAAAACCTGCCGAACGAAAATAAAATCGTCACAGTAGGTTTTACTTTGAAAGTAAAACCTCACAACACGTTTTAATGCCTATAGAAAGAACTCTCTTACTTAATAGAGATCCCTATGAATAGGTTTATAAAATCAGATCAAAGTTCTCGCTGCCACTTAACAAAGATGTTTGTTTAGCGATAGCGAGAACTAAGATCTGATTTTAATGGGATTGCCATTTTGTTACATGAAAATTCCATGACTGAATCAAACCTAGAACCTCACATATCGTGTTTAGTTTTGTAATCCACTGTTTTCCCACTGAGCCACAAGGGCAGGTGATAAAAGCTTGTTGAAGTTTACATGTCATGACTCCAGCTGGTCCACGTTGCAAGTGTCTTTTTCTCTCGCATGCTTCGATCGAATTCCTTTGGACCGCGAAACGCTGTATTATTTCACTATAAGGCATTTCGATGATTTCTTAATTGTTCGGTATCTCTTGCATTTAGACGGTTCATAAGTGAGATAGAACACTCCAGCGACATCTCAAAAACGTCTCAGACCTTTACCACTTCTATGAAACCCACAAGCACGGGTGCTGACAAACCTAGAAACATGATCGGGGCGAACCGGGCATCGAACCTACAATCAGGTTTCTGGAGTGACAAAGGGACGCAACTCTGCACAGCGAATCGGGGCGCCTTCGACGACTGGGCCACCCATGCCCCCTATAGAGTTAAGAAGGAATTGATGGCGTGACCGTTGTTAAAGTGTGACAGGGTAATGATTAAAAGTTAAAGAAGATTTAAGTAAAATGTCCCATGAAAAACTCTCATACATTTAATATATCATTCACATTGGGTCAGTATTTCATATTTCATCATCCTGTACTGTATCAGTTGTCTCGACCCGTTAAGATTCCGGGGTAGAACAGGTCTTCAGCTACCCATACCTGCCTTAAAGGTGACTATGCTTGTCGTAAAAGGCGACTAACTGGATTGGGTGGTCAGGCTCGCTGACTTGGTTGATGCATGTCATCGATCTAAATTGCGTGGATCGATGCTCATGATGTCAATCACTGGATTGTCTGGTCCAGACTCGATTATTTACAGACCGCCGTCATATAGCTTGAATATTGCTGAGTGCGGCGTTAAACAACAAACCAAACCAAAATCAGTTGTCTCCCTTATAGTCCGTTTTCAGATATGTTTATGTGTGAACTGATGTTCACTGAGACGACAACCGCCTCCACGGTCTAGAGGTAGAGCGTCCGCTCGAAAAGCGGAAGGTCCGGGGTTCGATCCACGGCCGCGTCATCCCAAAAGACATTAAAAGATGGTATTTGTTGTTACCCTGTCTGACGCTCGGCATTAAGGTGCTAAAACAAGGACTTGTCGGCTCGGCGTCAGTAAACTGTGTCTGAGTGGGGTATTCATGTTAAACTGCGGCATGGTATCTCAGTGAGCTAGCACTATAAATCGGCATCAGTCCGGACTAGTACAAGCAGCCACATACACACACGTGCATTCACGTCGCTATATAAGTGCAATAATCTTGGACGCGACGTTAAACCCAATTTTACCTCACTTCATTGAGACGACGATGAGCACACATAGTGTATTGTTCTATATTTCAGTTCCCTGCTGTCGTCTACTTAAATGTGGGTGGACGACATCTGACAACCACCCTGTCCACCCTCACCAAGTACCCGAACTCCAAGTTGGCCGGCATGTTTAGTGGAAGGCACCCGGTAGCCAAGGACAAAGATGGCCGCTACTTTATTGATATGGATGGAGATGTGTTTGTTCATATCCTCAACTTTCTGAGAATCGGGACAATGCCTCCTCCTGAAAGAGCTAAAGAAGTTCGGGATTACGCAAGTGGCTTTGGATTAAACGTCCTGTTTACAGCCATTGCAAGAAAGATAGGAAAGGCTCCATGACATTTGTTTCCTGGTCACAATTTGGGATACGTGAAAAGGGAACTCAGGAATTTTTACTTTTCTTCAAGGTATATTTGTCATTGCATATGGACCGCCCAATGTTCATGTTTTATGAATGGCTGTCAACGTCAGCTTTCTGGGGTGCCTCAGATTGACATACGCATTTCTGGTCTTGATAAAGATAAGGAGATCTCCGTTGCTCAATCTACTGGCACATGACTTACAATGTCTGGATATCTTCACAAATGAGAAAGAAATAACAAACGACTGTAACTGTGTCGTTGCAATGATATTTCGAATTGCCAATGCACCGAAGAGTACACTGAATGAACTCAAATGATTAAACAACGCAATCAACAGAAATTCGCATTTCGTCTATTTCTGAAGCGAACGTGCATGTATTTTACTTTTACTTTCCTTCAAAGAGGGTGTAGACGATGGTGGCGATATGTCCGGTGTGGGGATCATGGCCTATCACGTCAGGGTGGATATCAATCATTATGCCACAAGGTTATTACATTGTTAACACAAATAACCTTGTTATATTCCTACTTTTTATGCTTTGGAGACTATAAGTGCCTTAGATTTATATATACTGACATGCGGATATATGGGAATGGCTGTATAACGAAGACAATACAATATACATGTACCCTAAAGTCGAACGGTTAAATGTTAATAAGTAAATACACTTAACGTGATTGTGTAACATAGCCATTTAGCTTTCGTTTATGCTTCCAAAAACCAAAAGCAAATTAGGCCACGCCCATAACCAACTAATGCTTCCTGATTGGCCGATTAGAGTGGGCTGGGTTTGTTTCGCATTATTGCGCTGATCGTTTTCACTGATCTCGTATTCTTATATGCATTTTTGTTATGTTAATGATTAAATAAATAGTGTGTGAAGTTAATATTGTTGACTTATATATTTAATCTTCGTACCTAGACGGGACGGTCGGGTAGCCAAGTGGTTAAAGCGTTCGCTTGTCACGCCGAAGAGCCGGGTTGGATTCCCGACATAGGTACAATGTGTGAAGCCCATTTCTGGTGTCCCCCGTAGTGATATTGCTGGAATATTGCTAAAAGCGGCGTAAAACCATACTCACTCACTCCTTTTTAGACAGAGCATGCTTGGCTGGACCTCAAAAGTTCTAAAATGTTGACACCAAAGGCTGGAGCTGCTGGAATATTTTTCCACTTACAGGGCAAGATTAATATTTATCTTTTGCAAGTGACCTGTCAGGAAAAACAAATAAACATACCTCACATTCAATAATGTAACTTCTGGCAACCTTGACCGTAAACAGAGGTCAGGCACAATTTAATCAAATAGAAATCCAAACCTGTACATATAGTCTCAAGCAACCGTACACTGTATAGTGTCCGAAAGAAATGTTAAGATAATTGATGTTTTAAAGTCAATTTTTTCCAGGATTATAAACTGACAGTGAGCGGATTTATGGTAAGCTTATTGACATCTTGTCGGACATTGGTCATGTTTCGTGGGAATTCCGGCGCAGAATACGTTCACAGTATCCCAGAGCGATTTTGTGTTGTCGCACGCAGACGGTGTAGGAAATAGGTAATGATATCAAACGTGATTGATACTGAATTATTTACAGCCCGACGTTACAAGGCTAGAGTGAAATGACAATAAGTCCGCTCTATCATAGCGTTACAGCTTGATGTTGGAGGGAGGTTTCAAGGCTGCGTTTTCCACTTGGTGAAATCCACAAGACCCGAGCATGGTGCTGACAAACCAAGGGAAATCCTCAGGGATAATCAGGGATTCGAACTAATTAACAGCGGATCCTGATATGGCCAAAGGGATATTGATCTGTATAAATCTTAACTTACTCATGATATTTCACGCTTCATAAACAGATCTTGTTTATCAAGTAATTATTTGGTATGTTATTATAAGTATTGGTGGCTTATTTAATGAAGAGTGATGGATAAATCTTGTTACCACGGCTACTAAATTCTTGTCATTTGTCTCAAAAGTTGTAACATGTCTTTCAACAGAAACCGAGCGAGAATTGTTGAGACCTATTATAACGCTATCAAATATAATTGCTTTGTACCAATTTTTAACAAAGCCATGGATCAAGACTGTGAAAGGCATTTAATAGTAATACACAAAAGGAAGAGAATTTATGGATGTCAACTTCTTTATTATGAGGAACACAACGTTTCTGAGTATATGCCTACTCCTTCATCAGGTGAATGAATGATATGAGGCAGAGGGCTAATTACCCCCGGCCTCCTGTTGTCTGTTGTCCATTGCCATTTTCTTATCAGTGATAATCTATTCCTGGCTTCCAGTTGTCCATAACTATCAGCGCTAATCACTGTACAGTGTTGGCTTTCATTGTCTATTGCTAATCGCCTATCAGCGCTAATTATCTGTTGGCTTCCCTTGTTAAGTTTCCACCTTTTGTTATCTTATTACTTTTGTTGTTTTAACGTGTACATATATATGCTCCCTTCCTCATAGCATTCATCCACCTGATGAAGGCGTAAGCACACACTCCGAAGGTTGTGTTCCTCATAATAAAGAAGTTGACATCCATAAATTCTCTTCCTGATGTGCTACATGGTATTAGTTTTTTAATCTTACAAGCCTTTTGAAACTAGGGTAGCATTTGGATAAGTGGACAATTATATAACACTTAGCACTGGATGTTCCTATCAGAAAAAGCTTTCCGAAATTGCAGCTGTTGTACACCAACGCGTGATGAGCCTGTGAATGAATGCCATGCCTCTTCCAGTAGTATAGCAATATCAGTGCGGACTTTACATAATTGATTAAATAATTCTGGGCCAGGCAACCAGCTGCTTGTCAACATCAGTAACCAATCAATTTAAAGCTGTCCTCACTTGAAAGAGTGTACTATACCCAGTACCTCCAACTGTGTTAAACTGTTCATAGTCCATATAAGATATTTTTGTATGGTTTCTATCAATTCTAGGGGGCACGGGTGGCCCAGTCGTCTGAGGCGCCGTATTCGCCGTGCAGAGTTGCGTCCCTTGAAACATGTTCGTGCGGTGGGTGAAGTGAGTGAGTGAGGGAGTATGGTTTTACGCCGCTTTTAGCAATATTCCAGCAATATCACGGCGGGGGACACCAGAAATGGGCTTCACACACTGTACCCATGTCGGGAATCGAACCCGGGTGTTCGGCGGGACGAGCGAACGCTTTAACCGCTATGCTGCCCGACCGCCTCAATGGGTGAAGTGAGTGTATAGCAATGCGTGTATAGCAGTTGGCACCAGCTATACCAGGGAGACTTGTAAATGATCGAATCCGGACCAGGCAGACCAGTGGTTGATAGTGCGAGCATTTATATGAGGTCACCGCCTGTAACCAGTCGCATCTCGGTAAACATTCTGCTCTTACGAAAAGCATGGAGTATTGGTTTTGACACCTGCATCAGCTGTTTTACTAGACATACAGTAAACACGTAGACATATATACCAGCGAATAGGGGCATTTTAGCAATTGTGTCGCAAAACGACATTCACTCACCAACTTAACAATATTTTCTCACCGTTAAACGATTTGCAATTTTTGCGTATGCCTTGATTCAATATTTTATCATCAAATTTTATATCGTTAGCGACGTAAAGTACACAATATATTTATAACTTCTTAAGTCGCTGTTTTTTTAAACTTTCAGGGAATAAAAACATTAACGAAATTTTACCTAAAGTCTTAATTGTTGTTTCCAATTTTGGTATACTGAGTGTACTTTTGGTGTAAGTAAACGAACAGTGGTAACAGTTTCCGGAAAGTAAAAGATGTATATTTTAAATGATATAGAAAACAGCATTGGTTGCCCATGTGAATAATACATTCAAACCTTCGAACGCGTCAAAAAGCTTGTCAACATCAGTAACCAATCAATTTAAAGCTGTCCTCACTTGAAAGAGTGTACTATACCCAATACCTCCAACTGTACAATCGTTAAACTGTTCATAGTCCATATAAGATATTTTTGTATGGTTTCTATCAATTCTAGGGGGCACGGGTGGCCCAGTCGCCTGAGGCGCCGTATTCGCCGTGCAGAGTTGCGTCCCTTTATGCATGTTCATGCGGTGGGTGAAGTGAGTGAGTGAGGGAGTATCGTTTTACGCCGCTTTTAGCAATATTCCAGCAATATCACGGCGGGGGACACCAGAAATAGGCTTCACACACTGTACCCATGTCGGGAATCGAACCCGGGTCTTCGGCGTGACGAGCGAACGCTTTAACCACGAGGCTACCTGACCACCCGATTCAAAAGACGAAAGGGGGGTGGGGTGGGGGGAAATGGGGTTATTGATTATTGCACTTATATAATCGACGTGCATGTGTTTGTGTGGCTGCTTATACTAGTCCGGACTAATGCCGATTGATAATTCTAGCTCACTGAGATACCATTCCGCAGTTTAACATGAATACCCCACTCAGACACAGTATACTGACTCCGAGCCGACCAGTCCTTGTCGGGAATCGAACCCGGGTCTTCAGCGTGACGAGCGAACACTTTAACCACGAGGCTACCCGACCGTCCCGCTGGTATAAGTGGGTGTATAGCAATGCGTGTATAGCAGTTGGCACCAGCTATATCAGGGAGACTTGTAAATGATCGAATCTGGACCAGGCAGACCAGTGGTTGATAGTGCGAGCATGTATATGTGATCACCGCCTGTAACCAGTCGCATCTCCGTAAACATTCCGCTCTTACGAGAAGCATGGAGTATTGGTTTTGAAAACTGCATCAGCTGGTTTGCTAAACATACAGTAAACACGTAGACATATATACCCGCGAATAGGTGCATATTAGCAAATTTTGTCGTAAAACGACATTCACGAACTCACTAAAGAATAATTTCTCATCGTTAAAGCCCCATCTGCGGTAGTAACTACCGCACTCTAGTGGGCGGAGCTTATACAAGTGATCTGACAGGTCAATATGACGTCATGGTAACACATACATTTCATTGGTTAATGCGTAAACGGGTGACGTCATGTACACACCCACCCACGTGGGCCGTTTGACAACAAGGGATTAAGTTTTAATGGTCATAAATATCTACCAAACGATTCCAAGACTTTTCAACAAACGCGTACATCTTTGGTTCCAAAACCTACCAGCCATGTCGTCTTCACATCTTCATAAAATGATACCGTGGAATGTCCACGATTTATCCAACACAGTCCAACACACAAATTATGGTTCTAAATCGAGAACGAAATACGTTTGTCGTGATGCATATGAGCAGTGTAAATGAACAAAAAACATAATATGTGTTGGGGTACCAATCGTTATACTGTAGTGTACGGTATATATGCAGTTTATAAATAGCATTTCTCATAATATATACAGCAATCGGTGATTTCAACAATGTTTTTCTTCGTTGTGTTCGTCTTGCCTCATCTGGAATCTGGATGACAACGATCGTGTAAAAAACCCTGATAATGGTCAAAAATATTTTCAAGTGTTCAAAGTAGTTTCTTGTCGTTTTTTCATTGCCCAGTAGCAATGTATTTTGGCAAAGTCTCACTTGTCCGATGAAGCTCCGCATGCCGAAGTAACTCGATCCGTGAAACTTGGCGGGTCCCAGTGACCCAGATCCCTCTTGATTGGCATTGCCAAGTGTCATTTGCATAAGGCCATCCATATTTTTTGTATGTGTTTCTCCCCTCAAGCCTCAACCAGAGACCATATGGTCTCTGCCTCAACTAATCAGAGAGCCCGCGGACGAAATTAAATATATGACTAATCAAAAAATGCCTTTCAATAATTGTGTAAGTTATTTTATGACATTTTAAAAAAGGTTCAACACTTGGTACTGGAATCTAGTCTATGAATTAATTTATGATGTAGATCGATTCGCTTTTTTTCGGAAACGTATTTTTAATTAACATGGGAACAAAGATAAACTTGACCTGGTTCTTTTATGACGGTGCAAATGAAGATATAAATATTTGTTCACATTAATTCTGTCATGTGCGTGAAAATGGGTTTCAACATTACTTTCATCAAGCTTACATTCAGGTCGCTGGCTACTTCGGCAGTAGTGTTTTGTCTCGAAGCTCATAGCAACAATGTTTCTCTCAGACCCCCCCCCCCCCCCCCCCCCTCCATCCATGACGAACATCTGTCATAATGTCAACAATCTTCGTGGGCAGTTGAATTCAACAATGTAATACACACGGCCTCATTCACGGCGTCATCGCAAAGATTCCTTCCAAATACCAACCACGTGATCAGGGTTACGACCTTGGGATAAATTAATAAATTATTTTGCAGTTTTAGAAAAGTTTTTTTCCGTGGATATTATTATTAAAAGATATCCTGTACATGGTACTTTTTCATTGCACTGGGTATTTCTTTTATTACTTTCTAAAACTTTTTATTTTCGCCTTTCTGAACACGCGATCTCCTAGCAACCACGCCCTATGAGCGCATCGAGTTGCTGCTTCCAACTGTCAAGAATTTTGCAATTTCGCTTGTCTTCAATATGAGCAACGGAACATTTTCATGTGAAACCTAATTTGATTCGAGATAATCAGGGAGCCTTAGGTCATTTCGATTTGTGACATTGGTGACTTTATCGTGGGGAAAGTTCCAGTTCAAGATGACAATCATTCCGATTCACAACTCGAATCGACAAGATGGCGCCTCTCTTCCCGCCCTTGCAAGTGCAACAGGAACTTTGATGAATTCAGTGCCGATTCTTGGGATTAGTGAATGAGTGTTACAGCTAGATTTCATTTTGGAGTGAGTGAGGTAATGCTTTACGTCACATCGGCAATATTTCAGCCATATCGTGACGAGAAATTAGACATGAAATATACATATATTTAAACTTTATAAAAATCTGTCATCTAAGTACAGTATGAGAACTAGAATATCACAGATAAGATTTTAAAACTAGTTGCGGAACATTTAAAAGAATTAAGTATTAAGGAACAAAACAATATAAAAATGGGCTAGAGATCGTCAGTAACTAAAGGGAGATCACCACACCAGGGACCATGGGGACTTACAGTACCTTTGCTTCCTGCATGGACCCTGGCAGGATTTACACCATCCCTTCAGTCACTGGCGATTATATGCAAGTTTAGCCATTGAATAAAACTAACAAATATACTACGATTTAAAAGTCTGGTATGCATAAAAATACTACGAATGGTTTGGGACTTACATACCCTCTTAGGGGGACAATAATTTTACGCTACTTCAACCCCCCTCGAGGGTACAGCCACTCACAATCTAAGTTATTTATTAGCACTACCAATTTATAAAATAATACATTAAGCACATCAAAATTTATGGACAAGTTCTATTTCTTTTAAAAAACTTAATATTAAATGAGAATTAACATCATTAAAAAGGTCCTTAACTGTTTTGACACTGAAATATTTATCCCTTGTGATGGAAAAATCAATACAGTCAAGCAGGACATGCTTGACCGTGATTCTTTCATCACAAGGGATGCAAAACGGAGGATCCTCACCATTTAAAAGATACTCATGTGTATATCTTGAATGGCCAATACGACATCGTCGCATAATGACCTCTTCAAATCTGGACTGACAGCCCAAGTAGGTGTAACCGATATTTGGTTTAATTTCATGTAATTTATTGATACCTACTTGGGCGTCCCACTTCTGTTGCATAAGATCTCGGATGTAAGATCGAATCATGGGTTTAAAATCAGTGTATGGGATCAGAAGTGGTGTCACAGATTTGTTGAGGGCTGCTTTTGCAGCTGCATCGGCCATTGTGTTACCAATGATACCAACAAGGCTTGGTAACCAACAAAAGACGATGTCATATTGGCCAGTAGCAAGATCATTAAATAATTCGAGAATTTCGATTAAAAGTGGATGTTTGGATGACATATTTTTAATCGCCTGAAGGCATGAAAGAGAATCTGAAAACAGTATGAATTGTTTATGTTTAGCTTGATTACTGATATATTTAAGTGCTGTAAAAATGGCGTTTGCTTCTGCAGTGAAGATGGAACTGTTATCAGGTAAACGTGAAGATATTGTTCTGGATCCAATGACGGTGGCACTAGCAACGGCGCCACCATCCTTGGACCCATCTGTAAAGATAGATTTATAAGTGTCATAATTGTTTCTTAATTGACTGTATTCTTGTTTGTAAATTAATTCGTTAGTGTCTGATTTCTTTAGTTTTGTTAATGTAAGTTCAACCTCTGGCCGTATCATTTGCCAAGGAGGTGTTGAAAACAGTTGAGTAGGAGCTATATCTTGCAGTTTAATATTGGAAGCAAACAAGGCAGACTGGATTCTGATTCCGAGTGGTGGAACAAGAGATGACTTTTTATTGTAAATATCTTGGTAAAGAGGATTGAAGACGCAATTAAAAGCTGGATTGGACTGATTAGAATATAATTTAGTGACATATTGTAAAGATAATTTTAGACGGCGTTGTTTAAGAGAAGGTTCATCCGCTTCTACATATAGACTGTGAATTGGAGACGTCCTGAAGGCACCAAGGCATAGCCTAAGGCCCTGATGATGTATCGTATCAAGTTTTTTTAAATTACTTTTACAGGCTCCACCATAGACGATGGAGCCATAATCAAGTTTTGAACGGATGAGTGACCTGTATAAGTGCAAGAGGGTTGTTTGATCCCCTCCCCACTTTGAATTAGAAACAACTTTCAATAGATCGAGTGCCTTCAGGCATTTAGCTTTTAGGGATTTAATATGCGGGAGGAAAGTTAAGTGATGATCAAAAATAAGTCCCAAGAACTTGGCTTCCTTAACAACTTTGATAGGGGTGCCATTCAGAAATAGTTCAGGGTCCTTATGCGGTTTATATTTTCTGCAGAAATGTATACAATTAGTTTTTGATTTGGAAAATTTAAACCCGTTTTCTAGACACCACTTGTTAATTTTATTAAGACATAATTGTAATTGCCTTTCAATTGTGTGCATATTTTTACCACGACAAGATAGATTAAAATCATCCACAAAAAGTGATCCATCAACTGAATCATTTAAAACTTTTGACAAACTGTTAATTTTTATACTGAATAAAGTGACAGACAAAATACTGCCTTGTGGGACACCCTGATCCTGATTATAATGATCAGACAGGGTTGTACCCACTCGGACTTGAAATTGCCTGTCTGTTAAAAACTGTGATATAAAATGAGGCAGACGGCCTCTTAAACCAAAATCATGAAGATCTTTTAAAATACCATGTTTCCATGTTGTATCGTAAGCTTTTTCTAAATCGAAAAAGATCGATACAGCATGTTGTCTATTTACAATGGAATTTTTAATGAACGATTCCAAACGCACTAAATGATCGATAGTACTTCTGTTCTTCCGGAAACCACATTGTATATTGGTAAGTAGATTATTTGTTTCCAAGTACCACACTAATCGATTATTTACCATGCGTTCCATCGTTTTACAAACACAGCTAGTTAGTGAGATAGGTCGGTAATTTGATGGATCAGATTGATCCCGCCCAGGTTTGGGTATTGGTATAACAATGGCATTATGCCATGAAGTTGGAAACGTCCCAGATGTCCAAATGTCATCGAATATAGTCAACAAAGTTTCAAGGCATGATTCTGGCAAGTGTTTAAGTAGCTGATAATGAATATTATCAGCGCCTGCTGCTGTATCATGAGCTTGCCCTAAGGCAGTATGTAGCTCATGTAGTGAAAATACCTCATTGTAATCTTCACCATTATCAGATGTAAAATTTACTTTTTTCTTTTCCTGTTGAAGCTGATATTTTTGAAATTCGGGAACGTAATTTGATGAAGACGAATGTTGAGATAAAGTTTTCCCAAGTCTATTGGCAATAGCAGATTTATCCGTTAGCAAAGTGTCACCATCCTTTAAATGGTTTACTGTAGAATTTGATCCCTTGCCTTTGATCTTTTTGATCATGTTCCATACCTTGGACATAGGGGTACGAGTGTTTATTTTGGAGACATAGTTCCTCCATGATTGACGTTTATTTTGCTTAAATAGACGTCTTGCCTTAGCATTTGAAATTTTGACAGTGTTTAAATTATGGACAGTAGGATGTTTACGGAAGTATTTCTCCGCCTTCTTACGACATTTCCTAGCTTGTTTGCACGTGTCATCAAACCATGGTTTACGAACACGTGGGTTGGTAGAGGACTTTGGTATTGATTCATCAGCAATTTCATTCAGTTGATCTGAGAACAACTGAATGGGGTCAATAACATTCTGAAAAGACGTAGGTTGTAATTTATCTTTGCATAAAGATTGAAATAAAAGCCAATCAGCCTTCACAAAATTCCATCGAGGTGAAGGTGGATCATCAGCGGGATTAATGGGCTTAAGCACCGTGGGGAAATGGTCACTCCCACATAGGTCGTCATGGACGGACCATGAGAATTCATTTAACAAAACTGAATCCGTCAAAGACAGATCTAAAGATGAATAGGTACCAGTAGCAGGGTGTAAGTAAGTGTCTGAGTCATCATTAAAAATGCAAAGATCATTATCGGAAACAAAATCTTCGATCACTTTTCCCTTTTGATTAATGGTTGAACTTCCCCATAAAGGATTATGCCCATTTAGATCACCCATGATGACACAGGGCTTTGGGAGCTGGTCGTATAGTTTTTGTAGATCATTACGCTGAAGATTTGAAGATGGAGGAATGTATAAGGAGCAAAGTGTGAAGGCAATATGCAGTGTAAGTCTAACTGCAACTGCTTGCAGAGTCGAGTCAAGCGGAACAGGACTGTGAACAACGCCCCGCCGCACTAAAAGAGAAGCACCTCCAGTAGCTTTATCTCCTGGAGGAGAGAAGGAATGATATGAACTATATTGCTTTAAATCAAACTTATCTGTATTTTTAAGGTACGTCTCTTGTAAACAAATTGCTGATGTATTTAAATCACTTGTTAATAACTGCAGTTCATGAAAATTATGCCTAAGTCCTCTGCAATTCCATTGCATTATATTAGACAATTGAGTCATGGTGGCTCAATTGGTGATCGCTCGCGTGAATGTGAGGAGGAACTGCTCCCCCGCCTGTCCTGTGAGGACAGAGTAACCTCCATGTCCAGAGGCCCAAAGGAGTTCTGTAAAGGAACCTCTGAAGGTGAAGGGACAATAGGTGGCTGTTTTCTACTCAATTTCTTTTTCTCTTTTTTTTTCAGATTTGCAGGTTGTTTCCCAGACGTTTGGGATTGTGTCTCAGACTGAGTCTCAGTCTGAGATCCTGAACTTGATTGACTGATGGCAGGAATAGGTGTGGAAATAGTGGAATTTGGAAATGTAGCAACAGGTTGTTCTGACTTGACCCATGTCAGGTCAGTCTGACACGAAATAGATGATGTTGTTACGGGGCGTGAGACTGCAGCGGAGTAAGAAATAGTTGAAGTAGTTGTGGTCTGATCTTTCAATAGTTTCTTTGCATCCAGGTAGGGTATGTTCCTTTCACATTTCAGTTTCATTATTTTAGATTCAATTTGCCATACAGGGCAAGATTTAGATGAAGCAACATGTGGGCCAGAACAGTTAGCACATTTCAAATCATCTTCGCAGTCAGTGCTCTCATGGTTGACACCGCAACGATGACAAACAACCGAGTTTCGACAGGATTTGGAGCCATGACCAAAACGCTGACACTTGTAGCATCGGAGCGGATTGGGGACATACACATCCACTCCGATGTGGAAGTAACCTGCTTTAATTGACTGGGGAAGGGTTGTACGAGCAAACGTCATTAGATACGTGTTTGTATTGGTGATGACACCGTCCTTCTTGAAAGTAAAACGTTTAACTGCAGTAACAGCCTGGTCTCCCAACTCCGTAGCGATTTCTTCTTCAGACATGTCGGACAGACAACGAGCCCTGTCACGAACAATGCCTCGACAAGAATTTAATGTTCTGTGCACAGACACAGCAACCTCAAGATTGGCAAATGTAGAGATAGATAAAAGATTGAGAGATTGCTGTCTCCGTGCACACTCCACAAGAAGCGAACCACTACGGAGACGGGTGACGTTCTTGACTTCACCGCAAATCCCGGACACAGCCTTAGAAACAGCAAAAGGATTCAATTTGATAGGTAAGTTATCAGTAGCCTCAATCACCAGGAATTTTGCCCAGGAATCAATAGTTTGCGAAAGATTTCCAGTTGAAATTTCAATTTCCTCCAGACGTCTCTTTTTTTCATTACGAGATGAACCAGATTGTGGGAGAGCCATGATGAAAAGAAAATGATTCAGCACCCCTGTTCCCCACCCCCCATCGAGTGTCAACAAGGACGGTGTTATATTGCACCGGATATCCAGGATGCAAACACCAGGGATACAGGGATGGTATACTCCAGAGAATATGACGTGAATAGCTATATTTATCTACCAGATGTAGTGCCAGGAAGGTTCAGTCCATGACAAGAAACTGGAGACATACAGAATACAGAGGTCAACATCACCAGATTGGCCCATGAGCCACCGCCTTCTGGCGTAAGACTCTAGGCAATTTATTCCATCAAAAATTGGTAATTCATACAAAGTATGCTTGGCCAAGTCCAAAATATACATTATAATACAACACAGGAGTGCATATACAATATTACGCACAGGGCCTGGCATGACCAGCCGATTGATAAGACCGGGCCCATCTTACCACCCGTCTAGGCGAAGTAAGGGTCGAAGTAGTGTGTTGGGCAAAGGAACACAGTTCTAGGAACCAGTGCCCTCAACTACCAGACTCCCGTCCTCCGCCGACACAGGGACGCAACCCACGGCAAACAGGTTGCCCATTTTAGTCGCCTCATACGACCAGCAATGGGAGGCTGTGGAAATATTCTGCCCCGGTTCCACACGGGGGAAGAGCTATTTGCATTACCCAGCACTCACCACGAGGAGGTTGCTCTTCACGAGTGCCATTTCATTTTGGAACCAGATGAAGCCGAATATGTATGTTCACAGTTCTTTTGTCAACCATGCGTGACACGGCACAGGCAATCGCAGTTAGGGAATGGTGCGGCCACCATGTTGCAGAAATTCGTCGATTCGAACACGTTGTTTCTGGACTGAGCTATATATACGAAGTGTTTGGAGAGATCGTAGATACTTGGACTTGAAGAAACGGAATTAAACGTTGCAGCAAATGAAGGATTGGTGTGGACAAAACGGGAAAGGGATCCCAGGTTGTATTTTAAAACTTGTGCGCGAAGTGTATCCAAATACCCCGAACAAAAAATACATGGGACAAGTGTGGATCTAATGATCAAACTCAGTTTTGTGTGTGAAAATTCTGTGAAAGCAAAGGAAATTCATAATTAAAGTTGTCTTGGAATATGTGTATTGGAGTTTTCGTTTATCGTAAGTACAGTATTATCCGGATACGCCTTCTGTAGGCCAAAACATCAAGTATAATCAGTTACTTATTTACCAGTTGCTAATGTGCATTGTTATGGTGATACACGTGACATATTCATCTATTGTAGTCCAGCTGAGAAATATTGGCGCAACTTCTGGTGCTTTAAATTAGGCCCCTTCCTAAACACTAGTTGAAAAATCTCTAATAATTTACGTTTCGTGAATAGAAACTGATTATTGTGTGGCACAAATCTAACTGTTGAATGCAAATGACCAAAACTCAACAAATATCTGTAATTTTCAGATTGAACTGAAAGAATTACGTCGTTAATTTCGTATTAAAGTATCGTTACTGATACATTAACTGAAACTGATGTTCTGCTGCTGTTCTGCCGTAAAAATATACAACACAATACACTTTGACCACAAATGCATTAAATGTGCCACATGTACACATGACCATGTGCTTTGCTATTTATAGCGCAAACGTAAATAAGCTCCGCCCACTGTGATCGATGCAGACGCCAAACACGATCGATTCGATTTTTTAGAATAAAACTACAGAAAATTTATTGACTTATATCTTGATATGGAGCCATTTATTGTATCCATGGTTTGTCATTCAAGTTGATACAAAGTTTGACGGTCAATGGTGATCTTGTTCCCGTATGGTTTTCAAAAAACGTCTCCCAACACTCGGTTGTGTTTACATTGTCAGTCATTGTTCGAAACTGAAACACCGCCACCTTGCGGGCTATTTATAGTCAGGGTGGGGCTTTAAACGATTTGCAATTTTTGCATATGCCTTGATTCAATATTTTATCATCAATTTCTGTATCATTAGGGACGTAAAGTACGCAATCTATTTATAATTTTCTTAAGTCGTTGTATTTTTTTAACTTTCAGGGAATAAAAACATTGACAAAATTATACCTAAAGTCTAAATTGTTGTTTCCAATTTTGGTATACTGAGTGTACTTTTAGTCATTGGTGTAAGTAAACGAACAGCGGTAACTGTTTCCTGAAAGTAAAAGACGTATATTTGAAATGGTATAGAAAACAGCATTGGTCGCCCATGTGAATAATACATTCAAGCCCTCGAACGCGTCTACATCCAAACTCTCACTCGCTCGTTCCACCCGTGAAGATCCGGGGCAGAATAGTATCAGCAACTCAAGCTTGCCGTAAAAGACGACTGTGTTTGTCGTAAGAGGAGACTAAGGGGATCGGATGGTCAGGCTCACTGATTTGGTTGATGCATGTCATTGTATCTCAGTTGCGTAGATTGATGCTCATGATGTTAATCACTGGATTTTCTGGTACACATTTGATTATTTACAGACCTCCGTCATATAGCTGGAATAATACTAAGCGCGGCGTTGAACAACAAACAAACACACTCACTCGTCCTGTTCAAATTCCAACTCAATAACACGCTCCTTAGCTCCGCCGTAGAACCGTATGAGCAGACAGATGAGTCATAACACGATATGAAAGTAGCCATGTAAATGATATTGAAAGTCCGCTGTTTCCCTCTTTCCTAGAAACAGAACCGAAAGTAGACCATGTGGTTGATGAAAATTCCGACACGTCAGCTCTGATCAACACTCATGTCCACCGCACTACTTCCAAGAGCCCTTCATTGAATAGACGGTTTTCACCCAGTGACACAACAATGGGGGTAAGTGTTACTGTTTTCACCCAGTGACAGAACAATGGGGGTCAGTGTTACTGTTTTCACCCAGTGACAGAACAATGGCGGTAAGTGTTACTGTTTTCACCCAGTGACACAACAATGGCGGTAAGTGTTACTGTTTTCACCCAGTGACAGAACAATGGCGGTAAGTGTTACTGTTTTCGAGGAAAAACATACCACAAAGCGTAGAGGGTATTTAGCAAACTTCCCTCATTGTCTGAAGTAATTATTATTTTTAAAGTTAATTAATAATAAATCTGAATCACTGTAACTGTCCCGGTCACATTCTGGTCAGTGCTAAGTGTTATTTACTTGTCCACTTATACAAATTTACCCTTGTTTCAAAAGGTTTTGTAAGATTAGAAAAAAACAACCCCAAAAAACCCTACTTTTTCAGAAGCCTTAGTCTGTCCTGAACATGAAATCATATGTCATATGTTATCATGTGCTTGTCAACTTATCAAAATGTCACCACAGTTTAAAGAGCTGATACAGAGTCGTAAATCAATATCATATGTAGGCGTTGTGTGTATAGCAACAGCTGCAGGATGTCAAATGTGCAGCTAATATTCATGTGTTCAAAGGTTTAAGTACAAGCTCTAGTGGCTTGATCGGCGTACAAATGGCTGTCCTTGGAGCCATTTGTACGCTGGTCCTACCAAGCTAATTCTTCGTACAAAAGTCTTTATAAATCTGGTATAATACGTTTTGAAACTGTGACTAATCTAGCACACGTCCAGGTTTTCCATAACCTTGGGTCACTATGACCCTGATAATATGCGATTGGTAGTCGAGTGGTTAAAGATCAGTCTGCTGAGAAAAAATCCATGCATTCCAAAAGGTATACTTCCCATGCCGCTTAAATAAACAACCGAAATTGTGTTGAATTTCCATTGTATATATACTAGTATATATATACTTTCCCTCGCCTTATAGCTATGTGGGTCACAATGACCCTAAACATGTCACGAGTCAAATGATATTTTTAGATCATTATTACACTAACTGATAAATCGTTGATCCCATGTGGCGCAGAACCGCTTCTCTTTCACATACCCATCTTCGAAAAGTTTTTTTGTCGCTATATGGCACAGACATTACTGATACGACGTTAAACCTTAGCCTAGGAGGAGATAAAACAAAACCAAATAGAAAAAGACTGACCATTGAACAGATTTGACCTTATTTGCCTGGTAAATATATTTATCGAGGTTGTCCATAAAAGTGTTTTCGGGGTATGATTAATAATCATAATTTTCCGATGAACATTATAGTTACAATCCCATGATTGCGAAGACCTGGATTATCACTGGGCGCCTCGTTATGATATTAAAGGAATATTGCTAAAAGTGGCCTGAAGCTTTACTCACTCACATGCTCCTTCGTCTTTTGACCGCCTCCGTGGTCTAGTGGTAGAGCATCCGCCCGGAGAGCGGAAGGTCCGGGGTTCGATCCCCGACCGCGTGATACCAAAAGACGTTAAAAGATGGTACTTGTTGCGACCCTGTCTGGCGCTCGGCATTAAGGGGCTAAAACAAGGACTGGTCGGCTCGGAGTCAGTTTTCCGTGTCTGAGTGGGGTATTCATGTTAAACTGCGGCATGGTATCTCAGTGAGCTAGCACTATAAATCGGCATCAGTCCGGACTAGTACAAGCAGCCACACAAACACATGCACGTCGCTATATAAGTGCAATAATCTTGGACGCGATGTTAAACGCCATTTCACCTCACCTTTCGTCTTTTGAATCGGGCGGTCGGGTAGCCCAGTGGTTGAAGCGTTCGCTCGTCACGCCGTGATATTGTTGGAATATTGCTAAAAGGGGCGTAAAACCACACTCACTCACTCACTCTTTCGAATCATAACCGGAATGGGTGTACATATGAACGAGAGAGTGAATTAGTTGGGTTTAACGCCACTTTAAACAATATTCCAGTTATATCACGGCGTGTCAGCTTAATGTGGGAGGAAAGCCCGAAGTGATGCAGGTCTCAGACGTGTACCACTTCGATGAAACCCACGAGCACGGATATGGTGCTGACAAACCTAGAAACATAATCGGGGCGAACCGGGTTAGAACCCATAATCATAGGTTTCTGGCAAGTCCATTATTCCTAGTTGCCTTTCTGAACGTTTGATAAGCTGGAGGTACCATGTACTCAATAACCTAACGTATTGACTTGTATCAGCACTGGCAATAGCATCCCTTCCACATGAACACCAGTTACTCTCAAACCGTGAAGATTCCGGGGTAGAATAGGTCTTCAGGAACCCGTAAAAGGCGACCATGCTTGTCGTAATAGACCAATACGAATCGAGTATTTTCTAAATGTAAGGTAGAATCACATGTGCATTAACAAGGTGTTGTATTTCAGGATTCTCAAGTTGTGGACTTAAACGTTGGTGGTCGACATCTGACAACCTCCCTGTCTACCCTCACCAAGTACCCGGACTCCATGTTGGCCACCATGTTTAGTGGAAGGCATCCGGTAGCAAAGGACAAAGATGGCCGCTACTTCATAGATGTAGATGGAGATGTGTTTGTTCATATCCTCAACTTTCTGAGATTCGGGAAAATGCCTCCACCCGAAAGAGCATCAGAGGTTAATGAATATGCGGAGTACTTTGGATTAGAGGAACTGAGGGCACCTGTCCTCGAAGAGTTTGAACAAGTGCTATACGGAATATGGAAAAAGAAGCTACCTGACTACCAAAGTCTTTGGGATTGTGTGAAAAGTAAATTGAACGATATCAACACAAGTTACTTTTACATTCGCACAAGAAGTTTTGATTGTCAACACTTAAGGATTACAGAAACAGTGACCCCAGGCAATTATGACACCATTGCTTTAGAATTCGACCCAAACCCATCTATCGTTTTCAATCTTCTTGCAGTCGACCTGAAAAGACGTAATATCTTCACCGACTCTTGTCTGAGGGTATGCCCGCTATGTGGTCGCAAAGCAGCAATGGGATTCAGAATTGGACGGTGATCCAAATTGGCACACATTGAGTCGACAGATAATTTGATGAAAGGAATGAGAGCTCTGTTGCCTGCTGCTGTGATTTTGAAGCGCTGGGTCATTGGTTAATGTTCGTCTAATTGATGATCAAATCTAGCAAGACCTACTAGTATTATTACGGAACATTTCTTTTCAATGTATATAGACTATGTATGCCTAGTTTGGGAATGTTTGGAAATGTTGGAGAAATGCACACACTTACATCAGTGTCCATACCCGCCTACAATCTTGCAGGTGTGTTATGTTATGTGGCAGGAGGTAGCGACACACACACAAATTAATGACTTTTTCATGTGTACATATGTATTTGTGTTAATTTGGACAGTTTACAATTTCAAACCTTATTTCAAACGTTTGAAAATGAAACATTTCCCTTAAACTTCCCCGTACAGAAATATATAGGGAATTGTACAACATGTTTGATGCAGGTTTGGCATATATGAGATAAGATTGGCACACTGATGTTTGAAATACCAAGAGAAATACAAGCCGAATCAATAACTTTTGTCACTTTATTTCCTTCCATGACCATGTACAGGCATCAATGCACCATCAAACCTTATGAAATACATTGGAAATATATGGACATATAGCTTCTAGTAATTTGATCTCTGCATACGCTCGGTATCCATGCATTGTCTTTAAACAAAGACAGAGCTCGTTAGACAAGACAAAGAATGCTCAGTACACTCCCGACAAGGCAGTTGCTGTAAGCAAATATGCAAACATTTTCGGCATTAGCCTTTTGCTTGCTAAAAAATTTGCAATGGGGACCAGTCTTTGCGCAGGCTTTGAGAGACAAGTGGAAACGTGGAATAGCCGGGTATGACGACTGCCTGAATCAGGTGCGGGAAGGCCTGGTGGCAAGTCGGTATCACAGTGGTGTCTTGTACATCCAGTTCTCGGATTCCTCTCAACACATGTTCACTCTGTGCAAGGTGGCTGGTATTCCTGAAGGTCATCAGGTCATCAACGTCAAATACTCCTCCTCCACAATGGATGGGCCCAATCTTGTCCATTTCCTCAATGAGGATCTGAAGCGTATCGGTGTTCACCTTCAGCCGGGGGACTTCCGAACAGAACCAAAGTGTGGCTGTCGCGTGGCTTTTCGGTACATGACAAAACATGAGTAACTGATGTACCAATAATTGTCACATTGTGTGGTTTGGTGCAATTAATGTATACTTCCCAGTCGAATAACATACAATCTACGGCAACCTATCCTTGTCGTAAAAGGCGACTATGCTTGTCGTAAGAGGCGACTAACGGGATCGGGTTGTCAGGCTGGTTGACTTGGTTGAAGCATGTCATCGTTCCCAATTGCCCAGATCGATGCTAATGATATCAATCACTGGATTGTCTGATCAAGACTCGTTTATTTACAGACCGCCGTCAAATAGCTGGAATATTGCTGAGTGCGGCGTTAAACAACAAACCAACCAACCAACTTTTAGGCATAATCGTCGATTAAGCAACGTGGCACACAGGTGTTTGAGAAGGTGAAAGACGAAAAATAACAAATAATTAATTGATGTAACTTGTTTACACTAATAAACAGGCGACTATAATCATATTCTCCTGACAAAAGCGCACATGATGAATATACAGCTAGTTTGCATTTCACGCTTTGTAGTGGAGAGTATAGTTGTATATAATGTTTATACTTTTGATAGTGGTAGTGCGTCCAACCGGAGAGCGGAAGGTCCGGGGTTCGATCCCCGGCCGCGTCATACAAAAAGACGTTGACTTGTGACGGTTGAGTCATGTGAATACATCCAAGTTGTGCTTGTATCATATGTATTGTGTAATAAAATACCTACATATTTTACTGTTGCTTTTAGTGTCTTTTGTCTTTGTTTGTTAACGCCGCACTCAGCAATAGTCCAGCTATATGACGGGGGTCTGTAATTAATCGAGTCTGGACCAGATAGGATGACATGCATCAACCACGTCAGCCAGCCTGACCACCCGATCCCGTACGTCGCCTATTACGGCAAGCATGGGTTGCTGAAGACCTATTCTATCCCTGCTTTTTGTGAGTAAAAACGGATTTAAACCGCATAAACAAAAGGACTAGAAGGAGGAGAGACGTAAGTGTTCCAAACTTGGGACATTATCCACAGAAGGGAGAGATCCACGTTTGTCGCAGAACTGTCAGAATCGGAAATTCGAACAGACGATATGTGGACCTCGCAAGGCTAAGAGATGACCGTCTGTACTGTGAAATGTTTGTTACTCTTCAATAAATGTTAAAGAATTATGACCCTGCTTCACCATCAGGAAAACATCTTGTCATCCTTCATTGATAGATACTTTCAGGTGAAGGTTTTATGGTGTATGAATTCTGTACATTTCGTCCTGAGAATCTTAGCTGCTTAAAGAGTTATGGTTATTACAGGGAGAACAACCACATTTCTGTTTTCATAAAATTTTACAATCCAGTGAAGTGCTAATGTTCCGGATATCCTATGCTAGAATGAGCGTTTGACTGTGGAGGACATTGCACTCATTGTTAGATACGTCGTCTCCTGGCAGACTTCTCGGATGTATAACAAGGGTGCGGCTGTGCAGTCCGTTGCCCGTTAAGGGCCGTGGCTAGCTGATGGAGCTCTTCGGAAGTGTTTCTGTCTTCTCTTACTAGTACATATAGGATTACTTTAGTACATGTCAAATGTGGGTATGTCAGCAGAGGATACTCCGAGTCCAACAAGTATTTCTTTAATTCTGACATTAGCGTTCTGGTAGATGAATCGATCGTGTTTAGAATTTGTTCTAGTATGGAATCGATGTATCAAAGGAGATAATTTATTTACAATTTCCCAATTAAGAATCCTTAATTCCGTTCGGGCGTGATAATCTATCTGGACCGTAAGACATTAAAGATTCTGGGTTAAGATTGGTTTTCAGCAACCCACGCCTGTCGAAAGAGGAGACTTTGATGATGGATGTCATCATATCCCAATTGCGCAGAACGATTCTCATAATGTCAATCCCTGGATTCTTGTCTGGTTCTTACTCGATTATGTATAGATCGACAAACAAACAAACAAACAAATATATTCCTTGTGATTTGAATAAGGTAGTGGTGATGATTCTGACAAGCTTAATGGCGTATATTTTAAGTGCGCTCCATACTTCCAGTAAGAGGGGAGACAACTCACTTGCACTTACACAGACACAGATCACGGTGAAATGACACAATATCACTATACCATTTCTGAGATATTATCTTGGTAAAGGATCATATTTATTTTTTATATTGTATGTATCTCTCATTCACTCCACACAAACAAAGAGTATTCAGTCAGCAATTACTACATGACACGAATATGACAAAGTAGACACAATTTATGGATAACAACTTTAATACTGTAAAGGCGACGTTTCAGTACAGATCCCCATGCCCTTGTCAAGCAAGACTGAATGAAGAACATTGTACAGAATATATATAGTAGGTGGAGCCTGTGCAAACAGTCTGTGCACTTGCAACATGACAAACATACATAGCGGTGGACGTATTCCATGTTTTTCGAGGATACATGTTCAAATCAAACAAGCAGAGCGTGAGTGAGTTAGTTAGGTTTAACGCCGCTTTGAACAAGATTCCAGTTATACCACGGCGTGTCAGCATGAAGTGGGATGAAAGCCCGAAGTGATACAGGTCTTAGACGTTTACCGTTTTGGTGAAACCCACGGCACGGATGCTGACACACCTAGAAACAAAATCGGGGGGAACCGGGATTCGAAACACATAATCATAGGTTTGCCCACGAAACGCAACTCTGCACAGCGACTTGCGTCGCCTTACATGACCAGTCAAGAAGAGACATGATTGACAGTCATGTGAGTGTTTCTGGAAGACGTGTCCTGCAATAGTGTCCGCATGTCATGTCATGTCATAACTCATGTAAATAAAATAATAATGGTTATATTGAAAGAAACTAACAACGCAATTTAATGTTTTAGGTGCAGGTAACCATGGATATCACAAAGAATTGGGCTGCACAACAACCACGTCTTTGCCATCCCTTTACCGAGAAGAGGTCAAACAAATTGCAAGGGAGAGAGTGGAGTGAGGAGGCCATGCCAACATTTCACATCTACACCCTCTACCGAGCCAAAAAGAAGATGTTTCCACAGTGACCCACCACTAGACACTACTTAGAACTACAGACCAGCTCTGCAAGACAGAGGGTGGTGATAGTTTTCTGCTAATAGACGACGGTGACTAAGACAAAATGGGATTCGCAACAGACAACATTCGTCATCTCTGCGACGCTGAGGTAATTTGTAGCGATGGAACAGCAGGGGTGCCAATTATAAGGTTCCTTCAACTGGTCATCATTCACACATTTGTGGGCAGAGAGATGTTCCGTCACGTATCTTCACTGATTCCCGACAAGAAGCATACTACGTACGACAGGATGTTCCAGATTTCCAGATGCTGCTACTGTGAGAGGATAGCAGCTTTCGCTCCAAACCTTTGAGGAATGAATTCAATTAAACCTGATGTGCGGTTATTTACCAAAAAGAGACACGGGTGGCCCAGTCGTCTAAGGCGCCGCGATTCGCTGAGCAGAGTTGCGTCCTGGTTCGAATCCCGGTTCGCCCCGATACTTTTCTAGGTTTGTCAGCACCATACCCGTGCTCGTGGGTTTCACCGAAGTGATAAACGTCTGAGACCTGCATCACTTCGGGCTTTCCTCCCACATTAAGCTGACACGCCGCTATATAACAGGAATACTGTTAAAGGCGGCGTTAAACACAACTCACTCACTAACTTTACAATGGCGGTCTGTAAATAATCGAGGCTGGACCAAACGATCCAGTGCTTTGCATCATAAGCATCAATCCATACAATTTGGATCGATGACACGCATCAACCAAGTCAGCGAGCCTGACCTCCCGTTAGTCGCCTCGACAAGCATAGTCGCCTTTTACGGCAAGCATGGGTTGCTGAAGACCTATTCTAACCCGGATCTTCACGGATCTTATGTGTAGATGTATGTTAAACCAGTTCTACAATTTATTATAACATTTATTAAGATTTTAGTTTTAGTTTACTTTTAATACAAGCAATAGTGAAACTACAAATAATTATATAAGCAGACTAAGGACTAACCTCCATCTCAAGAGGTTCAAAAGAATTATGAACCTTTACAAAGGTTGTGATAGAAGGCATCACCAAATGCTGGAGTGCATCGGCTCTATTATAAATGGGCTTCACCATGTTATAATTTCATGTGTTGTGTTTGATGTTTAAATTGAGTTAGAAGATTCTCTGTTTCGAAAGCAGATGTCAATATCACTTGGTTATTTTGAAATATTTGGTATTTTTATCACGGCAATTGGTCACCGTTTACCCAAAAAGATGGCAGTTTGATAAGAGGCCATTGACACTTTGGCAACTGGAGTCGTGGAAGAGACAGTGGTTGAAAACGTCTTGGTGGAAGGTGTTTGGAATGGACGAAATAACGTTTTGGCCTCTGTGTTGTCCTCTGTCATGTCTGACATACAGCCAGTACGTCTCTCACATTGCCTCTGCTAGAATTCAGTGTCGACACCTGTCATTACCACCTCCGTTACTTAATGATCACTTTATTCATTATGATGTTACTTCTATGATTACTGATTGATAACGTTGGATACAATTATATCTACGAGGGGCGTTCAATAAGTTTGCAACTTGGACATTTGTGTTTACACAAACAATGTCAACTTGTGGCCGGAGTGACACTTGTCATAACATCAGGTTGACACGTGTCATAACAAGTTCAAGACACAACAATAAGTTAGTTGTGATGGCTTCATTCACCTAAGGGTAGTCACAATCATGGATTCTCTCAAACATGAACAATGCGCTGTAATAAAGTTTCTTACCAAGGAGGGATGCAAAGCAAAAGAAATCCATGATCTCATGTGTAAAGTGATGGGTAAAGATGCTCCTGACTATTCCACAGTTTGCAACTGGTCTGAAAGTTGTCGAGAACTCCTGGATCTCTATACTGCTGTCGGAACCGGATTTCTTTCTCGTCTGGTGACAGGTGATGAAACATGGATGTACCGCTAGGACCAAGAAACTAAACTGGAATCCATGCAATTGAAGCACCGAAATTCTCCGCCTCCGAGGAAGTTTCGAACTCAACCATCGGCTGGCAAGGTAATGGCCACCATATTTTGGGATGCAAAAGGCATATTACTGATAAATGACTTAAATAATGCCGATGGGCCGTTAAATTTTAACTCACTCACGCTTATCTTTCAACCGGATAATATATTAAAGTCTTAGATTGGACAGGAATCGCTATACACGGGGATAGAAGGTATGAATTTAATATGGACTAGACTGGGTAAAATTGCAACGAATTAATCTGGCTTCAGCTTTAACCTGTGTGTGTGAGTGTGTGTGTGTGTGTGTGTGTGAGAGAGAGAGAGAGAGAGAGAGAGAGAGAAAGAGAGAGAGAGAGAGAAAGAAAGAGAGAGAAAGAGAAAGAGAGAGAGAGAGAGCTAATACGAACATATTCGAGGGTTCGTATTTGAACGTTGTGAGTGAGTGAGTGAGTTATGATGTAACGTCACATCGGCAGTATTTCAGCCATATCGTGACGAGAAGTACATTAATAATACATAAATGTATACAACATAAAAAGCTGTCAACGATGGACAGTAAAATTACTAGAATATCACAGATTAATATTTAAAACTAGCATACAACTATAAAATATATCACTATATATAACGGTACAATATAAAAAAGGGCTATAGATCGCCAGCAGCTGAAGGTAGATCACCATGCTAGGGTCCATGGGGACTTACAGTACTTTTGCTACCTGCATGGACCCCAGCCGGATTTACATCATCCCTTCCGCTGTTGGCGATTAATGACAAATCTAGCCAGAATAAATGAACATATATACTACGTCTAAAAACGAGCAGAAATAAACATACTTTGAAAGACGTGGTCTTACATACCCTCTCAGGGGGACAATAATTTTACACTACTTTAACCCCCTTCGAGGATATAGCCACTAACAATCCCAGTTACTGAATAATTCTACCAATTATAAAAGTTATTTATTTAATTACAAACTATAACAATCAAAATTTATGCAGTAATTCGATTTCCTTTAAAAAACCAATAATTAAATGACTACTTACCTGATAAAAAAGATCCTTGATACCTGATACCTTGAAATATTTATCCCTTGTGATGGAAAAATCAATGCAGTCAAGCAGGACATGCTTGACCGTGATTCTTTCATCACAAGGGACGCAGAATGGAGGATCTTCACCTTTTAAAATATATTCATGAGTATAACGTGAATGGCCAATACGACATCGTCTTAAAATGACCTCTTCAAATCTGGACTGACAACCCAAGTAGGTATAACCGATATTCGCTTTTATTGCATGTAATTTATTTATACCCACTTGGGTGTCCCACTTCTTCTGCATTAGATCTCTGATGTAAGATCTAATGACAGGTTTATAATCACTGTATGGTAAAAGAAGTGGTGTCACAGATTTGTTGAGTGCTGCTTTTGCGGCAGCATCAGCCATTGTATTACCAACAATCCCAACATGGCTTGGTAACCAACAAAAAACGATGTCATATTGGCCAGTCGCAAGATCATTAAATAACTCAAGAATTTCAATTAAAAATGGATGTTTAGATGACATATTTTTAATAGCCTGAAGGCACGAAAGTGAATCTGAAAATATAATGAAGTCTTTATATTTTGATTTCTTCTTGATATATTGTAGTGCTGTTAAAATTGCGTGCGCTTCTGCAGTGAATATGGAACTATTATCGGGTAAACGTGAAGATACTGTTCTGGATCCAATGACGGTGGCACTAGCAACTGCGCCACCATCCTTGGATCCATCTGTAAATATAGATTTATATGTGTCATAAGTGTTTCGTAATTGATGGTATTCTTGTTTATAAATAAGTGGATTTGTATCAGATTTCTTAAGTTTTGTTAATGTGAGGTCTACAGTTGGTCTTACCATCTGCCAAGGAGGCGATGAAAAAAGTTTTGTCGGAGCTATATCCTGAAAGTTAATGTTCGCAGCAGAAATGACTGATTTAATTCTTATTCCTAGGGGTGGAACAAGAGATGTTTTCTTATTGTAAATATCTTCGTATAAAGGATTAAATACGCAATTAAAGGCTGGATTTGACTGATTGGAATATAATTTAGTGATGTATTGTAAAGATAGTTTCAGACGGCGTTGTTTAAGAGAAGGCTCATCCGCCTAAACAGACAGACTTGGAATAGGAGAAGTGCGAAAGGCTCCAAGGCAAAGCCTCAGTCCCTGGTGATGGATAGTATCAAGTTTTTTTAAATTACTTTTACAGGCTCCACCGTAGACGATGGAGCCATAATCAAGTTTGGAACGGATCAGTGACCTGTATAAGTGTAGGAGGGTAGTCTGATCCCCTCCCCACTTGGAATTAGAAACAACTTTCAACAAATCGAGTGCTTTCAGGCATTTAGCTTTAAGAGATTTAATGTGTGGTAAGAAAGTTAAATGGCTATCAAAGATGAGTCCCAAGAATTTGGCCTCTTTAACAACTTTGATAGGGGTGCCATTCAAAAATAATTCAGGGTCTTTATGCGGCTTATATTTTCTGCAGAAGTGTATACAGTTAGTTTTAGACATAGAAAATTTGAACCCGTTTTCGAGAGACCATTTATGAATTTTATTGAGACAGATTTGTAACTGCCTCTCTATGGTATGCATATTTTTACCACAACAAGATGCATTAAAATCATCCACGAACAGTGATCCATCCACTGAATTACTTAAAACCTTGGACAGACTATTAATTTTAATACTAAACAAGGTGACAGACAATATACTGCCTTGTGGGACACCCTGATCCTGATTATAATGGTCAGACAGGGTGGAACCCACTCGGACTTGAAATTGTCTGTCTGTTAAAAATTGTGATATAAAATGAGGCAAACGGCCTCTCAAACCAAAATCATGTAAATCCTTTAAAATGCCATGCTTCCAAGTAGTATCGTAGGCTTTCTCAAGATCAAAGAAAATTGATACTACGTGTTGTTTGTTTACAATAGCATTTTTCACAAAGGATTCTAATCGTACTAAATGGTCGATAGTACTTCTATTTTTTCGGAAACCACATTGGATATTTGTAATTAGATTATTGGTTTCCAGATACCAAATTAATCTATTATTAACCATTCGTTCCATGGTTTTACATACGCAGCTTGTTAAGGATATAGGTCGATAGTTAGAGGGATCTGTATGATCCCGGCCAGGCTTCGGTATTGGGACTACAATGGCATTATGCCATGAAGTAGGAAAATTCCCTGATGTCCATATTTGATCAAATATGTCTAAAAGTGTCTCCAGACAAGAATCTGGTAAATGTTTTAAAAGCTGGTAATGAATGTTATCAGCTCCCGTTGCTGTGTCATGAGCTTGCCCAAGGGCGGTATGTAGCTCATGTAATGAGAAGACTTCATTATAGTCTTCACCATTATCAGAAGTGAAATTAACTTTGATCTTCTCCTGTTGTTTCTTAAATTTTTGAAACTCCGGGACATAATTAGAAGTTGAAGAATGTTTCGCTAACGTTTCTCCAAGTTTATTGGCAATATCTGTTTTATCCGTTAATAACGTGTCACCTTCCTTAAGATGGTGAACAGACGATCTTGAACCTTTGCCTTTTATTTTCTGCACCATATTCCACACCTTGGATATGGGCGTGCGGGAATTTATTTTGGAGACATAGTTCCTCCAAGACATACGCTTATTTTGTTTAAAAGCACGTCTTGCTTTGGCATTTGTAATTTTAACCTTATTCAAATTATGGACTGTAGGATGTCGGCGAAAATATTTTTCTGCTTTCTTCCTACACTTTCTGGCCTGTTTGCAGTCATTTGTAAACCATGGTTTACGAATATGGGGAATCGCAGAGGACTTAGGAATGGTTTGGTCAGCAATGTCATTAAGTAAATCCGAAAACAACTGTATCGGATCTGGAATATTCTGGAAAATGTGATGTTTTAATGTGTCAGTACACAGTACCTCATATAAGGACCAATTAGCCTTGGTAAAGTTCCATCTGCATGATGGTGGCTCATCAGTAGGATTAACAGTTTTAAGTACTGTGGGAAAATGATCACTCCCGCACAGGTCATCATGGACTGACCATGCAAATTCATTATACAAGTTTGAGTCTGTGAGTGACAGATCGAGGGCAGAATAAGTTCCAGTGGCTGGATGTAAATATGTGGCAGAATCATCATTAAAAATACACAGGTTGTTGTCAGAAATAAATTCCTCAATGATTTTTCCTGTAGAACTTGTATTTGCACTTCCCCAAAGTGGGTTGTGTCCGTTCAGATCACCCATGATGATGCAGGGCTTTGGGAGCTGGTCATACAGATTTTTAAGATCAGACTGTCGAAGATCAGAAGAAGGAGGGATATACAAAGAGCACAGCGTAAAAGCAATGTGCAGAGTCAGACGAACAGCAACAGTTTGAAGATTGGTATTAAGAGGGACAGGACTATGTATTATCCCCTGTCGCACCAAGATAGAAGAGCCTCCCGTTGCTTTATCTCCTGGAGGAGAAAATGAATGATAGTCATTGTACTGTCGTAAGGTGAACTGATCTGTAGTTTTCAGGTATGTTTCCTGAAGACACAATGCTGACGGTTGAAAATCCTGTATTAATAATTGTATCTCATTAAAATTATGCCTAAGTCCTCTGCAATTCCACTGTATTATGTTGGACAATTGAGTCATGGTGGCTCAATTGGAGATCGCTCGCGTGAATGTGAGGAGGAACTACTCCTCCGCCTGTCCGGTGAGGACAGAGTAACCTCCATGTCCAGAGGCCCAAAGGAGTTCTGTAAAGGAACCTCTGAAGGTGAAGGGACAATAGGTGGCTGTTTTCTACTCAATTTCTTTTTCTCTTTTTTTTTTGCAGATTTGCAGGTTGTTTCCCAGACGTTTGGGATTGTGTCTCAGACTGAATCTCAGTCTGAGATCCTGAACTTGATTGACTGATGGCAGGAATAGGTGTGGAAATAGTGGAATTTGGAATTGTAGCAACAGGTTGTTCTGACTTGACCCATGTCAAGTCAGTCTGACACGAAATAGATGATGTTGTTACGGGGCGTGAGACTGCAGCGGAGTAAGAAATAGTTGAAGTAGTTGTGGTCTGATCTTTCAATAGTTTCTTTGCATCCAGGTAGGGTATGTTCCTTTCACATTTCAGTTTCATTATTTTAGATTCAATCTGCCATACAGGGCAAGATTTAGATGAAGCAACATGGGGGCCAGAACAGTTTGCACATTTCAAATCATCTTCGCAGTCAGTGCTCTCATGGTTGGCACTGCAACGATGACAAACAACCGAGTTTCGACAGGATTTGGAGCCATGACCAAAACGCTGACACTTGTAGCATCGGAGCGGATTGGGGACATACACATCCACTCCGATGTGGAAGTAACCTGCTTTAATTGACTGGGGAAGGGTTGTACGAGCAAACGTCATTAGATACGTGTTTGTATTGGTGATGACACCGTCCTTCTTGAAAGTAAAACGTTTAACTGCAGTAACAGCCTGGTCTTCCAACTCCGTAGCGATTGCTTCTTCAGACATGTCGGACAGACAACGAGCCCTGTCACGAACAATGCCTCGACAAGAATTTAATGTTCTGTGCACAGACACAGCAACCTCAAGATTGGCAAATGTAGATATAGATAAAAGATTGAGAGATTGCTGTCTCCGTGCACACTCCACAAGAAGCGAACCACTACGGAGACGGGTGACGTTCTTGACTTCACCGCAAATCCCGGACACAGCCTTAGAAACAGCAAAAGGATTCAATTTGATAGGTAAGTTATCAGTAGCCTCAATTACCAGGAATTTTGCCCAGGAATCAATAGTTTGCGAAAGATTTCCAGTTGAAATTTCAATTTCCTCTAGACGTCTCTTTTTTTCATTACGAGATGAACCAGATTGTGGGAGAGCCATGGTGAAAAGAAAATGATTCAGCACCCCTGTTCCCCACCCCCCATCGAGTGTCAACAAGGACGGTGTTATATTGCACCGGATATCCAGGATGCAAACACCAGGGATACAGAGATGGTATACTCCAGCAAATATGACGTGAATAGCTATATTTATCTACCAGATGTAGTGCCAGGAAGGTTCAGTCCATGACAAGAAACTGGAGACATACAGAATACAGAGGTCAACATCACCAGATTGGCCCATGAGCCACCGCCTTCTGGCGTAAGACTCTAGGCAATTTATTCAATCCAAAATGGAGAAGTCACACAAGTTATTCACGGCCAAGACCAAAATATACATCAAAATACAACACAGTTGTGCATACACAATATTACGCACAGGGCCTGGCATGACCAGCCGATTGATAAGACCGGGCCCATCTTACCACCCGTCTAGGCGAAGTAAGGGTCGAAGTAGTGTGTTGGGCAAAGGAACACAGTTCCAGGAACCAGTGCCCTCAACTACCAGACTCCCGTCCTCCGCCGACACAGGGACGCAACCCACGGCAAACAAGTTGCCCATTTTAGTCGCCTCATACGACCAGCAATGGGAGGCTGTGGAATTATTCTGCCCCGGTTCCACACGGGGGAAGAGCTATTAGCGTTACCCAGCACTCACCACGAGGAGGTTGCTCTTCACGAGTGCCTTTGAACGTTGTTACTGCATGTGCATCATTACGGTGGGTGCCGATGACACTTACATTGGTTCCACAGCTGCTTTTCAAATCCAACATTCCATGCTTTTGTGTATATAATATCATTGTGTATTGTGAACTGTATAACCATCCTGGCGAGACAGTGCAAACTACACACACTCAAGAGACCTGCTTTAAAATGATCCGTTACTCATATTATCAAACACTTGTTTGCCTGGCCCAGAACCGATTATTTACAGCCCGCCCTAATATTGTTAGATTAAAGGTACATCATAACATGCACGCATTAGCTCATCGCAACGAGCTGTAAAACAGCCGCAATATCCGAGTAACTCCAATGCGAGAGTACATGCGTGATGGTGTTGGTCTTCGTGTAGACGCATGGAAGGTATGACTATGAGGAATCGTGTCTAGGTTAACATGACCTGTAACCTGGCTAGGGCGATTTCAGTTTACAGTTTACAGCAATATGATTTCTTTGTGATTGACCCCTGTGGTCACATTATTAAGTTCATTACAAATAAACATAGTATCATCAAATATTAAGGCTTGTACCTTTCCACATTTTGTCAGTTAGGTTATTGCATTATATTTTTTCAGATAGAACTTGCTAGAAGTATCATACTCCTTCGAAAACCTCAGTGCAGGGCATAGCCCAGATTCCAGCTGTGTATCATTTATTATATCCCAGCACCATACACATGCGCCAAGGTGTTAAACGTCTAGCACGTGTATTAATGTTGAGAATTGAGATAAACACCGATTTGTACAGTATTAAACTCAGGGAGATTCTGGTTTTTTTAAAAAACACGATCATATGTTTCTAAAGGACGCAACTGTGCATATCACCTTGCTTTAGACAACTGGGCCACTTGTAACACCAGGTGTCAGTAATCCCACTTATAACCCTAACTATACTGCTGAATTGTTGTTTAAAGTGGTCTTTAACAAACCATCCACTCAAATTGACAGGAACCAACTCACATTCTTAAATTTACCCCGCTTTTCTTTTGTTTCTAGATAGAAACCTACAAGCAATACTCGACACACTGAACACGTGATAATCACTTACAACTGTGGACAATATTTTGACATTATGGAGGTGAGTGTACGATGTAAATGTTTTTCCTATTGAAACTCTGTGGTTCAAGAAAATGTGTCAACATTTACTTTACTGCACATCGAGTGTGAGGATGATTAGGCATCTGTCACAGCGGCAAAACTTTCTGTCTAAAGTGTCCAAACCGTGTGTGTCAGCTGTTTCCCCAGTGCGATGAGTCTACAGAAACATGTTACTGCCCAAATGCTACTAGTAGGACATACTTCCCCTTTTCGCGAACACCTGGTGTCATCATTTTTAGTGATCCATTCAAATTGTCACCGCTGTTTTGTCTTTTACGCCTCAACAATATTGTTCTGCGGATAATAATACTCGATTCTTTTATGCTCTGGCGTTTGTGATTCACCGCATCAGCAACATTGGTGTCTCGATTGTGTAAAATCTGAACAAATCACAATTCACGTCAAAGGAATTGTAATCTAATAAGAACCTTAACGCACTTTGCATAAGAGTGTTCATGGAGAAAGGCAAACTAGAGTTCTCTATTTAATTAATGAAGTAGGGACCCTTTAGGATCCGGGGTAGAGTGAGTCAGTGAGTGAGTATGTATGTAACGTCACATCGGCAGTATTTCAGCCAGATCGTGACGAGAAGTTATACATTAATAATACACATATTTGGATTAAATGAAAACCGGTCAAACGATGGACAGTTCAATAACTAGAATATCACAGATGCGATGTTAAACTGGTTGAGAATATTACAAAGCAGTAAGTAAGAGTGTGGGTAGAATAGGTCTTGACAACCAATGCTTGCCGTTATCGGCGACTAACGGGATCGGGTGCTGTGCACAGGTGCAGGACGCACATATCTGAAAACAATATAATAAATAATTAAAGTGACGGCATACCTAATCTCTCACGGTAAACACCCAGCGACAGAGAACACAACAAACGCTATCTTTATAGGACTAACATCGAACTACCAACTCGTGTTTCGTAGTATGTGGTCTAGTGTAATTTAGGGTTGCGACGGGTACTCGAGTACCCAATAACGTTTCGGGTAGCGTAGGAACTTGAGTCCAATTTTCAAGACTCGAGTACCCGTTCAGGGGAGATAGTTATGCAATCATCATGAATTAAGTCCGTTCTCAGTAGTCTAGATCTTATACTTACCAGATATGATTTAGTACTTTCCATGAGACAGGCGTACAATGAGAAAGTCCATGTTGTGGTGATAAGAAATCACAAATGACATTCCACAAGTGTTAGTTAAAATTCGTTTGATAACTTTTCATGATCACTGGTTTTTTAAATTTTTGTTCGGTTACAAAACAAATTAGGTTGTTCAAAGTTGCCTTTATGCTTCAGCAAGATAACAAAAGAAAAGTTGTTCTGTTGGACTATTTTAACATAAAACTAAACAGTTTTCTATAATATGCTGATCTGTTTAATAAAAATCTAATGTTACTTATGTTTGTCATTATTGTCAAAATTATTTTACGAAATACTGAAATAGTGCAATGGTTCAAATTACAATACAAGCCTAGATCACTCAGACACATATCGATTTATTACCCATGTCATGACTCACGTGTAAGGCAGTCATGTGATCTTGCCGTTTCCCGCTCTCGCCTGTTTTGGTGACACTGCTCAATGACTGGCTCCAGATTACTTTGATATTCTGCGTCACTTGTGGTTTTAGGTAAGCCATGCAGGCATTTAATAAAAAACATAATACCTTAGAACAGATTAATATATGTTTGATGACCTTTTATTCGCAAAAGCGTTACAAACAAGTGGGACAACATTGATCTACGGGTACTCGAATCCGGTTCGGGTATTGTCTGCCGGGTACTCGAGTTCAGTTTTCATACCCGGTCGCAACCCTAGTGTAATTACTATTTGCGTTAAGTGAAGAATTTCCTGTTCGCTTGGTAACTAACAATGGTACCTTAGAGTCTCGCGGGATCCTCACATACATCTGCTTCAAGCGCGGAAACATGCCTTGTTACAATGTGTGGTGATTCAGATACATGTATTAATAAGCACACAGCTGGGTGTCGATCTTGCAATATCACATATCAAAATCAGTACAGACTGTCACAAACTAACTTAAAGCTGTTGTGTTAGGCCAGAGAGCCAAGCTGTGTTCCATATGTCCCAGAAATGTAAGCGAAAGTAGATGTTCTTCTTTACGTAAAAGCGGCCTTGAATATCTAGTTTTCCCTCAATACATAACGATCGAGATCTGTGAAGATCCGGCGTAGAATGGGTCTTCAGCAACCCATGCTTGCTGTAAACAGCGACTAAGCTTGTCGTAAGAGGCGACTAACGGGATCGGGAAGTCAGGCTCGCTAACTTGGTTGATGTCATCGTATCCAAATTGCATGGATTGATCCTCATGATGTCAATCACTGAATTGTCTGGTCCAGACTCGATGATTTACAGACCGCCGTCATATAGCTTGAATATTGCTGAGTGCGGCGTTAAACAACAAACAAACAAAATGAAGTAGGTGTCATATTCACGTAGGTGTCATGTAGCTTGATCCCCTGACATTGAATTTGGTCTGAATCCATTCGATGTAAGTCGTAATTGGGAAACATGCATCATTGCCTCATATGATATTCAGATCTTATGGCACCTTACATGTGTTGGGTCGTGAATTATCCAATTACTGATTTATATGACCATTGCACACACAAACCCTTCCTCCCCACCCACTGATCCGCATCCCCCACCCCACCCCGCCCCCCACACACACGCACACACCCCTCCGCCTCCCTTGACCGTTATACTTTTTCTTCTTTATGAATATAGGATGACTGTGACAATGATAGATTTGTATTCAGTGCCGAAAAAGTTTTTATCATGTTACACGCGGTGTGTGTCAAATCAATATTTATTCTGAAACCACTCTCAGACCAATTAATCATTGTCATGTGCGTTTTATGTACCTTAAAAGTCTTATCTCAGAGTGTATTTACAAACTAGCCTGTTGGGATTCCGAGAAAGAATAGGTCCTTAGCAGCAAGGAAATGAACAGAGCTATTTACGCATTACATGTGTACGTGGTCTCGCGTGGGTTTCTTTACCCCGAAATGATATTTGTAAATTATCGGAAATGTAAATCGTTTAAAAAAGAAATACATTTCTGGTTGTGTTATCATTCAGGCTATGTATATAGTGCATTTTGCTTTTGACAATTTTTTCTAATTTAAGAGATAGACATACCATCCTTTTCATGGAGCTAGGTTACCTGTAAATATGACTACGCCAAGTTGATTCTGGAGCATGATCGAGAAATAAGTTAGTTCAGAATGTAAATATTAGCTTCGATGCGACCATTAAATCAGTGTTTCAGTCAGAGGAGGTTATTGTGATTTGACACCTTTGATAGACCAATAAGAATCGAGTATTTTCTAAATGTAAGGTAGAATCACATGTGCATTAACAATGTGTTGTATTTCAGGATTCTCAAGTTGTGGACTTAAACGTTGATGGTCGACATCTGACAACCTCCCTGTCCACCCTCACCAAGTACCCGGACTCCATGTTGGCCGCCATGTTTAGTGGAAGGCATCCGGTAGCCAAGGACAAAGATGGCCGCTGTTTCATCGATGTAGATGGTGATGTGTTTGTTCATATCCTCAACTTTCTGAGATTCGGGAAATGTGCCTCCACCCGAAAGAGCATCAGAGGTTAATGAATATGCGGAGTACTTTGGATTACAGGAACTGAAGGCACCTGTCCCCGAAGACTTTGAACAAGTGCTCTACGGAATATGGAAAAAAAGCTACCTGACTACCAAAGTCAATGGGATTGTGTGAAAAGTAAATTGAACGATATTCCCACAAGTTACTTTTACATTTGCGCAATAAAGTCTGATTGTCGATACTGCAGAATCAGTGACCCCAGGCAATTATTACACTATTGCCTTAATGTTTGAATCAAACAGAACCTTGCTTTTCAATCTTCTTGCAGTTGACATGAAAAGACCAAATTGATCCAAATTGTCACACATTGAGTCGACAGATAATTTTGATGAAAGGAATGTGAATCAGCCGTGGCATGGGTGGAGAGCTCTGTTGCCTGCTGCTGTGATTTTGAAGCGCTGGGTCATTGGTCAATGTTCGTCTAATTGCTGATCAAATCTAGCAAGACCTAGTATTATTATTACGGAACATTTCTTTTTAATGTATATAGACTCAAACTCAAAACAGGATATGGATGAAGGACAACTGTTAACCCGTCACAGAGCGATTTACATTTTGCTGCTTCTCTAGGTTCTTCATTTCCTTGGATTTCCGTGTCAGAATAGGCCCCTTGTTACGTGTTGCCAATGGCGACCGAGGTGGGTACGCTGGCTGATTGTGTGCCACTTGTACCAATCAGCGTTTTAGATGATGTTAAATACCTGAAATATTGCTTACTGGCGTAAAACAAATCCGTTGCCATTGTGCCGAACCAGGTGGGTTTTTGTCGCTTTAATTTAAGGCCAGGACACAAACATTTTTAAAATGAAATTTGTTACTTTTGTGCTTACTTTTTGACATATGTACAATGTAAAAGAATGTATGTGAATATTGTTAATAGCTGAAATGATTAAAGCTTGCAGTACACTGGGTTCCTTTTCACTCTTGACTTGTTTTGAACCCATTGTGAGAGTGAAGAAGAGTATTCAGAATTCAATGTTGGTCTTGGTAAAAACAAATTGTTCCTTGTGTTGGTTCAGTTATAGTAGAAATCTATTTGATGTGCGTCTCCTAATTACGACACGAAAAAGCATCTTTCCTGACGTTTTGAAAAGTGTTGGTATTGATGAAAATGCATACATTTTGCAAGCATTCCAAATCATTTGGTTATAGTTATATGTATGACTAGTTTGGAAATGTAAGAGAAATGCACACACTTACATCAGTGTCCATACCCTCCTTTAATCCTGCAGGTGTGTTACGTCATATGTGCTAAGGGGTAGCGACACACAACGAAATTAATTACTTTTACATGTGTACACATGTATTTGTGTTAATTTGGACAATTTACAATTTCAAACCTTAATTTCAAACGTTAGAAATGAATCATTTCCCTTAAATGTCCCGGTACAGAAATATTTAGGCATTGTACAAATGCCTAACGCAGGTTTCTGTAAACAAAGTCACAGCTCGTTAGGACAATGAACGCTCACTACATTAGCAAGTGAACATTTAAGCGCTTACTTTTCGAACAACTCAAATATTTTCCAAGAAAACATTTATGTGAACTTTTCACTTGTACTTTAAACATCATAATTTGTTTAGGCCTTCATTTTAGTTAACCACAGTTACAGTCTAGTGACAGGTGATTGGGACCCAGAAACTTAATTGGAATCCATGCAATGGAAGCACCCCAATTCTCCCCCTCCGAGGAAGTTTTGCACTCAACCATCGGCTGTCAAGGGAATGGCCACCATAGTTTGGGATGCAAGAGGCATATTACTGATTGATAACATGCCACAGCCCGCCATATGTGAATGTGGATTCGAACAGTTAAATCATCCACCCTACAGCCCAGACTTAGCCCCCAGTGACTATTTCCTGTTCCCGCAAATGGAATCTGCCCTACGTGGTAGACGCTTCAAGGATGAAGAATACAAAAAGACTGTCACAGAGGCATGGTTAGAGGGTCAATCTGCCGATTTCCATAAAAGGAGTATCAAAAACTTGAAGGACCAATGGAATAAGTGTATTGAGGTGAATGGAGATTATATTTAAAAATAAAAGTGCAAAAGATATTCTGCGACTTGGTCTCTAATTGAAGTTGCAAAACGTATTTAACGCCCCTACGTAATATGTTTTCTTCCTGCGAACAGCATGTGTGTTGTTACAATTTTCTTAAATGGACCATATTGCTGTCTGGGCTGATACGGACAAGTCTTTTCTATTGCATGTTAATCTTGACTACTCATCGAGATTTGGGTCGCGGCTGTTTGCTCAACATAAAATTAATATTTATTTATTGTTTTCAGAAAACTGTAAATGAATCACTAATACAGTTTGTTGTTAATGTATCAAATCACCCCCATCTAGTTTACTGACGAAACGTATAACATAATCTTAACACACTGGTGAGCAGATAAACATCCAGTGTTTTAAGCCTTTTTTAATATTGGCTATTATTGTGCACAGCCACCAGTAGCTAAATCCAGCTGGGTTTATTATGCAGGAAGCCGGGTTACTGTAAGTCCCCATGATCCCCAAGCGAGGTGGCCTAGCTTTGGTTACTGGTGACCTATAGCCCGTGTTTGAAAACTCTATACATGATATTGTTATGTTCAAATATGTTTCATAAATTGATTTTAAATATTACTTTACATAAATTACTCAAATGTGAGTAACTTAACTTGGTCTCGTCACTATATGACCGAAATAATACCGATGGGCCGTTAAATTTTAACTCACTGACTCTTATCTTCTGCCTGATAATATATTAGAGTTTTAAATTGGTCAGGTTTACAGACTAATAAATCGCGCCGAGGTCAAAGTTTAAGTTTGCACAGTGCATATCTTTTTCTGCTTATCTTATCATGAACAAGATCACAATGCAATATTACCGGGACACAACTCCACGCGTTTCTGCATTCGTAGTTACACAGCGACTTGAGGTAGGTTGCCTTCTATAAATCTCTCTACCAGTCGACATTAGGGTAGGACGGTACTCTCGTTCATTACTAGTTCTGGAATTGTATGTTATCACTTTATTATCACCCTAATGGTGACGTCACGCTATTTTGAACCAGGAATTCACTGGCCATTCGTGCAAATTTGACTCAACGCCATTTTCATTATCGTTGAGAGAAATTACCAATCTCAATACGGTTGAAGTCAGAGAAATCACATGAATTTTCGTGTCTCGTTGATTCTACTTCCGGAATCAGAAAAAGCAGAGATGCTTTAAAATCTCTATATTTAACATATCTTTCTTTGAACCAATGTAGAGGGCAGAGGAGGTGGGACAATTTGTAATGATTTAAGAATCGCTATACACGGGGATAGAAGGTATGAGTTTAATTTGGACTAGACAGGGTAAACTTGAAACGAATTAATCTGGCTTCAGCTTTAACCTGTGTGTGTGTGTATGTGTGTGTATGTATGTATGTATGTATGTATGTATGTATGTATGTATGTATGTATGTGTGTGTGTGTGTGTGTGTGTGTGTGTGTGTGTGTGTGTGTGTGTGTGTGTGTGTGTGTGTGTGTGTGTGTGTGTGTGTGTGTGTGTGTGTGTGTGTGTGTGTGTGTGTGTGTGTGTGTGTGTGTGTGTGTGTGTGTGTGTGTGTGTGTGTGTGTGTGTGAGCTAATACGCACATATTCGCGGGTTCGTTCCACAGCTGCTTTCGAAATCCAACACTCCATACTTTTGTGTATATAATACCATTATAAACTGTATAACCAGCCTCAAGAGACCTGCTTTAAAATGATCCGTAACTCATATTATCAAACATTTGTTTGCCTGGCCCAGAACCGATTATTTACAGCCCGCCCTAATATTGTTAGATTACAGGTACATCATAACATGCACGCATTACCTCATCACAACGAGCTGTAAAAAAGCCGCAATATCCGAGTAACGCCAATCCGAGAGTACATGCGTGATGGTGTAGGTCTGTAGGCGTGCCAGGTATGACTGAGGGATCGTGTCTAGGCTAATATGACCTGTAACCTACATGTACCTGGCTATGGCGATTTCCGGTTTACCGCAATATGATTTCATTGTGATTGACCCCCGTAGTTACATTATAAAGTTAGTTACAAATAAACATAGTATCATCAAATATTAAGGCTTGTTGTCCCTTTTCCACATTTTGTCAGTTAGGTCATTGCATTATATTTTTTCAGATAGAACTTTTTCTATCATACTCCCTCGAAAACCTCAGTGCAGGGCATAGCCCAGATTCCAGCTGTGTATCATTTATTATTTCCCAGCACCATACACGTGCGGCAAGGTGTTAAAAGTCTAGCATGTGTATTACTGTTGAGAATTGAGATAAACACCGCTTATTACAGTATTTCATTCAGGGCGATTCTGGTGGTTTGTTTTTTAAAAACACGATCATGTTTCTAAAGGATGCAACTGTGCATATCACCTTGCTTTAGACGACTGGGCCACTTGAAGCCCCATCTGTCAGTTACCCCACTTATAACCCCAACTGAACTGCTGAATTGTTGTTTAAAGTGGTCTTTAACAAACCATTCACTCAAATTGACAGGAACCAACTCACATTCTTAAATTTACCCCACTTTTCTTTTGTTTCTAGATAGAAACCTACAAGCAATACTCGACACCCTGAACACGTGACTTCACAAAGCATATTTTGACATTATGGAGGTAAGTGTACGATGTAATTGTTTTTCCTATTGAAACAATGTGGTTCAAGAAAATGTGTCAACATTTACTTAACTGCACATTGAGTGTGAGGATGAGTAGGCATCTAAGGTCACAGCGGCAACATTTCTGTCAAAAGTGTCCAAACCGTGTGTATCACCTGTTTCCCCAGTGCGATGAGTCATGACCGAAACATGTTACTACCCAAATTCTACCGGTAGGGCAGACACATACTTCCCCTTTTCGCGAACACCTGGTGTCATCACTTTTAGTGATCCATTCAAATTGTCACCGCCGTTTTGTCTTTAAAGCCTCAAACTATTGTTCTGCGGATAATAATACTCGATACTTTTATGCCCTGGCGTTGGCGGTTTATTATAATTCACTGCATCAACAACATGGATGCCAAGATTGTGTAAAATCTGAACAAATCACAAATTAACGCCAAAGGAATTGTAATCTAATAAGAACCTTAACTCACTTTGCACAAGAGTGTTCAAACAAAGAAACTACTAGCTATATAGTAGAAAGGCAAACTAGAGTTCTCTATTTAATTAATGAAGCAGGGGCCCTTTAGGATCCGGGGTAGAGTGAGTGAGTGAGTGTTTAACGTCACATCGGCAGTAATTCAACAATATCGTGAAGAGAAGTTATACATTAATAAAACAAATATTTAGATTAAATAGAAAACTGTCAAACGATGGACAGTATAATAACTAAAATATCACTGATGCGATGTAAAACTGGTTGAGAATATTAAAAAGCAGGAAGTAAGAGCGTGGGTAGAAAAGGTCTTGACAACGAATGCTTGCCGTTATCGGCGACTATCGAGATCGGGTGCTATACACAGGTGCAGGACGCACATATCTGAAAACAATATAATAAATAATTAAAGTGACGGCATACCTAATCTCTCACGGTAAACACCCAGTGCACAGACAACACAGCAAACGCTATCTTTATGGGACTAACATCGAACTACCAACTCGTGTTTCGTAGTATGTGGTCTAGTGTAATTTAGGGTTGCGACGGGTACTCGAGTACCCAATAACGGGTCGGGTAGCTTAGGACTCGAGTCCAATTTTCAGGACTCGAGTACCCGTTCAGGGGAGATAGTTATGCAATCATCATGAATTAAGTCTGTTCTCAGTAGTCTAGATCTTATACTTACCAGATCTGATTTAGTACTTTCCATGAGACAGGCGTACAATGAGAAAGTCCATGTTGTGGTGATAAGTCTTCTAGTGTAATTACTACTTGCGTCAGGTGAAGAATTTCCTGTTCGCTTGGTACCTAACAATGGTACCTTAGTGTCTCGCGGGATCGTCGAATACATCTGCCTCCAGCGCGGAAAAATGCCTTGTTACAATGTGTGGTGATTCAGATACATGTATTAAAAAGCACGCAGCTGGGTGTCGATCTTGCAATATCAGATATCAAAATCAGTTCAGACTGTCACAAACTAACTTTTAGCTGTTGTGTTAGGCTAGAGAGCCAAGCTGTCATCCATATTTCCCAGAAATGTAAGCGAAAGTAGATGTTCTACTTTACGTAAAAGCGGTCTTGAATATCAAGTTTCCCCTCAAAACATTACGATTGAGATCTGTGAAGATCCGGTGTAGAATGGGCCGTCAGCAACCCATGCTAGCCGTAAACGGCGACTATCCTTGTCGTAAGAGGCGACTAACGGGATCGGGTAGTCAGGCTCGCTGACTTGGTTGATGCATATCATCGTATCCAAATTGCGTGGATCGATGCTCATGATGTCAATCTCTGGATTGTCTGATGCACCGTCATATGTAGCTTGATTCCATGATGTATATACATTGAATTTTGTTTGAATCGATTCGATGTTTGTCGTAATTGGGAAACAATCATCATTGCCTCACATGATATTCTGATCTTCTGGCACCTGGCATGTGTTGGGTGGTTCCTTATCAAATGTCAACAAACTGAATGGCCTTCTACATGTTCAAATGCATCAGTTGCTGTAAACAAGCCAAATGACTGTTTAGCTGGCGTCATGACATATTTGGTTAATATGTTATCATGTTCAAGCTGGTCCTATGTGACCCTCAACATTAACGTGTGAGCTCACCATGTAACCTGATTTGTCCATTTATTGTAGTTCCCACAATGTTAATGTTCATTCCGAGTAATATAGTAGTCAGGGTCAAAGACGCGCGTACGTCATTGCTGTATGTTCTGCTATTGATCGATGAATGTGGGTAACGGACATGACCGGGTGTTATCATACGTTGCCTCGACTGTTTGAATTATAATAAAGTGTTGAAATTGTCAGAACTTTTATCATTGCCCACTTCCTCCCCACCTACTCCGAGTTCCATGATCGATAAATAAAATAAGAAGAAGAGGTTTTGTTGTGAATTATAATATAATCGACGGAGGGGTAACAAATGATTGATTAACCACAGTTTTGAATGAAATTGTGCAATCACAGGTAATGTTAGCTCAAGGTAAACAATGGTGGGGTAAGAAATTTCATTTTCAAAAGTTGTCTGAAATGTCACCCAAAAATTGTCAGACACACTACAAGTTCATTGTCGACACAGTTGCCTTCAATAGCGTGTATGACCTCGAGCTGCCTCAATGCATGCTGTGATACGCCGTCTCATCGATGACGTCAGTCTTCTGATGACGTGGACTGGATTCCGTTGCCACTCGTCTCTCAGGGCCTGCTGCAATTCTTGTCTGTTGACGGGAGGCTGTTGGCGTGCTCTAACCTATCTGTCAAGGTGGTCCAACATATGTTCAATAGGATTCATATCGGGTGACTGGGCAGGCCAGGGCAAAACGTCAACGTTCTGCTGGTTTAGAATGTTCCAAGTCAGTCTTGCAGTATGGGGCCTGGCATTGTCGTGTTGAAACAATGTCCCCTGATGTTGGTTTTGTAAGAACGGAAGCACAATTGGCTGCAACACTTGGTCTCTGTACTGCAGAGCGTTCAGGTTTCCCTGTATAATCACAGATACTTTTTTAGTCCCAACGAGGTCCAGGTCAGCCGAAATTGCTGAGACAGAAGGCGACGTCTTAAATACTTAAAGCAACAACAAACAACAACAACAACGACGATACTGCTATAGCGAATGCATCTTGCTGTCATGTGTCAATCTGCCATCGTAAAAGAATTAAAACAAATTATAAATTGATACATAACAGCTGTTGGATTGAGCTGAGGTCAATGTGTGACATGTCATGTGACTTTCATTGACTGGAAGACAACCAGCCTGGTTCCCTGGGTGTGCTGTGCTGGCGCAGTGTAGCGCCAGCGAAGCATACACAGGGAACCAGGCTGGAAGACAACGTACAGCTTGACACTACTTGTGTAAATCACGGAACAAGACAGGATATATTACAGGAAACACTGTTTTCAAGGACCAACATCGATCTATCAGCTGGTGCTCAGCAATATGTCTTCAGGTGTAAGTATAGCCGGCATTAGATATAAGATCAACTTGCCCTAGCGACATTACCACCCCATAAAAGCGCCGCGTGATATCCGCTCCCATCCACCTGTGGCGCGAGGGGTATGCCCTGTTACATTGTGTGGTGTTCAGGTAAATGTTTGTAATGAACAGGATATTGATCATTAACTATCAGATATGTAAAACAGGCAAGTGTGTAATAATGTGAGTAGTTCGCCTTTGTCTTTTAACTTACATAGTTAGCAATATCAGGGTAGAGAGCATAACCTAATTGACCTCCATATTTCCCAGAAATAAAACCGAAAGCGGATAGGCTTCTTTTCTTATAAGTCGCCTTGAATATCTAGCGTTCCCCTCTTACATAACGACCGCTTGAATGGATGGAGAGTGTGCCCAGAGAACGGAAGGTCGGTAGATTGATCGTTATGCGAAAGACGTTAAAAGATGGTATTTATTGTTACACCGCCTGACATTCGGCATTAAGGAGATTAAACAAGGACTGGTCGACCCGAAGCCAGTATAACATGTTTGTTTGTGGTATCCATGAAAAAACCGAGACACCATATCCCAGTGGGGTAGCAATATCACCGGCATCAGTCCAAACTAGTATCGGCACACACACACACGTATGTACGGCATACACACACACACACACACACACACACACACACACACACACACACGTATGTAATTAAAAAAAGAGAAAATTTATTAATCATAAGTGAAGACAAAAATGTCATACCATAACTATAGTCACATATTTGATACTTTAATGGTTATATGGATTGTACCCCATATGGTTCATGTTCCTCCCAGGAATACACAAGGTTGGTTGGTTTGTTGTTTAACGCCGCACTCAGCAATATTCCAGCTATATGACGGCGGTCTGTAAATAATCGAGTCTAGACTAGACAATCCAGTTATTAATATCATGAGCATCGACCCACGCAATTGGGATGATGACATGCATCAACCAAGTCAGCGAGCCTGGCCACCCGATCCCGCTAGTCGCCTTATACGACAAGCAAAGTCACCTTTTACGACAAGCATGGGTTGCTGAAGACCTATTCTACTCCGGAATCTTCGCGGGTGAGTCCGTTGTAAAGGTATTCTGAGGGCAATACCTAAAAAAACCGAATGCTTGCTACATGAAAAGTAACAGTATTGGTGCATGCTACTCTGAATGGCGTTATTTTGTCAATGCAAGGTTTCTTTTCGGAAAGTATTATTACTAAATTATTTTTAGTTATTGTTCAGAATCTTTTTGCATCCCTCCATTTCAAATTATTTATATTTAACACCTTCATCGTACTGTCACACGTATTGTAACAAACTATAACTTTGTCTTATTCTCGTTTTTCAAAATAAAAATCCTAGATGTTTGGAACCAAACAGTCCTAGCATTATGTCTTATTCATACATATAGCACATAATACTCCAGTTTAACCTTTCTCGATGTAAGACACAATTTAATATCTGGGAAATTTAACCCTAATGTCTACCTTCAACCCTTATCATGAAAAAACATTGTCCATGGTTCAACGGTTCCTGCCTTTTTTAATCAAAGTAATAAAAAGGAGAAGATATTGAGCAAATACAAAATTATCAACACCCAAAGACAACCCAAAAATCTTAGAAAGCTTAGAAAGTTTGTATTGGTTAAAAGTCACCATTTTATTACATGAAAATTCCATGACGTGAATCAAACCTACCACCTCACATATCGTGTTTAGTTTTGTAACCCACTGTTTGGCCACTGAGCCACCGGACAGGTGCTGAAAATGTTATATGTCATGACTCCAGCTGGCCCATGTTGCAAGTGTTTTTCTCTCGCACGTTTTGATCGAATTCCTTTGGACCGCGAAAGGCTGTATTATGTTACTATAAGGCATTTCGATGTTTTCTTAATTGTTCGGTTTCTCTTGCATTTAGATAGCCCATAAGTGGGATAAAACACGACAACAAAAATCTGAGACCGCCCGCGAGGTACCCTCGGTTTTCCCTAGCTCGCGATTTTACATTTCCCTCGGAGACGTGTTTTATCCAAAACGTAAAGACTCCGAGTCAGAATATGACGCCCTTGTATGTTTAACAAATTGCAGTGTCATTTCGAGACTGGACATGACTTGTATCGAAATATTCTACATACATAATGTTTCATGGCTACTTCTTGCCACTTCATCAGTTGAATGACAGGGTGTTGTTGTTGCTTTATATGTGTCTAAGAGGTCGCTTTCTGCCAAGGGTGGGAGAACATGCCCTATATACAAATGAAGCAAGTTTTTATTAGATACATGTATTTACAGCCAGTCGTGAATAGATTCACGTTATACAGTTAAGAGTGAGTGAGTGGGGTTAACGCCGCATTTAACAATATTCCAGTTATATTGCGGCGTGTCAGCTTAATATGGGAGGAAAGCCCGAAGTGAGGCAGGTCTCAGACCTTTACCACTTTGGTGAAACCCACGAGCACGGGTATGGTGCTTACAAACCTAGAAACATCATCGGGGCGAACCGGGATTCTAACCCACAATCAGGTTTCTGGAGTGCCCAAGGGACGCAACTCTGCACAGCGAATCGGGGCGCCTCAGACGACTGGGCCACACGTGCCCCCTTATAGAGTTAAGAAGGAATTGATGGCGTGACCGTTGTTAAAGAAGAGTGTGGCATGGTAATGATTAAAGAAGATTTAAGAAAAGTGTACCATGAAAAACTCTCATACATTAAATAAATAATTCACCTTTGGTCAGTATTTCATATTTCATCACCCTGTACTGTATCAGTTGTCTCCCTTATAATCTGTTTTCAGATATGTTTATGCGTGAACTGATGTTCATTGAGATGACGATGAGCACACATATTGTATTGTTCTATATTTCAGTTCCCTGATGTCATCGACTTAAATGTGGGTGGTCGACATCTGACAACCTCCCTGTCCACCCTCACCAAGTACCCGGACTCCATGTTGGCCACCATGTTTAGTGGAAGGCATCCAGTGACCCAAGACAAAGATGGCCGCTACTTCATTGATGTGGATGGAGATGTGTTTTTTCACGTCCTCAATTTTCTGAGATTCGAGACAATGCCTCCCCCCGGAGCAGCTGCAGTTGTTCGGAAATATGCAGATTACTTTGGATTACACGTCCTAAAGGAAGGCATTATCAAGGCTCACGGCATGCTGGAGATGCTCTATGACTCAGCGAGGAGTGTGTTTCCTAATTACACTTCTCACTTGGAATACGTGAAAGGGGAAGTGAGGAGGTTTTCACGGTATTTTTATCTTTGCATACTTACCGCCGAGTGTTCATGTCGTGATGATACTGCGTATAAAACTGATCTTCGCGGGTCACCTCGGATTGATATACATCTTGGTCTTGATGATAAAAGGCGATCTTTGTTGCTTAGTCTTCTGGCACATGACTTACAATGTATGGGTATCTTCACAGATGAAGAAGAAATAACATGCAACTGTAACTGTATCAGTGCGATGAAACTTCAGTTTTGCAATGCACCCAAGTCTACACTGGATGAACTCAAATGATTAAACAACGCATTTCGTCTATTTCTGAAGAGAACGTAAATGTATGTTACTTTTACTTTCTTTCAAAGAGGGTGTAGACGATGGTGGCGATAGGTACGGTGTGGGGGTCAGGGCCAGGTTATTACATTGTTAACACAAATAACCTTGTTATTTTTCTACTGTCTATGCTTTGGAGACTATTAGTGCCTTAGAATTATTAATACTGGCATGTGGATGTATGGAAATTGCTTTATAATGAAGACAATACAATATGCATTTACCCTGAAGTCGAACGGTTTTGTATTAATAAGAAAATACATTTCACGTGATTCCATAGCAAATGATTGTGTAATATAGCCATTTGGTTTTTATTTATGCTTCCATAAACCAAAAGCAAATTAGGCCACGCCCATAACCAACTAATGCTTCCTGATTGGCCGATTAGAGTGGGCTAGGTTTGTTATGCATTATTACGCTGATCGTTTTCACTGATTTTGTGTCCTTATATGCATTATTGTTTTGTTAATGATTAAATAAACAGTATGTGAAGTTAATAGTGTTGATTTATATATTTATAAAATATGACTTCAATAGTATTTGTGTGTGTGGAGGCATAAACATGGAATTGCATCAGACATCATTTTTGGCCATTATGCATCAAACTTGGAAATATACTCCCCATGTCTACCATAAAGCTTTACTGATGCTTTGAATGTTGATCAAACAACTTCAGAGCAAGGGTCATATGACGCTCTTTGAAATCTTCGTACCCAGACGGAGCGGTCGGCTAGCCTTGTGGTTAAAGCATTCGCTCGTCACGCAGAAGACCCGGGTTCGATTCCCGACATAGGTACAAAGTGTGAAGCCAATTTCTGGTGTCCCCCGTAGTGATATTGCTGGAATATTGCTAAAAGCGGCGTATAACAATCCTCACTCGGCACTCGTGAAGAGCAACCTCCTCGTGGTGAGTGCTGGGTAACGCTAATAGCTCTTCCCCCGTGTGGACTCGGGATAGAATTTGTCCACAGCACCCCATTGCTGGTCGTATGAGGCGACCGAATTGGGCAACCTGTTTGCCGTGGGTTGCTCCCCTGTGTCGGTGGAGGACGGGATTCTGGTGGTTGAGGGCACTGGAGCCAAGAACAGTGTTCCTTTGCCCAACACACCACTTCGACCCTTACTTCACCTAGACGGGTGGTAGAATTGGCCCGTTTCTATCAATCGGCTGGTCACGCCATGCCCTGTGCATGGAATACTTGTCTTGACCAATTTCGAGTTATATTAACCAAATTTGGATCAGGATATATCATAAATTTGATCTTGTTAATTTCAATTTTGCCTAGAGTCCTATGCCAGAGGGCGGTGGCTCATGGGCCTATCTGGCATTATAAACCGCTGAATTCTGTGTTTCTCCAGACATGTGTCATGGGCGAACCAGCCTGGCATTTCTTCTGTCAGATTCCATAGCTATTCAAGTTTCTATTTGCTGGAGTATAACATCCCTGTAGCCCTGGTGGTGCAGGCGGGCTTCCACTGCACCATCGTCCTTGTTGACACTCCATGGTGGGTGGGGAGCAGAGATGTCGAAACATTTCCTTACACCATGGCTCTTCCCATTCCATCTGGTTCATCAAAGAATAAACGGAGACATGTTGAGTCTTCATCATCCGATGAAGACTCGTCTGAAATTGTTGACTCATGGCCCAGGTTTATTGTGATCTCATCTTCTGATGAGACACCTTTAAAGCTGAACCCATTTGCTATCTCCTTGGGCATTAAAGGCGTCTGTGGAGAAGTGAAGAACGTAACGCGACTCCGAAGCGGTTCCCTGTTAGTGGAATGTGCACGGAGACAACAATCTGACAATCTCTTGAAATTAAAACAGTTTGTGAATATTCCAGTTGTTGTCTCAGTGCACCAGACACTAAACTCCTGCAGAGGCATAGTCAGAGACAGGGCTCGTTGCCTTTCTGACATGAGTGAGGAGGAAATTGCAGCTGAGCTGAAAAATCAAGGAATACTTGCTGTCAAGCGATTTACGAAAAGGAAAGATGATGGCACAATTACCAAACTAAATACTTATCTGTTTACTTTCTCACTTTCTTCAATTCCAAAGAATATAAAGGCTGGATACTTCAACATCGGAGTGGAGGTATACGTACCAAATCCACTCCGATGCTTCAAATGTCAAAAGTTTGGTCATGGGGCCAAGTTTTGCCGTAATAGCTTGGTTTGTTCCCGTTGTGGCGGAGCTCATGAGGGCTCTGAGTGCTCCAACAGCATCAAGTGTGCAAACTGCACTGGGGAACACTTGGCCTCATCCAAATCCTGTCCCTTATATGATCGTGAAGCTAAAATTCATAAAATCAAACACACTAGCAATATTTCTTACTTTGAAGCTAAAAAGTTGGTGCCTCTTCCCACCAATTCAACTCTAACCTATTCAGCTGCAGTTTCCTCTCCTGCTCCTGTTGCCAAACCTACCATGAGAACATCATCGTCTCAAACAACGTTATCTTGGGTGGATGAACAGATCATTCTCGATGACCATACCGAGTCTGTTCTTTCTCTGTCAATTGTTTCAACATCAGCCTCGCAGACAGACATTGTAACACCTGCAGAAGATCCATCATCTGAACATGAAATTGTCCCTGAAATAGTACAGGGCGAAGCCCACATGTCTTCAAAGAAAAAAAAGCAATTGAAAAAAAAGGCCAGGGCCCTTCAACATTTGGAGGTGCCTTCTACTCAGTCAACATCTATAAAGGTTCACAATCAGTTTGAACCTCTGGAGATGGAGGTCAGTCCTTCACTCCCAGTTCATGGGAGTGGTCCCTCATCCCGCTCGCGATCTCCAGTTGAGCCGCCATGAACAGCTCAAATACCCTTATTCAGTGGAATTGTAGAGGACTAAAGAATAATTTTAATGACTTACAGTTATTGATACAGGATTTTCAACCATCAGCTTTTTGCTTACAGGAAACCTATTTTAAAGATACAGATCAACTTGATATACGACAATATAATTCATATCATTTCTTTTCTCCTCCAGGGCCAAAAGCCACTGGGGGGTCTTCAATCTTGGTGAAGCAGGGAGTGATCCACAGCCCTGTTCCACTGATTACTCCACTACAAGCTATTGCTGTCCGTGTGACCTTGCACATTGTGTTTACTTTGTGCTCTGTTTATGTTCCTCCGACTTCATCTCTTCAGCATGTTGATCTCCAGGCCCTCTATGACCAGCTACCTAAGCCTTGCATCATTATGGGTGATTTGAATGGCCACAACCCCCTATGGGGAAGTGCACATTCTAACAATAAAGGTAAAGTCCTGGAAGATTTTATTTCCAACAACAATTTATGTCTTTTTAATGATACTTCCTACACTTATTTACATCCGGGTACAGGTACATACTCCTCCCTGGATTTGTCACTTGTGGATTCTGATCTACTGAATGAGTTTGAATGGTCCGTCCATGACGACCTGTGTGGAAGTGACCATTTTCCAACCGTTCTCAAAGCTGTTATTCCATCTGATGTTCCTCCATCATCACGATGGAACTTCACTAAAGCCAACTGGCCTTTATTTGAAATTCTTTCATCTGAGAAGTTACAACCTGTTCTGTTTATCGATGTCCCTGATCCTGTACAACTATTTTCTGATGAACTGAACAAAATAGCTGATACCTGTATCCCTAAGTCCTCTACGATTCCACACATACGTAAACCATGGTTTAATTCTACCTGCAAACAAGCTCGGAAGGCTCGGAAAAAGGCAGAGCATTATTTCCGTCGCCATCCTATGGTACATAATTTGAATCAATTTAAAATTTTGAATGCTAAAGCTCGGCGAACGTTTAAACAAAATAAACGCCAGTCTTGGCAACATTTTGTTTCAAGAATAAACTCACGTACGCCTATGTCAAAAGTATGGAACATGATCCAACGAATCAAAGGTAAGGGTTCTAAATCTAACATTCGCCATCTTAAAAATGGGAATGAATTATTGACAAATACTTCCGATATTGCAAATAAACTTGGTGAAACTTTGGCTAAACATTCTTCCTCATCTAACTATGTACCTCAATTTCAAAAATATAAAAATCAGCAAGAGAAGAAAACTATTAATTTTAAATCAGATAATGGGGAAGATTATAATGAAATATTTTCTCTTCATGAGCTTCATACTGCCCTTGGGCAGGCTCATGATACTGCCACAGGAGCTGATAACATCCATTATCAACTCTTAAAACACTTACCAGAAACATGCTTAGAAACCCTTCTATTGATATTTGATGACATATGGACATCCGGCAACTTTCCGCCTTCATGGCATGATGCCATAGTTGTTCCCATACCAAAACCAGGAAGGGATCATACCGATCCCTCAAATTATAGACCTATTTCATTGACCAGCTGCGTTTGCAAAACCATGGAACGCATGGTCAACAATAGATTAACATGGTACTTGGAATCCAATAATTTAATTACTAATATTCAGTGTGGATTTCGGAAAAATCGAAGTACTGTTGACCATTTAGTTCGACTGGAGTCATTCGTTAAGAATGCCATTGTAAATAAGCAACATGCAGTGTCTATCTTTTTCGATTTAGAAAAAGCATATGACACTACATGGAAACATGGTGTTTTAAAAGATTTACATGATTTTGGATTGCGAGGCCGTTTGCCTCAATTTATATCCAAATTTTTATCAGATAGACAATTTCAAGTTCGTGTGGGTTCTACCCTGTCTGATCATTATAGTCAAGATCAGGGTGTCCCACAAGGCAGTATTTTGTCTGTCACTTTGTTTAGTATTAAAATAAATAGCCTTTCCAAGGTTTTAAATGATTCGATTGATGGATCACTTTTTGTGGATGATTTTAACATATCTTGTCGCGGTAAAAATATGCATACTATTGAAAGACAATTGCAATTATGTCTAAATAAAATAAATAAATGGTGTTTAGAGAACGGTTTTAAATTTTCTAAATCAAAAACAAATTGTATTCTTTTTTGTAGAAAATACAAACCCCATAACGACCCAGAACTAGTTTTGGATAACACTCCTATTAAGGTTGTGACGGAGGCCAAGTTCTTGGGCATAATATTTGATCATCATCTGACCTTTTTACCGCACATAAAATATTTGAAAAATAAATGTATGAAGGCCCTTGATTTGTTGAAAGTCGTTTCAAATGCAAAGTGGGGAGGGGATCAGAAAACGCTCCTCCAGTTGTACAGAGCACTCATTCGCTCTAAACTAGATTATGGCTCCATCGTCTATGGTGGGGCCTGTCAAAGCAATTTAAAAATATTGGATACCATCCACCATCAAGGTCTGAGACTCTGTCTTGGTGCTTTCAGAACCTCTCCTATCAATAGCTTGTATGTTGAGGCTGATGAACCATCCCTCAAACACCGTCGCTTAAAACTATCCTTACAATACGTTACTAAACTGTTCTCTAATCCATCTAATCCAGCTTATCACTGCGTATTTAATCCACTGTATGAGGATCTCTATCTCAAGAAACAATCAATTATTCCACCTCTTGGCATTAGGATAAAGCCTGACGTTTCTGCTGCAGCAATTGAACTTTCTAACATATCTCCCACCAAATTATTGTCGTCTCCCCCGTGGCAACTGGTAAAGCCACAGGTAGATCTTGAATTAACAAAACTAAAGAAATCAGAAACTAATCAATTACAGTATCAGCAGGAATATAATCAGTTACGACATACCTACAATACTTATCGATCAATATTTACTGATGGCTCCAAGGATGGTGGTTCAGTGGCTTGTGCCACAGTCATTGGATCGAAAACAATCTCGTCAAGATTACCAGATGCTTGTTCCATTTTTACAGCAGAATCTAAAGCTATTTTAACAGCTCTTGAATACATCAATCAACAATCCCAATATAAACAATTTGTCATATTTTCTGATTCTCTTTCATGTCTTCAAGCCATTCAAAATAATGCATGTCATCATCCACTTTTATTAGCTATTGTCGAATTATATAATAATCTTGCTACTGGCCAATACGACATCGTTTTCTGTTGGTTACCCAGTCATGTTGGCATAACTGGTAACACGATGGCCGATGCTGCTGCTAAAGCAGCACTCAACAAATCTGTGACACCACTTCAATTTCCATACAGTGATTATAAACCAGTGATCAGATGTTACATCCGAAATCTGATGCAAAAGAAGTGGGACACCCAAGTAGGTATCAATAAATTACATGCAATTAAACCACATATCGGTTATACCTACTTGGGTTGTCAGTCCAGATTTGATGAGGTCATTATGCGACGATGTCGTATTGGCCATTCAAGATATACAAATGAATATATATTGAAAGGTGAGGATCCTCCATTCTGTATCCCTTGTGATGAAAGAATCAAAGTCAAGCACGTCCTGCTTGACTGTATTGATTTTTCCATCACAAGGGATAAATATTTCAAAGTATCATCCATGAAGGATCTTTTTAATAGTATTGATTCTCGTTTAATTCTTGTTTTTTTTAAAGGAAATAGAGTTGATTGAGAAATTGTGATTGATATGTGTCATAATATATGAATGTTTTAAAATTGGTCGATTAAATTAGCAACTGAGATTGTTTGTGGCAGTATCCTTGAAGGGGGTTAAAGTACTGTAAAATTATTGTCCCCCCGAGAGAATGCATAAGATCCACATCGTTCGAAGTAAATTTAAGCCTACCACGATTTTAATCGTAGTATATTCGTTAGTTTTAATTGACGGCTAAACTTGCATATAATCGCCAGTGGCTGAAGGTATGATATAAATCCTGCTGGGGTCCATGCAGGTAGCAAAGGTACTATAGGTCCCCATGGTCCCTAGTATGGTGATCTACCTTCACTTGCTGGCGATCTCTCGCCCATTTTTACAATGTATTGTTCTGTTTTATAATAACTTTTTATGACCATGTACTAGTTTGAAAAATTTATATCTGTGATAAGTCTAGTAGTTATACTGTCCTTTGATGACAGGTTTTACTATAATCTAAGCTGATGTTTTCTTAACGTATAAATTGCTTTAGTCACGATATGGCTGAAATATTGCCGATGTGACTATAATTACTCACTCACTCACTCAATCCTCACTCACTCCTACCTAGACAGAGAATGCTCGGATGGACCTCAAAAGTTCTAAAATGTAGACACCAAAGGCTGGAGCTGCTGGAATATTTTTCCACATACAGGGCAAGATTAATATTTATCTTTTGCACGTGACCTGTCAGGGAACACAAATAAACATACTTCACATTCAATAATGTAACTTCTGGCAACCTTGACCGTAAACAGAGGTCAGGCACAATTTAATCAAATAGAAATCCAAACCTGTACATATAGTCTCAAGCAACCGTACACTGTATAGTGTCCGAAAGAAATGTTAAGATAATTGACGTTTTGAAGTCAATTTTTTCCAGGATCATAAACTGACAGTGAGCGGATTTATGGTAAGCTTATTGACATCTTGTCGGACATTGGTCATGTTTCGTGGGAATTCCGGCGCAGAATACGTTCACAGTATTCCAGAGTGATTTTGTGTTGTCGCACGCAGACGGTGTAGGAAATAGGTAATGATATCAAACGTGATTGATACTGAATTATTTACAGTCCGACGTTACAAGGTTAGAGTGAAATGAATTTAACGCCGATTTGGACAATAAGTCCGCTATATCATAGCGTGCCAGCTTAATGTGGGAGGGAAGTTCCAAGGCCGCACAATTCGAAGACGTTTACCACTTTGGTGAAATCCACAAGACCCGAGCATGGAACTGACAAACCAAGGGAAATCTTCAGGGATAATCAGGGATTCGAACTAATTAACAGCGGATCCTGATATGGCCAAGAGATATTGATCCTTATAAATCTTAACATACTCATGATAATTCACGTTTCATAAACAGATCTTGTTTATCAAGTAATTATTTGGTATGTTATTATGAGTATTGGTGGCTTATTTAATGAAGAGTGATGGATAAATCTTGTTACCACGGCTACTAAATTCTTGTCATTTGTCTCAAAAGTTGTAACATGTCTTTCAACAGAAACCGAGCGAGAATTGGTGAGACCTATTATAACGCTATCAAATATAATTGCTTTGTACCAATTTTTAACAAAGCCATGGATTAAGACTTTGAAAGGCATTTAGAAGTAATACACAAAAGGAAGAGAATTTATGGATGTCAACTTCTTTATTATGAGGAACACAACGTTTCTGAGTATATGCCTACTCCTTCATCAGGTGAATGAATGACATGAGGCAGAGGGCTAATTACCCCCGGCCTCCCGTTGTCTGTTGTCCGATGCCATTTACTTATCAGTGACAATGTATTCCTGGCTTCCAGTTGTCCATAACTATCAGCGCTAATTACTGTACAGTGTTGGCTTTCATTGTCTATTGCTATTCGCCTATCAGCGCCAATTATCTGTTGGCTTCCCTTGTTCAGTTTCCACCTTTTGTTATCTTATTACTTTTGTTGTTTTTACGTGTACATATATATGCTCTCTTCCTCATAGTATTCACCTGATGAAGCAGTAAGCACACACCCCGAAACGATGTGTTCCTCATAATAAAGAAGTTGACATCCATAAATTCTCTTCCTGATGTGCTACATGGTATTAGTTTTTTAATCTTACAAAGCCTTTTGAAACTAGGGTAGCATTTGGATAAGTGGACAATTATATAACACTTAGCACTGGATGTTCCTATCAGATAAAGCTTTCCGAAATTGCAGCTGTTGTACACCAACGCGTGATGAGCCAGTGAATGCATGCCATGCCTCTTCCAGTAGTATAGCAATATCAGTGCGGACTTTAAATAATTGATTACATAATTCTGGGCCAGGCAACCAGCTGCTTGTCAACATCAGTAACCAATCAATTTAAAGCTGTCCTCACTTGAAAGAGTGCACTATACCCAGTACCTCCAACTGTGTTAAACTGTTCATAGTCCATATAAGATATTTTGGTATGGTTTCTATCAATTCTAGGGGACACGGGTGGCCCAGTCGTCTGAGGCGACGTATTCGCCGTGCAGAGTTGCGTCCCTTTGGGCATGTTCATGCGGTGGGTGAAGTGAGTGAGTGTGGGAGTATCGTTTTACGCCGCTTTTAGCAATATTCCAGCAATATCACGGCGGGGGACACCAGAAATGGGCTTCACACACTGTACCCATGTCGGGAATCGAACCCGGGTCTTCGGCGTGACGAGCGAACGCTTTAACCACTAGGCTACCCGACCACCCGATTCAAAAGACGAAGGGGGGGGGGGGGGGGGGGGGGGTGGTGGTGTGAAATGGGGTTTAACGTCACGTCCAAGATTATTGCACTTATATATCGACGTGCATGTGTTTGTGTGGCTGCTTATACTAGTCCGGACTAATGCCGATTGATAGTTCTAGCTCACCGAGATACCATTCCGCAGTTTAACATGAATAACCCACTCAGACACAGTATACTGACTCCGAGCCGACCAGTCCTTGTCGGGAATCGAACGCGGGTCTTCAGCGTGACGAGCGAACGCTTTAACCACGAGGCTACCCGACCGTCCCGTCGGGTGAAGTGGGTGTATAGCAATGCGTGTATAGCAGTTGGCACCGGCTATATCAGGGAGACTTGTAAATGATCGAATCTGGACCAGGCAGACCAGTGGTTGATAGTGCGAGCATTTATATGTGGTCAACGCCTGTAACCAGTCGCATCTCGGTAAACATTCCGCTCTTACGAAAAGCATGGAGTATTGGTTTTGACGCCTGCATCAGCTGGTTTGCTAAACATACAGTAAACACGTAGACATATATACCTGCGAATAGGTGCCTATTAACAGTTGTGTCATAAAACGATATCACTCACTCACTAAAGAATATTTTCTCATCGTTAAACGATTTGCGGTTTTTGCATATGCCTTGATTCAATATTTTATCAACATATTTTATATCATTAGGGACGTAAAGTACGCAATCTATTTCATATCATTGGTGTAAGTAAACGAACAGTGGTAATTGTTTTCGGAAAGTAAAAGAGGTATATTTTAAAAGGTATAGAAAACAGGATTGGTCGCCCAATAATACATTCAAGCCCTCGAACGCGTCTCCATCGAAACTCGTTCCACCCGTGAAAATCCGGGGTAGAATAGGTGTTCAGCAACTCATGCTTGCCGTAAAAGACGACTGTGGATCGGATAGTCAGGCTCACTGATTTGGTTGATGCATGTCATTGATCCCAATTGCGTTGATTGATGCTCATGATGTTAGTCGATAGCTTGTCTGGTCCAAACTCGATTATTTACAGACCGCCGTCATATAGCTGGAATATTGCTGAGTGCGGCGTTAAACAACAAACCAACCAACCAACCAGTTACTCTCAAGGATGAATGCATGATGGGTGGAAAACAGGATCACATTGCATTACGAAACCCAGTTATTCCATTGATGCATTGATGCATGTGATTGTGAAGGTGCCATTGGAGGGGCACGACTTCTCTCACCTTATGCCGGGTGTCATCACTACCTGTACTTGATAGCATGCTTCATCTTCCCGAGTCAAGGGAGTAAACTGACTAGAAAAGTCCATTTCCACCCTTGCCGAACAAGGCTGGAATTATGGAGTTACATTTTATAGTCAGTTAACTCCCTTGCCTCGGGAAGATAAGCAGGCTTATGATACAGTCGGAATCGTACAATGGACTTCTATTAGAGATTTCTTATGATTATTGAAAAGCTTGTGTCCTTTTTATTTATTATAACATTTAGATAACTGTTAGCATTGATTTACCGGTAATATGTTTCTAGGGAAAGCATTCATCAATCTTACCGTCTGGTATTTATTATTGGATTCTAAGAACTATGAACCTTTGGAAAACATACAATATAAGTTTTAAAAAATGTCGGTATGTCATAGTTTAACCTTATATCTGTTGATATTTTTCTGTTGTATACATATGTTTCAGTTCCCTCAAATCATAGATCTAAATGTGGGAGGGCGGCACCTGAGCACCCTTATTTCAACTCTCACCAAGTACCCTGTTTCCAAGTTGGCCAATATGTTCAGTGGGGAATATGTTATGCCCAAAGACAAAGATGGACGGTTCTTCAACGATGCGGATGGGGACGTATTCGCTCACATTCTCAACTTCCTGAGGTACGAGATGCTGCCCCCTCCCGACCAGGCAGTTGCTGTACACAAATATGCAAACATTTTTGGGATTAAGCCTTTGCGTACTAAACATTTACAATGGGGACCAGTCTTTGCACAGGCTTTGAGAGACAACTGGAAACGTGGAATAGCCGGGTATGACGACTGCCTGAATCAGGTGCGGGAAGGCCTGGTGGCAAGTCGGTATCAAAGTGGTGTCTTGTACATCCAGTTCTCGGATTCCTCTCAACACATGTTCACTCTGTGCAAGGTGGCTGGTATTCCTGAGGGACATCAGGTCATCAACGTCAAATACTCCTCCTCCACAACGGATGGGACCAATCTTGTCCATTTCCTCAATGAGGATCTGAAGCGTATCGGTGTCCACCTTCAGCCGGGGGACCTCCGACCAGAACCAAAGTGTGGTTGTCGCGTGGCTTTGCGGTACATGATAAAACATGAGTAAGTGATGTACCAATAATATGTCACATTGTGTGGTTTGGTGCGATTAATGTATACTTCCCAGTCGAATAACATACAATCTACGGCAACCTATCCTTGTCGTAAAATGCGACTATGCTTGTCGTAAGAGGCGACTAACGGGATCGGGTTGTCAGGCTGGCTGACTTGGTTGAAGCATGTCATCGTTCCCAATTGCCCAGATCGATGCTAATGATATCAATCGATGGATTGTCTGGTCCAGACTCGATTATTTACAGACCGCCGTCAAATAGCTGCAATATTGCTGAGTGCGGCGTTAAACAACAAACCAACCAACCAACTTTTAGGCATAATCGTCGATTAAGCAACGTGGCACCAAGGTGTTTGAGAAGGTGAAAGACGAAAAATAACAAATACTTAATTGATGTAACTTGTTTACACTAATAAACAGGCGTCTATAATCATATTCTCCTGACAAAAGCGTACATGATGAATATACAGATAGTTTGCATTTCAAGCTTTGTAGTTGAGAGTATAGTTGTATATAATGTTTATACTTGTGATTACGTATACACTTGTCTAGTGGTAGTGCGTCCAACCGGAGAGCAGAAGGTCCGGGGTTCGATTCCCGGCCGCGTCATACAAAAAGACGTTGACTTGTGACGGTTGAGTCATGTGCATTCAAGTTGTACTTGTATCATATTGATTGTGTAATAAAATACCTACATATTTTACTGTTGCTTTTAGTGTCTTTTGTCCTTGTTTGTTAACGCCGCACTCAACAATATTCCAGCTATATGACGGGGGTCTGTAAATAATGGAGTCTGGACCAGTTACGATGACATGCATCAACCACGTCAGCCAGCCTGACCACCCGATCCCGTTCGTCGCCTGTTACGGCAAGCATGGGTTGCTGAAGACCTATTCTACCCCTGCTCTTAGTGAGTAAAAACGGACTCACTCCGCATAAACAAAGGGACGAGAAGGAGGAGAGACGTAAGTGTTCCAGACTGGGGACATTATTCACAGAAGGGAGAGATCCACGTTTGTCGTAGAGCTGACAGAATCAGAAATTCGAACAGACGATTTGTGGACCTCACAAGGCTAAGAGATGACCGCCTGTACTGTGAAATGCGACACCTAAGTTTGTTACTCTTCAATAAATTTTCAAGAATTGTGACCCTGCTTCACCATCAGGAAACCATCCTGTCATCCTTCGTTGATAGATACTTTTCAGGTGAAGGTTTTATGGTGTATGAATTCTTTACATTTCGTCCTGAGAATCTTAGCTGCTTAAAGAGTTATGGTTATTACAGGGAGATCAACCACATTTCTGTTTTCATAAAATTTTGCAATCCAGTGAAGTGCTAATGTTCTGGATATCCTATGCTAGAATGAGCGTTTGACTGTGGAGGACATTGCACTCATTGTTAGATACGTCGTCTCCTGGCAGACTTCTCGGGTGTATAACAAGGGTGCGTCTGTGCAGTCCGTTGCCCGTTAAGGGCCGTGGCTAGCTGATGGGGCTCTTCGGGAGTGTTTCTGTCTTCTCTTACTAGTACATATAGGATTACCTTAGTACATATCATATGTGGGTCTGTCAGCAGAGGATACTCCGAGTCCAACGTTACTGTGGAAGTATTTCTTCATTAACTCTGACATAAGCGTTCTGGTAGATGAATCGATCGAGTCCAGAATTTGTTCTAGTATGGATTCGATGTATCAAAAGAGATAATTTATTTGCAATTTCCTAATTAAAAATCTTTAATTCCGTTCGGGCGAGATAATCTCTCTGGACCGTTAGGCGTTAACGATTCTGGGTTAAAATTGGTTTTCAGCAACCCACGCCTGTCGAAAGAGGAGACTTGGTTGATAGATGTCATCATATCCCAATTGCATAGAACGACTTTCATAATGTCAATCCCTGGATTCTTGTCTGGTTCTTACTCGATTATGTACAGATCGACAAACAAACAAAGATATTCCTTGTGATTTGAATAAGGTAGTGGTGATGATTCTGACAAGCTTAATGGTGTATATTTTAAGTGCGCTCCATACTTCCAGTAAGAGGGGAGACAACTCACTTGCACTTACACAGACACAGATCACGGTGAAATTACACAATATCACTGTACCATTTCTGAGATATTATGTTGGTAAAGGATCATATTTATTTTTTATATTGTATGTATCTCTCATTCACTCCACACAAACAAAGAGTATTCAGTCAGCAATTACTGCATGACACACATATGACAAAGTAGTAATTTATGGATAACAACTTTAATACTGTGAAGCCGACGTTTCGGTACAGATACCAATGCCCTTGTCAAGCAAGACTGAATGAAGAACATTGTACAAAATATATATAGTAGGTGGACACACCTAGAAACAAAATCGGGGCGAACCGGGATTCGAACACATAATCATAGCTTTGCCCAAGGAACGCAACTCTGCACAGCGACTTGCGTCGCTTTACATGACCAATCAAGAAGAGACATGCTTGACAGTCATGTGAGTGTTTCTGGAAGACGTGTCCTGCAATAGTGTCCACATTTCATGTCATAACTCATGTAAATAAAATAATGATGGTTATATTGAAAAAAAACTAACTACGCAATTTAATGTTTGAGGTGCAGGTAACCATGGATATCACAAAGAATTGGGCTGCACAACAACCACGTCTTTGCCATCCCTTTACCGAGAAGAGGTCAAACAAATTGCGAGGGAGAGAGTGGAGCGAGGAGGCCATGCCAACATTTCACATCTACACCCTCTACCGAGCCAAAAAGAAGATGTTTCCACAGTGACCCACCACCAGGGGGTGGGTGTGTGTACCAAAAAGGGACATGGGTGGCCCAGTCGTCTAAGGCGCCGCGATTCGCTGTGCAGAGTTGCGTTCCGTGGACACGCCAGAAACCTATGATTGAGGGTTCGAATCCCGGTTCGCCCCGATTATGTTTCTAGGTTTGTCAGCACCATACCCGTGCTCGTGAGTTTCACCGAAGTGATAAACGTCTGAGACCTGCATCACTTCGGGCTTTCCTCCCACATGAAGCTGACACGCCGCGATATAACTGGAATACTGTTAGAAGCGGCGTTAAACACAACTCACTCACTCACTATATAATGGCGGTCTGTAAATAATCGAGGCTGGACAAGACGATCCAGTGCTTGACATCATTAGCATCAATCCATACAATTTGGATCGATGACATGCATTAACCAAGTCAGCGAGCCTGACCACACGATCCCGTTAGTCGCCTCGACAAGCATAGTCGCCTTTTACGGCAAGCATGGGTTGCTGAAGACCTATTCTACCCCGGATCTTCACGGATCTTATGTGTAGATGTATGTTAAACAAGTTCTACAATTTAAAATAATATTTATTAAGATTTTAGTTTTAGTTTACTTTTAATACAAGCAATAGTGAAACTACAAATAATTATCTAAGCAAATATGTTTTGAAATGGTCCCTCACAGTAATTCTCTTTTGCCTTTGGTCACATACTCCGATGTTAATAAGGTACTTGCCTGGAGTAACAACAGGCCGACCTGCATAAAAAAGTCTCTGCATTCTGTCTTTCCGTGTGTATCCGTGTTTTCCCAGTGCGATGAGTCCACCGAAACATGTTACTGCCCAAATGCTACCGGTAGGACATACTTCCCCTTTTCGCGAACACCTGGTGTCATCACTTTTAGTGATCCATTCAAATTGTCACCGCTGTTTTGAGTGAGTGAGTGAATAAGTGTTTAACGTCACATCGACAGAAGAAGTTATACATTAATAATACACATATTTGGATTAAATAAAAACCTGCCAAACGATGGACAGTACAATAACTAGAATATCACAGATGCGATGTAAAACTAGTTGAGAATATTAAAAAGCAGGAAGTAAGAGTGTGGGTAGAATAGGTCTTCAAAACCAATGCTTGCCGTTATCGGCGACTGACGGGATCGGGTGCTATACACTGGTGCAGGACGCACATATCTGAAAGCGAAAAACAAGATAATCAATAACTTAAGTGATGGCATACCTAATCTCTCACGGTAAAAGGCCAGTGCACAGAGAACCCAGCAAACGCTATCTTTATAGGACCAGCATCGAACTACCAACTCGTGTTTCGTAGTATGTCTTCTAGTGTAATTACTACTTGCGTTAGGTGAAGAATTTCCTGTTCACTTTGGCACAATGATACCTTAGTGTCTCGCGGGATCGTCGCATATATCTGCCTCCAGCGCGGAAACATGCCTTGTTACAATGTGTGGTGATTCAGATAAATGTATTATTAAGCACACAGCTGGGTGTCGATCTTGCAATATCACTTTAAGCTGTTGTGTTAGGCCAGAGAGCCAAGCTGTCCTCCATATTTCCCAGATATGTAAGCGAAAGTAGATGTTCTACTTTACGTAAAAGCGGTCTTGAATATCTAGTTTTCCCTCAATACATTACGATTGAGATCTGTAAAGATCCTGGGTAGAATGGGTCTTCAGCAACCCATAAAAGGCGACTATGCTTGTCGTAAGATGCGACTAACGGGATCGGGTAGTTATGCTCGTTAACTTGGTTGATGCATGTCATCGTATCCAAATTGCATGGATTGATGCTCATGATGTCAAGCACTGGATTGTCTGGTCCAGACTCGATGATTTACAGACCGCCGCCATATAGCTGGAATGTTGCTGAGTGCGGGGTTAAACAACAAACAAACAAAATGAAGTAGGTGTCATATCCACTGTCATATGTAGCTTGATTCCCTGATGTATATACATTGAATTTTGTCTGAATCCATTCGATGTTTGTCGTAATTGGGAAACATGCATCATTGCCTCATATGATATTCTGATCTTATGGCACCTTACATGTGTTGGGTGGTGAATTATCAAATAACTGATTATATACACACACACACCCTTCCTCCCCACCGGTCACAGGTAATGTAAGCTCAAGGTAAACAATGGTGGGGTAAGAATTTTCATTTTCAAAAGTTGTCTGAAATGTCACCCAAAAATTGTCAGACACACTACAAGTTCATTGTCGACACAGTTGCCTTCAATAGCGTGTATGACCTCCAGCTGCCTCAACGCATGCGGTAATACGCCGCCTCATCGATGACGTCAGTCTTCTGATGACGTGGACTGGAATCCGTTGCCACTCGTCTCAGGGCCTGCTGCGATTCTTGTCTGTTGATGGGAGGCTGATCATGATGGCGTGCTCTAATCTGTCTGTCAAGATGGTCCCACAGATGTTCAATAGGATTCATATCGAGTGAGTGGGCAGGCCAGGGCAAAGCGTCAACGTTCTGCTGGTTTAGAAATTTCCAAATCAGTCTTGCAGTATGAGGCCTGGCATAGTCGTGTTGAAACAATGTCCCCTGCTGTTGGTTTTGTAAGAACGGAAGCACAATTGGCTGCAACACTTGGTCTCTGTACTGCAGAGCGTTCATATTTCCCTGAATAATCACCAAATCAGTCTTCTGATCTCCACAAATACCGCCCCGCACTATGACAACCTCCACCCCCCGCCGATGGACCTCTCGAATACACGCCGGAGCCAAACGTTGCGTCGATAAACTCGTTCTCTGCCGTCATTTCGAAACAAGTTAAACCGACTTTCAACAGTAAACTGCACTCGACGCCACTTGCCAGCGTCGAACCTGCCTCGCCCATCGCAGTCTCAGGCGTCGATGTTGAGCAGTCAGTACCATTCCTCGGAAAGGACGATACGCTCGGATTCCAGCAGCACGAAGTCGTCGTAGTACTGTACGTTGGCTAATGGGATGTCCCAAAGCTGTTGCTGCCGTCGCCGTTACGAATCTATTTCGCACGTGAATGAGCCGTATCTGACCGTCTCCCAGTGGTGTTGTCACTCGGGGTCGTCCGGTTCTAGTCCTGTCCTGTGTCCTCCCTGTCTGCCTGTACCGTTGAATCAGCCTGGCTACTGTCAATGGTGTACAACCAAACCTTCTGGCAATTTGGACATGTGTTGCCCCCATTTCGGTCATACCGATGGCTCTCTCTCTCTCTCTCTGCTCCTGTGACAGTCGTGACATTTCTTTTGTGTGCTTTCATCACGTGTGGTTATACCCTGCAGATGAACGCATTTATACAGCTAACATGCACGTGCAGTTTATGCCATAGGCGGAAAACCTGTTTCAACATATTTTTGTCACCGCACGAGCGCCGTCAAAGGTGGCGCGTTCGGGTGATGTGTTTTTGGTACCTGTTCCAATTATATTCCCAATACCCACTTTCCACTAGTTAACGTTGTCTTTAGGACAATTTTAAATTGCCAACCTTTACTTTCTGTTGCCGCTTTGTTTAGTATTTACATAAATGAAAACAAAATTTGTATTAGTGTTTATTGTCATGGTAAGAAGTACATACAGACACACGCAAAACCATGCCCTGATATCATCCATAACATTATCTCCCAATTGACCCAAGCTTGCCTCCGAAACAGACTAAGTCTGAAGCGGTCGTAAAATCTACAAGACAACTTACCTTTTGAGTCCCAGCGCAGTACAGGTCAGCCGAAATTGGTGAGACAGAAGGCGACTCCTTAAATACTTAAAGCAACAACAAACAACAACGGCGACGACTATACTGCTATAGTGAATGTATCTTGCTGTCATTTGTCAATCTGCCATTGTAACAGAATTAAAACAAATTAAAAAACGATAGATAACAGCTGTTGGATTGAGGTTAGGTCAATGTGTGATGTGACTTTCATCGACTGGGAGGCAACTTGCAGCTTGACACTACTTGTGTAAATCACGGAACAAGACGGCTCGCCGATATTACAGGAAACACTGTTATCAAGGACCAACATCAATCTATCAGCTGGTGTTTCGCAAAATGTCTTCAGATGTAAGTATATAGCCAGTATTAGATGTAAGATGAACTTGTCCTGATGACATTGCCGCCCCATCATGGTGTCGCGTGATCTCCGCTCCCACCCACCTCTAGCGCGAGGAGTATGCCCTATTACATTGTGTGGTGTTCAGGTTAATGTTTGTAATGAACAGGATATTAATCAGATATTAAAAACAGATAAGTGTGTAATAGATAAGAGTAGTTCGCCTTTGTCAGTAAACTTAATTATAGTCTGGAAGTTAATTTAAGGTACCGACGTTTACTACAATATCTAAAAACTATTGGACCTACTCCAGTCAAAGTTGGTATGACATAACTGGATATTACATTTAAAGACAATCGGTGCATGAATAAAAAATCTGTCTATTTCACTATATTTCATCAACAACCAGACCTGTACGTCACGGGTGGAACGAGCATTCATTGTAACAGCCACATGCACAATGCTAACCCTGCATCACAGGGCCATATGCCAAAGTTGAACCAATCAACTCAACTCGAAAGGTTGCACGGGAATCACGAACGCACGAATACAGTGTTAACATTAGATTTCCTGATGTCTCAGCGCAAGCATCTTTCCGCTGATGGTTGGTTGGTAGGTTTGTTGTTTAACGCCGCACTCAGCAATATTCCAGCTTTATGACGGCGGTCTGTAAATAATCGAGTCTGGACCAGACAATCCAATAATTAATATCATGAGCATCGATCCACGCAATTGGGATCGATGACATGCATCAAACCAAGTCAGGGAGCCTGACCACCCGATCCCGTTAGTTGCCTTTCACGACAAGCATAGTCGCCTTTTACGGCAAGCATGGGTTGCTGAAGATCTATTCTACTCCGGATCTTCACGGGTCTTTCCGCTGATGCGAAGGGAAAGGTTTCGTTGTTAAAATATATGAATACTTAAAGGCTGAAAGTGAAAGACGTACGCCCTTCTTTGACATTTCAAAGTACATGAAAAGAACAATTCATGCGTTACAGCTTCCCAAACAAACCGTAGTTAAGATTTTGAACTCTCATAAAAACACATGCTCCCCTGCACATCCCTTAGGGGGCATCTAAAAAACAGGATAGGAAATTAAAGTTAGATTCCTTTGATAAGAAAGTTGTCAGGGACGTGATTCGGCGGTTAACATGAGAAAATGAATTTATTTCAACGAGAAAACTAAAACAAATTCTCCTTACAGAGCATGACTTAGATATTTCCAAATGGACCATTTGTAAACTCCTTTCCAAATTTGGATATCAGTTCAAAAAGACGATAGGGTCGAAACTAGCAATGTGTGAACGACCAGATATCATTCGTTTGCGTATCAATTATTTGCGCACTATTAAAAAGAAACGAGAAGAAGGCTATGACCCTGATTGTCCAACATGCAGGCTCCCACAGTGGTTTCCTCCCTGGGTGTGATCTACAGATGGCAGAGACTACCATATCGAAATGAATAGTCAGGTTTTCACTGTGTATGTTGAGGAGCAGCTCCTCTTAGCACCGACTGATAAATCCTTGGTGGTTATGGACAGTGCTCCCTATCACAGTTGTCGTTATCCTATTAACCGTTGTCAAACCTCAAATTCCACCAAAGGTGAGATATGTCAATGGTTGGACAACAACCGGATTGCTCAGTCCACGAAAGCCAAAACAACTGACTACTACCAACTGGTTCTTCAAAACAACCCCCCGCGCTCTTATTTGATTGACAACATGTTGAGAGAACACGTGCACGAAGTGCTTAGACTTCCTCCTTACCACTGTGACTTGAATCCCATCGAACTAATCTGGGGTGATTTGAAAAATATGGTGGCACGGCAAAATAAGACCTTCGGGCTTGCCGACGTCACGCAGATTGTCTTGAAAGGTATGGGAGAAATTAGAGATGTACGCTGGGCAAACTGTGTCAATCATGTTATCAAAGTTGAGGAAGAGTATTGGAAACAAGACTGTATCCGACTAGATACTGTCCAGCCTATTGTTGTTCATTTAGGTGACAGCACAGACTCCGACACTGATGACGAGGGCATTTCGTGGGACCAAAAATAGTGCAATACATACACCCCTGTTTCACAACGACATGTACTAGCCCGAATAACCACGGATATGAATTCTTACATATTCGTTCATATTCTTAATCATTTCTTAAGAATCTTAAATATATCTTATTTGATTTCCAAACAGTCTTTTACTTCATGGGATTCGTGAGAAAAAAATTGTTTATCAAAGAATTTCCAGGAATCGTCTACGAATTTCAGGTTCGTGCTTTGTAGTACATGTCGTAATCGGATCTTGTCCACTTTGTGCAATTCTTGGCTCAGAATTTGATTCTTTTTCACCCGAAACAGCCCCGAAAGTCTCGAATCATCTACGAAAATATGAAAATATTTCCTTCGAAACAATAAAGCAATGATTTGTCTAAATGAATAATTACGTATGATATATTACACCTTATAACATGATGCATGAAATATAATAATGTGGCAAGGAATGATACATTCAAGTCAATAACACTGACCTGAAACAGAATGCAAAAATAATTGGATAAATATCTTAAATAACTGCCCGACGCTAACACCGTATTCGTGCGTGCGTGATTCCCGTGCAACCTTTCGAGTTGAGTTGATTGGTTCAACTGTGGCATATGGCCCTGTGACGCAGGGATAGCATTATGCAGATGGCTGTTACAATGAATGCTCGTTCGACCCGTGACGTACAGGTCTGGTTGTTGATGAAATGTAGTGATAGATAAATAGACAGATTTTATATTCATGCACCGATCGTCATTAAATGTAATATCTTGTTATGTATGACTGTTTAATAATCTCATTGACATACCAACTTTGACTGGTGTAGGTCCAATAGTTTTTCAGGTATTGTAGTAAACGTCGGTACCTTGAATTAACTTCCTGACTGTAGCGTGTCATAACCAAACTGACCTCCATATTTCCAAGAAAGGAAACCGAAAGCGGATGCGCTTCTTTTCTTAGAAGTCGTCTTAAATATCTAGCTTTCCCCTCTTACATAACGCAATATTATTGCAATATATTGGGAAATAATTTCTACCAAGAGAAAAGCTTCTTTTTTTTATCCCTTTGACAAATATTAATATGAAAGCTGCAATGTTAACAATTTGGTCAAAATTATGAACCAATTTTAATAAATTGTACTATTATTTTTATCTACAATCAAATAAAGGGTATGAAGCATTTGTTTTGTCTTTCTTTTGATTTAATAAGGTAAGACTATACATCATGGCATATACATGTCAGTCACAGTTTGAATAATAAGGGAAAAACCGATACGCCAAAAACGTATCGCGATACGTATCGTGATGAATTTGTATTGCAATATACCGGTATACCGATAAAACCGCACATCCCCAGCATTAAGGAGATTAAACAAGGACTGGTCGACTCGAAGCCAGTATAACATGTTAGTGTGTGGTATCCATGTAAAATTGAGACACCATATCCCAGTGGGGTAGCAATATCACCGGCATCAGTCCAAACTAGTATCGGCACGCACTCACGCACGCACGCGTGTATGTATTAAAAAAAGAAAATTTATTTATCACAATTGAAGAGAAAAAAGGTCATACCATAACTGTAGTCACATAATTTATTCTTAAATAGTTATATGGATTGTACCCCATGTGGTTCATGTTCTTCCAAGGAATACACAAGGAATTGATAATACTACACCTGTGTAAGTCTGTTGTAAGACTATTATTAGATCAATGAAAGGTGTCAATGTAGGTGCATGATACTCTGAATGGCGTTTTTTTTTATCATTATCAAGGTTTCCTTACAGAAATTATTTTTAGTAATTGCTCAGGATCTTTTTGCAACCCTCCATAACTAAATTTCACTTTGTCCTATTCATATATATCAGTCTCGTTTTTCAAAATAAAAATGCGGCAGGGAACGTTTGACTTAAATTTATAAACCTATCAATGTATTACCCTATATTGCATCAGGTTCCTGACACCTCGGGTAAACTTAGTAACAGCTCATCTTCCAAGGCCAGGTTTTGAAGTGGTTCTCTTTCGAACCTAATTTTAATACCCAGTTTTACAATTGCCATTTTATTAACTTGGCTCTTAAGATAAACACAATATTCAGTTTTGATTGGTTAAAAGTCACAATTTTGTCAATCTCATTAAGTATTTGAGAAAACACTTTCCTTCGGTTTTGGTAGACAGAGCATGCCCTGGGGAGAGGGAAAAACCATGGGGGCGAAGCTCCCAGGGCATGCTCTGTCTACCAAAACCGAAGGAAAGTGTTTTTCCATACTTATAAACCGTCTTAATTGATTAAATGTTATAACGAGCATCTATAAATGAGGCGCTTCATTATAGCGCTTCCTTGAAGACGTGATATCATAACTTGTACGTGAAATTCGCTGACTTGCCGGTTCTGGGCCGGAAGAGCGAAACATGGCCATAATCAACTCTAAAATCTCTTCGCTTTCGTAAAGCTACAGTAAGACTGGTCACGCTACAGTAAACACGGGATATTGCTATACCGGGACTCTCAAATTACAAGAAAAACACAGAAATACGTATACCGTAATCACAGCAGTAATTTATTAGATGCTGAAGTATAGTATATTTGCACAAAAGTACTTCACATTTAACAAATTTAATAACTATAATACTTAAATATTTCATAGATGTACGAGGGGTGTTCATTAAAGATTTCGCCTGACCCACTTCCGATGTACCTAGTGGAATGAAACTTGGCATAGGTATTATTCTTTCTCCACATAGGAACCACCAAGAGTTACACACTTCTCCCATCGTTTTATTCAACTATTGAGACCTGGCTTGTAAAAGCCCTCATTGTGCGTCTCAAACCAGGACTTGACTTTAGAAATCAGTGTTTAATCATCTTTGAAACGTTTTCCCTTAAAAAAATGTCTTCATGGTTGGAAAGAGGTGGAAGTCAGATGGTGCAAGGTCAGGAGAGTGAGTGAGTGAGTTAAATTTTTCATCGCATCTGCAATATTGCAGCCATATCGCGATGAGAACAAGATCATAATTTCGATATTCCTGTCAACAAAGGACAGTAAAACGGTAGAGTAAATATCACAATTAAGCAATAAAACAAACCAGATCAAATTTAAAACACCAGTAAGTACATAGAATAATAGGATCATGGGGACTTACATTACCTTTGCTTCCTGCATGAATCCCCAGCAGGATTTATGGCAAGGTCAGGAGAGTAAGGAGGATGTGGACGGATTTCATAGCCACAGGACCGCGCTTAAGTCTGGGCAACATGAGAGTTGTGTACTTGGAGCATTGTCTTGCAGGAGACGGACACCCTTGGTCAGCATACCACGCCTCTTAAGCATGATAGCGTCCCGCAATTTCCGCAGCAGTGAAGCATAATAAGCTCCTGTAATTGTGGTACCCTTTGCCAAGAAATACATCATCACTACTCCGTGCTGGTCCAAAAACACCATGAGCATGACCTTGCCTGCAGAGGGTTGGACACGTTCCTTCTTTAGGGGTGGTGACTCCACATGCTTCAATTGCATCGACTGAATTTTAGTCTCAGGATCATAGTGATGGACCCATGTCTTATCCTGTGTGATAAGTCTGTCAAAAAAGGTTTGCCTGTTTTTTTTGGCACATGTCCAAAAGATCCTTTGAGCAATTGACTCGTTCCTGCTTTTGGAAAGGTGTGAGCAACCTGGGAATCCATCGTGCAGACACCTTATGCATGTTCAAATTGTCATGGATGATTTTTTCCACAGACCCTACACTGATCTTGACATCTTGTGCTAACTGGCGAACAGTTATACGTCGGTCTGCCAAAATGGCCGTCTCCACTTGATGGACAGTGTCCTCATAAATGGCTGAATGGGGGCGACCAGGAATAGCAGCTGTTTCCACAGATATCCGACCACACTTGAACTGGCCATGCCAGTGTTTAACAACGTCATATGATGGGGCATCTTCCACATTTTATCGAAAGTTTCTTTTGGTGTGCGACCTTTCAAATATAAAAACCTAATCACTGCTCGGTATTCTACTGGCTCCATTGTCACACCCTACTCGATCATAACACCTGTAAAAGTGGTAAGATTAATAGTTCGGTGCTGCAAATTCAGACATAACCCATAGATACATGAAATTTCAACCAAATATGATGACCCTAAGTGGTTTAGGGGAAATCTTTAATGAACACCCCTCGTACATTATAATTTCTACAAAAACAACAATAACTTATATCTTAAAATATAATGGTAAATACATTCTATAATAAATTTGCGGTTGCACTTGCATACACGTTGTGTTCAAGTCATTCACTCCAAGTGGATCAGGTCACCAACGTGATCTGTGTACTCAGCTTCGCCGATGACGTTGTTGACGAGATTGTCTTTCAGAGCCTGAAGACGGTTGTCAATCAGCCGGTATCTTCTCTTTCTGGGTGGTGCTGACCAGTGGGCTCCAATTCGTTGAATGGCGACTTCTACGTTGGATTGTTCTCTTTGAATGTAACAACTTAAAAAATGTTCGGATGGTTCTTCCTGGCAAGTTTGTTGAGTTTGTGATTGTGATTTGTGATTCCACGTTGTCGTGACGTAGTCCATGAAGAACTGTCAGCGATGGCTAGGAGCCAGACGTCGTCGACCTTGTCCAAGGGAAGCAGAGACAAGGCTGCAGCTCTTCTCACCAGTCGTCGCACTTCATCATCGTTCTTGTAGGCCAGACCTTCCTTCTGTACTCGACGCCATATGCACTGGGTGAAGTGAAAATAACAGCTCCTGATCAAAGTGTTTGGAAAGGCACTCCGTACAGCATTGTGGGCAGCGATTTCAAAGTCTAACTGGAAAGTTCTTGGATTGAGTGAGTGAGTTATTATTTAACGTCACATGGGCAATATTTCAGCCATATCGTGACGAGAAATTACATTTATGATACATTTATGATACATATATTTAAACTGAATAAAAAGCTGTCAACGAAGGACAGTAGAATAACTAGAATATCACAGACTTGATTTAAAACTAGTAGAGAATATTAAAAGGCAGTAAGCATTAATGAACATCACAATTTAAAAATGGGCTAGAAATCGTCAGCAACTGAAGGGAGATCACCATACTGGGGACCATGGGGACTTACAGTACTTTTGCTTCCTGCATGGACCCCGGCAGGATTTATATCATCCCTTCAGTCACTGGCGACAGTGTACCAGTTAAGCCTTAGATTAAAATAACGAAGATACTACGTTCAAAAGCCTAGTGTGCAGAAAAATACTTCGAATGATTTGGGACTTACATACCCTCTTAGGGGGACAATAATTTTACTTCAACCCCCCTCAAGGGTGCAGCCACTAACAATCTAAGTTATGAATTTCGCACTACCAATTTGTAAAACAATACATTGAACACATCAAAATTTATGAAAAAGCTCTATTTCCTTTAAAAAACATAATATTAAACGAGAATTAACATCATTAAAAAGGTCCTTAATTGTTTTTACATTGAAATATTTATCCCTTGTGATGGAAAAATCAACACAGTCAAGCAGGACATGCTTGACCGTGATTCTTTCATTACAAGGGATACAAAACGGAGGATCCTCACCTTGTAATAAATATTCGTGCGTATATCTGCTGTGGCCAATACGACATCGTCGCAGAATGACCTCTTCAAATCTGGACTGACAGCCCAAGTAGGTGTAACCGATATTTGGTTTAATTTCATGTAATTTATTGATACCTACTTGGGCGTCCCACTTCTGTTGCATAAGATCTCGGATGTAAGATCGAATCAAGGGTTTAAAATCAGTGTATGGGATCAGAAGTGGTGTCACAGATTTGTTGAGGGCTGCTTTTGCAGCAGCATCGGCCATTGTGTTACCTTTGATACCAACATGGCTTGGTAACCAACAAAAGACGATGTCATATTGGCCAGTAGCAAGATCATTAAATAACTCAAGAATTTGGATTAAAAGTGGATGTTTTGAAGACATATTTTTAATTGCCTGAAGACATGAAAGAGAATCTGAAAACAGTATGAATTGTTTATGTTTAGATTGATTACTGATATATTTAAGTGCTGTAAAAATGGCGTTTGCTTCTGCAGTGAATATTGAACTGTTATCAGGTAAACGGGAAGAGATTGTTCTGGATCCAATGACAGTGGCACTAGCAACTGTGCCACCATCCTTGGATCCATCGGTAAATATAGATTTATAAGTGTCATAATTGTTTCTAAGTTGGTGGTATTCTTGTTGGTATATTAATTGGTTAGTATCTGATTTCTTAAGTTTGGTTAATGTCAGGTCTACCTCTGGCTTTACCATTTGCCAAGGAGGAGAGGAGAAAAGTTGAGTAGGAGCTATATCTTGGAGTTTAATATTTGAAGCTGATATTGCAGATTTTATTCTAATTCCGAGTGGTGGATGGAGTGCCGATTTCTTATTGTAAAGATCTTCGTAGAGAGGATGGAATATACATTCAAAAGCTGGATTTGACGGATTAGAATATAATTTAGTGATGTATTGTAGAGATAATTTTAGTCGGCGTTGTTTAAGAGAAGGCTCATCTGCTTCTATATAGAGACTGTGAATGGGAGACGTTCTGAAGGCTCCAAGACAAAGCCTCAGACCCTGATGATGTATCGTATCTAGTTTTTGTAAATTACTTTTGCAGGCTCCACCATAGATGATGGAGCCATAATCAAGTTTGGAACGAATTAGTGACCTGTACAAGTGTAAGAGGGTTGTTTGATCCCCTCCCCACTTTGAATTAGAAACAACTTTTAATAGATCGAGTGCCTTCAGGCATTTAGCTTTGAGGTATTGAATATGCGGGAGAAAAGTTAAGTGATGATCAAAAATAAGTCCCAAGAACTTGGCTTCCTTAACAACTTTGATAGGAGTGCCATTCAGAAATAGTTCAGGGTCCTTATGCGGTTTATATTTTCGGCAGAAATGTATGCAATTAGTTTTTGATTTGGAAAATTTAAACCCGTTTTCTAGACACCACTTGTTAATTTTATTAAGACATAATTGTAATTGCCTTTCAATTGTGTGCATATTTTTACCCCGACAAGATAGATTAAAATCATCCACAAAAAGTGATCCATCAACTGAATCATTTAAAACTTTTGACAAACTGTTAATTTTTATACTGAATAAAGTGACAGACAAAATACTGCCTTGTGGGACACCCTGATCCTGATTATAATGATCAGACAGGGTTGTACCCACTCGGACTTGAAATTGCCTGTCTGTTAAAAACTGGGATATAAAATGAGGCAGACGGCCTCTTAATCCAAAATCATGAAGATCTTTTAAAATTCCATGTTTCCATGTTGTATCGTAAGCTTTTTCTAAATCGAAAAAGATCGATACAGCATGTTGTCTATTTACAATGGAATTTTTAATGAACGATTCTAAACGCACTAAATGATCGATAGTACTTCTATTTTTCCGGAAACCACATTGTATATTGGAAAGAAGATTATTTGTTTCCAAGTACCACACTAATCGATTATTTACCATGCGTTCCATCGTTTTACAAACACAGCTAGTTAAAGAGATAGGTCGGTAATTTGATGGATCAGAATGATCCCGCCCAGGTTTGGGAATGGGGATAACAATGGCTTTATGCCATGAAGCTGGAAACATCCCAGATGTCCAAATATCATCGAATATATTTAACATAGTTTCAAGGCATGATTCGGGCAAGTGTTTCAGCAGCATGAATATTATCAGCGCCTGCTGCTGTATCATGAGCTTGCCCTAAGGCAGTATATAGCTCATGTAGTGAAAATACCTCATTGTAATCTTCACCATTATCAGATGTAAAATTTACTTTTTTCTTTTCCTGTTGAAGCTGATATTTTTGAAATTCAGGAGCGTAATTAGATGAAGAAGAATGATGAGATAAAGTTTCACCAATGCTATTGGCAATGGCAGATTTATCAGTTAACAAAGTATCGCCATCCTTCAGATGGTTAACTGTAGAATTTGATTCCTTGCCTTTGATCTTTTTAATCATATTCCATACCTTGGACATAGGGGTACGAGAGTTAATTTTGGAGACATAAGTCCGCCAGGATTGACGTTTATTTTGCTTAAATAGACGTCTTGCCTTGGCATTTGAAATTTTTACAATATTTAAATTATGGACAGTGGGATGTTTACGGAAGTACTTCTCCGCCTTCTTACGACATTTCCTAGCTTGTTTGCAAGTGTCATCAAACCACGGTTTACAAACACGTGGGTTGATAGAGGACTTAGGTATTGATTCATCAGCAATTTCATTCAGTAGATCTGAGAACAACTGAATCGGGTCAGTAACATTTTGAAAAGACGTAGGTAGTAATTTATCTTTGCATAAAGATTGAAATAAAAGCCAATCAGCCTTCACAAAATTCCATCGAGGTGAAGGTGGATCATCAGCGGGATTAATTGGTTTAAGCACTGTGGGGAAATGGTCACTCCCACATAGGTCATCATGGACAGACCATGAGAATTCATTCAACAAAACTGAATCCGTCAAAGACAGATCTAAAGATGAATAGGTACCAGTAGCAGGGTGCAAGTAAGTGTCGGAGTCATCATTAAAAATGCAAAGATCGTTATCGGAAACAAAATCCTCGATTACTTTTCCCTTTTGATTAATGGTTGAACTTCCCCATAGAGGATTATGCCCATTTAGATCACCCATGATGACACAGGGCTTTGGGAGTTGGTCGTATAGTTTTTGTAGATCATTTCGCTGAAGATTTGAAGAAGGAGGAATGTATAAGGAGCAAAATGTGAAGGCAATATGCAGTGTTAGTCTAACTGCAACTGCTTGCAGAGTCGAGTCAAGCGGAACAGGACTGTGAACAACGCCCCGCCGCACTAAAATAGAAGCACCTCCAGTAGCTTTATCTCCTGGAGGAGAGAAGGAATGATATGAACTATATTGCTTTAAATCAAACTTATCTGTATTTTTAAGGTACGTCTCTTGTAAACAAATTGCTGATGGATTTAAATCACTTGTTAATAACTGTAGTTCATGAAAATTATGCCTAAGTCCTCTGCAATTCCATTGCATTATATTAGACAATTGAGTCATGGTGGCTCAATTGGAGATCGCTCGCGTGAATGTGAGGAGGAACTACTCCCCCGCCTGTCCTGTGAGGACAGAGTAACCTCCATGTCCAGAGGCCCAAAGGAGTTCTGTAAAGGAACCTCTGAAGGTGAAGGGACGATTGGCAGTTGTTTTTTCTTCAATTTCTTTTTTTCTTTAGTCGACAAATGAACAACGACTGGTTGTTTGACTGACGTGTGTGAAGGTTTCTCAGACTGGATCTCAGTCTGAGATCCTGAACTGGATACACTGATGGTAGGAATAGGCTGAGTGATTGGAATAGTATCAACTGGTTGATCTGACGTGACCCATGTCAAGTCAGTCTGACACGAAATAGGAGATGTTGTAACAGAGCGGGAGACTGCAGCGGAGTAGGACATAGGTGAGGGGGTAGTGGTCTGAATTTTGAATAGTTTTTTGGCATCCAGATAGGATATGTTTTTTTCACATTTGATTTTCATTATTTTGGATTCCATTTGCCACACGGGCAAGATTTTGATGAAGCAACATGTGGGCCTGAACAATTTGCACACTTCAGATCATGATTACAGTCAATGCTCTCATGGCTGTCACCACAACGATGACATACCACAGAGTTATGACAGGATTTTGAACCATGACCGAAATGTTGGCACTTGTAGCATCGGAGCGGATTGGGGACATACACATCCACTCCGATGTTCATATAACCTGCTTTTATTGACTGTGGAAGGGAAGTTTGGGCAAACGTCATGAGATAGGTATTGGTGTTCGTGATGACACCGTCTTTCTTAATCGTGAAACGTTTTACAGCGGTTACAGCTTGGTCTTCCAATTCAGTAGCAATTTCATCCTCAGACATGTCGGACAGACAACGAGCCCTGTCACGAACAATGCCTCGACAAGAGTTTAAAGTTCTGTGCACAGACACAGCAACCTCAATATTGGCAAATGTAGATATAGACAACAGATTGAGAGATTGCTGTCTCCGTGCACACTCCACCAGAAGCGAACCACTACGGAGACGGGTGACGTTCTTGACCTCACCACAAATACCGGACACAGCCTTAGAAATGGCAAAAGGATTTAATTTGATAGGCAGGTTATCAGCAGCCTCAATAACCAGGAACCTAGCCCAGGTATCAATATTTTGAGAAATACTTCCAGACGAAATATCAATGTCTTCTAATCGTCTCTTTTTTTCATTGCGAGATGAACCAGATTGTTGTTGAGCCATGATGAAAGAATATGATTCAGCACCCCTGTTCCCCACCCGCCATCGAGTGTCAACAAGGACAGTGTTATATTGCACCGGATATCCAGGATGCAAACACCAGGGATACAGGGATGCTATACTCCAGCAAATATGACTTGAATAGCTATATTTATCTACCAGATGTAGTGCCAGGCAGGTTCAGTCCATGACAAGAAACTGGAGACATACAGAATACAGAGGTCAACATCACCAGATTGGCCCATGAGCCACCGCCTTCTGGCGTAAGACTCTAGGCAATTTATTCCATCAAAAATTGGTAATTCATACAAAGTATGCTTGGCCAAGTCCAAAATATACATTATAATACAACACAGGAGTGCATATACAATATTACGCACAGGGCCTGGCATGACCAGCCGATTGATAAGACCGGGCTAATCTTACCACCCGTCTAGGCGAAGTAAGGGTCGAAGTAGTGTGTTGGGCAAAGGAACACAGTTCCAGGAACCAGTGCCCTCAACTACCAGACTCCCGTCCTCCGCCGACACAGGGACGCAACCCACGGCAAATGGGCTGCCCACTTTGGTCGCCTCTTACGACCAGCAATGGGGTGCTGTGGAAATATTCTACCCCGGTTCCACACGGGGGAAGAGCTATTAGCGCTACCCAGCACTCACCACGAGGAGGTTGCTCTTCACGAGTGCCTCTTGGATTGAAGTAACAATTCTGCTGTTGAGCCATTAGACGTAAATGTTCAAATGTCCTGGTGTACGTATCTTCGGACTTGTTCGGGAGCAGACAGTGCACAAGCGGGAACATGTGGCCTTGGAATTCAGCATGCAGCGTGTAGATCTGCTCAAACAGTCGTGGAGCCGAGGAGAAGGTGCCGCCACCAAACACTTCATCTGCTGCACACAGGTGCTTAATGTTGTTGCTTGTGGTGAAGATGAGAATGTCGTAGTCGATGCACTGAAGGAAGTGTTCTCCTGCTTCGGTCAATGTCCACTGTCCTTCAAGATTTATCTCAGGTCGGGTGGCAGGAAGTTTGGGAAGGGTCTTGTGGCGTTGTGGATGCAAAGAAAAGGAATTTCCTTAAGCAGGTCGTCTGGAACTACGTCGTGGTGGCGGCGAAGCCTGGAAATCTCATCTCCGTATATGGTTGAAATCGGCGTTGTTTCCGTCAAGCTGGTGGATGAGCTTGGACTTGAAAGATTCCACTTCCATCTCATATGGGATAGGTTGGTGGGTATGGTTCACCTGCAATTGAATAATTGCATTTTAACTAATATTAACTATAAACAAATACATACATGTGACAAATACCTGTGGTATCTAGAAATAAGTAATAATAATAAGTAAAATAAATAACTGAATAGTTTGTTAAGCAAAGTCTTTTGAGTCGATGTCTTTAAGATTATTATCATCAAGATCATGTGCATTATTTTCTTACCCGCAAAGCCGCTTGAAGAATGCCGTTTTCAGTGATCACCGATGCTCTGCAGGCAGCACCAATGCAGTTCCAATACTTCTTCTCACGGACCATTATCTTACAACCAAACTTGAATCCCTCATAAAACAAGTGCTGACCACCTCGCACGGTGTCAACCATGGTCACTCGAACTTGTGCGTTAGCCATTTTGCCCATAGATAATGTTGTTGTTGCATTAAGTGTTTAAGAGGTCGCCTTCTGCCTAGGCAATTTCGGCTGACCTGTCCCTCTTTGGGACTCCTGTGTGTGAGTAGGGTACACATATCTATTGTGAGTTTGGTGGTCACATAATTTCTGTTTTTGTATTGATATGATTTCTATTTTCTTATATTGATATGATTTCATTTCTATCCTTGGCTGCTCTGTATATATACGTTCGAGTAGCTGTCCATCTCTTAGAAATAGAGTTAGTTTGGCCTTTGCTATTGCATCTCTTGGCTTTAGGAGATCTATGACAGATAGCGGATCTAACTGCAATTCTTGTTTTAACCTAGCCCGGGCTGGGGCATGGTCTTGACATTCTAGTAACACGTGATCAATGGTTTCAGCCTGATTGCAAGATGAACAAATCTTATCATAGTGCTTTTTGTGACCGAGTCTGAGGCGTGAGATAGCAATTTCAATTTTCCTTTCATTTGAGTATGAGTTTGGCTTTTGTTGGACCTTGGGTTGAATTTTGTATGGCCATCTGCCGATCTTACTTGCGTCCCATTGGGCTTGTCATCTCTCTGCTATTGAGGCTTTGATTTTGATTTTTATCTCTAGTTTACTAAAGGGAATAGGCTGTATATCCGCTTTGTCTAGAGCCAGCTTCGCCAGTGAGTCTGCTTTTTTATTTCCATGAATATCTATGTGAGAGGGGATCCAACACAGCTCCACCTGTTGCCCTTGGTCCGATAGTTTTGTATATTCGTATAGAATATTGTTGACTGTGTTTGGCCTGGAGTTTGAGTTTCTGCCACTGATGGCCTGAAGTGCACGACTGCCTGATAGGACGACTGCCTTTGCTTCCAGGAGTTCCGGTATGAGGTTGAGTGCATGATAAATTGCTTCCACTTCAGCCGTGAATACTGACAGACCATCAGGCAAGCGAACTGAATGTGCTTGGGGTTTGGAGCTGTGGATATGGATCCCGTAACCAGCACTGTTGTTGATAGGATTCTTGGATCCATCAGTGTATATAGACCACAGTGACCATAGATAAATAAGTTGCACTCTTTATATATACCATCAAATACATACTATATGTATTCTTAAGAAACGACTCTCCTCTAAACTCATCGGTATCATAACCCATATCAACTAAGAAACTAATTGTTTGTTCAATTTAGAAACTGATCATCTCTTATCCTGTGGTTAAACATCCAACTGTATTATTTTTTACGAAACGACTCTCTAGTAAATCTCCTCGCCTCTCCTCTCCTCTCCTCTCCTCTCCTCTCCTCTCCTCTATTTGAACAGCACGGGCGCTAATCTAAACTACGGTAATCCGGTGATTTTTTAGCAATTACTCATTTCTCGCTTTCGTGGCACAAATACCCAACCTTGGGTTTTCGCTTTACTGATACTAGGGAAAATTGGATTTTCGCTAACCAGGCACGACACCGACTTGCCAGGCGTCCAAGAGCACTTGGTTGTGTCAACAACAAAACACAACTAAAATACTTACTTTTAAATGAAAGTGAAATCTTCGGTTTCTAAATGTTTGTGTTGCAATATTCCACTTCTTTTAAACTTTTCAAAATGAAAAATCGCAAATTTTAAAGGTGTTTTTTGCTTTACAAGATTTTCGACTTTAAACAATCCAACTGTTACATAGAGATAGTTGTGACGAAACGGCTAGCAGTTACTGCACGTGCAAACTGTGCAGCATTGATAAGCAATTGTTTAAAAGCACGTGTTTTGAAACCTCGCTGTCCTTTCACCAGTGACTCCGAAGTGAGGTCGCTTTTAAATGTTCACGCGGAACTGTACACATGACATTAAATTTTAATTGAATTAAAATTTTGAATTGCTACTTGTTGTCGTTTTTTCAGTTACTTGGTTAAACCTGGGATTTGAGTTTTACATTCAAAGTAAAACCTGCCGAACGAAAATAAAATCGTCACAGTAGGTTTTACTTTGAAAGTAAAACCTCTTAATGGGTTTTACTTTGAAAGTAAAACCTCACAACACGTTTTAATGCCTATAGAAAGAACGCTCTTACTTAATAGAGATCCCAATGAATAGGTTTATAAAATCAGATCAAAGTTCTCGCTGCCACTTAACAAAGATATTTGTTTAGCGATAGCGAGAACTAAGATCTGATTTTAATGGGATTGCCATTTTGTTACATGAAAATTCCATGACTGAATCAAACCTAGAACCTCACATATCGTGTTTAGTTTTGTAATCCACTGTTTTCCCACTGAGCCACAAGGGCAGGTGATAAAAGCTTGTTGAAGTTTACATGTCATGACTCCAGCTGGTCCACGTTGCAAGTGTCGTTTTCTCTCGCATGCTTCAATCGAATTCCTTTGGACCGCGAAACGCTGTATTATTTCACTATAAGGCTTTTCGATGTTTTCTTAATTGTTCGGTATCTCTTGCATTTAGACGGTTCATAAGTGAGATAAAACACTCCAGCGAAATCTAAAAAACGTCTCAGACCTTTACCACTTCTATGAAACCCACAAGCACGGGTATGGTGCTGACAAACCTAGAAACATGATCGGGGCGAACCGGGATTCGAACCTACAATCAGGTTTCTTGAGTGACAAAGGGACGCAACTCTGCACAGCGAATCGGGGCGCCTTCGACGACTGGGCCACCCATGCCCCCTATAGAGTTAAGAAGGAATTGATGTTGTGACCGTTGTTAAAGTGTGACATGGTAATGATTAAAAGTTAAAGAAGATTTAAGTAAAATATCCCATTAAAAACTCTCATACATTTAATAAATCATTCACAGTGGGTCAGTATTTCATATTCCATCATCCTCTACTGTATCAGTTGTCTCAACCCGTGAAGAATCCGGCGTAGAACAGGTCTTCAGATACCCATACCTGCCTTAAAGGTGACTATGCTTGTCGTAAAAGGCGACTAACGGGATCGGGTGGTCAGGCTCGCTGACTTGGTTGATGCATGTCATCGATCCTAATTGCGTGGATCGATACTCATGATATCAATCACTGGATTGTCTGGTCCAGACTCGATTATTTACAGACCGCCGTCATATAGCTGGAATATTGCTGAGTGCGGCATTAAACAACAAACCAAACCAAAATCAGTTGTCTCCCTTATAGTCTGTTTTCAGATATGTTTATGTGTGAACTGATGTTCATTGAGACGACAACCGCCTCCACGGTCTAGAGGTAGAGCGTCCGCTCGAAAAGCGGAAGGTCCGGGGTTCGATCCCCTGCCGCGTCATCCCATAAGACGTTAAAAGATGGTATTTGTTGTTACCCTGTCTGACGCTCGGCATTAAGGTGCTAAAACAAGGACTAGTCGGCTCGGCGTCAGTAAACTGTGTCTGAGTGGGGTATTCATGTTAAACTGCGGCATGGTATCTCAGTGAGCTAGCACTATAAATTGGCATCAGTCCGGACTAGTACAAGCAGCCACATACACACACGTGCATTCACGTCGCTATATAAGTGCAATAATCTTGGACGCGACGTTAAACCCAATTTTACCTCACTTCATTGAGACGTCGATGAGCACACATAGTGTATTGTTCTATATTTCAGTTCCCTGCTGTCATCGACTTAAATGTGGGTGGTCGACATCTGACAACCTGCCTATCCACCCTCACCAAGTACCCGGACTCCATGTTGGCCGGCATGTTTAGTGGAAGGCACCCGGTAGCCAAGGACAAAGATGGCCGCTACTTCATCGATGTGGATGGAGATGTGTTTGTTCACGTCCTCAACTTTCTGAGATTCGAGACAGTGCCTCCTGTTAAAAGAGCTAAAGAAGTTCGGAAATATGCAGAATACTTTGGATTACGCTACCTGCCGAAAGCCATTAGCGAATCCTATGGATATATTAAATGACATTTGTTTCCTGATACCACTTCTCGAAAGGGAACTGAGGAATATTTACTTTTCTTCAAGGTATATTTGTCATTGCATATGGACCGCCCAATGTTCATGTTTTATGAATGGCTGTCAACGTCAGCTTTCTGGGGTGCCTCAGATTGACAAGTCTTGATAAAGATAAGGAGATCTCCGTTACTCAATCTACTGGCACATGACTTACAATGTCTGGATATCTTCACAAATGAGGAAGAAATAACAAGCGACTGTAACTGTTTTGGTGCAATGCATCGAATTGCCAATGCACCCAAGTGTACACTGAATGAACTCAAATGATTAATCAACGTCACCAACAGAAATTCGCATTTCGTCTGTTTCTGATCATGAAGAAAACGTACATGTATTTTACTTTTACTTTCTTTCTAAGAGGGTGTAGACGAAGGTGGCGATAGGTCCGGTGTGGGGGTCAGGGCCTATCACGTCAGGGTGGATATCAATCATTATACCACAAGGTTATGACATTGTTAACACAAATAACCTTGTTATATTCCTACTTTCTATGCTTTGGAGACTATAAGTGCCTTAGATTTATATATACTGACATGCGGATATATGGGAATGGCTGTATAACGAAGACAATACAATATGCATGTACCCTGAAGTCGAATGGTCAAATGTTAATAAATAAATACACTTAACGTGATTGTGTAACATAGCCATTTAGTTTTCGTTTATGCTTCCATAAACCAAAAGCAAATTAGGCCACGCCAATAACTTACTGATGCTTCCTGATTGGCCGATTAGAGTGGGCTGGGTTTGTTTCGCATTATTGCGCTGATCGTTTTCACTGATTTCGTATTCTTATAGGCATTTTTGTTATGTTAATGATTAAATAAATAGTGTGTGAAGTTAATATTGTTGACTTATATATTTAATCTTCGTACCTAGACGGGACGGTCGGGTAGCCTAGTGGTTAAAGCGTTCGCTCGTCACGCCGAAGACCCGGGTACGATTCCCGACATAGGTACAATGTGTGAAGCCCATTTCTGGTGTCCCCCGTAGTGATATTGCTGGAATATTGATAAAACCGGCGTAAAACCATACTCACTCACTCCTACCTAGACAGAGCATGCTCAGATGGACCTCAAAAGTTCTAAAATGTAGACACCAAAGGCTGGAGCTGCTGGAATATTTTTCTACATACAGGCAAGATTTATATTTATCTTTTGCACGTGACCTGTCAGGGAAAACAAATAAACATACCCCACATTCAATAATGTAACCTCTGGCAACCTTGACCGTAAACAGAGGTCAGGCACAATTTAATCAAATAGAAATCCAAACCTGTACATATAGTCTCAAGCAACCGTACACTGTATAGTGTCCGAAAGAAATGTTAAGATAATTGATGTTTTGAAGTCAATTTTTTCCAGGATTATAAACTGACAGTGAGCGGATTTATGGTAAGCTTATTGACATCTTGTCGGACATTGGTCATGTTTCGTGGGAATTCCGGCGCAGAATACGTTCACAGTATCCCAGAGTGATTTTGTGTTGTCGCATGCAGACGGTGTAGGAAATAGGTGATGATATCAAACGTGATTGATACTGAATTATTTACAGCCCGACGTTACAAAGTTAGAGTGAAATGACAATAAGTCCGCTATATCATAGCGTTACAGCTTGATGTTGGAGGGAGGTTTCAAGGCTGCACACGTCGAAGACGTTTACCACTTTGGTGAAATCCACAAGACCCGAGCATGGTGCTTACAAACCAAGGGAAATCTTCAGGGATAATCAGGGATTCGAGCTAATTAACAGCGGATCCTGATATTGCCAAAGGGATATTGATCTATATAAATCTTAACTTACTCATGATATTTCACGCTTCATAAACAGATCTTGTTTATCAAGTAATTATTTGGTATGTTATTATAAGTATTGGTGGCTTATTTAATGAAGAGTGATGGATAAATCTTGTTACCACGGCTACTAAATTCTTGTCATTTGTCTCAAAAGTTGTAACATGTCTTTCAACGGAAACCGAGCGAGAATTGTTGAGACCTATTATAACACTATCAATATAATTGCTTTGTACCAATTTTTAACAAAGCCATGGATCAAGACTTTGAAAGGCATTTAGAAGTAATACACAAAAGGAAGAGAATTTATGGATGTCAACTTCTTTATTATGAGGAACACAACGTTTCTGAGTATATGCCTACTCCTTCATCAGGTGAATGAATGATATGAGGCAGAGGGCTAATTACCCCCGGCCTCCTGTTGTCTATTGTCCATTGCCATTTTCTTATCAGTGATAATCTATTCCTGGCTTCCAGTTGTCCATAACTATCAACGCTAATTACTGTACAATGTTGGCTTTCATTGTCTATTGCTAATCGCCTATCAGCGCCAATTATCTGTTGGCTTCCCTTGTTAAGTTTCCACCTTTTGTCATTTTATTACTTTTGTTGTTTTAACGTGTACATACATATGCTCCCTTCCTCATAGCATTCATTCACCTGATGGAGGAGTAAGCACACACTCCGAAGGTTGTGTTCCTCATAATAAAGAAGTTGACATCCATAAATTCTCTTCCTGATGTGCGACATTGTATTAGTTTTTCTAATCTTACAAAGCCTTTTGAAACTAGGGTAGCATTTGGATAAGTGGACAATTATATAACACTTAGCACTGGATGTTCCTATCAGAAAAAGCTTTCCGAAATTGCAGCTGTTGTACACCAACGCGTGATGAGCCTGTGGATGCATGCCATGCCATGCCTCTTCCAGTAGTATAGCAATATCTGTGCGGACTTTAAATAATTGATTAAATAATTCTGGGCCAGGCAACCAGCTGCTTGTCAACATCAGTAACCAATCAATTTAAAGCTGTCCTCACTTGAAAGAGTGTACTATACCCAGTACCTCCAACTGTGTTAAACTGTTCATAGTCCATATAAGATATTTTTGTATGGTTTCTATCAATTCTAGGGGGCACGGGTGGCCCAGTCGTCTGAGGCGCCGTATTCGCCGTGCAGAGTTGCGTCCCTTTGGGCATGTTCATGCGGTGGGTGAAGTGAGTGAGTGAGTGAGGGAGTATCGTTTTACGCCGCTTTTAGCAATATTCCAGCAATATCACGGCGGGGGACACCAGAAATAGGCTTCACACACTGTACCCATGTCGGGAATCGAACCCGGGTCTTCGGCGTGACGAGCGAACGCTTTAACCACTAGGCTACCAGACCACCCGATTCAAAAGACGAAAGGGGGGTGGGGTGGGGGGAAATGGGGTTATTGATTATTGCACTTATATATCGACGTGCATGTGTTTGTGTGGCTGCTTATACTAGTCCGGACTAATGCCGATTGATAATTCTAGCTCACTGAGATACCATTCCGCAGTTTAACATGAATACCCCACTCAGACACAGTATACTGACTCCGAGCCGACCAGTCCTTGTCGGGAATCGAACGCGGGTCTTCAGCGTGACGAGCGAACGCTTTAACCACGAGGCTACCCGACCGTCCCGGTGGTATAAGTGGGTGTATAGCAATGCGTGTATAGCAGTTGGCACCGGCTATATCAGGGAGACTTGTAAATGATCGAATCTGGACCAGGCAGACCAGTGGTTGATAGTGCGAGCATGTATATGTGATCACCGCCTGTAACCAGTCGCATCTCCGTAAACATTCCGCTCTTACGAGAAGCATGGAGTATTGGTTTTGAAAACTGCATCAGCTGGTTTGCTAAACATACAGTAAACACGTAGACATATATACCCGCGAATAGGTGCATATTAGCAATTGTGTCGTAAAACGACATTCACGAACTCACTAAAGAATAATTTCTCATCGTTAAACAATTTGCAATTTTGTATATGCCTTGATTCAATATTTTATCATCAATTTTTGTATCATTAGGGACGTAAAGTACACAATCTATTGATAATTTTCTTAAGTCGTTGTATTTTTTTAACTTTCAGGGAATAAAAACATTGACAAAATTATACCTAAAGTCTAAATTGTTGTTTCCAATTTTGGTATACTGAGTGTACTTTTAGTCATTGGTGTAAGTAAACGAACAGCGGTAACTGTTTCCTGAAAGTAAAAGACGTATATTTGAAATGGTATAGAAAACAGCATTGGTCGCCCATGTGAATAATACATTCAAGCCCTCGAACGCGTCTACATCCAAACTCTCACTCGCTCGTTCCACCCGTGAAGATCCGGGGCAGAATAGTATCAGCAACTCAAGCTTGCCGTAAAAGACGACTGTGTTTGTCGTAAGAGGAGACTAAGGGGATCGGATGGTCAGGCTCACTGATTTGGTTGATGCATGTCATTGTATCTCAGTTGCGTAGATTGATGCTCATGATGTTAATCACTGGATTTTCTGGTCCACACTTGATTATTTACAGACCTCCGTCATATAGCTGGAATAATGCTAAGCGCGGCGTTGAACAACAAACAAACACACTCACTCGTCCTGTTCACATTCCAACTCAATAACAAGCTCCTTAGCTCCGCCGTAGAACCGTATGAGCAGACAGATGAGTCATAACACGATATGAAAGTAGCCATGTAAATGATATTGAAAGTCTGCTGTTTCCCTCTTTCCTAGAAACAGAACCGAAAGTAGACCATGTGGTTGATGAAAATTCCGACACGTCAGCTCTGATCAACACTCATGTCCACCGCACTACTTCCAAGAGCCCTTATTGAATAGACGGTTTTCACCCAGTGACACAACAATGGCGGTAAGTGTTACTGTTTTCCCCCAGTGACAGAACAATGGGGGTAAGTGTTACTGTTTTCCCCCAGTGACAGAACAATGACGTAAGTGTTACTGTTTTCACCCAGTGACACAACAATGGGGGTAAGTGTTACTGTTTTCACCCAGTGACAGAACAATGGCGGTAAGTGTTACTGTTTTCACCCAGTGACACAACAATGGCGGTAAGTGTTAATGTTATCACCATGTGACAGAACAATGGCGGTAAGTGTTACTGTTTTCACCCAGTGACACAACAATGGCGGTAAGTGTTACTGTTTTCACCCAGTGACAGAACAATGGCGGTAGGTGTTACTGTTTTCACCCAGTGACAGAAAAATGGCGGTAGGTGTTACTGTTTTCACCCAGTGACAGAACAATGGCGGTAAGTGTTACTGTTTTCGAGGAAAAACATACCACAAAGCGTAGAGGGTATTTAACAATCTTCCCTCATTGTCTGAAGTAATCATTATTTTTAAAGTTAATTAATAATAAATCTGAATCACTGTAACTGTCCCGGTCACATTCTGGTCAGTGCTAAGTGTTATTTACTTGTCCACTTATACAAATTTACCCTTGTTTCAAAAGGTTTTGTAAAATTAGAAAAAAAAAAAACCCAAAAAACCCTACTTTTTCAGAAGCCTTAGTCTGTCCTGAACATGAAATCATATGTCATATGTTATCATGTGCTTGTCAACTTATCAAAATGTCACCACAGTTTAAAGAGCTGATACTGAGTCGTAAATCAATATCATATGTAGACGTTGTGTGTAAAGCAACAGCTGCAGGACGACAAATGTGCAGCTAATATTAATGTGTTCAAAGGTTTAAGTACAAGCTCTAGTGGCTTGATCGGCGTACAAATGGCTGTCCTTGGAGCCATTTGTACGCTGGTCTTACCAAGCTAATTCTTCGTACAAAAGTCTTTATAAATCTGGTATAATACGTTTTGAAACTGTGACTAATCTAGCACACGTCCAGGTTTTCCATAACCTTGGGTCACTATGACCCCGATAATATGCGATGGGTAATCTAGTGGTTAAAGATCAGTCTGCTGAAAAAAAATCCATGCATTCCCAAAAGTATACTTCCCGAAGCCGCTTAAATAAAACAAACGAAATTGTGTTGAATTTCCATTGTATATATACTAGTATACATATAATTTCCCTCGCCTTATAGCTATGTGGGTCACAATGACCCTAAACATGTCACGAGTCAAATGATATTTTTAGATCATTATTACACTAACTGATAAATCGTTGATCCCATGTGGCGCAGAACCGCTTCTCTTTCACATACCCATCTTCGAAAAGTTTATTTGTCGCTATATGGCACAGACATGACTGATACGACGTTAAACCTTAGCCTAGGAGGAGATAAAACAAAACCAAATAGAAAAAGACTTACCATTGAACAGATTTGACCTTATTTGCCTGGTAAATATATTTATCGAGGTTGTCCATAAAAGTGTTTTCGGGGTATGATTAATAATCATAATTTTCCGATGAAGATTATAGTTACAATCCCATGATTGCGAAGACCTGGATTATCACTGGGCGCCTCGTTATGATATTAAAGGAATATTGCTAAAAGTGGCCTGAAGCTTTACTCACTCACATGCTCCTTCGTCTTTTGACCGCCTCCGTGGTCTAGTGGTAGAGCATCCGCCCGGAGAGCGGAAGGTCCGGGGTTCGATCCCCGACCGCGTGATACCAAAAGACGTTAAAAGATGGTACTTGTTGTTACCCTGTCTGGCGCTCGGCATTAAGGGGCTTAAACAAGGACTGGTCGGCTCGGAGTCAGTTTTCCGTGTCTGAGTGGGGTATTCATGTTAAACTGCGGCATGGTATCTCAGTGAGCTAGCACTATAAATCGGCATCAGTCCGGACTAGTACAAGCAACCACACAAACACATGCACGTCGCTATATAAGTGCAATAATCTTGGACGCGATGTTAAACCCCATTTCACCTCACCTTTCGTCTTTTGAATCGGGCGGTCGGGTAGCCTAGTGGTTGAAGCGTTCGCTCGTCACGCCGTGATATTGTTGGAATATTGCTAAAAGGGGCGTAAAACCACACTCACTCACTCACTCTTTCGAATCATAACCGGAATGAGTGTACATATGAGTGAGAGAGTGAATTAGTTGGGTTTAACGCCACTTTAAACAATATTCCAGTTATATCACGGCGTGTCAGCTTAATGTGGGAGGAAAGCCCGAAGTGATGCAGGTCTCAGACGTGTACCACTTCGGTGAAACCCACGAGCACGGATATGGTGCTGACAAACCTAGAAACATAATCGGGGCGAACCGGGTTAGAACCCATAATCATAGGTTTCTGGCAAGTCCATTATTCCTAGTTGCCTTTCTGAACGTTTGATAAGCTGGAGGTACCATGTACTCAATAACCTTACGTATTGACTTGTATCAGCACTGGCAATAGCATCTCTTCCACATGAACACCAGTTACTCTCAAACCGTGAAGATTCCGGGGTAGAATAGGTCTTCAGGAACCCGTAAAAGGCGACCATGCTTGTCGTAATAGACCAATAAGAATCGAGTATTTTCTAAATGTAAGGTAGAATCACATGTGCATTAACAATGTGTTGTATTTCAGGATTCTCAAGTTGTGGACTTAAACGTTGGTGGTCGACATCTGACAACCTCCCTGTCTACCCTCACCAAGTACCCGGACTCCATGTTGGCCACCATGTTTAGTGGAAGGCATCCGGTAGCCAAGGACAAAGATGGCCGCTACTTCATAGATGTAGATGGGGATGTGTTTGTTCATATCCTCAACTTTCTGAGATTCGGGAAAATGCCTCCACCCGAAAGAGCATCACAGGTTAATGAATATGCGGAGTACTTTGGATTAGAGGAACTGAGGGCACCTGTCCTCGAAGACTTTGAACAAGTGCTTTACGGAATATGGAAAAAGAAGCTACCTGGCTACCAAGGTCTTTTGGATTGTGTGAAAAGTAAATTGAACAATATTAACACAAGTTACTTTTACATTCAAACAAGAAGTTCTAATTGTGATCACTTAGGGATTACAGAAACAGGGTTCCCACGCAATTATGACACCATTGGTTTAGAATTCGACCCAAACCCATCTATCTTTTTCAATCTTCTTGCAGTCGACCTGAAAAGACGTAATATCTTCACCGACTCTTGTCTGAGGGTATGCCCGGTATGTGGTCGCAAAGCAGCAATGGGATTCAGAATTGGACGATGATCCAAATTGTCACACATTGAGTCGACAGATAATTTGATGAAAGGAATGTGAATCCACCGTGGCATGGGTGGAGAGCTCTGTTGCCTGCTGCTGTGATTTTGAAGCGCTGGGTCATTGGTTAATGTTCGTCTAATTGATGATCAAATCTAGCAAGATCTACTAGTATTATTACGGAACATTTCTTTTCAATGTATATAGACTCAAACTCAAACAGGATACTAATGCAAGACAACTGTTAACAGAGCGATTTACGTTTTGCTGCTTCTCTAGGTTCTTAATTTCCTTGGGATTTCCGTGTCAGAATAGGTCCATGATATGCCATACGTGTTGCAAGTGCCGACTAGGGTGGGTACACTGGCTGACTGTTTGCTACTTGTACCAGGGTTTTAGATGATGTTAAATAGCTGAAATATTGCTGACTGTGGCGTAAAACAAATCCGTTGCCATTTTGCCGAACCAGGTGGTTTTTGTCGCTTTTATGTAAGGCCAGGACACAAACATTTTTAAAATGAAAATTGTTACTTTTGTGCGTACTTTTTGACATATGTACAATGTAAAAGAATGTTTGTGAATATCGTTAATAGCTGAATTGATTAAAGCTTGCAGTATACTGGGTTCCTTTTCACTCTTGACTTATTTTGAACCCATTGTGAGAGTGATGAAGAGTATTCAGAATTCAGTGTTGGTCTTGGTAAAAACAAAATGTTCCTCGTGTTGGTTCAGTTATAGTAGACATCTATTTAATGTTCGTTTCCTAATCACGACACGAGTGAAGGAGTGAGTCGGGTTTAACGCCGCTTTTAACATTATTCCAGTTATATCACGGCGTGTCAGCTTAATGTGGGAGGAAAACCCGAAGTGATGCAGGTCTCAGACGTTTACCACTTCGGTGAAACCAACGAGCACGGGTATGGTGCTGACAAACCTAGAAACATAATCGGGGTGAACCGGGATTCGAACCCACAATCATAGGTTTCTGGCGGATCCAGGGGACGCAACTATGCACAGCGAATCGCGGCGCCTTAGACGACTGGGCCACCCGTGCCCCCTATCACGACACGAAAAAGCATCTTTCCTGACGTTTTGAAAGGTGTTGGTATTGATGAAAATGCAAACATTTTGCAAGCATTCCAAATCATTTGGTTATATTTATATGTATGCCTAGTTTGGGAATGTTTGGAAATGTTGGAGAAATGCACACACTTACATCAGTGTCCATACCCGCCTACAATCTTGCAGGTGTGTTATGTCACGTGGCAGGAGGTAGCGACACACACACACAAATTAATGACTTTTTCATGTGTACATATGTATTTGTGTTAATTTGGACAGTTTACAATTTCAAACCTTATTTCAAACGTTTGAAAATGAAACATTTCCCTTAAACTTCCCCGTACAGAAATATATAGGGAATTGTACAACATGTTTGATGCAGGTTTGGCATATATGAGATAAGATTGGCACCCTGATGTTTGAAATACCAAGAGAAATACAAGCCGAATCAATAACTTTTGTCACTTTATTTCCTTCCATGACCATGTACAGGCATCAATGCACCATCAAACTTTATGAAATACATTGGAAATATATGGACATATAGCTTCTAGTAATTTGATCTATGCATACGCTCGGTATCCATGCATTGTCTGTAAACAAAGACAGAGCTCGTTAGACAAGACAAAGAATGCTCAGTACACTCCCGACAAGGCAGTTGCTGTAAGCAAATATGCAAACATTTTCGGCATTAGCCTTTTGCTTGCTAAACATTTACAATGGGGACAAGTCTTTGCACAGGCTTTGAGAGACAAGTGGAAACGTGGAATAGCCGGGTATGACGACTGCCTGAATCAGGTGCGGGAAGGCCTGATGGCAAGTCGGTATCACAGTGGTGTCTTGTACATCCAGTTCTCGGATTCCTCTCAACACATGTTCACTCTGTGCAAGGTGGCTGGTATTCCTGAGGGGCATCAGGTCATCAACGTCAAATACTCCTCCTTCACAACGGATGGGACCAATCTTGTCCATTTCCTCAATGAGGATCTGAAGCGTATCGGTGTTCACCTTCAGCCGGGGGACTTCCGACCAGAACCAAAGTGTGGCTGTCGCGTGGCTTTTCGGTACATGATAAAACATGAGTAACTGATGTACCAATAATTGTCACATTGTGTGGTTTGGTGCGATTAATGTATACTTCCCAGTCGAATAACATACAATCTACGGCAACCTATCCTTGTCGTAAAAGGCGACTATGCTTGTCGTAAGAGGCGACTAACGGGATCTGGTTGTCTGGCTGGTTGACTTGGTTGAAGCATGTCATCGTTCCCAATTGCCCAGATCGATGCTAATGATATCAATCACTGGATTGTCTGGTCCAGACTCGATTATTTACAGACCGCCGTCAAATAGCTGGAATATTGCTGAGTGCGGCGTTAAACAACAAACCAACCAACCAATTTTTAGGCATAATCGTCGATTAAGCAACGTGGCACACAGGTGTTTGAGAAGGTGAAAGACGAAAAATAACAAATAATTAATTGATGTAACTTGTTTACACTTATAAACAGGCGACTATAATCATATTCTCCCGAGAAAATCGTACATGATGAATATACAGCTAGTATGCATTTCAAGCTTTGTAGTGGAGAGTATAGTTGTATATAATGTTTATACTTGTGATAGTGGTAGTGCGTCCAACCGGAGAGCGGAAAGTCCGGGGTTCGATCCCCGGCCGCGTCATACAAAAAGACGTTGACTTGTGACGGTTGAGTCATGTGAATACAACCAACTTGTGCTTGTATCATATGTATTGTGTTATAAAATACCTACATATTTTACTGTTGCTTTTAGTGTCTTTTGTCTTTGTTTGTTAACGCCGCACTCAGCAATAGTCCAGCTATATGACGGCGGTCTGTAAATAATCGAGTCTGGACCAGATACGATGACATGCATCAAACACGTCAGCCCGCCTGACCACCCGATCCCGTTAGTCGCCTATTACGGCAAGCATGGGTTGCTGAAGACCTATTGTACCCCTGCTTTTTGTGAGTAAAAACGGATTTACTCCGCATAAACAAAAGGACGAGAAGGAGGAGAGACGTAAGTGTTCCAGACTGGGGACATTATCCACAGAAGGGAGAGATCCACGTTTGTCGCAGAACTGTCAGAATCGGAAATTCGAACAGACGATATGTGGACCTCACAAGGCTAAGAGATGACCGTCTGTACTGTGAAATGTGACACCTAAGTTTGTTACTCTTAAATACATTTTCAAGATTTTTGACCCTGCTTCACCATTAGGAAACATCCTGTCATCCTTCGTTGATAGATACTTTTCAGGTGAAGGTTTTATCGTGGATAAAAACTGTACATTTCGTCCTGAGAATTTTAGCTGCTTAAAGACTTATAGTTATTACAGGGAGATCAACCACATTTCTCTTTTCATAAAACATGACAATGACAGTGACAGTGAAGTGCTTATATTCCGGATATCCTATGCTAGAATGAGCGTTTGACTGTGGAGGACATAGCACTCATTGTTAGATATGTCGTCTCCTGGCAGACTTCTCAGATGTATAACACAAGGCTGCGGCTGTGCAGTCCGTTGCCCGTTAAGGGCCGTGGCTAGCTGATGGGGTTCTTCGGGAGTGTTTCTGTCTTCTCTTACTAGTACATATAGGATTACTTTAGTACATGTCATATGTGGGTCTGTCAGCAGAGGATACTCCGAGTTCAACAAGTCTTTCTTCATTAACTCTGACATTAGCGTTTTGGTAGATGAATCGATCGTGTTCAGAATTTGTTCTAGTATTGAATCGATGTATCAAAGGAGATAATTTATTTACAATTTCCTAATTAAAAATCCTTAATTCCGTTCGGGCTCGATAATCTCTCTGGACCGTTAGCCGTTAAAGATTCTGGGTTAAGATTGGTTTTCAGCAACCCACGCCTGTCGAAAGAGGAGACTTGGATGATGGATGTCATCATATCCCAATTGCGCAGAACGATTCTCATAATGTCAATCACTGGATTCTTGTCTGGTTTTTACTCGATTATGTGTAGATCGACAAACAAACAAACAAACAAACATATTCCTTGTGTTTTGAATAAGGTAGTGGTGATGATTCTGACAAGCTTAATTGTGTATATTTTAAGTGCGCTCCATACTTAAGTAAGAGGGGAGACAACTCACTTGCACTTACACAGACTCAGATCACGGTGAAATTACACAATATCACTTTACCATTTCTGAGATATTATGTTGGTAAAGGATCATATTTATTTTTTATGTTGTATGTCTCTCTCATTCACTCCACACAAACAAAGATTATTCAGTCAGCAATTACTACATGATACACATATGACAAAGTAGACACAATTTTTGGATAACAACTTTAATACTGTAAAGGCGACGTTTCGGTACAGATCCCCATGCCCTTGTCAAGCAAGACTGAATGAAGAACATTGTACAGAATATATTTAGTAGGTGGAGCCTGTGCAAACAGTCTGTGCACTTGCAACATGACAAACATACATCGCGATGGACGTATTCCATGTTTTTCGAGGATACATGTTCAAATCAAACAAGCAGAGCGTGAGTGAGTGTGTTAGTTAGGTTTAACGCCGCTTTGAACAAGATTCCAGTTATACCACAGCGTGTCAGCATGAAGTGGGATGAAAGCCCGAAGTGATACAGGTCTCAGACGTTTACCGTTTTGGTGAAACCCACGGCACGGGTGCTGACACACCTAGAAACAAAATCGGGGCGAACCGGGATTGGAACACATAATAATAGGTCTGCACAGCGACTTCCGTCGCCTTACATGACCAATCAAGAAGAGACATGATTGACGATCATGTGAGTGTTTCTAGAAGACGTGTCCTGCAATAGTGTCCACATGTCATGTCATAACTCATGTTAATAAAATAATGATGGTTATATTGAAAAAAACTAACCACGCAATTTAATGTTTTAGGTGCAGGTAACCATGGATATCACAAAGAATTGGGCTGCACAACAACCACGTCTTTGCCATCCCTTTACCGAGAAGAGGTCAAACAAATTGCGAGGGAGAGAGTGGAGCGAGGAGGCCATGCCATCATTTCACATCTACACCCTCTACCGAGCCAAAAAGAAGATGTTTCCACAGTGACCCACCACTAGACACTACTTAGAACTACAGACAAGCTCTGCAAGACAGAGGGTGGTGATGGTTTTCTGCTAATAGACGACGGTGACAACATTTGTCATCTCTGCGATGCTTAGGTAATTTATAGCGATGGAACAGCAGGGGTGCCAATTATAATGTTCCTTCAACTGGTCATCATTCACACATTTGTGGACAAGAGATGTTCCGTCACGTATATTCCCTCCTTCCCGATAAGAAGCATACTACGTATACGTATGACAGGATGTTCCATTTATTTCCAGATGCTGCTACTTTGAGAGGATAACAGCTTTCGCTCCAAACCTTCCAGGAATGAATTCAATTAAACCTGATGTGCGGTTATTCATCTGGTAGTAAACTATTCATTAATATTGCAAATGGATAAACATGTGACGTACCTATTAATTAAGTATTGATGTTTTTATTTGCAGAAGGACTTTGAAGACGATGGCCAAAATGTTGCCATGACCATATTCCCGTGTGAGTGGACATGTTGCTTCTCCCACTTCACACACGATATATGGAGAAGAGCTGAGGCCAGACGAGCCCCGCATAACGTATGTAGCAAAACAATATTTGTTCTTTTATACATTTGTTTATGTGTTGGTTGCGGCGTTAAACACAACTCACTCACTCACTATATAATGGCGGTCTGTAAATAATCAAGGCTGGACCAGACAATCCAGTGCTTGACATCATTCGCATCAATCCACGCAAATTGGGATCGATGACATGCATCAACCAAGTCAGCGAGCCTGACCACCCGATCCCGTTAGTCGCCTCGACAAGTATAGTCACCTTTTACGGCAAGCATGGGTTGCTGAAGACCCATTCTAACCCGGATTTTCACGGGTCTTATGTGTAGATGTATGTTAAACCAGTTCTATAATTTATAATAATATTTATTAAGATTTTAGTTTTAGTTTTAGTTTACTTTTAAGTACACCCAACAAGCAATAGTGAAACTACAATTAATTATATAAGCAAATAAGTTTTGAAATGGTCCCTGACAGTAATTCTCTTTTGCCTTTGGTCACATACTCTGATGTTAATAAGGTACTTGCCTGGTGTTTCAACAGGCAACAATTCTCTGCATTCTGTCTTTTTGTTCCCAAGCTGAATGCATCTCACCCCCGTTGCCCCTCCCCAAATGACATCCTGTCACACCCAAACTGAAGATCTTCCTGTAGTGTTAGCGCCTGGAGGAGAAAAGAAATTATAACATGATAGCAACTAGAGCTGTACTTGTAGGCACGTTTCCTGCTAACAAAATGCTAATAGTTTAAATTCTTCTGTATATTTAAGTTTTACTAAATCAATAAACCTATTGCGCAGTCCTCTGCAATTCTACTGAATTTGCTTGAGCTTCTCATGGGTCTCAAATGGATATCTTGAGCGGGAGGAAGGCACATTCCCACAGCCTGGGAGTGAAGGACTAACCTCCATCTCAAGAGGTTCAAAAGAATTATGAACCTTTACAAAGGTTGTGATAGAAGGCATCACCAAACGCTGGAGTGCAAAGGCTCGATGATAAATGGGCTTCAACATGTTTCAATTTTATGTGTTGTGTTTGATGTTTTAATTGAGTTAGAAGATTCTCTGTTTCGAAAGCAGATGTCAATATCTCTTGGTTATTTTGAAATATTTGGTATTTTTATCAAGGGTAATTTGGTCACCTTGTACCCAAGAGATGGCAGTTTGATTTAGAGGCCGTTGACACTTTGGCAGCTGGAGCCTCTGCAAGAATTCAGTGTCGACACCTGTCATTACTACTTCCGTTACTTAATGATCACTTTATACATTATGATGTTACTTCTATGATTACTGATTGATAACGTTGGATAAAATTATATCTACGAGGGGCGTTCAATAAGTTTTGCAACTTGGGCATTTGTAGTTACACAAACAATGTCAACTTTTGGCAGGTGTGACACTAGTCATAACATCAGACACAACAATAAGTTAGGTGTGATGGCTTCATTCACCTAAGGGTGGTCACAATCATGGATTCTCTCAAACATGAACAATGCGCTGCAATAAAGTTCCTTACCAAGGAGGGATGCAAAGCAAAAGAAATCCATGATCGCATGTGTAAAGTGGTGGGTAAGGATGCTCCTGACAATTCTACCGTTTGCAACTGGTCTCTACAGTTTAAAAGGGGTAGGGAGTCCATAGATGATGACCCAAGGTCAGGCAGACCTTCAGATGCCACCCTACCGAACCCCATTGCTGCTATAGAAAGAAGATTTTTTTCTGACCGACGAGTAAAAGTATCTGAACTTTCTAGGGAATTCCAAATATCAGTTGGAACTGTTGTAACCATTATTCGTGAGCATCTTGGTATGTCCAAGATATCTGCAAGATGGGTACCTAGAAACCTCAGAGCTCAAGATCGCCATCAGAGAACTGAAAGTTGTTGAGACCTCCTGGATCTCTATACTGCTAATGGAAACAGATTTCTTTCTCGTCCAGTGACAGGTGATGAAACATGGATCTACCACTGGGACCAAGAAACTCAATTGGAATCCATGCAATGTAGGCACCCCAATTCTCCGCCTCAGAGGAAGTTTCGCACTCAACCATCGACTGGCAAGGTAATGGCCACCATATTTTGGGATGCAAGAGGCATATTACTGATTGATTACATGCCACCAAAACCTACAATTAATGGACAGTATTATGCTAATGTAATGAAAGAATTGCGAAAATCTATTCGCCAGAAGCGCTGTGGGATGTTAACACATGGTATTCTACTTTTGCATGACAACGCTCTGGTTCACAAGTCGAGAATTGCACAGGCCGCCATATGTCAATGTGGATTCGAACAGTTAAATCACCCACCCTACAGCCCAGACACAGTCCCCAGTGACTATTTCCTGCTCCGGCAAAGGAAATCTGCCCTACGTGGAAGACGCTTCCAGGATGACGAATACATAAAGGCTGTCACAGAGGCGTGGTTAGAGGGCCAATTTGCGGATTTCTATAAAAGTGGTATGAAAAGCTTGAAGGACAAATGGAATATGTGTATTGAGGTGAATGGAGATTATATTGAAAAATAAAGATAAAGATATTCTGCAACTTGGTCTTATATTAAAGTTGCAAAACGTATTGAACGCCCCTCGTTATATGTTTTCTTCCTGCGAACAGCACGTGTGTTGTTACAATTTTATTAAATGGACTATATTGCTGCCTGGGCTGATCTCGACTACTCCTCGAGATTTGGGTCACGGCTGTTTGCTCAACATAAAATTAATATTTATTGATTGTTTTCAGGAAATTGTAAATGAATCGCTAATACAGTTTGTTGTTAATGTATCAAAACACCTCCATCAAGTTTACTGACGAAACCTATATCATATCATCTTAACACACTGGTGAGGAGATATTCATCCAGTATTTTTTAAGCTAACTCATTGCTGAGTATTTTTTATACTGGCTAGTATTGTGCACAACCACCAGTAGCTTAAATAAATCTTGCTTGGGTATTATGCAGGAAGCCAAGGTACTGTAAGTCCGCACGATCCCAAGCGAGGTGGCCCAGCTTTAGTTACTGGTGACCTATAGCCCGTGTTTGAAAACTCTAAACATGATATTGTTATTCTCAAATATGTTTCATAAATTGATTTTAAATATTACTTTGAATAAATGACTCAAATGTGAATAACTTAACTTGGTCTCATCGCTATATGACTTAAATAATGCCGATGGGCCGTTAAATTTTAACTCACTCACTCTTATCTTTCAACTGGATAATATATTAAAGTTTTAGATTGGGCAGGTTCACAGACAAAAAAATTGCGCCGAAGTCAAGGTTTAAGTTTGCATAGTGCATATTTCCTTCTGCTTATCTTATCATGAACAAGATCACAATGCAATATTACCGGGACACAATTCCACGCGTTTCTGCATTCGTAGTTACACAGCGACTTGAGGTAGGTTGCCTTCTATAATCTCTCTACCAGTCGACATTAGGGTAGGACGGTACTCTCATTCGTTACTAGTTCTGGAATTGTATGTTGTCACTTTATTATCACCCTAATGGTGACGTCACGCTATTGTTGTTGCAGTTGATTTTGAACCAGGAATTCACTGGCCATTCCTGCAAAATTTTAAAAAGTAAAACTGACTCAACGATTTTTGGTCATTTTCATTATCATTGAGAGAAATTACCAATCTCAATACGGTTGAAGTCAGAGAAATCACATGAATTTTCGAGTCTGGTTGATTCTACTTCCGGAATCATAAGATTCACTATTACAGAAAAAGCAGAGATGCTTTAAAATCTCTTTATTTAACATATCTTTCTCGAAACCAATGTAGAGGGCAGAGGAGGCGGGACAATTTGCAATGATTAATGAATCGCTATACACGGGGATAGAAGGTATGAGTTTAATATGGACTAGACTGGGTAAACTTGCAACGAATTAATCTGGCTTCAGCTTTAACCTCTGTGTGTGCTTGCGTGCGCGCGTGCGTCCGCTAATACGCACATATTCACGGGTTCGTATTTCAACGTTGTTACTGCATGTGTATCATTACGGTGGGTGCCGGAAATCCAACATTCCATGCTTTTGTGTATATAATATCATTAGGTATTGTGAACTGTATAACCAGCCTGGCGAGACAGTGCAAACTACACACACTCAAAAGACCTGCCTTAAAATGATCCGTTACTCAGGGCATAGCCCAGATTCCAGCTGTGTATCATTTATTTTTTCCCAGCACCATACAGGTGCGCCAAGGTCTTAAACGTCTAGCACGTGTATTACTGTTGAGAATTGAGATAAACACCGCTTGTACAGTAGTTCATTCAGGGCGATTCTGGGTTTTGTTAAAAACACGATCATATGTTTCTAAAGGACGCAACTGTGCATATCACCTTGCTTTAGACGACTGGGCTACTTGTAACCCCATCTGTCAGTAATCCCACTTATAACCCCAACTAAACTGTTGAATTGTTGTTTAAAGTGGTCTTTAACAAACCATTCACTCAAATTGACAGGAACCAACTCACATTCTTAAATTTACCCCGCTTTTCTTTTGTTTCTAGATAGAAACCTACAAGCAATACTCGACACCCTGAACACGTGATAATTACTTACAACTGTGGACTTCACAAAGTATATTTTAACATTATGGAGGTGAGTGTACGATGTAAATGTTTTGCCTATTGAAACTCTGTGGTTCAAGACAAAGTGTCAACATTTACTTTACTGCATATCGAGTGTGAGGATGAGTAGGCAACTAAGTTTACAGCGGCAAAGTGTCCAAACCGTGTGTATCAGCTGTTTCCCCAGTGCGATGAGTCTACCGAAACATGTTCCTACCCAAATGCTATCTGTACGGCAGGACATACTTCCCCTTTTCGCGAACACCTGGTGTCATCACTTTTAGTGATCCATTCAAATTGTCACCGCTGTTTTGTCTTTTACGCCTCAAACTATTGTTCTGCGGATAATAATAATCGATACTTTTATGCCCTGGCGTTGGCGGTATATTATAATTCACCGCATCAAAAACATTGGTGCCTAGATTGTGTAAAATCTGAACAAATCACAATTCACGTCAGAGGAATTGTAATCTAATAAGAACCTTAACTAACTTTGCATAAGAGTGTTCATGGAGAAAGGCAAACTGGAGTTCTCTATTTAATTAATGAAGTAGGGGTAGAGTGAGTGAGTGAGTGAGTGAGTATGTAACGTCCCATCGGCAGTATTTCAGCCAAACCGTGAAGAAAAGTAATGCATTAATAATACAAATATTTAGATTAAATAAAAACCTTTCAAACGATGGACAGTACAATAACTTAAATATCACAGATGCGATGTAAAACTGGTGGGTAGAATTGGTCTTCACAACCAATGCTTGCCGTTATCGGCGACTAACGGGATCGGGTGCTATACACAGGTGCAGGACGCACATATCTGAAAGCGAAAAACAAGATAATCAATAATTAAAGTGACGGCTTACCTAATCTATCACGCCAAACAGCCAGTGCAAACGCTGTCTTTATAGGACCAACATCGAACTACCAACTCGTGTTTCGTAGTATGTCTTCTAGTGTAATTACTCCTTTCGTTAGGTGAAGAATTTCCTGTTCACTTTGGCACAATGGTACCTTAGTGTCTCGCGGGATCGTCGCATACATCTGCCTCAAGCGCGGAAACATGCCTTTGTTACAATGTGTGGTGATTCAGATACATGTATTATTAATAAGCACACAGCTGGGTATCGGTCTTGCAATATCGGATATCAAAATCAGTTCAGTCTGTCACAAACTAACTATAAGCTGTTGTGTTAGGCCAGAGAGCCTAGCTGTCCTCCATACTTCAAAGAAATGTAAGCGAGAGTAGATGTTCTACGTTAAAGCGGTCTTGAATATCTTGTTTTTCCTCAATACATTACGATTGAGACCTGTGAAGATCCGGGGTAGAATGGGTCTTCAGCAGCCCATGTTTGTCCTAAGAGGCGACGAACAGGATCGGGTAGTCAGGCTCGCTAACTTGGTTGATGCATGTCATTGTATCCAAATTGCGTGGATTGATGCTCATGATGTCAAACACTGGATTGTCTGGTCTGCTGAGTAAGGCGTTAAACAACAAACAAACAAAATGAGGTAGGTGGCATATCCACCGTCATATGTAGCTTGATTCCATGATGTATATACATTGAATTTTGTCTGAATCAGTTCGATGTTTGTCGTAATTGGGAAACATGCATCATTGCCTCATATGATATTCTTATCTTTGGCACATTACATGTGTTGGTTGGTGAGTTATCAAATTACTGAATCAAACTGAATGTCCTTCTTCATGTTCCAATACATCAGTTGCTGTAAAGAAGCCAAATGACTATTTCCATATTTGGAAAGTATTTATCATGTTATACGCGGTGTGTCAAATCAATATTTATTCTGAAACCGCTCTTAGACCAATTAATCATTGTCATGTCCGTTTTATGTACCTTAAAAAGTCTTATCTCAGAGTGTATGTACATACTAGCCTGCTGGGATTCCTGGAAAGAATAGGTCCTTAGCAACAAGGAAATGAACAGAGCTATTTACGCATTAAATGTGTACGTGGTCTCGCGTAGGTTTTTTTTCACCCCGAAATGATATCTGTACATTCTCGGAAATGTAAATCTTTGAAAAGAAATACATTTCTGATTGTGTTATCATTCAGGCGATGTATATAGTGCATTTTAATTTGACCAATTGGTCTAATTTAAGAGATAAACATACCATCCTTTTCATGGAGCTAGTTTACCTGTAAATATCCGCCAAGTTGATTCTGGAACATGATCGAGAAATAAGTTAGTTCAGAATGTAAATATTAGCTTCGATGCGACCATTAAATCAGTGTTTCAGTCAGAGGCGGTTATTGTGATTTGACACCTTTGATAGACCAATGAGAATCGAGTATTTTCTAAATGTAAGGTAGAATCACATGTGCATTAACAATGTGTTGTATTTCAGGATTCTCAAGTTGTGGACTTAAACGTTGGTGGTCGACATCTGACAACCTCCCTGTCCACCCTCACCAAGTACCCGGACTCCATGTTGGCCACCATGTTTAGTGGAAGGCACCCGGTAGCCAAGGACAAAGATGGCCGCTACTTCATAGATGTAGATGGGGATGTGTTTGTTCATATCCTCAACTTTCTGAGATTCGGGAAAATGCCTCCACCCGAAAGAGCATCACAGGTTAATGAATATGCGGAGTACTTTGGATTAGAGGAACTGAAGGCACCTGTCCTCGAAGACTTTGAACAAGTGCTTTACGGAATATGTAAAAAGAAGCTACCTGACTACCAAAGTCTTTGGGATTGTGTGAAAAGTAAATTGAACGATATCAACACAAGTTACTTTTACATTCGCACAAGAAGTTTTGATTGTCAACACTTAGGGATTACAGAAACAGTTTTCCCATGCAATTATGACACCATTGGTTTAGAATTCGACCCAAACCCATCTATCTTTTTCAATCTTCTTGCAGTCGACCTGAAAAGACGTAATATCTTCACCGACTCTTGTCTGAGGGTATGCCCGGTATGTGGTCGTAAAGCAGCAATGGGATTCAGAATTGGACGATGATCCAAATTGTCACACATTGAGTCGACAGATAATTTTGATGAAAGGAATGTGAATCCACCGTGGCATGGGTGGAGAGCTCTGTTGCCTGCTGCTGTGATTTTGAAGCGCTGGGTCATTGGTTAATGTTCGTCTGTATGTATGTATGCCTAGTTTGGGAATGTTTGGAAATGTTGGAGAAATGCACACACTTACATCAGTGTCCACACCCGCATACAATCTTGCAGGTGTGTTATGTCATGTGGCAGGAGGTAGCGACACACAAACAAATTAATAACTTTTCATGTGTACACATGTATTTGTGTTAATTTGGACAGTTTACAATTTCAAACCTTATTTCAAACGTTAGAAATGAAAACGAAACATTTCCCTTAGACTTCCCCGTACAGAAATATATAGGGAATTGTACAACATGTTTGATGCAGGTTTGGCATATGAGATAAGATTGGCACCCTGATGTTTGAAATACCAAGAGAAATACAAGCCGAATCAATAACTTTTGTCACTTTATTTCCTTCCATGACCATGTACAGGCATCAATGCACCATCAAACTTTAAGAATACATTGGAAATATATGGACATATAGCTTCTAGTAATTTGATCTCTGCATACGCTCGGTATCCATGCATAGTCTGTAAACAAAGACTGAACTCGTTAGGCAGGACAAAGAATGCTCAGTACACTCCCGACAAGGCAGTTGCTGTAAACAAATATGCAAACATTTTCGGCATTAGCCTTTTGCTTGCTAAACATTTACAATGGGGACCAGTCTTTGCGCAGGCTTTGAGAGACAAGTGGAAACGTGGAATAGCTGGGTATGACGACTGCCTAAATCAGGTGCGGGAAGGCCTGATGGCAAGTCGGTATCACAGTGGTGTCTTGTACATCCAGTTCTCGGATTCTTCTCAACACATGTTCACTCTGTGCAAGGTGGCTGGTATTCCTGAGGTCATCAACTTCCAATACTGCTACTCCACAACGGATGGGAGCAATCTTGTCCATTTCCTCAATGAGGATCTGAAGCGTATCGGTGTCCACCTTCAGCCGGGGGACTTCCGACCAGAACCAAAGTGCGGTTGTCGCGTGGCGTTGCGGTACATGATAAAACATGAGTAACTGATGTACCCATATTGTCACATTGTGTGGTTTGGTGCGATTAATGTATTAATGTGCGATTAATGTAATGTATCAACCAATGCTTGCCGTAAAAGGCGGCTATGCTTGTCGTGAGAGGCGACTAACGGGATCGGGTTCAGGGATGGCTGACTTGGTTGAAGCATGTCATCGTTCCCAATTGCGTAGATCGATGCTGATGAAATCAATCACTGGATTGTCTGTTCCAGACTCGATTATTTACAGACCGCCGTCAAATAGCTGGAATATTGCTGAGTGCGACGTTAAACAACAAACCAACCAACCAACCAACTTTTAGGCATAATCGTTGATTAAGCAACGTGGCACACAGGTGTTTGAGAAGGTGAGAGACGAAAAATAACAACTAATTAATTGATGTAACTTGTTTACACTAATAAACCCGCGACGATAATCATATTCACCTGACAAAAGCGTACATGATGAATATACAGCTAGTTTGCATTTCAAGCTTTGTAGTGGAGAGTATAGTTGTATATAATGTTTATACTTGTGATTTCGTATACACTTGTCTAGTGGTAGTGCGTCCAACCGGAGAGCGGAAGGTCCGGGGTTCGATCCCCGGCCGCGTCATGCAAAAAGACGTTGACTTGTGACGGTTGAGTCATGTGAATACATCTAAATTGAACTTGTATCATATGGATTATGTCATAAAATACCTACATATTTTACTTTTGCTTTAAGTGTCTTTTGTCTTTGTTTGTTAACGCCGCACTAAGCAATATTCCAGCTATATGACGGCGGTCTGTAAATAATTGAGTCTGGACCAGATACGATGACATTCATCAACCACGTCAGCCAGCCTGACCACCCGATCCCGTTCGTCGCCTATTACGGCAAGCATGGGTTGCTGAAGACCTATTCTACCCCTGCTTTTGTGAGTAAAAACGGATTTACTCCGCATAGACAAAAGCACTAGAAGGAGGAGAGACGTAAGTGTTCCAGAGTCGGGACATTATCCACAGAAGGGAGAGGTCCACGTTTGTCGCAGAACTGTCAGAATCGGAAATTCGAACAGACGATATGTGGAACTCGCAAGGCTAAAAGATGACCGCCTGTACTGTGAAATGCGACATCTAAGTTTGTTTCTCTTTAATAAATTTTCAAGAATTGTGACCCTGCTTCGTCATTAGGAAAACATCTTGTCATCCTTCATTGATAGATACTCTCAGGTGAAGGTTTTATTGTGTATGAATTCTGTACATTTCGTCCTGACAATCTTAGCTGCTTAAAGTGTTATGGTTATTTTAGAGAGATCAACCAAATTTTCGTTTTCATGAAACATGACAATCCTGTGAAGTGCTAACGTTCCGGATATCCTATGCTAGAATTAGCGTTTGACTAATGATGACATTGCACTCATTGTTAGATACGTCGTCTCCTGGCAGACTTCTCCGATGTATAACAAGGGTGCGGCTGTGCAGTCCGTTGCCCGTTAAGGGCTGTGGCTAGCTGATGGGGCTCTTCGGGAGTGTTTCTGTCTTCTCTTACTTTCCGATTAGTACATATAGGATTACCTTAGTACATATCATATGTGGGTCTGTCAGCAGAGGATACTCCGAGTCCAACGTTAGGGTGGAAGTATTTCTTCATTAACTCTGACCTTAGCGTTCTGGTAGATGAATCGATCGAGTCCAGAATTTGTTCTAGTATGGATTCGATGTATCAAAGGAGATAATTTATTTGCAATTTCCTAATTAAAAATCTTTAATTCCGTTCGGGCGTGATAATCTCTGTGGACCGTTAGACGTTAAAGATTCTGGGTTAAAATTGGTTTTCAGCAATTGTCGAAAGAGGAAACTTGGTTGATGGATGTCATCATATCCCAATTGCGCAGAACGATTCTCATAATGTCAATCACTGGATTCTTGTCTGGTTCTTACTCGATTATGTATAGATCGACAAACAAACAAACAAACATATTCCTTGTGATTTGAATAAGGTAGTGGTGATGATTCTGACAAGCTTAATGGTGTATATTTTAAGTGCGCCCCACACTTCCAGTAAGAGGGGAGACAACTCACTTGCACTTACACAGAAACAGATCACGGTGAAATTACACAATATCACTGTACCATTTCTGAGATATTATGTTGGTAAAGGATCATATTTATTTTTTATAATGTATGTATCTCTCATTCACTCCAAACAAACAAAGAGTATTCAGTCAGCAATTACTACGTGACTTACATATGACAAAGTAGACACACTTTATGGATAAACTTGATTTAGTCACGATATGGCTGAAATATTGCCGATGTGACTATAAAACTTAACTCACTCACACTCACTTTATGGATAACAACTTTAATACTGTAAAGGCGACGTTTCGGTATAGATCCCCATACCCTTGTCAAGCAAGACTGAATGAAGAACATTGTACAGAATATATATAGTAGGTGGAGCCTGTGCAAACAGTCTGTGCACTTGCAACATGGCAAACATATAGTTAGAAGTGAAGTTTATCCCATCTCATCGCGATGGACGTATTCCATGTTTTTCTAGGATATATGTTAAAATCAAACAAGCAGAACGTGAGTGAGTGAGTTAGTAAATAAATAAAATAATGACAGAAATGTAAATAAAATAATAACAAAAATGGTCATATTGTAAAAAACTAACAACGCAATTTAATGTTTTAGGTGCAGGTAACCATGGATATCATAAAGAGGTGGCCTGCAACAACAACCACGTCTTTGCCATCCCTTTACCGAGAAGAGGTCAAACAAATTGCGAGGGAGAGAGTGGAGCGAGGAGGCCATGCCACATTTCACATCTACACCCTCTACCGAGCCAAAAAGAAGATGTTTCCACAGTGACCCACCACTAGACACTACTTAGAACTACAGACAAGCTCTGCAAGACAGAGGGTGTCGATGGTTTTCTGCTAATAGACGACGGTGACATCGACAAAATAGGATTCGCAACAGACAACATTCGTCATCTCTGCGACGCTGAGGCAATTTATATCGATGGAACAGCAGGGTTGCCATTTATAATGTTCCTTCAAGTGTTCATCATTTTCACATTTGTGGGCAGAGAGATGTTCCGTCACGTATATTTCCTCCTTCCCGACAAGAAGCATACTACCTATACGTACGACAGGATGTTCCATTTATTTCCAGATGCTGCTACTTTGAGAGGATAACAGCTTTCGCTCCAAACCTTCCAGGACGGATATTAAAGTAAACCTGAAGTACAGTTATTCATTTGGCAGTAAACTGTTCATTAATATTGCAAATGGATAAACATGTGACGTACCTTTTAATTAAGTATTGATGTTTTTATTTGCAGAAGGACTTTGAAAACGATGGCCAAAATGTTGTCATGACCATATTCCCGTGTGAGTGGACGTGTTGCTTCTCCCACTTCACACAGGATATATGGAGAAGAGCTGATGCCAGACGAGCCCCGCATAACGTATGTACCAAAACAATATTTGTTATTTTATACATTTGTTTGTGTTTGTAAAATTATATCTACGAGGGGCGTTCAAAAAGTTTTGCAACTTGGGCATTTGTGTTTACACAAACAATGTCAACTTTTGGCAGGTTTGACACAAGTCATAACATCAGGTTGACACGTGTCATAACAAGTTCAAGACACAACATTAAGTTAGGTGTGATGGCTTCATTAACCTAAGGGTGGTCATGGATTCTCTCCAACATGAACAATGCGCTGCAATAAAGTTCCTTACCAAGGAGGGATGCAAAGCAAAGGAAATCCATGATCGCATGTGTAAAGTGATGGGTAAGGATGCTCCTGATAATTCTACAGTTTGCAACTGGTCTCCACAGTTTAAAAGGGGTAGGGAGTCCATAGATGATGACCCAAGGTCAGGCAGACCTTCAGATGCCACCCTACCGGAAACCAGTGCTGCTACAGAAAGAAGAATTTTGTCTGACCGACGAGTAAATGTATCTGAAATTTTTAGGGAATTCCAAATATCAGTTGGAACTGTTGTAAACATTATCTGTGAGCATCTTGGTATGTCCGAGGTATCTGCAAGATGGGTACCTAGAAACCTCAGAGCTCAAGATCGCCATCAGAGAACTGAAAGTTGTCGAGACCTCCTGGATCTCTATACTGCTGATGGAACCAGATTTCTTTCTCGTCTAGTGACAGGTGATGAAACATGGATCCACCATTGGGACCCAGAAACTAAAGTGGAATCCATGCAATGGAAGCACCCCAATTCTCCGCCTCAGAGGAAGTTTCGAACCCAACCGACTGGCAAGGTATTGGCCACCATAGTTTGGGATGCAAGAGCATATAACTGATTGATGACATGCCACCAAAAACTTAGATCAATGGACAGTATTATGCTAATGTAATGAAAGAATTGCGAAAATCTATTCGCCAGAAACGCTGTGGGATGTTAACACATGGTATTTTCTTTTGCATGACAACGCTCTGGTTCACAAGTCGAGAATTGCACAGGCCGCCATATGTCAATGTGGATTCGAACAGTTAAATCACCCACCCTACAGCCCAGACTTAGCCCCCAGTGACTATTTCCTGTTCCGGCTACGTGGTAGATGCTTCAAGGATGAAGAATACGAAAAGTCACAGAGGCGTGGTTAGAGAGCCAATCTGCGGATTTCTATAAAAGTTGTATTAAAAGCTCGATGGACAAATGGAATAAGTGTATTGAGGTGAATGGAGATTATATTGAAAAATAAAAGTGCAAAAGATATTCTGTGACTTGGTCTTATATTGGAGTTGCAAAACCTTTTGAACGCCCCTCGTTATATGTTTTCATCCTGCGAACAGCACGTGTGGTGTTACAATTGTATTAAATGGACCATATTGCTGTCTGGGGTGATACGGCCAAGTCTTTTCTATTGCACGTTAATCTTGACTACTCATCGAGATTTGGGTCGAGGCTGGGTCTAGCTTACTGACAAAACCTATAACATAATCTTAACACACAGGTGAGCAGATATACATCCAGTGTTTTTAAGCCTTTTTGATATTGGCTAGTTTTGTGTACAACCAACCAGAAGCTAAATCCTGCTGGGGTATCATGTAGGAAGCCGAGGTACTGTAAGTCCCCATGATCCCCAACGAGGTGGCCTAGCTTTGGTTACTGGTGACCTATAGCCCGTGTTTGAAAACTCTATACATGATATTGTTATGCTCAAATATGTTTCATAAATTGATTTTAAATATGACTTTGTATAAATGACTCAAATGTGAATAACTTAACTTGGTCTCGTCGCTATATGACTGAAATAATGCCGATGGGCCGTAAAATTTTAACTCACTCACTCTTATCTTCTGCCTGATAATATATTAGAGTTTTAAATTGGTCAGGTTGACAGACTAATAAATCGCGCCGAGGTCAAGGTTTAAGTTTGCACAGTGTATATTTCCTTCTGCTTACATGTATCTTATCATGAACAAGATCACAATGCAATATTACTGGGACACAACTTGCACTCACTTGACGTTTCTGCATTCGTAGTTACACAGTGACTTGAGGTAGGTTGTCTTCTATAATCTCTCTACCAGTCGACATTAGGGTAGGACGATACTCTCGTTCATTACTGGTTCTGGAATTGTATGTTATCACTTTATTATCACCCTAATGGTGACGTCACGCTATTGTTGTTGCAGTTGATTTTGAACCAGGAATTCACTGGCCATTCCTGCAAAATTTAAAAAAGTAAAACTGACTCAACGGATTTTTGGTCATTTTCATTATCGTTGAGAGAAATTACCAATCTCATTACGGTTGAAGTCAGAGAGATCACAAGAATTTTCGTGTCTCGGAGATTCTACTTCCGGAATCAGAACAAGCAGAGACGCTATAAAATCTCTTTGTTTAACATATCTTTCTCGGAACCAATGTAGAGGGCAGAAGAGGTGGGACAATTTGCAATGATTAATGAATCGCTATACACGGGGATAGAAGGTATGAGTTTAATATGGACTAGACTGGGTAAACTTGCAACGAATTAATCTGGCTTCAGCTTTAACCGGTGTGAGTGTGTGTGCATGAGTGAGTGAGTGAGTGAGAGTGTGAGTGAGTGAGTGAGTGAGTGAGTGAGCGTGCGTGCGTGCGTGTTAATACGCACCTATTCGCGGGTTCGTATTTGAACGTTGTTACTGCATGTGTGTCATTACGGTGGGTGCCGATGACACTTACATTGGTTCCACAGCTGCTTTCCAAATCCAACATTCCATGCTTTTGTGTATATAATATCATTATGTATTGTGAACTGTATAACCAGCCTGGCGAGACAGTGCAAACTACACACACTCAAGAGACCTGCTTTAAAATGATCCGTTACTCATATTATAAAACACTTGTTTGCCTGGCCCAGAACCGATTATTTACAGCCCGCCCTAATATTGTTAGATTACAGGTACATCATAACATGCACGCATTACCTCATCACAACGAGCTTTAAAACAGCCGCAATATCCGAGTAACGCCAATGCGAGAGTACATGCGTGATGGTACAGGTCTTCGTGTAGACGCGTGCCAGGTATGACTGAGGGATCGTGTCTCGGTTAATATGACCTGTAACCTACATGTACAGGGCTATGGCGATTTCCTGTTTACCGCAATATGATTCCATTCTGATTGACCCCCGTAGTCACATTAAACAGTTCATTACAAATAAACATAGTATCATCAAATATTAAGGCTTGTTGTACCTTTCCACATTTTGTCAGTTAGGTAATTGCATTATATTCTTTCAGATAGAACTTGCTAGAAGTATCATACTCCCTCGAAAACCTCAGTGCAGGGCATAGCCCAGATTCCAGCTGTGTATCATTTATTTTTTCCCAGCAACATACAGGTGCGCCAAGGTGTTAAACGTCTAGCACGTGTATTACTGTTGAGAATTGAGATAAACACCGCTTGTACAGTAGTTCATTCAGGGCGATTCTGGGTTTTTTTAAGAACACGATCATATGTTTCTAAAGGATGCAACTGTGCATATCACCTTGCTTTAGACGACTGGGCCACTTGTAACCCCATCTGTCAGTAAGCCAACTTATAACCCCAACTAAACTGTTGAAACTGTTGTTGTCTTTAACAAACCATTCACTCAAATTGACAGGAACCAACTCACATTCTTAAATTTACCCCGCTTTTCTTTTGTTTCTAGATAGAAACCTACAAGCAATACTCGACACCCTGAACACGTGATAATCACTTACAACTGTGGACAATATTTTGACATTATGGAGGTGAGTGTACGATGTAATTGTTTTTCCTATTGAAACTCTGTGGTTCAAGAAAATGTGTCAACATTTACTTTACTGCATATCGAGTGTGAGGATAATTAGGCATCTGTCACAGTGGCAACATTTCTGTCTAAAGTGTCCAAACCGTGTGTCAGCTGTTTCCCCAGTGCGATGAGTCTTCCGAAACATGTCACTGCCCAAATGCTACCGGTAGGACAGGACATGCTTCCCCTTTTCGCGAACACCTGGTGTCATCACTTTTAGTGATCCATTCAAATTGTCACCGCTGTTTTGTCTTTAAAGCCTCAAAATATTGTTCTGTGGATAATAATACTCGATACTTTTATGCTCTGGCGTTGGCGGTATAATATAATTCACTGCATCAACAACATTGATGCCAAGATTGTGTAAAATCTGAACCTTAACTCACTTTGCACTAGAGTGTTCAAACAAAGAAACTACTAGCTATATAGAAGAAAGGCAAACTAGAGTTCTCTATTTAATTAATGAAGCAGGGACCCCTTAGGATCCGGGGTAGAGTGAATGAGTGAGTGGGTGAGTGTTTAACGTCACATCGGCAGTGATTCAGCCATATCGTGAAGAGAAGTTATACATTAATAAAACAAATATTTAGATTAAATAAAAACCTGTCAAACGATGGACAGTACAATAACTAGAATATCACAGATGCGATGTAAAACTAGTTGAGAATATTAAAAAGCAGTAAGTAAGAGTGTGGGTAGAATAGGTCTTCTCAACCAATGATTGCCGTTATCGGCGACCAACGGGATCGGGTGCTATTCACAGGTGCAGGACGCACATATCTGAAAGCGAAAAACAAGATAATAATAATTAAAGTGACGGCATACCTAATCTCTCACGGTTAACAGCCAGTGCACAGAGAACACAGCAAACGCTATCTTTATAGGACCAACATCGACTCGTGTTTCGTAGTATGTCTTCTAGTGTAATTACTACTTGCGTTAGGTGAAGAATTTCCTGTTCACTTTGGCACAATGGTGCCTCCAGTGCGGAAACATGCCTTCTTACAATGTGTGGTGATTCAGATACATGTATTAATAAGCACACAGCTGGGTATCGGTCTTGCAATATCAGATATCAAAATCAGTTCAGACTGTCACAAACTAGCTTTAAGCTGTTGTGTTAGGCCAGAGAGCCTAGCTGTCCTCCATACTTTCCAGAAATGTAAGCGAAAGTATATGTTCTACATTAAAGCGGCCTTGAATATCTAGTTTTCCCTCAATACATTACGATTGAGACCTGTGAAGATCCGGGGTAGAATGGGTCTTCAACAGCCCATGTTTGTCGTAAGAGGCGACTAACGGGATCGGGTAGTCAGGCTCGCTAACTTGGTTGATGCATGTCATTGTATCCAAATTGCGTGGATTGATGCTCATGATGTCAATCATTGGATTGTCTGGTCTGCTGAGTAAGGCGTTAAACAACAAACAAACAAAATGAGGTAGGTGGCATATCCACCGTCACATGTAGCTTGATTCCCTGATGTATATACATTGAACTTTGTCTGAATCCATTCGATGTTTGTCGTAATTGGGAAACATGCATCATTGCCTCATATGATATTCTTATCTTATGGCACATTACATGTGTTGATTGGTGAATTATCAAATAACTGAATCAAACTGAATGTCCTTCTTCATGTTCAAATACATCAGTTGCTGTAAACAAGCCAAATGACTATTTAGCTTGAGTCATATTTGGTGAATATGTTATCATGTTCAAGCTGGTCAACATTGACGTGTGAGCTCACCATGTGATCTGATTTGTCAATTAATTGTAGTTCCAACAATGTTAATGTTCATCACGAGTAATATAGTAGTCAGGGTCAAAGACGCGAGTAAGTCATTACTGTATGTTCTGCTATTGATCGCTGAATGTGGGTAATGGACATGACGGGTGTTGTCATACGTTGTCTCGAATATTTGAATTAGAATTAGAGTTATCAGAAATTTTGTCATTGCGATATGAGCAATGTACCCCCTCCCCCCCCCGCCCCCCCCCCCCCCCCCCCCCCCCACACACACACACACCGCTCCGACTCCCTCTACCTTTCTACTTTACTACTTATGAATATAGGATGACTGTGATAGATAGATTTGTATTCAGTGCCGGAAAGTATTTATCATGTCATACGCGGTGTGTGTCAAATCAATATTTATTCTGAAACCACTCTTAGACCAATTAATCATTGTCATGTGCGTTTTATGTACCTTAAAAAGTCTTATCTCAGAGTGTATTTACATACTAGCCTGTTGGGATTCCGGGAATAGGTCCTTAGCAACAAGGAAATGAACAGTGCTATTTACGCATTACATGTGTACGTGGTCTCGCGTGGTTTTTTTCACCCCGAAATGATATCTGTAAATTCAGTTCACAATACGTAATGATATTATATACACAAAAGCATGGAATGTTGGATTTGGAAAGCAGCTGTGGAACCAATGTAAGTGTCATGGGCACCCACCGTAATTACACACATGCAGTAACAACGTTGAAATATGGAAATCGTTGAAAAGGAATACATTTCTGGTTTGTTATCATTCAGGCGATGTATATAGTGCATTTTACATTTGACCGATTGGCCTAATTTAAGAGATAAACATACAATACTATTCATGGAGCTAGGTTACCTGTAAATATGACTGCGCCAAGTTGATTCTGGAGCATGATCGAGAAAAAAGTTAGTTTAGAATGTAAATATTAGCTTCGATGCGACCGTTAAATCAGTGTTTCAGTCAGAGGTGGTTATTGTGATTTGACACCTTTGATAGACCAATGAGAATCGAGTATTTTCTAAATGTAAGGTAGAATCACATGTGCATTAACAATGTGTTGTATTTCAGGATTCTCAAGTTGTGGACTTAAACGTTGGTGGTCGACATCTGACAACCTCCCTGTCCACCCTCACCAAGTACCCGGACTCCATGTTGGCCACCATGTTTAGTGGAAGGCATCCCTAAGCCAAGGACAAAGATGGCCGCTACTTCATCGATGTAGAAGGGGATGTGTTTGTTCATATCCTCAACTTTCTGAGATTCGGGAAAATGCCTCCACCCGAAAGAGCACAAGAGGTTAATGAATATGCGGAGTACTTTGAATTACAGGAACTGAAGGCACCTGTCCCCGAAGACTTTGAACAAGTGCTCTACGGAATATGGAAAAAGGAGCTACCTGACTACCAACGTCACTGGGATTGTGTGAAAAGGGAATTGAACAATATTTCCACAAGTTACTTTTACATTTGCACAAGAAAGTCTGATTGTGGAAAACTGCCTACAGATATAGATGCACTGACCCCAGGCAATTATTCCACTATTGAATTATCTTTCCACTCAAACGTATCTATCTTTTTCAATCTTCTTGCAGTCGACCTGAAAAGACTTAATGTCTTCACCGACTCTTGTCTGAGGGAATGCCCGGGTTGTGATTGTAGAGCAGCAATGGGATTCAGAATTGGACGATGATCCAAAATTGTCACACATTGAGTCGACAGATAATTTTGATGAAAGGAATGTGAATCAGCCGTGGCATGGGTGGAGAGCTCTGTTGCCTGCTGCTGTGATTTTGAAGCGCTGGGTCATTGGCTAATGTTCGTCTAATTGATGATCAAATCTAGCAAGACCTACTAGTATTATTACGGAACATTTCTTTTCAATGTATATAGACTCAAACTCAATCAGGATACTGATGCAAGACAACTATTAACAGAGCAATTTACGTTTTGCTGATTCTCTAGGTTCTTAATTTCCTTGGGATTTCCGTGTCAGAATAGGTCCATGGTATGCCATATGTGATGCAAGTGCCGACTAGGGTGGATACACTGGCTGACTGTTTGCCACTTGTACCAGGGTTTTAGATGAGTGAGTGAGTGAGGTTTAACGCCGCTTTTAACAGTATTCCAGTTGTGTCACGGCGTGTCAGCTTAATGTGGGAGGAAAGCCCCAAGTGATGCAAGTCTCTGACGTTTACCACTTCGGTGAAACCCACGAGCAAGGGTATGGTGCTGACAAACCTAGAAACATAATCGGGGCGAACCGGGATTCGAACCCACAATCATAGGTTTCTGGCGTGCCCAAGGGACGCAACTCTGCACAGCGAATCGCGCCACCTTAGACGGCTGGGCCACCCGTGCCCCCGGGTTTTAGATGATCTTAAATAGCTGAAGTATTGCTGACTGTGGCGTTAAACAAATCCGTTGCCATTGTGCCGAACCAGGTGTTTTCTTTTGTCGCTTTTATGTAAGGCCAGGACACAAACATTTTTAAAATACTTACTTTTTGAATGTATGTGAATATCGTTAATAACTGAATTGATAAAAGCTTGCAGTATACTGGGTTCTTTTTCACTCTTGACTTGTTTTGAACCCATTGTGAGAGTGAAGAGTATTCAGAATTCAATGTTGGTCTTGGTTCTTTGTTCCTTGTGTTGGTTCAGTTATAGTAGAAATGTATTTGATGTGCGTTTCCTAATCACGGCACGAAAAAGCATCTATCCTGATGTTTTGAAGAGTGTTGGTATTGATGAAAATGCATACATTATGCAAGCATTCCAAATCATTTGGTTATATTTAGATGTATGCCTAGTTGGGAAATGTTGGAGAAATGCACACACTTACATCAGTGTCCAGTGGCAGCAGGTGGCGACACACAAACAAATTAATGACTTTTTCATGTGTACACATGTATTTGTGTTAATTTGGACAGTTTACAATTTCAAGCCCTATTTCAAACGTTAGAAATGAAACGATTAATGTATACCTCCCAGGCGAATAACATACAATCTACGGCAACCTATGCTTGCCGTAAAAGGCGGCTATGCTTGTCGTGAGAGGCGACTAACGGGATCGGGTTGTCAGGATGGCTGACTTGGTTGAAGCATGTCATCGTTCCCAATTGCGTAGATCGATGCTAATGATATCTATCACTGTATTGTCTGTTCCAGACTCGATTATTTACAGACCGCCGTCAAATAGCTAGAATATTGCTGAGTGCGGCGTAAAACAACAAACCAACCAACCAACCATCTTCATGCTTTAAGGCATAATCGTCGATTAAGCAACGTGGCACACAGGTGTTTGAGAAGGTGAAAGACGAAAAATAACAAATAATTAATTGATGTAACTTGTTTACACTAATAAACCCGCAACGATAATCATATTCTCCTGACAAAAGCGTACATGATGAATATACAGCTAGTTTGCATTTCAAGCTTTGTAGTGGAGTGTATAGTTGTATATAATGTTTATAATTGTGATTTCGTATACACTTGTCTAGTGGTAGTGCGTCCAACCGGAGAGCGGAAGGTCCGGGGTTCGATCCCCGGCCGCGTCATACAAAAAGACGTTGACTTGTGACGGTTGAGTCATGTGAATACAACCAACTTGTGCTTGTATCATATGTATTGTGTTATAAAATACCTACATATTTTACTGTTGCTTTTAGTGTCTTTTGTCTTTGTTTGTTAACGCCGCACTCAGCAATAGTCCAGCTACATTGTATATGACGGCGGTCTGTAAATAATCGAGTCTGGACCAGATACGATGACATTCATCAACCACGTCAGCCAGCCTGACAACCCGATCCCGTTCGTCGCCTATTACGGCAAGCATGGGTTGCTGAAGACCTATTCTACCCCTGCTTTTAGCGAGTAAAAACGTATTTACTCCGCATAAACAAAAGGACGAGAAGGAGGAGAGACGTAAGTGTTCCAGACTTGGAACATTATCGACAGAAGGGAGAGATCCACATTTGTCGTAGAACTGTCGGAATCGGAAATTCGAACAGACGATATGTGGACCTCGCAAGGGCTAAGAGATGACCGTCTGTACTCCTAAATTTGTTACTCTTAAATACATTGTTCCAGATTTGTGACCCTGCTTCACCATCAGAAAAACATCCTGCCATCCTTCGTTGATAGATACTTTCAGGTGAAGGTTTAATCGTGGATGAAGTCTGTACATTTCGTCCTGAGAATCTTAGCTGCATAAAGAGTTATGGTTATTACAGGGAACTTTGCTGACCCTGGAGTAACATCAGTAAAGTAAACATCACTCAGGCAGCTGCAACATTGCACGGTGATTTCTTTACAAGATTCGCAACCTCCATCGTAATGAGTGAGTGAGTGAGTGAGTATGGTTTTACGCCGCTTTCAGCAATATTCCAGCAATATCACGGCAGGGAACACCAGAAATGGGCTTCACACATTGTACCCATGTCGGAAATCGAACCCGGGTCTTCAGCGTGACGAGCGAATGCTTTAACCACTAGGCTACCCGACCGCCCTCCATGTAATGAAATGTAATGTTGTAAAATATAATATAAGTACTCATCACACACAAACACACACATATATATATAGGTAGGTGTGGAGGAAGGTCTGCACTCATATAGCAATGGGCATATGTGTGTGCGTGTGTGTGTGTGTGTGTGTGTGTGTGTGTGTGTGTGTGTGTGTGTGTGTGTGTGTGTGTGTGTGTGTGTGTGTGTGTGTGTGTATGCAATGCTCATATCGCAATGATAAAAGGTCTGACAACTTCAACACTTTATTATAATTCAAATATGACAACACCCCTCATGTCCGTTACCCACATTCAGCTATCAATAGCAGAACATACAGCAATGACGTTCACGCGTCTTTGACCCTGACTACTATATTACTCGTGATGAACATTAACATAGTGGGAACTACAATTAATGGACAAATCAGATCACATGGTGAGCTCACACGTCAATGTTGAGTGTCACATAGGACCAGCTTGAACATGATAACATATTCACTAACTATGACTCAAGCTACACAGCCAATTGGCTTCTTTACAGCAACTGATGGTTTTGAACATATAGAAGCACATTCAGTTTGATTCAGTAATTTGATAATTCACCACCCAACACATGTAAGGTGCCAGAAGATCAAAATATCATATGAGGCAATGATGCATGTTTCCCAATTACGACAAACATCGAATTGATTCAGACAAAATTCAATGTATATACATCAGGGAATCAAGCTACATATGACGGTAGATATGACACCTACTTCATTTTGTTCGTTTGTTGTTTAACGCCGCACTCAGCAATATTCAAGCTATATGGCGGCGGTCTGTAAATCATCGAGTCTGGACCAGACAGTTCAGTTATTGACATCATGAGCATCAATCCATGCAATTTTGATACGATGACATGCTTCAACCAAGTAAGCGAGCCTGACTACCCGATACCGTTAGTCGCCTCTTACGACAAGCATAGTCGCTGTTTACGGCAAGCATGGGTTGCTGAAGACCCATTCTACCCCGGATCTTCACAGATCTCGATCGTTATGTGTTGAGGGAAAACTAGATATTCAAGACCGCTTTTACGTAAAGTAGAACATCTACTGTCACTTACATTTCTGGGAAATATGGAAGATAGCTTGGCTCTCTGGCCTAACACAACAGCTTAAAGTACACAGCTGTGGGTATTAATACATGTATCTGAATCACCACAAATTGTAGCAAGGCATGTTTCCGCGCTTGTGGCAGATGAATTCGACGATCCCGCGAGACACTAAGGTACCATTGTAAGGTACCAAGCGAACAGGAAGTTCTTCACCTAACGCAAGTAGTAATTACACTAGGGTTGCGACCGAGTACGAAAACTGAACTCGAGTACCCAGCAGACAATACCCGGACTAGGTTGAAGATCTAGAAGAACTTCCTGTTCGCTTGGTATTCACTTACTTACGCTTCCTGTTCGCTTACTTGTATTCACATGACTCAACCGTCACAAGTCAACGTCTTTTTGTATGACGCGGCCGGGGATCGAACCCCGGACCTTCCACTCTCCGGTTGGACGCACTACCACCAGACAAGTGTATACGAAATCACAAGTATAAACATTATATACAACTATAAGCCCATTTCTGGTGTCCCCTGCCGTGATATAGCTGGAATATTGCTGAAAGCGGCGTAAAACCATACTCACTCACTCACTCACTCATTACCATGGAGGTTGCGAATCTTGTAATGAAATCACCGTGTAATGTTGCAGCTGCCTGAGTGGTGTTTACTTTACTGATGTTACTCCAGGGTCAGGAAAATTCCACCAAAATCAGGGTGTCCAGGAGAAACATTAATGATTATATTAACATTATCATTCCGTTATGAAATACTATGTCATTATAATTTTATGTAATATCTAAAATTAAAATTCCTTCATTACAAGTGAAGATAAAATTGATACCATACATGGTAAATGGTCTTCACAGGGATGCACTGAGAATTGATAAGACAATTTGTCGAGTAATTAGTCAAGGTAATTTTCAGCTCAATAGTCACAAAATGTTTGTTTGCTAAAAGATAACTAAAATGTAGGTGCCTTATATGTTGTAAGATGTCACATTATCACCATGATGTCACCTTATCACCGTGACAGTCCTTCTGGTTAGTAAAAGTGTTTGTAGCCAGTTTACATGAAAAGAAGATTGTTCATGTGTTCAACAATATGGTGATGAGTACATACATTATATTGTTCCACATTTCAGTTTCCTGCTGTCATCGACTTAAACGTAGATGGTCGACATCGACATGGTAATGTTCAAGAGTTAAAGAAGATTTACGTAAAATGTCTCATACATTGAATAAATGATTCACCTTTGGTCAGTATTTCATATTTCATCACCCTGTACTGTATCAGTTGTCTCCCTTATAATCTGTTTTCAGATATGTTTATGCGTGAACTGATGTTCATTGAAATGACGATGAACACAAATACTGTATTGTTCTATATTTCAGTTCCCTGCCGTCATCGACTTTAATGTGGGTGGTCGACATCTGACAACGTCCCTGTCCACCCTCACCAAGTCCCCGGACTCCATGTTTAGTGGAAGGCAGCCTGTGACCCAAGACAAAGATGGCCGCTATTTCATCGATGTGGATGCAGATGTGTTTGTTCACGTCCTCAACTTTCTGAGATTCGGGACAATGCCTCCCACTGGAGTTGAGAATGATACGAGACAAAACATTGAAATGCCATGAGGAGTAGCTACAGTTCCGACCGACCTTGCTGCTTGCAGAGCATGCATGCATATATATACACATTCACTTGGGTAGCAATATATGTGCAATTCAAAAAGGGGTGAGGCACTTGATAGGTTTAAACAATAACATGATGACATTATCTAATAGTGAATGTTTGGAAAGTAAATTCAGTTTATACATATTGGGTTTGATGTAGTAGAATCTGTGTAAAATTTGTTTTCTTTGTTTTCTGAAGATGGACATATAAACAAATAATGGAGTTCATTATCTATGTCAGATAGTTTACAATGTGGACATTTTCTTTCGTTTAAAACTATTTTCCCCAGATTCAAAAGGTCGATATGGTCACCAGTTCTAAACGTAAGTAGGACTCGCCAAACATTTTCCTGCACTACGTTTAAGTAATATTAAAAATTCAGGCAATCATTTTTTATGATACTACACATTGTGCCTTTTGAAGTCTTCTCTCTTGCACATGTCCGACATTGTGGATTGTAGACATTTATTTTGTCATGGACTAAATGTTATTGGCAGACCAACAACACAAACACCTTTAACCTTCAAAACACTCCCACTTCCATCCCACATTACCTTCGGCGCCCTTACAAACAAAGTCCACCCTGGCAGGAAAACCCCCACTCAATGCAGCATCCACTCATACCAATACAACAGCATGTAAAACCCGCCCATGTGCCAGAGATGCGGATCACTCGGATATAAACACCCCAGACAGATCAGCCTGCATCACCTTCAGCACTCCTGGACATCATCAGCTGTAATTGCAAATGAGACTGTAAAACAAGAAGAATCACTTGCCAGAAATATGGTCACTCTTACAGTGACGTGTATGGGGAATGCAATGATACAAGCTGGACCAATAAACAGTTACCGAACTTCCCAGAGGACTTCTGTTGAGACTTTCGAGATACAACATCAAGTTCAAACGACAGCATTCACTTAAGCTAGTTTTAGCTAGTTTTTCAGTAAATTCTGAGCGGACCCCCTGTGGTCACACCTTTTTCCAACTAAACTGGGCGGCAAAAGAAAGTATAGGTCGAGTTCCATGATCGATAAAAAAATAAGAAGAAAAGGTTTTGTTGTGAATTATAATATAATCGACTGAGGGGTAACACATGATTGATTAACCACAGTTTTGAATGAAATTGTGCAATTACAGGTAATGTAAGCTTAAGGTAAACAATGGTGGGGTAAGAAATTTCATTTTCAAAATTTCCGAGTAAGTCTAGCAGTATGGGGCCTGGCATTGTCGTGTTGAAACAATGTCCCCTGCTGTTGGTTTTGTGAGAAGGGAAGCACAGCTGGCTGCAACACTTGGTCTCTGTACTGCACAGCGTTCATATTTCCCGGTATAATCACCAAATCAGTCTTCTGATCTCCACAAATACCGCCCCACACCATGACACCTCCCCCGCCGAATGGATGGACCTCTCGAATACACGCCGGAGCCAAACGTTTAGTCGATAAACTCGTTTTCTGCCGTCATTTCGAAACAAGTTAAACCGACTTTCATTAGTAAACTGCACTCGACGCCAATTTCTCAGTTGCCCGCGTCGAACCTGCCTCGCCCATCGTAGTCTCAGGCGTCGATGATGAGCAGTCAGTACCATTCCTCGGAAAGGACGATACGCTCGGATTCCAGCAGCACGAAGTCGTCGTAGTACTGTACGTTGGCTAATGGGATGTCCCAACGCTGTTGCTGCCATCGCCGTTACGAATCTGTTTCGCAGGTGAATGAGCCGTATCTGACCGTCTTCCAGTGGTGTTGTCACATGGGGTCGTCCGGTTTCTAGGCCTGTCCTGTGTCCTTCCTGTCTGCCTGTACCGTTGAATCAGCCTGGCTACTGTCAATGGTATACAACCTAACCTTCTGGCAATTTGGACCTGTGTTGCCCCCATTTCGGTCATACCGATGGCTCTCTCTCTCTGCTCCTGTGACAGTCGTGGCATTTCTTTCGTGTGCTTTCATCACGCCTGGTTATACCCTGCAGACGGACGCATTTATACAGCTAACATGCACGTGCAGTTTATGCCATAGGCGGAAAACTGTTTCACCATTTTTTGTCACCGCACGAGCGCCGTCAAAGGTGGCGCGTTCCGGTGAGGTTATTTTGGTACCTGTTTCTGGGCAGTCATATTCCCAAGACCCACTTTCCACTAGTTATCGGGGGTGGTCAGGTAGCCTAGTGGTTAAAGCATTCGCTCGTCACGCCGAACACCCGGGTTTGATTCCCGACATGGGTACAATGTGTGAATCCCATTTCTGGTGTCCCCTGCCATGATATTGCTGGAATCTTGCTAAAAGCGGCGTAAAACCATACTCATTCATTCACTAGTTATCGCTTTTTTTAGGAAAATTATAAATTGCCAACTTATACTTTCTTTTGCCGCTTTGTTTAGTATTTAGATAAATGAAAACAAAACTTGTATTAGTGTTTATTGTCATGGTAAGAAGTAGATACAGACACACGCAAAACCATGCCCTGATATCATCCATAACATTATCTCCCAATTCACCCCAGCCTGCCTCCAACTCCGAAACAGACTGAGTCTGAAGCGGTCGTAAAATCTACAAGACAACTTACTCTTTCCGGCCCAACGAGGTACAGGTCAGCCGAAATTGCTTTGATAGAAGGCGACTTCTTAAATACTTAAAGCAACAACAAACAAAAACAACGATACTGCTATAGTGAATGTATCTTGCTGTCATGTGTCAATCTGCCATCGTAACAGATTAAAAACTGATAGATAACAACTGTTCTATTGAGGTTAGGTCATCGTGTGATGTGTCATGTGACTTTGTTTGACTTGAAGGCAACTTGCAGCTTGACACTACTTGTGTAAATCACGGAACAAGACGGCACGCCGAAATTACAGGAAACACTGTTATCAAGGACCAACATCAATCTATCAGCTGGTGCTTAGCAAAATGTCTTCAGGTGTAAGTATAGCCAGCATTAGATGTAAGATCAACTTGTCCTGATGACATTGCCGCCCCATCATGGTGTCGCGTGATCTCCGCTCCCACCCACCTCTAGCGCGAGGTGTATGCCTTGTTACATACTAAATTCACTTAATGTGTCACTCAATTTCACTATGGAAAAAAGCGAATCCAGTTTCTCGATGTAACACTCAATTTAATATCTGGACAATTTGGACAAACTGATATCTTTTATAAAGATACTGAAACGCATCAATATTTGGATTTTGCATCATGTCACCCGTATCATACAAAACGTAATATCCCTCACTATCTCGCAAGACGTTTTTGTACCATTGTTTCCGGGAATGATGTTACAACTACCCGCCTTGCTGAACCTTAGAGTTTGCATCAAAATTATCCCGCAAAGCTAATTGAAGATAGCATACGCAAGGCACTTCGCATTGAGCAACCAAAACTGAGAGAGAAGTCTGAAGAAAACGATTTGGGGAATAATTTAACTCTAATGTCTACTTTCAACCCTCATCATGAAAAAAACATTGTCCATGGTTCAACGGTTCCTGCCTTTATTAATCAAAGTATTCAAATGTAGAAGATATTGAGCAAATACAAAATTATCAACACCCAAAGACAACCTAAAAATCTTAGAAAGCTTAGAAAGTTTGTATTGGTTAAAAGTAACCATTTTATTACATGAAAATTCCATGACGTGAATTAAACCTACCACCTCACATATCGTGTTTAGTTTTGTAACCCACTGTTTTGCCACTGAGTCACCGGACAGGTGCTGAAAAATGTTATATGGCATGACTCCAGCTGGCCCATGTTGCAAATGTTGTTCTCTCGCACGTTTTGATCGAATTCCTTTGGACCACGAAACGGTGTATTAATTCACTGTAAGGTATTTCGTTGTTTTCTTAATTGTTCGGTATCTCTTGCATTTAGATGGCTCATAAGTGGGATAAAACACGCCAGCGAAAATCTAAAACCGCCAGTGAGGTACCATCGCTTTTCCGTTGCTCGCAATTTTACATTTCCCTCGGAGACATGTTTTATCCAAACCGTAAAGACTCCGAGTCAGAATAAGACGTCCTTGCATGTTTAACAAATTGCAGTGTCATTTCAAGACTGGACATGACTTGTATCGAAATATGACAAGGAATGTTATTATGGACAGACTTTTTTATATTCTACATACATAATGTTTCATGGCGACTTCTTGCCACTTCATCAGTTGAATGACAGGGTGTTGTTGTTGCTTTATATGTGTCTAAGAGGTCGCCTTCTGCCCAATGTGGGAGAACATGACTTATATACAAATGAAGCAAGTTTTTATTAGATAGATGTATTTACAGCCAGTCGTGAATAGGTTCACGTTATACAGTTAAGAGTGAGTGAGTAAGTTGGGTTTAACGCCGCTTTAACAGTATTCCAGTTATGTCGCGTCGTGTCAGCTTAATGTGGGAGCAAAGCCCGAAGGGATGCAGGTCTCAAACCTTTACCACTTTGGTAAAACCCACGAGCACGAGTATGGTGCTGACAAACCTAGAAACATCATCAGGGCGAACCGGGATTCGAACCCACAATCAGGTTTCTGGAGTGCCCAAGGGACGCAACTCTGCACAGCGAATCCCGACGACTGGGCCACACGTGCCCCCTATAGAGTTAAGAAGGAATTGATGGCGTGACCGTTGTTAAAAAAGAGTGTGACATGGTAATGATTAAAAGTTAAAAAAGATTCAAGAAAGATGCTCCATGAAAAACTCCCTTAAATAAATAATTCACCTTTGGTCAGTATTTCAGATTTCATCACCCTGTACTGTATCAGTTGTCTCCCTAATAATCTGTTTTCAGACATGTTTATGCGTGAACTGATTTTAATGGAGATGACGATGAGCACACATACTGTATTGTTCTATTATTTCAGTTCCCTGCTGTGGTTGACTTAAACGTGGGTGGTCGACATCTGACAACCTCCCTGTCCACCCTCACCAAGGACAAAGACTCCAAGTTGGCCGCCATGTGTAGTGGAGGGCAGCTTGTGAACCAGGACAAAGATGGCCGCTACTTCATCGATGCGGATGGAGATGTGTTTGTTCACGTCCTCAACTTTCTGAGATTTGACACAGTGCCTCCCCGCGGAGCAGCTACAGCTGTTCTGAAATATGCAGATTACTTTGAATTACACGCCCTGAGGAAAGGCATTATCAATGCTCATGGCACGCTGGAGATGCTCTATGACGCATGGAGGGGAAGGTTTTTTTATTACACTTCTCACTTGGAAGACGTGAAAAGGGAAGTGAGGAAGTTTAACTTTTCGTCAAGGTATTTTTATCTTTGCATACGTACCAATGATTGTTCATGTCGTAATCCTCCTGCGCATCAAACTGATTTTCAAGGGCTAGGTAAGATTGAGATACATCTTCCTGCTCTTGTTCATGATGATGAAAGGCGATCTTTGTTGCTTATTATTCTGGCACAGGACTTACAATGTATGGATATCTTCACAGATGAGGAAGAAAAAACAAGCGACTGTAACTGTCTCGGTGCAATGAAACTTCGGTTTGGCAATGCACCCGAGTCTACACTAAATGAACTCAAATGATTAAACAACGCCACCAACAGAAATTCGTATTTCGTCTATTTCTAAAGAGAATGTAAATGTATATTACTTTTACTTTCCTTCAAAGAGGGTGTAGACGATTGTGGCGATAGGTCCGATGTTGGGGTCAGGGCGTATCACATCAGGGTGGATATCAATCATGATACCACAAGGTTATTACATTGTTAACACAATTAACCTTGTTATTTTTCTACTTTCTATGCTTTGGAGACTATTAGTGCCTTAGAATTATTAATACTGACATGTGGATGTATGGGAATGGCTGTATAATAAAGACAATACAATATGCATGTACCCTGAAGTCGAACGGTTTTATATTAATGAGAAAAGACATTTCACGTGATTCCATAGCATATGATTGTAATATAGCCATTTAGTTTTCGATTATGCTTCCATTAACCAAAAGCAAATTAGGCCACGTCCATAACCAACTAATGCTACCTGACTGGCCGATAAGAGTGGGCTAGGTTTGTTATGCATTATTGCGCTGATCGTTTTCACTGATTTGTGTGTGAAGTTAATAGTGTTGGTTTACATATTTATAAAATATGACTTCAATAGTTTTTGTGTGTTTGGAGGCATAAACATGGAATTGCATCATCATCGGACATCATTTTTGGTCATTATGCATCAAACTTGGAAATATACTCACCATGTCTACCATAAAACTTTATGAAATCTTTACCGATGCTTTGAATGTTGATCAAACAGCTTCTTAGCAAGGGTCATGTGACGCTCTTTGAAATCATTGTACCCAGACGGGGCGGTCGGGCAGCCTGGTGTTTAAAGCATTCGTTGTCACGCCGAAGACCCGGGTTCGATTCCCGACATGGGTACAATGTGTGAAGCCCATTTCTGGTGTCCCCTACCGTGATATTGCTGGAATATTGCTAAAAGCGGCTTAAAACCATATTCTTTCACTCGTACCTAGACAGAGCATGCTCGGATAGATACCTAGACAGAGCATGCTCGGATAGACCTCAAAAGTTCTAAAATGTAGACACCAAAGTTTGGAGATGCTGGAATATTGTTCCACATACAGGGCAAGATTAATATTTATCTTTTGCACGTGACCTGTCAGGGAAAATAAATAAACATGACTCGTATTCAATAATGTAACCTCTAGTAACCTTGGCCGTAAACAGAGGTCAGGCACAATTTAATCAAATAGAAATCCAAACCTGTACATATAGTCTCAAGCAAACGTACACTGTATAGTGTCCGAAAGAAATGTTAAGATAATTGATGTTTTGAAGTGGACTTTCCCCAGGATCGTACACTGACAGTCAGCGGATTTATGGTAAGCTAATGGACATCTTGTCGGACATTGGTCATGTTTCGTGGGAATTCGGGGAAGAATACGTTCACAGTATCCCAGGGTGATTTTGTGTTGTCGCACGCAGACGGTGTAGGAAATAGGTAATGATATCAAACTTGATTGATACTGAATTATTTACAGTCCAACGTTACAAGGTTAGAGTGAAATGAATTTAACGCCGATTTGGACAATAAGTCCGCTATATCAAAGCGTGCTAGCTTGGTGTTGGAGGGAAGTTCCAAGGCTGCACAAGTCGAAGACGTTTACCACTTTGGTGAAATTCACAAGACCCGAGCATGGTGCTGACAAACCAAGGGAAATCTTCAGGGATAATCAGGGATTCGAGCTAATTAACAGCGGATCCTGATATGGCCAAGGGATATTGATCTGTATAAATCTTAACTTACTCTTACAGATCTTGTTTATCAAGTTATTATTTGTAACATGTCTTCACACGTAAACTGAGCGAGAATTGTTGAGACCTATTATAACGTTATCAAATATAATTGCTTTGTCTTAACAAAGCCATGGATCAAGACTTTGAAAGGCATTTAGAAGTAGTACACAAAAGGAAGAGAATTCATGGATGTCAACTTCTTTATTATGAGGAACAGAACGTTTCTGAGTATATGTCTACTCCTTCATCAGGTGAGTGAATAATATGAGGCCTCCCGGCCTCCCGTTTTCTGTTGTTCATTGCCATTTACTTATCAGTGACAATCTATTCCTGGCTTCCATTTGTCCATAACTATCAGCGCTAATTACTGTACAGTGTTGGCTTTCATTGTCTATTGCTAGTCAGCGCCAACTATCTGTTGGCTTCCCTTGGTAAGTTTCCACCATTTGTCATTTTATTACTTTTGTTGTTTTCAAGTGTACATATATATGCTCTCTGCCTCATAGCATTCACTCACCTGATGAAGGAGTAAGCACACACTCCGAAACGTTGTGTTCCTCATAATAAAGAAGTTGACATCCATATATTCTCTTCCTGATGTGCTACATTGTAGTTTTTCTAATCTTACAAAGCCTTTTGAAACTCGGGTAGCATTTGGATAAGTGGACTAGTATATAACACTTAGCACTGGATGTTCCTATCAGAAAAAGCTTTCCGAAATTGCAGCTGTTGTACACCAACGCTGCTGAGCCTATGAATGCATGCCATGCCTCTTCCAGTAGTATAGCAATATCAGTGCGGACTGTAAATAATTGATTAAATAATTCTGGGCCAGGCAAACAAATGCATGTCAACATCAGTAACCAATCACTTTAAAGCTCTCCTCACTTGAAAGGGTGTACTATACCCAGTCCCTTCAACTGTGTTATACTGTTCACAGCCCATATAAGATATTCTTGTATGGTTTCTATCAATTCTAGGGGGCACGGGTGGCCCAGTCGTCTGAGGCGCCGTATTCGCTGTGCAGGGTTGCGTCCCTTTGGCACGTTTGTGGTTTTACGCCGCTTTTAGCAATATTCCAGCAATATCACGGCGGGGCACACCAGAAATGGGCTTCACACATTGTACCGATGTCGGGAATCGAACCCGGGTGTTCGGCGTGACGAGCGAACGCTTTAACTGCTAGGTTGCCCAACCGCCCCGGTGGGTGAAGGGAGTGTATAGCAATGCGTGTATAGCAGTTGGCACCGGCTATATCAGGGAGACTTGTAAATGATCGAATCTGGACCAGGCAGACCAGTGGTTGATAGTGCGAGCATTTATATGAGGTCACCGCCTGTAACCAGTCGCATCTCGGTAAACATTCCGCTCTTACGAAAAGCATGGAGTATTGGTTTTGACACCTGCATCCGCTGTTTTGCTAAACATACAGTAAACACGTAGACATATATACCTGAGAATAGGTACATATTACCAATTGTGTCGTAAAACGACATTCACTCACCCCTTTAACAATATTTTCTCATCGTTAAACGATTTGCAGTTTTTGCATACGCCTTGATTCAATATTTTATCAACAAATTTTATATCATTAGCGACGTTAAGTACGCAAACTATTACATATCATTAGTGTAAGTAAACGAACAGTGGTAATTGTTTTCGGAAAGTAAAAGAGGTATATTTTAAATGGTATAGAAAACAGGATTGGTCGCCCATGTGAATAATACATTCAAGCCCTCGAACGCGTCTCCATCGAAACTCGTTCCACCCGTGAAGATCCGGGGTAGAATAGGTGTTCAGCAACTCATGCTTGCCGTAAAAGACGACTGTGGATCGGATAGTCAGGCTCACTGATTTGGTTGATGCATGTCTTTGTATCCCAGTTGCGTTGATTGATGCTCATGATGTTAGTCGATAGATTGTGTGGTCCACACTCGATTATTTCCAGACCTCCGTCATATAGCTGGAATAATACTATGTGCGGCGTTGAACAACAAACAAACAAACTCACTCGTCCTGTTCACATTCCCACTCAATGACACGCTCCTCCAACTGCCGTACAACCGTATGAGCAGACAGATGAGTCATAACGCGACAGGGAAGTAGCCAGTTACATAATAGGGAAAGTCCGCTGTTTCTCTCTTTCCTAGAAACAAAAGCGAAAGTAGACCATGTGGAGTTGATGGAAATTCCGACACGTCAGCTCTGATCTACACTCATGTCCAGCGCATTACTTCCAAGACTCCTTCATTGAAAAGACGCTTTTTACCCAGTGACACAACAATGGCGGTAAGTGTTACTGTTTTCAACCAGTGACAGAACAATGGCGGTAAGTGTTACTGTTTTCATGATCAACCAGTGACAGAACAATGGCAGTAAGTGTTACTGTTTTCACCCAGTGACAGAACAATGGCGGTAAGTGTTACTGTTTTTACCCAGTGACAGAACAATGGCGGTAAGTGTTACTGTTTTCATGATCACCCAGTGACAGAACAATGGCGGTAAGTGTTACTGTTTTCACCCAGTGACAGAACAATGGCGGTAAGTGTTACTGTTTTATGATCACCCAGTGACAGAACAATGGCGGTAAGTGTTACTGTTTTCATGATCACCCAGTGACAGAACAATTGCGGTAAGTGTTACTGTTTTCACCCAGTGACAGAACAATGGCGGTAAGTGTTACTGTTTTCATGATCACCCAGTGACAGAACAATGGCGGTAAGTGTTACTGTTTTCACCCAGTGACAGAACAATTGCGGTAAGTGTTACTGTTTTCACCCAGTGTCAGAACAATGGCGGTAAGTGTTACTGTTTTCACCGAGTGACAGAACAATGTCGGTAAGTGTTACTGTTTTCATGATCACCCAGTGACAGAACAATGGCGGTAATTGTTACTGTTTTCACCCAGTGACAGAACAATGGCGGTAAGTGTTACTGTTTTCACCCAGTGACAGAACAATGGCGGTAATTGTTACTGTTTTCATGATCACCCAGTGACAGAACAATGGCGGTAATTGTTACTGTTTTCACCCAGTGACAGAACAATGTCGGTAAGTGTTACTGTTTTCATGATCACCCAGTGACAGAACAATGGCGGTAAGTGTTACTGTTTTCATGATCACCCAGTGACAGAACAATGGCGGTAATTGTTACTGTTTTCACCCAGTGACAGAACAATGTCGGTAAGTGTTACTGTTTTCACCCAGTGACAGAACAATGGCGGTAATTGTTACTGTTTTCACCCAGTGACACAACAATGGCGGTAAGTGTTACTGTTTTCAACCAGTGACAGAACAATGGCGGTAAGTGTTACTGTTTTCATGATCACCCAGTGACAGAACAATGGCGGTAAGTGTTACTGTTTTCATGATCAACCAGTGACAGAACAATGGCGGTAAGTGTTACTGTTTTCACCCAGTGACAGAACAATGGCGGTAAGTGTTACTGTTTTTACCCAGTGACAGAACAATGGCGGTAAGTGTTACTGTTTTCATGATCACCCAGTGACAGAACAATGGCGGTAAGTGTTACTGTTTTCACCCAGTGACAGAACAATGGCGGTAAGTGTTACTGTTTTCATGATCACCCAGTGACAGAACAATGGCGGTAAGTGTTACTGTTTTCATGATCACCCAGTGACAGAACAATGGCGGTAAGTGTTACTGTTTTCACCCAGTGACAGAACAATTGCGGTAAGTGTTACTGTTTTCACCCAGTGTCAGAACAATGGCGGTAAGTGTTACTGTTTTCATGATCACCCAGTGACAGAACAATGGCGGTAATTGTTACTGTTTTCACCCAGTGACAGAACAATGTCGGTAAGTGTTACTGTTTTCACCCAGTGACAGAACAATGGCGGTAATTGTTACTGTTTTCACCCAGTGACACAACAATGGCGGTAAGTGTTACTGTTTTCACCCAGTGACAGAACAATGGCGGTAAGTGTTACTGTTTTCATGATCACCCAGTGACAGAACAATGTCGGTAAGTGTTACTGTTTTCACCCAGTGACAGAACAATGGCAGTAAGTGTTACTGTTTTCACCCAGTGACAGAACAATGGCGGTAAGTGTTACTGTTTTCACCCAGTGACAGAACAATGCCGGTAAGTGTTACTGTTTTCACCCAGTGACAGAACAATGGCGGTAGGTGTTACTGTTTTCACCCAAGTGACAGAACAATGGCGGTAAGTGTTACTGTTTTCATTATCACCCAGTGACAGAACAATGGCGTAATTGTTACTGTTTTCACCCAGTGACAGAACAATGGCGGTAAGTGTTACTGTTTTCATGATCACCCAGTGACACAACAATGGCGGTAAGTGTTACTGTTTTCACCCAAGTGACAGAACAATGGCAGTAAGTGTTACTGTTTTCACCCAGTGACAGAACAATGGCGGTAAGTGTTACTGTTTTCACCCAGTGACAGAACAATGGCGGTAAGTGTTACTGTTTTCGAGGAAAAACATACCACAAAGCGTAGAGGGTATTTCACAAATTTCCCTCATTGTCTGAAGTAATTAATATTTTTTAAAGTTAATTAATAATAAATCTGAATCACTGTAACAGTCCCGGTCATATTCTGGTCAGTGCTAAGTATTATATATAGTTGTCCCTAAAACAAAACCTACTTTTTCAGAAACCTTAGTGTGTCCTGGACATGAAATCATATGTTAACATTGAAATATAGGGATGCACTTTCTGTTTTCATCATATTTGTGGAGGTACCCTCAAATTCGCGACTTTGCAATCCGCGTCGAGCGTCATTTTTGTACTGCAACAAAAAGGCCACAAACCTATGATTGTGGGTTCGAATCCCGGTTCTAGGTTTGTCATCACCAGACCCGTGCTCGTGGGTTTCACCGAGGTGATAAACGTCTGAGACCTGCATCCCTTCGGGCTTTCCTTCCACATTAAGCTGACACGCCGTAATATAACTGGAATACTAATAAAAGTGGCGTTAAACCCAACTCACTCACTCACAATACCATTCCCGGTTATATTGGGTGTACTAAAAAGTATTATGTGCTTGTCAACTTATCAAAATGTCACCGCAGTTTAAAGATCTGATACTGCGTCGTATATCAGTATCATATGTAGGCGTTGTGTGTATAGCAACAGCTGCAGGATGTCAAATGTGCAGATAATATTCATGTGTACAAGGGTTTAAGTACACGCTCTAGTGGCCTGATCGGCGTACAAATAGCTGTCCTTGGAGCGGAGCTGGTACAGGGAGTGCGTGCAAAGCATTCACATTTGTCCTGCTTGTTATAACCAGAAACCAACAACATAAACGTTTCTACCTTACCTCAAGTCAGTTTGAGTTATACAATATTCCTCAGCTATGAACTCGAACAAATTTAACCGGTTCTATAACGAATGGTAAAAAGTAAGTCTAACACACGCTGGTCTTACCAAGCTAATTCTCCGTACAAAAGTCTTCATAAATCTTGTATAATACGTTTTGAAACTGTGACTAATCTAGCACACGTCCAGGTTTTCCATAGCCTTGGGTCACTATGCCCCCGATAATATGCGATGGGTAGTCTAGTGGTTAAAGATCAGTCTGCTGAGATAAATTCCATGCATTCCCAAAAGTATACTTCCCGAAGCCGCTTAAATAAATCAAACGAAATTGTGTAGAATTTCCATTGTATATATACTAGTATATATATATATCCCTCGCCTCATAGCTTTGTGGGTCACAATGACCCTAAACATGTCACGAGTCAAATGATATTTTTAGATCATTATTACACGAACTGTGGCGCAGAACCGCTTCTCTTTCACATACCAATCTTCGAAAAGTTTATATGTCGCTATACGGCTCAGACATTACCGATACGACGCTAAACCTTCGATTTGAAGATAAAACAAAACCAAATAGAAAAAGACTTACCATTTAACAGATTTGACCTTATTTGCCTAGTAAATATATTTATCGAGGTCGTCCATAAAAGTGTTTTCGGAGTATGATTAATAATCATAATTTCTCCGATGAAGATTATAGTTACAATCACATGACTGCGAAGCCCTGGATTATCACTGGGCGCCTCGTTATGATATTAAAGGAATATTGCTAAAAGTGGCCTGAAGCTTTACTCACTCACATGCTCCTTCGTCTTTTGACCGCCTCCGTGGTCTAGTGGTAATGCGTCCGCCCGGAGAGCGGAAGGTCCGGGGTTCGAACCCCGACCGCGTCATACCAAAAGACGTTAAAAGATGGTACTTGTTGTTACCCTGTCTGGCGCGCGGCATTAAGGGGATAAAACAAGGACTGGTCGGCTCGGAGTCAGTATGCTGTGTCTGAGTGGGGTATTCATGTTAAACTGCGGCATGGTATCTCAGTGAGCTAGCACTATAAATCGGCATCAGTCCGGACTAGTACAAGCAGCCACACAAACACATGCACGTCGCTATATAAGTGCAATAATCTTGGACGCGACGTTAAACCCCATTTCACCTCACCTTTCGTCTTTTGAATCAGGCGGTCGGGTAGCCCAGTGGTTAAACCGTTCGCTCGTCACGCCGAAGACCCGGGTTCGATTCCCGATATGGGTACAATGCGTGAAGCCTATTTCTGGTGTCTCCCGCCGTGATATTGTTGGAATATTGCTTAAAGCGGCGTAAAACCACACTCACTCACTCACTCACTCTTCGATTCGTAACCGGAATGAGTTGTGTACATATGAGTGAGAGAGTGAATGAGTTTGGTTTAACGCCACTTTTAACAATATTCCAGTTATATCACGGCGTGTCAGCTTAATGTGGGAGGAAAGCCCGAAGTGATGCAGGTCTCAGTCCTTTACCACCTCGGTGAAACCCAAGAGCAGGGATATGGTGCTGACAAACCTAGAAACATAATCGGGGCGAACCAGGATTCGAACCCATAATCATAGGTTTCTGGCAAGTGTAAGGGACGCAACTCTGCACAGCGAAACGCGGAGCCTTAGACGACTGGGCCACCCGTACCTATGTACAATGACTGATCAACGGCGATGTCCATTATTCCTAGCTGCCTTTCTGAACGTTTGATAAGTTGGAGGTACCATGCACTCAATAACCTAACGTATTGACTTGTATCAGTACTGGCAATAGCATCTCTCACAATGAACGCCAGTTACTCTCAATCCGTGAAGATTCCGGGGTAGAATAGGTATTCAGCAACCCATGCTTGCCGTAAAAGGCGACTATGCTTGTCGTAAAAGGCAACTAACGGGATCGGGTGGTCAGGCTCGCTGACTTGGTTGATACATGTCATCGATCCCAATTACGTGGATCGATGCTCATGATGTCGATCACTGGATTGTTTGGTCCAGACTCGATTATTTTACAGACCGTCGTCATATAACTGGAATATTGCAGAGTGCGGCGTTAAACAACAAACCAACCAACTAACCAACCAGTTACTCTCAAGGATGAATACATGATGGGTGGAAAACAGGATCACATTGCATTACGAAACCCGGTTATTCCATTGATGCATTGATGCATGTGATTGTGAAGGTGCCAGTGGAGGGGCACGACTGCTCTCACCTTATGCCGGGTGTCATCACTACCAGTATTTGATAGCATGCTTCATCTTCCCGAGTTAAGGGGGTAAACTGACTAGAAAAGTCCATTTCCACCCTTGCCGAACAAGGCTGGAATTATGGAGTTACATTTTGTAGTCAGTTTACTCCCTTACCTCTGGAGATGAGCATGCTTATGATACAGTCGGAATCGTACAATGGACTTCTATTAGAGATTTCTTATGATTATGGAAATGCTTGTGTCGTTTTTATTTTTTATAACATTTAGATAACTGTTAGCATTGATTTACCGGTAATATGTTTCTAGGGAAAGCATTCATAAATCTTACCGTCTGGTATTTATTATTGGTTTCTAAGAACTATGAACCTTTGGAAAACATACAATATAAGTTTTAAAAAATGTCGGTATGTCATAGTTTAACCTTATATCTGGTCTTCTTCTATACATATGTTTCAGTTTCCTCAAATCATAGATCTAAATGTGGGAGGGCGGCACCTGAGCACCCGTATTTCAACTCTCACAAAGTACCCTGATTCCAAGTTGGCCGATATGTTCAGTGGGGAAGATGTTATGCCAAAAGACAAAGATGGCCGGTTCTTCATCGATGCGGATGGCGACGTATTCGCTCACATTCCCAACTTCCTGAGGTACGAGATGCTGCCCCCTCCCGACCAGGCAGCTGCTGTACACAAATATGCAAACATTTTTGGCATTAAGCCTTTGCTTGCTATACATTTACAGTGGGGACCAGTCTTTGCACAGGCTTTGAGAGACAAGTGGAAACGTGGAATAGCCGGGTATGACGACTGCCTGAATCAGTTGCGGGAAGGCCTCATGGCAAGTCGGTATCACAGTGGTGTCTTGTACATCCAGTTCTCGGATTCCTCTCAACACATGTTCACTCTGTGCAAGGTGGCTGGTATTCCTGAGGGACATCAGGTCATCAACGTCAAATACTCCTCCTCCACAATGGATGGGACCAATCTTGTCCATTTCCTCAATGAGGACCTGAAGCGTATCGGTGTTCACCTTCAGCCGGGGGACTTCCGACCAGAACCAAAGTGTGGTTGTCGCGTGGCTTTTCGGTACATGATAAAACATGAGTAACTGATGTACCCATATTGTCACATTGTGTGGTTTGGTGCGATTAATGTATACCTCCCAGGCGAATAACATACAATCTACAGCAACCTATGCTTGCCGTAAAAGGCGACGATGCTTGTCGTGAGAGGCGACTAACGGGATCGGGTTGTCAGGCTGGCTTACTTGGTTGAAGCATGTCATCGTTCCTAATTGCTCAGATCGATGCTAATGATATCAATCACTGGATTGTCTGTTCCAGACTCGGTTATTTACAGACCGCCGTCAAATAGCTGGAATATTGCTGAGTGCGGCGTTAAACAATCATCCAACCAACCAACCATCTTCATGATTTTAAGCATAATCGTCGATTAAGCAACGTGGCACACAGGTGTTTGAGAAGGTGAAAGACGAAAAATAACAAATAATTGATGTAACTTGTTTACACTAATGAACCCGCAACGATAATCATATTCACCTGACAAAAGCGTACATGATGAATATACAGCTAGTTTGCATTTCAAGCTTTGTAGTGGAGAGTATAGTTGTATATAATGTTTATACTTGTGATTACGTATACACTATAAGCTGTGCCTGTACCACATGTATTGTGTAATAAAATACCTACATATTTTACTGTTGCCTTTAGTGTCTTTTGTCTTTGTTTGTAAACGCCGCACTCTTCCAGCTATATGACGGCGGTCTGTAAATAATCGAGTCTGGACCAGATACGATGACATGCATCAACCACGTCAGCCAGCCTGACCACCCGATCCCGTTCGTCGCCTATTACGGCAAACATGGGTTGCTGAAGACCTATTCTACCCCTGCTTTTTGTGAGTAAAAACGGATTTACTCCGCATAAACAAAAGCACTAGAAGGAGGAGAGACGTAACACTGCAAACACGAAAACGTCGTTTTTTTCCGTATATGGTCATTGGACGGAAAAACGACTAAAAGTTCATTAAAATTGATTAATTGGCGAGCGTCTAGAAAGTGTCCGGAAAAGGGTCGAGTTTTTCAAGCGTAAAATGGACGGAAAAACGATGCTTTTTGCCCCGCCTTGTACAACTGTTAACGGCCAATGAGATGGCTCTGGTCCCCCGACGCACGTGATGCCTAAGGCTTCCTTTCGGAAGCATTAGGTTTCGTATTTCTGGCATGCCTTGCTCTAGTATCTGTCGCGCGTAGTGGAGCGAGATTTGCTGATAAGCCAGTTTTAGGACACGTAACATGTTAAAGGAATTCAGACACGCGCAAGAAGTCAAACCAAACCATGTTACCAAGTTTATTCTGATAACATATCCCTCCGCTTACACAGTTACCTCTATCGGATAATGGGTTGTGTTTCATTTGGTTATAACAGTAACTATTTATTTATGTGAAGTTTACAAGATATACGGCTTTTCCATTGGACGAGAGGTCGGTCACATGACGTTTTTCACGTGACTATATTCTTGAAATGACATAAACACTGACCACTTCCACATTTCTGGGGAAATCCCTGGGAATTTCCTGGTACATGTACGAATTCATATAGAAGCGTTGTTTCTCGTCATTTAGACCCTTTAGTTTTGAACTTAGCGTCCTAGCTTACTCTGGGATAAGTCAGAGAGTTTGGTTGCATAGCCCGTTTAAGGATACCCTCGCTACAACCCATCCTAGAGAAATAAAAACGAAAAAAACCAAAACATCCAAACTATCGTAGTGACAATCTACAGCAATCTATGAGTTTATCTTAGTATCTATTTGACACATCTTTACGATCACCTTTCAATGATCGGCCAATTGATCAGTGATGACAAAGGCTTGAAATAACCACAGGTTTATTAACCACTTCGGAAATATCTCCCGTCACGTTTATCGTGTCGGCCATTTTGACGTATTGTACTTGATGTAAATGTATTACGATGCTCTGTCATTGTGACTGACTTACTGAGGCAATTCTGTAACAGATCTTCTCATCTACTGAGGATATTGTTTGGAATTCATTTCTTATAAACAGACTAAAAGGGATGTTCCTCGCTTTTGGGGGAACTATTTTATTCCGGGATGGCCTATTAAAGCTAGTAGTAAGTGAAGGCACCATGCGTGTATATGATCGGTTATTATATGTGTTTAAATTACTGTTTTGGGCGTTAATAAAATACACTGACGCAAGTATATTCTAATCAAATCAATTGGATAATTGAAGCAGCCTGGTTCCCCGGGTATGCTGCGCTGGCGCTACACTGACCCAGACAATGACTGCACAATGGCCGCCTCCACGAGACGAACAAACATGGCGGACACGCCATGTATTTACTATAGAAAAACGCTAGAACGGGTGGTTAAATATTTTTCTTAGCATTTTCATGAATGCTCTTGCAATGTATATGTCAAGAGAATAACGTCCGTTGTTACTTTTAGTGAAGGAAAACATTATTTAAGCTGTTTCGAGACTCGAAAGTGTTTGTCACATCGGTGAAATTTAAACAATGACACACACCACATTTTCAACAGTGATATGTGCGTTAATATTTCGTGTCAGCTCACTGTTATCACGAAATCGTATACATGATACGATCTCCATTTTGTAAATTTGATGAAGTAAATATCGCCGATTATGCCCCGTATTTTACCATTGTGAAATGGTGGTTTAGCGGAATTATTGAACGCCCAGTATCCTTAACAATCGTGTTTAATGATAGGGTCTGTCATTGGTTCCGATATTTGGCCTCTGGATTTTATTCACATGAAAATCCATTTATTTGACATTTGTTTTCTTATTACACAATGAAATAAATCATAAATATAACTAATAATTTTGGAATCATATTGGATTAATTAGTTCTTGTTAAAATATCGGGTCTGAATGGGATAATAATAAAGAATATGATCATAATTAATTTAGTACAGTGGCATACACATCCATGAGTATTCTATATGATGCAATATAGCCACTGGGGAATCCGTGTACAGAACAACTTAAAGAAATGTGCATACCATCATTATTGAAAAATAGTTATGATTATAATTACCATGTTAGATGAAATATCTGTGTACGAAATTATCTACCAATAAACGACTCAATAAAAGAAGTTAAGTTACATTATTGTTCAAGCAAAGGACAAAAACCCAGCATGATCATAAAGGACCACTCGCTAATTAGCTTCTTGTTTACTTAAGAGCAGAGTTGGCCATGTTAGATGATATAACCAAAATCCAGGCGCTCCGGCGGGGGACTAACTGGTCTTGGTATTGTGTGGTATGAGCTGTGACGTAGACCCAAGAGAATAATTTTAAAAATGAGACCAACTCAAGTCTATAATGATTGGGAAAGTCTAGATTTCAACAGCTCTAGTCTGAAATTAAGAATTGTTCTGTGCTCCTTTTTAATTGCATTATTTTCATTTTGTAGACATGGATAGACCAACCAGGAAAGAAATTGATGGAATATTAATATCACATGTTACCACTGATTCAGTCAAATTCATCACATAATAATATATTAGTATTTAATATTACGACATTTGATTATTAGGGCATGATCATGTACATGTTCACTGTAGTAATGTACATACTAGTCAACTTGATTATATTTTTATTATAGTGTAGCGCAGCATCAACGATTACTATATCATCCTCACTTTTCATTGATGTATTGACATCGAACAATGGACGACAATTCGAAAGTCTTATTTGAGCTATAAATAGCTTCAATAGGGACAGTGCCGATGTCAGTACAATTTTCGCAGTTAAAAATATGCATCTACAAAATATAATCTGAAGCAGCCAAGAACAATATTTTTTATTAACGCTTACTTTCATGGATATAATTAAGGCAATCTAGTCTTAATAAATAGTTCTAGACTTGAGTTGGATTCCTTTTAAATTTATTCTCTATGGACTGGGATACGTACAAGAGCGACAGTATCGCATGGAGAACTGGAGAACTGGGTCAGTGTAATCGGATATGTTGTGGAGTTTCGGGTTTGGACTGTTTGCTGAATAGGGCTCACGATCATGGGCACAATGTATAGATTAAACCATTAGCACCTCTGTTCATATAAGATATGTTATTGTGATTTGAAATCTCTTTTGAACAATTGCGAGTTATTGTATACTCTGTATTCTTTCGTTATGGTAGAATATTTATTTTTGCTATGCTGCTTGTTGAATTATCCACAAATAATGAGAACTACAACGTAAACCTCTCTCTGGAGATATACAATAATACTACTGAAGGGCAATCTGACTACTCGACTCATATTTCTTTCTTAAATACTGTCCGTTACAGGAATTCTCATCATTATATTATACTTTGTATAGTTTAAAAGTCAAATAATGGCAAATTGTGTATCTTTCTACATTTTGAATTCATTATAATTTCTGCAATAAAACCTTAACATCAGATAGTGATATAAACGAATATGATCAATACTGTGATAAATGAATGATTAATTTCGTATTATGAATTAAATAAACTGAAATATGATGGTAAAAACAAATTATTTTAATCTGTTCGTGTGAGAAGGTAACGAGAGATCTAGGCAACTCACTAACGTAACCATTTGTGAAAAAATCAAATATTCAAAGTTTAGGGGTTTGAACATGTACATTGAATGACAGACAAGAAAGCAACGCAATAATTAAATCATGAATCAAATTATGTTTTAAATATAACAGAATATATAGAAAATATAAGTTTAATTTCTCATTGTTGGAAGGAGTTTAATAATAGTTTCTGTTTGAGTGTTTGTTGTTAAACGCCGCACTCAGCAATATACCAGCTATATGACGGTGGTTCGTAAATAATCCAGTCTGGACCAGACAATCCAGTTATCATCATCAAGAGCACCGATCTACGCAATTCGGATACGATGACATGCATCAACCAAGTCAGCGAACCTGACCACCCGATAATGTAAGTCGCCTTTGTACAAGCATGGGTTGTTGAAGGCCTATTCAAACCCCGATCTTCACGGGTATTTTTAAAAAAAAAAAGGTACAATGAAATTATGTATATGTCCATAATAAGTGTGTATAAGTAGATGGATAATATATCCATTCACGGCAATTAGATGGGTTAGACTGCAAATGGTTCAATGATGGGTTCTGTTACAAGTCCATGTTTCAAGACGTGAGGTACAACTGTCCAAAAGATCCCATGCATGTCTATATATCTTCAGACAGACTCTCAATGTTCCTATCGATATGTGTCAAAATACAAATGAATTAAACATTACAGCACTGGTGAATAGGTTATATGCGCATGTCAGCGTCGATCCTACAAAATCCTTTTTGCGCAAAATACATATATACTGATGAATTAACGTAGTAATACTGCGCAAATATATGTCCAGATGTATGTACATCAGTATCATCTCGTGATCTTTATTCGTGCTTTAAACTTTTTTTCTACAGGAGATCATGGGGTGTTACATCACACCAGAAAGCCAGTTCCAAATTCAAGTCATTATTTCATGGTCCGTCTTGTATGTTGGAAACCAATATCGCAATATGGCTGAATATTGTTAAACGTTGTATTATCCCGATAACTCACATAATTATTCCATTTTCTTCATGCACGTTCTACAATCATCTACGAACACTATCTATAAGGAGGTATATCTATATTCATCCAAATGTCCATACATATATGTCCAGATATATATGTATAAAACAAGTCTTTCTTAAAAGGTAAATGCTAAGCATTTCCTCTGTATCTATTTATATATGTAAATATCGTTGTAATGTCAACGCTGATGTAGTGAACGTACCACAGATCTGATGCTAGAATAACATCTAATCTCTGAAAGGAACATATTTGACAGAAAAAAACAAAACAAAACAAAAGTTATAAAATATAATAAAAAGGAGCCGAGAGACCTTCTTCATTTTGCCAAATATTGGGCTGTATTGGACATATTTGTTTCGGGGTCTGTATGACAGACAAACCTGATGCTTTAAAGTATAAAGATAAGCAAGTACAGCTGTTGTATATATTCAAATATGTTCATGATAACCCAACCTTGAAAAATATTGAAAGATGAGTGGTAACTATTTATGTCATTATTTCAAATTAGAATGATAACACATCAGGAAAGCATGGCTCTTGGTCATATTCTCACAATTTTCTCGTCGATTATCTGTACCTTTTCTCCCAATACCGATTGCCATTTCGCTCTCACTTTCGGATGCGATTGTTCGGGCAGCCTTTATCTACCTTCCACAGCTACATCTATTGGAAACAACACACTAGATACATACCTCACCAAAATAAGGTCAAATTTTTGACGTTTTCAAGTTGCGAGTGCATGTTCGAATCTCCATAAATGACGTCATGATAGAAAAATGTTTTATCGTGAAATAAATATCGCTTCCTTCTTTGTTCTTTGTGATTTATCGCGTAGCTATCTTATATCATCAAATGCCAATTTATAATTGCTTTATCATGACGTATCCGTGTCATGTAGCAATAACATACACAAATATCGTTGACTTCGACGCTGAATAGTGTCATGAAATCTGATTATCCTCTTGTGTGCAATATTTCTGGTTGATAAATCTAACATATTCTTACTTTAAGAATAGCGACTATACATTATTATATATCCCTTATCAGGTCTCTGTAACATTTGCAAAATGATACAAATATAAAAATACAACTGAACCTAAATGTAATGTTTTAATATCCTTACGTTGCTGAGTGCAGCATTTAACAACAAACAAACAAAACATAATATATTTAAGAATTATGTTAACAATTCCGATGCTAAAAATTGTTATGGTATCCACAAAATAAGAAGGATCCGATTTTTTCCGTTTTTGTTGAAATAAAACTGAATAATATTTGCTGTTTACATATCAAAGTTTGCCAAATTGTAACCAAATGTTTGCCCACAGCAAGGCTACGTATCCCCAACATATTGTGATAGGCACAGTATCACTAGACTGAGGGAGGGCGGTATTCCTGCTTGTGGGTCACCTGCTTGGCAATATGGGACGGGAAAACTGCAGGGGGTGAGGGCAGTTAAGTTGATGGTACAAACAGATAAGAGAGATCATTTTACAAATGTGAAACCTCAGTCCACAAAGGAAGAGGCGAAAACTGAAACTTGGTGAGGTTTACCGAACAAAGGCAGTTATTTCTAGTTTCTTACTGACTCTCGAAGATATATTTAATAAAACAATTAATGTGTGTGTGTGTTTGTGTGTGTGTGTGTGTGTGTGTGTGTGTGTGTGTGTGTGTGTGTGTGTGTGTGTGTGTGTGTGTGTGTGTGTGTGTGAGGTAGAAGAAGAATTGTACACCATAAAAATGGCTACGTATGTAGTTGGGGTAGATATGTTGAATGCCCGGCCAGTATGACCTTTGAGCCACTACAGTTTCAGTCATTAAAATGCGTTAAACAGTATTTGAGGGAAAGAAAACACTATAAGTGAGTGAAACAAAAGACCTCAGTACAGGCACACCCTGTCCCCCAACCCCAAGTCTGCATACCTGCCACATCCTCAACCACTTAACTTACTCACACACTCATCTTACAACATGTTCGCCAACCCTCGTATCACAACGCATGCACGCACGCACACACACACACACACACACACACACACACACACACACACACACACACACACACACACACATTCTTCTTTCCCCACCATTATGTCTACGTCAGCCATCATGGATCCATGCGCATGCTTTCATACATAATCCATCCTCCCACCATTCACCAACATCCATCGAACTATAACTATATCCGCCCTCATGTATCGGTATTCGTGCTTTCATACATACATACACCCCCCTACCACTCCCCTACATCCATCGCAGTATAACTATGACTATAACCGCCTTCGTGCATCCGCACTTATGTTCACATTGCATTGCATATGCATCGAATTACACGTTTAACATATCGTAAATATTTTACAACATGTACAAATTATATATCAGCAAACAGAGATTATTATAACGCAATAGATTTCATCCGTCAAAACATCACAGAAAGAGGGGCAGCCTGGAATTTTACAATGGCATCTGAATGCACTAAGACGTTCAACTGGTCAGGAGGTGAGAGTTGCGGAAGATTACGGTAAACTTCAGTTACAGATCTCCATAACGAATATCTAAAGTATGAATAAAGATCACAGCTTGCTATGACGTGTACTTCATGCCTGCAGAATTAGCAATGTCCTTAGCTCTAAATTGTATGTCTAAATGCTTATGTAGACAAAGACCCAAATGTATATAGGCATGACCATATTATATTCTACGCAAATATCACCACATTTAAAAACAAAGCTAGATTGAGTCTTTGAAGGGCATTAAGAACTGATACACACAAGGAAAAATATTTATGGATGTCAACGGAGGAACACTGCGTTTCGGAATATATATACTTTCTCCTTCATCAGGTGCATATTATTAAATGCTATGAGGCAGAGAACATATATTTGTACCTGTAAGAACAACAAAATTAAAAAGATAGCAAAGAAGGGAACGCAACAAGGGAAGCCAACAGATAACTGGCATGGCGCTGATTACCCCGCCTCCCGTTTGCCCATTGTCCATTTCCCATTACCAATCATTCATAAGTTAAGTTTTGGCTTTAATTTGTCCATTGATAATCAACCATCAACGTCTATTATCTCCACCCTAAAAATATGTAGTTTACTGAGAAAGTGGTATCCAAATATAATGTGTGTTACTGTTGACCACTTTCTTTAAGGCATTGTTGGTTCAAAGCTTTCGGTCATAGAAGCCGTGCCATTTTTCTCTTGTCAGAGGAGTACACAAAGTATACGTCATCTGGACTAACATTTTTGGTTCGGTGGCTGGGTTAGATCGCCAACTTTGTGTTCTGGCGATTGGGTGCCTCACTCACAGTGTGGGTTCAAATCCCGGACGGGACTCAACCCAAGAAAGTACGAGAATCTGTACTTTACTCAGAAAGTGTTATCCCAATTATAACATTTGTTGTCAAGAAAACACAATAAATGTATATTCGGCTTTGGATTGGTAATGATATCACAGACATATATGGATATTGATGATGACTTGGAGGAGCTTCGTAACGCACGTCTTCTCAATTCAGGGATTGGTAAATCCAAATATGTGTGTGCGCGTTCGTGCGTGCGTGCGTGCGTGCGTGCGTGCGTGCGTAAATGTGGGCCTGTTGGATGTTACATAAACATTCATCTTGAGCGGGATGGTAGTTCGAGTTGGATTAGCATGTTAACTATATGATCTTCTTTAGGCAGAGAATGCCGCGCATGAAATTCCTAGGTACATGGGGCCTTTTCGTCCCCAGGAATACCCACAGTGGAGACTTCAATGGGGATAGGGTGTACACAATGTGCTACCTGGTAGATTGTGTGTCATCAGACCGGACAACGTTGGTCTTTGACTGATTGTGGCGTAAAACACACTTATTCATTTACTTATATCGGAATTTGAATGTTCATCTTAATTGTTATTGTTGAACATGTAATATATTTTTAAAGAAATAAAACAGTGACATAATAACTACAACTTTATGTGAGCGAGAGTAGCTTTTTTGGAATGAGATGAATAAGTCTTATAAAGTTGTAAGCTTCTTCACAACCGTGTAACTATGAATTGACTTTATTGGGTAATCAAAAAAGAGATAGGACCTAAAGTAGCCAAATTTCATACGATTTCACTTGTCCACCATCTTGGATGCAAAGGCGAAAACATTTCAGCGCGTTTGAAGCCACTGAGAATGCCCCCTGCAGAGTTGGCCGAACATTCTGCGGTGGCGCGGCTGAGTTGACCAGAGGCTATCAGCAGTATTTCCTGTGGAGGTTATTTAGGTCAGTTGTTTGTGTGTGTGTGTGTGTGTGTGTGTGTGTGTGCGTGCGTGCGTGCGTGCGTGCGTGCGTGCGTGCGTGCGTGCGTGCGTGCGTGCGTGCGTGTGTGTGTGGGGGGTGAGATTGGGGGGATAGATGATAGATTTAGCAACATGTAAGGTCATCTTGAGTGGGAGGGTATTCGCAGATGGATTAGCATATGAACTATGATTCTCTTTAGGCAGAAAATGCGGATCCACGATGTTCGACCTGGTAGAAGTGTGTTATCAAACCTCACATCATTGGTTTTTTGACTGACTGTAGCGTCAAAACAAACTCATTCATTTACTTGAACTGAATGTTCATCTTAACTGTTATGGATAGTCACGGAGCCATGATCCAGAGAACAGGGTGCCATTAGATAGAAATAAACTAAGTAATAATAGGATTACCAGAAAAACCGGGTTTTACACACAAGCCAATAAACTTCGCTCATTAACACCAGAGTAAGTCAGTACAAGATTGAAAACTGCCCCATAATTATGTATGACATGCTTGTCGGGTATTGCTACATATATATGTGAAAACAAAGTTATTAAAATGACGAGCAAAATTGATGAAAGTTAACAATAAACGTGTATACGTGTTATATCGTCACTGCAAAAATAATGATTGTTTGTCTTTAGTATTAACATTCAAATACGTTATATCTGTATTAGCGTTATTGTCTTTGTTCCACCGGTGAGTCACCGTTAGCCGTACTATCTCGTAGTATAATTGAATTTCTGAAGACATCACGATACGGTTTTTACGATGCATCACGTCTGCACTAGCGCTTGATAACAGCCTTGTGTTTGGGTGTTTCAGTGGTTTAAATCGCTGCTCTTGATATTGTTGATTAAACTTTGATACTATGAAGAATATAATGTTATGTGAGAGGTTGACTTTAGAACGGTAACATACTAATAGTATATAGGATGACATAAACAGAACAATGAGAAGTTCGTCCAGATTAGTGTATAGGCAACATTTAATAATTAAAATAATTACATTCAACAACTCCCCTTTTAAGTCCATTTTCCTGACTTATAAGTAAATGCAGGAACAATCGGCCGGAATACAATGTATAGTTCTTGTCCACTTCCATATGACTATATAGCATACAATAAGCTATCGGGTCCCGTTTAGATCGGTTTGGGTGGCAGCCTAGATAGCCATAGAATAGTTTCATCTTGGAATCTCCCATATCACTGGGGATCCTCTTCAATTTAAATGGAGTTACTCGTTACGATTCCGAACCTTCACGTGACTGTGTTTATGAAACATTGTCAAATAGTGGTGACATTAAATCTAGGAAACAAAACGCGAAATCGCGCATGCACAGAACGGAAAATTTGGTCAAGGCATTAAGTAACCCGGATGCGCAGAACGATTGATTTCAGTACTTCCGCTAAGCGCTTCGAGTGCAGCGTCAAACGCGGGCCTGAAATCTAACACGCGGGGACTGACCAATGAAATCTGAGAAGTAGAAACACCGGTAGACGCTGTTGCTTGATTGACAATGTCAATCAAGAAAGGGAGGAGCTTAACGCTATCGTTCTCTCCAAGTAAATTCCGATGTCAAATAACGACGTTATTTGGACGGAAAAACGATGGTTTGAAAACGTCCAAATAACGTCGTTTTTCCGTCCAATGACCATATACGGAAAAAAACGACGTTTTCGTGTTTGCAGTGTAAGTGTTCCAGACTGGGGACATTATCCACAGAAGGGAGAGATCCACGTTTGTCGCAGAACTGTCAGAATCGGAAATTCGAACACACGATTTGTGGACCTCGCAAGGCTAAGAGATGACCGTCTGTACTGTGATATGCGACATCTAAGTTTGTTACTCTTAAATCAATTTTCAAGAATTGTGACCCTGCTTCACCATCAGGAAAACATCTTCTCATCCTTCGTTAATAGATACTTTCAGGTGAAGGTTTTATCGTGGATAAATTCTGTACATTTCGTCCTGAGAATCTTAGCTGCATAAAGAGTTATGGTTATTACAGGGAGATCAACCACATTTCCGTTTTCATGAAACATGACAATCCTGTGAAGTGCTAACGTTCCGGATATCCTATGCTAGAATGAGCGTTTGACTGTGGAGGACATTGCACTCATTGTTAGATACGTCGTCTCCTGGCAGACTTCTCCGATGTATAACAAGGGGGCGGCTGTGCAGTCCGTTGCCCGTTAAGGGCCGTGGCTAGCTGATGGGGCTCTTCGGGAGTGTTTCTGTCTTCTCTTACTAGTACATATAGGATTACCTTAGTACATATCATATGTGGGTCTGTCAGCAGAGGATATTCCGAGTCCAACGTTATGGTGGAAGTATTTCTTCATTAACTCTGACATTAGCGTCTTGGTAGATGAATCGATCGCGTCCAGAATTTGTTCTAGTATGGAATCGATGTATCAAAGAAGATAATTTTTTTACAATTTCCTAATTAAAAATCTTTAATTCCGTTCGGGCGAGATAATCTCTGTGGACCGTTAGACGTTAACGATTCTGGGTTAAAATTGGTTTTCAGCAACCCACGCCTGTCGAAAGAGGAGACTTGGTTGATGGATGTCATCATATCCCAATTGCATAGAACGACTTTCATAATGTCAATCCCTGGATTCTTGTCTGGTTCTTACTCGATTATGTATAGATCGACAAACAAACAAACAAACATATTCCTTGTGATTTGAATAAGGTAGTGGTGATGATTCTGACAAGCTTAATGGTGTATATTTAAATGCGCTCCATACTTCCAGTAAGAGGGGAGACAACTCACTTGCACTTACACAGACACAGATTACGGTGAAATTACACAATATCACTGTACCATTTCTGAGATATTATGTTGGTAAAGGATCATATTTATTTTTTATATTGTATGTCTCTCTCATTCACTCCACACAAACAAAAAGTATACAGTCAGCAATTACTACATGACTCACATATGACAAAGTAGACACAATTTATGGATAACAACTTTAATACTGTAAAGGCGACGTTTCGGTACAGATCTCCATGCCCTTGTCAAGCAAGACTGAATGAAGGACATTGTACAGAATATATATAGTAGGTGGAGCCTGTGCAAATAGTCTGTGAACTTGCAACATGGCAAACATACAGTTAGAAGGGAAGTTTATCCCATCTCATCGCGATGAACGTATTCCATGTTTTTCGAGGATACATCTTCAAATCAAACAAGCAGAACGTGAGTGAGTGAGTTAGTTAGGTTTATCGCCGCTTTGAACAAGATTCCAGTTATACCACGGCGTGTCAGCATGAAGTGGGATGAAAGCCGGAAGTGATACAGGTCTTAGTCGTTTACCGTCTTGGTGAAACCCACGACACGGGTGCTGACACACCTAGAAACAAAATCGGGGCGACCCGGGATTCGAACACATTATCATAGGAGGCAACTCTGCACAGCGACTTGCGTCGCCTTACATCACCAATCAAGAAGAGACATGCAAGAATAGTCCTGCAATAGTGTCCACAACGAATGTCATAACTCATGTAAATAAAATAATGACAAAAATGGTTATATTGAAAAAAACTAACAACGCAATTTAATGTTTTAGGTGCAGGTAGCCATGGATATCACAAAGAATTGGGCTGCACAACAACCACGTCTTTGCCATCCCTTTACCGAGAAGAGGTCAAACAAATTGCGAGGGAGAGAGTGGAGTGAGGAGGCCATGCCAACATTTCACATCTACACCCTCTACCGAGCCAAAAAGAAGATGTTTCCACAGTGACCCACTACTAGACACTACTTAGAACTACAGACCAGCTCTGCAAGACAGAGGGTGGTGATGGTTTTCTGCTAATAGACGACGGTGACTAAGACAAAATGGGATTCGCAACAGACAACATTCGTCATCTCTGCGACGCTGAGGTAATTCATAGCGATGGAACAGCAGGGGTGCCAATTATAATGTTCCTTCAAGTGTTCATCATTCACACATTTGTGGGCAGAGAGATGTTCCGTCACGTATCTTCACTCCTTCCCGACAAGAAGCATACTACGTACGACAGGATGTTCCATTTATTTCCAGATGCTGCTACTGTGAGAGGATAACAGCTTTCGCTCCAAACCTTCCAGGAATGAATTCCATTAAACCTGATGTGCGGTTATTCATCTGGTAGTAAACTATTCATTAATATTGCAAATGGATAAACATGTGACGTACCTTTTAATTAAGTATTGATGTTTTTATTTGCCAAAGGACCACATTCCCGTGTGAGTGGACATGTTGCTTCTCCTACTTCACACAGGATATATGGAGAAGAGCTGATGCCAGACGAGCCCCGCATAACGTATGTAACAAAACAATAATTGTTATTTTATACATTTCGGGGTGTGTGTGTGTGGGGGGGGGGTTTACCAAAAAGAGACACGGGTGGCCCTGTCGTCTAAGGCGCCGCGATTCGCTGAGCAGAGTTGCGTCCTGGTTCGAATCCCGGTTCGCCCCGATTACTTTTCTAGGTTTGTCATCACCATACCCGTGCTCGTGGGTTTCACCGAAGTGATAAACGTCTGAGACCTGCATCACTTCGGGCTTTCCTCCCACATTAAGCTGACACGCCGTTTTATAACAGGAATACTGTTAAAGGCGGCGTTAAACACAACTCACTCACTAACTTTACAATGGCGGTCTGTAAATAATCGAGGCTGGACCAGACGATCCAGTGCTTTGCATCATAAGCATCAATCCATACAATTTGGATCGATGACATGCATCAACCAAGTCAGCGAGCCTGACCTCCCGTTAGTCGCCTCGACAAGCATAGTCGCCTTTTACGGCAAGCATGGGTTGCTGAAGACCTATTCTATCCCGGATCTTCACGGATCTTATGTGTAGATGTATGTTAAACCATTTCTACAATTTATAAGAACATTTATTAAGATTTTAGTTTTAGTTTACTTTTAAAACAAGCAATAGTGAAACTACAAATAATTATATAAGCAGACTAAGGACTAACCTCCATCTCAGGAGGTTCAAAAGAATTATGAACCTTTACAAAGGTTGTGATAGAAGGCATCACCAAATGCTGGAGTGCATCGGCTCTATTATAAATGGGCTTCACCATGTTATAATTTCATGTGTTGTGTTTGATGTTTAAATTGAGTTAGAAGATTCTCTGTTTCGAAAGCAGATGTCAATATCACTTGGTTATTTTGAAATATTTGGTAATTTTTATCACGGCAATTGGTCATCGTTTATCCAAAAAGATGGCAGTTTGATAAGAGGCCATTGACACTTTGGCAACTGGAGTCGTGGAAGAGACAGTGGTTGAAAACGTCTTGGTGGAAGGTGTTTGGAATGGAGGAAATAACGTTTGGGCCTCTGTGTTGTCCTCTGTGTAGTCCTCTGTGTTGTCCTCTGTCATGTCTGACATACAACCAGTACGTCTCTCACATTGCCTCTGCTAGAATTCAGTGTCGACACCTGTCATTACTACTTCCGTTACTTAATGATCACTTTATTCATTATGATGTTACTTCTATGATTACTGATTGATAACGTTGGATAAAATTATATCTACGAGGGGCGTTCAATAAGTTTGCAACTTGGACATTTGTGTTTACACAAACAATGTCAACTTGTGGCCGGACACTTGTCATAACATCAGGTTGACACGTGTCATAACAAGTTCAAGTTAGTTTTGATGGCTTCATTCACCTAAGGGTAGTCACAATCATGGATTCTCTCAAACATGAACAATGCGCTGTAATAAAGTTTCTTACCAAGGAGGGATGCAAAGCAAAAGAAATCCATGATCGCATGTGTAAAGTGATGGGTAAAGATGCTCCTGACTATTCCACAGTTTGCAACTGGTCTGAAAGTTGTCGAGAACTCCTGGATCTCTATACTGCTGTCGGAACCGGATTTCTTTCTCGTCTGGTGACAGGTGATGAAACATGGATGTACCGCTAGGACCAAGAAACTAAACTGGAATCCATGCAATGGAGGCACCGAAATTCTCCGCCTTCCGAGGAAGTTTCGAACTCAACCATCGGCTGGCAAGGTAATGGCCACCATATTTTGGGATGCAAGAGGCATATTACTGATATATGACTTAAATAATGCCGATGGGCCGTTAAATTTTAATAAATCACTCACTCTTATCTTTCAACCGGATAATATATTAAAGTCTTAGATTGGACAGGAATCGCTATACACGGGGATAGAAGGTATGAATTTAATATGGACTAGACTGGGTAAACTTGCAACGAATTAATCTGGCTTCAGCTTTAACCTGTGTGAGTGTGTGTGTGAGTGTGTGTGTGTGTGTGTGAGAGAGAGAGAGAGAGAGAGAGAGAGAGAGAGAGAGAGAGAGAGAGAGAGAGAAAGAGAGAGAAAGAGAAAGAGAGAGAGAGAGCTAATACGAACATATTCGAGGGTTCGTATTTGAACGTTGTTACTGCATGTGCATCATTACGGTGGGTGCCGATGACACTTACATTGGTTCCACAGCTGCTTTTCAAATCCAACATTCCATGCTTTTGTGTATATAATATCATTGTGTATTGTGAACTTTATAACCATCCTGGCGAGACAGTGCAAACTACACACACTCAAGAGACTTGCTTTAAAATGATCCGTTACTCATATTATCAAACACTTGTTTGCCTGGCCCAGAACCGATTATTTACAGCCCGCCCTAATATTGTTAGATTAAAGGTACATCATAACATGCACGCATTAGCTCATCGCAACGAGCTGTAAAACAGCCGCAATATCCGAGTAACTCCAATGCGAGAGTACATGCGTGATGGTGTTGGTCTTCGTGTAGACGCATGGAAGGTATGACTATGAGGGATCGTGTCTAGGTTAACATGACCTGTAACCTGGCTAGGGCGATTTCAGTTTACAGTTTACAGCAATATGATTTCTTTGTGATTGACCCCTGTGGTCACATTATTAAGTTCATTACAAATCAACATAGTATCATCAAATATTAATTTTGTCAGTTAGGTTATTGCATTATATTGTTTCAGATAGAACTTGCTAGAAGTATCATACTCCTTCGAAAACCTCAGTGCAGGGCATAGCCCAGATTCCAGCTGTGTATCATTTATTATAACCAAGCACCATACACATGCGCCAAGGTGTTAAACGTCTAGCACGTGTATTAATGTTGAGAATTGAGATAAACACCGATTTGTACAGTATTAAACTCAGGGCGATTCTGGGTTTTTTTAAAAACACGATCATATGTTTCTAAAGGACGCAACTGTGCATATCACCTTGCTCTAGACAACTGGGCCACTTGTAACACCAGGTGTCAGTAATCCCACTTATAACCCTAACTAAACTGCTGAATTGTTGTTTAAAGTGGTCTTTAACAAACCATTCACTCAAATTGACAGGAACCAACTCACATTCTTAAATTTACCCCGCTTTTCTTTTGTTTCTAGATAGAAACCTACAAGCAATACTCGACACACTGAACACGTGATAATCACTTACAACTGTGGACAATATTTTGACATTATGGAGGTGAGTGTACGATGTAAATGTTTTTCCTGTTGAAACTCTGTGGTTCAAGAAAATGTGTCAACATTTACTTTGCTGCACATCGAGTGTGAGGATGATTAGGCATCTGTCACAACGGTAAAACTTTCTGTCTAAAGTGTCCAAACCGTGTGTGTCAGCTGTTTCCCCAGTGCGATGAGTCTACAGAAACATGTTACTGCCCAAATGCTATTAGTAGGACATACTTCCCCTTTTCGCGAACACCTGGTGTCATCACTTTTAGTGATCCATTCAAATTGTCACCGCTGTTTTGTCTTTTACGCCTCAACAATATTGTTCTGCGGATAATAATACTCGATTCTTTTATGCTCTGGCGTTTGTGGTTCACCGCATCAGCAACATTGGTGCCTCGATTGTGCTAAATCTGAACAAATCACAAATTCACGTCAAAGGAATTGTAATCTAATAAGAACCTTAACGCACTTTGCATAAGAGTGTTCATGGAGAAAGGCAAACTAGAGTTCTCTATTTAATTAATGAAGTAGGGACCCTTTAGGATCCGGGGTAGAGTGAGTGAGTGAGTGAGTATGTATGTAACGTCACATCGGCAGTATTTCAGCCAGATCGTGACGAGAAGTTATACATTAATAATACACATATTTGGATTAAATGAAAACCGGTCAAACGATGGACAGTTCAATAACTAGAATATCACAGATGCGATGTTAAACTGGTTGAGAATATTACAAAGCAGTAAGTAAGAGTGTGGGTAGAATAGGTCTTCACAACCAATGCTTGCCGTTATCGGCGACTAACGGGATCGGGTGCTATGCACAGGTGCAGGACGCACATATCTGAAAACAATATAATAAATAATTAAAGTGACGGCATACCTAATCTCTCACGGTAAACACCCAGTGCACAGAGAACACAGCAAACGCTATCTTTATAGGACTAACATCGAACTACCAACTCGTGTTTCGTAGTATGTGGTCTAGTGTAATTTAGGGTTGGGACGGGTACTCGAGTACCCAATAACGTTTCGGGTAGCTTAGGACTCGAGTCCAATTTTCAAGACTCGAGTACCCGTTCAGGGGAGATTGTTATGCAATCATCATGAATTAAGTCCGTTCTCAGTAGTCTAGATCTTATACTTACCAGATATGATTTAGTACTTTCCATGAGACAGGCGTACAATGAGAAAGTCCATGTTGTAGTGATAAGAAATCACAAATGACATTCCACAAGTGTTAGTTAAAATTCGTTTGATAACTTTTCATGATCACTGGGGTTTTTTATTTTTGTTTGGTTAAAAAACAAATTAGGTTGTTCAAAGTTGCAAGTTTGTCTTTATGCTTCAGCAAGATAACAACAGAAAAGTTGTTCTGTTGGACTATTTTAACATAAAACTAAACGGTTTCTATAATATGCTGATCTGTTTAATAAAAATTTGAAATCTAATGTTACTTATGTTTGTCATTATTGTCAAAATTATTTTACGAAATACTGAAATAGTGCAATGTTACAAATTACAATACAAGCCTAAATCACTCAGACACATATCGATTTATTACCCATGTCATGACTCACGTGTCAGGCAGTCATGTGATCTTGCCGTTTCCCGCTCTCGCCTGTTTTGGTGACACTGCTCAATGACTGGCGCCAGATTACTTTGATATTCTGCGTCACTTGTGGTTTTAGGTAAGCCATGCAGGCATTTAATAAAAAACATAATACCTTAGTACAGATTAATATATGTTTGATGACCTTTTATTCGCAAAAGCGTTACAAACAAGTGGGACAACATTGAACTACGGGTACTCGAATCCGGTTCGGGTATTGTCTGCCGCGTACTCGAGTTCAGTTTTCATACCCGGTCGCAATCCTAGTGTAATTACTATTTGCGTTAAGTGAAGAATTTCCTGTTCGCTTGGTAACTTACAATGGGATCCTCGCATACATCTGCTTCAAGCGCGGAAACATGCCTTGTTACAATGCGTGGTGATTCAGATACATGTATTAATAAGCACACAGCTGGGTGTCGATCTTGCAATATCACATATCAAAATCAGTACAGACTGTCACAAACTAACTTAAAGCTGTTGTGTTTGGCCAGAGAGCCAAGCTGTGTTCTATATGTCCCCGAAATGTAAGCGAAAGTAGATGTTCTTCTTTACGTAAACGCGGCCTTGAATATCTAGTTTTCCCTCAATACATAACGATCGAGATCTGTGAAGATCCCGTGTAGAATGGGTCGTCAGCAACCCATGCTTGCTGTAAACTGCGACTAAGCTTGTCGTAAGAGGCGACTAACGGGATCGGGAAGTCAGGCTTGCTGACTTGGTTGATGCATGTCATCGTATCCAAATGGCATGGATTGATCCTCATGATGTCTATCACTGAATTATCTGGTCCAGACTCGATGATTTACAGACCGCCATCATATAGCTTGAATATTACTGAGTGCGGCGTTAAACAACAAACAAACAAAATGGAGTAGGTGTCATATCCACCGTCCTATGTAGCTTGATCCCCTGACATTGAATGTGGTCTGAATCGATTCGATGTAAGTCGTAATTGGGAAACATGCATCATTGCCTCATATGATATTCTGATCTTATGGCACCTTACATGTGTTGGGTGGTGAATTATCAAATTACTGATTTATATGACCATTGCACACACACACCCTTCCTCCCCACCTACTCATCCGCATCCCCCCCCCCCCCCCCCCCCCACACACACACCCCTCCGCCTCCCTTGACCGTTATTCTTTACTACTTTATGAATATAGGATGACTGTGACATAGATAGATTTGTATTCAGTGCCGAAAAAGTTTTTATCATGTTACACGCGGTGTGTGTCAAATCAATATTTATTCTGAGACCACTCTTAGACCAATTAATCATTGTCATGTGCGTTTTATGTACCTTAACATGTCTTATCTCAGAGTGTATTTACATACTAGCCTGTTGGGATTCCGAGAAAGGATAGGTCCTTAGCAACAAGGAAATGAACAGAGCTATTTACGCATTACATGTGTACGTGGTCTCGCGTGGGTTTCTTTACCCCGAAATGATATTTGTAAATAACGGAAATGTAAATCGTTGAAAAGAAATACATTTCTGGTTGAGTAATCATTCAGGCTATGTATATAGTGCATTTTGCTTTTGACAATTTTTTCTAATTTAAGAGATAAACATACCATCCTTTTCATGGAGCTAGGTTACCTGTAAATATGACTGCGCCAAGTTGATTCTGGAGCATGATCGAGAAATAAGTTAGTTCAGAATGTAAATATTAGCTTCGATGCGACCATTAAATCAGTGTTTCAGTCAGAGGCGGTTATTGTGATTTGACACCTTTGATAGACCAATAAGAATCGAGTATTTTCTAAATGTAAGGTAGAATCACATGTGCATTAACAATGTGTTGTATTTCAGGATTCTCAAGTTGTGGACTTAAACGTTGATGGTCGACATCTGACAACCTCCCTGTCCACCCTCACAAAGTACCCGGACTCCATGTTGGCCGCCATGTTTAGTGGAAGGCATCCGGTAGCCAAGGACAAAGATGGCCGCTGTTTCATCGATGTAGATGGTGATGTGTTTGTTCATATCCTCAACTTTCTGAGATTCGGGAAATGTGCCTCCACCCGAAAGAGCATCAGAGGTTAATGAATATGCGGAGTACTTTGGATTACAGGAACTGAAGGCACCTGTCCCCGAAGACTTGAACAAGTGCTCTACGGAATATGGAAAAAGAAGCTACCTGACTACCAAAGTCAATGGGATTGTGTGAAAAGTAAATTGAACGATATTCCACAAGTTACTTTCACATTTGCGCAATAAAGTCTGATTGTCGATACTGCAGAATCAGTGACCCCAGGCAATTATTACACTATGGCCTTAATGTTTGAATCAAACAGAACCTTGCTTTTCAATCTTCTTGCAGTTGACATGAAAAGACCAAATTGATCCAAATTGTCACACATTGAGTCGACAGATAATTTTGATGAAAGGAATGTGAATCAGCCGTGGCATGGGTGGAGAGCTCTGTTGCCTGCTGCTGTGTTTTTGAAGCGCTGGGTCATTGGTCAATGTTCGTCTAATTGCTGATCAAATCTAGCAAGACCTAGTATTATTATTACGGAACATTTCTTTTTAATGTATATAGACTCAAACTCAAAACAGGATATGGATGAAGGACAACTGTTAACCCGTCACAGAGCGATTTACATTTTGCTGCTTCTCTAGGTTCTTCATTTCCTTGGATTTCCGTGTCAGAATAGGCCCCTAGTTACGTGTTGCCAATGGCGACCGAGGTGGGTACGCTGGCTGATTGTGTGCCACTTGTACCAATCAGCGTTTTAGATGATGTTAAATACCTGAAATATTGCTTACTGGCGTAAAACAAATCCGTTGCCATTGTGCCGAACCAGGTGGGTTTTTGTCGCTTTAATTTAAGGCCAGGACACAAACATTTTTAAAATGAAATTTGTTACTTTTGTGCTTACTTTTTGACATATGTACAATGTAAAAGAATGTATGTGAATATTGTTAATAGCTGAAATGATTAAAGCTTGCAGTACACTGGGTTCCTTTTCACCCTTGACTTGTTTTGAACCCATTGTGAGAGTGAAGAAGAGTATTCAGAATTCAATGTTGGTCTTGGTAAAAACAAATTGTTCCTTGTGTTGGTTCAGTTATAGTAGAAATCTATTTGATGTGCGTCTCCTAATTACGACACGAAAAAGCATCTTTCCTGACGTTTTGAAAAGTGTTGGTATTGATGAAAATGCATACATTTTGCAAGCATTCCAAATCATTTGGTTATAGTTATATGTATGACTAGTTTGGAAATGTAAGAGAAATGCACACACTTACATCAGTGTCCATACCCACCTTTAATCCTGCAGGTGTGTTACGTCATATGTTGTAGGGGGTAGCGACACACAACGAAATTAATTACTTTTACATGTGTACACATGTATTTGTGTTAATTTGGACAATTTACAATTTCAAACCTTAATTTCAAACGTTAGAAATGAATCATTTCCCTTAAATGTCCCGGTACAGAAATATTTAGGGTTTGTACAAATGCCTAACGCAGGTTTCTGTAAACAAAGTCACAGCTCGTTAGGACAATGAACGCTCACTACATTAGCAAGTGAACATTTAAGCGCTTACTTTTCGAACAACTCAAATATTTTCCAAGAAAACATTTATGTGAACTTTTCACTTGTACTTTAAACATCATAATTTGTTTAGGCCTTCATTTTAGTTAACCACAGTTACAGTCTAGTGACAGGTGATTGGGACCCAGAAACTTAATTGGAATCCATGCAATGGAAGCACCCCAATTCTCCGCCTCCGAGGAAGTTTTGCACTCAACCATCGGCTGTCAAGGTAATGGCCACCATAGTTTGGGATGCAAGAGGCATATTACTGATTGATAACATGCCACAGCCCGCCATATGTGAATGTGGATTCGAACAGTTAAATCATCCACCCTACAGCCCAGACTACAGCCCCCAGTGACTATTTCCTGTTCCCGCAAATGGAATCTGCCCTACGTGGTAGGCGCTTCAAGGATGAAGAATACAAAAAGACTGTCACAGAGGCATGGTTAGAGGGTCAATCTGCCGATTTCCATAAAAGGAGTATTAAAAGCTTGAAGGACCAATGGAATAAGTGTATTGAGGTGAATGGAGATTATATTTAAAAATAAAAGTGCAAAAGATATTCTGCGACTTGGCCTCTAATTGAAGTTGCAAAACGTATTTAACGCCCCTACGTAATATGTTTTCTTCCTGCGAACAGCATGTGTGTTGTTACAATTTTCTGAAATGGACCATATTGCTGTCTGGGCTGATACGGACAAGTCTTTTCTATTGCATGTTAATCTTGACTACTCATCGAGATTTGGGTCGCGGCTGCTTGCTCAACATAAAATTAATATTTATTTATTGTTTTCAGAAAACTGTAAATGAATCACTAATACAGTTTGTTGTTAATGTATCAAATCACCCCCATCTAGTTTACTGACGAAACGTATAACATAATCTTAACACACTGGTGAGCAGATAAACATCCAGTGTTTTAAGCCTTTTTTAATATTGGCTATTATTGTGCACAGTCACCAGTAGCTAAATCCAGCTGGGTTTATTATGCAGGAAGCCGGGTTACTGTAAGTCCCCATGATCCCAAGCGAGGTGGCCTAGCTTTGGTTACTGGTGACCTATAGCCCGTGTTTGAAAACTCTATACATGATATTGTTATGTTCAAATATGTTTCATAAATTGATTTTAAATATTACTTTACATAAATTACTCAAATGTGAGTAACTTAACTTGGTCTCGTCACTATATGACCGAAATAATACCGATGGGCCGTTAAATTTTAAGTCACTGACTCTTATCTTCTGCCTGATAATATATTAGAGTTTTAAATTGGTCAGGTTTACAGACTAATAAATCGCGCCGAGGTCAAAGTTTAAGTTTGCACAGTGCATATCTTTTTCTGCTTATCTTATCATGAACAAGATCACAATGCAATATTACCGGGACACAACTCCACGCGTTTCTGCATTCGTAGTTACACAGCGACTTGAGGTAGGTTGCCTTCTATAAAATCTCTCTACCAGTCGACATTAGGGTAGGACGGTACTCTCGTTCATTACTACTTCTGGAATTGTATGTTATCACTTTATTATCACCCTAATGGTGACGTCACGCTATTTTGAACCAGGAATTTACTGGCCATTCGTGCAAATTTGACTCAACGCCATTTTCATTATCGTTGAGAGAAATTACCAATCTCATTACGGTTGAAGTCAGAGAAATCACATGAATTTTCGTGTCTCGTTGATTCTACTTCCGGAATCAGAAAAAGCAGAGATGCTTTAAAATCTCTATATTTAACATATCTTTCTTTGAACCAATGTAGAGGGCAGAGGAGGTGGGACAATTTGTAATGATTAAAGAATCGCTATACATGGGGATAGAAGGTTTAATTTGGACTAGACAGGGTAAACTTGAAACGAATTAATCTGGCTTCAGCTTTAACCTCTGTGTGTGTGTGTGTGTGTGTGTGTGTGTGTGTGTGTGTGTGTGTGTGTGTGTGTGTGTGTGTGTGTGTGTGTGTGTGTGTGTGTGTGTGTGTGTGTGTGTGTGTGTGTGTGTGTGTGTGTGTGTGAGAGTGTGTGTGTGAGCTAATACGCACATATTCGCGGGTTCGTTCCACAGCTGCTTTCGAAATCCAACACTCCATACTTTTGTGTATATAATATCATTATAAACTGTATAACCAGCCTGGCGAGATAGTGCAAACTACACACACTCAAGAGACCTGCTTTAAAATAATCCGTAACTCATAGTATCAAACATTTGTTTGCCTGGCCCAGAACCGATTATTTACAGCCCGCCCTAATATTGTTAGATTACAGGTACCTCATAACATGCACGCATTACCTCATCACAACGAGCTGTAAAAAAGCCGCAATATCCGAGTAACGCCAATCCGAGAGTACATGCGTGATGGTGTAGGTCTGTAGGCGTGCCAGGTATGACTGAGGGATCGTATCTAGGTTAATATGACCTGTAACCTACATGTACCTGGCTATGGCGATTTCCAGTTTACCGCAATATGATTTCTTTGTGATTGACCCCCGTAGTTACATTATAAAGTTAGTTACAAATAAACATAGTATCATCAAATATTAAGGCTTGTTGTCCCTTTTCAACATTTTGTCAGTTAGGTCATTGCATTATATTTTTTCAGATAGAACTTTTTCTATCATACTCCCTCGAAAACCTCAGTGCAGGGCATAGCCCAGATTCCAGCTGTGTATCATTTATTATTTCCCAGCACCATACACGTGCGGCAAGGTGTTAAAAGTCTAGCATGTGTATTACTGTTGAGAATTGAGATAAACACCGCTTATTACAGTATTTCATTCAGGGCGATTCTGGTGGTTTTTAAAAAAAAACACGATCATGTTTCTAAAGGATGCAACTGTGCATATCACCTTGCTTTGGACGACTTGAAACCCCATCTGTCAGTTACCCCACTTATAACCCCAACTGAACTGCTGAATTGTTGTTTAAAGTGGTCTTTAACAAACCATTCACTCAAATTGACAGGAACCAATTCACATTCTTAAATTTACCCCGCTTTTCTTTTGTTTCTAGATAGAAACCTACAAGCAATACTCGACACCCTGAACACGTGACTTCACAAAGCATATTTTGACATTATGGCGGTAAGTGTACGATGTAATTGTTTTTCCTAGTGAAACACTGTGGTTCAAGAAAATGTGTCAACATTTACTTTACTGCATATTGAGTGTGAGGATGAGTAGGCATCTAAGGTCACAGCGGCAACATTTCTGTCAAAAGTGTCCAAACCGTGTGTGTCAGCTGTTTCCCAAATGCGACGAGTCATGACCAAAACATGTTACTACCCAAATTCTACCGGTAGGGCAGACACATACTTCCCCTTTTCGCGAACACCTGGTGTCATCACTTTTAGTGATCCATTCAAATTGTCACCGCTGTTTTGTCTTTAAAGCCTCAAACTATTGTTCTGTGGATAATAATACTCGATACTTTTATGCCCTGGCGTTGGCGGTTTATTATAATTCACTGCATCAACAACATTGGTGACTCGATTGTGTAAAATCTGAACAAATCACGAATTAACGCCAAAGGAATTGTAATCTAATAAGAACCTTAACTCACTTTGCACAAGAGTGTTCAAACAAAGAAACTACTAGCTATATAGTAGAAAGGCAAACTAGAGTTCTCTATTTAATTAATGAAGCAGGGGCCCTTTAGGATCCGGGGTAGAGTGAGTGAGTGAGTGAGTGTTTAACGTCACATCGGCAGTAATTCAACAATATCGTGAAGAGAAGTTATACATTAATAAAACAAATATTTAGATTAAATAGAAACCTGTCAAACGATGGACAGTATAATAACTAAAATATCACAGATGCGATGTAAAACTGGCTGAGAATATTAAAAAGCAGGAAGTAAGAGCGTGGGTAGAAAAGGTCTTGACAACAAATGCTTGCCGTTATCGGCGTCTATCCGGATCGGGTGCTATACACAGGTGCAGGACGCACATATCTGAAAGCAAAAAACAAGATAATCAATAATTAAAGTGACGGCATACCTAATCTATCACGGTAAACAGCCAGTGCAAACGCTATCTTTATGGGACTAACATCGAACCACCAACTCGTGTTTCGTAGTATGTGGTCTAGTGTAATTTAGGGTTACGACGGGTACTCGAGTACCCAATAACGGGTCGGGTAGCTTAGGACTCGAGTCCAATTTTCAGGACTCGAGTACCCATTCAGGGGAGATAGTTATGCAATCATCATGAATAAAGTCTGTTCTCAGTAGTCTAGATCTTATACTTAACAGATCTGATTTAGTACTTTCCATGAGACAGGCGTACAATGAGAAAGTCCATGTTGTGGTGATAAGTCTTCAAGTGTAATTACTACTTGCGTCAGGTGAAGAATTTCCTGTTCACTTTGGCACAATGGTACCTTAGTGTCTCGCGGGATCGTCGAATACATCTGCCTCCAGCGCGGAAAAATGCCTTGTTACAATGTGTGGTGATTCAGATACATGTATTAAAAAGCACGCAGCTGGGTGTCGATCTTGCAATATCAGATATCAAAATCAGTACAGACTGTCACAAACTAACTTTAAGCTGTTGTGTTAGGCCAGAGAGCCAAGCTGTCCTCCATATTTCCCAGAAATATAAGCGAAAGTAGATGTTCTACTTCACGTAAACGCGGTCTTGAATATCTAGTTTTCTCTCAATACATTACGATTGAGATCTGTGAAGATCCTGGGTAGAATGGGTCTTCAGCAACCCATTAAAGGCGACTATGCTTGTCGACGGGATCGGGTAGTCAGGCTCGTAAACTTGGTTGATGCATGTCATCGTATCCAGATCGCGTGGGTTGATGCTCATGATGTCAAGCACTGGATTGTCTGGTGCAGACTCGATGATTTACAGACCGCCGCCATAAAGCTGGAATGTTGCTGAGTGCGGCGTTAAACAACAATGTTTGTCGTAATTGGGAAACAATCATCATTGCCTCACATGATATTCTGATCTTCTTGCACCTGGCATGTGTTGGGTGGTTACTTATCAAATGTCAACAAACTGAATTGCCTTCTACATGTTCAAATGCATCAGTTGCTGTAAACAAGCCAAATGACTGTGTAGCTGGAGTCATGACATATTTGGTGAATATGTTATCATGTTCAAGCTGGTCCTATGTGACACTCAACATTAACGTGTGAGCTCACCATGCAACCTGAATTGTCCATTTATTGTAGTTCCCACAATGTTAATGTTCATTCCGAGTAATATAGTAGTCAGGGTCAAAGACGCGCGTACGTCATTGCTGTATGTTCTGCTATTGATCGATGAATGTTGGTAACGGACATGACGGGTGTTGTCATACGTTGCCTCGACTGTTTGAATTATAATAAAGTGTTGAAGTTGTCAGAACTTCTATCATTGCCATAAGAGCATTGCACACACACACACACACACACACACACACACACACACACACACACACACACACACACACACACACACACCCTTCCTCCCCACCTACTCCGAGTTCCATGATCGATAAAAAAAATAAGAAGAAGAGGTTTTGTTGTGAATTATAATATAATCGACGGAGGGGTAACAAATGATTGATTAACCACAGTTTTGAATGAAATTGTGCAATCACGGGTAATGTAAGCTCAAGGTAAACAATGGTGGGGTAAGAAATTTCATTTTCAAAAGTTTCTGAAATGTCACCCACAAATTGTCAGACACACTACAAGTTCATTGTCGACACAGTTGCCTTCAAAAGCGTGTATGACCTCAATGCATGCTGTGATACGCCGTCTCATCGATGACGTCAGTCTTCTGATGACGTGGACTGGATTCCGTTGCCACTCGTCTCTCAGGGCCTGCTGCAATTCTTGTCTATTGACGGGAGGCTGTTGGCGTGCTCTAACCTATCTGTCAAGGTGGTCCCACATATGTTCAATAGGATTCATATCGGGTGACTGGGAAGGCCAAGGCAAAACGTCAACGTTCTGCTGGTTTAGAATGTTCTAAGTCAGTCTTGCAGTATGGGGCCTGGCATTGTCGTGTTGAAACAATGTCCCCTGCTGTTGGTTTGTAAGAACGGAAGCACAATTGGCTGCAACACTTGGTCTCTGTACTGCAGAGCGTTCAGGTTTCCCTGTATAATCACAGATATTTTTTAGTCCCAACGAGGTCCAGGTCAGCCGATATTGCTGAGACAGAAGGCGACGTCTTAAATACTTACAGCAACAACAAACAACAACAACAACAAAGACGATACTGCTATAGCGAATGCATCTTGCTCTCATGTGTCAATCTGCCATCGTAACAGAATTAAAACAAATTAAAAATTGATAGATAACAGCTGTTGGATTGAGGTGAGGTCAATGTGTGACATGTCATGTGACTTTCATTGACTGGAAGACAACCAGCCTGGTTCCCTGGGTGTGCTGTGCTGGCGCAGTGTAGCGCCAGCACAGCATACCCAGGGAACCAGGCTGGAAGACAACGTACAGCTTGACACTACTTGTGTAAAGTACCCTCGCTTTTCCCTACCTCGCAATTTTACATTTCCCTCGGAGACATGTTTTATCTAAAACGTAAAGACTCCGAGTCAGAATATGACGCCCTTGTATGTTTAACACATTGCAGTGTCATTTCGAGACTGGACATGACTTGTATCGAAATATTCTACATATGTAATGTTTCATGGCTACCTCTCGCCACTTCATCAGTTGAATGACAGGGTGTTGTTGTTGGTTTATATGTGTCTGAGGGTGGGAGAACATGACCTATATACAAATGAAGCAAGTTTTTATTAGATACATGTATTTGCAGCCAGTCGTGAATAGATTCACGTTATACAGTTAAGAGTGAGTGAGTGGGGTTAACGCCGCATTTAACAGTATTCCAGTTATATTGCGGCGTGTCAGCTTAATTTGGGAGGAAAGCCCGAAGTGAGGCAGGTCTCAGACGTTTACCACTTCGATGAAACCCACGAGCACGGGTATGGTGCTTACAAACCTAGAAACATCATCGGGGCGAACCGGGATTCTAACCCACAATCAGGTTTCTGGCGTGCCCAAGGGACGCAACTCTGCACAGCGAATCGGGGCGCCTTAGACGACTGGGCCACACGTGCCCCCTTATAGAGTTAAGAAGGAATTGATGGCGTGACAGTTGTTAAAGAAGAGTGTGGCATGGTAATGATTAAAGAAGATTTAAGAAAAGTGTACCATGAAAAACTCTCATACATTAAATAAATAATTCACCTTTGGTCAGTATTTCATATTTCATCACCCTGTACTGTATCAGTTGTCTCCCTTATAATCTGTTGACGATGAGCACACATATTGTATTGTTTTTTATTTCAGTTCCCTGCTGATGTTCGGAAATATGCAGATTACTGTGGATTACACGTCCAGAAGGAAGGCATTACCAATGCTAATGGCACGCTATTAAGGAGTATGTTTCCTAATTACACTTCTCACCTGGAAAACGTGAAAAGGGTAATGAGGAGGTTTTCACGGTATTTTTATCTTTGCATACGTACCGCCAAGTGTCCATGTCGTGATGATCCTGCGTGTAAAAATGATCTTCACGGGTCAGATCTGATTGATATAAATCTTGGTCTTGATGATAAAATGCGATCTTTGATGCTTCGTCTTCTGGCACATGACTTACAATGTATGGGTATCTTCACAGATGAAGAAGAAATAACATGCAACTGTAACTGTATCGGTGCGATGAAACTTCAGTTTTGCAATGCACCCTAGTCCACACTGGATGAACTCAAATGATTAAACAACGCCACAGATAGAAATTCGCATTTCGTCTATTTCTGAAGAGAACGTAAATGTATGTTACTTTTACTTTCTTTCAAAGAGGGTGTAGACGATGGTGGCGATAGGTCCGGTTTGGGGGGGTCAGGACCTATCAAGGTTATTACATTGTTAACACAAATAACCTTGTTATTTTTCTACTTTCTATGCTTTGGAGACTGTTAGTGCCTTAGAATTATTAATACTGGCATGTGGATGTATGGGAATGGCTTTATAATGAAGACGATACAATATGCATGTACCCTGAAGTCGAACGGTTTTGTGTTAATAAAAAAAGACATTTCATGTGATTCCATAGCAAACGATTGTGTAATATAGCCATTTGGTTTTTATTTATGCTTCCATAAACCAAAAGCAAATTAGGCAACGCCCATAACCAACTAATGCTTCCTGATTGGCCGATAAGAGTGGGCTAGGTTTGTTTGGCATTATTGCGCTGATCGTTTTCACTGATTTTGTGTCCTTATATGCATTATTGTTATGTTAATGATTAAATAAACACTGTGATGTTAATATTGTTGTCTCATTTATTTATAAAATATGACTTCAATAGTTTCTGCGTGTGTGGAGGCATAAACATGGATTGCATCGGACATCATTTTTGGCCATTATGCATCAAACCTGAAAAATACTCCCCATGTCTACCATAAAACTTTCTGAAAGCTTTACCGATGCTTTGAATGTTGATCAAACAACTTCAGAGCAAGGGTCATATGACGCTCTTTGAAATCTTTGTACCCAGACGGAGCGGTCGGGTAGCCTAGTGGTTAAAGCGTTCGTTGTCACGCCGAAGACCCAGGTTCGTTTCCCGACATGGGTACAATGTATGAAGCCCATTTCTGATGTCCACCGCCGTGATATTTCTGGAATATTGCTAAAAGCGGCGTAAAACCATCCACACTCACTCGTACCTAGACATTGCATGCTCGGATGGACCTCAAAAGATCTCAAATGTAGACACCAAAGGCTGGAGCTGGTGGAATATTGTTCCACATACAGGGCAAGATTAATATTTATCTTTTGCACGTGACCTGTCGGGGAAAACAAATAAACATACCTCACATTCAATAATGTAACTTCTGGCAACCTTGACCGTGAACAGAGGTCAGGCACAAATTAATCAAATAGAAATCCAAACCTGTACATATAGTCTCAAGCAACCGTACACTGTATAGTGTCCGAAAGAAATGTTAAGATAATTGATGTTTTGAAGTGGACTTTTCCAAGGATCATACACTGACAGTCAGCGGATTTATGGTAAGCTAATTGACATCTTGTCGGACATTGGTCATGTTTCGTTGGAATTCCGGCGCAGAATAGGTTCCCAGTATCCCAGGGTGATTGTGTGTTGTCGCACGCAGACGGTGTAGGAAATAGGTAATGATATCAAACGTGATTGATACTGAATTATTTACCGTCCGACGTTACAAGGTTAGAGTGAAATGACAATAAGTACGCTATATCATAGTGTGCCAGCTTGATGTTGGAGGGAAGTTCCAAGGCTGCACACGTCGAAGACCTTTACCACTTTGGTGAAATCCACAAGACCCGAGCATGGTGCTGACAAACCAAGGGAAATCTTCAGGGATAATCAGGGATTCGAGCTAATTAACAGCGGATCCTGATATGGCCAAGGGATATTGATCTGTATAAATCTTAACTTACTCATGATAATACACGCTTCATAAACAGATCTTGTTTATCAAGTTATTATTTGGTATGTTATTATAAGTATTGGTGGCTTATTTAATGAAAAGAATGATGGATAAATCTTGTTACCACGGCTTCTAAATTCTTGTCATTTGTCTCAAAAGTTGTAACATGTCTTCACACGTAAACCGAGCGAGAATTGCTGACACCTATTATAACGTTATCAAATATAATTGCTTTGTACCAATTTATAACAAAGTCATGGATCAAGATTTTCGAAGGCAATTAGAAGTATTACACATTTAAGGAAGAGAATTTATGGATCTCACCTTATTTATTATGAGGAACACAACGTTTCTGAGTATATGCCTACTCCTTCATCAGGTGAATGAATGATATGAGGCAGAGGGCTAATTACCCCCGGCCCCCCGTTTGTCTATTGTCCATTGCCATTAACTTATCAGTGATAATGTATTCCTGGCTTCCAGTTGTCCATAACTATCAGCGCTAATTACTGTACAATGTTGGCTTTCATTGTCTATTGCTAATCGCCTATCAGCGCCAATTATCTGTTGGCTTCCCTTGTTAAGTTTCCACCTTTTGTTATCTTATTACTTTTGTTGTTTTTACGTGTACATATATATGCTCTCTTCCTCATAGCATTCATTCACCTGATGAAGGAGTAAGCACACACTCCGAAGGTTGTGTTCCTCATAATAAAGAAGTTGACATCCATAAATTCTCTTCCTGATGTGCTACATTGCATTAGTTTTTCTAATCTTACAAAGCCTTTTGAAACTAGGGTAGCATTTGGATAAGTGGACAATTATATAACACTTAGCACTGGATGTTCCTATCAGATAAAGTTCTCAGAAATTGCAGCTGTTGTACACCAACGCGTGATGAGCCTGTGAATGCATGCCATGCCTCTTCCAGTAGTATAGCAATATCTGTGCGGACTTTAAATAATTGATTAAATAATTCTGGGCCAGGCAACCAGCTGCTTGTCAACATCAGTAACCAATCAATTTAAAGCTGTCCTCACTTGAAAGAGTGTACTATACCCAGTACCTCCAACTGTGTTAAACTGTTCATAGTCCATATAAGATATTTTGTATGGTTTCTATCAATTCTAGGGGGCACGGGTGGCCCAGTCGTCTGAGGCGCCGTATTCGCCGTGCAGAGTTGCGTCCCTTTGGGCATGTTCATGCGGTGGGTGAAGTGAGTGAGTGAGGGAGTATCGTTTTACGCCGCTTTTAGCAATATTCCAGCAATATCACGGCGGGGGACACCAGAAATAGGCTTCACACACTGTACCCATGTCGGGAATCGAACCCGGGTCTTCGGCATGACGAGCGAACGCTTTAACCACTAGGCTACCCGACCACCTGATTCAAAAGACGAAAGGGAGGTGGGGTGGGGGGAAATGGGGTTATTGATTATTGCACTTATATATCGACGTGCATGTGTTTGTGTGGCTGCTTATACTAGTCCGGACTAATGCCGATTGATAATTCTAGCTCACTGAGATACCATTCCGCAGTTTAACATGAATACCCCACTCAGACACAGTATACTGACTCCGAGCCGACCAGTCCTTGTCGGGAATCGAACCCTGGTCTTCAGCGTGACGAGCGAACGCTTTAACCACGAGGCTACCCGACCGTCCCGGTGGTATAAGTGGGTGTATAGCAATGCGTGTATAGCAGTTGGCACCGGCTATATCAGGGAGACTTGTAAATGATCGAATCTGGACCAGGCAGACCAGTGGTTGATAGTGCGAGCATTTATATGTGGTCACCGCCTGTAACCAGTCGCATCTCGGTAAACATTCCGCTCTTACGAGAAGCATGGAGTATTGGTTTTGACACCTGCATCAGCTGTTTTACTAGACATACAGTAAACACGTAGACATATATACCAGCGAATAGGGGCATTTTAGCAATTGTGTCGCAAAACGACATTCACTCACCCACTTAACAATATTTTCTCATCGTTAAACGATTTGCAATTTTTGCGTATGCCTTGATTCAATATTTTATCATCAAATTTTATATCGTTAGCGACGTAAAGTACACAATATATTTATAACTACTTAAGTCGCTGTTTTTTTAAACTTTCAGGGAATAAAAACATTAACGAAATGTTACCTAAAGTCTTAATTGTTGTTTCCAATTTTGGTATACTGAGTGTACTTTTGGTCTTTGGTGTAAGTAAACGAACAGTGGTAACAGTTTCCGGAAAGTAAACGACGTATATTTTAAATGGTATAGAAAACAGCATTGGTTGCCCATGTGAATAATACATTCAAACCTTCGAACGCGTCAACATCCAAACTCTCACTCGCTCGTTCCACCCGTGAAGATCCGGGGTAGAACAGGTGTTCAGCAACCCATGCTTGCCGTAAAAGACGACTGTGCTTGTCGTAAGAGGAGACAAAGGGGATCGGATGGTCAGGCTCACTGATTTGGTTGATGCATGTTATTGTATCTCAGTTGCGTTGATTGATGCTCATGATGTTAATCAATAGATTGTGTGGTCCACACTGGATTATTTACAGACCTCCGTCATATATCTAAAATAATGCTGAGTGCGGCGTTGAACAACAAACAAACTCACTCGTTCGTGTTCACATTCCCACTCAATGACACGCTCCTCAGCTCCGCCGTACAACCGTATGAGCAGACAGATGAGTCATAACGCGATATGTTAGTAGCCAGTTACATAATTGGGAAAGTCCGCTGTTTCTCTCTTTCCTAGAAACAAAAGCGAAAGTAGACCATGTGGAGTTGATGGAAATTCCGACACGTCAGCTCTGATCTACACTCATGTCCAGCGCATTACTTCCAAGACTCCTTCATTGAAAAGACGCTTTTCACCCAGTGACAGAACAATGGCGGTAAGTGTTACTATTTTCATGATCAACCAGTGACAGAACAATGGCGAGAAGTGTTTCTGTTTTCACCCAGTGACAGAACAATGGCAGTAAGAGTTACTGTTTTCATGATCACCCAGTGACAGAACAATGGCGGTAAGTGTTACTGTTTTCACCCAGTGACAGAACAATGGCGGTAAGTGTTACTGTTTTCGAGGAAAAACATACCACAAAGCGTAGAGGGTATTTCACAAACTTTCCTCATTGTATGAAGTAATTTATATTTTTTTAAAGTTAATTAATAATAAATCTGAATCACTGTAACAGTCCCGGTCATATTCTGGTCAGTGCTAAGTGTTACATATAGTCCACTTATACAAATGTACCCTCGTTTCAAAAGGCTTTACTTTTCAAGAAACCTTAGTGTGTCCCGAACATGAAATCATATGTTAACATTGAAATATAGGGATGTACTTCCTGTTTTCATCATATTTGTGGAGGTACCCTAAAAAAGGCGAGAAACCTATGATTGTGGGTTCGAATCCCGGTTCTAGGTGTGTCATCACCAGACCCGTGCTCGTGGGTTTCACCGAGGTGATAAACGTCTGAGACCTGCATCACTTCGGGCTTTCCTCCCTCATTAAGCTGACACGCCGTAATATAACTGGAATACTAATAAAAGTGGCGTTAAACCCAACTCACTCACTCACAATACCATTCCCGGTTATATTGTGTGTGCTAAATAGTATCATGTGCTTGTCAACTTATCAAAATGTCACCACAGTTTAAAGATCTGATACTGAGTCGCATATCAGTATCATATGTAGGCGTTGTGTGTATAGCAACAGCTGCAGGATGTCAAATGTGCAGATAATATTCATGTGTACAAGGGTTTAAGTACAAGCTCTAGTGGCTTGATCGGCGTACAAACGGCTGTCCTTGGAGCGGAGCTGATACAGGGAGTGCGTGCAAAGCATTCACATAAACGTTTCTACGTTACCTCAAGTCAGTTTGAGTTATACAATATTCCTCAGCTATGAACTCGAACAAATTTAACCAGTTCTATCACGAATGGTAAAAAGTAAGTCTAACACACGCTGGTCTTACCAAGCTAATTCTCCGTACAAAAGTCTTCATAAATCTTGTATAATACGTTTTGAAACTGTGACTAATCTAGCACACGTCCAGGTTTTCCAAAGCCTTGGGTCACTATGACCCCGATAATATGTGATGGGTAGTCGAGTGGTTAAAGATCAGTCTGCTGAGAAAAAATCCATGCATTCCAAAAGGTATACTTCCCGAAGCCGCTTAAATAAACAAACGAAATTGTGTTGAATTTCCATTGTATATATAATTTTCTATATATATATATTTCCCTCGCTTCATAGCTATGTGGGTCACAATGACCCTAAACATGTCACGAGCCAAATGATATTTTTAGATCATTATTACTCGAACTGTGGCGCAGAACCGCTTCTCTTTCACATACCCATCTTCGAAAAGTTTATATGTCGCTATACGGCTCAGACATTACCGATACGACGCTAAACCTTCGATTTGAAGATAAAACAAAACCAATTAGAAAAAGACTTACAATTGAACAGATTTGACCTTATTTGCCTAGTAAATATATTTATCGAGGTCGTCCATAAAAGTGTTGTCGGAGTATGATTAATAATCATAATTTTCCGACGAAGATTATAGTTACAATCACATGATTGCGAAGCCCTGGATTATCACTGGGCGCCTCGTTATGATATTAAAGGAATATTGCTAAAAGTGGCCTGAAGCTTTACTCACTCACATGCTCCTTCGTCTATTGACCGCCTCCGTGGTCTAGTGGTAATGCGTCCGCCCGGAGAGCGGAAGGTCCGGGGTTCGAACCCCGACCGCGTCATACCAAAAGACGTTAAAAGATGGTACTTGTTGTTACCCTGTCTGGCGCGCGGCATTAAGGGGATAAAACAAGGACTGGTCGGCTCGGAGTCAGTATACTGTGTCTGAGTGGGGTATTCATGTTAAACTGCGGCATGGTATCTCAATGAGCTAGCACTATAAATCGGCATCAGTCCGGACTAGTACAAGCAGCCACACAAACACATGCACGTCGCTATATAAGTGCAATAATCTTGGACGCGACGTTAAACCCCATTTCACCTCACCTTTCGTCTTTTGAATCAGGCGGTCGGGTAGCCCAGTGGTTAAACCGTTCGCTCGTCACGCCGAAGACCCGGGTTCGATTCCCGATATGGGTACAATGTGTGAAGCCTATTTCTGGTGTCCCCCGCAGTGATATTGTTGGAATATTGCTAAAAGGGGCGTAAAACCACACTCACTCACTCACTCTTTCGATTCGTAACCGGAATGAGTGTACATATGAGTGAGAGAGTGAATGAGTTGGGTTTAACAATATTCCAGTTATATCACGGCGTGTCAGCTTAATGTGGGAGGAAAGCCCGAAGTGATGCAGGCCTCAGACGTTTACCACTTCGGTGAAACCCACGAGCATAGATATGGTACTGACAAACCTAGAAACATAATCGGGGCGAACCGGGATTAGAACCCACAATCATAGTGTTCTGGCATGCCCAAGGGACGCAACTCTGCACAGCGAATCGGGGCGCCTTAGACGACTGGGCCACGTACCTATGTACAATGACTGATCAACAGCGATGTTCTTTATTCCTAGCTTTCTGAACGTTTGATAAGCTGGCGGTACAATGCACTGAATAACTTAACGTATTGACTTGTATCAGTACTGGCAATAGCATCTCTTACAATGAACACAAGTTACTCTCAACCCGTGAAGATTCCGGGGTAGAATAGGTCTTCATGCTTGCCGTAAAAGGCGACTATGCTTGTCGTAAAAGGCGACTAACGGGATCGGGTGGTCACGCTCGCTGACTTGGTTGATACACGTCATCTATCCGAATTACGTGGATCGATGCTCATGATGTCGATCACCGGATTGTCTGGTCCAGACTCGATTATTTTACAGACCGCCGTCATATAGCTGGAATATTGCTGAGTGCGGCGTTAAACAACAAACCAACAAACCAACCAACCAACCAACCAGTTACTCTCAAGGATGAATACATGATGGGTGGAAAACAGGATCACATTGCATTACGAAACCCAGTTATTCCATTGATGCATTGATGCATGTGATTGTGAAGGTGCCAGTGGAGGGGCACGACTGCTCTCACCTTATGCCGGGTGTCATCACTACCGGTATTTGATAACATGCTTCATCTTCCCGAGTCAAGGGAGTAAACTGACTAGAAAAGTCCATTTCCACCCTTGCCGAACAAGGCATGAATTATGGAGTTACATGTTGTAGTCAGTTTACTCCCTTACCTCTGGAGATGAGCATGCTTATGATACAGTCGGAATCGTACAATGGACTTCTATTAGAGATTTCTTATGATTATGGAAATGCTTGTGTCGTTTTTATTTATTATAACATTTAGATAACTGTTAGCATTGATTTACCGGTAATATGTTTCTAGGGAAAGCATTCATAAATCTTATCGTCTGGTATTTATTATTGGTTTCTAAGAACTATGAACCTTTGGAAAACATACAATATAAGTTTTAAAAAATGTCGGTATGTCATAGTTTAACCTTATATCTGGTCTTCTTCTATACATATGTTTCAGTTTCCTCAAATCATAGATCTAAATGTGGGAGGGCGGCACCTGAGCACCCGTATTTCAACTCTCACCAAGTACCCTGATTCCAAGTTGGCCGATATGTTCAGTGGGGAAGATGTTATGCCAAAAGACAAAGATGGCCGGTTCTTCATCGATGCGGATGGCGACGTATTCGCTCACATTCTCAACTTCCTGAGGTACGAGATGCTGCCCCCTCCCGACCAGGCAGCTGCTGTACACAAATATGCAAACATTTTTGGCATTAAGCCTTTGCTTGCTAAACATTTACAGTGGGGACCAGTCTTTGCACAGGCCTTGAGAGACAAGTGGAAACGTGGAATAGCCGGGTATGACGACTGCCTGAATCAGGTGCGGGAAGGCCTGGTGGCAAGTCGGTATCACAGTGGTGTCTTGTACATCCAGTTCTCGGATTCCTCTCAACACATGTTCACTCTGTGCAAGGTGGCTGGTATTCCTGAGGGACATCAGGTCATCAACGTCAAATACTCCTCCTCCACAATGGATGGGACCAATCTTGTCCATTTCCTCAATGAGGATCTGAAGCGTATCGGTGTTCACCTTCAGCCGGGGGACTTCCGACCAGAACCAAAGTGTGGTTGTCGCGTGGCTTTGCGGTACATGATAAAACATGAGTAACTGATGTACCCATATTGTCACATTGTGTGGTTTGGTGCGATTAATGTATACCTCCCAGGCGAATAACATACAATCTACGGCAACCTATGCTTGCCGTTAAAGGCGGCTATGCTTGTCGTGAGAGGCGACTAACGGGATCGGGTTCAGGATGGCTGACTTGGTTGAAGCATGTCATCGTTCCCAATTGCGTAGATCGATGCTGATGATATCAATCACTGGATTGTCTGGTCCAGACTCGATTATTTACAGACCGCCGTCAAATAGCTGCAATATTGCTGAGTGCGGCGTTAAACAACCAACCAACCAACCAACTTTAAGGCATAATCGTCGATTAAGCAACGTGGCACCAAGGTGTTTGAGAAGGTGAAAGACGAAAAATAACAAATAATTAATTGATGTCACTTGTTTACACTAATAAACAGGCGACTATAATCATATTCTCCTGACAAAAGCGTACATGATGACTACACAGCTAGTTTCAAGCTCTGTAGTGGAGAGTATAGTTGTATATATTGTTTATACTTGTGATTACGTATACACTTGTCTAGTGGTAGTGCGTCCAACCGGAGAGCGGGTGGTCCGGGGTAAGATCCCCGGCCGCGTCATACCAAAAGACGTTGACTTGTGACGGTTGAGTCATGTGAATACATCTAAGTTGTGCTTGTACCATATGTATTGTGTAATAAAATACCTACATATTTTACTGTTGCTTTTAGTGTCTTTTGTCTTTGTTTGTAAACGCCGCACTCAGCAATATTCCAGCTATTTGACGCCGGTCTGTAAATAACCGAGTCTGGACCAGATACGATGACATGCATCAACCACGTCAGCCAGCCTGACCACCCGATCCCGTTCGTCGCCTATTACGGCAAGCATGGGTTGCCGAAGACCTATTCTACCCCTGCTTTTAGTGAGTAAAAACGTATTTACTCCGCATAAACAAAAGGACGAGAAGGAGGAGCGACGTAAGTGTTCCAGACTGGGGACATTATCCACAGAAGGGAGAGATCCACGTTTGTCGTAGAACTAGCAGAATCAGAAATTCGAACAGACGATATGTGGAACTCGCAAGGCTAAGAGATGACCGTCTGTACTGTGAAATGCGACATCTAAGTTTGTTACTCTTAAATACATTTTCAAGAATTGTGACCCTGATTCACCATCAGGAAACCATCCTGCCATCCTTCGTTGATAGATACTTTCAGGTGAAGGTTTTATCGTGGATGAAGTCCTACATTTCGTCCTGAGAATCTTAGCTGCATAAAGAGTTATGGTTATTACAGGGAACTTTGCTGACCCTGGAGTAACATCAGTAAAGTAAACATCACTCAGGCAGCTGCAACATTGCACGGTGATTTCATTACAAGATTCGCAACCTCCATCGTAATGAGTGACTGAGTATGGTTTTACGCCGCTTTCAGCAATATTCCAGCAATATCACGGCAGGTAACACCAGAAATGGGCTTCACACATTGTACCCATGTCGGAAATCGAACCCGGGTCTTCGGCGTGACGAGCGAACGCTTTAACCACTAGGCTACCCGACCGCCCTCCATCGTAATGAAATGTAATGTTGTACAATATAATGTAAGTACTCATCGTTATCTTGTTAAACATTAACACGCAAACACACACATATATATTTATTGCATAACGAACATTTCCTTTCATCAACTAATCTGTAATTGGTTTGAATTTACAGATATCATTTCAGGGTAAAAAACACACACACCGGACCACGTACACATTTAATACGTAAATAGCTGTTCATTTCCTTGTTGCTGAGGACCTATTCTTTAACGGAATCAAAACATACTAGTATGTAAATACACTCTGGGATAAGACTTGTTAAGTTGCATAAAACGCATTTGACAATGAGTAATTGATCTAAGAGTGGTTTAGAATACATATTGATTTGACACACACCGAGTTCAACATGATAAATACTTTCCGGCTCTGAATGCTTGCTTTGTTGGTGGCGCTGGAGGGAAGGGAGCGGGAGGGGGCGGGGTGGGTTTGGAGGAAGGATGTGTGTGTGTGTGTGTGTGTGTGTGTGTGTGCTTGAACTTGTAAGGACTAATGCTGATTTAGAGTGCTAGCTCACTGCACTCATATAGCGATGGGCATGTGTGTGTGTGTGTGTGTGTGTGTGTGTGTGTGTGTGTGTGTGTGTGTGTGTGTGTGTGTGTGTGTGTGTGTGTGTGTGTGTGTGTGTGTGTGTGTGTGTGTGTGTGTGTGTGTGCAATGCTCATATCGCAATGATAAAAGGTCTGACAACTTCAACACTTTATTATAATTCAAATAGTCGAGACAACGTATGACAACACCCGTCATGTCCGTTACCCACATTCAGCGATCAATAGCAGAACATACAGCAATGACGTACACGCGTCTTTGACCCTGACTTCTATATTATTCGTGATGAACATTAACATTGTGGGAACTACAATTAATTGACAAATCAGATCACATGGTGAGCTCACACGTCAATGTTGAGTGTCACATAGGGCCAGCTTGAACATGATAACACATTCACCAAATATGACTCAAGCTAAATAGTCAGCTGGCTTGTTTACAGCAACTGATGTATTTGAACATATAGAAGCACATTCAGTTTGATTCAGTAATTTGATAATTCACCACCCAAACACATGTAAGGTGCCAGAAGATCAGAATATCATATGAGGCAATGATTCATGTTTCCCAATTACGACAAACATCGAATTGATTCTGACAAAATGCAATGTATATACATCATGGAATCAAGCTACATATGACGGTAGATATGACACCTACTTCATTTTGTTTGTTTGTTGTTTAACCCCGCACTCAGCAACATTCCAGCTATATGGCGGCGGTCTGTAAATCATCGAGTCTGGACCAGACAATTCAGTTATTGACATCATGAGCATCAATCCATGCAATTTGGATACGATGACATGCATCAACCAAGTAAGCGAGCCTGACTACCCGATCCCGTTAGTCGCCTTTTACGACAAGCATAGTCGCCGTTTTAGGCAAGCATGAGTTGCTGAAGACCCATTCTACCCCGGATCTTCACAGATCTCGATCGTTATGTATTGAGGGAAAACTAGATATTCAAGACCGCTTTTACGTAAAGTAGAACATCTACTGTCGCTTACATTTCTGGGAAATATGGAAGATAGCTTGGCTCTCTGGCCTAACACAACAGCTTAAAGTACACAGCTGTGGGTTTTAATACATGTATCTGAATCACCACAAATTGTAGCAAGGCATGTTTCCGCGCTTGAGGCAGATGCATTCGACGATCCCGCGAGAGACACTAAGGTACCATTGTAAGGTACCAAGCGAACAGGAAGTTCTTCACCTAACGCAAATAGTAATTACACTAGGGTTGCGACCGGGTACGAAAACTGAACTCGAGTACCCGGCAGACAATACCCGGACTAGGTTGAAGAAGAACTTCCTGTTCGCTTGGTATTCACTTACTTACGCTTCCTGTTCGCTTACTTGTATTCACATGACTCAACCGTCACAAGTCAACGTCTTTTTGTATGACGCGGCCAGGGATCGAAACCCCGGGCCTTCCGCTCTCCGGTTGGACGCACTACCACCAGACAAGTGTATACGTAATCACAAGTATAAACATTATATACAACTATAAGCCCATTTCTGGTGTCCCCTGCCGTGATATTGCTGGAATATTGCTGAAAGCGGCGTAAAACCATACTCACTCACTCACTCACCCACTCATTACGATCGAGGTTGCGAATCTTGTAATGAAATCACCGTGCAATGTTGCAGCTGCCTGAGTGATGTTTACTTTACTGATGTTACTCCAGGGTCAGCAAAATTCAACCAAAATCAGGGTGTCCAGGAAAAACATTAATGATTATATTAACATTATCGTTCCGTTATGAAATACTATGTCATTATAATTTTATGTAATATCTAAAATTTAAATTCCTTCATTACAAGTGAAGACAAAATTGATACCATACATGGTACATGGTCTTCACAGGGATGCACTGAGAATTGATAAGACAATTTGTCGAGTAATTAGTCAAGGTAATTTTCAGCTCTATAGTCGCAAAATGTTTGTTTGCTAAAAGATAACTAAAATGTAGGTGCCTTATATGTTGTAAGATGTCACATTATCACCATGATGTCACCTTATCACCGTGACGGTCCTTCTGGACAGTAAAAGTGTTTGTAGCCAGTTTACATGAAAAGAAGATTGATCATGTGTTCAACAATATGGTGATGAGTACATACATTATATTGTTCCACATTTCAGTTTCCTGCTGTCATCGACTTAAACGTAGGTGGTCGACATCGACATGGTAATGTTCAAAAGTTAAAGAAGATTTACGTAAAATGTCTCATACATTGAATAAATGATTCACCTTTGGTCAGTATTTCATATTTCATCACCCTGTACTGTATCAGTTGTCTCCCTAATAATCTGTTTTCAGATATGTTTATGCGTGAACTGATGTTCATTGAAATGACGATGAACACAAATACTGTATTGTTCTATATTTCAGTTCCCTGCCGTCATCGACTTTAATGTGGGTGGTCGACATCTGACAACCTCCCTGTCCACCCTCACCAAGTACCCGGACTCCATGTTGGCCGCCATGTTTAGTGGAAGGCACCCTGTGACCCAGGACAAAGATGGCCGCTACTTCATTGATGTAGATGGAGATGTGTTTGTTCACGTCCAAAACTTTCTGAGATTCGGGACAATGCCTCCCACTGGAGTTGAGAATGATACGAGACAAAACATTGAAATGCCATTAGGAGTAGCTACAGTTCCGACCGACCTTGCTGCTTGCAGAGCATGCATGCATATATATACACATTCACTTGGGTAGCAATATATGTGCAATTCAAAAAGGGGTGAGGCACTTGATAGGTTTAAACAATGACATGATGACAATTTTCTCAATGTTCCTAATAGTGAATGTTTGGAAAGTAAATTCAGTTTATACATATTGGGTTTGATGTAGTAGAATCTGTGTAAAATTTGTTTTCTTTGTTTTCTGAAGATGGACATATAAACAAATAATGGAGTTCATTATCTATGTCAGATAGTTTTCTTTCGTTTAAAGCTATTTTTCCCAGTGTCAAAAGGTCGATATGGTCACCAGTTCTAAACGTAAGTAGGACTCGCCAAACATTTTCCTGCACTACGTTTAAGTAATATTAAAAATTCAGGCAATCATTTTTTATGATACTACACATTGTGCCTTTTGAAGTCTTCTCTCTTGCACATGTCCAACATTGTGGATTGTAGATATTTATTTTGTCATGGACTAAATGTTATTGGCAGACCAACAACACAAACACCTTTAACCTTCAAATCACTCCCACTTCCATCCCACATTACCTTCGGCGCCCTTACAAACAAAGTCCACCCTGACAGGAAAACCCCCACTCAATGCAGCATCCACTCATACCAATACAACAGCATGTAAAACCCCGCCCATGTGCCAGAGATGCGGATCACTCGGATATAAACACCTTCAGCACTCCTGGACATCATCAGCTGTAATTGCAAATGAGACTGTAAAACAAAAAGAATCATTTGCCAGAAATATGGTCACTCTTACAGTGACGTGTACGGGGAATGCCATGATACAAGCTGGACCAATAAACAGTTACCAAACTTCTCAGAGGACTTCTGTTGAGACTTTCGAGATACAACATCAAGTTCAAACGACAGCATTCACTTTAGCTAGTTTTAGCTAGTTTTTCAGTAAATTCTGAGCGGACCCCCTGTGGTCACACCTTTTTCCAACTAAACTGGGCGGCAAAAGAAAGTATAGGTCGAGTTCCATGATCGATAAAAAAATAAGAAGAAAAGGTTTTGTTGTGAATTATAATATAATCGACTGAGGGGTAACACATGATTGATTAACCACAGTTTTGAATGAAATTGTGCAATTACAGGTAATGTAAGCTTAAGGTAAACAATGGTGGGGTAAGAAATTTCATTTTCAAAATTTGTCTGAAATGTCACCAAAAAATTGTCAGATACACTACAAGTTCATTGTCGACACAGTTGCCTTCAATAGCGTGTATGACCTCGAGCTGCCTCAATGCATGCTGTGATACGCCGCTCATCGATGACGTCAGTCTTCTGATGACGTGGACTGCAATCTGTTGCCACTCGTCTCTCAGGGCCTGCTGCAATTCTTATCTGTTGACGGGAGGCTGATGGCGTGCTCTTATCTGTCTGTCAAGATGGTCCCACAGATGTTCAATAGGATGTTTCGGGTGAGTGGGCAGGCCAGGGCAAAACGTCAACGTTCTGCTGGTTAGGAAATTTCCGAGTAAGTCTTGCAGTATGGGGCCTGGCATTGTCGTGTTGAAACAATGTCCCCTGCTGTTGGTTTTGTGAGAAGGGAAGCACAGCTGGCTGCAACACTTGGTCTCTGTACTGCACAGCGTTCATATTTCCCTGTATAATCACCAAATCAGTCTTCTAATCTCCACAAATACCGCCCCACACCATGACACCTCCCCCGCCGAATGGATGGACCTCTCGAATACACGCCGGAGCCAAACGTTTAGTCGATAAACTCGTTTTCTGCCGTCATTTCGAAACAAGTTAAACCGACTTTCATCAGTAAACTGCACTCGACGCCAATTTCTCAGTTGCCCGCGTCGAACCTGCCTCGCCCATCGTAGTCTCAGGCGTCGATGATGAGCAGTCAGTACCATTCCTCGGAAAGGACGATACGCTCGGATTCCAGCAGCACGAAGTCGTCGTAGTACTGTACGTTGGCTAATGGGATGTCCCAACGCTGTTGCTGCCATCGCCGTTACGAATCTGTTTCGCAGGTGAATGAGCCGTATCTGACCGTCTTCCAGTGGTGTTGTCACATGGGGTCGTCCGGTTTCTAGGCCTGTCCTGTGTCCTTCCTGTCTGCCTGTACCGTTGAATCAGCCTGGCTACTGTCAATGGTATACAACCTAACCTTCTGGCAATTTGGACCTGTGTTGCCCCCATTTCGGTCATACCGATGGCTCTCTCTCTCTGCTCCTGTGACAGTCGTGGCATTTCTTTCGTGTGCTTTCATCACGCCTGGTTATACCCTGCAGAAGAACGCATTTATACAGCTAACATGCACGTGCAGTTTATGCCATAGGCGGAAACCTGTTTCACCATTTTTTGTCACCGCACGAGCGCCGTCAAAGGTGGCGCGTTCCGGTGAGGTTTTTTTGGTACCTGTTTCTGGGCAGTCATATTCCCAAGACCCACTTTCCACTAGTCATCGGGGGTGGTCAGGTAGCCTAGTGGTTAAAGCATTCGCTCGTCACGCCGAAGACGCGGGTTTGATTCCCGACATGGGTACAATGTGTGAATCCCATTTCTGGTGTCCCCCGTGGAATTGTCCCTGGTGGAATTTTGCTAAAAGCGGCGTAAAACCATACTCATTCATTCACTAGTTATCGCTGTTTTTAGAAAAAATTATAAATTGCCAACTTATACTTTCTTTTGCCGCTTTGTTTAGTATTTAGATAAATGAAAACAAAACTTGTATTAGTGTTTATTGTCATGGTAAGAAGTAGATACAGACACACGCAAAACCATGCCCTGATATCATCCATAACATTATCTCCCAATTCACCCAAGCCTGCCGCCAACTCCGAAACAGACTGAGTCTGAAGCGGTCGTAAAATCTACAAGACAACTTGGTCCCAACGAGGTACAGGTCAGCCGAAATTGCTTTGATAGAAGGCGACTTCCTAAATACTTAAAGCAACAATAAACAAAAACAACGATACTGCTATAGTGAATGTATCTTGCTGTCATGTGTCAATCTGCCATCGTTACAGAAATAAAAACTGATAGATAACAGCTGTTGGATTGAGGTTAGGTCAACGTGTGACGTGTCATGTGACTTGCATTGACTGGAAGGCAACTTGCAGCTTGACACTACTTGTGTAAATCACGGAACAAGACGGCACGCCGATATTCCAGGAAACACTGTTATCAAGGACCAACATCAATCTATCAGCTGGTGCTTCGCAAAATGTCTTCTGATGTAAGTATATAGCCAGCATTAGATGTAAGATCAACTTGTCCTGATGACATTGCCGCCCCATCATGGTGTCGCGTGATCTCCGCTCCCACCCATCTCTAGCGCGAGGTGTATGCCTTGTTAATACTAAATTCACTTAATGCGTCACTCAATTTCACTATGGAAAAAAGCGAATCCAGTTTAACCTTTCTCGATGTAAGACTCAATTTAATATCTGGAAAATTTGGACAAACTGATATCTTTTATAAAGATACTGATACGCACCAATGTCTACCTTCAACCCTTACCATGAAAAAAAATAGTCCATGGTCCAACGGTTCCTGCCTGTTTTAATCAAAGTATTAAAATGGAGAAGATATTGAACAAATACAAAATTATCAACACCCAAAGACAACCCAAAAATCATAGAAAGATCTTAAAAAGTTTGGATTGGTTAAAAGTCACCATTTTATTACATGGAAATTCCATGACGTGAATCAAACCTACCACCTCACATATCGTGTTTAGTTTTGTAACCCACTGTTTGGCCACTGAGCCACCGGACAGGTGCTGAAAATGTTATATGTCATGACTCCAGCTGGCCCATGTTGCAAATGTTGTTCCCTCGAACGTTTTGATCGAATTCCTTTGGACCGCGAAAGGCTCTATTATTTCACTATAAGGCATTTCGATGTTTTTTTTAATTGTTCGGTATCTCTTGCATTTAGATGGCTCATAAGTGGGATAAAACACGCCAGCGAAAATCTAAAACCGCCAGCGAGGTACCCTCGCTTTTCTCTGCTCGCAATTTTACATTTCCCTCGGAGACGTGTTTTATCCAAACCGTAAAGACTCCGAGTCAGAATAAGACGTCCTTGCATGTTTAACACATTGCAGTGTCATTTCGAGACTGGACATGACTTGTATGGAAATTTGACAAGGAATGTTATTATGGACAGACATTTTTATATTCTACATACATAATGTTTCATGGCTACTTCTTGCCACTTCATCAGTTGAATGACAGGGTGTTGTTGTTGCTTTATATGTGTCTAAGAGGTCGCCTTCTGCCCAGTGTGGGAGAACATGACTTATATACTAATGAAGGAAGTTTTTATTAGATAGATGTATTTACAGCCAGTCGTGAATAGGTTCACGTTATACAGTTAAGAGTGAGTGAGTAAGTTGGGTTTGACGCCGCTTTTAACAGTATTCCAGTTATGTCGCGTCGTGTCAGCTTAATGTGGGAGCAAAGCCCGAAGGGATGCAGGTCTCAGGCCTTTACCACTTTGGTGAAACCCACGAGCACGAGTATGGTGCTGACAAACCTAGAAACATCATCAGGGCGAACCGGGATTCAACCCACAATCAGGTTTCTGGAGTGCCCAAGGGACGCAACTCTGCACAGCGAATCCCGACGACTGGGCCACCCGTGCCCCCTTTAGAGTTAAGAAGGAATTGATGGCGTGACCGTTGTTAAAAAAGAGTGTGACATGGTAATGATTAAAAGTTAAAAAAGATTCAAGAAAGATGCTCCATGAAAAACTCCCTTAAATAAATAATTCACCTTTGGTCAGTATTTCAGATTTCATCACCCTGTACTGTATCAGTTGTCTCCCTAATAATCTGTTTTCAGACATGTTTATGCGTGAACTGATTTTAATGGAGATGACGATGAGCACACATACTGTATTGTTCTATTATTTCAGTTCCCTGCTGTGGTTGACTTAAACGTGGGTGGTCGACATCTGACAACCTCCCTTTCCACCCTCACCAAGGACAAAGACTCCAAGTTGGCCGCCATGTTTAGTGGAGGGCAGCTTGTGAACCAGGACAAAGATGGCCGCTACTTCATCGATGCGGATGGAGATGTGTTTGTTCACGTCCTCAACTTTCTGAGATATGACACAGTGCCTCCCCGCGGAGCAGCTACAGCTGTTCTGAAATATGCAGATTACTTTGAATTACACGCTCTGAGGAAAACGCTGGAGATGCGCTTTGACGCATGGAGGGGAAGGTTTTTTTATTACACTTCTCACTTGGAATACGTGAAAGGGGAAGTGAGGAAGTTTAACTTTTCGTCAAGGTATTTTTATCTTTGCATACGTACCAATGATTGTTCATGTCGTAATCCTCCTGCGCATCAAACTGATTTTCAAGGGCTAGGTAAGATTGAGATACATCTTCCTGCTCTTGTTCATGATGATGAAAGTCGATCTTTGTTGCTTATTATTCTGGCACAGGACTTACAATGTATGGATATCTTCAAAGATGAGGAAGAAAAACCAAGCGACTGTAACTGTCTCGGTGCAATGAAACTTCGGTTTGGCAATGCACCCGAGTCTACACTAAATGAACTCAAATGACTTAACAACGCCACCAACAGAAATTCGCATTTCGTCTATTTCTAAAGAGAATGTAAATGTATATTACTTTTACTTTCCTTCAAAGAGGGTGTAGACGATTGTGGCGATAGGTCCGATGTTGGGGTCAGGGCGTATCACATCAGGGTGGATATCAATCATGATACCACAAGGTTATTACATTGTTAACACAATTAACCTTGTTATTTTTCTACTTTCTATGCTTTGGAGACTATTAGTGCCTTAGAATTATTAATACTGACATGTGGATGTATGGGAATGGCTGTATAATAAAGACAATACAATATGCATGTACCCTGAAGTCGAACGGTTTTATATTAATGAGAAAAGACATTTCACGTGATTCCATAGCATATGATTGTAATATAGCCATTTAGTTTTCGATTATGCTTCCATTAACCAAAAGCAAATTAGGCCACGCCCATAACCAACTAATGCTACCTGATTGGCCGATAAGAGTGGGCTAGGTTTGTTATGCATTATTGCGCTGATCGTTTTCACTGATTTCGTATTCTTATTAGTGGTGTAACGATACGGCGATACAGTATTGTATCCCGATGCACAGCCCACGATACGATGCATCGATTTGGAAAGCATGTATCGCGATACATACGATATTTTCATAACACAGTTTTACCTACCGTATTTTCTTGAGTATAGTGCGCACTTTTTTTCTCCAAAAAACACAGCTGTGTAGAAGGGGTTGCGCATTATACACGAATTAATGAGTTTTGATGTTTTTTCCCCCATGGAAAGACATTACCGTGAGCACGAAACACCGGAAATACCATGTCAACAAATCCATACTGAAGTTCGCAAATTATTCATGTACTTACACTGGCTATAAAAAAGTGTTCTTTGTATATATGGGCTCATGTTTGTAACTTATTTCATTAATTTTATTCGAAATTCCTTTTAATATTGTTTTAATTAATTTCGGCGAAATCGTGTCTGAAGCGATCGGAAGATCGCACAACTCACCGTTATTAATAGAAACCACGGTCAGATTACCGCTATTGACGCCTTGAAAGGAATTTTAGTTGACAGAGAATGGATACATATATCATAAATGCCATACTTAGATTCGTTAAAAGTCAGATTTGTTTTTGTTGGACGATTCTATGTCAACACGTAATTCTCGCGATCACGCGATCACGTGCACGGGAGCCTTGACGGTGACTGGTCAGACTGGTTCCATGTAAAAATAATACCGGCAATAGCGATCAGCTACTTCGCTTAGGGTTATTATTATTTTTAATATGTTTAGTAAAAGCTGCATCTAAATTAACAATATATTGGAATATATTATTCCTGATAAAAAAATAGTTCCAGATACAACTTTTGCCGATCCTTGCATTAAAATACTGTAAAGTTATATCATTGGGTGTGTCTTGACCGAATCACCGGTAGATTCCAAGAAAACGTGTGTAAATGTACAGCTGATTGCTGTATCCGGTGTTTACGAGAAAATACACAAGGTAATCTTAATCCCTGGATATAAAACAATGCCTAGCTGAACAAAAAATACAATTTAAACGGTAAATCAACATGTTTCAAATTTGTACTGACGAAGTTACTCATCACCCGTTCGTTTGCTGAACTTCGCTGAAGGGGTACGGTGTAATTTTTTTCTGCGCATAATATTCAAATTTCTTTTTTTTCCAAAATATTGAACCCGCTAGAGGGCCGTGCGCATTATACATTGGTGCGCACTATACTAAAGAAAATACATGAAATACATGGGCGGATACAGCTTTTTTGGAAAAGAGGGGTGCACAATTAAGATCTATTTATTGTATTTCGCGGTAATTTATACAGAAATAAAGATTTTGTTCGAAATAAAAAAGGGGGGAGGGGTGGGGTGTGGGGTGTGTGTCGCGCCCATGAAATACCTTTAACAGTTTCAAAGCCAGTTTGTTGTTTCAGTAAAACATACTGTATTGCTGACAATTTGCTATGACAGTAAATAAACACCTTATATCTTCTTCAATTGTACTTGTCAAATCTTTTAGATAGCAGAAAGACATCAACTTGGCTAAGCTTGTACCAGTACACACTGTATCGTGATACGTATCGTATCGCGACCCCTATATCGCGATATGTATCGTATCGCGACCCTCCCGTATCGTTACACCTCTAATTCTTATATGCATTTTTGTTATGTTTATGATTAAATAAACAGTGTGTGAAGTTAATAGTGTTGGTTTACATATTTATAAAATATGACTTCAATAGTTTTTGTGTGTTTGGAGGCATAAACATGGAATTGCATCATCATCGGACATCATTTTTGGTCATTATGCATCAAACTTGGAAATATACTCACCATGTCTACCATAAAACTTTCTGAAAGCTTTACCGATGCTTTGAATGTTGATCAAACAGCTTCTTAGCAAGGGTCATGTGACGCTCTTTGAAATCATTGTACCCAGACGGGGCGGTCGGGTAGCCTGGTGTTTAAAGCATTCGTTGTCACGCCGAAGACCCGGGTTCGATTCCCGACATGGGTACAATGTGTGAAGCCCATTTCTGGTGTCCCCTACCGTGATATTGCTGGAATATTGCTAAAAGCGGCTTAAAACCATATTCTTTCACTCGTACCTAGACAGAGCATGCTCGGATAGATACCTAGACAGAGCATGCTCGGATAGACCTCAAAAGTTCTAAAATGTAGACACCAAAGTTTGGAGATGCTGGAATATTGTTCCACATACAGGGCAAGATTAATATTTATCTTTTGCACGTGACCTGTCAGGGAAAATAAATAAACATGACTCGTATTCAATAATGTAACCTCTAGTAACCTTGACCGTAAACAGAGGTCAGGCACAATTTAATCAAATATAAATCGAAACCTGTACATATAGTCTCAAGCAAACGTACACTGTATAGTGTCCGAAAGAAATGTTAAGATAATTGATGTTTTGAAGTGGACTTTCCCCAGGATCGTACACTGACAGTCAGCGGATTTATGGTAAGCTAATGGACATCTTGTCGGACATTGGTCATGTTTCGTGGGAATTCGGGGAAGAATACGTTCACAGTATCCCAGGGTGATTTTGTGTTGTCGCACGCAGACGGTGTAGGAAATAGGTAATGATATCAAACTTGATTGATACTGAATTATTTACAGTCCAACGTTACAAGGTTAGAGTGAAATGAATTTAACGCCGATTTGGACAATACGTCCGCTATATCAAAGCGTGCTAGCTTGGTGTTGGAGGGAAGTTCCAAGGCTGCACAAGTCGAAGACGTTTACCACTTTGGTGAAATTCACAAGACCCGAGCATGGTGCTGACAAACCAAGGGAAATCTTCAGGGATAATCAGGGATTCGAGCTAATTAACAGCGGATCCTGATATGGCCAAGGGATAGTGATCTGTATAAATCTTAACTTACTCTTACAGATCTTGTTTATCAAGTTATTATTTGTAACATGTCTTCACACGTAAACTGAGCGAGAATTGTTGAGACCTATTATAACGCTATCAAATATAATTGCTTTGTCTTAACAAAGCCATGGATCAAGACTTTGAAAGGCATTTAGAAGTAGTACACAAAAGGAAGAGAATTCATGGATGTCAACTTCTTTATTATGAGGAACAGAACGTTTCTGAGTATATGTCTACTCCTTCATCAGGTGAGTGAATAATATGAGGCCTCCCGGCCTCCCGTTTTCTGTTGTTCATTGCCATTTACTTATCAGTGACAATCTATTCCTGGCTTCCATTTGTCCATAACTATCAGCGCTAATTACTGTACAGTGTTGGCTTTCATTGTCTATTGCTAGTCAGCGCCAATTATCTGTTGGCTTCCCTTGGTAAGTTTCCAGCATTTGTCATTTTATTACTTTTGTTGTTTTCAAGTGTACATATATATGCTCTCTGCCTCATAACATTCACTCACCTGATGAAGGAGTAAGCACACACTCCGAAACGTTGTGTTCCTCATAATAAAGAAGTTGACATCCATATATTCTCTTCCTGATGTGCTACATTGTAGTGTTTCTAATCTTACAAAGCCTTTTGAAACTCGGGTAGCATTTGGATAAGTGGACTAGTATATAACACTTATCACTGGATGTTCCTATCAGAAAAAGCTTTCCGAAATTGCAGCTGTTGTACACCAACGCTGCTGAGCCTATGAATGCATGCCATGCCTCTTCCAGTAGTATAGCAATATCAGTGCGGACTGTAAATAATTGATTAAATAATTCTGGGCCAGGCAAACAAATGCTTGTCAACATCAGTAACCAATCACTTTAAAGCTCTCCTCACTTGAAAGGGTGTACTATACCCAGTCCCTCCAACTGTGTTATACTGTTCACAGCCCATATAAGATATTCTTGTATGGTTTCTATCAATTATAGGGGGCACGGGTGGCCCAGTCGTCTGAGGCGCCGTATTCGCTGTGCAGGGTTGCGTCCCTTTGGGCACGTTTGTGGTTTTACGCCGCTTTTAGCAATATTCCAGCAATATCACGGCGGGGGACACCAGAAATGGGCTTCACACACTGTACCCATGTCGGAAATCGAACCCGGGTGTTCGGCGTGACGAGCGAACGCTTTAACTGCTAGGTTGCCCGACCGCCCCGGTGGGTGAAGGGAGTGTATAGCAATGCGTGTATAGCAGTTGGCACCGGCTATATCAGGGAGACTTGTAAATGATCGAATCTGGACCAGGCAGACCAGTGGTTGAGCATTTATATGAGGTCACCGCCTGTAACCAGTCGCATCTCGGTAAACATTCCGCTCTTACGAAAAGCATGGAGTATTGGTTTTGACACCTGCATCCGCTGTTTTGCTAACATACAGTAAACACGTAGACATATATACCTGAGAATAGGTACATATTACCAATTGTGTCGTAAAACGACATTCACTCACCCCTTTAACAATATTTTCTCATCGTTAAACGATTCGCAGTTTTCGCATACGCCTTGATTCAATATTTTATCAACAAATTTTATATCATTAGCGACGTTAAGTACGCAAACTATTTCATATCATTAGTGTAAGTAAACGAACAGTGGTAATTGTTTTCGGAAAGTAAAAGAGGTATATTTTAAATGGTATAGAAAACAGGATTGGTCGCCCATGTGAATAAGACATTCAAGCCCTCGAACGCGTCTCCATCGAAACTCGTTCCACCCGTGAAGATCCGGGGTAGAATAGGTGTTCAGCAAGCCATGCTTGCCGTAAAAGACGACTGTGGATCGGATAGTCAGGCTCACTGATTTGGTTGATGCATGTCATTGTATCACAGTTGCGTTGATTGATGCTCATGATGTAAGTCGATAGATTGTGTGGTCCACACTCGATTATTTACACACCTCCGTCATATAGCTGGAATAATACTATGTGCGGCGTTGAACAACAAACAAACAAACTCACTCGTCCTGTTCACATTCCCACTCAATGACACGCTCCTCCAACTGCCGTACAACCGTATAAATAGACAGATGAGTCATAATGCGACAGGGAAGTAGCCAGTTACATAATAGGGAAAGTCCGCTGTTTCTCTCTTTCCTAGAAACAAAACCGAAAGTAGACCATGTGGAGTTGATGGACATTCCGACACGTCAGCTCTGATCAACACTCATGTCCAGCGCATTACTTCCAAGACTCCTTCATTGAAAAGACGCTTTTCACCCAGTGACAGAACAATGGCGGTAAGTGTTACTGTTTTCACGAAGTGACAGAACAATGGCGGTAAGTGTTACTGTTTTCATGATCAACCAGTGACAGAACAATAGCAGTAAGTGTTACTGTTTTCACCCAATGACAGAACAATGGCGGTAAGTGTTACTGTTTTCACCGAGTGACAGAACAATGGCGGTAAGTGTTACTGTTTTTGAGGAAAAACATACCACAAAGCGTAGAGGGTATTTCACAAACTTCCCTCATTGTCTGAAGTAATTAATACTTTTTAAAGCTAATTAATAATAAATCTGAATCACTGTAACAGTCCCGGTCATATTCTGGTCAGTGCTAAGTGTTATATATAGTTGTGCACTTATACAAATGTACCCTCGTTTCAAAAGGCTTTGTAAGATTAGAAAAAACTAAAAGGCCATGGGCTACTAAGGTCCATCGGGCCCCCCCCCCCCAAAAAATAAATAAAAATAAACACAACAAACCTACTTTTTCAGAAACCTTAGTGTGTTCTGAACATGAAATCATTTGTTAACATTGAAATATAGGGATGCACTTCCTGTTTTCATCATATTTGTAGAGGTTCCCTCAAATTCGCGACTTTGCAATCTGCCTCGAGCGTCATTTTTGTACTGCAACAAAAAGGCCAGAAACCTATGATTGTGGGTTCGAATCCCGGTTCTAGGTTTGTCATCACCAGACCCGTGCTCGTGGGTTTCACCGAGGTTATAAACGTCTGAGACCTGCATCACTTCGGGCTTTCCTCCCTCATTAAGCTGACACGCCGTAATATAACTGGAATACTAATAAAAGTGGCGTTAAACCCGACTCACTCACTCACAATACCATTCCCGGTTATATTGTGTGTGCTAAATAGTATCATGTGCTTGTCAACTTAGCAGCAGCTGCAGGATGTCAAATGTGCAGATAATATTCATGTGTACAAGGGTTTAAGTACAAGCTCTCGTGGCCTGATCGGCGTACAAATGGCTGTCCTTGGAGCGGAGCTGGTACAGGGAGTGCGTGCAAAGCATTCACATTTGTCCTGCTTGTTATAACCAGAAACCAACAACATAAACGTTTCTACCTTACCTCAAGTCAGTTTGAGTTATACAATATTCCTCAGCTATGAACTCGAACAAATTTAACCGGTTCTATCACGAATGGTAAAAAGTAAGTCTAACACACGCTGGTCTTACCAAGCTAGTTCCCGGTACAAAAGTCTTTATAAATCTTGTATAATACGTATTGAAACTGTGACTAATCTAGCACACGTCCAGGTTTTCCATAGCCTTGGGTCACTATGACCCTGATAATATGTGATGGGTAGTCTCGTGGTTAAAGATCAGTCTGCTGAGAAAAAATCCATGCATTCCCAAAAGTATACTTCCCGAAGCCGCTAAAATAAATCAAACGAAATTGTGTTGAATTTCCATTGTATATATAATTTTCTATGTATATATATTTCCCTCGCTTCATAGCTATGTGGGTCACAATGACCCTAAACATGTCACGAGCCAAATGATATTTTTAGATCATTATTACTCGAACTGTGGCACAGAACCGCTTCTCTTTCACATACCCATCTTCGAAAAGTTTATATGTCGCTATACGGCTCAGACATTACCGATACGACGCTAAACCTTCGATTTGAAGATAAAACAAAACCAAATAGAAACAGACTTACAATTGAACAGATTTGACCTTATTTGCCTAGTAAATATATTTATCGAGGTCGTCCATAAAAGTGTTTTCGGGGTATGATTAATAATCATAATTTTCCGATGAAGATTATAGTTACAATCACATGACTGCAAAGCCCTGGATTATCACTGGGCGCCTCGTTATGACATTAAAGGAATATTGCTAAAAGTGGCCTGAAGCTTTACTCACTCACATGCTCCTTCGTCTTTTGACCGCCTCCGTGGTCTAGTGGTAATGCGTCCGCCCGGAGAGCGGAAGGTCCGGGGTTCGATCCCCGACCGCGTCATACCAAAAGACGTTAAAAGATGGTACTTGTTGTTACCCTGTCTGGCGCGCGGCATTAAGGGGATAAAACAAGGACTGGTCGGCTCGGAGTCAGTATACTGTGTCTGAGTGGGGTATTCATGTTAAACTGCGGCATGGTATCTCAGTGAGCTAGCACTATAAATCGGCATCAGTCCGGACTAGTACAAGCAGCCACACAAACACATGCACGTCGCTATATAAGTGCAATAATCTTGGACGCGACGTTAAACCCCATTTCACCTCACCTTTCGTCTTTTGAATCAGGCGGTCGGGTAGCCCAGTGGTTAAACCGTTCGCTCGTCACGCCGAAGACCCGGGTTCGATTCCCGATATGGGTACAATGTGTGAAGCCTATTTCTGGTGTCCCCCGCCGTGATATTGTTGGAATATTGCTTAAAGCGGCGTAAAACCACACTCACTCAATCACTCACTCTTTCGATTCGTAACCGGAATGAGTTGTGTACATATGAGTGAGAGAGTGAATGAGTTGGGTTTAACGCCACTTTTAACAATATTCCAGTTATATCACGGCGTGTCAGCTTAATGTGGGAGGAAAGCCCGAAGTGATGCAGGTCTCAGTCCTTTACCACCTAGGTATATGGGGATAGCAGGGATATGGTGCTGACAAACCTAGAAACATAACTGGGGCGAACCAGGATTCGAACCCATAATCATAGGTTTCTGGCAAGTGTAAGGGACGCAACTCTGCACAGCGAAACGCGGAGCCTTAGACGACTGGGCCACCCGTACCTATGTACAATGACTGATCAACGGCGATGTCCATTATTCCTAGCTGCCTTTCTGAACGTTTGATAAGTTGGAGGTACCCTGCACTCAATAACCTAACGTATTGACTTGTATCAGTACTGGCAATAGCATCTCTTACAATGAACACCAGTTACTCTCAATCCGTGAAGATTCCGGGGTAGAATAGGTCTTCAGGAACCAATGCTTGCCGTAAAAGGCGACTATGCTTGTCGTAAAAGGCAACTAACGGGATCGGGTGGTCAGGCTCGCTGACTTGGTTGATACATGTCATCGATCCCAATTACGTGGATCGATGCTCATGATGTCGATCACTGGATTGTCTGGTCCAGACTCGATTATTTTACAGACCGCCGTCATATAGCTGGAATATTGCAGAGTGCGGCGTTAAACAACAAACCAACCAACTAACCAACCAGTTACTCTCAAGGATGAATACATGATGGGAGGAAAACAGGATCACATTGCATTACGAAACCCAGTTATTCCATTGATGCATTGATGCATGTGATTGTAAAGGTGCCAGTGGAGGGGCACGACCTCTCTCACCTTATGCTGGGTGTCATCACGACCAGTATTTGATAGCATGCTATATATCTGTTAGTATTTTTCTGTTGATAAGTCTTCATGTATACATATGTTTCAGTTTCCTCAAATCATAGATCTAAATGTGGGAGGACGGCACCTGAGCACCCGTATTTCAACTCTCACCAAGTACCCTGATTCCAAGTTGGCCGATATGTTCAGTGGGGAAGATGTTATGCCAAAAGACAAAGATGGACGGTTCTTCATCGATGCGGATGGCGACGTATTCGCTCACATTCTCAACTTCCTGAGGTACGAGATGCTGCCCCCTCCCGACCAGGCAGCTGCTGTACACAAATATGCAAACATTTTTGGCATTAAGCCTTTGCTTGCTAAACATTTACAGTGGGGACCAGTCTTTGCACAGGCCTTGAGAGACAAGTGGAAACGTGGAATAGCCGGGTATGACGACTGCCTGAATCAGGTGCGGGAAGGCCTGGTGGCAAGTCGGTATCACAGTGGTGTCTTGTACATCCAGTTCTCGGATTCCTCTCAACACATGTTCACTCTGTGCAAGGTGGCTGGTATTCCTGAGGGACATCAGGTCATCAACGTCAAATACTCCTCCTCTACAATGGATGGGACCAATCTTGTCCATTTCCTCAATGAGGATCTGAAGCGTATCGGTGTTCACCTTCAGCCGGGGGACTTCCGACCAGAACCAAAGTGTGGTTGTCGCGTGGCTTTTCGGTACATGATAAAACTTGAGTAACTGATGTACCCATAATTGTCACATTGTGTAGTTTGGTGCGATTAATGTATACTTCCCAGGCGAATAACATACAATCTACAGCAACCTATGCTTGCCGTAAAATGCGACTATGCTTGTCGTGAGAGGCGACTAATGGGATCGGGTTGTCAGGCTGGCTGACTTGGTTGAAGCATGTCATCGTTCCCAATTGCGTAGATCGATGCTAATGATATCAATCACTGGATTGTCTGGTCCAGACTCGATTATTTACAGACCGCCGTCAAATAGCTGGAATATTGCTGAGTGCGGCGTTAAACAACCAACCAACCAACTTTTAGGCATAATTGTCGATTAAGCAACGTGGCACACAGGTGTTTGAGAAGGTGAAAGACGAAAAATAACAAATAATTAATTGATGTAACTTGTTTACACTAATTAACAGGCGAGTATAATCATATTCTCCTGACAAAAGTATACATGATGACTACACAGCTAGTTTCAAGCTCTGTAGTGGAGAGTATAGTTGTATATAATGTTTATACTTGTGATTACGTATACACTTGTCTAGTGGTAGTGCGTCCAACCGGAGAGCGGGTGGTCCGGGGTTAGATCCCCGGCCGCGTCATACAAAAAGACGTTGACTTGTGACGGTTGAGTCATGTGAATACATCTAAGTTGTGCTTGTACCATATGTATTGTGTAATAAAATACCTACATATTTTACTGTTGCTTTTAGTGTCTTTTGTCTTTGTTTGTAAACGCCGCACTCAGCAATATTCCAGCTATATGACGGCGGTCTGTAAATAATCGAGTCTGGACCAGATACGATGACATGCATCAACCACGTCAGCCAGCCTGACCACCCGATCCCGTTCGTCGCCTATTACGGCAAGCATGGGTTGCTGAAGACCTGTTCTACCCCTGCTTTTTGTGAGTAAAAACGGATTTACTCCGCATAAACAAAAGGACGAGAAGGAGGAGAGACGTAAGTGTTCCAGACTGGGGACATTATCCACAGAAGGGAGAGATCCACGTTTGTCGCAGAACTGTCAGAATCGGAAATTCGAACAGACGATATGTGGACCTCGCAAGGGCTAAGAGATGACCGTCTGTACTGTGAAATGTGACACCTAAGTTTGTTACTCTTAAATAAATTTTCAACAATTGTGACCCTGCTTCACCATCAGGAAAACATCTTCTCATCCTTCGTTAATAGATACTTTCAGGTGAAGGTTTTATCGTGGATAAATTCTGTACATTTCGTCCTGAGAATCTTAGCTGCATAAAGAGTTATGGTTATTACAGGGAGATCAACCACATTTCTGTTTTCATAAAACATGACAATCCAGTGAAGTGCTAATGTTCCGGATATCCTATGCTAGAATGAGCGTTTGACTGTTGAGGACATTGCACTCATTGTTAGATACGTCGTCTCCTGGCAGACTTCTCGGATGTATAACAAGGGTGCGGCTGTGCCGTCCGTTGCCCGTTAAGGGCCGTGGCTAGCTGGTGGGGCTCTTCGGGAGTGTTTCTGTCTTCTCTTGCTGGTACATATAGGATTACCTTAGTACATATCATATGTGGGTCTGTCAGTAGAGGATACTCCGAGTCCAACGTTACTGTGGAAGTATTTCTTCAATAACTCTGACATAAGCGTCTTGGTAGATGAATCGATCTTGTTCAGAATTTGTTCTGGTATGGAATCGATGTTTCAAAGGAGATAATATATTTACAATTTCCTAATTAAAAATCCTTAATTCCGTTCGGGAGTGATAATATATCTGGGCCGTTAGACGTTAAAGATTCTGGGTTAAGATTGGTTTTCAGCAACCCACGCCTGTCTAAAGAGGAGACTTGGTTGATGGGTGTCATCATATCCCAATTGCGCAGAACGATTCTCATAATCTCAATCCCTGGATTCTTGTCTGGTTCTTACTCGATTATGTATAGATCGTCAAACAAACAAACAAACAAACATATTCCTTGTGATTTGAATAAGGTAGTGGTGATGATTCTGACAAGCTTGCTGGTGTATATTTTATGTGCGCTCCATACTTCAAGTAAGAGGGGAGACAACTCACTTGCACTTACACAGACCCCGATCACGGTGAAATTACACAATATCACTGTACCATTTCTGAGACATTATGTTGGTAAAGGATCATATTTATTTTTTATATTGTATGTATCTCTCATTCATTCTACACAAACAAAGAGTATTCAGTCAGCAATTACTACGTGACTCACATATGACAAAGTAGACACAATTTATGGATAACAACTTAAATACTGTAAAGGCGACGTTTCGGTATAGATCCCCATACCCTTGTCAAGCAAGACTGAATGAAGAACATTGTACATAATATATGTAGTAGGTGGAGCCTGTGCAAATAGTCTGTGAACTTGCAACATGGCAAAAATACAGTGAAGTTTATCCCGTCTCAGCGCGATTGACGTATTCCATGTTTTTTGAGGATACATGTTCAAATCAAACAAGCAGAGCGTGAGTAAGTGAGTGAGTTAGTTAGTTAGGCTTAACGCCGCTTTGAACAAGATTCCAGTTATTCCACGGCGTGTCAGCATGATGTGGGATGAAAGCCCGAAGTGATACAGGTCTCAGACATTTACCGTTTTGGTGAAACCCACGGCACGGGTGCTGACACACCTAGAAACAAAATCGGGGCGAACCGGGATTCGAACACATAATCAGCGGTTTGCCCACGGGAGGCAACTCTGCACAGCGACTTGCGTCGCCTTACATGACCAATCAAGAAGAGACATGATTGACAGTCATGTGAGTGTTTCTAGAAGACGTGTCCTGTAATAGTGTCCACAACGAATGTAATAACTCATGTAAATAAAATAATGACAAAAATATTGAAAAAAACTAACAACGCAATTTAATGTTTTAGGTGCATGTAAACATGGATGCCATAAAGAATTGGTCTGCAACAACAACCACGTCTGTGCCATCCCTTTACCGAGAAGAGGTCAAACAAATTGCGAGGGAGAGAGTGGAGCGAGGAGGCCATGCCAACATTTCACATCTACACCCTCTACCGAGCCAAAGAGAAGATGTTTCCACAGTGACCCACCACTTGACACTACTTAGAACTACAGACCAGCTCTGCAAGACAGAGGGTGGTGATGGTTTTCTGCTAATAGACGACGGTGAATAAGACAAAATGGGATTCGCAACAGACAACATTCGTCATCTCTGCGACGCTGAGGTAATTTATAGCGATGGAACAGCAGGGGTGCCAATTATAATGTTCCTTCAACTGGTCATCATTCACACATTTGTGGGCAGAGAGATGTTCCGTCACGTATATTCCCTCCTTTCCGACAAGAAGCATACTACGTACGACAGGATGTTCCATTTATTTCCAGATGCTGCTACTTTGAGAGGATAACAGCTTTCGCTCCAAACATTCCAGGAATCAATTCAAGTAAACCTGAAGTGCGGTTATTCACTTGGTAGTAAACTGTTCATTAATATTGCAAATGGACAAACATGTGACGTACCTTTTAATTAAGTATTGATGTTTTTATTTGCAGAAGGACTTTGAAGACGATGGCCAAAATGTTGCCATGACCATATTCCCGTGTGAGTGGACATGTTGCTTCTCCCACTTCACACAGGATATATGGAGAAGAGCTGATGCCAGACGAGCCCAACATAACGTTTGTAGCAAAACAGTATTTGTATTTTAATACATGTGTTTATGTGTTGGTTGTTGTTGACGCCCCGATGATGTTTCTAGGTTTGTCAGCACCATACCCGTGCTCGTTGGTTTCACGGAAGTGGAAACGTCTGAGACCTGCATCACTTCGGGCTTTCCTCCCACATTAAGCTGACATGCCGCGATATAACTGGAATACTGTTAATAGTGCGTTAAACACAACTCCCTCACTCACTATATTACAGCGGTCTGTACATAACCGAGGCTGGACCAGACGATCCAGTGCTTGATATCATTAGCATCAATCCACGCAATTGGGATCGATGACATGCATCAACCAAGTCAGCGAGCCTGACCACCCGATCCCGTTAGTCGCCTTGACAAGCATAGTCGCCTTTTATGGCAAGCATGGGTTGCTGAAGACCTATTTCAACCCGGATCTTCACGGGTCTTATGTGTAGATGTATGTTAAACCAGTTCTACAATTTATGATAATATTTATTGATATTATAGCTTTAGTTTTAGTTTTCTTTTACGTACACTCAACAAGCAATAGTGAAACTACAATTAATTATATAAGCAAATAAGTTTTGAAATGGTCCCTGACAGTAATTCTCTTTTGTCTTTGGTCACATACTCCGATGTTAATAAGGTACTTGCCTGGAGTTTCAACAGGCCGACCTGCATAAACAATTATCTGCATTCTGTCTTTTTGTACCCAAGCATCTCACCCCCGTTGCCCCTCCCCAAATCACATCCTGTCACACCCGAACTGAAGATCCTCCTGAAGCGTTAGCGCCTGGAGGAGAAAAGAAATGATAGCATGATAGCAACTAGAGCTGAACTTGTAGGTACGTTTCCTGCTAAGAAAATGCGAATGGTTTAAAATCTTCTGTTTATTTACGTAACACTAAATCATTAAACTTATTGGGCAGTCCTCTGCAATTCTACTCAATTTGCTTGAGCTGATCATGGGGCTCAATTGGAAATCTTGAGCGGGAGGAAGGAACATTCCCACAACCTGGGAGTGAACCTCTATCTCAAGAGGCTCAAAAGAATTATGAACAATTACAATGGTTGTGATAGAAGGCATCACCAAATGCTGGAGTGCAATGGCTCGATGATAAATGGGCTTCAACATGTTTCAATTTTATGTGTTGTGTTTGATGTTTTAATTGAGGTAGAAGATTCTCTGTTTCGAAAGCAGATGTCAATATCACTTGGTTATTTTGAAATATTTGGTATTTTTATCACGGCAATTGGTCACCGTTTACCCAAAAAGATGACAGTTTGATTAGAGGCCATTGACACTTTGGCAGCTGGAGTCGTGGAAGAGACAGTGGTTGAAAACGTCTTGGTGGAAGGTGTTTAGAATGGAGGAAATAACGTTAACGTTTTGTCCTCTGTCATGTCTTACATACAGCCTAACCGTCGCTCACATTGCCTCTGCTAGAATTCAGTGTCGACACCTGTCATTACCACCTCCGTTACTTAATGATCACTTTATTCATTATGATGTTACCTCTATGATAACGTTGAATACAAATTATATCTACGAGGGAGGTTCAATAAGTTTTGCAACTTGGGCATTTGTAGTTACACAAACAATGTCAACTTTTGGCAGGTGTGACACTAGTCATAACATCAGGTTGACACGTGTCATAGCAAGTTCCAGACACAACAATAAGTTAGGTGTGATGGCTTTATTCACCTAAGGGTGGTCACAATCATGGATTCTCTCAAACATGAACAATGCGCTGTAATAAAGTTTCTTACCAAGGAGGGATGCAAAGCAAAAGAAATCCGTGATCGCATGTGTAAAGTGATGGGTAAGGATGCTCCTGACTATTCCACAGCTTGCAACTGGTCTTAGCAGTTTAAAAAGGGTAGGGAGTCCATAGATGATGACCAAAGGTCAGGCAGACCTTCAGATGCCACCCTACCGAAAACCATTGCTGCTATAGAAAGAAGAATCTTGTCTGACCGACGAGTAAGAATATCTGAACTTTCTAGGGAATTCCAAATATCAGTTGGAACTGTTGTAACCATTATTCATGAGCATCTTGGTATGTCCAAGGTATCTGCAAGATTGGTACCTAGAAACCTCAGAGCTCAAGATCGCCATCAGTGAACCGAAAGTTGTCGAGAACTCCTTGATCTCTATACTGCTGTCGGAACCGGATTTCTTTCTCGTCTGGTGACAGGTGATGAAACATGGATGTACCACTAGGACCAAGAAACTAAACTGGAATCCATGCAATGGAAGCACCGAAATGCTCCGCCTCCGAGGAAGTTTCGAACCTAACCATCGGCTGGCAAGGTAATGGCCACCATATTTTGTGATGCAAGAGGCATATTACTGATTGATTACATGCCACCAAAAACTACAATCAATGGACAGTATTATGCGAATGTAATGAAAGAATTGCGAAAATCTATTCGCCAGAAACGCCGTGGGATGTTAACACGTGGTATTCTACTTTTGCATGACAACGCTCTGGTTCACAAGTCGAGAATTGCACAGGCCGCCATATGTGAATGTGGATTCGAACAGTTAAATCACCCACCCTACAGCCCAGACATAGTCCCCAGTGACTATAGTCCTGTTCCGGCAAATGAAATGTGCCCTACGTGGAAAACGCTTCCAGGATGACGAATACATAAAGGCTCTCACAGAGGCGTGGTTTGAGGGCCAATATGCGGATTTCTATAAAAGTGGTATTAAAAGCTGAAAGGACAAATGGAATAAGTGTATTGTGGTGAATGGAGATTATATTGAAAAATAAAATTGCAAAAGATATTCTGCAACTTGGTCTTATATTGAAGTTGCAAAACTTATTAAACGCTCCTCGTAATATGTTTTCATCCTGCGAACAGCACGTGCGTTGTTACAATTGTATTAAATGGACCATATTGCTGTCTGGGCTGATACGACCAACTCTTCTCTATTGCACGTTAATTTTGACTACTCATAGAGATTTGGGTCGAGGCTGTTTGCTCATGATAAAATGAATATTTATTGATTGTTTTCAGGAAGCTGTTAATGAATCGCTAATACAGTTTGTTGTTAATGTTTCAAAACATCCCCATCTAGTTTACTGACGAAACCTATATCATATCATCTTAACACACTGGTGAGCAGATATACATCCTTTGTTTTTAAGCCAACTCATTGCTGAGTATGTTTTCATACTGGCTAGTATTGTGCACAACCACCAGTAGCTTAAGTGATGACGTAAATCTTGCTTGGGTATTATGCAGGAAGCAGAGGTACTGTAAGTCCCCATGATCCCGAGCGAAGTGGCCTAGCTTTGGTTACTAGTGACCTTTAGCCCGTGTTTGAAAACTCTATACATGATATTGTTATGCTCAAATATGTTTCATAAATTGATTTTAAATATTACTTTGAATAAATGACTCAAATGTGAATAACTTAACTTGGTCTCGTCGCTATATGACTTAAATAATGCCGATGGGCCATTAAATTTTAACTCACTCACTCTTATCTTTCAACCGGATAATATATTAAACTTTGAGATTGGGCAGGTTAACAGACAAATAAATTGCGCCGAGGTCAAGGTTTAAGTTTCCTTCTGCTTATCTTATCATGAACAAGATCACAATGCAATATTACCGGGACACAACTCCACGCGTTTCTGCATTCGTAGTTACACAGCGACTTGAGGTAGGTTGCCTTCTATAATCTCTCTACCAGTCGACATTAGGGTAGGACGATACTCTCGTTCATTACTTGTTCTGGAATTGTATGTTATCACTTTATTATCACCCTAATGGTGACGTCACGCTATTGTTGTTGCAGTTGATTTTGAACCAGGAATTCACTGGCCATTCGTGCAAAATTTTAAAAAGTAAAACTGACTCAACGGATTTTTGGTCATTTTCATTATCGTTGAGAGAAATTATCAATCTCATTACGGTTGAAGTCAGAGAAATCACATGAATTTTCGTGTCTCGTTGATTCTACTTCCGGAATCAGAAAAAGCAGAGATGCTTTAAAATCTCTTTGTTTAACATATCTTCCTCGGAACCAATGTAGAGGGCAGAGGAGGTGGGACAAATTGCAATGATTAATGAATCGCTATACACGGGGATAGAAGGTATGAGGTGAATATGGACTAGACTGGGTAAACTTGCAACGAATTAATCTGGCTTCAGCTTTAACCTGTGTGAGTGTGTGTGTGTGTGTGTGCGCGTGCGTGCGTGTGTTAATACGCACATATTAGCGGGTTCGTATTTCAACGTTGTTACTGCATGTGTATCATTACGGTGGGTGCCGATGACACTTAAATTGATTCCACAGCTGCTTTCCAAATCCAACATGCCATGCTTTTGTGTATATAATATCATTATGTATTGTGAACTGTATAACCAGCCTGGCGAGACAGTGCAAACTACACACACTCAAGAGACCTGCTTTAAAATGATCCGTTACTCATATTATAAAACACTTCTTTGCCTGGCCCAGAACCGATTATTTACAGTCCGCCCTAATATTGTTAGATTACAGGTACATCATAACATGCACGCATTAGCTCATCACAACGAGCTGTAAAACAGCCGGAATATCCGAGTAACTCCAATGCGAGACTATGAGGGATCGTGTCTAGGTTAACATGACCTGTAACCTGGCTATGGCGATTTCCAGTTTACAGCAATATGATTTCTTTGTGATTGACCCCTGTGGTCACATTATAAAGTTCATTACAAATAAATATAGTATCATCAAATATTAAGGCTTGTTGTACCTTTCCACATTTTGTCAGTTAGGTAATTGCATTATATTTTTTCAGATAGAACTTGCTGGAAGTATCATTCTCACTCGCAAACCTCAGTGCAGGGCATAGCCCAGATTCCAGCTGTGTATCATTTATTATTTCCCAGCACCATTCACGTGCGCCAAGGTGTTAAACGTCTAGCACGTGTATTAATGTTGAGAATTGAGATAAACACCGCTTGTACAGTATTTCATTCAGGGCGATTCTGGGTTTTTTAAAAACACGATCATATGTTTCTAAAGGATGCAACTGTGCATATCACCTTGCTTTAGACGACTGTGCCACTTGTAACACCATCTGTCAGTAATCCAACTTATAACCCCAACTAAACTGATGAATTGTTGTTTATGGTGTTCCTTAACAAACCATTCACTCAAATTGACAGGAACAAACTCACATTCTAAAATTTACCCCGCTTTTCTTTTGTTTCTAGATAGAAACCTACAAGCAATACTCGACACCCTGAACACGTGAATATTACTTACAACTGTGGACTTCACAAAGTATATTCTAACATTATGCAGGTGAGTGTACGATGTAAATGTTTTGCCTATTGAAACACTGTGGTTCAAGAAAAAGTGTCAACATTTACTTTACTACATATCGAGTGTGAGGATGAGTAGGCAACTAAGTTTACAGTGGCAAAGTGTCCAAACCGTGTGTATCAGCCCCAGTGCGATGAGTCTACCGAAACATGTTATTACCCAAATGCTACCGGTAGGGCAGGACATACTTCCCCTTTTCGCGAACACCTGGTGTCATCACTTTTAGTGATCCATTCAAATTGTCACCGCTGTTTTGTCTTTTACGCCTTAAAATATTGTTCTGCGGATAATAATACTCGATACTTTTATGCCCTGGCGTTGGCGGTATATTATAATTCACCGCATCAAAAACATTGGTGCCTAGATTGTGTAAAATCTGAACAAATCACAAATTCACGTCAAAGGAATTGTAATCTATTAAGAACCTTAACTCACTTTGCATAAGAGAAAGGAGAAAGGCAAACTGGAGTTCTCTATTTAATTAATGAAGTAGGGGTAGAGTGAGTGAGTGAGTGAGTGAGTGAGTGAGTGAGTATGTAACGTCACATCGGCAGTATTTCAGCCATATCGTGAAGAGAAGTTATGCATTAATAATACACATATTTAGATTAAATAAAAAACTGTCAAACGATGGACAGTACAATAACTAAAATATCACAGATGCGATGTAAAACTGGTTGAGAATATTAAAAAGCAGGAAGTAAGAGTATGGGTAGAATAGGTCTTCACAACCAATGCTTGCCGTTATCTGCGACTGACGGGATCGGGTGCTATACACAGGTGCAGGACGCACATATCTGAAAGCGAAAAACAAAATAATCAATAATTAAAGTGATGGCATACCTAATCTCTCACGGTAAACAGCCAGTGCACAGAGAACACAGCAAACGCTATCTTTATAGAACCAACATCGAACTACCAACTCCTCCATACTTTCCAGAAATGTAAGCAAAAGTATATGTTCTACATTAAAGCGGCCTTGAATATCTAGTTTTCCCTCAATACATTACGATTGAGACCTGTGAAGATCCGGGGTAGAACGGGTCTTCAACAGCCCATGTTTGTCGTAAGAGGCGACTAACGGGATCGGGTAGTCAGGCTCGCTAACTTGGTTGATGCATGTCATTGTATCCAAATTGCGTGGATTGATGCTCATGATGTCAATCATTGGATTGTCTGGTCTGCTGAGTAAGGCGTTAAACAACAAACAAACAAAATGAGGTAGGTGGCATATCCACCGTCATATGTAGCTTGATTCCCTGATGTATATACACTGAACTTTGTCTGAATCCATTCGATGTTTGTCGTAATTGGGAAACATGCATCATTGCCTCATATGATGTTCTTATCTTATGGCACATTACATGTGTTGGTTGGTGAATTATCAAATAACTGAATCAAACTGAATGTCCATCTTCATGTTCAAATACATCAAGTGCTGTAAACAAGCCAAATGACTATTTAGCTTGAGTCATATTTGGTGAATATGTTATCATGTTCAAGTTGGTCAACATTAACGTGTGAGCTCACCATGTGATTTGATTTGTCAATTAATTGTAGTTCCAACAATGTAAATGTTCATCACGAGTAATATAGTAGTCAGGGTCAAAGACGCGAGTAAGTCCTTGCTGTATGTTCTGCTATTGATCGCTGAATGTGGGTAATGGACATGACGGGTGTTGTCATACGTTGTCTCGAATATTTGAATTAGAATTAGAGTTATCAGAAATTTTGTCATTGCGATATGAGCAATGCACACACACCCCTTCCTCCCCCCCCCCCCCCCCCCCCCCCATTGTCATGTGCGTTTTATGCACCTTAAAAAGTCTTATCTCAGAGTGTATTTACATACTAGCCTGTTGGGATTCCGGGAAAGAATAGGTCCTTAGCTACAAGGAAATGAACAGTGCTATTTACGCATTACATGTGAACGTGGTCTCGCGTGGTTTTTTTCACCCCGAAATGATATCTGTAAATTCAGTTCACAATACATAATGATATTATATACACAAAAGCAGGGAATGTTTGATTTGGAAAGCAGCTGTGGAACCAATGTAAGTGTCATCGGCACCCACCGTAATTACACACATGCAGTAACAACGTTGAAATATGGAAATCGTTGAAAAGGAATACATTTCTGGTTTTGTTATCATTCAGGCTATGTATATAGTGCATTTTACATTTGACCGATTGGTCTAATTTAAGAGATAAACATACTATACTTTTCATGGAGCTAGGTTACCTGTAAATATGACTGCGCCAAGTTGATTCTGGAGCATGATCGATAAAAAAGTTAGTTTAGAATGTAAATATTAGCTTCGATGCGACCGTTAAATCAGTGTTTCAGTCAGAGGCGGTTATTGTGATTTGACACCTTTGATAGACCAATGAGAATCGAGTATTTTCTAAATGTAAGGTAGAATCACATGTGCATTAACAATGTGTTGTATTTCAGGATTCTCAAGTTGTGGACTTAAACGTTGGTGGTCGACATCTGACAACCTCCCTGTCCACCCTCACCAAGTACCCAGACTCCATGTTGGCCACCATGTTTAGTGGAAGGCATCCGGTAGCCAAGGACAAAGATGGCCGCTACTTCATCGATGTAGAAGGGGATGTGTTTGTTCATATCCTCAACTTTCTGAGATTCGGGAAAATGCCTCCACCCGAAAGAGCATCAGAGGTTAATGAATATGCGGAGTACTTTGGATTACAGGAACTGAAGGCACCTGTCCCCGAAGACTTTGAACAGGTGCTCTACGGAATATGGAAAAAGGAGCTACCTGACTACCAACGTCACTGGGAAAAAGTGAAAGAACAATTAGGCAATATTTCCACAAGTTACTTTTACATTTGCACAAGAAAGTCTGATTGTGGAAAACTGCCTAAAACAGATATAGGTGCACTGACCCCAGGCAATTATTACACTATTGAATTATCTTTCGACTCAAACGTATCTATCTTTTTCAATCTTCTTGCAGTCGACCTGAAAAAACGTAATGTCTTCACCGACTCTTGTCTGAGGGAATGCCCGGGTTGTTGTTGTAGAGCAGCAATGGGATTCAGAATTGGACGATGATCCAAAATTGTCACACTTTGAGTCGACAGATAATTCTGATGAAAGGAATGTGAATCAGCCGTGGCATGGGTGGAGATCTCTGTTGCCTGCTGCTGTGATCTTGAAGCGCTGAGTCATTGGTTAATGTTCGTCTAATTGATGATCAAATCTAGCAAGACCTACTAGTATTATTACGGAACATTTCTTTTCAATGTATATAGACTCAAAATCAAACGGGATACTAATACAAGACAACTGTTAACAGAGCGATTTACGTTTTGCTGCTTCTCTAGGTTCTTAATTTCCTTGGGATTTCCGTGTCAGAATAGGTCCATGGTATGCTATACGTGCTGCAAGTGCCGACTAGGGTGGGTACACTGGCTGACTGTTTGCTACTTGTACCAGGGTTTTAGATGATGTTAAATAGCTGAAATATTGCTGACTGTGGCGTAAAACAAATCCGTTGCCATTTTGCCGAACCAGGTGTTGTTGTTTTTTGTCGCTTTTATGTAAGGCTAGGACACAAACATTATTAAAATGAAAATTGTTCCTTCTGGCTTACTTTTTGACATATGTACAATGTAAAAGAATGTATGTGAATATCGTTAATAGCTGAATTGTTTAAAGCTTGCAGTATACTGGGTTCCTTTTCACTCTTGACTTGTTTTGAACCCATTGTTAGAGTGATGAAGAGTATTTAGAATTCAGTGTTTGTCTTGGTAAAAAACAAAATGTTCCTCGTGTTGGTTCAGTTATAGTAGACATCTATTTAATGTGCGTTTCCTAATCACGACAAGAAAAAGCATCTTTCCTGACGTTTTGAAAGGTGTTGGTATTGATCAAAATGCATACATTTTGCAAGCATTCCAAATCATTTGGTTATATTTATATGTATGCCTAGTTTGGGAATGTTTGGAAATGTTGGAGAAATGCACACACTTACATCAGTGTCCATACCCGCCTACAATCTTGCCGGTGTGTTATGTCATGTGGCAGGAGCTAGCGACACACAAACAAATTAATAACTTTTTCATGTATTTGTGTTAATTTGGACAGTTTACTATTTCAGACCTTATTTCAAACGTTAGAAATGAAACATTTCCCTTAAACTTCCCTGTACAGAAATATATAGGGAATTGTACAAAATGTTTGATGCAGGTTTGGCATATATGAGATAAGATTGGCACCCTAATGTTTGAAATACCAAGAGAAATACAAGCAGAATCAATAACTTTTGTCACTTTATTTCCTTCCATGACTATGTACAGGCATCAATGCACCATCAAACCTTATGAAATACATTGGAAATACATGGACATATAGCTCGGTATCCATGCATAGTCTGTAGACAAAGACAGAGCTCGTTAGGCAGGACAAAGAATGCTTTGTACACTCCCGACCAGGCAGTTGCTGTAAACAAATATGCAAACATTTTTGGCATTAGCCCTTTGCTTGCTAAACATTTACAATTGGGACCAATCTTTGCGCAGGCTTTGAGAAACGTGGAATAGCCGGGTATGACGACTGCCTGAATCAGTTGCTGGAAGGCCTGGTGGCAAGTCGGTATCAAAGTGGTGTCTTGTACATCCAGTTCTCGGATTCCTCTCAACACATGTTCACTCTGTGCAAGGTGGCTGGTATTCCTGATGAGCATCAGGTCATCAACGTCAAATACTCCTCCTCCACAATGGATGGGACCAATCGTGTCCATTTCCTCAATGAGGATCTGAAGCGTATCGGTGTTCACCTTCAGCCAGGGGACTTCCGACCAGAACCAAAGTGTGGTTGTCGCGTGGCTTTGCGGTACATGATAAAACATGAGTAATTGATGTACCCATAATTGTGACATTGTGTGGTTTGGTACGATTAATGTATACTTCCCAGGCTAATAACATACAATGTACAGCAACCTATGCTTGATGTAAAAGGCGACTATGCTTGTCGTAAGAGGCGACTAATGGGATCGGGTTGTCAGGCTGGCTGACTTGGTTGAAGCATGTCATCGTTCCTAATTGCTCAGATCGATGCTAATGATATCAATCACTGGATTGTCTGGTCCAGACTCGGTTATTTCCACCGTCAAATAGCTGGAATATTGCTGAGCGCGGCGTTAAACAACCAACCAACCAACCAACCATCTTCATGATTTTAAGCATAATCGTCGATTAATCAACGTTGCACACAGGTGTTTGAGAAGGTGAAAGACGATAAAAATAACAAATAATTGATGTAACTTGTTTACACTAATAAACAGGCGACGATAATCATATTCTCCTGAGAAAAGCGTACATGATGAATATACAGCTAGTTTGCATTTCAAGCTTTGTAGTGAAGAGTATAGTTGTATATAATGTTTATACTTGTGATTACGTATACACTTGTCTAGTGGTAGTGCCTCCAGCCGGAGAGCGGAAGGTCCGGGGTTCGATCCTTGGCCGCGTCATACAAAAAGACGTTGACTTGTGACGGTTGAGTCATGTGAATAGATCTAAGCTGTGCTTGTATCATATGTATTTTGTAATAAAATGCCTACATATTTTACTGTTGCTTTTAGTGTCTTTTGTCTTTGTTTGTTGTTTAACGCCGCACTCAGCAATATTCCAGAGCTTGGACTAAACAATCCAGTGATTGATGTCATGAGCATGATGAAACGTCAATGCCGTTTGTTGTGAATGTATCAAAACACTAAAACGCACCCCGTCTAGTTTACTGACGAAACCTATAACATATTATCGTTGCACACTGGTGTGCAGAGATGCATTTTATCAGCTGATGGATAATGCCGAGGTCAAAGTTTTGTCCTGCTTATCAAGATCAAAATGCAGTATTGCCGGGACATAACGCCACGCCTTTCTGCATTCGTAGTTACACAGCGACTTGAGGTAGGTTGTTAAAATGCCTTCTATAATCTGTCTACCATTTATGATCTTCCATCTATAATGTTCACACGAGTGGAGGACGATACTCTCGCCTAGTCCAATACTAGTTCTAGAATTGGTTGTTATCCCTTTATTATCACCCTTATCATGACGTCAAGCTATTGTTATTGCAACTGATTTTGAACCAGGAATTCACTAGCCGTTCGGAACGTTCAAAACTGACTCAGCTATTCGTGGTCATTGTCGGATCTCGTTGATTCTAGTTCCGGAGTCATCAGATTCCCCTTTACAGAAAAAACAGAGATGCTTTAAAATCTCTTTATTAACATATTTCTCGAAACCAATGTAGAGGGCAGAGGTGGTTGGACAATTTGCAATGATAAATGAACCGCTATATACACGGGGATAGAAGGTAGGAGCTTAATATCACGACATGGGTACAATGTGTGAAGCCCTTTTCTAGTGTCCCCCGTCGTGATATTGCTGGAATATTGCTAAAAGCGGTGTAAAACCATACTCACTCACTCATTATGAGCTTAATATGTACGAGACTTGCAAAAAATTAATCAGGCCTTAACTTTACACCTGAATGTGTGTGTGTGTGCGTGCATGCTAATATGCACATATTCGTGAGTATGTGTTTGAATGTGGTTACTGCATGTGAAGCAATACAGTTGATGCCGATGACACTTACATTGGTCCCACAGATGCTTTCCAAATCCAACATTCCATGCTTTTCTGCACAAAATATTATCATGTGTTTTGAACTTTATAAACAGCCTGGCAGGGCAGTGCAAACTACACACCCAAGAGACCAGATTTAAAATATCCGTTACTCATATTATCAAACACTTGTTTGCCTGGCCTGGAACCGATTATTTACAGCCTGCCCTAATATTGTTACACTACAGGTACATCATAACATGCACGCATAAGCTCATCACAACGAGGTGTAAAACAGCCGCAATATCCGAGAAACATGTGACTTTGTTACTCCAATGCGAGTGTACCTGCGTAAATGTACCTGGATATGGCGATTTCCAATTTACAGAAATACGCTTTCTTTGTGAGTGACACCTATGGTCACTTTATTTAGTAATTACAAATAAACATAGTTTCGTCAAATATTTAGGCTTATTATACCTGTTCCACATTTGTCAAGCCCAGTTGTTTGTCTATTTATTCTATCTTTCCATATAGAGCTTGCTATATGTATCATACTCAGCGCAGGGCATATCCCAGATTCGAGCTGATATGATTTATGATTGCCCAGCACAATACACGTGTGTCAAGGTGTTAAGCGTGCAGGACGTGCAGTACTGTGGGATTAATGTGCGAGTTGAAATAAACAGTTATATAACAGCTTGCCAGATTGATATGGGACGAATCGATTCAGGTCGCCACACTAACGGATATGGTGTTGTCAAACCATTTCAGGGCGATTCTGGATTCAAACTCACAATCATAAGTTCCTAAAGGGCGCACATCAAATTGCCTCATCAATTGGGCAACTTGTGCACCTAGTTATCAGCTCATGGTATAACTAAACTGCTGCATTGTTGTTCAAAGTGGGTTTTAAACAAAAACCACTCAAATTGATAGAAAGCAACTCACATTCTTTAATGTATTTTCAGGTGAACATTTGACTTGCCTCACCATGTGAATATCACGGGTGCCAGAGGTGGGACAGGATACGTTCGCCTTTTCGTGAACATCTGGCATCATCATTGTTTGATAGTGTTTCATAAACACCTGCTCATGAGAGAGTGAGTGAGTTTGGTTTACCCCGCTTTTCCTTTGTTTTTAGATAGAAACCTACAAGCAATACTCGACACCCTGAACACGTGATAATTACTTACAATTGTGGACTTCACAACGCATATTTTGACGCTATGCAGGTGAGTGTACGATGTTTTCTCTTTTTCCTATTGAAACTCTACGGTTTAAGAAAAAGAGTCAACATTTTATTTTACTGCATATCGAGTGTGAGGATGAGTAGGCATTTAAGGTCACATCGGCAACTAAACCCTGTGTTGATATCAGCTGTTTCCCCAATGAGATGACAATCCACGCCGAAATGTTCACTTTCTTCAAAACTGCTGTCGATAGTAAAAGGACACGTTTACCCTTTTTCTCGAAAACCTGGTGTCCTCACTGATTTGCATCCTAGTTTTAGTTTTGCACCCAATGGAATCATTTTCGGCGGATAATCGCGCCCGAGACTGTTAATCTCTTCTGGCGTTGGTGTGTAATATAAATTCATTACACAGTAACAGTATTGATGCCCGAGTTGTGTAAAATCTCCTCAAATCACAAATTCACGTCAAGGGTCTAATATGAAGCTTAACAGAGAAAGACAAACGAGACTCTTATTTTATGAAGGTGTCATATCCACTGTCATATGTAGCCTGATTCCCTTATGTATACTTAGATTCTTTTCTAAATCCATTCAATATTTGTCCTCATGAGAAACAAGCCTGATATGATTTTCTGATCTTCTGGCACCCTAACAGATTTGGGTGGTAAATCTGAAATGTCAACAAACTGAATGTCCTTCCACAAGTTCAAAAACATATTCCCCTAAAGAGGTTCCGATGACTGTTGTACTTGAGTTATGTCACATTTTGACCCCTTTATGTTACACATCTTATATATTATAAGCTAGTCCCTAGTGACATCACCACGTAATCAGAAGTGTCCATTAAATGCAGATCCTCCAATGTTAATGTTATCAGGGCTCCAGATATAGGCCGTATAGGCACATGTACGGATAGAAATATCCACGATACTGAGTGGAATAATTTAGAAAACGTATCAGAAACGTATCACAGGATAAATGTACGGGCTGGCATTCATTTCCAGACGCATTTCCCAAAATTTATATTCTGATTTCAAGCAGCGAAAGTTCTTGAGCATAGTGCACACTTTTTCCAAAAGCACAGCTGTGTAAAGGGGTGCGCATTTTACATGACCACGAGTTTTGATGTTTTTCCCCCCACGCAAAGACTACCGTGAGCACGTAACCGGAACAAATACCGCAAATACCTGAACGGGTCAAAACGGCCTCATGTCAGAACGCCCTAAAAGGTAAAGTCAAAACGGTTTCAACCCATCTAACATGAATACCCTTTATACAAGATTATAACATTTAATTCCATTCCGTACTCTGAGTGTACTCTTTAGTTTTGCTGCTGATATTGGGATAATAAGGAGTACGTTCCCCTGATGTTGAAAAAGTATCTGGAGCCCTTGTTTATCCCGAGGAGTGAGTGAGTGAGTTGGATTTAACGCCGCTTTTAACAGTATTCCAGTTATATCATGGCGTGTCAGCTTAATGTGGGAGGAAAGCCCGAAGTGATGCAGTTCTCAGACCTTTACCACTTTGGTGCAACCCATATGGTGCTGACAAACCTAGAAACATAATTGGGGCGAACCGGGATTCGAACCCACAATCATAGGTTTCTGGCGCGCCCAAGGGACGCAACTCTTCACAGCGAATCGCGGCGCCTTAGACGACTGGACCACCCGTGCCCCCCTCATCCCGAGGAATATAGTAGAATGTGTGTACGTCCAACGACCATCTACTGATCGATGAAAGTGGTTAACAAACATGTCTGGTGTTGTCATACGTCGCCTTATGTGATGAGGCTAGCAATCTTTTCTACCTATTTTATTCGATTAAGATCCTTCAATGTTTATGTTCATACCGAGAATACTAGTATAATAGAGTTCAGGTCAAAGACGTGTGTGCGTCCTACCAACTATCCATCAGTACAGGTGGTTAATGAACGCCTCAGACATTTTGTCATAGCCGCATGACTTCACAAACATAACATGTTTATAATATAATTGTGATATTGATATATCACGAGCAGGTATTTATGAAACATATCAAACAATGATGATACCAGGTGTTCACGAAAAGGCGAACGTATCCTGTCCCACCTCTGGCACCCGTCACATTCACATGCTAAGGCAAGTCAAATGTCAAAACACGGGAACCTATAGTAAAAGTCAAAATAGGGAATTGCATCGTACATCATTTTTGTCACTGATGCGTTCAATTTTGAAATGTCCTCGACATGTTTTCCGTAAAACCCTTTGAAATCTTTACTGCGGCCTTGAATGTTATAACTTTGATCCAAAAAATCCTGAGCAAGAATTGTATGACGCTCTTTAAAATATTGGTAGAAAGAGCATCTAATATCAAGTTGAAGTCATCCCTCTTGTCATACAGTCTTGTAGAGAGTGTTTTGTCACTCTGAATCTCTATGCATAGATCTAAATATTAAACAGATGAGGCGGTCTTGCTGGTCTCCTTTATCTAGATCATTTGAAGGGAATTGTCTGTTTGATTGTTATTGAACGATATCAGATCATCGATATACCTGAAGCTAAAGTCAAACTTCTTGGCCAAATTATTAATTACACTTGTCTCAAATACTTTCAGTGAATATAAAGAAAGTCCTTCCTTGATTGAATTAAGGCTTATGGTTGGTCCATTTGCTGGAGCCAACAATATCTCTCTCTCTTTGTACGGATATTTATGACGCTATAGGATCTAGTACAAAAGAGGCATGGACATGTCTTTAGGTTTTAGAGTCAAGTTACAAATTGATAGTAATGATGCATGGTTTGGGCAGATTTCTTCTTCAGCTAACATATTGGTCATACATGCCCATGCTTGCCGTACAAATCGACTGATTGAATCGGGTAGTAATGCTTGGTGACTTGCTTGATATACGTGTCATCGTTCTAGCATCAACCCAACCATTTCAATAGTGCAGATTGTATTTGACCAATTGATTGAGTATTTGGATACCGTATCAACCCCATGATTGAAAAAAAAGTTATTTTCAGATTATAAATATCAGCTTCGATGCGACCTTAAAATTAGCTGTTTCAGCCAGAGGTGGTTCTTGTGATTTGAAACCTTGATTTCCCGTGTTTGTTCGACATTCGTGGTAGAATCACATGCACATTAACAATGTGTTGTATTTCAGGATTCTAAAGTTGTAGACTTAAATGTGGGAGGACGACATCTGACAACCTCCATGTCCACCCTCACCAAGTACCCGGACTCCATGTTGGCCGCCATGTTTAGTGGAAGGCACCCGGTAGCCAAGGACCAAGATGGCCGCTACTTCATCGATGTAGATGGGGATGTGTTTGTTCATATCCTCAACTTTCTCAGATTCGGGAAAATGCCCCCGCCCGAAAGAGCACAAGATGTTAATGAATATGCGGAGTACTTTGGAATACAGGAACTGAAGGCACCTGTCACCGAAGACTTTGAAAAGGTGCTCTACTGAGTATGGAAAATGAAGCTACCTGACTACCAAAGTCAATGGGAATATGTGAAAAGGAAACTGAAGGATCTTTATTCGACTTTCTTTTACATTCGTGTATCAAGGTCTGAGTGTCGATACATGGGGGCTGCAGAAACAGTGATCCCAGATGATAATGAGGTCATTAACATTATTGATTTTCAATTCAATAAATCTATTCTTCTCAATCTTCTTGCAGTGACCTCAAAAGACTCAATATCTTCACCGACTATTGTCTGAGGGTATGCCCGGGTTGTGGTTGTCAAGAAGCAATGCGATTCAAAATTGGCTAGATGATCCACATTGCCACATACTAAGGGGACAGATAATTTTGATCAAATTGATGTGAATCAGCCGTCGTGTGGGTTGAGAGCTCTGTTGCCTGTTGCTGTGATTTTGAAGCGCTGGGTCATTGGTCAATGTTCGTCTAATTGCTGATCAAATCTAGCAAGACCTATTATCATTATTATTTACAGATTAAAATAATAAAAAAAGGCAGCAAAGAGGGTTTGAGTGATGATGGCACAGTCAGGCCTGTTAGGCTCATCATTAGCTCATGGCCTTGCCCCCTCTACACGCAGCCCAGACAGTGAATGGCACTTCTTCCAGGAAGCGCTGCCTAGCCAAACCCACCCAGAACTTTTCGCAGAATGTGAAGACTTCCCAACACTGCAGCCTTCTGCATTACCCAGATTGTCAGAAGGGCTGTATTCCTGGTAGCAAACCTAGGTACTCTCCCGATGTCAGTCAACAGATTGGGGTGTACCAAGCCTAAGGCACTGAGAACAATGGGGCGTTGGACAACTTGGTACTTGTGATGCAAGCGTGACATTTCGAAAGCGAAGTCTGCATATTTGCCATGTTTTTCCCTAATCTTGTCAATCACATAACTGTCAAAATGGACATAAAATTCAATGATATAAATGATTTCATTGGATTTATCAAAAAGGACATGATCAGGTTTGTTGGCCTGGATATGTCTGAGGTTGTATACGGGCCTATTCAAAAGGATTTTGTATTTATCATTTTCCATGACGCCCTCTACATATTCTGGGTCGTACCATGGATGGACCTCTGTGTCAAAACCACAAGCATGGCGAAGACGGTAATAAAATGATCGAGCCACCCCATCATGTCGCTTAAGATACTGTGTCTGAGCCAAAGCTGGGCATCCTCTCACAATGTGTTGGGCAGTCTCATTAAATTCATTACATAATCTACATTTCATATTCACATTTTGATGCAAAATCACACATTGACGGTTTCGAGTTGGAAGTGACTGGTCCTGAGCAGCAACAGAAAGCCTTCTGTTTCGCTTTTCAGGCCAGACGACTTCATCCAAGTGAAGGACTCTGCAGGATGGCTGATCTTCCTAACATACTGCACATAAACCCGATGCAGTGGTCGTTCAGAAAGCCTCTTCTTGAAAAAACTGAGTCTGGGTCGATTTGATATGGCACTTCGCTTAGTTGACACTCATTTCTGTACCGTCCAGCAGTACAGAACCATCAACAAAATCAACACCGACATTGAGATTATGTCCCACATGCTTGGCTCGTTTTAGACCACTGTGGACTGCCTTGTTTTCATCATGAGTCTTGACATGCTTCACAAGAGGATCATCAGACAAATACATGTGTGCAAAAGTGCACAAAACAATTCTATCATGAAGAGCCTCCACATTAATCAAACCACGCCCTCCCATCATAATTGGTAAATATAAGCGATTGAGGGATTATTACTACTACTACTACTATATCTACTACTACTACTACTACGGGACATCCCTTTTCAATGTATATAGACTCAAACTCGAACAGGATACCAATGCAAGACAACTGTTAACAGAGCGATTTACGTTTTGCTGCTTCTCTAGGTTCTGAATTTCCTTGGGATTTCCGTGTCAGAATAGGTCCATGGTATGCCATACGTGTTGCAAGTGCCGACTAGGGTGGGTACACTGGCTGACTGTTTGCCACTTGTACCCGGGTTTTAGATGATGTTAAATAGCTGAAATATTGCTGACTGTGGTGTAAAACGAATCCGATGCCGATGCAGAAATTTTTGTCCCTTTTATATACCAGCCAGGACACAAACATTTTTAAAATTAAAATTGTTACATTTTGCTTTCTTTTTGACATATGTACAATGTAAAATAATGTATGTGTATATCGTTAATAGCTGAATTGATTAAAGCTTGGTGTATACTGGGTTTGTTTTCACTCTTAACCTGTTATGAACCCATTGTGAGAATGATGAAAAGGATTCAGAATTTAATGGTTGTCTTGGTAAAATCAAATTGTTCCTCGTGTTGATTCAATTACAGTAGAAATTTGACGGGCGTTTCCTGATCAGGACAAGAAAAAGGCCTCTTTCTTGACGTTTTGAAAAGTGTTGGTATTAATGAAAATGCATACATTTTGCAAGCATTCCAAATCATTTGGTTATATTTATATGTATGCCCAGTTTCGGAATGTTTGGAAATGTTGGTGAATTGCTTACACTTACATCAGTGTCCATACCCGCCTTTAATCCTGCAGGTGTGTTATGTCATATGTGCTAGGGGGTAGCGACACATAACCAAATTAATTACTTTTAGATGTGTACCGATGCATTTTATGTTAATTTGGACAATTTACGATTTCAAACCTTATTTCAAACGTTAGAAATGAAACATTTCCCTTAAACTTCCCGGTACAGAAATATTTAGGGAATTTTACAAATGCTTGACGCAGGTTTGGCATATATGAGATAAGATTGGCAAGAAATACCAAGAGAAATACAAGCCGAATCAATAACTTGTGTCACTTTATTTCCTTCCATGACCATGTACAGGCATCAATGCACCATCCAACCTTATGAAATACATTTGAAATATATGGCAAGTAACTAACTTGATCTCTGCATACGCTCGGTATCCCTGCATAGTCTGAAAACAAAGTCACAGCTCGTTAGGACAAGAAATGCTCACTACATTAGAGAGTGATGCTTTATTGCCAGAGGCCATAGGGAAGATAAAGCCTAAGCTTGTTTGTAACATTGTCACAGAGGACCATTTGACGAAGAAATATTACGACTCAAAAACTGTATGTTAAATGCAAGTGAACACGAACATTTAAGTGCTTACTTTTCGAACAACTCAAATACTTTCCACGAAAACATTTATGTGAACTTTTCGCTTGTACTATAACCGTCATAATTTGTTTAGGCCTTCATTTTAGTTAACCACAGTTACAAGACTTACATATAAAATGGTACACCGACTTCAATACTCAACACATGTTTGCATGTCGGTTTACGTTTAAATTTCTTGCTTCTAGTTTCATCAACATCATGCTTCTTACGCATCATTTCACTTTGTAAGGGCTAATGCATCAAGGATATGTACTGTCATTTTGGTTACCACATATTTGCACCCAGTAATATTCCAGCTGTATGGCGGCGGTCTGTAAATGATCGAGTCTGGACCACAGAATCTAGTGATTAACATCATGAACATCGATCCACGCAACTGGGATACGATGACATGCATCAACCAAGTCAGCGAGCCTGACCATCCGATCCCGTTAGTCGCCTCTTATGACAAGCATAGTTGCCTCTTACAGCAAGCATACAAGCATAGTCACCTACATATTTGTGAAACAGCGGGAAAGATTAGTGGATATATAGCACAGTCAGCCTTGTGATAAAGAAGATCCCCGTGTATGACTATGAAATTCCGAATGCTGCAATTTCATAATAGAAAATAGTAACAGCGTATATCGCCAATACCAGTTGTATATTACATCGAGAATTGTAAAAAATCAATTTTCCACCATCAGGTTACATGTAGTCAGATTTGCAATTAATTACACGTATAGACATTAATAGACAAACGTGTTAGATGCATTAGGTACACAACAGGCGTTACAGCGAGTACAGGCAATGATGCAGCAACACACTTTGCTTTGATTCCCTGAACAGGCATGATTACAGCAGGGCCATCTTTTTCATAGACATTCTTTGCAAAAACTTTCCCAAAGTGTAGGTCCAAAAATGTCTGATAGTCGTTGGTGCCAGTGTAGTCGGCAAACAACACTGATACATGTACACCCTTTCCGTCAACGAAAACCGTCATGAAAATAGTATCCATCCAACCGATCTTCCGTAAAGTCAACAGAAGCGGTAGTACGAGACCAATTGGCAATGATCATACTTTAACGAATCATTTTGGATGTCTCGGAACCAAATGTTTCTCCTGTCATTCCAACAACCTAAATTTGTTGAAGTGTCTAGTTATGTTTTCAACAGTTGCGTTTATCACTGCTGTGCTAACTACTGATATCAAAAATTATTTCTGCACATCATCGATATTGTCAGGATGGTGAGGTCCAATCATCTCCGTACCTGAGATATCGGTATTGTGTGCTGGGGTAATAGAAAACCCAGATGCATTGGCGCATTTGCGCTTAATATATTTCTTTATTTTTTCCTGTTCAAGTACTTAGTGTCCACAGGAGTTGAATACACAATCTAAGCGGGTGGTTCCCAGTTGGTACTTGTTGCTACCCTGTCTGGCGTTTGGCAGAGATTAATATCATGAGCATCGATCCACGCAATTGGAATACGATGACATGCATCAACTAAGTCAGCGAGCCTGACCACCCGATCCTGTTAGTCGCCTCTTACGACAAGCATAGTCACCTTTTACGGCAAGCATAGGTTGCTGAAGACCTTTTCTAACCCGGATCTTCACGGGTAGATGGAGGTTAGAAAAAAATGTAGGCCACAACAGAGAGTTCACATGTGGTAACAATGAAGACCACGTATACGGAGACAATCCTTGGCTGTAGAGTAACACCGGCTGTCTCTGTGAAGAACGGAACTAATACCCCTTGGCCTCTGACGGGCATCTTGTGTGCATATGTTTTTTTCCACTACATATTCCTCTAACAATCATTGAGGTATCATACCTGGAACATTATTTCTGAATGAACTGCATGTCACAATGATATTTGTCAACACATGAAACGTAAAAATGCTGTAATAGTTAAATAACGCAATTTGAAACATTACCAAAGACATTATTTACGATTAAGACTATTCAGTCTCTATTTGCAGACTATTTCACTAGATTTAGTTATATGCGCTTGTCACAGCTGTTTAATCCTTTTAATCCTTATCCTTACTGTACATCTGGCTTCATTACCCGTGTGTTCATTACCTGTGTTATTTGTTATACTGTTAACAAAGACAAAAAAGACGTTTCGGTGTAGATTCTAACACCGTTATAAGCATCATTTGCTTGATAACGGTGTTAGAATCTACACCGAAACGTCGCCCAATTGTAATAAAGAAGTTGCTCATCCATAACAATTTTGTCTTAGTTACCATTCCAACTTCTAAATGCCACTCAAAGATGTTATACTGTTGTTCATTTGGCTTCATCCAGGTATCTATATGCTGCTTGTTATCTATTACCTGTTGTTGGCAATGTTATCTGCTGTTTATCACAACATATCATGCATATATACCTCTCATCACTTGTTTGTTGTCACTCATATATACCTCTCATCACTTGTTTGTTGTCACTCATATATACCTCTCATCACTTGTTTGTTGTCACTCATATATACCTCTCATCACTTGTTTGTTGTCACTCATATATACCTCTCATCACTTGTTTGTTGTCACTCATATATACCTCTCATCACTTGTTTGTTGTCACTCATATATACCTCTCATCACTTGTTTGTTGTCACTCATATATACCTCTCATCACTTGTTTGTTGTCACTCATATATACCTCTCATCACTTGTTTGTTGTCACTCATATATACCTCTCATCACTTGTTTGTTGTCACTCATATATACCTCTCATCACTTGTTTGTTGTCACTCCATCTTGATAACTGTGTAAGAATCTACATCGAAACGTCGCTTTATGCAATTAACAAGAAGTTGTTATCCATACAATTGTACGTTCTCTTACTTACTCATCAACTTCTAGAATGCCTATCAAACAATTAGAAACCGCAATGCCGAGGGAACTGAAACTTTGGCACCTCGTGTAAGAAAAAACACAAATAAATAAAGCAAAATACGTCTTTTAAGAAAGCAGATATCTAGAAAACTAAACGGATTGAGGATATGTGATATACATGTACCTGTCTGACTGGGAAATGTTTTGTTTTGTCATAATTTGGGTAAAAGGTTTAAGCTTCCTTTTTTATTACGAGGCCCAGAGAGCTGAACTTTGGCAGAGGTGTATTGGACTCCACGTCACTGTAAACTGACAGTATGTGTATCATGACACAGACCTTTGAACATGCATATTGGTTACCCGTGAATGTGTGTCTCTGTCTGCCTGTCTGTCCGCTTGCTTGCTTATCTCAGCCCGGACCATAGTGCTAGCCAACTGAGATACCATGCCGCAGTTAAACGCGAATACCCCACTCAGACACAGTATACTGACCTGTCCTTGTGTATTCCCTTAATGATGAGCGCCAGGCACGGTAATAACAAGTGCCATTTATTAACGTCTTTTGGTGTGACGCGGGCAGGGTTCGATCCACCCACCTTCCGCTAACTGAGAAGACACTCAATGAACATGACCTATGAGGCTGAATCATGGTGGTTTGACTACGTATTACACTTAAAGCTCACTGAACAGAAATTTGTGAGCTACAGTGTGTTAGAGCTATGTTTTCAATTCCTTGTTTTTTATGACGGATTCATGGATTGTGACCGGCTGGGCTGGACAGAAGTAGGAAAGAAAGTGAGGCGTCCTTACATTTCAAGTGCTTGTGCGAGATAAATCAGTGTCGGCTATCCCTGTTTCGCTCGTCAGTGAAACGTTACCTTTATCTCGTGACCCATATATGATTACCCTGACGGCTGGGTGGTAGTATCAATCAGTGTATAGAGGAAGTGGCTGAGGGCGAGTCCAACGAGGATATCAGTGACGTGTTGATAACGGTGCAGTATCTACAATCTAGGCCATCAGACAACACAACATACGTCCGTTAGACTTAATCCAATTTCAGCTATAACATGGAGGTAACGTATACCTTGCCTTCTATACATGTCTGTTGTTTGAACGAGTGGCTAATAGTATGAGCAACGTGCCACGTCATTGGGGTAAGATGACATGCAGTGAACAGTCAGTCAGTATGACCACTCAATCCCTCCCAGTCGACTCCCACGACAATTATAGGTTACTGGGGACCAAATTATATCCGGATTCCCCGCGGGGCTTTTGCAGGTGTACATTGTAGTCATAGATAATTCACAAATTCTATAACTTCTTGTCTTCGCTATATGGCTGAATAAGACCGACTCGACAATAAGGGTAACTCGCTCACCTCACTAGTGTAGCTTGATTTGTCTTAAAACCTTTGGACATTTGCTGAGACTCATTTATTTAGCAGGCAATGCACTTTTCTGGTAGTCAGCTTCTCACAATGTATAACAACACATCATTGTGGTAATACTTTAACCTATTATAACATGCAGATAAATGTATGTTCATGAGGAAATGTTCATCATTATTATGTGTTGCTTATGTGTCTCGTATGCCGAGCATATACACACTGGTATACATTTTTACATGACGACCACGGATGACATGTCGGGTGGCAGAGGGTATTGGTTTTCACTGCGTGGATCGATAACCTACGCTGTCGTGTCTAACTATCTTACCTCGCTATCTGTAGCATTTGGCTTGACATGAAGGCTATCGGATGGACAGCACGCAACCATTTATACTATTGTCAGTGTGTATAAGAAAGCAGATTGAAGTCAGGTTGGATGCTAAAATTACAAGGAACTGTTTGGGGCATTGTAATGGAAAAAACATACTTGCTATTATTTTCATAGATAGACAAGACATGCTTATGTCAGTCGTTTTCGTCTTGACAATTCAGCCCCACCTCCCACCTTATTTCCTATATACTGTTGTTATTCAGAGAGAAAATAATCATATATTTTTTCCATGTATGATATAAATCTTTGTATTTAATACAGGTTCCTGAAGTCATAGATCTAAATGTTGGTGGACGGCATCTGACCACGTCCCTTTCTACACTCCGCAAGTACCCGGACTCCAGGTTGGCCGCCATGTTCAGTGGAAGATACCCAATAACTAAGGACAAAGATGGCCGGTTCTTCATTGATGTAGATGGAGATACGTTTCTACACATCCTCAACTTCCTGAGGTTCCAGACGCTTCCACCGCCAGAAGCTGCGCTCGCGGTGCAGAACTATGCAGAACATTTCGGATTAAGGGAATTATGCAACAGGCAGCAAGAATGGGGGCCAGTGTTTGTGAAATCCTTGAAAGAAAAATGGAAAGGCAAAATAGATGGTTACGAATCTTGTCTTCGACAAGTTCGAGATGGATTGCTGACCTGTAACTTTGACAATGGCTATTTCTACATCCAGTTCTCGGATCTCTCTAAGCATATGTTCTCTCGGTGTAACGTTGCAGGCATATCTCATGGCCACCTTGTTATCAGTGTCACGTTCTACTCCTCGAAAACCCTGAGAAGCACTCTCATTAGGTTCCTCAACGATGACCTGAGACGTATCAATGTCTTTCTTGAAGGGGAGGAGGCATACAGACCGGAATCTTCCTGCGAGTGCAGAGTAGCATTCAGATACATCTTGAGATAATCTTGGACGATGTAGATCTACCGTATACACGAATCCACTCAGTCTGGTAACACTTCAAGAACACGAACACGAACAGTAACGAACAGTAATATTATTCAAAGGTCAATTCAGTTTCCCACCGGAAACGAACTGCATCACGTCGAGCTTTCCTCCCACATTAGTCTGACACACCATGATGTAACTGGAATACTGTTCAAAGCGGCGTTAAACCGAGGAGGCATACAGACCAGAATCTTCTTGTGACTGCAGAGTAGCATGCAGATACATCTTGAGATAATCCTGGACGATGTAGATCTACCGTGTACATCAATCGACTGCTGACGTTTCTAGAAACTTACACGAACAGTAATATTATTCAAAGCTCAGTACAGGTTCTCACCGGAAACGAACTGCATCACTTCGGGCTTTCCTCCCACATTAATCTGACACACCATGATGTAACAGGAATACCGTTCACTCACTGACTCTTACTTGAAACAAAAAAAACAGTTGTGGGTGACAGTTGTGACAATTGTATACGATTTCTTCATGTTAATTATGAGTAATTTAGATTTGAGGCTGCTTTTCCCAATATTACATACGTATCACAGCGTTGTAAATAAAGCATTTGCCTCACATATTGTACCCTATGATTAAACCAGCATAATTTTGCCACACTGTTGTTCTTGCTGTTGATTCTGAGCCAGGAATACCCTGACGCAACTATAGGTCATTATGCAAAATCATAGTGAAATTATTTATCAACAATAATATGGTTTAGGTCGGAGAAAACCCTCGAATCTGTTGATACCAGAATGGAAATTCAACCCGGTTTTTGTCAATGTGACTTGTACACAAGACTCGCACTGCAATGCCACGTCCTATAGTCAATATATATAGAAAGTGAGTTTGTACCCGTATAGATTAAATAGATACGACAATGTTGTGTAATTGCTTCGCTTCGCTAATTATCCTTCTGCGTTGCTATATGATTTAAAGACATTATTCATTTTAAGAATTGGAAACAAAAATATATAAAAATTTAATACTCGTACACTTTCCAGAACTCATTAAGTGCAAATTCAATTAGTATTTGAAACCCAACTAGAATAGTGCAATGTGTTGTCTGTGTTAATATGATAAATAATACAGTCTGGGCCAATGCTGCTATAGGGACAGTGTTTCAATATTTTGTGCCTCATGTGCCCCTCTGGCAGATGAAGGGGATAACGTATGTTTGTTGTTTAGTATTCTTGTTTAGCCTTTCTACTCTCATTTCAGTGCAAAATGTTATGGTATATTATTGGTTACGAAAAGCTTCAGCGTTTTGCTGCATACAATACAATTTCTTGAGAGGGGCGGTCGGGTAGCCTAGTGGTTAAAGCGTTCGCTTGTCACGCCGAAGACCCGGGTTCTATTCCCGACATGGGTACATTGTGTGAAGCCCATTTCTGGTGTCCCCCGCCGTGATATTGCTGGGATATTGCTAAAAGCGGCGTAAAACCATACTCACTCACTCACTCACTCAATTTCTTGAGTACAGTATTGGGACTGGGATAATAGGATGATATGTGCCATTAGAGGGGTGCATGGAATTTCGAACTTAGTAAAGGAACACTGCCACAGAACAGTACCCACGATAGTACTAGTTTATTCACCACGATAATTATTGTGTATTTTTTACACAGAACATAATCGAGTTGATTCAGAAGAAAATGCATACAGGGACGAACTGGATTATTTCCGTGACACAGCCATTTGTCTGGCCAATGTTCATCCGCTCAGAACAGCTTGAACCATGCGTCACATAGTGTTGGCACCGTGTTCACAGTACACAGTAGAAATCATGAATACTTTCCCATGATAATAAGTACATGTACATCTTCACAGATGGTCTTTCTGAAAAAATGGTACTAAATTGAAAAATGTTGAATACCTTGACAGTGACTCTTAATTTGATTAATTCAAATTGATTGATTCAAATTAAAATGATCGCATAAGTCGTCAATGTTGTTCTATTATTAAATCATCAAAAGCATCATGCCGTCACTTGTCTAAATGACTCACTGAACGTACTGCACTGCTTTCCAAATTAATGAAAAAATGGTTGACATGTTAACGTATCTAAATCTGAAGCCTGTCTCAAAACAATCCTTATGAAGAGAAATTGTCTGGGACCATATTTGCTCTGATAATAGATGGTGCCGGAACGTCAAAAACTGCAAATATGTTAATTATTTATATTGCGTTAAAATAGTATAGAAAGCTGTGAAATATCTCGAATAGTGTCATATGTAAGTTGTGTTGTTATTGTTGAAAATGTTATACAATAACATGCTCACATTTGTGTGAAATTGATCTAATAATAACATGTGCAGGGTGAAAAAGAAGCACAGGTCGGCAACAATCCATCCCTCGGCTGTCATATTTAGACGAGATGAGTGATCGAAATCCAAACTCGACAGCATACTCGTATAATCAAAGGGACAGAACCGTTTCCATAACTATAAAAAAGTCTCTGCCCAAACCAGAACCCTTTGAACGATTCCGACTATAGCATAGGAACAGGATTCCAAATATAAGATCAAACATTTGATCATGAAGACCATCCAGTGTGAGAAGCGTGAACACCAGCCATGAATTAACGCAAATCAGTATTTGACTGTGATTCGGTGCAGACTTATACTGCAAAGGCATACGTGTAACACTGTGAAAAGAAATGTCTCCGGTAGTGATGCCACACGGCTACAATGTTACAAATTTAGTATCGGGTGAAGGTTGGTTGGTTGGTTGGTTGGTTGGTTGGTTGTTTAACGCAGTACTCAGCAATATTCCAGCTATATGACGGCGGTCTGTAAAAAATCGAGTCTGGACCAGACAATCCAGTGATTAATATCATGAACATTGATCCACGCAATTGGGATCAATGACATGCATCAACCAAGTCAGCGAGCCTGACCACCCGATCCCGTTAGTCGCCTTTTACGACAAGCATATTCGCCTTTAACGGCAAGTATGGGTTGCTGAAGACCTATTCTACCCCGGAATATTCACCGGTGAAGGAGTGATATTAAAAAAACGCTTTCCATAATCATAAGAAATCTGCTAAAAGAACATCATAGTCTAGCCTGTTGACGCATTTCGTCGCATGACATGCTTTCCCTTTTTGCGAACACCTGGTGTGATAACTGATTTTTGGTTATCATAAATATTATTTTCACCACTATTTTGCCTTTTACGCTAAATGGAATCTGTTTCGGTAGATAATCGAGAATGATTATTCTCTAGCGTTGCCGTTTTATATTAGGTCTGGTGTATTTGATTATATAGTGATGGAATTAAGTCATAAAATATAAATATCGGCCAATCTTAGGCTAGCAACAAACCTGGTGAATATCACCGTGGTAGTAGTGGTATGGTCACGCGCCATACGAACTTATTCCCTGTCCCTTTCTAAACACCGTTTTGGAAAACTAGGGTCTCAAAGCTTTCTAAAGAAACCAAATACGTCTTCCTGTTTCTCTTTTATTTTGCCGGCTAGCTGAAGATTGCCACAAATCGGTGGTGGTGTGTGCTTGTGACATTACGTACTGTGTGTTAGTCATCAGGGATGAGTGAGTGAGTGAGTGAGCACAGGTATGGTGCTGACAAACCTAGAAACATAATCGGGGCGAACCGGGATTAGAACCCACAATCATAGGTTTCTGGCGTGCCCAACGGACGCAACTCTGCACAGCGAATCGCGGCGCCTGAGACGACTTGGCCACCCGTGCCCCCTCATCAGGGATGAACACTCCAATCACATTCGATGAAGAAATCGCCCTGTATACGTTTCGATTTTTACAGGTAATCAGACATTTTAAGTATACATTTACACAATTATTACCAGCTTTTTTGCTGACATGTTCAACAACATAGACATGACTTCCAGATTTCTTCGCGATTATCCGCAGTCAAACTTGTATGTTAGATTATTATCACAAAATGTCCCTCTCCTTTCCAAATAACCGACTCCATGGTATAGTGGTCAATGGTTTGATTCCCTGACGCGTCCTACCAAAATACTTGTTGTTACCTTGCCCGGAGTTCGACATTAAGGAGAAGAAAAAAGGAGTCAGTATAATATGTCTGTGTGGGGTATTTAGTGAACAAGCACAAGCACCCCCCCCCCCCCCCCCCCCATCACCCCCACCACCACCCCCACCCCCACCACCCCATCCCCCCACCCCATCCCCACCACCCCCCCTCCTCCCACGTGCATGTAAGTCTCTATATATGTGACATAATCACGACGTACAACCCCACTGTACCTTACACCTTTTGACAACAGCAGCTGTATATGTATGTATACCCCCGACTGATGCTGCAACAACGAATGTATGGCCTGATGTTTCAATCTGCCATTGTAAGGAATTAAAACAATTTGAAACGGATAGAAAACAGCTGTACGATTGAGCTGTCAACTTGCGTTGTGTCACGTGACTTGCATTGACCTTTGAACAGTGTGCAGCTTAAAACTACACGTGACAACATACGTTATCTCTCACGGAACAGGTCGGTACAAGGACATTACAGCAAACACTGTTATAATTATCAAGGACACTGTTATCAATCTAGCATCTGGTGCTTCGCAATATGTCTTCAAGTGTAAGTATTACTAGCATTAATTAATTCATTTTTTCCTGATGACAATGCAGCCTTAACATAGTATATCGCGCGATCTCCGCTCCAAAACACCTGTAGCGCGAGGAGTATGTCCTGTTACATTGTGTGGTGGTTCAGGTACATATTTGTAATATGAACAGCATATTGATCATTAACTATCAGATATGTAAAACAGGTAAGTGTGTAATAAATAAAAGTAGTTCAACTTTGTCAATTAACAGTGGACATAGAGTCAGGACAGAGAGCATAGCCTAACTGACCTACATACTTCCCCGAAATCAAACCGAAAGCGGATGTGCTTCTTTGCTTAGAAGTCGTCTTGACTATCCAGCTTTCTCGACTAACATAACGATTGATGTAAAGGGTGTGGAGGGTGGGTAAATATATCCCTTGGCGTGACACCAAAGGCGTTAAAAGACGGTATTTGTTGTTACACTGCCTGTCGTTCGGTTAAGTCGAAGCCAGTATAACGTGTCTGTGTGTGGTATCCATGTTAAACTGCGGTATGATTCCCCAATGCGTTAGCAATAACAAACCGGCATTCGCCCAAAGTAGTACAGGCACACGCAAGCACGCACGCACACGCAAGCACACACGCACACACACACGTACACCACATAATAATTATATACACCTTAAACGAAAATTCATTAATCACAAGTGAAGACCAAATTGCTATGCAATAAAAAAGTCAAATACTCATACTGCAATAATGATGTTGATTGTACCCATGCGATACCCTCACTTCATTTCAAATTGACAATAGCTAACCCTTTCATTGTACTGTCACATTAGTTTTAAACCAATATCATCTTGTCTTCCACCAGTTTCCAATCCCGTTTTTCACAATAAAGGATCTATGTACTTTACAAGGACCAAATGGTTTGTATGCCGGTACAGTGACCTTTGAACAATGAAGTGAATGTAAACACTCAGATGGGAAGGTAAATTTAAAATCCGCATTGTAAGTAGCAACCAAGTGGTAATGGCCAAGTGTTAGACCAACATAAACATTCCGACATATAATAATATTACATAAATATTGCACACTTTTGTGATTTGTGTCTCATCTTGTCCGTTTTCACGGAAAGAAGATTGTTCGTGTGTGAATTCATGTTCAACAGGATGGCGATAACCATATAATTATATTGTTCCACATTTCAGTTTCCTGCTGTAGTTGACTTAAATGTGGGTGGTCGACATCTGACAACCTCCCTGTCCACCCTCACCAAGTACCCGGACTCCATGTTGGCCGCCATGTTTAGTGGAAGACATCCGATAGCCAAGGACAAAGATGGCCGCTACTTCATCGATGTGGATGGGGATGTGTTTGTTCACGTCCTCAACTTTCTGAGATTCGGGAAAATGCCTCCACCCGAAAGAGCATCAGAGGTTAATGAATATGCGGATTACTTTGGATTACAGGAACTGAAGGCACCTATCACCGAAGATTTTAACAAAGTGATCTATGGTATATGGAAAGAGAAGGTGCCAAATTATCAAGGATACTGGGTAGAGGTGAAAAGACAAATAGGCGATCGCACCTCAAAATACTTTTACATTTACGTCGGGACATCCCGCAGTTGTGTTGAGTATCCGAGAAGAAGCACGATGTTACTTCATGATCCTGGTATGAATAACATTATTCGCCTCCACGTGCCACGTGATGAATTCACGCACCCTACTGTTCTTTTGAATCTTCTTGCAAAGGACCTGGAAAAAATGAACATCTTCACGGACTATTGTGAGACGGGATGTGTAAATTGTACTTGTCAAGCAGCCATGCGATTTAAGATTGGCAGGTGACAGTCGTTGGTACTAATCCGACTACTTGGTTTGGATGGTTGGTTTGTTGTTTAACGCCGCACTCAGCAATATTCCAGCTATATGACGGCGGTCTGTAAATAATCGAGTCTGGACCAGACAATCCAGTGATTAATATCATGAGCATCGATCCACGCAATTGGGATAGATGACATGCATCAACCAAGTCAACGAGCCTGACCGCCCGATCCCGTTAGTCGCCTTTTACGACAAGCATAGTCGCCTTTTACGGCAAGCATGGGTTGCTGAAGACCTATTCCACCCTGGATCTTCACGGGTCTAATCCGACAACTAATTTTCAAAATGGAGTGTGGATCAGCTGTGGTATGGATGGAAAGTTCTGTTACTTGCTGATCTAAACTTTCGTCTAAATACGGATCAAATCTCACAAGACCAATTATTGTTACGACACATTCATCTGATCGGTGTATATTTACGTTTCACCAACACAAGATATTGATGCAAGACAAGAGTTAACCTATCACAGAGCAAATGACATTTTTTGCTTATCGAGAGTCTTATTTTTCTTGCCCTTGCGCCCTTCATCGCCTTTGCTCTAAAAATAACAAGTGTATTTAATGACGGTGGAAATCCAATTAAGGTTAGTTTCCTTATATTATTTTCTCTCAGTTACCTATGGGATCAAAATGGTTTTAGTTACAACTTAACCAACTAACAATACAAGTCTCGATCATGTAAAGATAAAAGATTGAGAACAAATACACATAATATGGTGTGCTTATCTAAAAGGAATGTGACTCATCTGTATTTACTCTACAAGAACTAACTCCAATGCACATGTAAACAGACAATTAGAAAATTTCAATATTGTTGATTCGCATTTTGATATAAATGTGCGGTATTGGGAATTATTGAGTGTTGATTCTGCAGTTCTTGTTTACCTGGTTAGCTTATGGGTCAAATGCCGGGACTTAAACTCAGTGTCCTGGGTACAGAGCTGGCACATTATCAACTGGGCCACCTCCTCCCGATAAGCTCTTTGGGAGGTCGATTTGTAAAAGGATAACCACTAGCATTGTTTGGGGGACGTTAATCGGCTTCAGAAAACTATGAAATGTGCTGCATATTGTTGAAACATGCACGATCACACTCTATATAAAAGGCTACAAAAGTCGTAACTGTTTTATGTTGTTTGTTCCACCAGTGGGTATTAACCTCTGTCCTATGTGACAAATATACGTGTTCATATAATAACGAAATAAAGATTAATTTATTTTCTTATGTTATATATCATTGGATAGCTAGCTGATCGTGTTTTCATTTGATACCTATATCGTTGGTTAAAATAACTTTACACTGTCACGTTGGCGCTCTTTGTTGTGAGCTTTTGGCCTGATTTAGAAAATACAGTAAACTACGGTTATAACGAACACGCTTATAACGAACTGACGGATATAACGAACTCCTTTTTTGGTCCCGACTATTTGCTGTATATATGCTTATAACGAACTACGGTTAAAACGAACTAAAAATAGTAGTCCCTCTGAGTTCGTTATAACCGTACTTTACTGTATGAGAAAAAAAGTAAATATGTGAAAATTTATAAACTTTGAAACTCTTAATCTAAGAGACCAGAAATTGACATCGGAACGTTGGCATTACTTGTAACAAGCAGCACAATAAATAAAGCAAAGAACTAGAACCAGAGGACTGAAAATGGGATCAAACCATCTGTTACATAACAAGCCTCTGTATGCAAAGCTGAACAGCGACTGCGGTCTCTAAACTTTCACCAGGACACCGACGCTGTCGTACAAACTGGCACCCAGTTCCAGGGGTATCTTGCAGAGAGTATGTGATATACTAAGCTAGTGTACTTGAGGTTGACCAAGCACAGACGTCGAAGTGGGCAACTCACCGTGCAGAGTTGCTTCCCTTAGCTGTTATTACTTTGCCTTTAACGCCAAATGGAATGTTTCGGTAGATAATCAAGAATGATTATTCTCCTGCGTTGACGTTTTATGTTTAGTTCTGGTGTATTTGAATATATATTGATATAATGAAGTCATAACATATAAATATCGGCTAATCTTTACAAACAATGAGATCTGAATATATTGACAAAGATATCCTATATAATTTTCTTCCTATATATTCTATGATGAATAATGTTATAACTATATTTTTTATTTTAAATGTTACGTCCATTGCTTATGACGGTTTATAGAACCAAAGGGTTCCTTTCTATTCAAGTTTATATGCTTCCATTATGCTCGCGGAGTTTAACCCTTTGGCACTGACGAGTAATGCCCCTATTTATGAGTATGCTGGAACACCTCCCAACTGCATTTTAGGTCATAAGGGGAACATTTCCATGTGTTGTTCATATTGTATGCATGGCTCTACTCATGTGACTTTATTTAACAAAAGCTCGTTCATTTATCTGAGGGGGCACGGGTGGCCCAGTCGTCTGAGGCGCCGCGATTCGCTTTGCAGAGTTGCGTCCCTTGGGCACGCCAGAAACCTATGATTGTGGGTTCGAATCCCGCTTCGCCCCGATTATGTTTCGAGGTTTGTCAGCACCATACCCGTGCTCGTGGGTTTCAAGTGGTAAACGTCCAAGACCTGCATCACTTCGGGCTTTCCTCCCACATTAAGCTGACACGCCGTGATATAACTGGAATAATGTTTAAAGCGGCGTTAAATCCAACTCACTCACACATTTATCTGAGAATAGCTTATGTCAAAAAGTTTTCTGAGAAGTGGCATAGAAAGTTGGATGGTATCCCTGAAATACGGTCAAATATTTCCGCAAAGTGTCAGACTATGTTTACTGCTGTTCTATATACATTGCTCTGATGTAGACTACTACAATTTCGCGTTGGAAGGTCTTTCCAAAACCTGGGGACAACGTATCTTGCAGTACTATAGAGAATTTTTTATGCTATTTCTCATATGTTGCTTGGAAGTATAGGTCTTCTATAATAGTATCCAATGAATAAATATGCGTCTTTGGCCTGTCCCGGCTCCCATATTGTGACATGAAGAGACTGAGCCTAGCCTTCCCCACACTCGTGATTGACTTTGATGTCAATCGTTCCAAGAGCTTTTAGCTGCGGACGAATATGTCCCTAGCATGTCATGATTGTTACAAGAGGACTGGGTGGTTAGGGTTTGTGACTTTGGAGATTGTGTGTGACCATGCGCCGATGGCGTGGTTTCGTTAAACTTCCTCTTGGTTTGTTGATCTCAGACTCGACTATTTTCAGGCAGCCGTATTCTGGATTTATGCTCAAAGGTATCCCTCCTCTCACACCCACTATAACATGTACCGGAATATATTTACAACATACCAATGGGCACTATTGGTAACGTCCGCCATTAACGTAACATCCTAGGAGTTTGCTAAAGATCAAGTTTTCATGGCAAAAACATATTATCCAACAAATAAAGATTGGGTAACCTCTGTAGTACCTTAATTTCACGATGAAAGGACAGAGGCATGCAGTCATGGGTTTATTGAAACAGAATCGTTGCACGTCGTTATATTAGGATTGCAACAACTGGATACTCTTATGTCCCCTCAGCGACAAAGACGACCGAAGAATTAGGCAGATGCATAGGAATGCTTAAAACTGGGGCAACACGTTACGTTGCAAAATGTCTTTGGTGTCAGCCAACGTGTTATTAGCAGTGTATGTTATCGATACCAGACGTTTGAAGACGGTTTCTCCTGATTGCAGCAAAATGTCATCACTTCGTGACTACTGCCACCACACTCAGAAATGACCTGCAGACCGCCGGTGGCGTTAACTACTCAGTGCGTAATCGCCTCCGTGAGGCTGGTCTCGGAAGGCATGCATTCGCAGGCAGGTACGTTTGGATTAGGCTGATGGTCTATATCACGTCAATTGGACAGACCAGGACTGGACTTCATTACGTTTCACTGATGAATCGAGAAATATTTCAGAATTCAAACGTAGCCGAACACAGAAACTCGGCAATGCCCTTACTGAAGAGTGGTGCATTCTTCCCTTGGCAACCATCAAGACACTTAATTGGAGCATGAGACGGCGGTGCAAGGCTGTGATCGCATCATGTATTTAATACTGAAGGTGTTTTGTACAATGAAGTTGTTTTTTTAGTTTCTTTTTTGGTCAGATACTTTCGAGTACTTGACCAGTGATCTGATTGATTATTGATAACATGGTGTTTGTTGGCATTGTGTGGCACATGACAAAGGATTTTTGTTCATTAAATATGTCTTCAAATATTTTCTTTGGCTTTTTCAATAGATGCACACACTTTTTACGTATTACGTATTGAAGTGGAGATACCCAGTAAACAGATTGTCCGTTGCTAGGGACGTCAACGACGAATCAAATTGTGCTATCAAACATAATACAAATACTGTTAACTGCAATTTAGCCTATGTTGCAGAGATCAATCCAAATCCCGATGACACTATATTTCCTTCTTGTTTACTCCCGCTATGCCCCAAATTCTTCTGTTTCGTAAACAGAATGTCATCTGCTAGGTAAGTCAACCACGCATCAAATTGTGCTATCAAGAGAATACCAATACTGTTAACAGTATCATTCCTACTGCCAAGACGAGTCATATGCTAATTCAAATCAGATCAGGAGTTTTCGTCGCGGGGAGAATGTAACATATTTACAGATGTTGTTTACACGTTCTGAAAGAAGATTTCTAAACGCTTCAGATAACTTATTTCACATAAACTGTAAAGAAATAAACCCATTCCGTTTTCACAACGTAGGTCTTTACGAATGCAATTTCCACACGCTCAACGATAATTAGTCTGCGTAGGTGCCTGTTCAACATCGACAATGCTCAAAGGATGCGTAGTGTTGGAACATTAGTGAAATAAAGTTCGATATAATTGCTCGTGTTGAAATATTTAACGGGTTTGCACAATGTAAGTATATTTATGAATGTTCAACACTGACAATGCTCTAAGCACGGGTCGAGTTGGAATATTGGTGATTTGAATATCGGTTTAATTGCTTGTGATGAAATATTCAACCTTCATCTACTGCCTAAACGATGTGTTCACACGAAAATCGTTTTTTTTGGTCCAATGTAATGCTTCGTGTTCAGTACAATGTAGGCAGGACTGGTTTTCGACAGCCAGCACAAAACATTAATGTGAAATATTGATCTAAATGTGACAGAAGCGAGTCGATTTACGATATTCTGACTTTGAACGTGTTCTTAGAGAATCACCATCAAATAGTGATGATACCAGGTGTTCGCGAAAAGGTGGGTGAGCGTATTCTGCCCCACCGAAGGCACCCGCCACTAACAATGTTCAATATCCTCAATGCAACTTCAACGTTGAATATCTCAAGGTTTAGTCGGATTCAAGTAAACAAGTTTTAACCACACGCATATTCACTTAATTGCTCAAATGCCACAGGATAATGATACTGCAAGACTAGTCTGCATGTCTCTTTTTTATTAACCATTAATCACCAGTAAACATATTATTCATTACCTTGAATGTCTCTGTTTTTAGACAATGCATTCTCCGAACACATGGTGTTATCATGGGTTATCAGAATTGGTATCCACTAAAATTAATAGACATGTATTATAAGCGAATGATGAACAAAAATTGCGGATATGGTGATGTGGAGATTAGTGTGCACCTATAGAAATAGACGTCTCTTTCACACCCCTTGTATCTCCACCGCAGCAAACGTCATCAGGATCACTGGCTGTGTTGGGAATTGGCTTAAGCTGACCACTAGGGTTACATAAGGTGCAGCTTCTGAACCACCAACTAGAGTGATGTGTCTGGGAGCAGCTTCCTGCAGGGTCTTCATCATTGTCTCTGTCCTTGGTGCTGAACCTGGCTCCTCTCAGATCAGTAATGACATCGTTGATTGGATTGTTCGATGGTTTTGAAGTGTCACGGAAGTTAAGCCGGAAACCATCTGGCGTGTCGTAGATCAACTTTAGAATCAGTTTGCTCGGGGTCGAGTCACTGATGGCTTTCATCTTCTCCAAACCCAACCAGTGATCTCCCCCAGGAGTCCCGAACCCGTCTCTGTACTCCTGCCAGGTCCTGTAGAAGTCGATGTCGCCAGACACCTGCTTCTGGACAGATGTGCGTCCACCGTACTTCATTTTACAGTGGACTTGGAAAGGAGTTCCACAAGGTCTTGGTTGAATGGTATAAACTCCATCTACTGATATACCCATCTTGAATCCCTCAGAACAATCTGCGACCAACCATTACAAACAAAATATATTGATGAATCCATGTATAAAGTGCTTATTGTAAGTAAATTACACCCTCGATTAGGGGGAGCATTTTGAGGAAGTCAATGTTATCAAATACGCATTTCTTCATCTTTTTGTCAAAAGTCGAGAACGCGAGAATGCGACATTTGGACATGATGCAAAATCTCGCAATCTCGCAATCTCGACTTGTCAAATTAGGCCACAAAAACACGAAATCGCGAGAACGCGAGAATGCGACATTTCATTTTCTCGCGATCTCGCGTTCTCGTGTTCTCGCGTTTTAGACGCTGTCCGTGCGCATGCGTAATATCACAAGGTCAAGGCCCATGCGCACGTTAGTAGTCCTTTGGTCATGCTTCTTTCATGCTCTTCATTCTCCAAGTAGCATTTAGCAAACTTATGACGAGCTTGAAAATGCTATGTAATTTACATACACAAAGTCTGAGTCATCTCCCGTTGTTACAGTTTCCTATGTACTTTATAATAAAACCCTCAACATGCTCAATATAATTTAACAAAAGAAATTGTGTACATGAATGTCCAATGATAGTGAAAACATTAATGTGTCCGAAAGCTGGAAACAAAACGATTACCGTCAGTGAGTGAGTAATATTGCTTAAAGCCGCACCCGCAGTACTACAGTTACAGAAATAATCACAGGCCAGTGAGTTTCTACATGAAGCAATTTTATACACGACTAGCATATTCATGAAAGGCAAAATTCTCATAGACCAATTTGAAATACAAAATTAATTATCATATTTTCATCCGCTCCAACCTGACTACAAAACATCCCTCTTTACATTATTTTATAGTTAAAATGGATAAAATTATCATTAAACCGCCCGCCTGTTATTATAAATGAACGGACCACTGTTAAAGAAATAAACGACGAGTGGGGGTACAATACAACACTGCAGGGAGAATAAACCATGAGGGGCGAGTGTTTTATTGTACAATAAACAACAACCACGGGTCGTTTAATGATTATATAAGATATCAACATTATGTACAGCCTCTTTAAGGATGTTGATAAAATGTACGAGGTTTAAAAATATTTACCCCTATTTAAGGCGGGTATTTCCCGCATATGCTCACACAATCCTCAGGTAAATTACACGTACCTTTTCTCCCAAAACCGATTCTCATATTGTAACCGGGAATTGTGATGAAAATTACAATTTCAAACAGGCTACGGGTGTGAGTGTTTATTGCCAGAGTAGATAATGACATCCTTTAATGTACAAAACAATAACATTATAAAAACAATAGTGCATAGGTTTCTTACACATACATATTCACACCTTCATTCATTTCATATAAACATACGTCTATATTCTGTACATGAACATGAACTTAATAATCAATGATATACAAAATCATTATCTTAACCCTATAATAAACAAAAAAATCATCAAGGGCGATAACTCGATCCCGACATCACTCATAAGATACAATATAAACCTGGTCCATGTTGTAAAATACACTTAACATTATAAATACAATTACCACTTTCTTGAAACTGCTGTATTTATTCAGTAACTCACCATATATTTGGCACGATACACTATTTTCAATTCATATTTCGAGACACGACAAACATGTTAATTACCCGTACCATGTGGGTGACACTGGGATGTTTATAGTCTTCATGCAGCCATGTAATCGAAGGAAATGCCTCAACATCTATGGAGAGCAACCTGACGGTCACTTCCCTCTCACAATTAATGTCGTCACTCACTGCGTTATAATGTTACAAGATCACATTCGAATAATCAGAAATGAGGTCATGATTAATCGTATAATACACCCCGCTTCGTTCTACAATGATCTTAGCGATTAAACGCGTAGTCATCTATAGAGTAAGTGAGAGAGTTGGGTTTAACACCGCTTTTAACAGTATTCCAGTTATATCACAGCGTGTCAGCTTAATATGAGAGGAAAGCCCGAAGTGATGCAGGTCTCAGACGTTTTCCTCTTCGATGAAGCCCACGAGAACGGGTATGGTGAAACAAGAAACATAATCAGGGCGAACCGGGATTGGAACCCACAATCATAGGTTTCGGGCGTGCCCAACTGACGCAACTCTGCAGAGAATCGCGGCGCCTTAGACGACTGGGCCACCCTAACGAGGTTTGATATATTTGATGTCAGACCGCCGTCATATAGCTGGAATATTGCTGCGTGCGGCGTTAACAACAAACAAACAAACAAACAAAATCTTTCTGAAAAGTACCATCAGGTATCCATGTTGGTTATTTGACTGTTAGTTGTCAGACAATATTTGTCAAATTCAGTCAGTTCACAGGCAAGAAACGGAGCGTATTCTTGACTTTATTATGTTACCAGTCTACATATATATTACTGTATATTCAAAAGACTTGAAAATTTGCATTCTGACATTGTCAAGAGTCACGTGATTTTGAGCAGCCATTTTGAAATAAACTGCATTAATTTGCAAAGCAGAAATTTCTATGAACGTTTTGGTTCATCTCGTCGTTTTGATTTCAAAAGACACGAGCGTGAGATTATATTCAGCATCCAACATCATTCTTCCAACTTTTTCAGTTTGTAGACAGTAATAAGCAGTGTCTTAAAGATGTTTGATACAATGGTTCGTGCGCATCTCAGTTCACGCCGTTGCACGCGAGTTTACCGTGACGAATTAGCTTACAAAATAGTTACATATAACTGTATAGGCAATAAGCACAAAAACACGAGAACGCGAGATCGCGACACTTGACCAATGTCGCAATCTCGCGTTCTCGCGATCTCGTGTTTTTGTGCTAATTGCCTATACAGTTATATGTAACTATTTTCAAAAACACGAGAACGCGAGAACGCGAGATCGCGACACTTGACCAATGTCGCAATCTCGCGTTCTCGCGATCTCGTGTTTTTGTGCTAATTGCCTATACAGTTATATGTAACTATTTTCAAAAACACGAGAACGCGAGAACGCGAGATTGCGACGTTGGTCAAGTGTCGCGATCTCGCGTTCTCGTGTTTTTGTGCTAATTGCCTATACAGTTATATGTAACTATTTTCAAAAACACGAGAACGCGAGAACGCGAGATCGCGACACTTGACCAATGTCGCAATCTCGCGTTCTCGCGATCTCGTGTTTTTGTGCTAATTGCCTATACAGTTATATGTAACTATTTTCAAAAACACGAGAACGGGAGAACGCGAGATCGCGACACTTGGCCAATGTCGCAATCTCGCGTTCTCGCGATCTCGTGTTTTTGTGCTAATTGCCTTATACAGTTATATGTAACTATTTTAAAAAAACACGAGAACGCGAGAACGCGAGATTGCGACATTGGTAAAGTGTCGCGTTCTCGCGTTCTCGTGTTTTTGTACTAATTGCCTATACAGTTATATGTAACTATTTTCAAAAACACGAGAACGCGAGATTGCGACATTGGTCAAGTGTCGCGATCTCGCGTTCTCGTGTTTTTGTGCTAATTGCCTATACAGTTATATGTAACTATTTTCAAAAACACGAGAACGCGAGAACGCGAGATTGCGACATTGGTCAAGTGTCGCGATCTCGCGTTCTCGTGTTTTTGTGCTGATTGCCTATACAGTCATCTTGTGTCTCAGTCGTCTGAGTTGTCGCAATTCGTTGTGTAGAGTTGCGTCCCTTGGATGTGCCAGAAACCTACAATGGTAGGTTTCCCCCCATTTTAAAGGGGCTTTGATCTTCAGCAAGATCACTGGTCCGAGACTGGTTGTTGCCTTTGTTATTGTTTTTCCCCCGTAAGTATCCGGATGATATAGCAGATATCAAGACTAGTTCGCGACCTGTGCTGCGCCATTCGTAAGCGCATGTATCGCTTTTATTGATAGTATTTCATTGTGGGTATATTGTTTAGCCAAAATGTATAAAATTTCACGAAGGCAATTTTTGCAACGCCTAAATATTCAGTTATTTTACAAAGTGACTGAAAATCGCTTATTGTTATTACGAATTCCAAACATTTTTATGTTTTAATTTCATCACCCAGTGACTGAAAATGATAGGATTAAAAGAAAACGAAATTCAAAGTACGTTTCTATAGTTTTGGCTTCTAATTCTAGCGGGGCGGTCGGGTAGCCTTGTGGTTATTGCTGGAATAGTGCTAAAAGCGGGGTAGAATCAAACACACTCACTCACTCTAATACTATCACATTTTACACATTGAGTGTAACATACATGTATACACGCCTACAGGTACAAGAGGAACAAAAATGATTCTATCCAATGCAACAGCAAATGAATGAAAACAAAATGCAAATATCATAATTACGACCCACCGAAGTTTTATGTATACATTTGGGCAGCTTCCTTGTTCGAGGAATGTATCCGTGAATATTCACATATAGGAACAATACCCTATACGTCTGCAACTGTACAAATAAATTTATTCAACGTCACATGGCTCCGTTACATTCAACTATTTTAAAATATATACATATAGCCTTTCTTGATATTATAACCCGTGTTCGTTTCTCAACTGATCACTAAGTTTGTTTCTGATGTTTCACAAAGGTGTCAAGTCTCATCGGTCAGCTAAGATAGCACGTGTGACAATTATGTTCATGATGTCCATGGTGCTTAAAAAATATCCATGGAGTTAGAAAGCAATGAACAATCAATAAACGTATTATCGGCTAATCCTTTGAACCAAGTATGTTGTTTTAACATCGGCACTTCACGCCATGATATGAGTGTATTCCGTCTGCTTAAGTAAACCTACACATGTAAACACTTACAAATCCACTGTGCAAGATAACAGTGATTAATCAATGAACGTACTTTCTGTGGAACTTTTGATGGCGAGGAATGATCCGTTTACAAAAAAGTAAATGAACTGATCACTCCTCTTGCTGGGCTGCGACGTGAATATTACATAACATACATTTCACCTCACTTCAAACCTGGATTCAGATGAAATAATTACCCCAGCCACAAGACATGCCAAATGGGAACCGTTGTCAGGTAATCTGAGTAGTGATACCACTAACTATACCTGTAATAGGTTCATAACTGAGCTTCTAGTGAATGGCAACAAAGACACAGGCGTAGGGTTATGCCAGAAAACGTGGATGACAACAAGAGATAGCAATCGTATTATCCGCGCAATCCAAATCTGCTAGGATACCATTTGTTTTAACTATAAAAATAAACTGACGGCCAAAAGAAACGTTACCAACGATATTTCTAGGATAAAATATGACCAACACAAATTGAAGCAGCAATAAAAATTGCATTGTAGAAATTCATCATTCAGAACAGTAAAATGCGAATTTACTAATTCAACAACAAAGTCCTTGACCTCCAACAGGGACATTTCTTGACAACGGGTCATTCGTCCAGTATTCGATCAACAACATTGGTTACAACTTTAAGGTGACGACGGCCCAGACCGTTCAATACGGGATATGACCTCCATGAGCGGCAATGCCTCTTCGAATGCGGCGTCGAACTGAGTAGACAAACGTCCTCACATCGACTGCAGGTATCCGATTCCATTCCTCACGGAGGGCAACGATCAACGCTTGTCTCGTGAAGGGAGGATGTTGACGTTTCCGAAGACGACAGCCCAGCTGGTCCCAGAGATGTTCTGTGGGTGACAGATCTGGTGATCGAGCTGGCCACGGCAGGACAGTCACGTTGTTGGCGTTGAGGAAGTCTCTAGTAATACGGGCTTAATGGGGTGTGGCGTTATCTTGTTGGAACACCGTCCGTTGTTGACGCTGGATGAAAGGAAGAACCACTGGCCGTAAGATATTGTCAGTGTAGCGTTGTGCTGTCAGATTGCCTTCGATGATGACAAGTTCCGTCTTCTCGTCCCCGCAAATGCCGCCCGAGACCATCACACTTCCGCCCCCGTAAGGTTCCACCTCCTGGACACAACAAGGAGCCGTACGTTCACCACGTCGTCGATAATCTCGCGTCCGCCAATCAGGTTTGAAGAGTTGGAACCTGCTCTCGTCACTAAACAGCACTCGCCGCCATTCCCTTTGTTGCCATCGCTGAGTTTGCCTGCACCGCGTCAATCTGGCACGTCGATGTTGACAGGTCAAGGTCATGAAAGGGCGATAAACCCGGAGACCATAATGCCGTAGTCGTCTGGTCACTGTTTGTCTGCTGACCGGATGTCCTAAGCTGTTGGCAGCTGATGACGTCACAGTGAGAAATTTGTTCCTCAGATGAAGTGCCCTTAAAAAGCGGTCATCCTGCGGGGTCGTGACCTTTGGTCTGCCACTCCGTGTTCTGTCTGCGGTTCTGCCAGTCTGTCGGAGACGTGCGACCAGTCTGGTAATGGTCATCTTGGAGCGGTTCATGTTAATGGCAACCACTCTCTGTGTCGCTCCCATCTGCAGCATACCTATGGCTCTCTCCCTCTGGACAGCGGCCAGTCTTGGCATGTTCGTTGGTGTTAATCATCGCAACCATTGATAGGGAACAGATCCGTGCGTTATTTATACCCGGAAATTGCACGATAATTTGGGAAAGAATGTTTTAAAAAATTGCTGTAAAAACACCAATATTTCCCTAAGTCCGCAAAGCACGTGCAAAGAACGACAGAGAACATGAAGGCTGTATTCGTGAAATGTGTTCTTTACTGTTTTTGAACAGGTTGGCATCTTTGTTTCAAAGTGGCAAATCAGTTAATGTTGGTAACGTTTCTTTTGGCCCTCAGCTTATAACCATCTGGGGTATTTCCAAATAACGACATCCGATGGAAGCTCATCGGATGTCGTTATTTGGAAATACCCCAGATGGTTATAAGCTGAGGGCCAAAAGAAACGTTACCAACATTAACTGATTTGCCACTTTGAAACAAAGATGCCAACCTGTTCAAAAACAGTAAAGAACACATTTCACGAATACAGCCTTCATGTTCTCTGTCGTTCTTTGCACGTGCTTTGCGGACTTAGGGAAATATTGGTGTTTTTACAGCAATTTTTTAAAACATTCTTTCCCAAATTATCGTGCAAATGCCGGTCCCCCAGGATGGATATTGGGGGTACTTTTCCATTTGGATGTTAAGGCCGCAATAAATTAATAGTTACAGTTTGATTGATTTTTTAAAATCATGGGAGATGGGAGGCATTTTATTTTTTACGTTTTAATTTGTTCTTATAGACCTCCTTTAGGCATTTGTGTACAATTGCTGTCGACGGATGCGATTCACATGCATCATGTGTGTTCAGTAGGGCTACGTGTACGGAGTATTTTATCAGATAAAGAAAGTAGGAACACTCATATTAACGATACTTCTATTTCTAGGAATTTAAGGGCATTAGAATAATGTAAGACAGGATGTTTTGTTGTCAGGCGGGAGCGGATGAAAATCTATTAATTAAAGTAGCGAATATGGTATCGTATAAAACAACCAACAACAACATCAAACAATATCATTTTATCCCAATGCTACAAATTGGTCTGTGAGAATTTTATTTTAATGAATATTCTAGAATATAAATTGCCTCATTGAGAAACTCACTGGCTTGTGATTATATCTGTAACTGACAGTGTAGCCGCGAATAGCTTAAATACTGCTGATGCGGCTTTAAGCAATATTACTCACTCACTCACTGACGGTGATAGTTTTGTTTCCAGCTTTCGGACACATTAATGTTTTCACCATCATTGGACATTGGAAATTATATTTAGCATGTTGAGGGTTTTATTATAAAGTACATAGGAAACTGTAACAACGGGAGATGACTCAGACTTTGTGTATGTAAATTACATAGCATTTTCAAGCTCAAGTCATAAGTTTGCTAAATGCTACTTGGAGAATGAAGAGCATGAAAGAAGCATGACCAAAGGACTACTAACGTGCGCATGCGCTTGACCTTATGATATTACGCATGCGCACGGACAGCGTCTAAAACGCGAGAACACGAGAACGCGAGATCGCGAGAAAATGAAATGTCGCATTCTCGCGTTCTCGCGATTTCGTTATTTTGTGGCCTAATTTGACAAGTCGAGATTGCGAGATTGCGAGATTTAGCATCAAGTCCAAATGTCGCATTCTCGCGTTGTCGACTTTTGACAAAAAGTGCTATGTACCAAAAACACGAGAATGCGAGATCGCGAGAACGCGAGATTTTGGCCGAATCTCGCGTTCTCGCGATCTCGCATTCTCGTGTTTTGGGCATATTTACCTCGTTTCCAAAGGTCGAGATCGCGAGAATGCGAGATCGCGAGAATGTCCCTTACAGTATTCCATAATTAAGCAACGTGGCACATAGGTGTTTGAGAAGGTGAAAGACGAAAAACAACAAATAATTGATGTAACTTGTTTACACTAATAAACAGGCGACGATAATCATATTTTCCTGACAAAAGCGTACATGATGAATATACAGCTAGTTTGCATTTCAAGCTTTGTAGTGGAGAGTATAGTTGTATATAATGTTTATACTTGTGATTACGTATACTTCTGATTACGTATACACTTGTCTAGTGGTAGCGCGTCCAGCCGGAGAGCGGAAGGTCCGGGGTTCGATCCTCGGCTGCGTCATACAAAAAGACATTGACTTGTGATGGTTGAGTCATGTGAATAGATCTAAGCTGTGCTGGTATCATATGTATTGTGTAATAAAATACCTACATATTTTACTGTTGCTTTTAGTGTCTTTTGTCTTTGTTTGTTGTTTAACGCCGCACTCAGCAATATTCCAGAGTCTGAACCAAACGATCCAGTGATTGATGTCATGAGCATGATGAAACGTCAATGCCGTTTGTTGTGAATGTATCAAAACACTAAAACACACCCCGTCTAGTTTACTGACGAAACCTATAACATATTATCGTTGCACACTGGTGTGCAGAGATGCATTTTATCAGCCGATGGATAATGCCGAGGTCAAAGTTTTGTCCTGCTTATCAAGATCAAAATGCAGTATTGCCGGGACATAACGCCACGCCTTTCTGCATTCGTAGTTACACAGCGACTTGAGGTAGGTTGTTAACGTGCCTTCTATAATCTGTCTACCATTTATGATCTTCCATCTATAATCAAGTCCACACGAGTGTAGGACGATACGCTTGTCCAATACTAGTTCTAGAATTGGTTGTTATCCCTTTATTATCACCCTTATCATGACGTCATGCTGTTGCTAAACTGCTGCATTGTTGTTCAAAGTGTTTTTTACACAAACCACTCAAATTGATAGAAAGCAACTCACATTCTTAAATTTACCCCGCTTTTCCTTTGTTTCTAGATAGAAACCTACAAGCAATACTCGACACCCTGAACACGTGATAATTACTTACAACTGTGGACTTCACAACGCATATTTTGATGCTATGCAGGTGAGTGTACGATGTTTTCTCTTTTTCCTATTGAAACTCTATGGTTTAAGAAAAAGAGTCAACATTTTATTTTACTGCATATCGAGTGTGTGTATGAGTAGGCATTTAAGGTCACATCGGCAACATATCTGTCTGAACCCTGTGTAGATATCAGCTGTTTCCCCAATGCGATAACAATCCACGCCGAAATGTTCATGTTCTTCAAAAATGCTGTCGATAGTAAAAGGACAAGTTTACCCTTTTCTCGAAAACCTGGTGTCCTCACTGATTTGCAGTGATCCATTCATACAATCGTCACCCTATTTTTAGTTTTGCACCTAATGGAATCATTTTCGGCAGATAATCGCGCCCGAGACTGTTATTCTCTGGCGTTGGTGTGTAATATTTATTCATCTACAGTAACAGTATTGATGCCTGAGTTGTGTAAAATCTGCTCAAATCACAAATTCACTTCAAAGGTCTAATATGAAGCTTAACAGAGAAAGACAAACGAGACTCTTATTTTATGAAGGTGTCATATCCACTGTCATATGTAGCCTGATTCCCTAATGTATACTTAGTTTTTTTTCTAAATCCATTCAATATTTGTCCTCATGAGAAACAAGCCTGATATGATTTTCTGATCTTCTGGCACCCTAACAGATTTGTGTGGTAAATATGAAATGTCAACAAACTGAATGTCCTTCAACAAGTTCAAAAACATATTCCCCTAAAGAGGTTCCGATGACTGTTGTGCTTGAGTTATGTCACATTTGACCCCTTTATGTTACACATGTTATTATGTTCAAGCTAGTCCCTAGTGACATCACCACGTAATCAGAAGTGTCCATTAAATGCAGATCCTCAAATGTTTATGTTATCAGGGCTCCAGATATAGGCCGTATAGGCGCATGTACGGATAGAAATATCCACGATACTGAGTGGAATAATTTAGAAAACGTATCAGAAACGCATCACAGCATAAATGTACGGCATGGCATTCATTTCCAGACGCATTTCCCAAAATTTATATTCTGATTTCATGCAGCGAAAGTTCTTGAGCATAGTGCACACTTTTTCCAAAAGCACAGCTGTGTAAAGGGGTGCGCATTTTACATGACCACGAGTTTTGATGTTTTTCCCCTACGCAAAGACTACCGTGAGCACGTAACCGGAACAAATACCGCAAATACCTGAACGGGTCAAAACGGCCTCATGTCAGAACGCCCTAAAAGGTAAAGTCAAAACGGTTTCAACCCATCTAACATGAATACCCTGTATACAAGATTATAACATTTAATTCCATTCCGTACTCTGAGTGTACTCTTTAGTTTTGCTGCTGATATTGGGATAATAAGGAGTACGTTCCCCTGATGTTGAAAAAGTATCTGGAGCCCTTGTTCATCCCGAGGAGTGAGTGAGTGAGTTGGATTTAACGCCGCTTTTAACAGTATTCCAGTTATATCATGGCGTGTCAGCCTAATGTGGGAGGAAAGCCCGAAGTGTTGCAGTTCTCAGACCTTTACCACTTTGGTGCAACCCATATGGTGCTGACAAACCTAGAAACACAATAGGGGCGAACCGGGATTCGAACCCACAATCATAGGTTTCTGGCGTGCCCAAGGGACGCAACTCTTCACAGCAAATCGCGGCGCCTTAGACGACTGGACCACCCGTGCCCCTCTCATTCCGAGGAATATAGTAGAATGTGTGTACGTCCAACGACCTTCTGATGATCGATGAGAGTGGTTAACAAACATGTCTGGTGTTGTCATACGTCGCCTTGTGTGATGAGGCTAGCAATCAGACTTTTCTACCTATTTTATTCGATTAAGATCCTTCAATGTTTATGTTCATACCGAGAATACTAGTATAATAGAGTTCAGGTCAAAGACGTGTGTGCGTCCTACCAACTATCCATCAATACAGGTGGTTAATGAACATGACTTGTATTCATCGCCTCAGACGTTTTGTCATTGCCGCATGACTTCACAAACATAACATGTTTATAATATAATTGTGATATTGATATATCACGAGCCGTTATTTATGAAACATATCAAACAATGATGATACCAGGTGTTCACGAAAAGGCGAACGTATCCTGTCCCACCTCTGGCGCCCGTCACATTCACATGCTAAGGCAAGTCAAATGTCAAAACACGGGAACTTATAGTAAAAGTCAAAATAGGGAATTGCATCGTACATCATTTTTGTCACTGATGCGTTCAATTTTGAAATGTCCTCGACATGTTTTCCATAAAACCCTTTGAAATCTTTACTGCGGCCTTGAATGTTATAACTTTGATCCAAAAAATCCTGAGCAAGAATTGTATGACGCTCTTTAAAATATTGGTAGAAAGAGCATCTAATATCAAGTTGAAGTCATCCCTCTTGTCATACAGTCTTGTAGAGAGTGTTTTGTCACTCTGAATCTCTATGCATAGATCTAAATATTAAACAGATGAGGCGGTCTTACTGGTCTCCTTTATCTAGATCATTTGAAGGGAATTGTCTGTTTGATTGTTATTGAACGATATCAGATCATCGCTATACCTGAAGCTAAAGTCAAACTTCTTGGCCAAATTATTAATTACACTTGTCTCAAATACTTTCAGTGAATATAAAGAAAGTCCTTCCTTGATTGAATTAAGGCTTATGGATGGTCCATTTGCTGGAGCCAACAATATCTCTCTCTTTGTACGGATATTTATGACGCTTTGGGATCTAGTATAAAAGAGGAATGGACATGTCTTTAGGTTTTAGAGTCAAGTTACAAATTGATAGTAATGATGCATGGTTTGGGCAGATTTCTTCTTCAGCTAACATACTGGTCATACATGCCCATGCTTGCCGTACAAATCGACTGATTGAATTGGGTGGTCATGCTTGGTGACTTGCTTGATATGCGTGTCATCGTTCTAGCATCACCCCAACCATTTCAATAGTGCAGATTGTATTTGACCAATTGATTGAGTATTTGGATACCGTATCAACCCCATGGTTGAAAAAGAAGTTATTTTCAGATTATAAATATCAGCTTCGATGCGACCTTAAAATTAGCTGTTTCAGCCAGAGGTGGTTCTTGTGATTTGAAACCTTGATTTCCCGTGTTTGTTCGACATTCGTGGTAGAATCACATGCACATTAACAATGTGTTGTATTTCAGGATTCTAAAGTTGTAGACTTAAATGTGGGAGGACGACATCTGACAACCTCCCTGTCCACCCTCACCAAGTACCCGGACTCCATGTTGGCCGCCATGTTTAGTGGAAGGCACCCGGTAGCCAAGGACCAAGATGGCCGCTACTTCATCGATGTAGATGGGGATGTGTTTGTTCATATCCTCAACTTTCTCAGATTTGGGAAAATGCCCCCGCCCGAAAGAGCACAAGATGTTAATGAATATGCGGAGTACTTTGGAATACAGGAACTGAAGGCACCTGTCACCGAAGACTTTGAAAAGGTGCTCTACTGAGTATGGAAAATGAAGCTACCTGACTACCAAAGTCAATGGGAATATGTGAAAAGGAAACTGAAGGATCTTTATTCGACTTTCTTTTACATTCGTGTATCAAGGTCTGAGTGTCGATACATGGGGGCTGCAGAAACAGTGATCCCAGATGATAATGAGGTCATTAACATTATTGATTTTCAATTCAATAAATCTATTCTTCTCAATCTTCTTGCAGTGACCTCAAAAGACTCAATATCTTCACCGACTATTGTCTGAGGGTATGCCCGGGTTGTGGTTGTCAAGAAGCAATGCGATTCAAAATTGGCTAGATGATCCACATTGCCACATACTAAGGGGACAGATAATTTTGATCAAATTGATGTGAATCAGCCGTCGTGTGGGTTGAGAGCTCTGTTGCCTGTTGCTGTGATTTTGAAGCGCTGGGTCATTGGTCAATGTTCGTCTAATTGTTGATCAAATCTAGCAAGACCTATTATCATTATTATTTACAGATTAAAATAATAAAAAAAGGCAGCAAAGAGGGTTTGAGTGATGATGGCACAGTCGGGCCTGTTAGGCTCATCATTAGCTCATGGCCTTGCCCCCTCTACACGCAGCCCAGACAGTGAATGGGACTTCTTCCAGGAAGCGCTGCCTAGCCAAACCCACCCAGAACTTTTCGCAGAATGTGAAGACTTCCCAACACTGCAGCCTTCTGCATTACCCAGATTGTCAGAAGGGCTGTATTCCTGGTAGCAAACCTAGGTACTCTCCCGATGTCAGTCAACAGATTGGGGTGTACCAAGCCTAAGGCACTGAGAACAATGGGGCGTTGGACAACTTGGTACTTGTGATGCAACCGTGACATTTCGAAAGCGAAGTCTGCATATTTGCCATGTTTTTCCCTAATCTTGTCAATCACATAACTGTCAAAATGGACATAAAATTCAATGATATAAATGATTTCATTGGATTTATCAAAAAGGACATGATCAGGTTTGTTGGCCTGGATATGTCTGAGGTTGTATACGGGCCTATTCAAAAGGATTTTGTATTTATCATTTTCCATGACGCCCTCTACATATTCTGGGTCGTACCATGGATGGACCTCTGTGTCAAAACCACAAGCATGGCGAAGACGGTAATAAAATGATCGAGCCACCCCATCATGTCGCTTAAGATACTGTGTCTGAGCCAAAGCTGGGCATCCTCTCACAATGTGTTGGGCAGTCTCATTAAATTCATTACATAATCTACATTTCATATTCACATTTTGATGCAAAATCACACATTGACGGTTTCGAGTTGGAAGTGACTGGTCCTGAGCAGCAACAGAAAGCCTTCTGTTTCGCTTTTCAGGCCAGACGACTTCATCCAAGTGAAGGACTCTGCAGGATGGCTGATCTTCCTAACATACTGCACATAAACCCGATGCAGTGGTCGTTCAGAAAGCCTCTTCTTGAAAAAACTGAGTCTGGGTCGATTTGATATGGCACTTCGCTTAGTTGACACTCATTTCTGTACCGTCCAGCAGTACAGAACCATCAACAAAATCAACACCGACATTGAGATTATGTCCCACATGCTTGGCTCGTTTTAGACCACTGTGGACTGCCTTGTTTTCATCATGAGTCTTGACATGCTTCACAAGAGGATCATCAGACAAATACATGTGTGCAAACGTGCACAAAACAATTCTATCATGAAGAGCCTCCACATTAATCAAACCACGCCCTCCCATCATAATTGGTAAATATAAGCGATTGAGGGATTATTACTACTACTACTACTATATCTACTACTACTACTACGGGACATCTCTTTTCAATGTATATAGACTCAAACTCGAACAGGATACCAATGCAAGACAACTGTTAACAGAGCGATTTACGTTTGGCTGCTTCTCTAGGTTCTGAATTTCCTTGGGATTTCCGTGTCAGAATAGGTCCATGGTATGCCATACGTGTTGCAAGTGCCGACTAGGGTGGGTACACTGGCTGACTGTTTGCCACTTGTACCAGGGTTTTAGATGATGTTAAATAGCTGAAATATTGCTGACTGTGGTGTAAAACGAATCCGATGCCGATGCAGAAATTTTTGTCCCTTTTATATACCAGCCAGGACACAAACATTTTTAAAATTAAAATTGTTACATTTTGCTTTCTTTTTGACATATGTACAATGTAAAATAATGTATGTGTATATCGTTAATAGCTGAATTGATTAAAGCTTGGTGTATACTGGGTTTGTTTTCACTCTTAACCTGTTATGAACCCATTGTGAGAATGATGAAAAGGATTCAGAATTTAATGGTTGTCTTGGTAAAATCAAATTGTTCCTCGTGTTGATTCAATTACAGTAGAAATTTGACGGGCGTTTCCTGATCAGGACAAGAAAAAGGCCTCTTTCTTGACGTTTTGAAAAGTGTTGGTATTAATGAAAATGCATACATTTTGCAAGCATTCCAAATCATTTGGTTATATTTATATGTATGCCCAGTTTCGGAATGTTTGGAAATGTTGGTGAATTGCTTACACTTACATCAGTGTCCATACCCGCCTTTAATCCTGCAGGTGTGTTATGTCATATGTGCTAGGGGGTAGCGACACATAACCAAATTAATTACTTTTAGATGTGTACCGATGCATTTTATGTTAATTTGGACAATTTACGATTTCAAACCTTATTTCAAACGTTAGAAATGAAACATTTCCCTTAAACTTCCCGGTACAGAAATATTTAGGGAATTTTACAAATGCTTGACGCAGGTTTGGCATATATGAGATAAGATTGGCAAGAAATACCAAGAGAAATACAAGCCGAATCAATAACTTGTGTCACTTTATTTCCTTCCATGACCATGTACAGGCATCAATGCACCATCCAACCTTATGAAATACATTTGAAATATATGGCAAGTAACTAACTTGATCTCTGCATACGCTCGGTATCCCTGCATAGTCTGAAAACAAAGTCACAGCTCGTTAGGACAAGAAATGCTCACTACATTAGAGAGTGATGCTTTATTGCCAGAGGCCATAGGGAAGATAAAGCCTAAGCTTGTTTGTAACATTGTCACAGAGGACCATTTGACGAAGAAATATTACGACTCAAAAACTGTATGTTAAATGCAAGTGAACACGAACATTTAAGTGCTTACTTTTCGAACAACTCAAATACTTTCCACGAAAACATTTATGTGAACTTTTCGCTTGTACTATAACCGTCATAATTTGTTTAGGCCTTCATTTTAGTTAACCACAGTTACAAGACTTACATATAAAATGGTACACCGACTTCAATACTCAACACATGTTTGCATGTCGGTTTACGTTTAAATTTCTTGCTTCTAGTTTCATCAACATCATGCTTCTTACGCATCATTTCACTTTGTAAGGGCTAATGCATCAAGGATATGTACTGTCATTTTGGTTACCACATATTTGCACCCAGTAATATTCCAGCTGTATGGCGGCGGTCTGTAAATGATCGAGTCTGGACCACAGAATCTAGTGATTAACATCATGAACATCGATCCACGCAACTGGGATACGATGACATGCATCAACCAAGTCAGCGAGCCTGACCATCCGATCCCGTTAGTCGCCTCTTATGACAAGCATAGTTGCCTCTTACAGCAAGCATACAAGCATAGTCACCTACATATTTGTGAAACAGCGGGAAAGATTAGTGGATATATAGCACAGTCAGCCTTGTGATAAAGAAGATCCCCGTGTATGACTATGAAATTCCGAATGCTGCAATTTCATAATAGAAAATAGTAACAGCGTATATCGCCAATACCAGTTGTATATTACATCGAGAATTGTAAAAAATCAATTTTCCACCATCAGGTTACATGTAGTCAGATTTGCAATTCAATACACGTAGAGACATTAATATAGACAAACGTGTTAGATGCATTAGGTACACAACAGGCGTTACAGCGAGTACAGGCAATGATGCAGCAACACACTTTGCTTTGATTCCCTGAACAGGCATGATTACAGCAGGGCCATCTTTTTCATAGACATTCTTTGCAAAAACTTTCCCAAAGTGTAGGTCCAAAAATGTCTGATAGTCGTTGGTGCCAGTGTAGTCGGCAAACAACACTGATACATGTACACCCTTTCCGTCAACGAAAACCGTCATGAAAATAGTATCCATCCAACCGATCTTCCGTAAAGTCAACAGAAGCGGTAGTACGAGACCAATTGGCAACGATCATACTTTAACGAATCATTTTGGATGTCTCGGAACCAAATGTTTCTCCTGTCATTCCAACAACCTAAATTTGTTGAAGTGTCTAGTTATGTTTTCAACAGTTGCGTTTATCACTGCTGTGCTAACTACTGATATCAAAAATTATTTCTGCACATCATCGATATTGTCAGGATGGTGAGGTCCAATCATCTCCGTACCTGAGATATCGGTATTGTGTGCTGGGGTAATAGAAAACCCAGATGCATTGGCGCATTTGCGCTTAATATATTTCTTTATTTTTTCCTGTTCAAGTACTTAGTGTCCACAGGAGTTGAATACACAATCTAAGCGGGTGGTTCCCAGTTGGTACTTGTTGCTACCCTGTCTGGCGTTTGGCAGAGATTAATATCATGAGCATCGATCCACGCAATTGGAATACGATGACATGCATCAACTAAGTCAGCGAGCCTGACCACCCGATCCTGTTAGTCGCCTCTTACGACAAGCATAGTCACCTTTTACGGCAAGCATAGGTTGCTGAAGACCTTTTCTAACCCGGATCTTCACGGGTAGATGGAGGTTAGAAAAATATGTAGGCCACAACAGAGAGTTCACATGTGGTAACAATGAAGACCACGTATACGGAGACAATCCTTGGCTGTAGAGTAACACCGGCTGTCTCTGTGAAGAACGGAACTAATACCCCTTGGCCTCTGACGGGCATCTTGTGTGCATATGTTTTTTTCCACTACATATTCCTCTAACAATCATTGAGGTATCATACCTGGAACATTATTTCTGAATGAACTGCATGTCACAATGATATTTGTCAACACATGAAACGTAAAATTGCTGTAATAGTTAAATAACGCAATTTGAAACATTACCAAAGACATTATTTACGATTAAGACTATTCAGTCTCTATTTGCAGACTATTTCACTAGATTTAGTTATATGCGCTTGTCACAGCTGTTTAATCCTTTTAATCCTTATCCTTACTGTACATCTGGCTTCATTACCCGTGTGTTCATTACCTGTGTTATTTGTTATACTGTTAACAAAGACAAAAAAGACGTTTCGGTGTAGATTCTAACACCGTTATAAGCATCATTTGCTTGATAACGGTGTTAGAATCTACACCGAAACGTCGCCCAATTGTAATAAAGAAGTTGCTCATCCATAACAATTTTGTCTTAGTTACCATTCCAACTTCTAAATGCCACTCAAAGATGTTATACTGTTGTTCATTTGGCTTCATCCAGGTATCTATATGCTGCTTGTTATCTATTACCTGTTGTTGGCAATGTTATCTGCTGTTTATCACAACATATCATGCATATATACCTCTCATCACTTGTTTGTTGTCACTCATATATACCTCTCATCACTTGTTTGTTGTCACTCATATATACCTCTCATCACTTGTTTGTTGTCACTCATATATACCTCTCATCACTTGTTTGTTGTCACTCATATCTACCTCTCATCACTTGTTTGTTGCCACTCATATATACCTCTCATCACTTGTTTGTTGTCACTCATATATACCTCTCATCACTTGTTTGTTGTCACTCATATATACCTCTCATCACTTGTTTGTTGTCACTCATATATACCTCTCATCACTTGTTTGTTGTCACTCATATATACCTCTCATCACTTGTTTGTTGTCACTCATATATACCTCTCATCACTTGTTTGTTGTCACTCATATATACCTCTCATCACTTGTTTGTTGTCACTCATATATACCTCTCATCACTTGTTTGTTGTCACTCATATATACCTCTCATCACTTGTTTGTTGTCACTCCATCTTGATAACTGTGTAAGAATCTACATCGAAACGTCGCTGTATGCAATAAACAAGAAGTTGTTATCCATAAAGTCGTACGTTCTCTTACTTACTCATCAACTTCTAGAATGCCTATCAAACAATTAGAAACCGCAATGCCGAGGGAACTGAAACTTTGGCACCTCGTGTAAGAAAAAACACAAATAAATAAAGCAAAATACGTCTTTTAAGAAAGCAGATATCTAGAAAACTAAACGGATTGAGGATATGTGATATACATGTACCGGTCTGACTGGGAAATGTTTTGTTTTGTCATAATTTGGGTAAAATGTTTAGCTTCCTTTTTTATTACGAGGCCCAGAGAGCTGAACTTTGGCAGAGGTGTAAACTGACAGTATGCGTATCATGACACAGACCTTTGAACATGCATATTGGTTACCCGTGAATGTGTGTCTCTGTCTGCCTGTCTGTCCGCTTGCTTGCTTATCTCAGCCCGGACTATAGTGCTAGCCAACTGAGATACCATGCCGCAGTTAAACGCGGATACCCCACTCAGACACAGTATACTGACCTGTCCTTGTGTATTCCCTTAATGATGAGCGCCAGGCACGGTAATAACAAGTGCCATTTATTAACGTCTTTTGGTGTGACGCGGGCAGGGTTCGATCCACCCACCTTCCGCTAACTGAGAAGACACTCAATGAACATGACCTATGAGGCTGAATCATGGTGGTTTGACTACGTATTACACTTAAAGCTCACTGAACAGAAATTTGTGAGCTACAGTGTGTTAGAGCTATGTTTTCAATTCCTTGTTTTTTATGACGGATTCATGGATTGTGACCGGCTGGGCTGGACAGAAGTAGGAAAGAAAGTGAGGCGTCCTTACATTTCAAGTGCTTGTGCGAGATAAATCAGTGTCGGCTATCCCTGTTTCGCTCGTCAGTGAAACGTTACCTTTATCTCGTGACCCATATATGATTACCCTGACGGCTGGGTGGTAGTATCAATCAGTGTATAGAGGAAGTGTCTGAGGGCGAGTCCAACGAGGATATCAGTGACGTGTTGATAACGGTGCAGTATCTACAATCTAGGCCATCAGACAACACAACATACGTCCGTTAGACTTAATCCAATTTCAGCTATAATATGGAGGTAACGTATACCTTGCCTTCTATACATGTCTGTTGTTTGAACGAGTGGCTAATAGTATGAGCAACGTGCCACGTCATTGGGGTAAGATGACATGCAGTGAACAGTCAGTCAGTATGACCACTCAATCCCTCCCAGTCGACTCCCACGACAATTATAGGTTACTGGGGACCAAATTATATCCGGATTCCCCGCGGGGCTTTTGCAGGTGTACATTGTAGTCATAGATAATTCACAAATTCTATAACTTCTTGTCTTCGCTATATGGCTGAATAATAGCTTGATTTTTCTTAAAACCTTTGGACATTTGCTGAGACTCATTTATTTAGCAGGCAATGCACTTTTCTGGTAGTCAGCTTCTCACAATGTATAACAACACATCATTGTGGTAATACTTTAACCTATTATAACATGCAGATAAATGTATGTTCATGAGGAAATGTTCATCATTATTATGTGTTGCTTATGTGTCTCGTATGCCGAGCATATACACACTGGTATACATTTTTACATGACGACCACGGATGACATGTCGGGTGGCAGAGGGTATTGGTTTTCACTGCGTGGATCGATAACCTACGCTGTCGTGTCTAACTATCTTACCTCGCTATCTGTAGCATTTGGCTTGACATGAAGGCTATCGGATGGACAGCACGCAACCATTTATACTATTGTCAGTGTGTATAAGAAAGCAGATTGAAGTCAGGTTGGATGCTAAAATTACAAGGAACTGTTTGGGGCATTGTAATGGAAAAAACATACTTGCTATTATTTTCATAGATAGACAAGACATGCTTATGTCAGTCGTTTTCGTCTTGACAATTCAGCCCCACCTCCCACCTTATTTCCTATATACTGTTGTTATTCAGAGAGAAAATAATCATATATTTTTTCCATGTATGATATAAATCTTTGTATTTAATACAGGTTCCTGAAGTCATAGATCTAAATGTTGGTGGACGGCATCTGACCACGTCCCTTTCTACACTCCGCAAGTACCCGGACTCCAGGTTGGCCGCCATGTTCAGTGGAAGATACCCAATAACTAAGGACAAAGATGGCCGGTTCTTCATTGATGTAGATGGAGATACGTTTCTACACATCCTCAACTTCCTGAGGTTCCAGACGCTTCCACCGCCAGAAGCTGCGCTCGCGGTGCAGAACTATGCAGAACATTTCGGATTAAGGGAATTATGCAACAGGCAGCAAGAATGGGGGCCAGTGTTTGTGAAATCCTTGAAAGAAAAATGGAAAGGCAAAATAGATGGTTACGAATCTTGTCTTCGACAAGTTCGAGATGGATTGCTGACCTGTAACTTTGACAATGGCTATTTCTACATCCAGTTCTCGGATCTCTCTAAGCATATGTTCTCTCGGTGTAACGTTGCAGGCATATCTCATGGCCACCTTGTTATCAGTGTCACGTTCTACTCCTCGAAAACCCTGAGAAGCACTCTCATTAGGTTCCTCAACGATGACCTGAGACGTATCAATGTCTTTCTTGAAGGGGAGGAGGCATACAGACCGGAATCTTCCTGCGAGTGCAGAGTAGCATTCAGATACATCTTGAGATAATCTTGGACGATGTAGATCTACCGTATACACGAATCCACTCAGTCTGGTAACACTTCAAGAACACGAACACGAACAGTAACGAACAGTAATATTATTCAAAGGTCAATTCAGTTTCCCACCGGAAACGAACTGCATCACGTCGAGCTTTCCTCCCACATTAGTCTGACACACCATGATGTAACTGGAATACTGTTCAAAGCGGCGTTAAACCGAGGAGGCATACAGACCAGAATCTTCTTGTGACTGCAGAGTAGCATGCAGATACATCTTGAGATAATCCTGGACGATGTAGATCTACCGTGTACATCAATCGACTGCTGACGTTTCTAGAAACTTACACGAACAGTAATATTATTCAAAGCTCAGTACAGGTTCTCACCGGAAACGAACTGCATCACTTCGGGCTTTCCTCCCACATTAATCTGACACACCATGATGTAACAGGAATACCGTTCACTCACTGACTCTTACTTGAAACAAAAAAAACAGTTGTGGGTGACAGTTGTGACAATTGTATACGATTTCTTCATGTTAATTATGAGTAATTTAGATTTGAGGCTGCTTTTCCCAATATTACATACGTATCACAGCGTTGTAAATAAAGCATTTGCCTCACATATTGTACCCTATGATTAAACCAGCATAATTTTGCCACACTGTTGTTCTTACTGTTGATTCTGAGCCAGGAATACCCTGACGCAACTATAGGTCATTATGCAAAATCATAGTGAAATTATTTATCAACAATAATATGGTTTAGGTCGGAGAAAACCCTCGAATCTGTTGATACCAGAATGGAAATTCAACCCGGTTTTTGTCAATGTGACTTGTACACAAGACTCGCACTGCAATGCCACGTCCTATAGTCAATATATATAGAAAGTGAGTTTGTACCCGTATAGATTAAATAGATACGACAATGTTGTGTAATTGCTTCGCTTCGCTAATTATCCTTCTGCGTTGCTATATGATTTAAAGACATTATTCATTTTAAGAATTGGAAACAAAAATATATAAAAATTTAATACTCGTACACTTTCCAGAACTCATTAAGTGCAAATTCAATTAGTATTTGAAACCCAACTAGAATAGTGCAATGTGTTGTCTGTGTTAATATGATAAATAATATAGTCTGGGCCAATGCTGCTATAGGGACAGTGTTTCAATATTTTGTGCCTCATGTGCCCCTCTGGCAGATGAAGGGGATAACGTATGTTTGTTGTTTAGTATTCTTGTTTAGCCTTTCTACTCTCATTTCAGTGCAAAATGTTATGGTATATTATTGGTTACGAAAAGCTTCAGCGTTTTGCTGCATACAATACAATTTCTTGAGAGGGGCGGTCGGGTAGCCTAGTGGTTAAAGCGTTCGCTTGTCACGCCGAAGACCCGGGTTCTATTCCCGACATGGGTACATTGTATGAAGCCCATTTCTGGTGTCCCCCGCCGTGATATTGCTGGGATATTGCTAAAAGCGGCGTAAAACCATACTCACTCACTCACTCACTCAATTTCTTGAGTACAGTATTGGGACTGGGATAATAGGATGATATGTGCCATTAGAGGGGTGCATGGAATTTCGAACTTAGTAAAGGAACACTGCCACAGAACAGTACCCACGATAGTACTAGTTTATTCACCACGATAATTATTGTGTATTTTTTACACAGAACATAATCGAGTTGATTCAGAAGAAAATGCATACAGGGACGAACTGGATTATTTCCGTGACACAGCCATTTGTCTGGCCAATGTTCATCCGCTCAGAACAGCTTGAACCATGCGTCACATAGTGTTGGCACCGTGTTCACAGTACACAGTAGAAATCATGAATACTTTCCCATGATAATAAGTACATGTACATCTTCACAGATGGTCTTTCTGAAAAAATGGTACTAAATTGAAAAATGTTGAATACCTTGACAGTGACTCTTAATTTGATTAATTCAAATTGATTGATTCAAATTAAAATGATCGCATAAGTCGTCAATGTTGTTCTATTATTAAATCATCAAAAGCATCATGCCGTCACTTGTCTAAATGACTCACTGAACGTACTGCACTGCTTTCCAAATTAATGAAAAAATGGTTGACATGTTAACGTATCTAAATCTGAAGCCTGTCTCAAAACAATCCTTATGAAGAGAAATTGTCTGGGACCATATTTGCTCTGATAATAGATGGTGCCGGAACGTCAAAAACTGCAAATATGTTAATTATTTATATTGCGTTAAAATAGTATAGAAAGCTGTGAAATATCTCGAATAGTGTCATATGTAAGTTGTGTTGTTATTGTTGAAAATGTTATACAATAACATGCTCACATTTGTGTGAAATTGATCTAATAATAACATGTGCAGGGTGAAAAAGAAGCACAGGTCGGCAACAATCCATCCCTCGGCTGTCATATTTAGACGAGATGAGTGATCGAAATCCAAACTCGACAGCATACTCGTATAATCAAAGGGACAGAACCGTTTCCATAACTATAAAAAAGTCTCTGCCCAAACCAGAACCCTTTGAACGATTCCGACTATAGCATAGGAACAGGATTCCGAATATAAGATCAAACATTTGATCATGAAGACCATCCAGTGTGAGAAGCGTGAACACCAGCCATGAATTAACGCAAATCAGTATTTGACTGTGATTCGGTGCAGACTTATACTGCAAAGGCATACGTGTAACACTGTGAAAAGAAATGTCTCCGGTAGTGATGCCACACGGCTACAATGTTACAAATTTAGTATCGGGTGAAGGTTGGTTGGTTGGTTGGTTGGTTGGTTGGTTGTTTAACGCAGTACTCAGCAATATTCCAGCTATATGACGGCGGTCTGTAAAAAATCGAGTCTGGACCAGACAATCCAGTGATTAATATCATGAACATTGATCCACGCAATTGGGATCAATGACATGCATCAACCAAGTCAGCGAGCCTGACCACCCGATCCCGTTAGTCGCCTTTTACGACAAGCATAGTCGCCTTTAACGGCAAGTATGGGTTGCTGAAGACCTATTCTACCCCGGAATATTCACCGGTGAAGGAGTGATATTAAAAAAACGCTTTCCATAATCATAAGAAATCTGCTAAAAGAACATCATAGTCTAGCCTGTTGACGCATTTCGTCGCATGACATGCTTTCCCTTTTTGCGAACACCTGGTGTGATAACTGATTTTTGGTTATCATAAATATTATTTTCACCACTATTTTGCCTTTTACGCTAAATGGAATCTGTTTCGGTAGATAATCGAGAATGATTATTCTCTAGCGTTGCCGTTTTATATTAGGTCTGGTGTATTTGTTTATATAGTGATGGAATTAAGTCATAAAATATAAATATCGGCCAATCTTAGGCTAGCAACAAACCTGGTGAATATCACCGTGGTAGTAGTGGTATGGTCACGCGCCATACGAACTTATTCCCTGTCCCTTTCTAAACACCGTTTTGGAAAACTAGGGTCTCAAAGCTTTCTAAAGAAACCAAATACGTCTTCCTGTTTCTCTTTTATTTTGCCGGCTAGCTGAAGATTGCCACAAATCGGTGGTGGTGTGTGCTTGTGACATTACGTACTGTGTGTTAGTCATCAGGGATGAGTGAGTGAGTGAGTGAGCACAGGTATGGTGCTGACAAACCTAGAAACATAATCGGGGCGAACCGGGATTAGAACCCACAATCATAGGTTTCTGGCGTGCCCAACGGACGCAACTCTGCACAGCGAATCGCGGCGCCTGAGACGACTTGGCCACCCGTGCCCCCTCATCAGGGATGAACACTCCAATCACATTCGATGAAGAAATCGCCCTGTATACGTTTCGATTTTTACAGGTAATCAGACATTTTAAGTATACATTTACACAATTATTACCAGCTTTTTTGCTGACATGTTCAACAACATAGACATGACTTCCAGATTTCTTCGCGATTATCCGCAGTCAAACTTGTATGTTAGATTATTATCACAAAATGTCCCTCTCCTTTCCAAATAACCGACTCCATGGTATAGTGGTCAATGGTTTGATTCCCTGACGCGTCCTACCAAAATACTTGTTGTTACCTTGCCCGGAGTTCGACATTAAGGAGAAGAAAAAAGGAGTCAGTATAATATGTCTGTGTGGGGTATTTAGTGAACAAGCACAAGCACCCCCCCCCCCCCCCCCCATCACCCCCACCCCCACCACCCCATCCCCCCACCCCATCCCCACCACCCCCCCTCCTCCCACGTGCATGTAAGTCTCTATATATGTGACATAATCACGACGTACAACCCCACTGTACCTTACACCTTTTGACAACAGCAGCTGTATATGTATGTATACCCCCGACTGATGCTGCAACAACGAATGTATGGCCTGATGTTTCAATCTGCCATTGTAAGGAATTAAAACAATTTGAAACGGATAGAAAACAGCTGTACGATTGAGCTGTCAACTTGCGTTGTGTCACGTGACTTGCATTGACCTTTGAACAGTGTGCAGCTTAAAACTACACGTGACAACATACGTTATCTCTCACGGAACAGGTCGGTACAAGGACATTACAGCAAACACTGTTATAATTATCAAGGACACTGTTATCAATCTAGCATCTGGTGCTTCGCAATATGTCTTCAAGTGTAAGTATTACTAGCATTAATTAATTCATTTTTTCCTGATGACAATGCAGCCTTAACATAGTATATCGCGCGATCTCCGCTCCAAAACACCTGTAGCGCGAGGAGTATGTCCTGTTACATTGTGTGGTGGTTCAGGTACATATTTGTAATATGAACAGCATATTGATCATTAACTATCAGATATGTAAAACAGGTAAGTGTGTAATAAATAAAAGTAGTTCAACTTTGTCAATTAACAGTGGACATAGAGTCAGGACAGAGAGCATAGCCTAACTGACCTACATACTTCCCCGAAATCAAACCGAAAGCGGATGTGCTTCTTTGCTTAGAAGTCGTCTTGACTATCCAGCTTTCTCGACTAACATAACGATTGATGTAAAGGGTGTGGAGGGTGGGTAAATATATCCCTTGGCGTGACACCAAAGGCGTTAAAAGACGGTATTTGTTGTTACACTGCCTGTCGTTCGGTTAAGTCGAAGCCAGTATAACGTGTCTGTGTGTGGTATCCATGTTAAACTGCGGTATGATTCCCCAATGCGTTAGCAATAACAAACCGGCATTCGCCCAAAGTAGTACAGGCACACGCAAGCACGCACGCACACGCAAGCACACACGCACACACACACGTACACCACATAATAATTATATACACCTTAAACGAAAATTCATTAATCACAAGTGAAGACCAAATTGCTATGCAATAAAAAAGTCAAATACTCATACTGCAATAATGATGTTGATTGTACCCATGCGATACCCTCACTTCATTTCAAATTGACAATAGCTAACCCTTTCATTGTACTGTCACATTAGTTTTAAACCAATATCATCTTGTCTTCCACCAGTTTCCAATCCCGTTTTTCACAATAAAGGATCTATGTACTTTACAAGGACCAAATGGTTTGTATGCCGTTACAGTGACCTTTGAACAATGAAGTGAATGTAAACACTCAGATGGGAAGGTAAATTTAAAATCCGCATTGTAAGTAGCAACCAAGTGGTAATGGCCAAGTGTTAGACCAACATAAACATTCCGACATATAATAATATTACATAAATATTGCACACTTTTGTGATTTGTGTCTCATCTTGTCCGTTTTCACGGAAAGAAGATTGTTCGTGTGTGAATTCATGTTCAACAGGATGGCGATAACCATATAATTATATTGTTCCACATTTCAGTTTCCTGCTGTAGTTGACTTAAATGTGGGTGGTCGACATCTGACAACCTCCCTGTCCACCCTCACCAAGTACCCGGACTCCATGTTGGCCGCCATGTTTAGTGGAAGACATCCGATAGCCAAGGACAAAGATGGCCGCTACTTCATCGATGTAGATGGGGATGTGTTTGTTCACGTCCTCAACTTTCTGAGATTCGGGAAAATGCCTCCACCCGAAAGAGCATCAGAGGTTAATGAATATGCGGAGTACTTTGGATTACAGGAACTGAAGGCACCTATCACCGAAGATTTTAACAAAGTGATCTATGATATATGGAAAAAGAAGCTGCCAAATTATCAAAGATACTGGGTAGAGGTGAAAAGACAAATAGGCGATCGCACCTCAAAATACTTTTACATTTACGTCGGGTCATCCCACAATTGTGTTGAGTATCCGAGAAGAAGAACGCTGTTACTTCATGATCCTGGTATGAATGACATTATTCGCCTCCACGTGACACGTGATGAATACGCGCACCCTACTGTTCTTTTGAATCTTCTTGCAAACGACCTGGAAAAAATGAACATCTTCACGGACTATTGTGAGACGGGATGTGTAAATTGTACTTGTCAAGCAGCCATGCGATTTAAGATTGGCAGGTGACAGTCGTTGGTACTAATCCGACTACTTGGTTTGGATGGTTGGTTTGTTGTTTAACGCCGCACTCAGCAATATTCCAGCTATATGACGGCGGTCTGTAAATAATCGAGTCTGGACCAGACAATCCAGTGATTAATATCATGAGCATCGATCCACGCAATTGGGATAGATGACATGCATCAACCAAGTCAGGGAGCCTGACCGCCCGATCCCGTTAGTCGCCTTTTTTCGACAAGCATAGTCGCCTTTTACGGCAAGCATGGGTTGCTGAAGACCTATTCTACCCTGGATCTTCACGGGTCTAATCCGACAACTAATTTCAAAATGGAGTGTGGATCAGCTGTGGTATGGATGGAAAGTTCTGTTACTTGCTGATCTAAACTTTCGTCTAGATACGGATCAAATCTCACAAGACCAATTATTGTTACGACGCATTCATTTGATCGGTGTATATTTACGTTTTACCAACACAAGATATTGATGCAAGACAAGAGTTAACCTGTCACAGAACAAATGACATTTTTTGCTTATCGAGAGTCTTATTTTTCTTGCCCTTGCGCCCTTCATCGCCTTTGCTCTAAAAATAATAAGTGTATTTAATGACGGTGGAAATCCAATTAAAGTTAGTTTCCCTTATATTATTTTCTCTCAGTTACCTATGGGATCAAAATGGTTTTAGTTACAACTTAACCAACTAACAATACAAGTCTCGATCATGTAAAGATAAAAGATTGAGAACAAATACACATAATATGGTGTGCTTATCTAAAAGGAATGTGACTCATCTGCATTCACTCTACAAGAACTAATTCCAATGCACATGTAAACAGACAATTCGAAAATTTCAATATTGTTGATTCGCATTTTGATATAAATGTGCGGTATTGGGAATTATTGAGTGTTGATTCTGCAGTTCTTGTTTAACTGGTTAGCTTATGGGTCAAATGCCGGGACTTAAACTCAGTGGGTACAGAGCTGGCACATTATCAACTGGGCCACCTCCTCCCGACAAGCTCTTTGGGAGGTCGATTTGTAAAAGGATAACCACTAGCATTGTTTTGGGGACGTTAATCGGCTTCAGAAAACTATGAAATGTGCTGCATTTTGTTGAAACATGCACGATCACACTCTATATAAAAGGCTACAAAAGTCGTAACTGTTTTATGTTGTTTGTTCCACCAGTGGGTATTAACCTCTGTCCTATGTGACAAATATACAGGTTCATATAATAACGAAATAAAGATTAATTTATTTTCTTATGTTATATATCATTGGATAGCTAGCTGATCGTGTTTTCATTTGATACCTATATCGTTGGTTAAAATAACTTTACACTGTCACTGTAAACTACGGTTATAACGAACACGCTTTTAACGAACTGATGGATATAACGAACTCCTTTTTTGGTCCCGACTATTTGCTGTATATATGCTTATAACGAACTACGGTTAAAACGAACTAAAATTAGTAGTCCCTTTGGGTTCGTTATAACCGTACTTTACGGTTATGAAAAAAAGTAAATATGTGAAAATTTATAAACTTTGAAACTCTTAATCTAAGAGACCAGAAATTGACATCGGAACGTTGGCATTACTTGTAACAAGCAGCACAATAAATAAAGCAAAGAACTAGAACCAGAGGACTGAAAATGGGATCAAACCACCTGTTACATAACCAGCTTCTGCATGCACACCTGGGCAGCGACTGCGGTCTCTAAACTTTCATCAGGGCACCGACGCTGTCGTACAAACTGGTACCCAGTTCCAGGGGTATCTTGCAGAGAGTATGTGATATACTAAGCTAGTGTACTTGAGGTTGACAAAGCACAGACGTCGAAGTGGGCAACTCACCGTGCAGAGTTGCTTCCCTTAGCTGTTATTACTTTGCCTTTAACGCCAAATGGAATGTTTCGGTAGATAATCAAGAATGATTATTTTCCTGCGTTGACGTTTTATGTTTAGTTCTGGTGTATTTGAATATATATTGATATAATGAAGTCATAACATATAAATATCGGCTAATCTTTACAAACAATGAGATCTGAATATATTGACAAAGATATCCTATATAATTTTCTCCCTATATATTCTATGATGAATAATGTTATAACTATATTTTTTATTTTAAATGTTACGTCCATTGCTTATGACGGTTTATTGAACCAAAGGGTTCCTTTCTATTCAAGTTTATATGCTTCCATTATGCTCGCGGAGTTTAACCCTTTGGCACTGACGAGTAGTGCCCCTATTTATGAGTATGCTGGAACACCTCCCAACTGCATTTTAGGTCATAAGGGGAACATTTCCATGTGTTGGTCATATTGTATGCATGGCTCTACTCATGTGACTTTATTTAACAAAAGCTCGTTCATTTATCTGAGGGGGCACGGGTGGCCCAGTCGTCTGAGGCGCCGCGATTCGCTTTGCAGAGTTGCGTCCCTTGGGCACGCCAGAAACCTATGATTGTGGGTTCGAATCCTTGTTCGCCCCGATTATGTTTCGAGGTTTGTCAGCACCATACCCGTGCTCGTGGGTTTCAAGTGGTAAACGTCTTAGACCTGCATCACTTCGGGCTTTCCTCCCACATTAAGCTGACACGCCGTGAAATAACTGGAATAATGTTTAAAGCGGCGTTAAATCCAACTCACTCACACATTTATCTGAGAATAGCTTATGTCAAAAGGTTTTCTGAGAAGTGGCATAGAAAGTTGGATGGTATCCCTGAAATACGGTCAAATGTTTCCGCAAAGTGTCAGACTATGTTTACTGCTGTTCTATATACATTGCTCTGATGTAGACTACTACAATTTCGCGTTGGAAGGTCTTTCCAAAACCTGGGGACAACGTATCTTGCAGAACTATAGAGAATTTTTTATGCTATTTCTCATATGTTGCTTGGAAGTATAGGTCTTCTTTAAAACAAAGTTACGTGAACTTTAATGACAGTTGGGTGGACGCAGTCATTTTGCTGACACTCCAATAGTTTGAGTATGGGTACTAAATCGTCCCATAGTCTTCCTTGAAAGGTTCCCCTCCCATAGTTAAACAAGAGCGGTCGCCCTCCCATAGTCCAGCATGATTTTTGCAAAATTATTTTGTGATACATGCTCGGGAGAAGATACAGGAAATGCGTCCTATACTCTTCACTAACTTCAACAAAATATAACAAGATTATGTCACTGTTGACCCAACGTTTATTCTCAGAATGTTAGAGACAAAACAACGCCATCCCTGAGAACCAATTTAAGATCGCGTCCATTCCTCGAAGCTGTGTCATCATCAGTCTCTTTGGTACTGGTCAAAGTTGATGCAGTTGATGCCGTTGACGTAGATCTGATTACTGTCGACTCAGTTGGGGATGCAGGTTTACTTGATTTCCTCTGAATGATGTTGTCAACACGGGCTTCCATCTCCGCAGATGTCCTCTACGTTTAAATGATAAATTAATGCATTTCAGTTATGGAAATGGTCTGGTTTGTTTAATCCGTGTAATGAACGATATTCATCCATATTTGGCCCCATCCAAAACATTTTCCTTTCATTAACGACCACCCCTTATACTTAAGTGAGTGAGTGCGTATGGTTTTACGCCGCTTTTAGCAATATTCCAGCAATATCACGGCGGGAGACACCAGAAATGGGCTTCACACATTGTACCCATGTCGGGAATCGAACCCGGGCCTTCGGCGTGACGAGCGAACGATTTAACCACTAGGCTACCCGACCGCCCCCCTTATACTTCAACTAAATACTAGATTTTTCATTGTCATGTTTTAGATGTCACACATATACGAAAAAGTTTTCATTTTCAAAGTGACCCCCACACAACTGAGCTTTCCGTTCGATAACATGAGAGCGTATTAATAACACTAGTAGTATTTTGCGGACAAGCATATAATACAAACCAGCGCAAATGTATCAACAAACTATACCTTGTAGCTTCGTATTGCCACAGACTTGTGCCCTGTCCTCTCAGCGATAAGATGTTCGTCTAGGCCAGAGTCATACAGACGTGTTGCAGTGGTGGCCCTCAAGGAGTGGTTGGAATAAAAACCACTAAAACCTGCCACTTTACACAGTCTTCCGATAGTGCCTCTTAAAGGATGTAATCCAATCCGGAATGTCAGGATACCATGTATTTTCTCTCACAAATTTCAAGGGCCTCAAGTAAAATGCGTTGCATTTTCCGTCTTTAGGTCTGAAAATAACATTAAATTATTTTTTTTATATATACACATGTATTTTCAATGTCTAAACACGATCAAGTAAAAGCCAGTAATGACAATGTCCCGCGCACAGGGGCGTGAAGTTCATTTTGTTAACGTCATTAAACTTAATGACGTCCCAATATAGTATGACATCATAGTGAAATATTGTTCACGTTTACCATCGATGCTGAAATATGTATTGCTTCAACTTTGTTAAGTCACGTGTACACCATTGGGATCAAATATAATTGGTTGGTCATGCCACTTTCAGCAATATTTCAGTTATATCGCGGCGGCCTATTAATAAATGTAAATGGGGAAAAAATATAGAGCAGTTCTGGACCAGACAGCCAGTGGCTGACGGCATGAGCAACGATCTACGAAGGCTCGACAACAACCAGAACACATAACATGACCACTTCCCCCACTCCTATTGTGTCGCCTTTTAGGACAGCCAGGGTATACCGAGGACCCATTCTACCCCGGAAATTGCGTCACTAAATTGTAATGAAGTCATAATAATAGGTGACGTGTTATGAACACTTGAGTTGAAAATTCCAAGACAGTTAAATCAACTTGCCAATATACTCTTAAAAATTACTTCACTGATATCACTGACATACTGTCAAATTCATTGATAACTTACCTGAGTGACATGTACTTTTCATAAAGCCGAACAAGGCACCTCTCTGGACGTTCCAAGTTCTGGCCCACTTTGACGCATTTTCGTTCACACTGTCGATGTTTCAACCCACCTCTGTTTGTTTTGGACACATCTTCCATGTATTTTAGACCTTTCAACCCATCAGCACCTACTGTTATTTCGAACTGTGAATTCGGGCCCGTTCTAAGATATCGGTGCTCATCACCAGCCCTCAGAGCACAATTGAGGCCAATTAAATACACCATTGTATCTAATAGCTGTTGGGGGGTACCCTCCCCCAGCATCCCCTTCTCCCACAACATGTCTTCCTGGTCCACACTGATCACTTCAGCCTGCCTTTTCACTATCCCGATTCCCTGTCTTGCCAAATATTTCATTCTCGCATCTAGCACGGACCTTAATCCTTGAAACATCGGAGATTCGAAAAAAATCAGTTGACTGCCGTTTCTTCTGATATAATATTGTAGGGATGAGACAATTTCACAAAGAGTATTTCCGCGATATTCCTCGCCCTTCTGATTTCTGACCTCAATCATAAAATACATCAATGTTTTATTTAACTCCCTTTCCTCCTGAGCCAGTGACACAATGTCAGGGTTCAATACCATGTCCTCTGTTCTGCCCCTCTTACGTCGTTCCTTCACCCACCCTTGAAACAAGCGAACTGCCCACATACTCTTGTTTTCAGTATTTGATGAGTATGCTGAATCACACAACTTCTTAATGTCAATATCAGATGTTTGCTTGGCAAACCTTGCTGAACTTGAATCTATGCTTTGTTCAGAAGCGCCACGTGATTGAGGTATTTCTGATGAAGTTAATGGCGAGCGAGTGTTACAAGGTAGCATATCAAGAAGGTTAGATTCAATTGCTTGGCTTGCTTTGTACAGATCAGTGTCGGAACCTGAGGAAAACCCTTCGAGATCAATCAACTCACATTTACCAAAGTTTGGAAGTTCATTTGAATCCAAATTTAGTAGAGTTTCAAAATCTGAATTAACGTCCACCTCAAAAGTGTTCGTGAAACTATTTTGTGTGACAAATAAATCGTTGTCGGAATCATTCGCACTAATGCTGACAACCCTGCCGAGTCGAACGTCGTTCATGACCATGTACAACTAGAACACACCTCCGTTAGTTTGGCACGTGGATATCACTTGAAGATTAGTTTGAGGCATCAACTTGATCGAACTTTGTTTTAAGTAGGAGAAAGTCCTCAATCTCGCCATTATTTTCGCACGTGAAACTTGTTCTCGGCCTAACGGCCTCGAACAAGCTTCACGTGCGAAAATAATGGCGAGATTTCGGACATTCTCCTATACATAATAGTATCCAATGAATAAATATGCGTCTTTGGCCTGTCCCGGCTCCCATATTGTGACATGAAGAGACTGAGCCTCGCCTTCCTCACACTCGTGATTGACTTTGATGTCAATCGTTCCAAGAGCTTTTTGCTGCGGACGAATATGTCCCTAGCATGTCATGATTGTTACAAGAGGACTGGGTGGTTAGGGTTTGTGACTTTGGAGATTGTGTGTGACCATGCGCCGATGGCGTGGTTTCGTTAAACTTCCTCTTGGTTTGTTGATCTCAGATTCGACTATTTTCAGGCAGCCGTATTCTGGATTTATGCTCAAAGGTATTCCTTCTCTCACACCCACTATAACATGTACCTGCTTATATTTACAATATACCAATGGGCACCATGACCCAACGTCCGCCATTAACGTAACATCCTAGGAGTTTTCATGGCATAAACATATTATCCAACAAATAAAGATTGAACTATCCCGGTACACAATGATTGGGTAACCTCTGTAGTATCTTAATTTCACGATGAAAGGACAGAGGCATGCAGTCATGGGCACAATGTCCACCAGGTGCTTGGGGATATATTGAAACAGAATCGTTGCACGTCGTTATCATAGGATTGCAACAACTGGATACTCTTATGTCCCCTCAGCGACCGAAGAATTAGGCAGATGCATAGGAATGCTTAAAACTGGGGCAACACGTTACGTTGCAAAATGTCTTTGGTGTCAGCCAACGTGTTATTAGCAGTGCATGTTATCGATACCAGACGTTTGAAGACGGTTTCTCCTGATTGCAGCAAAATGTCATCACTTCGTGACTACTGCCACCACACTCAGAAATGACCTGCAGACCACCGGTGCCGTTAACTCTTCTACTCAGTGCGTAATCGCCTCCGTGAGGCTGGTCTCGGAAGGCATGCATTCGCAGGCAGGTACGTTTGGATTAGGCTGATGGTCTATATCACGTCAATTGGACAGACCAGGACTGGACTTCATTACGTTTCACTGATGAATCGAGAAATATTTCAGAATTCAAACGTAGCCTAACACAGAAACTCGGCAATGCCCTTGCTGAAGAGTAGTGCATTCTTCCCTTGGCAACCATCAAGACACTTAATTGGAGCATGAGACGGCGGTGCAAGGCTGTGATCACATCATGTATTTCATACTGAAGGTGTTTTGTACAATGAAGTTGTTTTTTTTAGTTTCTTTTTTGGTCAGATACTTTCGAGTACTTGACCAGTGATCTGATTGATTATTGATAACATGGTGTTTGTTGGCATTGTGTGGCACATGACAAAGGATTTTTGTTCATTAAATATGTCTTCAAATATTATCTTTGGCTTTTTCAATAGATGCACACACTTTTTACGTATTACGTATTGAAGTGGAGATACCCAGTAAACAGATTGTCCGTTGCTAGGGACGACGAATCAAATTGTGCTATCAAACATAATACAAATACTGTTAACTGCAATTTAGCCTATGTTGCAGAGATCAATCCAAATCCCGATGACACTATATTTTCTTCTTGTTTACTCCCGCTATGCCCCCAATTCTTTTGTTACGTAAACAGAATGTCACCTGCTAGGTAAATCAACCACGCATCAAATTGTGCTATCAAGAGAATACCAATACTGTTAACGGTATCATTCCTACTGCCAAGACGAGTCATATGCTAATTCAAATCAGATCAGGAGTTTTCGTCGCCGGGAGAATGTAACATATTTATAGATGTTGTTTACACGTTCTGAAAGAAGATTTCTAAACGCTTCAGATAACTTATTTCACATAAACTGTAAAGAAATAAACCCATTCCGTTTTCACAACGTAGGTCTTTACGAATGCAATTTCCACACGCTAAACGATAATTAGTCTGCGTAGGTGCCTGTTCAACATCGACAATGCTCAAAGGATGCGTAGTGTTGGAACATTAGTGAATAAAGTTCGATATAATTGCTCGTGTTGAAATATTTAACGGGTTTGCACAATGTAAGTATATTTATGAATGTTCAACACTGACAATGCTCTAAGCACGGGTCGAGTTGGAATATTGGTGATTTGAATATCGGTTTAATTGCTTGTGATGAAATATTCAACCTTCATCTACTGCCTAAACGATGTGTTCACACGAAAATCGTTTTTTTTTGGTCCAATTTAATGCTTCGTGTTAAGTACAATGTAGGCAGGACTGGTTTTCGACAGCCAGCACAAAAGATTAATGTGAAATATTGATCTAAATGTGACACAAGCGAGTCGATTTACGATATTCTGACTTTGAACGTGTTCTTAGAGAATCACCATCAAATAGTGATGATACCAGGTGTTCGCGAAAAGGTGGGTGAGCGTATTCTGCCCCACCTAAGGCACCCGCCACTAACAATGTTCAATATCCTCAATGCAACTTCAACGTTGAATATCTCAAGGTTTAGTCGGATTCAAGTAAACAAGTTTTAACCACACGCATATTCACTTAATTGCTCAAATGCCACAGGATAATGATACTGCAAGACTAGTCTGCATGTCTCTTTTTTATTAACCATTAATCACCAGTAAACATATTATTCATTACCTTGAATGTCTCTGTTTTTAGACAATGCATTCTCCGAACACATGGTGTTATCATGGGTTATCAGAATTGGTATCCACTAAAATTAATAGACATGTATTATAAGCGAATGATGAACAAAAATTGCGGATATGGTGATGTGGAGATTAGTGTGCACCTATAGAAATAGACGTCTCTTTCACACCCCTTGTATCTCCACCGCAGAAAACGTCATCAGGATCACTGGCTGTGTTGGGAATTGGCTTAAGCTGACCGTTAGGGTTACACAAGGTGCAGTTTCTGAACCACCAACCAGAGTGATGTGTCTGGGAGCAGCTTCCAGCAGGGTCTTCATCATTGTCTCTGTCCTTGGTGCTGAACCTGGCTCCTTTCAGATCAGTCATGGCCTCGCTGAATGCATTCTTCTGTGATGGTACTTTAGTGCTAATAAAATCAAACCGGAAACCATTTAGCTCGTCTGACAGATTAAAATAGTTGTAAATAATATTTTTCCATGTTGGAGATTTGTCCGTTTTATAGGTTAACCTTAGAATCATTTTGCTTGGGGTCTTGTCACTGATGGCTTTCATCTTTTCCAAACCCAACCAGTGATCTCCCCCAGGAGTCCCGAACCCGTCTCTGTACTCCTGCCAGGTCCTGTAGAAGTCGATGTCGCCAGACACCTGCTTCTGGACAGATGTGCGTCCACCGTACTTCATTTTACAGTGGACTTGGAAAGGGGTTCCATACGGTCTTGGTTGAATGGTATAAACTCCATCTGATGATATACCCATCTTGAATCCCTCAGAACAATCTGCGACCAATCATTACAAACAAAATATATTGATGAATCCATATGAAAGTGCTTACTGTAAGTAAAATACACCCTCGATTAGAGGGAGCATTTTGAGGAAGTCAATGTTATCAAATACGCATTTCTTCAAACATACCGCCAAACGCAAAATCACATTTACAAACATTGTTGTTTCCTTGGGTAGCATCCCGTGTCTGTAAACGGACAAGATATTTTGTATACATTGACAATCTTTTATATTTATTTTATATGCAGTGTTATACATCTATTGTAAGACAAGTTATCTAAAACAAATTATTCAACATTTATTGAAGATATATTGAATGGAGAAGTTTATTGCTGTAAAAAAGGTTGACAAAAATAACCCTTACACAAATTGGTCACCTGTACAATATTCTCATCATTTGATTCTTACCTCTCTGTTAATACATGTTATGTTTTAATCTGATTGTGTGTTGCGACTGTTTTGGTTTGAAATAGGACAATGTCTGTTTCCAACCCTTTAAATTTTCAAAGAGTTTAATGTGCCATTCCATGCTATCTGGAATATGTTTTTGAAGGACTACTGTATTAATCTTCAATTCTTGGAACAATAAAATAGTTTCTAAAGGGATAAAATCTATGAACATAAGATGTTAAGTTGATTGCGTGTTAATTTTGTACACAAGTTCGATATGTTTTGCAACGAAAGAATGACCGGTGGTACAGACATGTTATACGATCATTGTGTTATATGAACCTATATGTACTACTTAAGAGTTAGGATCACCTAATGCTTTTATGTTATAATAGTTGACCTGGTATGACATCTATAGTAATATGAAAGAATCGGGTAATCTTTTTCAGTAGTACAGTACACTACAGTTATAACGAACTCAAAGGGACCACTGATTTTAATTCGTTATAACCGTAGTTCGTTATAAGCATACATACAACATATACAATGGCCTGGACCAAAACTTAACTCCGTCAGTTCGTTATAAGCGTGTTCGTTATAACCGTAGTTTTTTTGTTTTTTTTATTTACATTCAGTTTCATATACATACAGGACTATTATTATCTGAGTACATACCATCCCAGTAGCGTTCACAATATGTACCAGTAAAGCTGACAGGACAGTCACAGGATGTTTTGGTAGTATCTGACCAGGTGCCTCCATTCTGACACACGGGGGATGGCGGGTAAGTCTGCAACAACGACGCATATCCATTACATATGTATGTTTTGCGACAGGTGACGAATCCATAATTCAGTCTGTTTATGATCTAACACCATGCCTGATGCTTGTGGATCTCCCCAAAGTGTCACCTTTAGCTGAATAACTCGTAGTGGTTTTATAAAGACAAAGTATGAGATGTTGTTACTAAATACAAATATCTGGGTGTCTATCTAAAATAAAATATCATGTCCAAGTGTTATCGAGCAAAGAAATCTCAAAAACATCAGTGATTTAAACCTTCATCTATCTTTTAAAGATTTTGAATACAAAACATATTCTTATTTTGTTGTATGGTGCTGATATATGAGGTATGACAAAGTCAGACTTTACGTAAGTACACGTCTTTGCTTGTAAAATATTTCTGGGAGTTTAACACACCAAATGCAGTTGTGTATGGTAGATCACTGTTTATACACGCACTGGTTAAGGCTAGGTTATAAAGGTTCATAGGTTATATTGGGTAAAATTATTGTATATGCCTTTGCTTAGATATCCAAGAAAATATTATGAAATGATGTTACATTCTGATAGTTCTAAAAGCATGAACTGGGTCTCATCTGTTAAGAAAAATATTAATGAACTTGGCTGTGTCTATGTACAAAACAGTCAGAACGAAGAATACCATGAATATTTTATCACAGTCACTCAAAGACTTAATGATGTGTATATATACTCAACAACAAAAGTTCCCGTGACACCAATATTTTAGTGTATTTTTCAAACAAGTCAAGTTTGGTTTTCAATATTGTAGTACATGTATGGAATCAAGACACAAAAAAGCAACTGCTACAGAAAAGCATGCATTCCATGCAAAAGTTGACTTTTATGCAATGTCACAGGAACTTTTGTTGTTCAGTATACATAAATGGAACTCAGCACTATAATTATCACCAAAATGTAAATATTATGTCACGTTTACAACTGAATATAAAAGTGAAGAATATCTTTTGAAACCTCTTTTGCAAAAAGGTCAGATATATATATTCTCGAAAAGATGTCCATCGCATACTCCTAACATTAAATATCGGATATCAAGTAACGCCATAGTTCAAGAACAATGACGTCATATCAAACTTCAGTGACGTCAACAAACAAATGAAATGTGACTCCGTGAATGACATGAAAATAGGACAATAGATATTGAACACTTTAATGTCAAATATTACTGAAATATATGAAATCATGTGACAATATATTCATTGTTCAAACTCGTAAAATGTTTTCAGCCAATCCAATTTGGAAAATGTAATCTGTCTAGTGTTTCTTTTTCTGTGGTGAGTCTTTGAACGTGTCAAGCAAAATAAATTGTTCGGGGCCAAGGAATTAACCTCAGATGTCAAGAGCCTTTGAGAATACCCACTGCCGGCGACGTTTGGGAATTACAGCAAAACCTTCAATTTTCAGGGTTACTAACTTATTGATTTCCAATATGGTCTTGTTGAACTGATTAGGTATCGTTCATGTATTATACAACAATGGAATCAAATAATTTAATACAATTCTGAGTGATATGCGACTGAGGTTATTTAGAAACCCCCATGTATGTATTGTTTCTGCTCTATAGTGTACCATGAAAAATCATATTTCGGCAAATATACCATCAAATAACTGTCTCAAAGACTAACCATAATGCTTAACACAACCAATGTAGGACTTTCTTTACATTCACAAAAACGTATTTGAGACATGTGGAATTAATGCCATATGGAATACCAACGAATGTTTAGCAATCTCAGAAAAGAGCCATGTTCATCTTTGTACACCACTATATCCCACAGGCCAAAAAAAATTAAACGTGGTGACGAGATAAAGTTACATTTGTATCTTCACATTTGTCAAATTTCTGAGAAAACAATATATGAATTGCTTGGCTTCTTCGTTAGGAACATTTATGTGAATTTTGGAGCGAAGACATTGAGGCAAGAAGTGCGCCCATTCTTGATAATTTCTTATGTAAATGAATCGGAGTTTTGACCGGATTTGCAAGATCTAAAAAAGGGAATTTGGCAAAGACGTTTAATTACAAAGCAGGTCTATCGATGATGTGATAGACCTTTCAATAATGGTCAAAAAGCAAACCCCCGTTCACTGGTCTACCAACCAGAACTAGGAATATAATAGGCCGATGTTTCATATTTAGATCTATGCATGAAGATTCACAGTGACACAATATTCTCCACAAACTTAATTAACATTCCACCCTGCAGCTTTTAATAACCAAAGTGAGAAAGATTATTTCAAATGGAATCATACGTTACAGGCGGTGCCTGCATTATATTACCTTCCAAGAATGAGACAGGTGCATCAAAACTTTATTTCACTGGATAGAACAGAATATCCCACTGCTAAGTATATGATAAATTGTTAAAGTAGCATAAGATAAGGTTGACAATACTGTTTTCAATTATCAGCATAAGGTACCTTGCTGCGTTTGTGAGAACCAGTGTCTGTAGAGCTGGCTTATGCTTGGTCCTCGTCTATTTAGTATTTCAGTGAGTGAGAATGGTTTTACGTCGCTTTTAACAATATTCCAGCAATATCACGGCGGGGGACACCAGAAATGGCCTTCACACATTGTACCCATGTCGGGAATCGAACCCGGGTCTTCGGCGTGACGAGCGAACGCTTTAACCACTAGGCTACCCGACCGCCCCTTGAACAGAATTATTGGATACTAGCATTTTTATTGTGATTTTGAACATCCGGGTGCGCAAATAACATGTAATAAGTGTCCCATTATAGTACTGGTTGTTTAAATATTCTTAACAGCAGAGAGAACGAAGTTATTTTTGAAAATCCACAATAGAATGTTCTAGCAAAGAGAAATTTGATAAATATGCGTTTTGCATAATTTCTACCTTAAAACACTTTGAACACCTGACGCTGTGTAATTTATCAATCACGCTCATGGTAATGTGCAAACACAATTCAGTTTAATACTGACATGCTGAATATTGATAGTGATTTATTATTCTCATCGGGGGATTTGAACACAGTTACTGATGAACTTACATCTCGAATTATAAAAGTTTGTTAAGCAGTTTATATCTTATTCAGTATCTTGAAGCTGCCAATGAAAGCATGAACTCAACTACTGTGCAAATACAATAGTTCATTTTGTATGAGTATAAGTATGAAGTTCTATTTTTATCTTCAAATACCACTGATATCGTCATTATTATTGACAAACGGCCTGATTGTTTAAAACTATCAGTTGTGACGTATTATACGATTGCTTTGTATAACATTGGGTCAGATTTAATGTTTTTGATTGCATACTGTTCACTTTGATTGGTACTGGATTCTTCTTTGCTCAATAACCAGAGTATCTCACTGTAGTGAATGAATATTTGTTTTAAATTTAAGCAAGTCTTGTGCCTTGTGGAAGTGTAGATAAGAAAACATAAAACAATAATGACATAAGTAAAACAATATATAAAAAATCTAAATACTTCAATGTGTTGATTTCTTGATCTGTAAAGTTACTAGGGGGCACGGGTGGCCCAGTCGTCTGAGGCGCCGCGATTCGCTGTGCAGAGTTGCGTCCCCTGGACACGCCAGAAACCTATGATTGTGGGTTCGAATCCCGGTTCACCCCGATTATGTTTCTAGGTTTGTCAGCACCATACCCGTGCTCGTGGGTTTCACCGAAGTGGTAAACGTCTTAGACCTGCATCACTTCGGGCTTTCCTCCCACATTAAGCTGACACGCCGCGATATAACTGGAATAATGTTAAAAGCGGCGCTAAACCCAACTCACTCACTCACTCACTGTAAAGTTACTATGTACAGGTATTAGTATTCATATCTCCCTTGTTAATAATTTGTATTTATAACATTTGTTATATTTTCTTGCGTCTGTTGTACAATACATTTACTGTCGTAGTGTGTTCACTTTGCAAACGATGTTAAGCTGAGCCGAACTTGCTTTTAATATAGTTAATAATAAGCGAAATTCCACCATGATGACTATTCACATGCAATGTATACCACACACTTAAACCGACAGCTTAGCACAAACCAAATCCAACACTTTTAAGTAATTATAATATAGCTTTCATCGTCTGAGCTAATATGTTGGCTAATCTGCTATGTGCACAACAGCATGTGAGTAAACCAAAGACATCACGGCATCTCGTACAAACCCATCTAAGCTCAGCATAAATCTATTTCAACAATCTAAAGTGATTATACTACAACAGTCACCGCCAGTGAAATCACCTCCGACTGCTGATCCGCTCTGTGCTTTTCACTATAATATCTACTCACATACCAAGCACCGTGCCAAACAAAGTAACAGAAGCCTCAATCGCTTAAATGTCAATACCATTGCAATGAGAGTACGTACGCCCGCTAACAACGTTGAGCACTAATTAAACATTCCAGTAATGTTACACGCCACTATATCAGTTTTATTTTAATCTTGCTTATAATATTGTCGACTTAATAACATTGCATTTGCCACATACAGAACAATTATACATAGCAATTATCCCCCTTAAACAACGTTTACAGAGAAACAGGGTATTCAACTTAAAAACAATTTGGGATAAATCAAACATATAAAATTGTGTATTTTTGGACATGTGATATATGCCCGACCTTTCCAAAAGCACAGTGGCGTTTGAGGTCCTGAAAATGGGTTCATATTAAGCCCCATGCGATTGAGTCTAGCTTCAGTCCAATGAAGGAATATAAGTTGTTGACGTGCGTGCAGAATAACTTGTGTTAGTACACGCATTGGTATATATTTGATATGTGTACGTAAAATTGTAACTCAATCACTCAGAGTTAATGAATACTCACCTTGCGATACAGGACATCATCAAAGCCAGACAGATTTTCTAAATCTTCAAAGGTGTAATAGGTGCATTTTCTCTGGGCAAAAAGAACATTGGTGGCTCGGCAGGTGCTTGAGGAGGAACATCTCCCAACGCAGCCGAAGGCAAACGATTTGTCCTGAAACACTGGAGGATTAGTTTCAGAAAACTGCTTAACAAATTTCGACTCGCTTATCGAAAATGTTGCCGTGCAAACCGATAAAGAAGCTGCCAGGAGAATGCTTACATCCATCTCTGATGATAACCTCATCTGAAGCTTCCACTTGTGACACAAGTTAATGAAGGACCATTGCATCTCAGATCGAGGCTAAACTTGCATAACTGATTTCCCTTTGTCATCTGTAGCCGTAATCATCACAATCATCACAAGTGCTTTTGAACATATTCGAAAGTGTGTTTTTGTATTCCGGGTATGACAATATGAAAAATGGTAACTATAGTATGTTTACAATTAACATAAAGATTAATATAATAATAATAATAATAAAGATGACTAAAAGGAAACTACGCAACCAAAGAACGACATCAATCGATTTCATCAACACGCATCTGTGAGCGGAATAGGTGATAAGAACCATCATTGCTTCTTAGGGGTTTCTCCTGTCCTCGTAGATGCCGACAACGATCAATGATAAGCAATACTAACTTAATAGGATGTAATTATTATGTCACGTTTTCCATTAAAACGTTCTTTGTCATACTTCTGTAATAAAAGTTGTGTATATAAATATTTTGGATGTGATTAATGTCATTGGATTGGCTTACAATTTCTTGTGTCTGTGTTTCCACAAGACGAACCAAAATAAGATGGCGCCCACTACTTGGCAAGTGTTCCCTGATTGGTTGATAGTAGAAAGGGCGGGACTTACGTTGCCTTATTGAGCTGAACGATGTAGCAGATTTCCTATTGTTGTCTACAGTTGTTTGTGCATTAATGATTGAACTAGGAGTCTGTGCAATTCATATGTTGATGTAATTCTTTATGTAAATAAGACCGTCTCCGTGGTCTAGTGGTAGAGCGTCCGCCCGGAGAGCGTCCGGGGTTCGATCACCGGCCGCGTCATACCAAAAGACGTTAAAAGATGGTACTTGTTGTTACCCTGTCTGGCGCTCGGCATTAAGGGGCCAAAACAAGGACTGGTCGGCTCGGAGTCAGTATACTGTGTCTGAGTGGGGTATTCATGTTAAACTGCGGCATGGTACCTCAGTGAGCTAGCACTATAAATCGGCATCAGTCCGGACTAGTACAAGCAGCCACACAAACACACACACGTACATGCACGTCGCTATATAAGTGCAATAACCTTGGACGCGACGTTAAACCCCATTTCACCTCACCTTATGTGAATAAAGATTTCAAAAAGTGTCATTGTTAACATTTGGAAGACATTTCCAAATCTGACGCATCATAGACAAGAATGATGACCGATGAAATTCCCTATTTTGACTCTGCCATATGTTCCCGTGTTGTTGTTTTTCAGTTTTTCATGTGAACAAAAGACTTGCCTTTGCATGTGTTTCTGACGGGTGACAATGGTGGGGCAGGAAACGCTCCCTGTTTCTGCGAACAAACTTTTCTCGTGATATAGTCGGAATCGTACAATCAACTCTGCTTTTGTCAGATAATTCTTCTGAATACGGAAAGGGTTGTCGCATTTATTCAATATGTTTTCGATGTAAACAACGTGTGCACACCGCTTTCACGTGTAAACCCCAATAAAGGCGAAAAGATATTGAGGTCAATGTTTTAATTATAGAACATACACAAGTATATGTGTGCATTTACTCTATATAAATAGCATCGCTACTTCTTTCTGCTCTAGAGCTAACGAATGCTTTAACTGATTGGTATACACTAAAAGCCCCCAACATTTTAACATTTCTTTGCTCGATTGACATAATCAAAAGCCTTTAAAGTTAATTTATTCTTTATGCCTAAACTTGTTTCAACAGTTGCACATACTATATGAAACGTCAATGCAAGAGAAAAAACAGTCTTGGTCTTATCCATGGTCGAATAACCTTACCGGAAACCTGCTTGGTTTCAGGAACTTTACTTACAACATTTTGTAAATCTGTCATTTAATACACATATAATTTCCCAGCGAACTTAGTAAAGGTAGCCCCAGCGAGATTATTTATGTAGTAAAGGCGGTGTCATGTGCGAGAGTGTCCGGGCTGAGGGATTGTTTGCCCCATTTGAGTGAACTATCGTCCGGATCGCGTGAAGATTCAGAGGTTGGTCTTCAGCGACCCATGCTTGTCGTAAGAGACGACTTACGGGATCGGGTGGTCTGGCTCGATGACTTGGTTGATCACATCGTATCTCAATTGCACAGATCGATGCTTATGATTTCAGTCACTGGAGCGTGTCGTCCAGAATCGATTATTTACAGACCGCGGCGTTAAACAACAAATAAACAAACCTATCGTTTGGACGCTTGCTTATGCTAGGTTCGCCTCAAATAAATCCTGGTAATACCATTGTGCCAGTGAGTTAGAGTCCTATTAGGTGTCAAAACCAACCAGACCCGTGATCCGGGTACGAATAAGTCTTCAGCAACCCATGCTTGCCGTAAAAGGCGACTATGCTTGTCGTTAGAGGCGACTAACGGGATCGGACGGTCAGACTCGCTGACTTGGTTGATGCATGTCATTTTATCCCAATTGCGTGGATCGATGCTCATGATGTCAATCACTGGATTGTCGAAAGACCGCCATCATATAGCTGGAATATTGCTGAGTGCGGCGTTAAACAACAAAACAAACAAACAAAACCCATCAGACAAGCAGATACTATCTGGTGAGATTGTCAGAGTAGTTATAGGAACCAATGTTGTGTGGCCTATTTGTTTCTATATTCAGGGTCCTCTGGTTGTTCGTTTGTCAGAATCGTGCTCGTGCGTTCGTTCACCAAGGTGTTCAAGTAAATAGAGTGTCTTCTCAGGGAGTGGAAGGTCGGTGGATCGATCCACAGAAGTGAGAAAGTTTAATATTTTCAGCCACATTTGAGCATTTAAACAATGGACTGCAAAATAACCAGTGCCATATCATATAAACAGGGTGGCTAATACTAAAGACGTAAAATTATAAACAACGACACAATTCGGACTATCAATCGCAAGTAACCAACGACAACACACAAGGGACCATGAGGTTGGTTGGTTTGGTTGTTTCGTTGTTTAACGCCGCACTCGGCAATATTCCAGCTATATGACGGCGGTCTGTAAATGATCGAGTCTGGACTAGACAATCCAGTGGTTGACATCATGATCATTGATCCACGCAATTGAAATCGATGACATGCATCAACCAAGTCAGCGAGTCTGACCACCCGATCCCGTTAGTCGCCTTTTACGACAAGCACAGTCGCCTTTTACGGCAGGCATGGGTTGTTGAAGACCTATTCCACCCCGGATCTTCACGGGTCAGGGACCATGGGGATCTTCAGAACATTTACTGCTACTGAACGATTCCTAAGCTGGACTTACGCCAAATATTGGTCTTTTTCGGTGCACAATCTAGACTGGTTATACTCTTGCATTGCGATATATATTTATTTGAACTGGATCGAATTTGCTGCTGGAAAACGATTTTCATCATAAGTTCAGTAGCATGTATCAAATGTTTGGTTAAAGACATTGTGCATGCCCCTCCCCCACTTACACACTGCCTTCAGCAATTGTCGAGTGTATGCATGCAAGTGTAGTCGTTAAGAAAAAATGACAAATATTCTACCTTAAGAGAGTGATAGACAGGAGCATAATTTTATGTCATGATGAGTGTAGCCAATAACTGATTTTTCATCTTGCCTAAACATACTTTGGTATCCACCTCTTTTGCATCAGTTCTCTGATGTATTCTCTGATCATAGGTTTTTGATCACTGGAATAATTAGAAGTGGTGTCTAAGATTTGTTGAGGCCTTGCTGTGGTATCAGCCAGTAGAATGTTCATTATATTATTCCAGAATATCAGCTATATGAAAGAAACAAAACACATTTCAGGAATTAGTTTTCAACCAAAAAAGTTTATAATGGACATAAAAGAATGTTATTGTATCGAAAATAGAACACTATGTTATATTACAATCAAAGTGTTTATTGAAAAGTGTCATTACTGAATCAATTGAATGAAAAGTATTAAAAACATTATTTAAATAGAAGGAATCTTAAGCTTTCTGTATGGTTTTATCGTAAACATTTGATCTTTTTTTATGATCATTTAATGATTTATCATTAACATTTGATTCTGCCAGGGTCTATCACAATGTGTACTCACACACTATAGGCCTAACCGTAGTGGTAAAATCACATATGTGTGTAAAATTTAAATATTGTATTTGGTGCTTTAATAACAAAAATAACAGACAAAGGACATCCATATGTTTGGTTGATTAATGATTTCGACTGTGATGCAATAGGACAGTGACGCAACAGGTGGGATTGAAAAAGGTGTTGGCGCAAGAGAATAAAATCTCAACAGGACGGTCAACGAATTGGATTTGGTCTTACTGTGAAACTAAAGACACTGTGACATGACACAAGAAAAACACGACGACTAAATGCGATGTCCATTGCTGAGGGAGTCACAAAAACCCGATAACTCCAACTGTTGTAACATGTTTAGTTCAACTACATAATTTCCTTTACTTTCCGCTAATGAGGTGAAATGTTATCCAAACAGTCTGTGACACCAATGACGCTATTTGTCACCAATCGCGGAAAGTTATATTACTAAAATATGATAAAGTATTTTATCATCCAAAACTGGCTCCCACAGGAGATATCGCTTGGATGAGATCAAGCGATATCTACACTGTAGATATCGCTGCAATGAAATTACATCACAATGCTTTGCAGACCATTGTGACATCACTGGTTACCATGACGTCACAATCAAATGACATCACTAATGGCTCTGCTACTGAAGCTGTTTTCAGTACTTTTTACACTGAAGACACTGCTAATTACTGTCTACAAATTGAAAAAGTTGAAAGAATGATGTTGGATGATAAATAAAATCTCACCCTCGTGTCTTTTGATATCAAATATATCAACACTCGTTGATAAAAGTGGCAAAAATCCTCGGCAAGCCTCGGAATTTTTCCACTTTTATCAACTCGTGTTGATATATTTGATATCAAAAGACACTCGGGTGAGATTCTCTATTAGATATACACCCGTTATAATTTTCTACCTGAGACAGGTACTTACGCATGCTATCTCAACACGCTTAAAGTTAATTAATATACGATAACATGCATTGAGTTATGATATTGGTGACTTGACATTGCATTGAATTAATTTGTTTTAAATATTTCAATTTCTGAAAAAACGAGTGTTGTATACGAGTATGCGTCATTGATAGTGTCAGTGACCCCGCTTGGTTTTGATCACGAGGACAAAAATCATTGATTAATATATGTTTGATAAACATCGACTTTAGAAATAGCGTATCAACATATTTAACAGCAATGTCCTATATCTCAAGGTACATCATAGGCCCAGTTAGAAATATACAGTTCCATGTTCGATTCCCACAGAGGAACATGTGTGAAGCACATTTCTGGTGTTTCCGGTTATAATGTTGGTTTATTAGTAAAAGAAACGTTTAGCTTCACTCACTCATGATCTTTCTGTTATTCGTGAGCAATCTTGAAGGGTTCGAAAGATAGAATTTTTAAAAATGTATTCTACGCAAATATTAGAAAAAAATGCGGATGTAATGATATAAGAATTAGTGTGCACCTATGGAAATAGACGTCTCTTTCACACCCCTTGTATCTCCACCGCAGAAAACGTCATCAGGATCACTTGCTGTGTTGGGAATTGGCTTAAGCTGACCGTTAGGGTTACACAAGGTGCAGTTTCTGAACCACCAACCAGAGTGATGTTTCTGGGAGCAGTTTCCAGTAGGGTCTTCATCATTGTCTCTGTCCTTGGTGCTGAACCTGGCTCCTCTCAGATCAGTCATGGCCTCGCTGAATGCATTATTCTCCTGTGGTACTTTAGTACCAATAAAATCAAACGTGAAACCATCTAGCTCGTCTGACAGATTAAAATAGTTGTAAATAATCTGTCTCCATGTTGGAGACTGTTCATATGTCAACCTCAGAATCAATTTGCTTGGGGTCTTATCACTGATGGCTTTCATCTTCTCCAAACCCAACCAGTGATCTCCCCCAGGAGTCCCGAATCCGTCTCTGTACTCCTGCCAGGTCCTGTAGAAGTCGATGCCAGACAACTGCTTCTGGACAGATGTACGTCCACCGAACATCATTCTACAGTGCACTTGGAAAGGTGTTTCATAAGGCCTTGGCTGAATGGTATAAACTCCATGTTCTGTTATGTTCATTCTGAATCCCTCGGAACAATCTACAATCCCAGAAGTTCAGGTTATCAAACTTTACGTGAAAAGGTATGAATCAATATGAATACATAGAGGTTATCACGCAAGTGTTTTGGGGGATGGTAAATATCCTGCATTAGGAATAAACATTGTATTTAGCGAGACTTGGCGAGCTAAATACATAGTGTTTATTCCTAATACAGGATATTTACCATCCCCAAACACACAAGCGTGATAACCTCTTCATCATATAATGTCATTCTTCAATTCTCTGCTTGAAAATCGCCTCTCCTCACTCACAAACATTACCTTAACATTGCGAGTTTTCCTGGAATGCGCGCATTAATATTTATTACGTCACAGGGTAAGTGATGTTTCAGTCGGACAGTGACAGTAGCCAATATAGTTCCAACTAAAATCTGTTTCTTATACAGAGGCGAAGCAACATATACGCAAAACAACAATTGTTTTTACTTGCCTTTCGCGGCAATCCATAGGTCTGTCAGCTAGAGTAGCTGCCCTTTGCCAAAGGGAAGCTACTCTTACCCTAGTCTATGAGACGTCACGGCCACGTTCAGACGTTGATGACAGTCGGTCTGTCCTGTCATAACGTTAAGTGCAGTCAGACGTACACACAGCGACGAAACGAAACAAGGTAACAAATCAAACATATTTCGGCCAAATCCAACTATTTTAATTTGTGGAAAAGATTTTAAGCACAGATATGGCTACTGATACCGCTTGGTCAGGCCTAGTGCCCTCGCAAATTTGTTTCGAAATTTATATCTCCAAAGTTGCCAAAACTTATAAAATGCCTTAGCTACGTCACAGTTAGACACTGATTTTCAGTATATTAGACTGTTCTTTTGATAATGATAGAATTATCCCTTTAGTTTATCCAGATTCCCCATGGTTAATTCTGACTCGATCGCCGAATGACGACGCCATGTGTGTTTATAAACACTGAAAGTAGTCCCTACTTGACCTTTGATATTTGCATCTCTATGCGCATATGACCCAAACGGATATCGTTTTTATCCGTTGGCTTTATCCTGCCGAGAAACCTACCCATCATATGATAAAAAAAATTATCAAACGAATCTTCATATCTATTGACAAGAATGCCTTTTGTTGTATTTCAATGTATATATAATTTGAAAGAATGTGCGCTCTTGTCTCTTGCTCTCCTAATCACAACAGCATCACTTCGGGCTTTCTTCCAACATTAAACTGACACGTCGTGACGTTAGTGGACTAATGTCCACAGCGGTGTTAAACTCAACCCACACATAAGTACAATATGTTTGCAATTGAAGTGAGCTCCTCGGGAAATTTTTTATTATACTTTCATACTTTTATCGTGTCGGATCTACGCTTGCCACAAATAAGACTTTAACAATTAAAAATTGAGCCACGCCTTATTTAGACTGCTTCTGAACGACTATGCTTATAGATTAGAATGCAGATACTTCTTTTCACCAACGTCAGTTTTATCAAGTACATACACCTCCATGTAACGTCAGTATTACTGTGGTCCATTTGTTTATAACAAACACAACAAAGATTGTATGAGTACATACCATCCCAGTAGCGTTCACAATATGTTCCAGTAAAGCTGCCAGGACAGTCACAGGATGTTTTGGTAGTGTCTGACCAGATGCCTCCATTCTGACATTCGGGTATTGGAGGATATGTCTGCAACAGACAAGCATACCCATTATACATGTATACATCGACAACGAAATCGAGACACCTAATGGAACACATGTGACCCATCTTCCCGAGGCAAGAGAGTTAACTGACTATAAGAGTCCAGTTTCCAGCCTTGCCGAACTAGGCCGGTATTATGGAGTAAAAGTGTCATGCAGATTTCGTTCGACTGCAGGATTTGCAAAGCATGTGCACCGCTAACTCGTTGTCAACAGATATTTTCTTAATCTTTTCATGCTTTTAATCAAGGTGCTCACGTGATTTGATGCACTTCGCGATGTAAGACTCGTTTTATCACAATTATAGATCTTGATTATCAATCAGATCGTCTTGACTGGGCGCCACCGTTTTGTTTGAAGCAAATGCAAGTGATACGAGAGGTTGAATCTGATTGGTCAATAGGAGAGGCATAGAAAGGACATAACTCTTAAGAGCCACTGGTGGCGCTACGAAATAGCCCAGGAATTCCAGCCTAGTTCGGCAATGGTGGAAACTGGACTTTTAAAGTCAGTTAACTCTCTTGCCTCGGGGAGATGCATGTGAGCCGACTGTCTAAGGCACCGCCTTATATCCCGAAGTAGGTTCATATCCCAAATTAGGCCCGTTTATGATCTGATAACACCATGGTCGAGGTTTGGAGTTTCACTTTTGTCACAGTCGTTTTTCCTCCGGCACCAAACTGAATGATGTACTCTAGCTCTTTTGGGGTTAAACTGAACTGATCACTCACACTCGACAGGTAAGGACATACTTTGGAAGAAACAATGGCAACCCGGAAAATTGTCCAAGAGCTGTTAGCCTCACCACAGTTTTAGTTTGGAAATATTGGCATTCAGTCTCGATATGCTTGCTATATAGGAGAGAAAACCTTTCACCCTGAGGCAACCAGTGTTAATCTAACTAATGACTGTTTTTGGAGTTGGTGGTAATTACTTCCGGGTACCCCTTACATATTTAGTTCTATGTACACATTTTATTAGGATCTTTAATACAAACCGAGGTTTATATCACACACCATTATCGGGAGATTCTTCTCTTCTATTGCAGTTCTTCGTTTGTCATTGGGGGCGGTCGGGTAGCCTAATGGTTAAAGCGTTCGCTCGTCACACCGAAGACCCGGGTTCGATTCCCGACATGGGTACATTGTGTGACGCCCATTTCTGGTGTCCCCCGCCGAGATAGTGCTGGAATATTGCTAAAAGCGGCGTAAAACCATACTCACTCACTCACTCACCATTATCACCGTGACAGTGAGGGACAGTATGAACTATACCATACATCACATACGACAGGTTAATTGCCATGGCATATTGCATATTTGACAGTAGGACCATTTCTAAGACTTACTGGTTATTGTCACAATCCAGATCATATATCGTGATCGTTCACAAACAGTGACGTCACTTCAAAATGCAGCAACGTAATCAAACAATCATAACATATGTTCTGTGTGTAACAGTAAATTATCTAAATATAAAACAGATGAGGCGGTGTCATTGATCTCTTCTGTTGCTACTTCAGGTGAGTAAATCAGTGGAAGGGAATGGGATATTTGAATATTTGAATTATATTAGATCATCGATCAGCTTAAGTAAAATGTCTTGGACAAATTTTGGGCAGTCATTCGGTAAAAAAACTCCAAGGCTGAAATCGAGGACAAAAGTACGCGATAATAGTCAAATGCTACGAATAAAGAATGAATGGTCTAATGAAAGGACATTATTTACATAAGAATAATGAATAGAAAATAAATATTAATACTAATACCATTGAAAACAATACCAATTAACAACTCGCAAACAAAAGACGTCTCATGTCAAGAGTGAGTGAGTTTGATTTCATGGTGCTTTATAGCAATATTCCAGCAATATCACGGCGGGGGGACACCAGAAATTGGCTTCGCACATTGTACCCATGTCGGGAAGCGAACCCGGGTCTTCGGCGTGATGAGCGAACGCTTTAACCACTAGGCTATCCGACCGCCCTAAATACGTTAAAAGATGGAACAAATGTGTAAAGAAAGATCAATGTGTACAAAGACGTTCAGTGCCCAAATAAGACACTAAGCTGCTAAGGCACAACGTTGACGATAACGAGCGCCAGATGGCGTTGCAATTTGTAAAACATTCAGAGTTCCATCGGCTTGTCCCGCCGTGTATTTGATAAATGCATGCCGAAGTGCACAACGTATTACTTCATTCTTCGTGCTCTCAGCCCCATATGACAGACCATCCCTGGAAGATATGAAACAAATGATTGAATTGATTGAAATATTCTCCTCTTGACACACAATAGCGGCCTGAGTGTAAGAAAGTTTAGTCCAGTTCAGACAACGTTTGATCTAATACCAGTTCCCATCTCCTGTAGACTTGAATAATCCAAGATGATCATTTATGCCCAATGTACTTGGCGTATTGTGATGGTGTTCCTAAAATATCACATAGGGGACACGGGTGGCCCAGTCGTCTAAGGAGCCGCGATTAGCTGTGCAGAGTTGCGTCCCTTGGACACGCCAGAAACCTATGATTGTGGGTTCGAATCCCGGTTCGCCCCGATTGTGTTTCTAGGTTTGTCAGCACTATGCCCGTGCTCGTGGGTTTCACCGAAGTAGTAAACGTCTGAGACCTGCATCACTTCGGGCTTTCCTCCCACATTAAGCTTACCCAGTGATGTAACTAGAATACTGTTAAAAGCGGCGTTAAACACAACTCACTCACTCACTCGCTAAAATATCACATTCGTACATTCAGGCCAAAAAGGTAAATGATGCTTTTTTCTCGTGCACCTGGGACAAAACAAACGACTTGAATGTGTAGTGGCTGTAGATGGATGTTCAGAATGTATCAATGCATGGAATATGGCAGCGGAAGTTATAATACCGATTTGTGTGCGTTTATTCTTTACAAACGTCTCGTCTGTTAACAAGAGTAAGCATTTTGTAAGGGTTATTGGGTTTAACTTTCTTAAAAATATCGTTTTCATTTTTGATACACAGTGATACACACTCAAATAATTATCGTTACGAATGGTATTTATCAATAAACGAAGTGATTTCATCTATACTCCTAAATGCAATGCTAAGTCCCGCTGACCGCCTCCGTGGTCTAGTGGTAGAGCGTCCGCCTAGAGAGCGGAAGGTCCGGGGTTCGATCCTCGGCCGCGTCATACCAAAGGATGTTAAAAGATGGTACTTGTTGTCACCCTGTCTGGCGCTCGGCATTTAAGGGGCTAAAACAAGGACTGGTCGGCTCCAAATACTGTGTCTGAGTGGGGTATTCATGTTAAACTGCGACATAGTATCTCAGTGGGTTAGTACTATAAAATCGGGACCAGTCCGGACTAGTACAAGCATCACGTCGCTATATAAGTGCAATAAACTTAGACGCGACGTTAACCCCATTTCACCTCACCTAAGTCTCGCTACCCATGGGGCTCTGGTGGCCAAGTCGTCTGTGGCAGCACTCTGGGCTGCAGAGAGTTGTATCCCCGATCTAGACGAACCCTGATTATGATCCTTGGTTATTTTTTAATATCTGTGACAGTCCTTCTGTAAATCTATTTTTCTATTTCAGGGACATGAACAGCTAAAAATCAAACAGAGTATTTTTGCGACGGTCAAAACACACTTGTTGGATGCCCCATTATTCATACAGATGCATGTTGGACACATCTGGTCATTAATTAAATATTGTACACATGATGTAGGTTTTCAAAACCAAAAGAATATTAATGACCATTTTAATCATGTTTAATTCAGCAATGTATTTTATCTCTACTGGCTGCTGCTGCGACTAGATGTATTCTGCTTGTAGGAAAAGACACAGAAGAAACTACCACAGAAGAAACTACCACAGAAGAAACTATTGCAGAAGAAAGAGTGAGAAACAAAGCCTCGCTTGTTTTCCAAATTTCTAAATATATCATCATTTTATGTCTATTTTTTTCTAAATTCTCATATTCCTCAAACCATCAGTATTTAATATTCTGATCAAATCCCATTCAACATTTCAACAAATGTTATAACGTTGTTGGTTACAGGACGTATACTATGAAATATTCCAGAAACGTGAAAACAAGCTAGAAGTGTTTAAAAGTAAAGCATCGCATTGTCCAAAGGCTCTGAAATTCATTTTTTCACCAATGCGCTTTTATTCTGATAACATTACTACCCGTTTTCCTCCTACGTGTCAAGGTAAACCCAAAAGTACCATGCCTCAAGTTAGCCTTATAGTCCTCGGGTGGTCCTTCGGGATATCAAGAACTCTTTAACTATGGTCAACATGAAGGCAACTACTATTTCAAAAACAAAGATTCATTTACTCACATCATCCAAAACTGTTGAGTGAAAATGGAGAGCTTTGGGGGATTTTATTTGTTGTTTAACGCCGCACTCAGCAATATTCCAGTTATATGACGGCGGTCTGAAAATAATCTAGTCTGAACCAGACTCTCCAGTGATTGATATCATGAGCATCAATCCACGCAATTGGGATACGATGACATGCATTAACCAAGTCAGCGAGCCTGACCACCCGATCGCACCTAACGACAAGCATAGTTGCTGAAGACCTATTCTACCCCGGATCTTCAAGGATCCACCCAACGATTGAACGCAGTTCCAGTACTGTGAACGAGTGAAAGTTGTGGAAATGCAGGGTAACTTGTGTTTGCTCATTGATATATATTTTATATGTGTACGTAAATTTGTAACTCAATCACTCAGAGTTAATGAATACTTACCTTGCGATACAGGACATCATCAAAGCCAGACAGATTTTCTAAATCTTCAAAGGTGTAATAGGTGCATTTTTTCTGGGCAAAAAGAACATTGGTGGCTCGGCAGGTGCTTGAGGAGGCACATCTCCCAACGCAGCTGAAGGCAAACGATTTGTTCTGAAACACTGGAGGATTAGTTTCAGAAAACTGCTTAACAAATTTCGACTCACTTATCGAAAGTGCTGCCGTGCAAACCGATAAAGAAGCTGCCAGGAGAATGCTCCTATCCATGTCGCTGACGACTGACGTCGACCCTCCCACAAAACTCATTTGCGGCATAAGTTCATTTATAACCATTGCACCTCAGGACGAGGCTGTGCTTGCACGATCGATATGCTGTTACCTTTTGTAATTTTTAGGATCATGTGTTTTGGGATTGTGTGTGTTAAAAAATTGATAAATGGTAACAATGGTATTTTAACAATGTGTCATGGAGATAAATCCTTTCAGCTATGGCGTGACAAGTAAACTGCACCACCAAGGAGTATCCGATCGATTTTCATCAACGCTTATGTGCAAACCGGATAGCCGGGAATTGTTTTATGGATTTGCTCAAGGCGTTCTCCCATCCTCGCAGATGCCAAAAACAAACAATGCCTGGTAGGGCTAGGAAGACTTAATAGTATGTGATTGCTCTTTCCATGTTTCATGGGGTTTCATTTGTCATTACTTATTTGATGAAGTTGATATATAGAAAATCCGTCAGGGAGAGATATCTACAACAATCCTCGTTCGCTAAGTAATTAGCTAAGGTATATTATTAACGGTACAAGGGATGAACAACCAAATGACAATGCTGAACCGAGGATGCCGTTGATATGCTTTACATATTGTTTCACATAACTGCATATACGCCTGGAAACTAATTATTTGTTTGTTTGTTGTTTAACGCCGCACTCAGCAATATTCCAGCTATATGACGGCGGTCTGTAAAAAATCGAGTCTGGACCAAACAATCCAGTGATTAATATCATGAGCATCGATCCACGCAATTGGGATCGATGACATGCATCAACCATGTCAGCTAGCCTGACCACCCGATCCCGTTAGTCACCTTTTACGACAAGCATGGGTTGCTGAAGACCTATTCTACCCCGGAATCTTCACGGGTCGGAAACTAATTAAACACATCCTGATTGTTCGACCATGTGTGTCTAACAACATAGTATCATTCGTGTCCAGTCTCTGGACGATAAGGCTCGTGGGCGACGAAAAAGTTACTGATTGCAACGTTCAATGAGTCAGGCCCGCTTTCATGCCTTAAAATCAAGTCTTAAGTTTGTTTGTTTGTTGTTTATCGCCGCACTCTGCAATATTCAAGCGATATGACGGCCATCTGTAAATAGACCCGTGAAGATCCGGGCTAGAATAGATCTTCAGCAACCCATGCTTGCCGTAAAAGGCGACTATGCTTGTCGTAAAAGGCGACTAACGGGATCGGGTGGTCAGGCTCGTTGACTTGGTTGATGCATGTCATCGATCAGAATTGCGTGGATCGATGCTCATGATATTATTCACTGGATTGTCTGGTCCAAACTCGATTATTTACAGACCGCCGTCATATAGCTGGAATATTGCCGAGTGCGGCGTTAAACAACAAACCAAACCAAAACATCACGTGTACACTGCAACAGCAGCATTCTACCCGTGAAGATCGGGGTTAGAACAGGTCTTCAGCAACCTATGCTTGTCGTAAGAGGCGACTAACGGGGCTGATGCGGGATCTCGTGCCCAAAGCTTGGAAACAAATTGTGCTCTAGGCAACGTTCAAGACCCGTCTCTTATAGATCCCGAAGAATCACCTATTACAAATGCACGCCACATTGCGACATAATGAATGCAGTAGCAGCATATTGCATATTTACCCTAAAATAGGATTGATTTAACGGAAATTGACATTGTTTCTTTGCCATTAGATGACGAGCGACTCGGCTTCAGTCATGTCTTAATGCGCTTGTTTGAAACCAAGCGAAAAGTTAATGTAACTATAACGAATTGTATATAAATGAGCAAGTTTTTTGTATGTAATGTTGGTAATATATAGTGAGTGAGTGAGTATGGTTTTACGCCGCTTTTAGCAATATTCCAGCAATATCACGGCGGGGGACACCAGAAATGGGCTTCACACATTGTACCCATGTCGGGAATCGAACCCGGGTCTTCGGCGTGACGAGCCAACGCTTTAACCACTAGGCTACCCGACCGCCCCTGGTAATATATAAGCAGAAAAAGGTACAAGATCTCATCTGCTATGCATGGCCTCAACAAATTCGATACCGTTTCATCAAACTGGCCCCAAGGGTTAGATGTGCATGGCCGTCCTGAGAAAAGAACATTGGTGGCGGCTTCACATGCATTGGAGCCCACACATACAGCCACACATTGAACAACAAAGGACTAAAGGACTGCTCCGGCGGCTCGTGGGGATTGGTGACATTTTTAACTTTTTCTAACAACGAATTCATTGTCGAGCTTTCCATATATATTCATCTTGACAAAACGAGAACTCTGCGGAGACACATTACACAGAGGTTGTGTTTGCCACTAACTCTTATACTGCTAGTGTTTCTTTTCTTCAAGTCCACGGGTACCTGTCGTTGAGTGCAGCCACCAACAAAGCCTTCCTCAAATGATCAAAAGGTGTGTCTCATGGTGGTGTTAAATAAATTATCTTTGGACTCAGTCTGCATGAATTGTTTTCCTGAACCTTTATATTAGCAACATCATAACAAGTCGTGTTGTTGTCGCATGCCTTCAAAAGAAAGGCTCTGAAAGTGGCTGGATTGATTTTAACTTTGAACATGTAAGTTAAAGAGTGTTCTTATAGGATCACGCTCGCTGACTTGGTTGATGCATGTCATCGTATCCCATATGTGTGGATCGATGCTCATGATACCATCACTGGATTGTCCGGTCCAGACTCGATTATTTACAGACCGCCGTCATATGGCTGGAATATTGCTGAGTGCGGCGTTCAACAACAACCAAACTTAAGAGTTGATTTTAAGGCATGAAGGCGGGGCCAGAGTCATTGAACTTTGCAATCAGTAATTTTTTCGACGGTCCAGAGCCTTATCGTCCTGATGGCATGTATTTTTCCCAATCACATTTCAGACTGGACAGATACCATGTTGTTAGACACACATGGTTGAAAAATCAAGGTGTGCTTAATTAATTTCAAGACGTATAGGCAGTTATGCGAAACAATAAGAAAAATTGCACTGAATGGTTTCCATTGTTTACAAACATCAGAAAAGTCTGTTCACGTGATATCAAATTAGCCCCCGGCAGTTGTGTCTTATGAGTCATCACTGCCCCAGAGTTTGGTCTTCCAGATGCCAATTAGAGACTTTCTAAAAGATTCGTATCCTTTTAGCATCTACTTCTGAATATTTACTTGAACTTGTACTGTAGAGAACCGGTGAGATCCGGGTTAGAACAGGTTCTTTAGCAACCTATGCTTACTGTGAAAGGCGACTCTGCTTATCGTAAGAGGCGACTCATGGGATCGGGCGGTCAGGCTCGCTGACTTAGTTGCATGACGTCAATCACTGGATTGTCTGGTCCACTCGATTATTTACAGACCGCCGTCATATGGCTGGAATATTGCTGAGTGCAAACAACAAACAAATTCTGTAGAGATATGATCATGATTCATTTCATGAGTTGACTACAGCATTCACAGTGGTTCGACTGTTCCTTATATCGTAACTCCGAGTAGAAATCTGAACAAGTAAGCTTAAAAGATGAATCCTGTATGTCGACCGGTGAGTGAGTGAGTGTGTGTGTGTGTGGCATTTTGGTGTTGTTTGGAATGACAAAGTATGTGATTGACTGCATTTAATATTCTGTGAACTGATACTGAGACGTTGTTGTTCTTGTTGTTGGTTTGTTGTTGAACGCCGCACTCAGCAATATTCCAGCTATATGACGGTTGTCTGTAATTAATCGAGTCTGGACCAGACAATCCAGTGATTGACATCATGAACATCGATCCACGCAATTGGGATCGATGACATGCATCAACCAAGTCAGCTAGCCTGACCACCCGATCCCGTTAGTCGCCTTTTACGACAAGCATAGTCACCTTTTACGGCAAGCATGGGTTGCAGAAGACCTATTCTGAGACGGTATGAGACCTTTTCTTACATATCTCAGAGTAACTATTTCACTAGTTCTTTGTAAAAACATTAATAGGCTCACTGGGAATGGTGGTATTATAACACCACGCAAGTGAATTGTTTCGTGCCGTGGTATTAACTTGACTTATAAACTATACATTTAGTTGTTGACGCATGTGAGCCCATCAAATGACTTCGTCTGAAAGATATCTCACCAAGTGTTATGGAGCATAGGTCGTTCAACCATTTGAAAATGTGTGACCATCCATGCATACAGATGGACGTACTTTTTTCAAAGACGTCGACGTTTACCCTCAGCAAATATTTATGCAGTATACAAATCTGCTTTCGAATCCGTGTAAAGGGAGTGTAGATTGACACTTTGAAGGCTTGTTGTTTCCAGGGATTTCATTTGAAATTTTCAGAATCTTGGATCTTTCCTGAGCTTGTGTGAGAACAAATCAATATCCTCTGTAGTACCTATTACATGGTTAGCTGAAGCTGTACATTTGATGAAGAAAGAGCTTCGTGGTTTAGTGTATTTCTCGTGGAGTATCCTGGTCGTTAAAGCGTCTGTTGGTTCCAGCCATGTGAATTGGTAATGGTACTTTTTTAAAGTTATTGACATGCACATATTATAAAACAAAATTACAATACCTGAAACGATATATGGTGTATAATGTGCATACAAAAAACATTATTAAGAAATATTGAAAGTTCTTTTAGTTTTACTGCACTCAGTACTAAAGTTTCAAGGCGAAATAATTAAGTGTTTATGAGCTTGTCATTAGAAACAAAACTACCTATTGAATTTGTTGCCAGTGTAACGAGATGATTCCCAAGTTGAAACGCGAAAGTTAAATGCGAATGACGTAGTCCCGGAAGTGGCCCGGTGACTGTAAACACGCTCCTCACGTCGATAGCCCGTTCACCGGATGATAACGAAAGCGTCCCGCGCTGGGTAGTAGTCCGGTAATTAAGGTTTATTTTTCATGAAGGTTCAACAAAATTGACGGAAAAGGTTTTTTAACGCATTTCACTGCCTTGATAGGTCTACTTTAAAAAAAAAAATAGTTTACCAAAATTTGACTTGGGGAAACACCCAAAATAGGTCAAATCCAAGATGGCCGTCATCAATACAAACGAAAATCGAAAAAGTAAAAAAAAGAATCAATCAAAATCTAGACAAGGATGATGACTCTATTTATAATCAACTTCATAGGATCAAGACAGGGGAATATATATTTAACAATTTTGAAGTGAAATCTTACACAGAAATAAATTACGGCTGCCCGAAAAGTGAAAAAAATGCAATTGTTACATATCGGACAACAAAATACTTAACACAGGCTTATAAAGAGGGAATAACCCTGCAATACTACAGTTTACAATTCAAACTAACTATCAATTTAAATGTCTAAAGTTCAAGACAGTCTTTATATTCACACTCATATACTGGACATGAAGAGACGATTATTCAGTAATGTCAGAAAAGTCATGACTTGGTCCATTTGAACATGTCATCCCTTTGCATTGTCCACATGCTGAGGTACATTGTAGATAATTTTTTTCTGCATGAGCATGTGTTTTCATCACACTTTCCAGTGCAATTGTATCTGATTATTTTCAATTGTCACACGTTCAGAATTCAAATCCAAGCCAGGCATACAGCCGTAGAGGAGTGCAAGTGCCTGATTACCAGCCTGCTCGATTTCTGCATGGTTTCCACCTGTCACGATGAAAACCTTCGAATATTCCTGAGACCATCCCTATGCCATATGGCCTCGATGTTGTGTCACTCCCTGACAATGCATGTACAAAGAGCAAAGAATGGCTGAGATTAGGATCAAGGATCATCTTTATGATGAATATGTCAATGATCTTTGTACTTGTCTGAAGATAGATGGCCTCATGGTATCGGGTCTGAAGTGATATTGCAACAGGATGAGAAGGTCGGTGTCATTCCCTACCACTACCACAGGCTGTGTTTGAGCCAATGTACAGGCCGACATTGCAATGTCATAGTCAGCATCTCCGGATGAGTGTTTAATCTGAAAACCCCCCACCCATTTTTGACCCCAACAGAGTGATGAATTTCTGTTTGTTCCTTTCATTTGCCAAAAGGGCTTTTTCTTCATTTTCAGAATCATGTCTGTGGTGAAATCCACATCCACTCCAATCTCACTTCCAGTTCTTCTCTGATGGGTCTCATCCTTGGTCGAAAAACACCACAATAACCATCAAACATGATAAGAGCATTGCAGAAGTGGTTCCTCAAGAAATGAGCCCGCACAGCTTGTGCCACTGATTTGCCGGCCAACATCTGATCTGTACTACCCTCTGAATATACTTGAGTGATGATCTCCTTTAACCCAGATCCAGCCATCAGATTCCCAAATGTACCCACAAAACTCATCTCAGTATTGAATCCCCCCAGGGCTATTTGGCGCAAGGGGCTCTCAGCTGGCCGTGATTCGATGATCATGTATGCAATTCACCAAAGTTGCTGGTCGATTGTAATAACCGGTGTGATTCCATGTCGTCTGGCATGTTTGGAAATATACTCCAGCGTTGATCTGATACAGGATTCGTCACTTGGTGTCATGTTGATAATCGACAAAAATATCTCAGAGCTCTTCCTGGGGTATAGAATGTCAGAATGGAGCAACTGCATGCAACCGGAACACAGTGGTCGACACACACAGAAGTGGCGCACTCCACAAAATATCTAGTTTGCTATTCTTTTCATCAAGACAGAAGTCACCAATTGGTGGATAGATAATGTTCGACAGCACTGCCTTTGGATTTCTTTGTGAGAATAGTTTGACACTGTTGATTTTGTTAACATCATCCAAATCCACCTTAACTCTTAGTGCCCTCCGTTTCACCATCTCGCCCATGGTATGGATTGAGCCAGTGCCATCAAACCTTTTGCTGGCATGATCTATATAACCAGCCTGGTATTGCACGAATGTATCTGCAGTGTCTCTGATTAGGTGAACACCATGAGTGGTCACCGAGAATTTTCTAAATTTACGAGGAGCTGAAACCGAGTTGGCTTATCATATCCACTAAATTACGATGACCATATTTGTGTTATAGTGTGATACTTTGTCAAACTTGTCGAGGAGGCAGAAATGATGGGGACATGTCGAATGCATGATTGCCTCACCCAATGACGCAGTATGGAGTTTACTGTTTCAGCTCTTGATGATAGCTTGAAGGAAGATGCGTAATGTATGTGTGAGGTAATCAAGATTGGTGTCAATCAATGCCATCTGCTCATTGTCGAGATACACATCAACATACTTTGACATGCTCTCTACCTGCGTATGAATGTATTCCCCCTCAACTTTAATCAAACTGTCCATGTCGGATTTGTCCACCTTTGCAACATTTTCATGTGCCGTGAGAGTTGCAATGTTAGGTTGTTGTCTGATTGTAGTTATGAATACCTTGTTCCTAAAGGGATTCATGAATTCCCTTTTCAGCTGAGATGTAGTGTGTAGTTGATCATCACTCAGTGCACTCATTGACTTCATAATGTGATGCAAATTGTCCAAAGGAATCGTTTCATCATCATTCTCTTCCAAGTAATCAATGGCAATCTCAAATGCTGTCATCTAGGACATACACTTCAGTCGACCAAGTCTCCGTTTCTTTGGTGGAGCCTCTTCATGTTCAATATAAACTGCAGGTATACTTGTCCCTCTCCGAAAAGTCTTATCACAAGCATGGTGATGGCTAGCTTCTTCAGCTGGTAGATCGTATATGGGCACGATACTTGACTGTACCATCTTGGCCCAATCATCTTGCCTGTTGACACAGTATGTTGCGGACATATGTTGAGTAACTTCCTGGAACTCAAGAGCCATCGCACGGCTGAAGTACACTTCTATATGGATGTTTGTATACAACATCCTGGTCAATACAAGTACCACATAGAAAACAATGAGTTTTAAAATTTAAGGCTTAAACATATGATCGAAGAGTTTTCAGCTACTTTGATTGCTTTTGGATTTATATGCATACTTCGACACTGTCTGTGTACCAACAGGCTACAGTTGTATATGATGTCTGGTGCATCTAATTTGTGCAGTCTGTTTGCGTTATTAATGCTACAGCAGCATTTTGCTGTCAACTTCACATAATCCTGGGGTTTGTCCAGGTTAACTTGTTCCGTACATAGCAAACAAGTAGTCATCTGTAATCTACATAGGACACCTTCAGTTGGGAATAGTCACCTGCGAATAGTAACAGTTGATAGAAATATGGTTGACATGTGTACAGATACAAATGTTGCTTTTCCGATTATAGCAAATGATTTTTGTGCTAAATGTCTTGAATATATCTTCAGAATTAACTTTTAATCAAAGTTTCTGAGAAGCTAATACCATTTGAGAAAAATAACTGCTTCCCGGACTTTGGATTATCTCCCTTGATTTTCCTTGAAACAAATGTTGATGTTAATGGCTCTGTTTCAAATTTTATATTTATATTTGTTCATATTTTCATCAGTTATTTCTCTCTAGAGCCAATCAACTATATATTATACAAGATTTCATTTTAGCTATAAAAGAAAAATAGCTTAATCATACCTTTATGTTCTTGAGGTCTATCTTTAAAACATTGTTTGCTCGGCCGCCATTTTGAAGAAGGGGATACTTTGGGTTTTTTCAATTATATTTGTTTCTAACTTGATTATTTATGTGAAGACAATAAACTGTATAATTTTATATGTAAAAAGTCAACATTTTAATAAATTGGTTCATGTTCTGCAAGAATTACATATATTAACAAATTTATGTACTTTTTCGTCATTTTGAAGCATTATTTTAAATTTCCATGTGAATTTTCCTTTCAAAATTGTTAAATATACATTCCTTTGCATTTATCCTGGCAAGCTAATATAGATAGATAGACTCACCATAAATGTTTTTATTGTTATTGGTTCCACGTTTATGACTATTATTACTTTTGTTGGCGGCCATCTTGGATTTGACCTATTTTCGGATGGTTCCCCATGTCCGATTTTGGTAAACTATTTTTTATTTTAATGCATAGGTGTCAAGGCACCAAAATCCAGCAATAAACCTTTTCCGTCAATTTTGTTGAACCTGGACCTTTTAATTACTGGACTAGTAGTAGCTTACAACCACAACAAAGGGAGGTCACTATATTTTTTACGATTCCGCATACCACAAATCAAAAACCAAGCCACAGCAAACGACATTCTGTAAGCAGTCATCAGAGATAAACTAACAATCAATAACACCTCGTGACGCAAAAAAACTGTCCTGATCACCAAAAGGCTCCAGCACTTGTCTGCTCACATCAACTGCGCGCAAAGAGAAATTGAATGGTTTGAGAGTTATGCTCAATTTGTTGTTGTAGACAATATTTCTGGAGCTTTTATTTTGATTTAACAGATGCAAAGATCTGACACAATTTATATTGATGAATACATTTTCTTTGATTTGACGAATGTATATGAATTTATGTAACTAGATCGTGTTAAGAGAATCAAGTAACCAATGGCATCTTAAAACAACATTTTTCGTGACCAGATATTCTCACTATTATTTTGTATATAGGCCAGGATAATCCTAATTTGTATGCATAATTACTATTTATGTTTAACTAATCAACTCTTGATTCATAGGTTCCCACAATCGTAGAGTATACATCTGGTAATGTGTATTCTGTACATTTAATATCTTCGTTTGGCAATAAAGTAACCATGGTGATTATCTCCGGCATTGACGTGTTAAATTATTTAAACCCGAGCCCTCTCACAGACAGGAGTCACAAACGGATTGATTATGCAACTGATCAATTTCAAGTCTCTGAATCGTAATGAATAAAATGGAATTACAGTACAGTGTCTAACTAACGAGGGGCAATATTACATCAGTCTGTTACCTTGCCAAAACATGGATTTATACTCAAATGTATTTTTGTTTAGTGATACAAAGGTAAAAATGTACATATATAAGTACACCTTATTCAGAGATTAAACCCTTTTTTTGGTTTATTTGTATGGTATCTTTTTTTTGCATTCACTTCTGACGAGTCTCCACATAGGATGTAAGACAATCTCATTCATATGAGCTTCTAGCTTAAACAAAACCACAACGTATCGAATATGCCGAAATGTATTGAATGTTAAAGGTGTAATAGTGATTACAATTATATGAATGGATTATACGTGATGCCACCAGGTGTTTGCAAAAAGGGTAATCATTACCCGCTCTACCGGCAGCACCCGCTTCTCACAACATTATCGTTCAAAACGTAAGTGCCATGGAGTAAGGTTATTTGTTGGACCCAGCAATGTATCTTACTTCATAAGGATTCGTTTGAACAGAATGCAATATTTTGTGTTTAAGAAATATGCAATTCAGCAAGACCTGTTGGGACAATCGGTGGGTTTTTGTCGCTCGTAGGAATTTTGATAATATGTGTGTTTCCAATAACTATGCCACGAAAGGATAAGATCCATTGAAATAATTTGAAATTATAGTACCAATACATTATGCATTTTTCACGATATTTGGGATCACTCCGAAGTAATTGTCGAAAGGGAAACACTGTCCATTATCGAGAGATCACAAGTGATTATATGCCATGCAGGTTCTAGGACGATTGTGGGGCACGGGTGGCCCAGTCGTCTGAGGCGCCGTGATTCGCTGTGCAGAGTTGCATCCCTTGATGATATGAGTATTTCATACTTGTTTGTTATAAAGGTAGCTATTAGCAGGGAAGTTTCTGTTTCAAAGATTTAGGCATGTTTTTCTAAACTCAAAGTGATGTTGTTATTACTCCGGCTGCTTCTGCATTTTCCTGTAATGCAAACACTTTTTCAGCTTCCCAGTAACAGGACACGCATTTGATTGCTGTGTACATTACAAAGAAAGTTTTTGTCAGATATACCATATAATAGTTATTTTCGAGAACATTGTATAATTTCAAAATAGCGATGTGAAATATGTTTTCTAAATTCTATTAGTTTGAACCACATAATAGGTTACACCAAAAACTAATTAGTTTTTTTTGCTAACGTTTATTATCAGTGCAGGTCGTACATATCCATTAGGACACTTTGGGACACGAAGTCCTGTGGTGGAATATCCCCTCGTCACGCCAGGACCTGGGTCCTGTCCCAAGCCTTCATGCACTGTGGGAAATCCTTTCCTAGGTTTCTCTTTCGTGACATGATTGGAACGTTGCTTATGCAGTTAATCCATTAACTAGTGTATGCTCTTGACGGAAGGTATCGCGTTACGGAAAACATCTATTGTCTCTTCAGATAAGTCTCGAAGTACTCATGAAGACATCCCCCCATCACGGCAGGACCTGGGACCTTCATTAAGTCCTTTCTTAGGGTTACCTTTCATGACATGGTTGGAACATTGCTCGGGGATTGTAAATACAAGGACGTGGACGTGCACATGTATGCTCTAGGCGGAAGGTTTTTGTGTTGGGGTAAAACAACTATTGTCTCTTTGGATACTTTACATGTCACGAAGTATTTCGTATGATCTAGTACCCGCTTAGAGCAATATATGTCTCTTTAACACCCCTTTTATCTCCATCCCAGAAAATGTCATCAGGATTAGTGGCTATGTTGGGGATCGGTTTAAGCTGACCGTTAGGGTTACACAAGGTGCAGCTTCTGAACCACCAACCAGAGTGATGTTTCTGGGAGCAGCTTCCAGCAGGGTCTTCATCATGGTCTCTGTCTTTAGTGCTGAACCTGGCTCCTCTCAGATCAGTAATGACATCGTTGATTGGATTCTTTGATGCTGCAGTGTGAGAGAAGTTAAGCCGGAAACCATCTAACTCGTCTGTGAGTTTGAAAGAGTGGCAAATTATCTGTCCCCAGGTCGGTTGACCCTTTTTATACAACATATTGATTATAAGTCTGCCTGGTGTCTTGTCACTGATGGCTTTCATCTTTTCCAAACCCAACCAGAAATCTCCTCCAGGAGTCCCGAACCCGTCTCTGTACTCCTGCCAGGTCCGATAAAAGTCGATGCCCAATGACTGCTTTTGGACATACGTGCGTCCACCGAACCTCATATCACAGTAGACTTGGAAAGGTGTTGCAAAAGGTCTTGGCTGAATGGTGTGTACTCCACCTGCTGTTATACCCATCTTGAATCCCTCAGAACAATCTGACAACAACGCAAGCATTAAATCACACAATGAAAGGGGGACTTCTTTTGAACTCAAGACAAGAGGGACCAATTCGCTGTGTTGAGGTGCGTCCCTTATGCGGGACATAAACCTTTTTGGATTCACAACCCAATTCAACCTAAACATGTTTCATGGTTCGTCAGCATACCATTGCTAGTTTGTTTCGCCAAAATGTTTAATGTGTACTGCCTACATCACTTTCAGCTTTCCTCCAGCATCAATCTCACACACCCTGATCAAGCAGAAATGCTGTTCAAAGTGGCATTAAACCATACTAACTCACGCTTTTCAACGAAGTAAGTGAGTTAAATTGGTTTTATGTCACTTATCTTATCACTGCGTGTCAGCTTGATGTGAGAGGAAAGCCCGAAATGATGCAGGCGAAACCCACGAGCACGGGTATGGTGCTGACAAACCAAGAAACCTAATCGGGACGAACCTGGATTCGAACCCACAATCACACTTTCTGGGGTGCAGGAGGTAGGCAACTCTGCACAGCGAATTGTGGCGAGTTAGACGACAGGGCCATCCATGCCCCCTAGTCAACGAGGAGGTATCAAACCAATAAACTAACTCATACCACGGGGTATCAAATCAGTCGATGTCATATTGAACGTCAGCAACAGGGGCCTCGTTTAATTATCAACCAGTACAGTCTATCCATTCTCGTCCTCGGACTTCTTGGATGCAAGAGGCTGGTTATAAACAGAGCCGATCTTGATACTGCCATGACACCTACCTCGGGAGAAGGCCTTTGTGAGTAGGATATTTTGTTACTTTGAATGAAGATAGATATGTAGAATGGTTACTTTCAATTTAACTGTAAATAAGGTTTGTTTTGCCAAATGGAATGTACGTTGTACAATGTATTCCTTTCTTTTCCAAAACGAATGGTGATGCATCGTTGTTTTGACACGAATACATGATAGGTTTTACCGAGTGGCTAGTTCTTAGATATGTTCACTCTTTCGGGCCTTAGGGGGATTGCAAAGTAGACACAAGTTATGGATAACAACTTCTTTATTTTGACAATTAGGTGGGATTGCTCCTACTTCAAGCTAGTCAGATATCTTTCATAAAGGTAAAGTCGGACACGGGAACATGTGCAGAAGGGACATTTAGGGGATATTTGAAGAAGACTTTAACCTTGGAACAGTACATTTGCGCATTATCTTGATTGATCCTGTGTGCAACATTGCTTTGTTGGCCTTCCTATTCATCTTCCCGAGGCCAGGGAGACAACTGACGTTAAACGTCCAGTTTGAACCCTTGCCGAACTAGGCTGAAATTATGGAGTTATATTTTGGCTGGATTAACGAGTCTATGCATTGTCCAATCAAAATCGCCTAACGAAATGGACATCCGATTAGTAAACTGACGTGCAGCTTTCGGTCGATTGCAGGATTTGCAAAACATGTGTACTGTTAGCGTCAACAGATAATTTTCAAATTTTTCAGTTTTTTTTATCAAGGTGCGCACTTAGCAAAGTAAGATCCGTTTTATTACAATATGGATGTTGATATAGGCATTGGCTGGGTGCCGCCATTTTGTTTGAAGCAAATGCAAGTGATATGAGAGATGGAATCTGATTGGTAAATGGGAGGGACATAACCCGTAATCGCCACTGGCGGCACTGCGATCGAGCCTGGAATTTCTAGCCTAGTTCGGCAAGGGTGAAAACTGGACTTTAACAATCAGTAAACTCTCTTGCCTAGGGAAGGCGTGTACCATTTGACAGTCACTATTTCATTTAACCATATATGAAGCAACGAAATGAAATAATATGTGCTGACCATCATTAGGTCTCCTTTTGATATATAACAGGAGGTCCTTCTAGAATACCGTCAATACAAAAGCCGAGAATGTTGAAATCACAAACAAAGGGACCTAGATGATCAAGCTCAAGGATAACTGTGAAGAAACAAGAAGACATTCGTAGTGGTGGGAATACTAGTCATGGTGGCAGTAGTAGTAGTCGTGGTGGCAGTAGTAGTAGTCATGATGGCAGTAGTGGTAGTCATGGTGGCAGTAGTAGTAGTCGTGGTGGCAGTAGTAGAAGTCATGGTGGCAGTAGTAGTAGTCATGGTGGCAGTAGTAGTAGTCATGGAGGCAGTAGAGGTAGTCATGGAGGCAGTAGTGGTGGTAACAGTAGTCGTGGTGGCAGTAGTAGAAGTCATGGTGGCAGTAGTAGTAGTCATGGTGGCAGTAGTAGTAGTCGTGGTGGCAGTAGTGGTAGTCATGGTGGCAGTAGTAGAAGTCATGGTGGCAGTAGTAGTAGTCGTGGTGGCAGTAGTAGTAGTCATGGTGGCAGTAGAAGTAGTCATGGTGGCAGTAGTAGTAGTCGTGGTGGCAGTAGTAGTAGTCGTGGTGGCAGTAGTAGAAGTCATGGTGGCAGTAGTAGTAGTCATGGTGGCAGTAGTAGTAGTCATGGTGGCAGTAGTGGTAGTCATGGTGGCAGTAGTGGTGGTAACAGTAGTCATGATGGCAGTAGTAGTAGTCATGGTGGCAGTAGTAGTAGTCATGGTGGCAGTAGTAGTAGTCGTGGTGGCAGTAGTAGTAGTCGTGGTGGCAGTAGTGGTGGTAACAGTAGTCGTGGTGGCAGTAGTAGAAGTCATGGTGGCAGTAGTAGTAGTCATGGTGGCAGTAGTAGTAGTCATGATGGCAGTAGTGGTAGTCATGGTGGCAGTAGTGGTGGTAACAGTAGTCGTGGTGGCAGTAGTAGAAGTCATGGTGGCAGTAGTAGTAGTCATGGTGGCAGTAGTAGTAGTCATGGTGGCAGTAGTAGAAGTCATGGTGGCAGTAGTAGTAGTCGTGGTGGCAGTAGTAGTAGTCGTGGTGGCAGTAGTAGTAGTCATGGTGGCAGTAGTAGTAGTCATGGTGCCAGTAGTAGTAGTCGTGGTGGCAGTAGTAGTAGTCATGGTGGCTGTAGTGGTAGTCATGGTGGCAGTAGTAGAAGTCATGGTGGCAGTAGTAGTAGTCGTGGTGGCAGTAGTAGTAGTCATGGTGGCAGTAGTAGTAGTCGTGGTGGCAGTAGTAGTAGTCGTGGTGGCAGTAGTAGTAGTCATGTTGGCAGTAGTAGTAGTCATGGTGGCAATAGTGGTAGTCATGGTAGCAGTAGTAGTAGTCATGATGGCAGTAGTGGTAGTCATGGTGGCAGTAGTGGTAGTCATGATGGCAGTAGTGGTAGTCATGGTGGCAGTAGTGGTGGTAACAGTAGTCGTGGTGGCAGTAGTAGTAGTCATGTTGGCAGTAGTAGTAGTCATGGTGGCAATAGTGGTAGTCATGGTGACAGTAGTGGTGGTAACAGTAGTCATGGTGGCAGTAGTGGTGGTAACAGTAGTCATGGTGGCAGTAGTGGTGGTAACAGTAGTCATGGTGGCACTAACAGTAGTCATGGTGGCAGTAGTAGTAGTCATGGTTGCAATAGTGGTAGTCATGGTGGCAGTAGTGGTGGTAACAGTAGTCATGGTGGCAGTAGTGGTGGTAACAGTAGTCATGGTGGCACTAACAGTAGTCATGGTGGCAGTAGTGGTGGTAACAGTAGTCATGGTGGCACTAACAGTAGTCATTGTGGCAGTAGTAGTAGTCATGGTGGCAGTTGTGGTGGTAACAGTAGTCATGGTGGCACTAACGGTAGTCATGGTGGCAGTAGAAGTAGTCATGGTGGCTGTAGTGGTGGTAACAGTAGTCATGGTGGCACTAACAATAGTCATTGTGGCAGTAGTAGTAGTCATGGTGGCAGTTGTGGTGGGAATAGCAGTCATGGGAGCAGCATTAGTAATCATGGTGGCAGTAGTATTAGTCATGGTGGCAGTAGTGGTAGTCATGGTGGCAGTAGTGGTGGTAACAGTAGTCATGGTGGCAGTAGTGGTGGTAACAGTAGTCATGGTGGCACTAACGGTAGTCATGGTGGCAGTAGTAGTAGTCATGGTGGCAGCAGTAGTAGTAGTCATGGTGGCAGTAGAAGTAGTCATGGTGGCATTATTGGTGGTAACAGTAGTCATGGTGGCATTATTGGTGGTAACAGAAGTCATGGTGGCAGTAGTAGTAGTCATGGTGGCAGTTGTGGTGGGAATAGCAGTCCTGGGGGAAGCATTTAGTAATCATGGTGGCAGCAGTAGTAGTCATGGTGGCAGTAGTAATAGTCATGGTGGTAGTAGTAGTTGTCATGGTGGTAGCAGTAGTTGTCATGGCGGCAGTAGTAGTAGTCATGGTGGCAGTAGTAGGTATCATGGTGGCAGTAGTAGTAGTCATGGTAGTAGTAGTAGTTGTCATGGTGGTAACAGTTGTTTTCTTGGTGGCAGTAGTAGTTGTCATGGTAGTAGGCATAGGTAGTGGTGGTAGTAGTATACATACCATCCCAGTAGCGTTCACAATATGTCCCAGCAAAGCTGCCAGTGCAGTCGCATGACGTTTTGGTAGTGTCTGACCAGACGCCACCATTCTGACACTCGGGGGGTGGTGGGTAGGTCTGCAAAAAAAAGCATGAACTGGAAATAAAAGAGACTTTTGAAACCTACTCATCTGTTTCAACTCAACCACAAAAGAAACGCAAGTTGTACATGCAATGCGGATAACGTTAAGAACACAAAAGATTTGTAGATAATAGTAAGGAATGGTAACAGAGAAAACATTTGATATGAAATGGGCGTTTGCTTGATGACAACAGTTTGTGTTATTGAAAATTGGTACATCCCAAACAGACAAATGACAAGTGTCAGTCTTGTCCATCAATAGCGTGACATCACCATCTCATTGACTCAACATCCATGCAGGTAGCAAAGGTACTGTAAGTCCCCATGGTCCCCAGTATGGTGGTCTACCTTCAGTGGCTGGAGATCTATAGCCCGTTTTTATCATGTTATTGTTAGGTATAAGTGTTATCCTTTTATATAATTCAGTACTAGTTTTAAAACCTTTTTCTGTGATAAGTCTTGTAATTTTACTGTCCTTCGTTGGCAGGTTTTTATATAAGTTAAATTGTATTTATAAGATTTAACCCTTGATAGTCATGATATGGCTGAAATATTGCCGATGTGACTTATAATTTCAACTCACTCACTCACTCATTGAGTCAACAAGTCTTTGGAAGAAGGCTTGAGGCATCCCGTGCCATTCCCGCACCAAAATGGCTTCCAGTTCCTGAAATATATGTGGCTGCCTTGCTACCTGAAGACGTCTCCCAATCTCGTCCCAGACATGTTCAATTGGCGCCATGGCTGGTGCAAAGACGGCCAGGGCATCATAGGAATGTTATTCAATCTGATGAAGTCCGTAGCGACCTGTGCTGTTTGTAGGCGAGCGCTGTTCTGCTGAAAGACCTGGAGTTGAGGTTGACCCAGGAAGAGAGGTCTGACGTGATAAAGAAGAACATCATCCCTGTACACGACAGCGTGTTACGCACTGACGGAACACGTTTAGAGGGGTCCTGTGATGATAACTCCCCACACCATGATGCTTCCTCCTCCCCACCGGTCGACCTGTAAGACACAGCGGTTAGCGTAACGTTCATTGCGTCGTCTCCACACGCTTATGCGGCAAACGGCGTGAGAAACGTAGAACCCTGATTCGTCTGAGAAGAGAAGACAACTGTTGACGTCGCCAACGCAGGTGTTGTTGTGCCCACTGCAGACGTAGTTGGCGGTGACGTTGTGTCAGTATGGGCCCGACGTCATGACGACGACATCTGATTCCCGCCGTTCTTAGACGACGACGAATTGTCTCGGTTGACAAGGGATGACGTGGACCTTGAATGGTTGCAGCTGGCTGTGCTCCTCGTCGCTGTCGGTCAGTAGTACTCTGGAGTAGTGACCCTCTGCCGTCCAGAACGAGACCGGTCGTGGACACTGCATATCTGTTGCTGCTTTGCGACCAATCTGGTGATGGTAGACACATGACATCCAAAGTGTATCGCCACTGCAGTTGACGTTAATCCGGCCTGTAGCATCCCAATGGCAACGCCTCTCTGGAGTACAGTTAATCGAACTATGTTGCCTGTCCTTTTTCAAAGTCGAGTGAGAAATGCTTGGTGGTTTTGTTATATAGTGGCTTACAAAGGATGGACAAGGGAGAAAATGCACGCAAAAACTGAAAATGGAAAATGTGATTTGCGCTAGACGTGTAAAAAACGTCAGACGAGACGAAACGACTGCGTTCCTGCGACATGCTCAAAAAAGAATTATGTAAATAATGAACAGTGTTTCTTCTGTGCGTCTATTTACGTATGTATACATTTCTTTTCACAAACTACTATTTTCTGCATTTTTTCAAACAAAACATCTTGACTTGCGTTTCTTTTGCAGTTGAGCATATTTAGATCTATGCGTAAAGATCCAGAGTGACCAAACACACTCCACACTCCACAAGACTGGATGACAAAAGGGTGGACCTCAACTTTCCAATAATCAACTTTTCCTTTCTGTTGGGCAATATTCCAGCAGCTCAAGCCTTTGATGTCTACATTTTACAACTTTTAAGGCACCATCGAGCATGCTCACCGACGAGGATTTAAAACTGCATCATTGGACTCTTTCTCAAAAGCTGTTTGATCAGGGTTACAACAAAGTAAAGCTTTGAAAACTTTTTATGGTAGACATGTGGTGGAAATTTACAAATTTCTCGCATCGCTGACCAAACTTATGTCGGATCCAATTCCCTATTCTCATGTTCCTAGGTACCATCACTTTTCGATAGCGATTCATAAACACATGACTATGATATAGTCGGAATCGGACAATCAGCTCCGATTTTAGCAGAGAATTCTTATTGTTATGGAAAGGATTTTGTCGCTTATATTTATTGATTTCAACACAAACATCTGTGATATTCCAACCTCAGTTAACTGAATCCATCCATAAAAAGACATACGTATTAAATAAACTACTCAAAAACACCCAATTCTTACATATTACTATAGTTTACGTCATGCCATCATTAACTATAGTAATCTGAAGAATCGGGTGGTACTCAACCTTTTTTAGTATTAGTATTATTATTATTATTATTATTATTATTATTATTATTATTATGGTATTTAAGAACAAACATAGGCTACTGGGGACCCATCGATACCACAGATCTCGCTAGAGGATGTCTCACTAGGGGACCAGCTTAAACCATTTAGATTATCTTCGAGACGTAACGTGTTTCCTTTATTCTATTAGCATATAAATGTTACTAATACTACAAGTAGCCAAGACTTGTTTCTGAGTGTATAGTGTATATATGACATGAAAACCAGTTGTGTTCTTCATACCAAACAAATCGAAATAATTATCAACCCATCCCAAAGTAACTAATGATGATAAAGACAAAACCTTACCTTTTTAAACATGACGTCTTCAAAATCGGACAGATTATCATATTCATCTCCAGTGAAGTAGGAGCAATGGCGTTGAGCGAATAAAACATTAGTAGCTTCGCAAGATGAGGACGAGGCACAGTTTGCCATGCACCTAAACGCAAAAGACGTATCCTGAAACACTGGAGGGTTGGTGTTTGAGAACAATTTTATGAAGTTTGACACCTTTATCGATCCCGTTGCTGTACAAGACGATATTGCCCAAACTAGGAGAACAACCAGAGACATGCTTCACAGACACCCGTCCCCAGACACTAGCAGTCGAGAACTGTTGTTTCCTCCTGCCGCATGACGATTATAAAAGAATGCACACTTTCAGACGTCAGGGACAGTTGCATATGAATTCCAATAGAATTAATCAATATATTCATTATCTTATCAAAGATCGGACAATTCAAGCCCGTCCGCTATTATTTCCTTTGGCTAATGTGTACGTTCCACTGTATCGGGCAATACACGACTATTCCGATGAAAACAAAGGTACTGTCCCTTCTAACGTTTTTCTTCTCTTCACTCAATTATAATTGTTTCTGAGTACCATCTTGCACTTCTGTGTACTTTTTGTGGCATAGATTAAACATTTCAGGATACGTGGGCCTAATCAGAAACATGACAGCTGTTTTAATGAGAATCTAAATGATATGTTATTATTGATATAATATAATTATCATCTTTTTATTCTTATAATTAAAAACTCGTTTTCTTTTGACAGCTGTTTTAGTGAGAATATAAATCATATGTTATTATTAATATAATATTTTATTTGTTTTATTATTATCAAAAACTCCTTTTGTTCATTTGTGAGTGATTGCCCTTTGGGAATTTTATTTTCCTCCCTGTTCGTATACATCTATTTTCAAATTAACCGCTAATTGGTTTCATGAAAGCCAAAGATTTTGCTGTCTTGCGAAACCTAGAGATGTTTACACATCATAGCAACAACATGGCATTCTTGAGATTAACCTCAGTGGCTTAGATATAACTCAGTTAAATTTGACGAATGCTCAAGGTATAGCAACATACAACATGTAAAAGTTACCTGTAGATTTAACGGCCTCAAACAGAATGTCTTCCTCAAGTTCAGCAATGGTAATACGTCTAACTGATAGCATAATTTTTCAGTTTCATTGATTGAATTCTCATTGATGGAAGTTGAGGGCCGTCCAGACCTAGGGTAATCATCAAGGCTTGTTCTCCCATCCTTAAACATAGCTGCCCAACGTTTAACAGTGGAATAGCTAGGGCTCTTATCCCTACATATCCGTACTACATTGACTAGTTCACTTTGTTATGGCCCACAGTACGTTGGAAGGTAGTTAGACTTAGACCTTTCTGACTAGCAGTCGTATTAATGCCACTTGTCTCGAATACTTTCTGTGAATATGAAGAAAGTTCTTCCTTGGTTGTAATAAAGGTAATCTTTGAAACAAGGATTTGGTACATTGGAACCATCAATATATCTCTTTTCACGGATTTTTATGGTGTTTTTGAATTCAGTACAAAAGAGGAATAAGCATGTCTTCAGGTTTAAAGTTAAGTCACAAGTTGATAGCACTGACGCATGGTTTTGGCATTTTTTCTCCTCAGTTAACATATTGGCCTTACATATGGAATTATTGTTATGTCAATTATAATACGTTCCTTGGTCGAACAATTAAAGAAGTTACGCTTACAAATAATGCTTATGTTATTCAGTGGGAACTACAACACACTTTTTATGTAGGGCGAACAGGCTTTGGATCAAGCAGGCTGGGACAGATGGAGACAAGACATGACTCACTGTTATTACGTTGTTATGGCAATGGGAAACATAAGCTCTATTACCCAAGAATTAATTCAGTCCTCGGCGAACTACTTAGATACGGCTAATCGGTCCCTTTTTCTAAACCTTAAACCTTCTAACAACTAAATATAATGCGTCACTTTGGCCATCACACTGCGGATGATAGCAATCATGAAGGGCATGCTCACGCACTCATGTTTGGCTGTAGTGTTTTACAAGCAAAGTATTCCCACTCTATGACCTTATGGGATTTCGATTAGTGCCAGTAAACCGATAAATTGCTTTATTATACACAAGAAGCAAGAGCCTCATCAGAGTATCTACAAAACCATTTTGAATAATTTATTCTGTGAAGATATATTTTTCAAAGCGTATATCTCAAAATGTGCATGACGAATTTTCTTTCGTTGGACTTTACACACCAGTTGACAGACGTTCAAGAAGTAATGAATTGTAACGTTGATTAGCTTTTTGCAAATTTATATACAATGCTTTCATGTTACTATTCATAAACATTGTACTTTACCATTGGATTTGAACAAGTTGGTTCAATAAATACAGCCTGAGGTCCATGTGATGCCGCGTTATTAAATCTGATTGATTGTGTCTCGGTTGGTTTGATGCAACATTGTGTCACTTCAGATTCTTATTGTGCAGAATCAATTACATATTCAATACAGGCTGTAATAACTTGAAGTCTTTCTTTCTCAAATGATGATTTCTTTATTCTTTCATGTTTTGCATTCTTTCTTTTCTTTACATTCTTTTTGTTTCCATTTAGATAAATGTCTTTCTTTTCTTAACTAGAATCTCATTATTTTCAGATTGACTGAAATACAAATAAATAAACAATAATTACTATTTTGATCAAATGATGCATTAATGCAAATAATCATAATGACATTATAATTGAATTAACCTAATAAAATTGACTACCTTTCAGTGACATGAAATACTATGCAAAATGTAAACAAACGATGAAAAACACTTTATGACTAAATAACTGCTCTAAAACATTTATACACAGGTAGATAATGATAAAATAATATATATGACAAAATTTGGCAAACTCACCATTGTTTTTAGACTCTTTTATCCTTAAAACCTTTTCTCATTTCTTTCATTCTCACATGCATGCTGCATGCTTTTAGGGCCACATGGAAGATAATACACGATACTAAGCAGTTATGCCCCTTGGCATATTATGATGAGTAAACATAAATTTGAATGGAGAAGAAATGAAATATGAATTAATACTTGCCAAAAACGAAATATGATTTATATTTTAATACTTTGATAACAAACAAAGGAAATATGATTCTGAACTTTGCAAATAATAACTTAACAATTTTGACACTTACACACCGGCCTCCTAATTGTAGGATGAAATGAAACAATTATCTTAACTAAGAAACAATAACCCACAAACACTCCTAAATAAACACTTAATTGTCAATATTCATGTGTTTACACTTTTACTTAGCACATCCCTTTGAAAGTTCTGTTATGTTTGTATACAGCTCTACTAATTGTCTTCCATAACGAGACACAGTTTGTCAACAGGTCGCACAAATTCTGAAGAAGCAGTCTTCACTTTTACAGTTCGCACAAGGTTTTTCCTGTCGTGATAGAGTTCTGTTACTCTTGCAAGAGCCCACGCATTACGTGGTGTATTGTCCATAATTAGCACAATGTCTCCAATCTGAAGGTTTCTTTTGATCTGATTCCATTTTTGCTTTTGCTGCAGGAGAGGTAGATATTCTTTCTTCCATCTTTTCCAGAAGATGTCTGCAAGATATTGTACTTGCTTCCATCGTCGACGGCTATAGATGTCCTCTTTCTTGAATGTTCCGGGAGGCATCTTTTCACCAGAACGTAGGTATAACAGATGGTTAGGAGTGAGCACAGATAAATCATGCACATCATATGACAGATCAGTGATAGGACGTCCATTGATGATAGATTCCACTTCGCAAAACAAAGTGTTCAACGCCTCATCATCCAGCTTAATGTTCTGCTCTTGTAGTAAACAATGAAGCACTTTCCGTACAGTCCTAATCATCCGCTCCCAGAATCCACCATAATGGGAGGCTGCAGGTGGATTGAAGCTCCATTCAATCCCTTTGTCAACGAAGGCAGAGTGAATCTTTGATTCTTTTAAGTTCTTTAATGCTTCACATAACTCTCGCTGACATCCGACAAGGTTAGTACCATTGTCAGATTTGATGAACTTGGGTGGTCCACGTCGTGCGACAAATCTTCTGATGGCATGGATACAGGAGTCTGTGTCTAGGGTGGCAGCCACTTCCAGATGTATAGCACGAAGATTCATGCAAGTGAATACAACTCCATATCGTTTTACTGAGGTACGTCCACGTATCACTTTGAAAGGACCAAAGAAGTCCATACCTACATTGGTGAAAGGTGGTAGGTCAGGAGTTATCCGTTCATCTGGGAGATCAGACATCTTTTGTTGTCCTGGAGAGGAGTGATATTTACGACATGTGACACACTTTGAAACTATTGTCTTCACCAGTGAGCCTGCTCCAATCACCCAGTACCATTGTCTGAGATGTGACAAGATGGAGTTCTTTCCTAGATGTCCAACAATCTTATGAGTCTCTTCAATGATCAAGCGTGTTACACGAGATTTCTTGGGAAGAATGATTGGGTGCTTTTCGCTGAAGGAAATCTCTGCATTCTTGAGGCGTCCTCCAACATGAATGACGTCATCTTGAAGAAATGGATCCAACTTGTAGAGAGGGCTTGATTTATCAACTGTTGCAGAAGATTGCTTGGACATCGTTGTTCTTTCGAGAAATGTTGTGTCTGACAGTGTTGGACTAGGAGCTTTTCTGCATCTTCAAGGACTTGAACATTCATGGTGTAGTTCACTTTCTTGGTGGATTGAGACTTGTTGACTCTCTGGCGCAAACATCTGATAGTTAACATGATCCATGCTACTGCTCTTCTTAACTTTGTCCAACTTGAGAAGTGGTTAATTAGAATGTCTAGGAAGCTATCCTTCTCCATGATGGTTGCATGAACACATTCCTTAAGTTCAAGATCATCTTCTTGAGGTTCTTGGTTGCTGTATTGCTTCGGCCAGTACTTGTGGTGCTGCCATAGGAATCTTGGTCCTCCCGTCCAATGCTGAATATGGTGCTCATTATCAAGCTTGATGCCTCTTGAAGCATAGTCTGCTGGGTTCTCTTTAGATGACACATACCTCCATTGATCAATATCAGAACAGTCTCTTATCACAGCAATCCGGTTTGCTACAAAGGTTTTGAACCTGGCATTGGTGTTAAAGATACATCTCAACACTGACATGCTGTCCGTCCAGAAGAAAGTTGTGTCTACTTTGACCTGAAGTTCTTGAAGAATAAGGGATGACATGCGTACAGCTAGAGTAGCAGCAGTGAGTTCCATGCGTGGTATGGTTATTTTCTTTAAGGGAGCAACCCTTGATTTAGACATTACCAGAGCACAATGGATCTCCTCATCTTCATTCACAAATCTGATGTAACCGACGACTCCATATCCTACATTGCTCGCGTCTGCAAAAAGGTGAAGTTGACATGATGTTACAAGTCCAAACTCCATAGGCTTGTAGCATCTTGGAATGTGGATATCTTCTAACAAGGTAAGATCTTTCAGCCATTGATGCCATATCTTCTGTGTCTTTGAATCAACATCTTCATCCCAATCTTTTTGTTCTTTATGCAGGTTTTGGAGCAGCTGTTTTGAAATGAGTATGAAAGGAGCCATGAGTCCAAGAGGGTCATACACACTGCTAACCACAGACAGGATGCCACGTTTAGTGTCTGGTTTCATCTTGCTCTTTATCTTGAATCCAAGGGTGTCTGATTGCACAAACCAGTAGACACCTAACGCTCTTTCAGATGGAAGGTCTTCACAGTCCAAGTTCAAGTCTTTAACATCCTTTGCTCTTTCTTGAGGTGGGATTGATTTCATTACTGTAGAGCTGTTGGAGATCCACTTGGTAAGCCTGAAGCTGCCTTCACTGCACAAACTGGTAAGTTCTTTTACAGTTGATACTGCCTTTTCTTCATTCAATTCGGATGCCAGACAATCATCTACATAGACGTTGTCAGTCAACTTTTCTATAATTTCTGGGACAAACTTATCCTGACTGTCCCTTGCAGAAGATACAGCTCCAAAGATATGGACTAACATCCGATACACTTTAGGTTCTTTTCTACAATCTCCGTCCGGCCACCAGTAGAAGCGAAGGAAGTCATTGTCTTCTTTTGGCACTCTGACTCGATAGTACATGGATTCGATATCACCCATGAAGGCAATGTTCTCCTGTCTATATCTCATTAGAACACCGAGGAGGCTGTTGCATAGATTGGGTCCTTGAAGCAAACTACTATTTAGGGAAACACCTTGGAATGTTGCTGAACAGTCAAAGACAACTCTTATTTTCCCTTGCTTGCGTGGATGGTACACCCCGTGGTGTGGGATAAACCATACTTTGCCTGGTTTACCTTTCAGTTCATCTTGAGGAACAATTTCAGCATATTCTTTGCTGAGGATGTCTTCCATGAACTTCTTATAGTCTTTATGTATTTGAGGGTTCATTGTAAATTTCTTCTTGAGTCCTCTCAAACGCTGTAAGGCTTGTTCACTGTTGTCAGGCATGATGACATCCTTGTCTCGAAAGGGCAGATTGACAACATAGTGTCCATCTTCTTTATGAATAGAGTTTGTCACAATCTTCATAAATTCTTTGTCCTCTTGTGACATTTCTTTTCTTTCTTCTGCTGCTTTCTCTGGAAAGTCATAGTTCATGCTGTCTTTCATCATAGTATTAATGTTCTGTAGATCTTCCATTGCTTTTACTGTTATGTCTGTTCTCATTGATGGAAATCTGTTTTCTTTTGCAAGTCTGAGGACATTCCAAAGTATCCATCCAAGCTTGGTTCTTGTTGCATGAGGACTTCCATCAGGACCGGTACGAATCTCTAGTGGTGCATAGGAGTCTGGTACATTTCCCCCGATGAGGATATCTACACTTGCATCAATCTCAGGCAGATATATATCATTAAGGTGAGACCATTTTTGAACGTCAGATGAAACAGGTATGTGTTTCTTCAAAACTGGTATGTGTTCCTTGGAGTAAACGGTAGGTAGTGCGATCGTGTTCCTGAGGTCAAGGTCGTGCACTTGTAAGCCATTCACTGCTTGCACTGAAGTGGTGTAGGGCTTCCCCATTGTATCAATAGTAATATCCATACTTTTCCCACTGCATCCAAGTTTCTTCAAAAGCGATTCGGAACAAAATGAGACAGTACTGCCTGGATCAAGGAAGGCATATGTTGACTCAACCTTGACTCCGTTACTGTATGACACTTTCACCGGAATAATAGCAAGAGTACATTCCATGGCCCCGGCCTCCATAGCTTCACATGTTCCATCTTGTTCGGTACATGCACCAACCAGCTTTCTTTCAGTTTCATACACAACATGCAGGATTCCCTGATGATTTCTGTTACATCTGAAGCAGGTTACCGTCTTCTCACAGGACTTGCTCAAGTGACCATAACACAAACATCGAAAACACAATCCCCTTTTCTGAAGAAATGCCAGTCTATCCTTCAAAGTCTTCTTAACAATCTGATCACAAATCTGCAACTTATGAGAATTGCTGTTACAGTATATACACAAGATCTGCTGACCTTCAGGTTTGCTTGACTGGGTGTTCTGAGTTGTATTCTCTACCATGTCTGTGCTGAAGGAAGGCTTGAATGATGATTGTGAAGCAATTCCTGCGTTTCTCTTTGGCTGTGTCTTTGTTCTGTCATCATTCCTCAGAGCATCTTTTCCATACATTGGATCTGTTGCTTTTCTTGCTTCTCTCTTCACAAACTTGACCAGGTTATGGAATGCTACAGTTCCTCCTGAATCCCTGATAGATATGACAATATTCCTCCACTTCTCATGGCAATGGAAAGGGAGTTTCATAACGAGCCTTCTGATGTTGTCAGGATACTCCAGGATCTTTACTGCTGTGATGGAGCTTACTGCATTCTCACATTCTTGTAGGAAGATGGCATATTCATCCATGGATTTAGGGTTGTCTACTTTTACATTAGGCCATCCCAATGCTTTCTTGACGAGAGCAGATGCAATAGCGTCTTCATTGCCGTATCGTTCATCAAGTTCCTGCCATGCCTTTTGATACCCTTGACTGGCCTCCAGGTAACTATATCCCTTGACAATTTTCAGCGCTTCACCCAATGTGAACTGTTCTAGATATGACATCTTCTCATCTTCTGTTTCTGAGTTGACAACAATCTTCACCTTGAACTGACGCTTGAATCTTTGATATTCAATAGGATCCCCAGAGAACTTCATGATTTCAGGAGGCGGCTTTCGGAGCTGTTGCACAACACACTGAATAAGATTCTCACCGCTTGCTGCAGTAGTTTGTGGAGATAAGTGTTGATTGAAGTCTTCTTGAAGAGGTAAGTTTATGTTATCAGGTAAGTACCGTTTACGTTCAGTGTTGAAATGTTCATTTACATCTTCATTCACAGGAACAGGGACATATGGATCGTGCGGTTGTAGTGAACGTTCTGATTTCACACTACCTCTGTCAGAGAAATAATCTTGAAGCACTTTAGACTTTGCTTGAGAAATCTCCATTTCTGTTTTCAGTTCTAACTCTTCTTCCTTCATTTTCAATTCCATCTTTGCTAAGTCTATTTTCTGTTTCTCTTTCAATGCTTTCATCTTTGTCTCTAATTCAACTTGCTTTTGTTTTTCTTTCAGATGGGCTGATGAAACATGACTTGTTAGTGATGAATGACTGCCTTTAGAGGAGGCTGATTCTTCTTTAAATATACAAGCACTTTTCAGGCTGACTGAACCTTGTCTACTTATATCTTTCTTATCAGTTTGTTTAACTTCTGGTTTCTGTTCATCTTCACTTTTGTCATTCAGTGAATCTTTAACATTCTTTTTCTCTGTTTCACTTGGTTCATGGATGTGTTTGAGAAAGAATGCTTCTAACTTTGATTTACATGTCAGCAGAACAGAGTCTTGTGATTCACATTCTTCAATAAAAGGACTAAGTTCAATTTCATCCAACAGTGATGCAAAGTGTTTCGTAGAATTTCAACCAGCTTCCATGACTACATCTATTCTCCTCTATCTCTTCAGAAGTGAAAGTTTCAACATGAGATTTGGCATAAAGTTTATCAAAATCATCCAACAATTGTTTATATAAACTCTTAATTTTCTTATATTTAGTTTGCTTAGCATACTGCAAACCCTTTTCTGTCATCTTCCTTAGTCTTTGTTTCAAAACATTATCCTTTTCTTTTCCTTCCATACCTTTGTCTAAACAATGTCAATGCTGTAATAACTTGAAGTCTTTCTTTCTCAAATGATGATTTCTTTATTCTTTCATGTTTTGCATTCTTTCTTTTCTTTACATTCTTTTTGTTTCCATTTAGATAAATGTCTTTCTTTTCTTAACTAGAATCTCATTATTTTCAGATTGACTGAAATACAAATAAATAAACAATAATTACTATTTTGATCAAATGATGCATTAATGCAAATAATCATAATGACATTATAATTGAATTAACCTAATAAAATTGACTACCTTTCAGTGACATGAAATACTATGCAAAATGTAAACAAACGATGAAAAACACTTTATGACTAAATAACTGCTCTAAAACATTTATACACAGGTAGATAATGATAAAATAATATATATGACAAAATTTGGCAAACTCACCATTGTTTTTAGACTCTTTTATCCTTAAAACCTTTTCTCATTTCTTTCATTCTCACATGCATGCTGCATGCTTTTAGGGCCACATGGAAGATAATACACGATACTAAGCAGTTATGCCCCTTGGCATATTATGATGAGTAAACATAAATTTGAATGGAGAAGAAATGAAATATGAATTAATACTTGCCAAAAACGAAATATGATTTATATTTTAATACTTTGATAACAAACAAAGGAAATATGATTCTGAACTTTGCAAATAATAACTTAACAATTTTGACACTTACACAGGCAATTAAAAGTTTACTATTCGTACAGTGTTGCCATTCAGTCAGACATAAACGGTCTTTAGGGGGTTGATGCAAAATTCAGAGGGGCTTTGTTTATCCTGGCGGTATTGTTTCCAATAGAATTTTCCTGACTCATAAATATTCTGGTAAAGAAATAACTGTACTGTTCCTAAAAAATGTGCCGACGTTCCTGAAACGGCGTTTTAAAATGTTTCATGTTTATAATTGACGCTTCAGTTTCCAAAATGATGTCCGATGCGATTCCCTATTTTGACTTGTACCCCATGTTCCTGTGTTTGTTCAGGTAAACACTTGTCTTGCCTTTGCATGTGTTTGTTACGGGTGCCGCTGGTGGGGCGGCATACGTTGACCTTTTCGACAACGCCTAGTGTCATCACTATTTGATAATTATTCATAAACACATACTTAGTCGGAATATACATAATTATATCATATTTAGTCGGAATCGTTCAATGGATTCTGCTTTGAGGAGAGTACTTATTATTACAGAGGGTTTTGACGCTACTTTTTCACTGTATTAAATACTCTCTTGATTGCGAGTGAGTGATATATTTTAATAACGCTATTACTTCAATTAATATATTAATAGCGATATTTGTTAATGACAACGTATACATTTATAGTAACGTTTGTTAACCTCAACGAATGTATGATAACCGCTTCCGTGGTCTAGTGGTAGAACGTCTGCCCGGAGAGCGGAAGGTCGGGGGTTCGTTTCCCGGCCGCGTCATACCAAAAGACGTTAAAAGATGATACTTTGTGTTACCCTGCCCTATGTAATCAGCATTAGTCCGGACAAGGTCAAGCAGACACACACACACACACACACACACACACACACACACACACACACACACACACACACACACACACACGTGCATGCACGTTGCTATATACGTGTAATAATCTTGAACGCGACGTTAAACCCTATTTCACCTTACAACCTCGCCACCTTCTTAACCTCAACGTATATACTGGGATCGATGACATGCATCAACCACCCGATGCCGTTAGTCGCCTTTTACGACAAGCATAGTCGCTTTTTACAGCAAGCATGGGTTTCTGAAGACCTATTCTACCTCGGATCTTCACGGGTCTCTCATTTTATCCTTAATTATAACTAATATCATGTTTTGTTGGCGTATGAGTCTCTTCATAAGCAACTTCACACACAACTCTCCCGTATTCTGGTCTAAAAGTCCCGTGAAGATTCCAGGTCGTAGGCTGTTCTCCTGTTGCATGCTGACCAACTTGCTACTTGTCACTTAAAACGCAAAGTATCGACCTGGATCCAGCAGTTGGATCTCGCAGAAACCACTGTCAACAATGCTCACCGGAAGTCTCGAGGTGAGACGCACATAGCACAGAACAAGGACTGGTCGGCTCGGAGTATATACTGTGTCTTAGTGGGGTGTTCATGTTAAACTGCGATATGGTATCTCAGAGGGCTAGCACTATAAATCGGCATCACACGCACACAAGCAACCACACACGCTTACATGAACGTCGCTATATAAGCGCAATAATCTTGGACGCGACGTTAACCCAATTTCACCTCACCTCTATTTCAAACCTATTTGTTCGACAGTCTTGTGATAGGCAATACTACAGTCAGGTGTTGTGTGGAAAATGGTAGTCTCTAGTATCCGTTTCGGTGTAGAGTAAACCTTGCAGAGGAAGTTGCACAGTGCTTCCGACGCCATCGTTCGAATGACCAGCTGATGTCAAAAATAGTACCGCCCGCGTCGTATGTTATTTAACACTGTTTAATAAAGGCATATTGTTATAGAACGGGTGATGTCTTCAAGAATGAGTAATAAATTCATGGGGATCACCTCCACCTCATAACCTCGTTTAAGACATTAAAAGAGGTCCTACAGGAACTAACTGTTTGATCTCTTTTTGTTCATTATAAAGCGGACCGCCTCCGTGGTCTAGTGGTAGAGCGTCCGCCCGGAGAGCGGAAGGTCCGGGGTTCGATCTCCGGCCGCGTCATACCAAAAGACGTTAAAAGATGGCACCTGTTGTTACCCTGTCTGGCGCTTGGCATTAAGGGGCTAAAACAAGGACTTGTGATCTCGGAGTCAGTATACTGTGTCTGAGTGGGGTATTCATGTTAAACTGCGGCATGGTATCTCAGTGAGCTAGAACTATAAATCGGCATCAGTCCGGACTAGCACAAGTAGCCACACACGTGCATGCACGTCGCTATACAAGTGCAATAATCTTGGACGAGACGTTAAACCTTATTTCACGTCACCTCACCTCATTACAAAGTGTAGAGTGGTGTTTTAAGACTTTCATCTTACACTTTATAAATAATTTTGTGTTCCTAATCGATTTGAGTTTATAAGATTTCAATTAGTGCCAGTAAAGTGTTTTCTCCGTGACATGGTTAATTGCCTCATCATTATAAACAAGGTGCACAAAACATATATCCGTTTATGTTCATGTTGACTTTGTTGAACTGGACAGTAGTAAACAGATTGATGCATTTCCTATTCATCATTGCACAGTATATTCTACCTTTGCCTTAATGACCTTAATCAAAACGACTTAAATGAATCAGATAGTTGATCAGCTTTTTAATGATTTAAAATGTAACGATTTTATGATACTATTCATCAACTTTGTGCTTTATCATTTGATTTGAACTGGTTGGTTTTTGTAAGCAGCTTGAGGTCTATGTGATGCCGCGTTGTTGATTCAGTTTGATTGTGACAAGGGTGGATTGATGCGATATTGTGTCTCGTCAGATCCTTACTGAGTAAACTCAATTACAGAATTTCAAAACGTTTCATGGTAGACCTATGAAGGACATTTCCAAAATTGATGTGTACTCCGTGCTTGTTTGACTTGTACGTTTAATGTCCTATGTTCGTTTAGGTGTACACGTCTAGTGGTAGAGCGTCCACCCGGAGAGCGGACGGTACGGGGTTCGATCCCCGACCGCGTCATACCAAAAGACTATAAAAAATGTTACTTCTTGTTACCCTAACTGGCGCTGGGGACATTCAGGGTCTAAAACAAGGACTGGTCGGCTCGGAGTCAGTATACTGTGTCTGAGTGGGGTATTCACTGCGGCATGGTATCTCAGTGGGCTAGCACTATGAATCGGCATCAGTCCGGACACACACACACACACACACACACACACACACACACACACACACACACACACACACACACACACACACACACAAATGTGCATGCACGTCGCTAAATCATAAGTGCAGGAAAGCGGAAAGTCCGTGGTTCGATCCCCGGCCGCGTCACCGCGTTACACCAAAGTGGCGCTGGGCATTAGGGGGGCATTAAGGGGCTAAAACAAGGACTGGTCGACTCTGTGTCTGAGTGGGGTATTCATGTTAAACTGGGGCATGGTATCTCAGTGGGCTAGCACTATGAATCGGCATCAGTCCGGACTAGTAAAAGCAGCCACACACACACACACACACACACACACACACACACACACACACACATACACACGTGCATGCACGTCGCTATATAAGTGCAATAATCTTGGGCGCGACCCACCATACCACCATAAACCCCTATACCACCTCACCTCAGGTGTACACTTGACTTGCCTTTGTATGTTTGTGATGGGAGCGACTGTTTGATAGTGATTCATAAACACATACTTAAGATATAGTCTAAATGGTACAATGGACTCTGCTGTTAGCGGAGATTTCTTATTATGGAAGGGTTTTTTCGCCTTTATTTCACGGTCTTAGATACTCTCTTGAATGCAAGTTCTCTTATCGCGACGGTCATGTCACGCAGAACTTATGGTAAATGTAAAGCAACAATCAATGCACCTTCGCCTACTTATATCCTTGCTGCCACTATATTAGAAGCACATTACAAATTTCACTATTATATCATTTTTTATATTATATCGCTTTTATATCAACGTACATATATATATATATATATACATATATATATATATACATATACATATATATATATATATACGTGACCAGGGAACCTATCTGCCTAGTGGTTGGGACTTACTGCTTTGAGTGAGTGAGTGAGTATGGTTTTACGCCGCTTTTAGCAATATTCCAGCAATATCACGGCCGGGGACACCAGAAATGGGCTTCACACATTGTACCCATGGCGGGAATCGATCACGGGTCTTCGGCGTGACGAGCGAACGCTTTAACCACTAGGCTACCCGACCGCCCCTCTTACTGCTTTGATCTTTGTCGGTGCTAATAAACTGGCTGGCTTCAATTTGCCCTTTGCTATGTCCATTCTTTCACCAATCAGTGCTAATTACCGCCGGCCTCCCGTTTGCCAAGTGTCCATTATCTATTACTTATCTATGATACTTAAGTACTGGCTTCCATACTGTCCTCATAATAAAGAAGTTGACATCCATATATTCCCTTCCTTATATATATTAGTTCTCTTACATCAACATTTTCAATAATATCAACCTTTATTAACTTCAACGTATATCATTATGACTATTGACTATAGATATATTATTCTGCCATGACATTTTAGAATTCTGATTTCTGATTGGTCACTGATTGAATGAACGTTAGACCATGGTCTTGCTGAATCAACGTTAGACCATGGTCTTGCTCAATCAACGTTAGACCATGGTCTTGCTGATGACTCGATACCTCGAAAGAATTTATTCAGAAGCATTTCTTTCGCAAACCCGCGCGTTCGACCATTTCAGATACTGGTCATACGTATTTTAAACGTTGCTTAATAACGTGTTTCGGTTCCTACATATACTGTAGAAATATTTGTTTATGCGGACAACTTGACGAACAAATACTTTCACTGAATTTGCCCTTTCAACCTACTCCTACAGAAAAAAGGCTTAACCGATGACAAATCACTGATCATTTCAGACATAATCAAAGAGTTCGTCTATGTTTTGTCATTGTGTCATCATGGAATGTTGATAATCCCAGTGTTCAATTTACAGGCTATCCTTCCGAGTTCTTTTTCGAATTAATTTAACAGGTATCGAATCTACGTTCGACACTCTAAATTGGAAAAAAAATACCAGTAGGTTCATCTTCTCGAGATCACGTACGTCAGCCATGATCGTGGCTTATGATCTGTATCAACCAGCGCTGACTGTACTCTGTTCTCTGGTTGCAAAGGTTGAACTTAGTGTCTTGTTAGAACATGTCAAGAATGCAAATGCCAGATTGATGGCGAGGTTTCATATATCGGACGTTTTTACCCCCAGAATGTTCATCTAAATTATTTTCATGGTTTTAGCCATTGCGACTAAAGATTGTCCTGGGGTGATTTAATTTCATATGCTGACAACTGTTTAACCCATTTGGGGTTGGTGTATATCTAAGACGAGGAATTGTTTGAACACTGAGTCCGTGACAGTTAGCAGTGTTTTATATGATATATCGGAGATAGCACTGTTTGGATAAGGCGATGATGTGAGTGAGTGAGTGAGTGAGTGAGTGAGTGAGTGAGTGAGTGAGTGAGTGAGTGAGTGAGTGAGTGAGTGAGTGAGTGAGTGAGTGAGTGAGTGAGTGAGTGAGTGAGTGAGTGAGTGAGTGAGTGAGTGAGTGAGTGAGTGAGTGAGTGAGTGAGTGAGTGAGTGAGTGAGTGAGTGAGTGAGTGAGTGAGTGAGTGAGTGAGTGAGTGAGTGAGTGAGTGAGTGAGTGAGTGAGTGAGTGAGTGAGTGAGTGAGTGAGTGAGTGAGTGAGTGAGTGAGTGAGTGAGTGAGTGAGTGAGTGAGTGAGTGAGTGAGTGAGTGAGTGAGTGAGTGAGTGAGTGAGTGAGTGAGTGAGTGAGTGAGTGAGTGAGTGAGTGAGTGAGTGAGTGAGTGAGTGAGTGAGTGAGTGAGTGAGTGAGTGAGTGAGTGAGTGAGTGAGTGAGTGAGTGAGTGAGTGAGTGAGTGAGTGAGTGAGTGAGTGAGTGAGTGAGTGAGTGAGTGAGTGAGTGAGTGAGTGAGTGAGTGAGTGAGTGAGTGAGTGAGTGAGTGAGTGAGTGAGTGAGTGAGTGAGTGAGTGAGTGAGTGAGTGAGGTTTTACGCCGCTTTTAGCAATATCACGGCGGGGGACACCAGAAATTGGCTTCACCCATTTTACCCATGTCGGGAATCGAACCCGGGTCTTCGGCGTGACGAGCGAACGCTTTAACCACTAAGCTACCCGACCGCCCCGCGATGATGAAACGTATTTACCTGCTGAATCCTATGTAGTATCATATACTCATTGATCTGACCACATTGATAAAACAGCGACAAAAGCCTTTCCATATTGATAAGACATCTCTACTAAAAGCTGAGTCGATTGTACGATTCCGACCATGTCATGTGCATGTGTTTATGAATCACTATCAAATAGTGATGACACCAGGTGTTCGCGAAAGGTGAGCGTATCGTGCCCGCCTGTGGCACCTGTCACAAACACATGCACTGGCAAGTCAATTGTACACCTTAAAGTAACATATTCAAGGAACTTATACACTGACAAGTACACTTGATGGGGACTTGACACCCAGAATGCAACAGTAATCCTCAGATGTTCTGAATCCTGAAGTGTCTTGGCAACAGACACAAAGGTATATCATTGTTGTGTGTATTTTCAAAGCAACGTTTTAAGGACAGACTTTGGCAACTTGAGACCATTCGATGCCACAGATCCGGCAAGAGCATGGGTCAGACTGAACCAGCATAAATAACAAACAGGTTGTATCACTTTGCTTGCAAAGCACATTTATTGGACGAGACAATCAGAGACGACGCGAACACAAACACCCACAACGAAGGTGTTGACATACAGACAGCGACGAGGACAGACAGACTGACAGGCAGAGACAGATCATTGCGATGGTATCAGGTCACTTCATGACTTGAGCAACAGATTACAATGTTTTGATTGAGTACAGTGTATTGCATTGAGCAGATTAAACATCGACATTGACTGGTGAGAGTTCCAAAGGAGTTGACCTTTTATTTTTATTTCATAAAAGTGAGTGATACTTTGCGTCGTTGATCAATTGGCGACGGTCAACCGGCACCATTGTCGCTTTGCGAAATCATTCCAAATCCTTCATTTATGTAGTTTTCTAAACAGGTTAATTTTTAAAATGCTTGTTTGTTGCAGCTCATTAAATACACTGTACCCAGTTGGTACCAACACGCAGCTCAAACACAAATGACCTTCATGTTAAGTTCAAGGTCGTGGGCGGTCTGGATGGTTTCATCACTAGCTGCTGAGACAGGTGACTTGCTGGATGACTTGGTAGCGCGCACTGACGGGGAGTGCGGCCACCTTGGCGTATTCGCGTCTGTTGATGAGTCGGCGGATCGCCTTGGCTTCCCTGCTGCGTTTCGGCACACAGTGGAAGCCAATATCTGCGGGACTGCGTTGTCCTACTCTGCACGACCTGGGGCAACGCTTGACGAGGGTGGTGGAGTAACAGATCTCACCCTCCGTCTTGCGGTATTTGACGATTGGAGCCTCCACCGGTGCGCAGGCTGATTCTGTAATGAAATGCACATGATGATTGTGTTTGTTTGTTTGTTGACGCCTGGTGTCATCACTGATTTCCATTGATCCATTCATATACGACCCGTGAAGATTCCGGGATAGAATAGGTCTTCAGCAACCCATGCTTGCCGTAAAAGGCGACTATGCTCGTCGTAAAAGGCGACTAACGGGATCGGGTGGTCATGCTCGCTGAGTTGGTTGCGTGGATCGATGCTCATTATATTAATCACTGGATTGTCTGGTCTAGACTCGATTATTTACAGACCGCCGTCAGGTAGCTGGAATATTGCTGAGAGCGGCGTTAAACAACAAATCAACCAACCAACCAACCATTCATATACTTTTCACCACTAGTTGCCTTTTACGCCCAATAGGATCTCTTTTCGGCAAATAATCGAGATTATTCTCTAGCGTTGACGTCTTGCATGTTTCTTGCGTCGTTTAACGCCTCTCTCAACAACGTTTCACCAATATATCGGCGGCCAGGGCCTAACAATCCAGTGATTGATATTGGGAGAATCGTTCCACGCCTTGGGGACAATATGACACGCAATCTACCAGGTCACCAAGCCTGGTCACCCGATCATTAAGTCGCCTCTACCTACATGCAATGGTTGATGGTGACCAGTTCCTACTCGGCAGACTAGGGTTGGTGAGTGAGTGAATTGGCTGTGACGCCATTTTAAGAGGTATTGCGGGTATATTGCGGAGTTTTGGTCATGTATTCAACATGATAAAAACACACTAAACAAACTCATTTATTTTTTTAGTAAAATAACACGTAAACATAAACTTAAACGAGATCTCTTAGATTATGTTTGACTAATAGACAGATTATATGTTTGTGAGTTTTATAAAAAAAAAAAACCGTATGATTTTTTACGAGGACGTTATTTTAGAAGCAAAGTCTTTCAATTCAAAACTGGGCCGGGCATGAGAAAGTATACACTTGGAAATAGGATTTGACTAAACAATTACAAACGGTATCAAAACGTCAGTAGGCTAAAAAAACAGCCAACCCGAAAAAGCAAACTTATAACCTTCTTCAAATACATTACCACCTGACAACGATTTCGTGGTTCATCTTTAGCCACTATCAAACATGGGTGTATACTTTCTTATACGCGGCACATTAGATAAAGGCTACATCTTACCCATTCTAGTAATGATCTGAGGCAAGTTTGGACGAGGGCAGTTAGCTCCCTTGATAACGTAGCTCGAAATGAAGGGTTCAGGGGAGTTGAAGACAGCTCCGTCAGGTGCCTCGAACTCGTGACGTTGTTGACCGTCCATGTTGCTGCACAAGCCACAAGTCTTCAGTTTGAACAACGGGGATGCCTAGAAGTTTAAAAAAATAAGAAACACATTCAGGCATGATAAAGGAAACTATTTTTTCATTAAAGATTTTGTTTGTTTCTTTGTTGTTTAACGCCGCACTCAGCAATATTCCAGCTATATGACGGCGGTCTGTAAATAATCGATTCTGGACAAGACAATCCAGTGATTGACATCATGAGCATCGATACACGCACTTGGGATTGATGACATGCATCAACCATGTCAGCGAGCCTGACCACCCGATTCCGTTAGTCGCCTCTTACGACAAGCATAGTCGCCTTTTACAGCAAGCATGGGTAGGAAGGCCTATTCTAACCCAGATCTTCACGGGTCTTTAATTTAAGAATTCATATTGGTTAATATATTTGTTTTTTAAAGACCAGTTTTAACCTCTATTACTCGTCTTTACAAACAGAGGTTTATTTATATATCTTAGGATTATTTTCAAACAATTTAAACTTTTCGTTCAAAAACGGTTTACTTCATCATTTCTTATTTCATAAGTATGTGGAGAAAGGATAAGGAAATATTTCATATGTCTACGTCTTCATATATTGACGTTAAATCTACGGGGTACAGATGTATTCTTATGCTCTTTTAAACAAAGGTTATAGGAGATGTATAGCCAAAACTGGCATGATAGTATATCTTCATCACGTCTCCTCAGCCATTACAAGGATATCAAGTCTGCTGTAGAACAAGAGAAGTAGATAAGTATGTTAGATGATAAACCGCTTGTTGGGGCATTATGTAAATTCAGTGTCATTACACAATTTCAGTGTAAACTTTAGACGTAGATGTGAAAAAAAGGGACGTTGAAATGGGTAGCTGTGAAAACTGCAAATTAGGAGAAATTGAGGATGAATTTCATGTTTTATTAGTATGTGATAAGTGTGAACATCTTAGAGAAAAGAATATTCCGATGTTTAACAATAGGCATAAAAACAATATGTTAATGATCAGTCTTACAAACTCCAAGAACTCTGTTATACGCTCGTTGGCCATATTGTTGAAAGATATATTCTCTGTCAGTTTTTTTATATACCATGTATATCACGTGACTAAACAAATGAAACTGAAAATGTAACAGTACAATGGCCTTAAATACCGAATGAAATATCTATCTGTAAAGATAAGAACATATTACATAACAATAATGACACATTTCATACGTTTCATCATTTCTTATACCGTGAGGATACATAACTTCAAGCTTATAAAATGTTCATGTTTTATTATAGCTCGCCATGTAGACACCATTTATCGACCCTGTTGCTGTAACGGTCAATATTGACAAATATGTGTTTTACGCCGCTTTTAGCAATATTCCAGCAATATCACGGCGGGGGACACCAGAAATGGGCTTCACACATTGTACCCATGTCGGGAATCGAACCCGGCTCTTCGGCGTGACGAGCAAACGCTTTAACCACTAGGCTACCCGACCGCCCCCATTATCTGGATACATGGATATGAGGTGATTTTGATGATTATTCATTAAGTCGTAATTGGTCATAAAAGGGAAACAAAACTCGTGGCCATTTCATATCAAGTTTATGTCCCTCTTGAACTTATGTCAGGTAAAATATATTCCACATGGAACATAAGCTTGATACGAAATTGGAACGAGTTTAATATTCTATAAAGTATGTAATCAAGGAAAATATTACATTGTCCGAACTGCCAAGTGAGTACTTTTGTGTTCAAGATGTCATACAATATGTGCAAGTATATTGGTATTGTTTAAAGTGGATAAATGGGTTTATAATTACAAGAGTATACACACCTTGACGGAGATGAAGTTGCCGTCGGTGGTGATTTGGATTCCAAGAAGTGGCAGCTCAATGTTGTAGAAGTGTTCAAGAGTAACCTTCGCAGCAACAGCGGGCCTGATAACAAAAGGGGGAGACTTAGTCGTTATCTAAGACATCTGGGCACCAGGCGTGCCATCTTCCCGAGGCTACAGCGTCTACTCGCCTCATTATCAAAGTCTTGTTTCCACCCTTGCAACATCAAGCCCACTTTCCTGTGCTAAATATGATTGGGCTATCGTATGGTTGTCGCCATCTTTGTGAAGCTGTACGAGATAAGAACAGCGATCTGATTGGCTATCGCGTTTTCATTACAAGGGGAACAACTCGTGATATACGCGAGGTGGCGCCAGGGTCGAGCCAAGAAAAGTGGCCTTGATGTGGCAAGGGCATTCGTCACCACTCGCCCCTTTCCGTAACCTGCAAGAAGACTCGTCCCCCTATCGATAAATGTTATGTCCGAAAATACGACAAACCAATCAGAATGCGCGTATGATTTCAAGTTCTTCGTCAAAGAATCCCTCAGAAATAATTTTTGATTTTACATATGTCCTGCATCTAAAAATATACCTAAGATACAGTTAAATGTTTCAATCATACTTTATAATTCCGCACGTCCCTAAGTGCTTTAAATTGCATCTGAAATATATGTCACATATGGGGAAATATATGCGAGCCATTTCGCAACAAACTGACAATTGTTTTAGGTCTGCCCGTTTGCGCTAAGACGGAACCCGGTCGCAAAAAATGGCCACGAGAGGGGCACGAGTTGCTATTCGGCTTGTCCCGGAATAACACGAGTCGGTCACGAATGGTGGCAAGGGTAGAAACTAGGCTTAGATATAGGCTAGTGGACACGCTTGCCTCGGGAAGATGCCTGACAGCAGGCATTATAAACCTCCAGTTACGTCATCCTATTGTTCTCCAGTCGGAATAAATCTCGTATATAGGCATGTGTCAATCTCCCCTCGATTTTATATAATATCCCGGAATATGTGCTATATAATATGTTATAAGATCCCGAGGATATTTTATCAATACATCTTCCGTTTATATTGTAACACACTGTATCAATGTTTCTCGCGAGAAATTTGTTTTGCATTTGAAGAAAATGTAATGAAATGTAAAATGAATGACAAATGGGTTTTTTTATATTCCCCAGGATCGAACACACGCAACCAAGCTCTGATGAATCACAATGCTTTTTAAGAATGTCCTTTTGAAGTACCGTACGCCAGCAACAGAGATTTTACGCCCGTTTCCTAGAGGACGTAGAAAGTATGTTTGAAACATAAAAATGTTGATAAAAAAAATTTCAGTTTCCTTTTTTTCTTTTTTTTCTTTATAAATTAGATACCCTGACGTGCTTTATCCTACACATACAACACCTGACACTCGGAGATACTACACTCCATATCCGAGAACACCACGCCTGACTCCCGGAAATACTATGCCTAACACCCGGTAATACCACGCCTGACACCCGGTAATACCCCGCCTAACACCCGAGAATACCACGCCTGACACCCGGTAATACCACGCCTGACTCCCGGAAATACTATGCCTAACACCCGGTAATACCACGCCTGACACCCGGAAATACTATGCCTAACACCCGGTAATACCAGGCCTGACGACCGGTAATACCACGCCTGACTCCCGGAAATACTATGCCTAACACCCGGTAATACCACGCCTGACACCCGGAAATACTATGCCTAACACCCGGTAATACCAGGCCTGACGACCGGTAATACCACGCCTAACACCCGGTAATACCACGCCTGACTCCCGGAAATACTATGCCTAACACCCGGTAATACCACACCTGACTCCCGGAAATACTATGCCTAACACCCGGTAATACCACGCCTAACACCCGGTAATACCACGCCTAACACCCGGTAATACCACGCCTAACACCCGGTAATACCACGCCTGACTCCCGGAAATACTATGCCTAACACCCGGTAATACCACACCTGACTCCCGGAAATACTATGCCTAAAACCCGGTAATACCACGCCTAACACCCGGTAATACCACGCCTAACATCCAGTGATACCACGCCTAACTCCCGGAAATACTATGCCTAACACCAGGTAATACCACGCCTAACACCCGAGAATACCACGCCTAACACCCGGTAATACCCCGCCTGACACCCGGTAATACCACGCCTAACACCCGAGAATACCACGCCTAACAACCGGTAATACCACGCCTAACACCCGGTAATACTACGCCTAACACCCGGTAGTACTACGCCTAACACCCGGTAATACCACGCCTGACACCCGGTAATACTACGCCTAACACCCGGTAGTACTACGCCTAACACCCGGTAATACCACGCCTGACACCCGGTAATACCACGCCTAACACCCGAGAATACCACGCCTAACACCCGGTAAATACCACGCCTAACACCCGGTAATACTACGCCTAACACCCGGTAATACCACGCCTGACACCCGGTAATACTACGCCTAACACCCGGTAGTACCACGCCTGACACCCGGTAATACTACGCCTTACACCCGGTAATACTACGCCTAACACCCGGTAGTACCACGCCTGACACCCGGTAATACTACGCCTAACACCCGGTAATACTACGCCTAACACCCGGTAATACTACGCCTAACACCCGGTAAAACTACGCCTGACACCCGGTAATACTACGCCTAACACCCGGTAGTACCACGCCTGACACCCGGTAATACTACGCCTAACACCCGGTAATACCACGCCTAACACCCGGTAATACTACGCCTAACACCCGGTAATACTACGCCTAACACCCGGTAGTACTACGCCTGACAACCGGTAATACCACGCCTGACACCCGGTAATACTACGCCTAACACCCGGTAGTACTACGCCTAACACCCGGTAATACCACGCCTAACAACCGGTAATACCACGCCTGACACCCGGTAATACCACGCCTAACACCCGGTAATAACACGCCTAACACCCGGTAATACCACGCCTGACACCCGGTAATACCACGCCTAACACCCGAGAATACCACGCCTAACACCCGGTAATACCACGCCTAACACCCGGTAATACTACGCCTAACACCCGGTAATACCACGCCTGACACCCGGTAATACTACGCCTAACACCCGGTAGTACTACGCCTAACACCCGGTAATACCACGCCTGACACCCGGCGACATCACACAAGACACCCGTAGATTTCCCACATGACGCCCAGAAACACTAAGCCGGATACTACCGTTCACACCCATAGTTATAGCCTTGCTCCAAGGCTGTACTGATAGAAAAGTCCATGGATGTGTAGTAATTCTAACCTCCTAATAGAAAAGTCTAGAGATGTGGACAGTAAGGACTCCAGTCTCTTATAGGGATATTATTTACATAATCTAGAACTTATGATTTTAACTAATAATGATTGCTAATAGACTTGTGCAAGTCTACCACAGTTACTTCGCCAGACCGCAAGGAGATCCCAAGGGCTCATTCGTCACCACTCGCCCCTTTCCGTAACACGAGTTGGTCACGAATGCCAAAGGGCGATATGCTGTGTGACCGCTACTGTGCACTCACTCTCCATAGCTGACCGTCCTCTCAAGGACGTAGGGCGTAGTGCGGGTGACGGTGATGGGGTCTCCGTTGACACTGAGAGTCGCGCCGGTTGTAGTGGCGGCCATTCGGATCTTCTTACCCTCGGCAATAATCTCCAGGATCTGTGCACAGAGCATTTTTCTTTAAACATCATTCAGGCAAAACACACATATACACTCAATGAATTGGTTGTGAGGTAGCAGACGAGCCTTATTCGTAGCGTGTTCAATTTGAAAAGGACTGCAGTTGATGCCTGCATAGGAGATGCGCATCAACCCGAGGCAAGAGAGTTAACTGACTATAAAAGCCCAGTTTCCAATTGAAACGTCTTTTTGAACGTCAGATAAATGTCGGATAAATTAACTTGCAGCTTGAACATGAAATGTTCCTCTCTGTCAATAATCTTATCAGTCACAGGAAGAGTGTGACGTCGGTACAAGAAGATGAACCATTTACATTCCACGTTTGGAAGATCCCGGATAGAATAGGTCTTCAGCAACCCATGCTTGCTGTTAAGGCGACTATGCTTGTCGTAAGAGGCGACTAACGGGATCGGATGGTCAGGCTCGCTGACTTGGTTGATGCATGTCATCTTATCCCAATCGTGTGAATCAATACTCATGATGTCAATCACTGGATTGTCTTGTCCAGAATCGATTATTTACAGACCGCCGTCATATAGCTGGAATATTGCTGAGTGCGGCGTTAAACAGCAAACAAAAAAACAACCAAAACAGTCCACGTTTGGGTCAAAGGTGAAGGGTGTGTGTGAGATTTCTAAGGTTTTTTTATACATGTCGAGGACACTGACTCCATAAAGTGCACTTCAATAAAGACGCGAATGAAAGTTGGTATGTTAAAACACCGCTTTGAACAGTAGATCAGTCCTGTCGAGGCGTGTCAGTTTACAATAGGAGGAGAGAAGGTGACGAAAGCCGTACACGAGCATAGGTTTAATGTCGATAAAAAATTGGATCATTATCAGGACGAATTTGGGATTTAAGCTCACGACCAACGGGACTAGTTGCCGCAACGGAACTAACGAATGTAATTATAAACCATATACAGTATAAATCATAAGTCACCCAAAACGAAGTTCACTATTCAAAGCTGACACGTGCAAATGTTTACTGCTGTGGGATTGCACTGAGAATCCAGACTCTTACGAATCTACCTTTAGGCATTCGTCACCACTCGCCCCTTTCCGTAACCTGCAAGAAGACTCGTCCCCCTATCGATGAATGTTATGTGCGAAAATACGACAAACGAATCAGAATGCGCGTATGATTTCAAGTTCTTCGTCAAAGAATCCCTCAGAAATAATTTTTGATTATACATATGTCTTGCATCTAAAAATATATCAAAGACACAGTTAAATGTGTTCAATCATACTCTATAATTCCGCATGTCCAGATGTGCTTTAAATTGCATTTGAAATATATATATAATATATAGGGAAATATATGTGAATCAGTTGACAATTGCGCTAAGACGGAACCCGGTCGCAAAAATGGCCACGAGAGGGGCACGAATTGCTATTCGGCTTGTCCCGGAATAACACGAGTTGGTCACGAATCTACCTTTAGGCTGTAATCGGCAGTGGTGGTGCTCATTGTGATCGCAAAAGTCTTAGCAGGCGAGCAGTCCATGGCCAGGACGGCGGGGCAGGTGCCTATGTTGGGGAGCGTGTACTCAACACCATCGAACGTGCGAACAGTCTTGAAGAAAGCCTTGCAGGTAGCTGAAATGAAATTCTGGTTTAAACGACGCTTGGAACATTAGTTCAATCATATCCAGGCCACTTTAATGTACAGTGGCGTATAAAATGCAAGTGATTTAGACTGTTATATATATTATATATTACAGTTTGCTCTTCTTTCATTCATGTGTTATAGTTTTATGGTTTCTGGTTAATTTACAGGTTTGCCGCCGTCTGCTAGTGTCGAACTTGTGGATTAGTTGGTTCGACATTGTTTTGCTGTTGAGCATGCTGTTAAGCATGTCTGTTTTCATCACACTAATCAAACTGTTCTGCACTTATAATGTGTTATGTCCAGAAGGTAGTAGGGATCTTTGTTTCAGATGTCTTGTACGAGCCTGTCTGTGTCTGGTCTGTGTTGAAAAAGCGATATAAGTGATTAAGAAAAGAACGTACTGCAACATTTTCATTTATATTTATATTCCCCATGCTACGATGTACAAGGAAAACCAACCCTTTGTGAGACTGTAATCGACGTTCGCCAGTTAGTGAACCCACGAGGTCGAATCTAATGCTGGCAATTCAGGGAGTGAGTGAGTATGGTTAAAACCGCTTTTAGCAATATTCCAGCAATATCACGGCGGGGGATACCAGAAATGGGCTTCACACATTGTACCCATGTTAGGAATCGAACCCGGGTCTTCGGCGTGACGAGCGAACGCTTTAACCACAAGGCTACCCGACCGCCCCTGCAATTCAGGGACAATACTCTTGACGAATCTGGGATTCGAACCCTTGCCCTCTGTACATACTGATGTGATCAGTACAATACCTCACCCCGTTTGAATTCCGGGTTAAAATGGGTCCCCAGTAGCCTATGCTATCGTAAGACTGACCAGTAAGCCTCGTTCTCAGGCGCCTTGTAATCAGTCACATGACCCACTGCACAATCCGGCGTAGTGATGACGTAGTACACCACTATCAAGGGCTTATTTGCGTATCAGGTGACCAGACCTTTCTATTGTTTGTAAACAAACGTGATTACTCTGCAATCAGAGCAGACTTGCCTAACGGAAAACTTCAATGATTGTTTTGCATAGTTATACAGATATCTCACTACAACAGCAACAGTGATGGTAATGTATCTCTATACATCAATGTTGTCGTATCGCGAGATCTCGGAAGGGCTTCCATGACCGGACGTGGAACCGTACAACCAATGTAAACAAAGGATAAATACGCAAATGGAATTTTGTTTCAAGTTTTAGGATATTTTCTTAATAAAAAGATAACCAGTTTGTGACATATGTTTATCTAATTGTGTACAAACGGGTGAAATAAATGTGATTTGTTGAATAGACAGTGTAAGATGTGACGAATCGTCACATCTTGTTAGCCTGTGGCAGAGGTACCAGGTTGATCGCAAGGAACTCTGGGTAGGAGAGTGGTGAAGCTGTTGATTAAAGCAAAGGGAGGTAATGCTGCCGATGTGGAGTGTGCATTTTTCTCTTATTATACTTCTGACCTCCATTTTTTGGTTCAATTCAGCGGGCAATATTAGACTGCATCAGGAAAATTTTATACAGTGTAGAAATGAAATGTATACTTGCATTCTGTTTTGACTTCTAAACCATTTTAACAGCTTTCCATTTTTGTCTGATCTGGGTTTAAATGGATTGAGTGTTCAAGTTTGGAGGAGATCGTTGCTCATAATATCAAAAACTGGATTCTCTTGTCCAGACTGAATTATGTACAGGCCGCCTGATATAGCTGGCATGTTGCGTAAAACAAACAAAAATAACCTACTTGGAAGATAGGGTCCGAGGTACGGCGCCAGCATCAACCGTCTCTGCGTCGCTGGTCGTGTCATGGCGACGGGGATGGTGAGGATGTCGGTCACGGGAGTCCAGATTCCGTACAGAGCCGTGGTGGCGTTAGGCGTCATGATGAACCAGTCACCCTGCCACACAAGTCATCCTTTACTGGTGCTAGATGAAGGCTAGCTGGTTGTATATACCGAGCGTTCACAGGTACAAATAGTAATTCATTTGAAATAGCAACAGCAAAGTAGAGGGCGACTCAGGCAGCGAATTTTCAATTTGTTGTAGCCAGAATATGTTTGTAGCATTTGACTAGCTCGGTTCACACTTCTGTAACATTTATTGGAGGGATCTTTTGTCTCTATTGGTTATTCCTTCCATGGTAAGTTATGTCGTAGTACATTAAGCGGGTGTGCTAATTATGTGAATAGAAGCACATTACAATCAAATTTCTCATTGTGGGAATGTCAATTTCCTGAACAGTAACACTGTAAAGTTACTAACTGTGGGATGGTCAATTCCCTTGTACTCCTTGCGTGATTGTTAATCCAATCAATAGTAGCAGGGTGAAGTTAGTCGGGTTGGGATTGCCATTCCCTTGATAATAAGAGTAAAGTTACCCTCTGTGGGATTGTCCATTGTCTTAATAATAACATGGTAATATTAGTCATGTATTGTCATTCCATTGATAGTAACAGTAAAGTTAATCTCTGCGAGATTATCCATTGTCTTAATAATAACATGGTAATATTAGTCATGTATTGTCATTCCATTGATAGTAACACAGTAAAGTTACTCTCTGCGAGATTATCCATTGTCTTAATAATAACATGGTAATATTAGTCATGTATTGTCATTCCATTGATAGTAACACAGTAAAGTTACTCTCTGCGAGATGTTACTCACTGATTGATAATTCGCGTAATAGTGACATAGGAAAGTTATTCACTGTGGGATTGTCAATTCCCTTAATAGTAACACAGAAAAGTTACTCACTGCGGGATTGTTAATTCTTGCTTCGTTCATGACGTGGATCAGACCGGGTTTCCTCTCCACAGCGGGTCGGGTAGCAGAGTTCCAGTAATGATATGCCGTGAAGAAGTGAGTCAGTTTATGTAGAGTCATATCCGCCCACTCCGTGACGTCCTCCTGGAAATAAGAGTAAGTGAGTGAGTCAAGGCTTTACGCCGGATCAGAAGTTTTAAGCTATGTTTGTTTGTTTGTGGTTTAACGCCGCACTCAGCAATATCCCAGCTGTATGACGGCGTTCTGGTAATAATCGAGGCTGGACCAGAAAATCCAGTGCTTGACATTCATGAGCATCGATCCAAACAATTGGGATGCGATGACATGCTTCAACCAAGTCAGCGAGCCTGACCACCCGATCCCATTAGTCGCCTCTTACGACAAGCATGGTCGCCTTTTACGGCAAGCATGGGTTGCTGAAGACCTATATTTTTAATCTTCACCGGTCTTTTATGGCATGAGATAATCATGTATGCAATGAAAAACTGTCACCACATGTAGAACGTCAACGCCAGAGTAAAATCAGACTCGATTATCTGCCCAAACAGATTCCATTGGGCTTAAAAGGCAAAATAATGGATCACAGAACATCGGTGATGACCAGGTAAGCATGTCTGCTTACAGAAAGTACAATGCAATTAGCAGCATGATATCACACTTAATGAGGAAAAACCAGTTCAGTACTATCAAAATTAAAATAATAATATGTATCTATGAAGCAGTAAATTCCGGGTTATAGGCAGCCATCAACAACAGTTAGACCACATACATGGAGGTGATGGGAGTAGGAGTTCAGACATACCCAGGCTGGATATGTATGCATGGCGTTTGATATCAATAGATTCTTGGTGGTATTCTGTTTATATCAAGTAGCAGTTAATGATTGCCAAAATACACATAGATCAAGTCTCTGCTTCACCAAGCCATTAGTTTCACAATCTAGACCTTGGCAGAACTGGTCACCAGATTTCTGAGCATAGCTCCCCTTCAATGGAAACTAAGCCAAAGAATTCCCATCGTCATTGTTTGTACTGACAATGTAAATAGTAGCCACGTAAAATTGAGAATTTGTTATGTAATCAGACTATTTTAGATATTGCTTGAATGAAATAGATAATAAAACCAGAATTGTCAGACAAAGTGGTTTTTTGAATGAACTGATCCAAAAGAGCTACATCTACAAATGAACACGACCTTAGTCCCCCTTTAAACGTTTCCGGGATATGATTAACTGTTTATCTCCCCCACACACATTACCCCACAAAATGACCCAGGAAAAGCACGCACTGGGTTATACTCTGCAATGATGTGTCTATGGTGGAGTGAGTTCAGAAGGTGGTAGATGGGGTGTTCTGGCACGTCCTGAATCACGTCCGCTTCTTCACGGGCAATGGCCATCTCTACTCCTTCGTCCCTGACCAGAGGGCATAATTGTTGGCTCTCAAATATCAGCTGCTCTATACTCTTGCTTGCATACAGCTGAAACGTTGACATCGGGTGTTGCAATTAAAACTTGTATAGTTCAATACGTTAAACTGATGTTAAATATATTTTATTTATATACATTCATGACTTTAAAAGGGGTATTATTTCCTGTAAACTGTTATGCTATTGCAAAGTAGATTTACTATGACAATTAATTTGCCAATAATCAACCACATGACGACTGAACACATAATTTACTTTTTAGAGGCCATTCAAAACCGAATGCAACTTTCTGTATGGTTGCCTGACGCAATCCAGGTTGGTATTTTTTCAATATATCTCGCAAAGCTGAACTCACAAGTGATCATTCAATTGTCATTAAACACACTAAACTTTTGAACAATGATTAACGAGTGAGTGAGTTTGATTTTACGCCGCTTTTAGCAATATTCCAGCGATATCACGGCGGGGGACACCAGAAATGGGCTTCACACATTGTACCCATGTCGGGAAACGAACCCGGGTCTTCGGCGTGACGAGCGAACGCTTTAACCATTAGGCTACCCGACCGCCCCCAATGATAAACGAAGAACTGCAATAGAAGAGAGGAATCTCTTAACAAGATAAATTCATTCTAACCAATTGTAAGATATTTTTCAAATGTGTTTGGTACCTTCATAATGATCGTCCTTGGTGTCCTGCCAATGTTGCCAAACGTTATGTTGCAGTAGCCAGTGATGGCAAGAGGAAGGTAATTCGATGCCATGTTGGTTATGGGGTTAATTGGCATAGATGGAATACCTCCACCGGTCTTGAGGGCTGGTATGGGCTTCACGTCGCTCATTTCAACACTACCAATCATGACAACTCTGGCCAGCTCTCCCTGGAGGTCCTCCAGCGCAAAGTTGATAGCCACTGCGTTATCCAGTTCCGTCGCTGCAGATGTCACTAGCTCTTTCAACCTTTTCAGGACCTCTTGTTGAACAGTGATCACATGGGCAAACATAGGACTAAGATGTCCAAGAGGAAGACCCCACAATTGGATCCAGTCAATCTTGCCCTGGATACCTCTACATGTATTAAGTATTGTCTCCATCTTCGGTTGTATGCTCGTCATGGCCGCCTGTTTGGTAGCTGCAGCCAAGCGATCTATTTCAATCTTCATTTCTCCTTGCTTCTGAGATGTTACGCTAATTGCCATCTCCATCATAGCAGCGGACATTGGCATGGCACCTGTGACCTCTGGTTGGGACGCCGTACTCCAGATCTTTTCAAAAGCAGTTGTTGTTTTAATTTCCAATGATTCAACAGTGAGTAGGACAGCATCGCATTTCCTTATAATATCAATGCTCCTTGCAATCTCCGAGCTGTAGAAAAGATTGGTTTTGACGTATACTTTCAATTCCCTTACAACGCTCTTCAGCTGGTAAATGGCAAATGTGGCCTTCTCAAAGATGCTGATGGTTGGTTCAATATTCGTCGAAATCAGTTTTTCCGCAATTATTTCCACTTTGGTAGCCACTGCCTCAGCAAAGTCAATCACACCGTCAGCGATCGAGAAAACTTGTTCTGGAACTTCCAGAGAATTGGAGAAAGGTGTGTACATGCTCATACCGCTAACTCTGTTCATCTCGAAACCAAGTGCCAGCTGAACCATTTGGAGTGTCTTCACAGCTGCCAAATCACCCTCAGCGAGGACAGGAGTTAATGCATAGAGCTCGTACTGGAACTTCACCAGAACGGCAGATGTGATTGTCAACGCTGATACTTGGGCTTTCAGGGCACGCATGACATGGCTGAACTGGCTTTCGTTTGTTGGAGATGGTATCACTTCCGCATTCATGACGAGAATGTCCAGTGCATGGTACACCATAGTATGTTGAACGGCAAGTTTGGTAAGAACTGGAACAATATTGAGATCAATGGTTTCAGATGTTTTAAGAACAGTCTCAAGTACGGGAATGGTTTCCTTTGCCATACCAACCACATCAACTACAGGTTGCAATGATGGGAACGATGTAACTTGTCCAGTTGCTTTGATAGTCTTCAGAACACTAAATTGAGCCTCACTTATTCTTTCCAACTTTGGCCATAGTTTTGCCAAAGTTACCTCCATAGTTTCGGGTGGGGGAGGAATCTTTGACAGAATGGCTGCATGTTGGATTATTTGTTCATCGAGGTTTGTGATCAGCTGCAAGCCCTTAGAGTATAATGTCTCAGCTTCAGGTACAATGGCCATCTTTGCTGCTCTTGAACAAACGCTCGTGATTATTACAAGGACTGCATAGTGTTCAGTGAGGCAATACTCTAGCATAGGGACAACAAGAGATGATGCAGGGGGATCCTGTGCAATTGCCTGAAGCTTCTGGATGATTGACAGTTGGATCTTCTCTGTTTCTGCAAGTTTTGCAACAATGGTGTCAACATGCTTAAGGATAAAGATGGGATCGACAGCCCTTTGCAATACGTCTCCTGCCCATTCCATAAGTACAACAATGTTTCTCCATTCAGGGAGCAGGGCACGGACCTCAGTTGCGTTCACCCTGGCAAAGAGCTGGAATGCAAGCTTCCTCAAAATCACCTCTGGTTTGGGGGTTCCAGTAAGATGTTGTATCCTCCTATTAAGCATGGTCACAACAGTCTGGTTGAGTTGTGCTAGCACAGGGCGATGGCTCATAAAACGAGTCATGAACTGGAGGTCGTGCTGTATTTGAGTGTGATAGCTTGGGTCCAGGAGCATCTTGGGCTCGATCAGGCGATTCGGGTACTGCATCATTACCTGCGTGATCATCTGGAACCGAAGATATTGAATGGGAAATGTACTAACATTAAATAAAGGTAGCAAACCTACATTTTAATTACGTTTATATTGTGAACAAAAAATTAGATTCACCAGTCGTCACCTTATAAGGAATGCGTTTATATATATAATTTAGGTTATTTGAATTTCAAGAAACGTTTTTCGATATAATCTGCAACTGGCCGATGATTCACTGTGATTCACAATTACCCTCTTCTGAGGTTCTTTAAACGTGTTTCAAAGTATTGTATGCTCAAACAAAGTGGCTCTGGAGAAGTGGTTGATCAGGTAAATCATTTTCTGTGTCATGGTAAGTGTGTGCTTTTATGTAGGGAATGATCTGTTCAGCCCTATTCTAGCCAATACGGGGCACAATATATAACATCTTTGAATATTGTATCCATGTCAAGATTTCAACCGGTACATCGGCGTGTAGAACCAACGCTACTCCTGATAAGTAAAACTGTTAACTTTTAAGAACTGAAGTTGCTAAGTTAAGACTAAGATTTCGTAAGCTTTTGTATATAAATGGTATCGTTACTTCAAACCCACCTCCCATGGCATGGGGTAAGCTGGTAGTGCCGTTCTAGCAACCCTCATGACAAACTGGTGCATGTGTCCACGATTAATAGACTGCCATAAGGTCTCAAGCTGGACCTTTCGTGGAGTGGTTGGTGAGCTGGCATCGATGGTGGCAATCAGTCCCCACTTGTGCCCAACAGGGCTGAGCCTGACACTATCGCCCAGCTTAGCCTGGAGTTTGGCTTTAAGTTCAGATATGCTGATATCCTTGGTTGCGAGGTCTGGGAAGTCTTCCAGAGAAGCTGCAGCTTCGATGACCTTGGGATCAGTGACATCCTCTTCTGCGCAGGATACATAACAAAGGGTGAGACGGCCAATAGTGCAGTCACAGCTGGAGACGGCAGCATTGGCTGATCCACCAGATGGTTTGATGGGGGTGCCAGCGGCAACCTGTGCCTGGAAGATCACAGCCTCTGGTGGGCTAGGACCGGGCTTCATAAAGACCTGTACAGAAGCTCGTCCAGCTAGGGGGACAGACGGGACGAAGGTACTGCCGTATGGAGATGCACGTTTGACACGTGCGATGATGTTCAGGCCCATTGTGTTGTTGCCGTACTCGACCAAATCCTGTGATAAATGGATGGATAGTGCATTGATTTATTGAAACTGATACAACATCTAAAAAGTAACTGTCAGGTAGACATCATCTGTAGAGTAAACATAACTGTCAGTTAGACATCATCTGAACAGTAAACAGAAGTGTCAGTTAGACACCATCTGAAGAGTAGACAGAAGTGTCAGTTAGACACCATCTGAAGAGTAGACAGAAGTGTCAGACATCATCTGAATAGTAAACAGAAGTGTCAGTTAGACACCATCTGAAGAGTAGACAGAAGTGTCAGACATCATCTGAATAGTAAACAGAAGTGTCAGTTAGACACCATCTGAAGAGTAGACATGAGTGTCAGACATCATCTTAATAGTAAACAGAAGTGTCAGTTAGACACCATCTGAAGAGTAGACAGAAGTGTCAGACATCATCTGAATAGTAAGCAGAAGTGTCAGTTAGACACCATCTGAAGAGTAGAAAGAAGTGTCAGACATCATCTGAATAGTAAACAGAAGTGTCAGTTAGACACCATCTGAAGAGTAGACAGAAGTGTCAGACATCATCTGAATAGTAAACAGAAGTGTCAGTTAGACACCATCTGAAGAGTAAACATGTAATAATAATGTAGTTGGTACAACTTTATAATTCATGAACACATTCATAAACAGTCTATAAGAAACTGATTTGTTTCCATTCCTTTGATTGGGTTCCGGTATACTGAGTTCGGAATATTCTAATATTATGATTTCTGAGAACGTTTTTTTAACATTCTGTGTCTGGGTATTATATATCATATATAATTACCCATCTTTGTCCTCTCTGAGGATGAAACAAGTTATAACAATATTATTATATATTATTATGTATTATATATTATCCACCTCACAAGTTGAATAAACGTTTGTGTCGCTATTTTATTTATTTTTCGAATATATTTGATGCTATACACTTGTAATGAGTATTATATATCCAATATATATCCAACCTCGACTATTCTGGCGCCCTCTGCAACCTCGATTATCTTCTCTTGGTCCACAGGGTTGATGGTTTGGAAGGTCAAGGGGAAGCAATCCAGTTCTACTAGAGGCTCCTCCTGCAAATGACATAACACCAGCTCCTTTAGGTGAGTTGAGGTGAAATTGGGTTTAACGTCGCGTCCAAGATTATTGTACTTATATAGCGACGTGCATGTGTGTGTGTGTGTGTGTGTGTGTGTACTAATCCGGACTGATGCCGATTTATAGTGCTAGCTCACTGAGATACCATGCCGCAGTTTAACATGAATACCCCACTCAGACACAGTATACTGACTCCGAGCCGACCAGTCCTTGTTTTAGCCCCTTAATGCCGAGCGCCAGACAGGGTAACAACAAGTGCTATCTGTTAACGTCTTTTGATATGACGCGGCCGGGCCAGCTCTTTTAAGTGTCAGTGCGTGCGTAAGTGAGGCTGGCTGCTTTACTAGTCCGCACTAATGCCTGTTTTGTAGTGCTACCCCACTGAAAACTTTTTCCACTTCTTGTTTGATCCTCTTAATGCCGAATGCCAGGCAGGGTAACAGGTACCATATTTTAACGTCTTTTGGTTGGACGAGCCCGGCATCGAACCACTCTTCGAACAGATGCTATGTCCAGTAGAAAACGTAGTTTGTGTTTAGCAGGGATACTTGTTAGCAACATTCACAGTATATCCACACAGTGAAGTCTCCCTAGCACTCCATCATACTTTCAGCACAGCTACGATTGGCAGAACGGACGAAACGCTCCCATGAAATGGGATGTGCAAGAGCAACAACTCAACGTGTATAAAATAGTATTATGATTCGACTTGGACTCCAGATCCTAAATGACTCACCTGAATTGGAGGAACAATGGCAGCAGTGATCTTCCTGCTGGCTAGATGTGCGGTTACTCTGCCTTCCAGAGGTGCATTAACTTTGGTTCTGATACGGAAACCAGCCCCGACTCCCGTCATGAAGGCGTGCACGGCGAGATATCCATTCAGCTCCATCACAGCGCTGTCACATAGTATCTACTGTCAGTTTGTCAACGAATCGTGTTCTCTAAGAAAATAGTCCATGCAGGTAACAAAGGTACTGTAAGTCCCCATGGTCCCCAGTATGGTGGCCTACCTTTAGGTAGCTGGTGATATATAGCCCAATTTTACGTTGTATTGTATTGTAGTGTATTGTATGAATTGTCATGTTTTATGGTCATTTACTAGTTTGAAACCTACAGCTGTGATAATCTAGTTCTTTTACTGTCCTTTGTCAGCAGGTTTGTATTCTAAATTGATGTATTGTATAATTTGATATAGTCACTATATGGCTGAAATATTGCCGATGCGACTTATTAACTCACTCACTCACTCTAAGACAATATGTACATAAAACCTCACGTTTATGTAATTATACAAAACTGCTGGGCAAAAGGTGAGGTGAGATGAAATGGGGTTTAACGCCGGGTCAAACATTATTGCGACGTGCATGCACGTGTGCCGCAGTTTAACATGAATACCCCACTCAGACATAGTATGCTGACTCCGAGCCGACCAGACCTTGTTTTAGCCCCTCACTGCGGGGCGCCAGGCAGGGTAACAACAAGTACCATCTTTTAACTCCTTTTTTGTATAATGCGGCCGGGGATCGAACCCCGGACCTTCCGCTGTCCGGGCGGACGCTCTACCACTAGACCACGGAGGCGGTTGCTGACCAAATGAAGTACACCCATGTTTGATGGTGGCGAAAAATGGAAGAAACCAAAAATGGTTATTCGATGGTGATGTATTTGATACGACTATTATAGTTGCGTTTTGGACCTCAGCTTTGCAGTGTTTGAATGACTGTTTTCAGCCTAATAACGTTTTCATACTGTTTTCAAGTGTATACTTTCATACATTCTGCCTTTAAAGTACAAGAAGGTTTTTTCGTTGGCATCTCACCCAACCATGTACCTTTTCGCTGGGTAAAAGGCTTACTTAGATCAGCGTCACTTTACTTAGGAGACACTCCACGTTTATGATACGATTTGTAATACATGTTTTATAATTCAGTGTGGGTCAGGACCATATACCTCGAAACCCTCGGGAGTCAAACCGTACGAGCACGGTCACCCATCAAGCTACTCTCCGCCTGTTCCAGCGTTGCTTAGCTTTGCCTGATTTGTGTCCTCTGCGTTATGCGCATGACCTTTATGAATGGTGTATGAATGTATCATGGTGTAGAATCTGCGCGCCTGGCCACAGGGTATGAACGCATTTCCTTCCCGCCCCCAGTTAGACCACAGATTCTTTTCAACACATACCATTTTATGAATTACACAAAACTTATATTGAAACCATTTAAGCTTATTTACGCTACTGCTCTTCAGTTATTCAACAACCTTCAAATTGACATTCATTGTTGATATGGTTTGCATTCATATTTAATGAAATTGTAATAGGACTACTAATGGTGTCGCACCTCAAAGTCACAATGTGTTACCTTGGTCGAACTTTGAAAATGGCTTTGGCTTCAACAGGCGCGGATTGCCGTCTGCTTTCGAACAGTGCAGGGGTGACCTTGGCGATGACATTGCCCTTGACCTTGATGGCAGCAGTGGCGGCGAGTCTAGCAGACACGGGCATACCCGCCTCCGTTGGGAGAAGAATGTCGGCGTCTCCGAGGAACAGAGACTCGTGGACGTCAACTGGAACCTCGACGCCGGCCTCTGTCTCCTTGTAACTCAAGGACACCTTGCCTGGGAGATGAGTGAGTGAGTTTGGTTTTACGTCGCGTTGAGCGGTATATCACAACAAACAAGCTTGATGTAATTTGAAAGCACGATGCATGTGTTAGGGATTTAGAGCTTTGGTGAAACCCACACAGCGTGGAATGGTGCTCACAAACCTAGAAACCTAATCAGAGAGGAACAGAATTCGGATCCACAATCGTAGGTTTCTGGTACGCCAATGCTACACTGTGAAGTCAATATTCTGCAAAGCGAACTGCGGTTCCCCAGATGAAAGTGTCAATTAATAGAGATCATGTGATCGCCAGTGTGTTTCCGTATCGTAAATATCAAACCGCGTATGAACACAATTTTGAGTAAACCGACAATTTTATCATATAGTGCAGGGGGCACGGGTGGCCCAGTCGTCTGAAGCGACGCGATTCGCTGTGCAGAGTTGCGTCCCTTGGGCACGCCAGAAACCTATGATTGTGGGTTCGAATCCCGGTTCGCCCCGATTATGTTTCTAGGTTTGTCAGCACCATACCCGTGCTCGTGGGTTTCACCGAGGTGGTAAACGTCTGAGACATGCATCACTTCGGGCTTTCCTCCCACATTAAGCTGACACGCCGTGATATAACTGGAATACTGTTAAAAGCGGCGTTAAACCCAACTCACTCACTCGCTCATTTCCATTATCTACTCAAGTATTTACAAACCGCCATGATATTGCTGGACTAATTCAGACTGATGTGTACAACATTCACTCTCTTTTACTTCAATACCCCGATATTGTTGGAATAAAACCTCACTCACTCACTCATTCATTCAAGAATATCACTTTCATCAGCAAGTTCTGGGGGAAATGATTAAGTAATTCATTAAGTGAATTCATATTTGGAAATAAGGCAATATATTGGTAGGAAATATGTACCTGCAGAAGCCAATTTTTCCAAGGCTTCGTCCAGTGAGAAGTATCGGATTTCATGCCCAAACATCTTGACGTAGAGCGAACCGGATGGAGTAGGAAGACGTCTCGGTTTCACGTTCAGCTAAAATGGGAATATTATTTTTAATATTATTTTTACGGTTCAGTAAGCTTAAAAGTGACTACCACAGGAAGTGAGGTAATCATGTGACTTGATATGCTCTTAAAGTATTTTGTTTCTATTTATCAAGTAATAAATCAGATCTGATTAAAGTTTTACGTCAAATAATTGTTGAATGGAAGTCAAAGACGTCACAACAAGATCCAAAAGGATCCCATAAAAGGGTTTCTGTAATTCTGTAAATTATTAAGAATTCAACGCGGCCAACGATCAGGAAATACTAAGTAATCTGTATTTTCTCAACTGATAAGTTTGTTTTTTTAACAAGTTGCAAATTATACATTAATGAAACAATTAAACTTTAGAATTGTCATCTCCCCGAGGCAAGAGAGTTAACAGACTATAAAAGTCCAGTTTCCACCCTTGCCGGACTAGGCTGGGACTATGGAGTTGGCTTATTAATCTATCTTTTGGCTGGACTAACGAGTCTATACATAGTCCAATCAAAATCGCCACACGACATCAACATCTGGTTCGTAAACTGCCGTGCAGATTTCGGTCGATTGCAGGCTTCGCAAATCATGTGAACTGCCCACATAGTGTCAACAGATATTTTCCAAATCTGTTCATGTTTTTAATCAAGGTGCTCAAGTGATTTGATGCACTTCACTAGGTAAGACCCGTTTCGTCACAATACAGATCTTGATTATCGATCAGATCTTCTACACTGGGCGCCGCCATTTTGTTTGAAGCAAATGTAAGTGATATCAGAGGTGGAACCTGATTGGTCAACAGGAGGGATATAGAAGGAACACAACTCGTAATAGCCACTGGTGGTGCTACGATCGAACCCAGAAATCCGGCCTTATTCAGCAAGGATGGAAACTGCACTTTTACAGTCAGTTAACTCTCTTGCCTCGGGAAGATGAAGAATTGTAAAGAAGGCATTAATGTGGTATAAAATAACTGCGACTATTACCAATGGTAACTATGTCTGGAAACCAGAAAAAGGGGAATATGTACTGTTGTCTGACCTCGACAACTGATGTGTCAACTGCTACTTGCCCTATTTGAGAGTTCCTCGATGTTGGCAGTAGCATCCGTACTCCTTCTGGCTCTGGGTGCAAAGACGTCAAGGATCGACTTCCGGTTTGTTAGGACGCCCTCAGGCCCGAAGAGTTTCTCGAGTGCGGCTTCGAATCCCTCTGTAAACACGCCTACCTGAACACATTCAGAAATTGGACACATTAGATAGAATAATATAGTGATGCAATAACTCTCACGATGGATCAACAGTTTGATTGATTTTCAATTTCATTAAAATCAGATCTAAGTTCTCGCTACCGCAAAGCAAAGCTCTGAGGACATCCCATTAGGGGACACGTCAGAACGACCTTTCATCCGACCAATCAGAGCGTCGCTTACCAGATTATGAAAGTGACAGTCGGAATGTGATTTCTAATCTTGCAACCTCGAAAACTTTAACACGGGGTATTCCGAACGATAGCTACGGGTTTAACGACTGAATCCATACAATCTAGACCATATATTTGCCATCCCGGGATGTTCTTTTGTTCAGGTTTCAAATTTTTAATCGAGAATTTGTCAAAATATGTTTGAAAGCGTAATCGCCAATTTGAAATTTGTGCCATAAAGCCCGAGAAAGCTGCCTTCTTATTGGCTAATGTCGACTTCTTGTCAGTCCTTCCATTGGTCGGTCAAAATTCTCCCAAGGTCGGTCTGACGTGACCTGTAATGTCCTCAGATCTTTGTTTAGCATTAGCGAGAACTAAGATCTGATTTTAATGAGATCGATTGGGGTTTTTTTCAGTGTGAACTTCAAAACATTATTGATCAAGTAACGTACATTTACAACACGTAGGTTTCAAATATTATTTTTGATATCTCCAAATTATTATAAGGGTTTGTTTTCTAAGATGATCTTCTGAAATGATGAAGTAAGACACGTTACCTCCAGGATGTTGGCGGACAGGCCGAAGATGTGGGTGTTAAGCACGGTGCTGATGGCCTTGGGAACAATGCTACTGTTGGAACCGATGATGGCGACTTGGGCGCCAACTCCGGCTCTGATCTCAGCTGGATAACATTGTAAAGAAGGATATATATTGACGTTACTATGACTACTAGTTCTTTCTGATGTTCTTGTTAGAAAGTTGGTGAATTTGGCCGCATTGAACAGTATTGCATTTATATCACGTCGTGTCAGCTCGATTTAGGAGGCAAACAGGTCTGAGACACTCACTACGTTGGTTAAACCCACAAGCACGGGTCTGGTGATGCAGAGAATCTTAATCAGGGCGAGCCTGCTAGTCGAACCAAGGACCATGGGTTTTTTGCACGCACGGACGAAACTGCAGAGCTAATAACTACGTCCATGACGACTGGGCCAAACGCGTCAAAGAAGCAAGGGTCCAGAGGATTCCTGAATGACCCCTTTTTCCGACGCTTGGTTGAGTGAGTGACTTGGGGATAACTCCGCTTTGAAAAATGTTCCCTTTATATCACGGCGCTTGAAGTGAGTTGCCTGAACTGTTGATTCTTTATACCTTCAAGGGGAGACAATTCGCTATAGAGAGTGGTGTCCCTTAGTTGGAGGTCTATGAAAGGTTTGACGGCGGAGTAGCCTAGTGGTTAAAGCTTTCGCTCGTCACGCCGACGACCTGGGTTCGATTCCCCATATGGGTACAATGTGTGAAGCCAATTTCTGGTGTCCCCCGCCGTGATATTGCTGGAATATTGCTAAAAGCGGTGTAAAACCAACACTCACTCACACACCCACTCACTCTACGAAAATATAACTTACGACTTATAGTGTACATCTCCAAGGTGCGGAAGGCGGAGTACTGTAGTCCAGGGGTAACTCTCGGCGCCATGTGGATGGCACGGGCGGCTTCCATGGCGCTGGGATGAGAACACAAATGTTAGACCTCTAGCGTGGTCTAGTGGTACAACGTCCGCCTGGAAAGCGGAAGGTCCGGGGTTCGATCCCCGGCCCCGTCATACCAAAAGACGTTATAAGATGGTACTTGTGGCGCTCGGCACTAAGGGGCTCACTAACAAGGACTGCCCGGTGTCAGTATACTGTGTCTGAGTGGGGCATTCATGCTAAACTGCGGCATGGTACACACACACACACGCACGCACACGCACACGCACACGCACACACACACACACACACGTGCATGCACGTCGGTGTATAAGTGAAGTTATCTTGGACGCGACGTTAAACCCAACTTCACCTCACCTTACATAAATGTTAGCTGCGTTTGTCTTGCCTACACATTTTATAACTGTCACAGGTGCTCGGTACTTAAATAGGAGACATACAGCGTAATGGACACAAGTATGAAATTTGATTCAGCGTTTGTTTGTGACAGGAGGTGAAATGGGGCTCAACGTCGCGTTCAAGATGATTGCATTTATGTAGCGACGTGCATACACGTGTGTGGACTGTACTGGTCCGGACTCACGACCTGTCCTTGTTTTAGCCCCTTGAAGCTGAACGCCATGCTGGATAACGACAAGTACATCATTTATCAATCTCATTAAAATCAGACCTTAATTCTCGCTACCGCCAAACAAAGATCTGAAGACATCTCATTAGGGGTCACGTCAAAACGACCTTTCATCCGACCAATCAGTGCGTCGCTTACCAGATTATGAAAGTGACAGTCGGAATGTGATTTCTAATCATGCAATCTCGAAAACTTTAACATGGTGTATTCCGAACGATAGTTACAGGTTTAACGACTGAATCCATACAATCTAGACCATCTATAAGACATTCCAGAATGGTTTTTTTTGTTCAGGTTTCAAATTGGTAATCGAGAATTTGTTTCGAAGCGTAGTCGCCAATTTGAAATTTGTGCCGTAAAGCTCGAGAAAGCTGCTTTCTGATTGGTCATTCTATTGGTCGGTCAAAGTTCGCGCAAGGTCGGTCTGACGTGACCCGTAATGGGATGTCCTCAGATCTTTGTTTAGCGGTAGCGAGAACTACGATCTGATTTTAATGAGATTGATAATTTATACTCTTATGGTATTACGCGGTCAGAGGATCGAACCACCGACCTACCGATCCGGGCAGAGGCTCTATCCACTAGACCACGGATGCTATTACTGCAACTTAGACGCCATGTTGCCAATTACTTCATTTGACACTTTTAGTACATGGAAATATAATGTGTTAAGACTATAGTTGCTGGAAAACAATCAAAAGGACATTGGTGTGAGACGATTTTACTGATTTCGTTTCTATTCTTTGTCACGTTGTCTCTATTCTGTGTTACTCTGCGTCGTGTTACATCTACTTTTCTAAAGGCTTTCTCTCAACCACTTAATCAATAGCAAAAGTAACTGTGATCGGAATATCATTAAGAGTTGACTTTCTCTTTGTGAGTTCATTGGTGTATGAACCTTCATAGAGTGAGGGGCTAACTGTATGGAAGTTGGATAACCGGCTGTATCGCGGAATAAAATAGTTCCCAAACCGAGAGGTGACATGAGCGTATGTATGCCATTCTTGTTTTACGGGAACATGTGTTGTAGCTTGTCAACAAGAAATGTATTCAAATAATATCATCACTGGGTGACAAAGGACTGTAATGAACTACCTCAGTAACCAAGTCATATGACAGCGCGTCGTAATACATTTACATCAAGTACAAGACGTCAAATGGCCGACACGATATACGATTCCCGAAGTTGTTAATGAACCTGTGTTAAATACCAAGGGAAATTCAAAGATTGGTTTAGACTAGTACTGTCAGTGTAGACACTAATTCTAGTTCGTGATAACCGTAGTTCGTTAAAAGGATATATATATATACAGCATATAAACAACAAATTGCCTTGACTAAAAGATAAGTTCGTTATATCGGTCAGTTTGTTATAAGCGTGTTCGTTATAAACATAAACAGTACTTCATACTGGTTTGACATAGTATTGCACCACCATGGTGATAAGTGATTAGAATAGAACACCCAGCAACCTTTGGTTCCCTTATAGAGGCGACCAAATGGATCGGGTTGCCAGTCTCGGTGACTTGGTTGATCGTCGTACCCCGACAACGTGGTTCGTTGCACACGATACCGATCACTTGATTGTCTGGTCCAGGTTCGATTATTTACAGGCCGACGTCATATAGCTGAAATATTGCTGCGCACGGTGAGATGAGGTGAGGTGAAATTGGGTTTAACGTCGCGTCCAAGATTATTGCACTTATATAGCGACGTGCATGCACGTGTGTGTGTGTGGCTGCTTGTACTAGTCCGGACTGATGCCGCTTTATAGTGCTAGCCCACTGAGATACCATGCCGCAGTTTTAACATGAATACCCCACTCAGACACAGTATACTGACTCCGAGCCGACCAGTCCTTGGTTTAGCCCCTTAATGGCGAGCGCCAGACAGGGTAACAACAAGTACCATCTTTTAACGTCTTTTGGTATGATGCGGCCGGGGATCGAACCCTGGACCTTCCGCTCCCCGGGCGGACGCTCTACCACTAGACCACGGAGGCGGTCCTGCTGCGCACGGCGTGAAACAACAAACGAACATAGAACTGGCACTTTAGATGGTGGACTCACAGTGTCTGGAAACAGGGATGAGTGGTGTTGGCCGTAGTCTCGAGGAAGGTGTACATGTAGGAGGACACCTGGAGGTCAGGCTCACGGGCGATATGGCGCGCAAACATCTCGATGATGGGTCTTGTTGGCCTGGCCTTCATTATAACTGTGAAGACAGCGATCCTGACGGCGGCACTGTCTGTTGTCTTCATGAACACTGGGATGAGCGGTTCGATGACCTGGTGGACAGACGGTGATACATCCATGCTGATATATCAGTGAATGCTGTGGCATTCACACTCTCTACTATCAGCTATACAACATTTGGGATGCACTTAGCAGCAAAGGGACACAACCCTGCATAGCAATCCCCTTGTATATATAAAAAAAAATTGTATTTGAGTAGGAAATTATTGTCACAGTTGTAAAATAAGCGAACAATAGTTAATGGAATTTTGCGTAATGTAAATGCTTTAATAATTATTATTATTATTATTATTATTATTATTATTATTATTATTATTATTATCATCATCATTATTATTTATTTTACTCTTTTTTTTTGTCTATATGAAAACCATGATCATAATTATAAAAAAAAACATCAGCACATATTAATTCAATATATGATAAATCCGTAAATTATTTATTTATTGATTGGTCGTGAGCTTTTGTGACGCCTCATTGTGAAGAATGCCTCATATGATATGAACCTCAAAGTACTGATAACATGCTGTGACATTACTAGAATCCCCTGATCCAGTGGTGTCCGGCAGTGCTGATTCAACCAACTCACCATTCTGGGGGCGAACTCTGCCATCTTGTGCATGGCGAAGACCGCCATAAATCTGACAACCTGTGGCTGGTCGGTGTCGGTGATGATGGTGGTGCAGAGGGGGATGAGTTCAGGCAGACCGGCGTTACCCGCTGTCTTCAGTGCCATGACCTTCGGTTCCACTCCTGCCTTGGTCAGCTGGGATCTTATGAGCTGAGAACAAAATCAGTTTAGAAAGATTAATGTTGGTTTAAGGGAGTTTTATTGAACGCTGTTTTCAATAGTATTGCAGTTTGGCATGTCAGCTTGATGTGGGAGGAAAACCTGAAGTAAGGTCTGAGAGGCGTATTACTTTGGTGAAAACAACAAGGGGTATGGTGCTGACAAACCAAGAAATATAATCTGGTCGAACTTGGGATTCGAGCCCGCGATCATACGTTTCGGGCATGCGTACGAGACAACTGGGCCACCCATGCCCCCGTTTAACGAAATCTGAATGTAGCAAATCAAATAGCGGTAGCAGACAGTGCCATGTGTAGCCATATGGATAATAATGAAATGCGTTCAATAATTAGAAAGCTATTTCCGAAGTTTGACATTTTTAGTAATGGATGCAATTTGACATTGACAAAACATCAAAACAACTTTGACGAGATAACGTCATACCAATAACCCAAGACTAGTTTTAACGTCATTTGTTTAGTCAGCCGCTGTATAGAATCATAGATATATACTACTCTGAGAATTGCGGGAAGACTATTCTTGGTTTCAATATAAGAATACATGCTTAATGAATGATCCTTGGCGTACCCCAACAATTCTGGAGCGGGTGTCACTGTAGAGCTTCGTTACATCTTGCTGCCTGTTGAGTAAATGTTCTTTAACTGCGGTCAGTTCTTCTCTGGCGACCGGGTCCTTCTCGTGAGCCAGAATCCTGGTGAAGACTGGGATGGTCTCTGTCAGGGTCGTCAGCTCGTACCTCTCCGCATACGCCAGCTTGTTGGCAATAGCACCAATGCTAAGCCAGATTGACCGCACAAACTGTGGTTCCTCGCCTTCTCCCAAATCAGTAGCAACAGTCTGGACAATAACGACAACAACATTAACGAATAGTTTCATCCGTTATTGTGGAGACTCAGTGACTGTTTTACGCCGCTGTTAGCAAAGTTTTTGATATACATCAGCGGTCGGTCAGAAGAAACGCGCTTCGCACAATTGACCCCACTATTATTTATCCATTATTTTTGTGAGTAAGTAGAAAATTACGCCGCTTTTAACAATGCTCAGCCCCGAGAGCGGTCGGGAAACCAAAATGGGCTTGGCACATTGAACCTATATGGGAACCGAACCGGCAAACGCTACAGACCACCCTCCAACTCCCCCATAGGTGTACATACGAGTTGATGGGTAAATAAATGCAGCTTGTATATATAGATACACAACACTCCTTTGTTCATATTCAGTACTGTCCATTTCTGTGTCTTAACGGTTTTGTTTACAGACAGAGTAATGAAGATGGCTCACCAGTAGTTTCTCAACTAGGCTATTGTTCGGCGCGTTAGTCAAGGCGACCACATTCATGAGGGTGGCACAGTTCAGGGCGGGGATCTTCTTGGCCACGCATGTCTCCAGGATCAACTTCGCGGACAGATAGTTGCCGGTAGCAGCCATACAGGTCCACACCACCTTCCTGATACACGATACAGTTGCATTGGTACTTAGTTGTAAACTTCGGTTGCGTTATTGCATGTGTGGATGTATTGTTGCCTGATTGTCATCCAATAAATACATTCCTATCGTAATCATGTGTTTGGATTGTAGGAGGATGAGTACACATTGATATTACAGAATACCCGTGAAGATCCGGGATAGACTAGGTCTTCAGAAACCCATGCTTGCTGTAGGAGACGTCTAATGGGTTCGGGTGGTCAGGCTCTCTGACTAGGTTGATGAATGTCATTGTATCCTAATTGTGTAGAGCGATGCTCATGATGTCAATCGCTCGATTGTCTGGTCCATACTTGATTATTCACAGACCGCCGTCATATAGCTGGAATATTGCTGAGTGTTGCGTTAAACAAACGAATTGACATTACTTCCCCCTGAAACAGATGCCTCACCTCATGGCCATTTCATCATCGGTCTCCTCAGCCCTAGGGATGGCGTAAGTCTCCCAGATGTCGGTGAGGATGGTCACGTTGGCTCGCCTCATCATGGTGACAGCGATGACAGGGAAGAGAGCTCCCTCAGCCAACACGGCGGGTCCCGTCATACTCTGCGCAGCCGTTTTCAGGACGTTGACGATCTACAACGACAAACATGGTTGTCATGGATGTAAGATATGGTGGCTTCATCAGTCACAGACTCCCCTTCTCTCTCACCATTCATGAGATAATATAAATGAGTGAGTGAAAGAGTGAATGAGGAAGTTGGGTTTAACTACGCTTTTAACATTATTCCAAAGCGGCGTTAAACACAACTCACTAACATTATTCCAGGTATATTACGGCGTGTCAGTTTGATATGGGGGAAACCCGAAGTGATGCAGGTCTCAGACGTTTACCACTTCGTTGAAACCCACGAGCACGGGTGTAGTGCTGACCAACCTAGAAACATAATTGGGGCGAACCGGGATTCGAACCCACGATCGTAGGTTTCTGTCGTGCCCAAGGGACGGCAAATTGCGGCGCCTTAGATAATTGGGCCGCCGGTGCTCCCGATAAACAAAATATGCAACAAAAATATATGTTAGGAGGATAGAATGTTACAATTCAAAGTGATGTTACTTTTGAATGCTCAAAAGAACGACCCACGCCTAGCGTAGACTACAAGAGTCAAAATGAGAAATGGTGAGACATGGTGTACCGTTATTCCAATGTCCATTGTTATTATTGACATAATATTTACTATCTATAACAATCATGTATCGTTAAACATGAACATACATGTAGTCACGATTTTGATATTAAAGACGGTTAAAATCTTTGTTATGACGAAACATCGATAATAGTTAAGTTAGTTGTAACGATAATCGTATATCCCTTCAAAAAAAATCGTCAAATTGTTGATAGTTCCTTGAACATAACTTTGAAATTTTGTCCAGCCGTCAGTCAAGTTTTAAAATAGGTTACACATCCTCGTGATTTGTAAATTGTATCCATTTAAGAATCACATTCTATTTACCTTGACAAGACAAAGTGGGAATTGTTAAAGGGACATAACTCTTTATTCGTTCTCGTTAACTGCTAGGTGACAAGTTTTCCGACGTGGAGAAGATTTCAATTTAAGTGAGTTGGTCTGCCGTGCACGTCTATCCAGGGGCAGTCTTGAGTCAGTGCTGTCAACTTACGTATTTCTTCGTGGAAAACATCATCTCGTCCATATTTTTGGGTTTCTGGGTAGTCGCAGCGAATGGGAACTGGTTGTCAATGATATTTTCCGGCACAAAGGTGATGAGAGATCGGGGCGCCATGGACATCGTGGCGATACGAGCTATTTCCGTGCTGTCGGCCAGATCCGTCGCGTCGGTCAAATACATGGTCTGACTGGGAACGAAAAATAAGATATTCTATTGATCTCAAAACCTAAACTGATGGTAATATATCTACAAACCTATCCGCGACATGCGGTTTAGGTGTGGTTTAGTTCTCCAACCCAAACAAGTTCTAGCATCTGTACTTGACTAAGAAAGTGCAATCCCAGATATAATATTTGTTACATAAGATTAGCCTGATATCTCGCTAAATTATGTTTTGTTCGGTGCCCCTAAAATGTTTTTCTTTTTCTTTTACATATTGTTGGTTGGAAGAGCATTCTGCGACCCTTCCTTGATTCTCACCGGCACAGGTAAACCAATGTCAAGTGCTTCAGTCAGACCAACCAAGGAATACAACCATTCATGTTTGAACCTACGTGATTATGGTCGAAATGAATTCCTTTTAGTCAGAGAGCACTGTGTCAATATGACCATATTAAAGAAAACGAAACCACCTATGTTTGAACCTACTTGATGATGGTTGAAATGTGAATCTTTTAAGCAAGGGTGATCTGTGTCAATATGACCATATGATAGGCAAGGGGAACCATCCATGTTTGAACCTACTTAATGATGGTTGAAAAGTGACCTTTTTAGCCAGAGTGCACTGTGTCAATATGACCATATCAAGACAAGAACCTCCCATGTTTGAACCTACTTGATGATGGTTGAAAAGTGGCCACGCTCGGCGGAGTACGGATAGAAACTGACGTAGCTCTCCCCGACGGCGCTCAAGATGACGAAATTCTTCCTGTTGCCCTTCAGAGTGTAGCGGACCTGCGCTCCCTCCGTCAGGGCCAGAGTCTGGGGACAGAGGGTCACGTTCAGTCATGTTCATTGTTTATCTTGCTTCATACTTCATGCTACTCCGATTCTGGTGCACATCTGAGATATTGTACAGCCAGGCCCTCGGACACGTTGTGTATATACACCCGATCCCCTGAATCGTACGCATATAGACGCAGCAGCCCCCGATCCACTGAATCAGACAAGTATACACACCCGTCCCCCTGAATCAGACGCATATAGACGCAACAGCCCCCGATCCCCTGAACCAGTTAGGTATACACACCCGTCCCCTGAATCAGACGCATATAGACGCAGCAGCCCCCGATCCCCTGAATCAGACAAGTATACACACCCGTCCCCTGAATTGGCGCATATAGACGCAGCAGCCCTCGACACCTGAATCAGACGCATAAAGACGCAACAGCCCCCGATCCCCTGAATCAGACGCATACAGACGCAGCAGCCCCCGACCCCCTGAATCAGATAAGTATCCACAACCGTTCCCCTGAACAAGACAAGTATACACACCCGTCCCCCTGTCTCACTGAATCAGACAAGTATATACACACGATCCCCTGAATCAGACGCATACAGACGCAGCAGCCCTCGTCGCCCTGAATCAGATAAGTATACACACCCGTTCCCCTGAATCAGACAAGTTTACACACCTGTCCCCCTGTCTCCCTGAATCAGACAAGTATATACACCCGATCCCCTGAATCAGATGCATGCAGACGCAGCAGCCCTCGTCGCTCTGAATCAGATAAGAATACACACCCGTCCCCCTGAATCGGACGCATACAGACGCAACAGCCCCCGACCTCCTGAATCAGATAAGTATACACACCCGTCCCCCTAATTCGGACGCATACAGACGCAACAGCCCCCGTCGCTCTGAATCAGATAAGTATACACACCCGTCCCCCTAATTCGGACGCATACAGACGCAACAGCCCCCGTCGCTCTGAATCAGATAAGTATACACACCCGTCCCCCTGAATCGGACGCATACAGAAGCAACAGCCCGCGTCCCCATGACTCAGATAAGTATACACATCCGTTTCCCTGAATCGGACGCATAGAGATGCTGCAGCCCCCGACACCTGAATCGGACGCATTTAGACGCAGCAGACCCCGAGCCCCTGAATCAGACGCATATAGACGCAGCAGCCCCCGACCCCTCCAATCAGACGCATATAGACTTTCCTGCCCCGACCCCAACAATCAGACGCATACAGACGCAGCATCCCCCGACACCTTACCTTCTCTGCCTCACACTCTGCACACGTGCGGACGGAGAACATGGTCTTGAACCAGGCCGGTCTGACGTGGCAGTTCTTGAAGTCCCTTGTCTTGGTGACGACCATCGTACCTTCCGGCACCTCTATGTTGAACTCCGGATCCTCCACCGTGTACTCTGTACGACACACACCTGACGCGCTCAGCTGGCAAACAGTGACAAGAGGTGTGAGTAATGGGGCTGTGAGTCTCCATGGCAGAAAAGGCGATCAGCATTAAGTAATCAAATGACCGTCGAATATACTTGCTTCATACCTGACATTTGTCGGTGATATTTGTTTGATTCTTCTAATAAAGAGGTACGCGTTGTTATTTGAAAATAAAGCGCAAGATTAGCAGGACCTGGGCCCACTTGCACAAAGCGATCTTAGCGCTAAGATGATCGTAAGTCCCATACTTTAACATAGGCTTACAATAGTCGTAGTGCTAAGATCACTTTGTGCAAGTGGGCCCAGCTCTCATTGGCACGGGAGTAAACCACGGAATATAAAGCCATTCATAAACATCGAAATTCTTACCAGACACTTCCCTCTTAAAAATAACGTTGTCCAATATATGAACTCATCACGCTGCGAGCGCATATTCGAGTCTCTAGAATTGACGTCATGATAGAACAATGTTTTATCGTGAATTAAACCACGCTTCGTAGTTCATTGTTCTTTGCGATTGCGTGTAGCTTTCTTATATAAGGTGATAAGATAATGTCCATGTGACATAGCATCAAGTTTAACATTTGTCTGAAACATATCACCTCGTAAGCGGCGTAGACTGGTGCCTCCTCGCTCTCCGCCACCGGGGTCCATCTCTTTTCCATGTTGACCTCCAGAAGGCTGACAATACCGCGCTTGATGTTCACTGACCAGTAAGCCTCGTTCTCGGGCGTCTTTAAGTCGGTCACATGACCTCTGGTATAGCTGTTGGATAAAGCAAAGGGAGATAATGCTGCGGATATGGAGTAGGAATGTACGGTTTCATTTCTTTCAGCTTAGGGAAGGTAGGGAAGGGTTAGAATAGGCCCCCCTTGCAGCCTGTGCTGGTCGTTAGAGTGAGTGAGTGAGTATGGTTTTACGCCGTTTTTAGCAATATTCCTGCAAAATCACGGCGGGGGACAGCAGAAATGGGCTTCACACATTGTACCCATGGCGGGAATCGAACGCTTTAACCACTGGGCTTCCAACTGCCCCTGGTCGTTAGGAGCGACCAAATTGACCGGTGGTCAGGCCGGCTCACTTGGTTGATTCCGGCTCCGGCTCCGGCTCCGGCTCCGGCTCCCCGACGGCGGGGATCGTTGCTCACGATATCGATCACCGGATTGCCTAGTCCAGGCTCAATTATTTATAGGCCGCCGTCATGAAGTTGGAATATTTCCGAATGAGGCGTTAAATAACAACACACACACGCATACACGCGCGCACGCATGCACATTTTAATCGTTCGATGGGTTAGTAGCTTACTGGTTTCATCTCTCCATTATAGTTATATTAACGCAAATATGACCACATGTCGTCCTACAAATTCAATTCCGCTAAACCTGTTTATGAAGAATTCAGCGAGAAGAAGAAATGTACACCTTGACAAACACACACACACACACCCTGACACACCCTATACCCCCACGTCACCTACCCACACAGACACACCTTATATCCCCAGGTCACCTACGTGAATGTGAAGGGTTCCATGAGCGTCTTGTAGATGACTGGACAGAAGAACCTACTCATCTTGGTTGGGTGAACCTGTTCTCGCGTAGGGTTAACATCACGGAAGGCGTCGTTCATGGTGAATAGGTTCAAGTCTTCCAACTATTTAAAAATATAAGTAATATATAATATAAATTATCATGAAAGTATTATTATTATTAGTAGTAGTAGTAGTTGTAGTAGTAGTAGTAGTAGTAGTAGTAGTAGTATCATTATTAGTCCGGAAACTCGAGTGAGTGAGTGAGTGAATATGGAATTACGCCTCTTTTAGCAATATTTCATTAATATAATGGTGGGGGACACCAGAAATTAGATTCGTGTGTACATTGTAGCCATTTAGGGAGTTGAACTCTGGCCTTGTGCTCTGACCCACCGCCCCAACTGTATGAACGTTCTGTACGAGCCTACAGAGCCTAATATTAAATGTGGTCAGGCTGGCTGACTTGGTTGATGCATGTCATCGTTTCCAAATTGTGTAGATCGATGCTCATGATGTCAATCACTGGATTATTTACAGACCGTCGTCATATAGCTGGAATATTGATAACATGCATCAACCACATCAGCGAGCCTGACCACCCGATCCCGTTAGTCGCCTTTAACGGCAAGCATGGTCGCCTTTTACGGCAAGCATGGGTTGCTGAAGACCTAGTGATGAGGCTGATAAGTGATAATGTGGAACGTCAGTCAAAGACTTTGCTATTTATCGTTTGAAATTCCATCAGATATTCAGAAAACACCAATAACGAGAAATATAATATACCTTGGACGAAAATAATTGTATCGTTTTTATTTCGGAAACGGCTATGCTTAAAGTCAGGCATGTGACTTGCTGTCGCATGCAATGCGAAGCCTACCTGAGCGATGATGACTGACGCTGTGTGGAACTGTAGCCTGACATTTGCCATGACCTTGACCCCTGAGTACACCTTGCTGGCCCCGGGAATGCCGGTCACCGTCTGTGCCATGTAGCGGTACACATACTCTCGCTTACCTGTGTAGCCTGTAATACAGACAGAAGAACGTTATGCGGGTACACATACTCTCGCTTACTAGGGTTAAGGCTGTTCTTAACAGCATTCCAGTTTCAAATAAAATGACGGCGCCAAGTCACTACGATCTGATCGTTAATACATAGTTCCGACCGGAAGCCTTTTAACCAATCAGAGCGATGATCTCCTTCGCTGCCGCATCCCTTTACACTGGGGCGCCATCTTGTCCCCTAAGTGCTAACGTTATCCAAGGCCTTTACAGACACAATCTCGTATTGGGTTCTTTGCACGAACGCGACTTTTTCTAATTTTTAGGTATTCGCATGAAAGCGAATCGCGGTGCACTTTGAAATTTCTTGAATATGGACGAAGTCTGAATTGGATTTAAGAACACCCAAGGACGCTCCGGCAAAGGCCAATTTCGCAGCGGCAATGTCCCGCAAGCGGTGTCTAACTTTTGACGGCGTTGGCACAAGCAAATCGTTTGAGGATTTAAACATGGACGAATATTTTTGCGAACGTTTGAACGCGCATTACTTGGAGCCCGCAATTCCTGCTTGCAACTACATTTTAATTTAGATATGTGATTTGCTGAAGTTGTGTGTATCACATACGAGATGTCTTCCACGAGGAACTTATTTGTGTGATGGTGGTTGTTCAGGAGGATTGATTCTATACCCCAGATTTCAGATTACTGGCTCGATTAATGTTTTGAATAATTTGCATGCAAGAGCTGTAGGTATATGTTGGTTACAAATGGTAGACTGAAGCTTGTGGTAGGCCTGGGGCCTTTTCAGAAGAGGCTTAGGACTATTTTAAGTTTACCATTTGCTTCAAATAATTCAAGTAATTCCTATTTAATCATCTCTACCCGTAACTAGTATTTTTTTATCACCCACTGTCCAAATATTCTTTTGTCTGTTTAACTTAATTTGCCAAACACTACAACATAATTTTGTTTTGTCACCATTAATCGTTAGGTTATTTGTTGCACAAAATACACCTTGACCATGAAGTAACACTTGTAGGTTTTTTGAGAATCGGCATATAGTACTAAGTCAAACAACAAATAACAAATGTTGCAACCATTAAGTGTTAGATTTTTACTATCAGATTCGATATAATGTGGAAGATCACTGAGGCATATATTACATAATGTGGGAGACAACATGCATCCTTGTCTTACCCCGATGGTGGAGTTAAAGGATTGTGAAATCCCCTTGTTGGTTTTCACCCTATATGAGACATCATTCTATGGTGATGATATTATTTTTAATACATTTCCTGAGATTTAATTTGATAATAGCTTTGTTAGGAGTAACGATCTGTCAACTGAATCAAAGGCCTTTTGGAAGTCTACAAAGCAAGTGTATAGTCTTTTCTTTTGACTTTTTGGGAATATACCAGTATTTAAAGAACAAATACATTATCTGATATTCGGTAGCCCCTCCTAAATCCAGATTGATAGTGGTCTTTATTTAATAGTTTCCAATGGTTCCTGTTTTAATAAGACTTCAAGTTGTTCCAGCTGATTTTGTTTATATACACGTTGTTTTCTTCTGAGTAACGTTTGCATTCTTTTTTTTGGCAAAAAGAGCCCTATCATTAATTGATATATATTGTTTTCTTTTAACTCGAGATATTTTCCTCCATATTACGTTTTGTCTCTTTACATTCAAGCTCGTGCCATTGGGTTCTTAATGGTACACTTGATGTATTTTTGCCAGGCTTTGTTGATAATTTGTTGACGGTTTGTAAAATATCTGAGAAGGTACCAACGAGTGCTTCACATACAGAACTCTTTTTCGGGTTGGAAGTTGACATAAAATTCTTTAAGGCAGTTTGAATACTAAGGCTAGAAGTAGCATGTTCAACACATATGTGACTGTTAGAATACCAGCGTCGTCTACCCTAGACTAACATCTAGTCTCTGAAATGAACATATCGTACAGAAAAAACCAGTTGTTCAATTATCTTGATAAAAATAAAAGGGAGCCCAGAGACTCTCTTCATTTTCAGACTTCAGTAATCTAAACTTGCCAAACATTATAGACTTGCATTGGCTGTATTTGATATATATTTGTATGAGGGTCTGTAAGACAGAATACTTCTACCCCTGTATTTAGTAAAGGTTACATTTGTGGCCTAATGAAAAAATATGCCAGTTATATAAAAACATATATTTAAAACACAAAATGCAGAATGGAACCTATAAATATTATGATTGTACTGTTGATAGCCATTTTAACTTTTCATATTTGTCATTCACGTTGTGAATATATCCTATCACTACCATTCAAAGAGCAAACCCAACTCACTGAGCCTCTTATTCTGTGCTGATCATCTTCATTAATATAAACAACGTGGTCAAACGGAGGCTGGTCGACTGGTGCTCTACATGGTCCAGCTATGCAGTGTGGGGGATATGGCAGCAGGTATCATATTATCTGATTTTGATGGTATCTCTACATTTTGCCTCCGAGCATATATAAGGGTCCTGGCAGTAGCTCTCTAGTTGGGAGAAACTCCTTTTGCGGAGTCAGAGTTCCAAATTGGATTTTACCAAATATATTACTCATTTTTATAGGGATATTCCGAGTGTCCAGATAGGTGATAAATCTGGTTGTTTGGAGATATTGTCGTTCGAATATGATGAGAGCTGGTCTGGACATGATATTACATAAATATACAAAAATAAACCTGTTTTTGTCTCCCAACTTTCGTAAGAGCGTGAGTGAGTGAGTGAATGAGTGAGTGAGTTGGATTTAACGCCGCTTTTAACAGTATTACAGTTATATCACGGCGTGTCAGCTTAATGTGGGAGGAAAGCCCGAAGTGATGCAGGTCTTAGACGTTTACCACTTCGGTGAAACCCATGAGCACGGGTATGGTGCTGACAAACCTAGAAACATAATCGGGGCGAACCGGGATTCGAGCCTACAATCATAGGTTTCTGGCGTGCCCAAGGGACGCAACTCTGCACAGCGAATCGCGGCGCCTTAGACGACTGGGCCACCCGTGCCCCCTCGTAAGAGCGTGAGTAAGCTGAGGGCCCTCAGGAGTATTGTGCAGACTCGCGCATTTCGTGAACGTATGTTGTTTGGGGTTTTTTTATAGAAAAAATAAAGCGACAAAACCCTATCCACATCCAATAGAAATCTCTGCATAAAGCAGAGTCGACTGTACGATTCCGACTATATCATGAGCATGTGTTAATGAATCACTACCAAATAGTGATGATATCAGGTGTACATATGCAAAGGCAAGTAAATTGTTCACCTGAACAACAGGGGGACACATAGTACAAGTCAAAATAAGGAATTGCATCGGACATCATTTTTGTCACTGATGCGTCAAATTTGGAAATGTTCTCCACATGTCTGCCATAAAACATTTTGAAACGTTTACTGAGGCCTTGAATGTTGTAACCTTGATCAAACAGCAACTTCTATGAAATCTTCTAGTCGTGTGACGTTCTTTGAAATCTTAGTCGAAAGAGCATGTTCGATTGTATCGCAAAAGTTGTGAAATGTAAACACCAAAGGCTGGAGCTGCTAGAATACTGCTCGACATGAAGGGAAAGTTGACTATTGGAAAGTTGAAATCATCCCTCTTGTCATACAGTTTTGTGGAGAGTGTTTTGCCACTCTGAATCTTTATGCATAGATCTAAATATGAAACAGATGAGGCTGTCTCAATGGTCGCTTTTATTTCTAGTTCAGGTGGGTAAATCAGTGGAAGAGAATTGGCGTTTTGATTCTTATTGAACGAAATCAGATCATCGATATACCTGAAGCTTAAGTTAAATTTCTTGGCCAAATTACCTTGTTTTGACTTTGCCAATCCGAGCAGAAATTGCGATTCATATGCATGAAGAAACAGATCAGCAAGAAGGGGAGCACAATTAGTCCCCATGGGGGATGCCTGCTTCTTGCCTTAATTCATTGAAACTCAACAGCAAGAATCATAATCGGAGGGAATCTAGGTTTCGAACCAACAATCCCTGTTCGATTAAATTGTAAATATCAATGGGATTAGTGTTACTTTATGTAGAGTAGTCATTTTCAGTATTAAAAAGGGGCGGAAAATAATCCTTTTCCCGCTAAGCCTTCCGACAAACATCTTGCAAAATCAAACAAAATTCAAATACATTTCTATTCGTATCTTGACCCATGTCATTGACTTAATCATAATCAATAAACGTGCTGTCAAGTAGCTCACGACTGGTTCGTGGTACAAACCACATTGTTCTTATAATATCAATGCACACATATACGTAATTTAACAATACTTACGCGATTCATGAAGTTTCGGGGCTGTAACAAAGACGAAAACAAACATTTACAGCAATATATTGATAAAAAGACAAACAATGTTCGACACATCTTCAAGAAGCATGATGTTGGTTGGTTGGTTGGTTGGTTGGTTGGTTGTTTAACGCCGCGCTCAGCAGTATTCCAGCTATATGACGGCGGTCTGGTAATAATCGAATCTGGACCAGACAATCCAGTGATTAATATCATGAGCATCAATCCACGCAATTGGGATACGATGACATGCATCAACCAAGTCAGCGAGCCTGACCACCCGATCCCGTTAGTCGCCTCTTACGACAAGCATAATCGCCTTTTACGGTAAGCGTGGGTTGCTGAAGACAGAAGCATGATGTAACACAGTGATTTTCACGAGATTTTGCGAGAAACGTGACAAAATGAATCAAACTGATGACCATTTTGTTCTATACATGTATACCACAATCACACACATATCCCCCGCACAAATATGAAATATATGCCACACGCTACATATAGATAACATTCAGTTGGCTTTTACTGGGCCCAGAAACTATTTCTGATATTAAAGGTACCTGGTTGTGTAATAAAAGGTATTGTCTCATAGGTCGAACGTGGCTTAAAAAACAAGCCTTGTGATTTGTAAAAATGTAAACGTGTTCATATGATTGTACAGGTGAAAAGTAAACAATTCAATGTTACTACAAATGCTACAGCTGCTACTGCTACATCTAGTTTAGGCATTCATCCCGGATGTCCATATCTTATGTAATAATGGCTACATTCAACACGCCATTCGATAGTTAATGTAGTTAATAGAAGTACGGTATGATATGAATTGCAAAAAAATTGATTTTGACGGAGTATTCAGCACAATCAACGGACATTACTACACCCTGTCGATGACATGATGTCACCAGCAAATCCTCGCGTATAAATCTTAAAAATGATTGTGCATGTTCGTTTCTATCATGTTAACTAAAACATCCCAAAATTAATGAAATAAAATTTACAAAATAACAATGTCTAAACATACCGGCCACAGGAACCGTATTAATAACTTATACAGTATAAAATGGTCAAGGCACATGTTTTTAAAAAAATGATACAAAACCAAATTTACTTACTTGCCACCCCTAGCGTCAGAGCAAGCACCAAGAGAGACAACATAACTGCTATCTACCCTCGCCGGTTCCACAGTCGCTTCCTCTCTCGGCCCTTATAAACCATCTCCTGGCCTTGAACTTTGGAATTTTCCCCCTGCACGGTCACTCGTTCCTCTAAAAAGCGCCTGTGCAGCAATCTGTGCCCCGCATGCACTTTTAGTTTACAACTTGTGCAATCAAAGGGCGTGTGTGAACCCCCCATTGTCGGGAGTCCATTCCGGACCACTCTCTATACCTGTCAGTCAAAGTTTGAAACTTGACATTGCGCGTCATTGTATCATCCTGTTATGGGTTATCTAGTTTGCTACAATGACTTGACAAGGCGCATTCTTGTGGAAATTACATTTGTCTACATTTTTACACACAAAATACGTCTAATTTGTATTTTCTAATTAAAAAAACAATGAAAATGGTAAGATAAAACCGAAAAACCGATTCGTTTGAGAGGAAAGGGGCAGCCGGTTAGTCTATAGATAGATAGATAGATAGATAGATAGATAGATCTTCAGATAAATCTTTATATTCCTCAACTTCATGAAGATTACAAGGAATACAGTAATAAGACAATATTTATAGGATAAGTGTGCATATATTACATATGATTATGCATGATTACATCAGAAGAAGTTTATATACTTATGTATCAACCCATTCTTTCCGTAAAAGGCGACTATGATTGTCGTAAGAGGCGAAAAACGGGGATCGGGTGGTCATGCTCGCTGACTTGGTTGATGCATGCCATCGACCCCTATTGTTAGGATCGATATTCATGATGTCAATCACTGGATTGCCTGGTCCAGACTCGATTATATACAAACCGCCGTCATATAGCTGGAATATTGCTGAGTGCTGCGTTAAACAAGAAACAAAACAAAAACACATGTATCAAATTGTTGTTTTTAGTGTAAATAAATGGTCAACAAGCATGTGTTATTTACAAGTGTACACTTGCTTACAGTATATACAGCCTAGTAGTTTAAGCGTTCGCTCATCATGCCGAAGACCCGGGTTCGATTCCCGACATGGGTACAATATGTGAAGCCATTTCTGGTGCCCCCCGCCGTGATATTGCTGGAATATTGCTAAAAGCGGCGTTAAAAAACCCATACTCACTCACTCCAATATATACATTATTTAATATAAGCAGCTTCGGATGACTTCATCCCACATTTAAACTGCACCACCAATATTTATCATGCTCTCTGCCCATATATTGTAGTCTAATTCATCTTCAAGTTGTTCAGGTGGCACGGGTGGCCCAGTCGTCTTAGGCGCCGCGATTCGCTGTGCAGAGTTGCGTCCCTTGGGCACGCCAGAAACCTATGATTGTGGGTTCGAATCCCGGTTCGACCCGATTATGTTTCTAGGTTTGTCAGCACCATACCCGTGCTCGTGGGTTTCTCCGAAGTGGTAAACGTCTGAGACCTGCATCACTTCGTGCTTTCCTCCAACATTAAGCTGAGACGCCGTGATATAACTGGAATAATGTAAGCGGCGTAAAACCCAACTCACTCACTCACTCAAGTTGTTCAGGTAAACCTCCGAGCAGAAAGGCATCATCATCTGTCCAAATTCTCACAAATATTTGAACATAAAGCAAATCAATGATTTTATCAAACATGATATTTCTTTCTTCTAATGTCTTTCTTTCGACATGACATGAAAACGTGTTTTACGATATCATTAGCAACTGTTCCACAAATACGTTCCTTTGATTCTATTGACATTGAACTAGTCCTGAAAAAAAAAAAAAAAAAAGATGTTCTGGTCTATCGAGAGCAGGTTTCCATGACCTATGTTCTCGTCCAGATCGTATTGGGGCGGTCGGGTAGCCTAGTGGTTAAAGCGTTCGCTCGTCACGCCGAAGACCCGGGTTCGATTCCCGACATGGGCACAATGTGTGAAGCCCATTTCTGGTGTCCCCCGCCTTGATTGTGCTGGAATATTGCTAAAAGCGGCGTAAAACCATACTCACTCACACCAGATCGTATTGTGAGATATCTTGATGGCGATAATCTGCTCAGAAACGCATTGTTTAGTAGCTAGCTGTAGGTGAATCTTTTCTTTCACCAGTTTTAACCACAATCGTTTCTTGGTGAAATTTGAACACACTATGTAATCATTAACCTCGTCAGACAAATCATATTTGGAGACAAGACGTACTACTTTGGTATCGTTATTACAATTATTTTCTCGAAATTTCGATCTTTTTCTCGTTATTTCGAGTTTATTCTGGTTGCTTCGATTATTTTCTGGTTACTTCGATTATTTTCTTATTTCGAACACTCAAAATTTCGAGCTTTTCTCATTATTTCAACTAATTTCACGAAATTTCGATATTTATTACTCGTTATTTCACTCTCTCACTCACTCACTCACTCACTCACTCACTCACTGTTAAATATACGCCTACATGTTAAATAAGTGGGACAATTCTAGTTCCGATAACTCTCCCTGGCCTTTGCCATATGGTAACCTTAACATTGTCTTTGCTTCGTAAACATCGCAGCGTCACACGTCACCACCGACACACCAGCTTACCATAGACACACATGTCAACAATACAATCGACATGACTAACATCGAAATGGCCTTAACGGTATATTTACATACCGGGATTAGCTCAGTGGAGAACATTTAATTTCAATTTCACGAATTTTTTATCTTGAATTGGTATGGTTTTGTTGTCTTTTGTTTGACGCGGAACTCAGCTATATTTCTAGCTGTGATGGCCTGTTTGTAATCGAGTCTGCATCACGTTATAAGCAGCGTTTCAACGCTGTCTTAGAACAAAGATACGCAATCAGCTTTGTTACCGATCCAGGCCGACGGATATATGTAGTCGCCTCGTACAAGTTTACGGCTATTGGGGACCTATTCTAACCCCATTGGTGACCAACTCGTGTTATTCCGGGACAAGCCGAATAGCGCTTCTTGCAGGTTACGGAAAGGGGCGAGTGGTGACGAATGATTCTAACCCGGAATTCCAAAGGGAAAGATGACAATCACAATAAGACATTTTGTTCAAAAATACCATCCCAATTGATTGTGTAATTACTGTTGTTTCTAGCAACCTGTATTTTAGATTATTTATAACATCTTTGTGAATTCCGGGGCAGAATAGGTCGATATGTTTGTCGCAAGAGCCATCTGAAATTATAACTAAGCGTAGAGAATGCGTGACCTGGCTGATTTCGTGACATTGTTCCCCGACGGCGGGTATCGTTGTTTGTCATCAAAGACCCAAGTGGGACAGGTTAAAAATTGTCCCCAGCAACCTATGCTGGTCGTAAGGGACGACATAATGGATCGGGTGGTCAGGTTGATGGCGTGTAATCGTCCCCCAACGGCGCGCGTCGTTGCTCACAATGTCAACTAACGGGAGAGGCGACTAACGGAATCGGGTGGTCAGGCTCGCTGACTTGGTTGATGCATGTCATCGTATCCCAAATTGCGTAGATCGATGCTCATGGTGTCAATCACTGGATTGACTGGCCCAGACTCGATTATTTACAGGCCGCCACCAACAAAATGGAATATTGCTGAGTGCTGCTTTAAACAGCAAACGAACAGAGAATTGCTTGGAAACCAGATCTTCAGACGGTCGACTCTTAAGTGAAACCTGCAATATCGGTTACAGTTTTCAAAACATTCAACGCGTATTTTAATATTTTACTGAGGATACATATTTTTTCACGATATTCCCCGAAGACACCATTTATATGCAGTATTTTTTTGTATCGCGAAACAGATTCGCAAGCACAATGTTAAATGTGAACTATAGCTATTAGTTGATGAGTTGAAAAACTATTTTATTCATTTTGAATTCTATCTGATGGCATTAACTCGCTCCAGAAGCGTCAAACTACCCCCGGGGTAGCCTTTAGGTAAAAGCGTTCTCTGATGCCAAAGGCAAAGTTAGATTCTCGTACATTGTGGGAAGCGCATCTCTTGTGTCCCACGCCAGGATACTGCTTGAATACTGCTTACAGCGGCGTAAAACAAAACTCACTCATGATAATGAATAATCTGTGAATTGGATAACCGAACTAGCGAAACATAATGATGCTATGAAGGTGAAGTTGTGCTGACCTAGATATGGGATCAACATTAATTGGTCTTAAGGATAAGATATAATACGGCTATGTATTATTATACCGTATTTCCTCTATTAGACGCCCGGGCTTCTATTTATTTCGGACAAGCCTTTGACTCGGCGTCAATTAGAGGCCCGGCGTCTATTGGAGGCCCGGCTTCTATTAATACTCCCATTTCACTATGACCACGAATGTCCCGAATCGTCACGAAATGGAAATATTTTGTGTTCGTAGATATCCGTATCAATTGATCGACCCGGCGTCTATTGGAGGCCCGGCTTCTATTGTTTGCACTGAACAATTGACCCGGCTTCTATTAGAGGCCGGCGTCTATTAGAGGCCCGGTGTCTAATAGAGGAAATACGGTAAATATATTGATGGTATGACGACAACATTGCCATTCAATTATATATGTTACCCTGTAAATAAAAGCGACAAATGCCTTTCAATTGCCACGTGAAATCTCTGCTATAAGCAAAATCGAGTGTACGATTCCGATTTTATCGTTTAGCTACATCTTTATTCATAGTTTACAGCGTGACGCGTTAAGGATATTACGTAAAGAGGTATCTCTCATTTTGGTCGAAATTGTAAAACAGGATCAGCACTCCGGTGCTGGAGCTTGTTCAAGTACACCAGTACTTCAGGGACTCATGTGACGGTACCTGTCAGTCACAGAGCCTGTGATCTCATTAATCACCCGTGAAAAACCTGAAAGCACTAGGAGCAGGGGTTTGTTGTGAGACTATGTGTCTGGTTTGTGTCACCGACTCTGACCCCATGACATCCGCGAGAAGCAGAAAGTGTGTGAACAGTTGGTCGCCAGTAACCTATTACTCTTGAGTAGAATAATAACGCTTATGTAAGGAGAACGTCTATATCTACGTAAATCTCATTATGTTTGATCATAACATTGTCCAGTTTAAAATTGCTTCGCATAAGAAGTTGATAGAAACAGTACTGTGTTTGTTTCTTTATTTGTTTCATTGTTTGTTAGACGTCGCACTCTAATATTCCAATTATATGACGGCTTTCTGTGAATAATGGAGTCTGGATCACACAATCTAGTGATTGACATCCTGCGCATCGATCTACGCAATTGGGATACGATGACATTCATCAACCAAGTCAACGAGCCTGACCACCCGATCACGTAAGTCACCGTAGTCACCAGCATGGGTCCCTGAAGACCAATTATCATCCAAAACTGGCTCCCACGGAAGATATGGGCTGCATTGTAAAGCGCCAATCGATGTACAGCGATTCGCCTTACAACAGTGTGCTAACTTTCAGCCGCTTGCAAGCGAAACAATCGCTGGCTGAGGTCGCTTCGTTCTCAAACCAAAATGGCGCCTTGGACTTGGACCGCGGAACAAGAAATTCTTGACTGGGAAATGAACAAGGGCAGCTTTCACCCCATCATCCTCAGTCTGCCCCACGTCTTCAAAGTAGTCATAATTTTCATCAGTTCATCAACGAGCCTCTTCTATTACGTTCTTCATTAAGGCAACCAAGCGGTAGTATTTTGAAAGTGCGCAAGCTCTTCGAACTGTTGCAGACCCCGGATGAGCGATTAATTTGCTGACTCTAAGCGATTCGTGGCTTGCTACGCGCCCATGGTTTGGGTGAGATCAAGCGATATCGCTGCAATGAAATTGCATCACAATGCTTTGCAGACCCTTGTGACGTCATTGGTTGGTGATGTGAGTGGATGACGTTTTACACCGCAGTCAGCTACAATCCATCCAGCAATATCACGACGGCATGTAAATATTAGAGTGTCCAGACACACCAATGGCTAATAGCATTTGAAACTAACTATACATGACCAGTGACCAGTCAGACATGTAACAGTTGTTTTGTTTTTTGTTCAACGCCACACTCAGACGAAACGATCCAGTTATTAACTTCATGAGCATCGATCCAGGCAATTGGGATACTATGAAAAGCAACCAACTAAGTCCCCGAACCTGACCACCCGAATCCATTTTGTCGCCACTTACATCCAGCAGAGGTTGCTGGGAACCTATATTCTTTCCCAGCATCCCCACGGGTATCAGTCATGTGACCACCCGACATGTAACATGTGACCTGACCGCCGCCGTGGTCTGGTGGATAGAGCATCGGCCCGGAGAGGGGAAGGTCGGTGGTTCGATCCTCTGGCCGCTTCATACCAAAAGATGGTACTTGTTGTTAGCCTGCCTGGCGCTCGGCATTAATAGGGCATTATAAGGGAATAAAACACGGACTGATCGGCTCGGAGTCAGTATACTGGTTCTGAAGGGGTGTTCATGTTAAACTGCGGCATGGAATTCAGTGGGCTAGCACTTTAAACCGGCATTAGTCTGGACTAGTACAAGCAGCCTCACACACGTGCATGCACGTCGCTAAATAAGTGCAATAATCTCGAATGCTGTCTGATGCATCAATGACACCGATAATAATGATTACGATGATGAATACACTGCAATGCAGCCGTCTGAAAGTTAAATCTCGGGTGGTCAGGTTTGGTGACTTAGTTGGTTGCATTTCATCTTATCCCAATTGCTTGGATCGATCCTTATGATGTTAATAACTGGATAGTTTGGTCTGAGTGTGGCGTTATACAACTGTTACATGGCTGACTGTGTCATCTGTCCCCGATGGCATGTATAGTTAGTTTCAAATGCGTTTAGTCATTGGTCATCTTCCCGAGGCAGGAGAGTTAACTGACTCTAAAAGTCCAGTTCCCACCCTTGCCGAACTAGGCACCAGTGGTTATTATGAGTTTTGTCGCTTCTGAGCCTCTCCTATGGACCAATCCGATTCCATCACTTGCATTTGTTTCAAACAAAATGGTGGCGCCCAGTCAAGACGATCTGATCGATAATCAAGATCTATTTTGTGATAAAACGGGTCTTACATCGCGAAGTGCATCAAATCACGTGAGCACCTTGATTAAAAAGAAGAAAATAACTGTTGACGAGTTGGCGGTGCACATGCTTGTGTGTGTGTGTGCTTGTACTAGTCCGGACTAATGCCGATTAATAGTGCTAGTCCACTGAGATACCATGCCACAGTGTAACATGAAGTCCCCACTCAGATACAGTATACCGACTCCGACAACAGGTACCATCTTTTAACGTTTTTTGGTATCTCCGGGCATACGCTCTACCACCAGGCCACGGAGGCGGTCTATCATTATTAGAATGTGACCCTGTGTTACTGCATGTAAGTTACTTCGTCATCGCTATCAATGATACCTTAAAATCTGTAATTACTTTGAAGTAGAAACAGGGTAAGTAGGTACTTTTGATGGGTTTTGTTCACTTTTGAAACCAGAAACTAAAATCGTGCCAGTAGAAAAGTAGAACATTTCCTTGTTCCTCAGTATTATTATATATTGGCAAATTGATCGTTTAACAAGTGGGGCGGTCGGGTAGACTAGTGGTTGAGGCGTTCGCTCGACACGCCGGAGACCCAGGTTCGATTCCCGACATGGGTACAATGTGTGAAGCCAATTTCTGGTGTCCCCCGTCGTGATATTGCTGGAATATTGATAAAAGCGGCGTAAAACCATACTCACTCACTCACCCGTTTAACAAGAAAGGAAAACACACTCTGTCAGTTCTGAAATTGTTTTAAAACCGTGTATCTATTTGTTGCGTAGTAATTCAACTTTGTTGCAGTGTATTAATGTAGTATGTGAAGCATAGTATGTTATTTAAAAAAATGGAAACACCTTTGTCGGCATGCAAACAGGAGAAGATAATGAGTTTGGTCAGTACTTGATTTGCCACTTAACGATAGTTTTTATCAAAATAATTTCATCAAAATCTTCAGTCATATATCCTGGCGAGCGTCATTCGGCGTCTGTGTTGTCGCGAAGTCTTGGTTATATTTTCTCTATGCCCTCACAATACATGTCACATTGATAATCGTATATGCACATGTATACTTTTTTTCAGATGATATGCTTCGTGCAGTGATTGTAAAGGAGTCGTCAATTAGTTTTCGGGTGTAAAATAAATTCAATTTGTGCCCAAAGATATTTTGAAATAATGTATGAAGTCAATTATCGATTCGTAGGCATTTACAATATATATATAGTCAAGATTTCGTAATTCTTACTCTTGACAGCCTTTAAAGAACAAAACAGGGAACCTGAACTCAGATGTACGTCCTTCAGCTTCCGTTGGTAATTTGAAGCTAAAATTTACACAAGATATTTCAGCTGTTTCGTACACAGTTACATATGTAATAAACTACCGATACTACTCCATTGATAATATTGGACAGTATAGTTGTCGGAACTTTAGATTCACAAATTAAAACTTATTATGCAAAATCTTTACACAGAAATTTCATATGCAACCTACCCTTTATAAGCATCAGTTTAAACGCTTTAAATATCTCTATGTAACTTATATTCTTTTTTTTGTTTAACGCCGCACCCGATCCCGTTAGTCGCCGCTTACGACAAGCATAGTCGCCTTATACGGCAAGTATGGGTTGCTGAAGACCTATTCTACCCCGAATCATCGCGGATACTCTATGTAACGAAAAGTTTTCGAAATTACTTCAATACCGGGGGGGGGGGGGATAAACCCGCGATAGCATACAAACTTCAGGCTGAGACAGTGTGAACGCGTGAACGTGGAATCAACGATTACACTGTTTACCTTCACTACACTTCACAGCAAACCTGGTTAACTCCAGGTCTTGGGGTTATCGAGTTATACACTAGCGGAAAACCCATATGAAACCCATACCCCCGACACCTATTTTGTGGTCACGATGACTTTAAACAACGCTTTCATTGATTAAGAGTTTTCACTTTAATCCAGTTTTCGAAATTAAAGGGGTGGGAACTGGGGCTTGCACCCCCAAACTATCTAACTTCTACAATTGTTTTGTGACAATGACCCCCAGACTTTCTACCTAATTCACTTCACCCTCCAGGCTTCGCCACTAAAAATGTACAGCACATAAAACCAATGTTCATGAAAACAGATTTAATAAATTTGTAACATCGAAATATATTGCTTTCATAACAATTAACAAATGCACTTCCCCCAAAGTACATATCTGTTTCAAAGAATGCAATTCTTGATGCAGATTCTTCCCAGCATATTTGATTTCATGATGTTAAGTTTAACATGTAACAAACGTCATTTCACATCAATTTTCTTTTTTCAAGAATGCATATCTTGATACAGAATTTTCAGGGCTTCTTTGAATTCATGTAGCTCAGCCTCAATCTTCTCGATACGGTCAAGGCACATGTAGAGCTCCTGTAACTTCGCTTGAATGAGGTCTCCGATCTTCTCGTATCCTAAGAACATGTGTTGCTCCAGGCGATTACATGCACTTTCCATCTACAAAAATATCATATGTATGTCATGCCGATCATATTTGTTCCTTTGCAATTTCTGTTAAATTGTGTAATAAAGGACACTATTGTGTTTGTTTATTTGTTGTTTATTTGTTGTTTAACGCGTCTCATTCCAGAAATATGAGGGCCATCTGCAGGGATAATTCCTTGTGCTGTTAGCCCCTAAATCTGAAAAAAGGCCCACATTGTCAAATACAATGGGGCATTTTAACACTGTGTTGTGTGGGCGTACCTCTGGCATGTTTGAAATTTTTATGTAAAGTCCCCATGTCAGTAAATTCCTAGAGTCTGGACCAGACAATCCACTTATTGACATCATCCAGGCATAGGTCCAGACAACTGGGATACTATGACAGGCAATCAACCAAGTCGCCAAGTCACTTACCACAAGCATAGGTTACTGGGGACCTAATTCTTGAAACTGTGTATTAATGTTGTCAATTTCATTTCTTTAAATTGTATATACAAAATGATTGTTGTTTGTTCAATATGTGTAATATGACTGAATATGTGTGAAATAAATATATTATAAGTATAATTGTGTTCAGTGCCCTTCTCCAACTGGGCCACCCGTGCCCCCTTGTGAATGTGTGAAGATGAAGTCAATCAATTAAAATTAAAATAAACAAGACTACTGCAGTAAACATTCTTTGAAATTAACCTGCTCATGTAGGGCTTTCTTGAAGTCGGAAAGTAGTTGCGTGTCTTGTTTCCTCTTTGAGTTGAGATCATCCACAACATGCTGTGCGCTGGCATAGAGTGACTCCCGAGTGACATCACTAAGGGCGTTTACCTTAGTCGTCAGACACTGCTGTGGAACCGGCTTTACACAGCTCATGGCGGACGGCTCCAGTTCTGGGCTGATGAAAGACATACAGTGTTATAAAAACCTACTTGAGTATAATTTCGCCGTTTCTTACCACATCAGGACGCAATATTAGGATATTACCATGTCCTATCGAAAATATAATTTGCTTTAAAACTTTAAACAATTAAAAACAGACAATTCGCATAATACACAAATGCAGATAGATCTTGGTATCTTGGATTAATAAAAAAAAAATCGGAAAAAAAATACATTTCAAACATTGTTCAGTGGTTGCAAATTCATTTCTTAACCCATTCTTCATTGAAACAATTAATTTTTACTCAAAATTACCCAGCCACAGATAAATATTTCTAAACTGTCGAGGGGACCCAAAATCAGCGATGATTAAATAATCAAATAAATTAACGACTTCAAGTGTAAATTACATAAAAAACAAACTCGGTATACTTTCTTTTGCCCCTCAGTTGATGTTTCAGTGATACTCTCGGAAATTGTTCAATGTGTCTACGCTTTCATACATCTAATGTATTGCTCTTGATGTGACACAATACAGAGCAAGCATGTCAATATGTGTCAAATCGTACTATGGACGTCTACACTTTTTGTTCTGTCACTGTGCTGTACGACTGTATCTCTCGACTAGGGCTGGGACGGGTAACTCGGGTACTCGGAGCGGGTAGGTACTGAGTAGGACCCGGGTACCCACAGGACTACCCGGGCCCGTGGTTAGTCACGTGATATATTATTTCATGACAAAAATTCACAATACAACTACATGGTTACACGACAATTTTAATTCTCTAATGTTCGCATTTCTTCATGACTATGAACACGTTCCTTCTGACTTATATATGTTTGAACAAAGCTAAAACGTCAATCAACTTCAGTGTATGCATGACCACATCTTTTTATACGTATATCTAAATACATTCTGCTAGGGCTACTGTCAAACTATTCCCTATCAGACATTTTGTACCTATCTCTTGACACCAACAGTTGGTACCCGGGTAGGGTCGGGTAATAGGAGTGTTGGTACCCGGGTAGTAAAATTGGTCCCAGCCCTATTCTCGACCCGTGTTGTATGAAACTTATCCCTTGCGCGTTTCAATCCTATGTTACAATATCTTTGTACACATATAACTTATGTCTAATGAAAATAACAAAGAAAGTAACGTAGATTTTTACACACGTACTTCGTCTGCTGCAACTCCATGCTCCGTACTCTGACAAACTTCCGTTGAAAACGGTGTCCGGAGCTCAGGTTACCGTTCAGAGTTATTGCCCCTTAACTTACCGTCTTTACTCTGTAAAACTCATCGGCTATTGTACCGCGGGATTGGGGGTAAGTACCCTTTTTGATGACGTATACAATTGTCAAATATTGTGTTTTTAATCAGAAAAGCCTGGCTTAAAATGGCAATTGGGAAAAATAGATATACTTTGTGAAATCCACTTGGTAACATTCGTATGAAGTAGATGAAACTAAAGAGCGACCACGAGGCAATGAAATAAAAAACGATTTTGTGGACACAGTAGATAGAATAATAGTTTGTTCCCAATAGCCCTTCCCTTTAACGATCGTGCAAAGCAGGATTTTTCTCATTTCAAATGGGCCTAGAAACACAACAGAATATTTTCGAACCCTCCCGTCAACCGCTTATAGTTAAACTACCAGGGCACTATTGCCGATGCGACCCGGGGTAGAAAAGGTCTTCAGCAACCCATGCTTTCCGTAAAAGGCGACTATGCTTGTCGTAAGAAGCGATTAACGGGATCGGGTTGTCAGGCTCGCTGACTTGGTTTATGCATGTCATCGTATCCAAAATTGCGTAGATCGATGCTCATGATGTCAATCACTGGATTGTCTGGTCCAGACTCGATTATTTACAGACCGCCGTCTTATAGCTGGAATATTGCTGAGTGCGGCGTTAAACAACAAACATCATGCATACACGCTCTTTCATATTTTCGGAACCTTGTTTCGTATGTCAACGTCAAGAACTGAGAGATTTTATGTACGCCTCAGATGGATGATATTTTGATTTACACGACAATTCTTGTGTTTCTGTATGAAATATTACATTTACAACCCCTTATGTGAAAACAAATGTGATTCGTGCCTGATTGGAAACTCCTATGTAACACATATTACACACCTTTCTGATCTCGTACAATAATCGATGTTTACCAACAATTGAATCTGTGTTATAGATTGGTCCCCAGAACACTATTCTGGTCGTTAGAGGGGACATAATGCATCGGTTGGTCAGGCGCAGTATCTTAGTTGATGACGTGTCAAAGTACCCCGATTGCGTGGATAGTTGCTGACAGTATCAACCACTGTATTGCCTGGTCCAATAGTATTGTAGACGCCGCCTTACAGCTGACAATAGTGCTGAGTGCGGCGTTAAACAACAACACACACATTCGACAGTAGTAGTAGTAGTAGTAGTAATAGTAGTAGTAGTAGTAGTAGTAGTAGTAGTAGTAGTAGTAGTAGTAGTAGAAGTAGAAGTAGTAGTAGTAGGAGGAGGAGAAGTAGTGGGAGTGGCAGCAGAAGTAGTTGTACGGAGTGAGTGAGTGACTTCGGTTTTACGCCGCTTTTAGCAATATTCCAGCAATATCACGGCGGGGGACACCAGAAAAGGGCTTCACACATTGTACCCATGTCGGGAATCGAACCCGGGTCTTCGGCGTGACGAGCGAACGCTTTAACCACGAGGCTACCCGACCGCCCCTAGTTGTACGGAATAGCAGTAGTAGTTGTAGTTGTTGTATGTAAATTAGTAGTAGTAGTAGTTCGGCGTGACGAGCGAACGCTTTAACCACGAGGCTACCCGACCGCCCCTAGTTGTACGGAATAGCAGTAGTAGTTGTAGTTGTTGTATGTAAATTAGTAGTAGTAGTAGTAGTAGTAGTAGTTGTAGTAGTAGTAGTAGTAGAGTAGTAGTAGTAGTAGTAGTAGTGGTAGTGGCAGCAGAAGTAGTTGTACTGAATAGCAGTAGTAGTTGTATGTAAATTAGTAGTAGTAGTAGTAGTAGTAGTAGTAGTAGTAGTAGTAGTAGTAGTAGTAGTAGAAGTAGAAGCAGCAGTAGTGGTAGGGTTGAGTGATTAAGAGTATACAGTGATTTATTTTTGAGCGAACATTTATAAGACAACAACACAAGTGTGCATCAACATTCACTGATTCAAAGTATCACCCGATTAATATTGAGTGAGTAATTGTGACCGCTACAGCTATATATAATCAGTTTTGCTACTTAGTCCAACCACCGTAACTCGCTGTGAAGAGTTATCTCCCTTATATGTGCCTGGTCCCTGTGGTGGCGAGTTCGAATCCAAGATTCGTAACCCTTGGTCCATCGGAACCACGTCACCCTGGGTTCTCCTCCTTCATGCCAACTGGAGTACCTTTCAAAGCGGCCTTCAACCAACCTCCAGCAACATCCAGCAACCTCTTAAAACATCCAGGGGGCTCGGGTGGCCCAGTCGTCTAAGGCGCCGCGATTCGCTGTGCAGAGTTGCGTCCCTTAGGCACGCCAGAAACCTATGATTGTGGGTTCGAATCCCGGTTCGCCCCAATTATGTTTCTAGGTTTGTCAGCACCATACCCGTGCTCGTGGGTTTCACCAAAGTGGTAAACGTCTGAGACCTGCATCGCTTCGGGTTTTTCTCCCACATTAACCTGACACGCCGTGATATAACTGGAATACTGTTAAAAGCGGCATTAAACCCAACTCACTAACATGAACATCCATATTCACATTAAGTCCTTGTTTGTGAAATATTCAGCTTTGTAGACCCACAAGGCGATCGTAGCGCAACGACAGCCGTAAGTCTATGTTAAAGTATGGGAGTTGCGATAACCTTAGCGCTACGATAGTGGAACGGAGCGCTGCAGCCTTACAGCTGAGTAATTTGCTATTGACTGCCTCCACACCTGGCTGCCTCCTTTCAATGGATGACCTCTCGTACACCAGCCGGTCTTGCATTCTCATTGTGACGATATGGAGACTGGCTGTGAATACCTTATGTGCAACGCCACGTGATTGACAGCAATTACAAGGCAACCTATATATAGTTTAGAGTTTAATTTGAAGTCAAAACATGCAGTGTTCTGTAAAGTGTTATGGCGATAGAATCCGCCTGCAGGTCGTAATAGCACGTGGTTGACTGAGATGGCGAGTAGACGTGTGTGGAGATATAGACAAGTTATCATCGTCACTGGTTTGGCGGGAACGGTGTCACTGTTTGTTATTCTCGGAGCGACATTCGGTGAGTGTTTACGTTTAAGGACTGTGGGACGCATGTATGGATAGTTTAGTGAAGGCTTCGACAGAAGTCAGTACGAATCATTATTGAGCTATGTCGAATGATTGGCAGCCCTGACGATTTGATGAATGACTGTTGATGTAAGACGTGGATACATTTATATCAGTATATCACAGAAATTTTGAAATATTTAATAGAGGTCGAGAGACGACACGTTACTGTACCGAAAACATTACGTGGCGCGGCTGTTAGTTTCATATGCAAGTGGGCCACTGCGGCTTATTCTCATATTTCGCTGTATGTATACCTGTTTAAACCAGATCCAACGTGTAAGTGGAATAACATTACAATACAATACAATATAGTTTATTAAAGTCTCACCATTTGTACAGCAGGGGTTTAAATAAAGCATTTTAAATATCTAAAAACTTAAAAGTACAAATGCTACCCAAATGGGTTACGAGAGACTATATCTTACACAAATGTAAGTGCTTTATAAAATAATGTAAAATGAGATAAAATTATACATAATATTATAATCATAGTCACAGTTTAGGAATATAAATATTAAGAATGTAAATGATAAGATAAACAGTTAAATATATTGTTAAATTATACATAAAATAATTTTCTTCACATAAACATTTTGAAGCACATGCTTCCTAAAAGTGGTAAGTTACAATGGTTATTTAAAATGGTGATATCTACAGGTGTAGGATAGAACATATTCTTAAGATATGATGTACGAATATCGTCATAAATGGGACAGTGTAAAAGTAAGTGGGTTTCGTCTTCAACTTGGTCTGTACAATATTTACAAAAGCGTTGTGTAGCCGGGATAGGAGGGGAGCAGTATCGGCCCGTTACAATCTCCAGTTTTAGGGAACCACATCTCAGGGAAGCAAGTATGTGCCTCCTTATCCACGACCAGTCGGAGAGCTTTACAACTACCGTATTACCGGAAAGTTATAAACCTATTCATTGGGATCTCTATTAAGTAAGAGAGTTCTTTCTATAGGCATTAAAACCTATTAAGAGGTTTTACTTTCAAAGTAAAACCTATTAAGAGGTTTTACTTTTAAAGTAAAACCTATTATGAGGTTTTGTTTTCGTTCTGGAGGTTTTACTTTGAATGTAAAACCTCAAATCCCAGATTTCACCAAGTAACTGAAAAAATGACTACAAGTAGCAATTCAAAATTGTAATTCAATTAAAATTGAATGTCATGTGTACAGTGAATGAAGACTGGGTAACAAAATGAAAGTCGTCGTCGCTCATCTTTCCACTTCAGAGTCTCTGGTTAAAGGACAGCGAGGTTTCAAAACACGTGCTTTTAAACAAGTGCTTATCAATGCTGCACAATTTGCACGTGAAGTAACTGCTAGCCGTTACGTCACAACTACCTCTGCGTAACAGTTGGATTGTTTAAAGTCGTAAATCTTGTAAAGCAAAAGACACCTTTTAAATTTGCGAATTTTCGTTTTGAAAAGTTTAAAAGAACTTGAATATTGCAACACAAACATTTAGAGACCGAAGATTTCACTTTCATTTAAAAGTAAGTATTTTAGTTGTGTTTTGTTGTTGACACATCCAAGTGCTCTTGACCGCCTGGCAAGTCAGCGAATTTCACGTGCAAGTTATGATATCACGTCTTCAAGGAAGCGCTATAATGAAGCGCCTCATTTATAGATGCTCGTTATAACATTTAATCAATTTAGACGGTTTATAAGTATGGAAAAACACTTTCCCTCGGTTTTGGTAGACAGAGCATGCCCTGTTTTTCCCTCTCCCCAGGGCATGCTGTGTCTACCAAAACCTCGTGAGCATGTTTTCTCCAATCCATAATTACTGTTGCATTTGTGATTCGATTACTGGAGAGAAAAACTAAGCCCCGGCTGTCCCCGCAACTCTGATCCAAGTCACTTACAAAACACCAAGTCTTTGTTTTAGCAGTTACTCTAAAATCACAAAAAAACAATGACAGACCGCTCCGTGGTGTAGTGTACAGATCGCGTGACCGGTGGGGGGGGGGGAAGGTGTTTCCCTCCCCGGCGGTGACTTTAAAATGGAACTTGTTGTTTCCTGCTAGGGCTGGGACGGGTAACTCGGATACCCGGGTCGGGTGGGTACTGAGTAGGACCCAGGTACCCACGGGACTACCCGGATCCGTGGTAAGTCACGTGATATATTGTTTAGTGACAAAAAAAGTATCTAGAACTCTATGGTTACGCTACAAGTCACACATGTTCCTTCTAACTTTTCATATCTTTGAATAAAGATATAACTTCAGTCAACTTCAGAGTATGCATGACCAGATTGTTTAATACATGTATCTAAAGACGTTTTGCCAGTGCTATGGTAATAAAATGCCCAATCGGACAGTTTGTACCTATCTCCTGAGACCTACAGTGGGTACCCGGGTAAGGTCGGATAATGGGGGGGGGGGGGGGGGGGGGGGGGTACCCGGGTAGTACATTCGGACTCATCCTCGTCCTCGCCCAATTTCATGCTTGGTGCTCGGCATTGAGACAAAACAAAACAAGACAAAACAATAATTAATCTGCTCGGGGCAGTATAGCTTGGTATCTCAGCGAGCTTGCACAAAAGCATCGTTAGTCCGGCCTCACAGAGACACAAAGAGACACGCAAAGACACGCAGGTGCATGCACGTCGATATAATAAATGTGCGATAATCTCGAACGCGACGTTATCACCATTTCACCTCACCTCCACCTTCACACAGAACACTGATTTCTCCAAGGTCAAGTCTGGGCACTGTAGAACGTATGGTCATACCTGTCATACCTCCACACTATTTTGTACAGTTCTACGGGGCATGTGTAACAAATACAATTCATGATAACGGGACGTCTCTATATACTTATAAAGACATTATTAGTAATAGAAGTAGTAGTAGGAGGAGTAGTAGTAGTAGTAGTAGTAGTAGTAGTAGTAGTAGTAGTAGTATCGTCGTCGTCGTCGTTGTTGTTGTTGTTGTTGTTGTTGTTATTATTATTATTATTTTTTTAACTTCGTGTCCGTCATCTTTTCTCACATAAAGTGAACTAAATTTGTTTTTAATGCCTCACTATCTTCGTGGGTGTGTTGTGGAGATTCGCATATAATTTCAAGAAGCATCTGTTACTGCCCGACGTGAAGGAAGCTTTTTCTATTTTTCGAAATGATTCTGGAGCATAAATTTCTGTTTATCCTTTTTTTTTAATGAGTGTTTACGAAATCATTGTTGCAAGTTGCCCAAATCACGAGCACAAAAATTGTATTACCAAAGGCAAGTAACTGTAATTATATAATTGATTGACAATGGAAAATGTGGAACAGGGTGCTATGGACTATCTGGCTTTACGAAATGACCAATCAACCTGACTGTATGTACAACAGTTTGACTGTTTATTTTTTCTTCTAATCTGGATATACCAAAACAGCTCGGGACAAGTACAGAGTTGTGACAGCCACACCATCCTGTTGTCGTCACGGTGTCACGTACGGAGGATGGATGACGCCCCTTGAGGAGGGGGGATGTGTTCCCGATACCTCAGTACACACAGGTGTGTTACAGACACAGATGCCCACGCCATCTTGGACACGTGTGGACTTCTCGGACACTTTCCCCGTCGGAGATGGAGGGGGGTCAGTTATCTCCCCTTGGATACGCAAAATGTCAGCCATCATGTCCATGGACGTTCAATGTAATGAAACGTACGAATTAGGTAAGTTGAAATTCAACAGGCACCCATAACATTTGATTACATTGTCCAAATATGTTTTGTATTTCGAATAACAGGAAATATGCATAAATCAAATTGTTATTTTTTATTTCAATATTAACTTTTACTGAAACAGGTTGAAACGTTGACTATAAGTGTGTGGTTCCCTTGCAAATTATTCATAATTTAATGCCATACGATAAATATCGACGTATATCAAATGACCCGTGAAGATCCGGGGTAGAATTTATGTTCAGCAACCCATGCTTGCCGTAAAAGGCGACTGTGCTTGTCGTAAGATGCGACTAACGGGATCGGGTGGTCAGGCTCACTGACATGGATGATGCGTGTCATCGTATCCAATTGCATAGATCGATGCTCATGATGTCAGTCACTGGATTGACTGGTCCCGACTCGATTATTTACAGACCGCAGTCATATAGCTGGAATTTTGATGAGTGCGGCGTTTAACAACAAACATCATGCATACACGCTCTTTCATATTTTCGGAACCTCGTTTCGTATGTCAATGTCAAGAACTGAGAGATTTTATGTAAGCCTCAGATGGATGATATTTTGATTTGCAGGTGAAGCCCGGGTCCTATTATCGCATTGGGACGCGGCATAATTATTGCTCCACGGCTTAAAAGAATACTCACTCACATAATTGTTTTATGTTACTGTACAGGCCACCACCCATCACTCACAATGGATGTCCGTCTAGGCTACCAAAACAGGGGAGACTACACAACGCAATGGACCCAGCTTGCCTACAGGACAATCTCACGCCAACTCGATTGTCGACTTAAACATGCCCGTGTAAGCGCCCTAGGTTCACTTAATACATCTTCCCGAGGCAATAAAGTTCACTGACTTTAAAATTGCAGTTTCCACCCTTGCCGAACTAGGCTGGAATTACTGGGCTCGATCGTAGCACCACCAGTGGCTATTACGAGTTATGTCCGTTTTAAGCCTCTCCTATGGATCAATCAGATTCCACCTCTCGTATCACTTGCGTTTGGTTCACACAAAATGTCGGCGCCCGGTCAAATGTTAAAATCATTCAAATTTAATCCTAAATTTAGTTTATTTTAGAAGGAGCGAAGAGTTTCAAGGTAAATTGATTGATGTATTGGGGAAATCTGGTCACCTAGAGTATATATTTCACTGTTAGGTGGATGAGAGATGGGATTGACACACTGATTTTGGCCTCATTCAACAAAGTTTTGTTTGTGTGTTGTCGTTTAACGCCGTACTCAGCAATATTCCAGCTATATAACGGCGGTCTGTAAATATTCGAGTCTGAACCAGACATTCCAGTGATTGACATCATGAGCAACGATCCACGTAATTGGAATACAAGCATAGTCGCCTCTTACGACCTGTAATGTAGTTAACTAAATACAACCAATACTCTTACTTACAATTCCTCGCCCATTACTAGGTCCGTCATGGCAAGCAGTACGAGTGTCAGTTACTTCCCTTGTTTGAGATGTATGACGTGAGGCACAACGTCTACATCATCAACATCAGGCTGAACAACACCTTCAGCAACGCCGTCATCCAACCTGAAGATGTACATCAGCTACAGCTAATAGTGAGTCCTGTTACTACTTCAGCATTACTCGTCGTCATTATCATCATCATCATTATCATTATCATTATTATTTGTATTTGCCATTACCGAAGGTCCCTTAAAATCTCAGCTGACCGATTCTTCTGTCAAAGACGTCAGGAACAGACAGTAACAGTAACACAACATTAAATGCCTAGAACATTGCATTACCCGCTAACCAATGGCTAGTGAAATGTATAATAGCTGTAGGGGTAGAGCGGGTGGCTATTTTCTCTGGCTAGTTGCGTCTCACAGAAAACTAAATGTTACCACCTGTGTGATGAGATGATGACGCTGCAGTCTGTAGATACCTTGCAGGTCGGTTTCCTCGTCCTATAGTATAATTCGAGTTAAAAGAGTTCGAGTTAACGAGGTGTCAGTGAGTTGTGCTTTTTACAACACTGTGTGTACTCGTCGAGGCGCTGGAGTAGCCCAGTGGTTAAAACGTCCTCTCGTCATGCCGTAGGCCCGGGTTCGATTCCCCGCATGGGTACATTGTGTTAAGCCCATTTCTAGTGTCCCCCGACGTGGTATTACTGACACATTGCAAAAATCGGTTTAAAACCCAACTCACTCGCTCACAGTATGTACTAAATGTCACAATCAATTGATCAGCAAACACTTCTTTTTACCAATTTCCTCTAGAAAATACATAAATAGATACGGGTTAGGTATTGTTTCTATACAATGTATCATAGCGCTCATGGTTCGCGAATCTTTCGTGTAACTTTAAAGGTGCAATAGTCCAGACTCCCTTCGTAGCTCCTTGTGATAGACATGCTTTGCTTCAGACGATACTCGACAACCCTGACTTCACCAAGACGTTTCTGTACATGAAGTCGTGCATGATGGTGCTGATGCTTGTAGTCACGGTCGCCTGCTTCAGAAAAATGACAAGCAACTTCACAGACATCCTCCTGAATAGGTTTTTAACACAATTATTCCACTAACTGATCAGTCACGCCTTGAGATTAATGAGTAAGAAATATATTGCAAGTGATTCCGTGATATTTGATTGGCTAGCCAAAGAGCTCTTTTGCGTTTGTTTCCACAAACCGACAAAAATAAAACACGTACACAAACGTACCAGTGTTTCCTAACCGTCTGGACCCGTGAAGATCCGGGGTAGAAAAGGTCTTCAGCAACCCATGTTTGCCGCAAAAGGCGACTAAGCTTGTCGCTCACTCCTAACTGGCTCGCAACACAATGGGAGTGTCTTGTGTTATTTATATAGAACAATGACGGGGTTTTTGCGTTAAACGGAGTTATAAACGTTAAAACCACTTTCCATAAATCCGCTTCTCATATCTCCTTCGCTTTTACTGTTACATTTCCATAAGCGTAAAAGAATATTGAAGTCAATTCTAAATAAAGATTACATGATTTAGGTTATCAAAAATTATTTTTTAGGACAATTGTGGCAGTTGGGGTGATTCAGGTCATATATAACATACCAACTGCATGGTTGACGACATTACCTTTCACCTACATCATCAACGACATTTTGGAAGTCGGGCTACTATTCGCCATCTTGTTACACGGCTCAGCTCTTGTTAGCGGTGACAAAACAGATCTCAAAGCGAGGCTGAAGATTAACCGGAAACTGCTGAGTGTCGTCTGCCTCATTTCTTTGTTGATGGTGCTGTATAGAGTTGTAATGAGGTTTGACTGGTTTTGTTATTCGTCTTCGTTTTTTAAGAAGCAAATACATAATTATCAACATTTTAATTTTAGCGCTATAGTTTATTAGTTTATTAGAGTTCGCTTTTCAGTCTAAAGAATCGGTTCATTTCCCCAGATTCCTGCAAATTTATGTGTAAATATTGTGAATCAGCTTAAATCCGGAAATACATGCTCACTAATTCACGATGACTGGGTCATTGTCTAACAAATAGAAAAGTCAATATGCTACAAAACAAAAATTGTAAAATATCGTGTGCATTCATTCTTAGAACAAAGTCTTTGAGTGACCCCTTGTCATCCATGTGGACAACTGTCTTGGCGAAGCAGATGGCGGTGTCTCTCCTCATCCTCATCAGTTTCTGGTTGACGTTGGTGCTGATATACTTGACGTGGGTGGCCACGGTCGACAGCCCTTCCCACAGACATGGCCAGATGCACAATAGGAACAATTTAGTATGTATACCGTACGGGAGTTTACTGAAACCAGGGTATGAAACTCCCAAAAATTTCAGCCAGACCACAGGACTGGCTAGCTGAAATACTTGCCAGCCCTGACCAAAACCTGCCTGCCCACTATAATCATATGTTTCTCAGGATAAGCTAACGGGGTTTCTTTTTGGTTACATTTTATCATTCATCTTTACATGTGAATTAATGCTTATCATCGGGAAATATTTAGAATATTTTCACATATGAAATATAACCCGACCGTCGGGCAGGGGGATTTGCAAATCTGGCAGCCCGAGTTGAAATCAACCCGTCTCGGACGGTCGGGCAGGCAGGTATTTCGAACACTGAGTGAAACACCGTGGTATTAGTCATATTTCCAAGAATCCCGAGGTATTCAGATACCACAGTTAATAACAGTATCTCACAAATATCATTCAACCTTGGGGATAGCGAAATCGTTACAAAGATCCCTAGTGCCTAGTTATTTTTTTAGGTATAAAACAACATTCCAAATTGTTCTGGTTCTTGCTATTAAGTTATCATCACAATTCAATAATGTGGGTATATGTAATAGTTTATAAAATATGTCTCACTGAGAGGAATACGAAAACATGTTGTACATGAATTGTCACTTTAATACATACGTTTATGTCATATGTTACTAAATTACACAAAAGTCTTAAGTCCTAATGACTGTCACAACTTACTTAATGTCAAGCAGCGTTAAGGAATTCAAGGAGTCTTCAATCCCGCTATGAACTGGTCCCTTAGTCTGGACAACCTCTGGCCCCTCTCATGTCCTCTTACGAGTTGTGTCTGTGGGTGTGGGGGTTGGGTGTGGGGTTGGGGGTTGGGTGTGGGGGTGGGTGGGGTCATGTGACGACTCAATATTCGAGGTCAATGTCAGTCACATGATTAGGGACTCTATATTGAATTGCATTGGTTCGTTACGTGGAACGGATTAACCAGTGGAATTGCAAGATTCTTAATAGCGGCATAACGAAAGAAAATATGGACTGTCAGGTACATTTACGGTCTTATACGTGCATTGGTTCGTCACGTGGTACGGATTAACCAATGGAATTGAAAGATTCTTAATAGCGGTATAACGAAAGTTAAATATGGACTGTCAGATACATTTTTGTTCGTTTTCGGGGGATCTTACAAACATTACTTACAGATTGGCCAAGAAGTTGGCGCTTTTTGAAGACGAATACAGTATATCTCCCACACCGATTCTGTGTAAGATACATATTTTTTCTTGCCGTAGATGCTGGGATACCGTCGTCACGTCTATGCTGTTGCTGTATGTTCGGCGTTGGTGTTGTCGTCCATCGTCGTCCATGACGTTGGCGATGGGATATACAGATGGGGAAGTGATCTCAGCACAGACAACACTGGAGTGGTATTAATTGGTAAGACTAATTCCCCACAGCGGTGTTGGGGTAGCCCAGCGGTTACAGTGTTGCCCCGGCGCGGTTCGATTCCCCTCATTAGTACAATGTGTGAAGCCAATACATTATGCACGCCAACATGATATTATTGGGGAAAAAAGCCCAGACATGAAATACAAAGAATTATCACTGTATTGTCTGGTGGCCCAACCTCGATTACGTACAACCCGCAGTGAAAACACTTCAATATTGCTGCGGCGGACTTCAACATGTACTCAGTCTTGAATCGTAAAACGATGGAATTATTTCAATAAGGTTGCAAAATATAATAATAATAAGTGCATTTATAATGCGCCAGATTCCATTCACCAAGTGCTCATAGCGCTACACTATTACTACCCAGGTCAATGGATCAGTGAGCACTCGATTTTCATTCTCATCTCCCTGGGGAGTATTCAACCAAAGCCGCCTGTGAGGAGCTAGTAGGTTAACAGCCACATTACCATCTCATCCTACCGGGTACCCACTCACTGCTGGGTGAACAGAGGCACATTTCGAACAAAGTCACTTGTCTAAGGAGACACCACATGTAGTACATGTGCTTCAGTGTGGGGCAGGACCGAGGCCCTAGAAACTCCCAGGAGTGGTCACCCATCCAACGACTCTCCGAGACGTTGCCTAACTTCACCTGATTTGTGATCTGTGCGCTGTGCACAGGACCACGTGTCACCACCATATGAGTGACTTATTTGGGTCCAACGCACGTAATCAATGTGCACAAGGCTTTGACAACGAAGGGTTTTGGTATTCGAACCAACCATAAGCCGATCCTGGCACAGATAAGGGACTCAACTTTACACAGCTACTAGATTTTATGGGAAGCAAAGTCTCCATTGTGCTTTTCACCCAAAGAACATGTCTCCAAGAGTTTGAGTTGTTTTGCTAATTAAATCCATCTGTATATACCATCTTCCCGAGGCAAGAGAGTTAACTGACTATAAAAGTCCAGTTTCCATCCTTGCCGAACTAGGCTGGTATTATGGAGTTAAATTTTGGCTGGACTAACGGGTCTTTGCATAGTCCAATCAAAATCGCGCAACGAAATCGAAATCTGGTTCGTAAAACCGTCGTGCAGATTTCGGTCGATTGCAGGATTTACAAAGCATGTGCACCGCGAACTCGTTGTCAACAGATCTTTTTCAAATCTTTTCATGTTTTTAATCAAGATGCTCGCGTGATTTGATGCACTTCGCGATGTAAGACCCGTTTTATTACAATATAGATCTTGATTATCGATCAGATCGTCTTGGCTTGGCGCCGCCATTTTGTCTGAAGCAAATGCATGTTATACGAGAGGTGAAATCTGATTGGTCCATAGGAGAGGCAGAAGGGACATAATTCGTAATAGCCACTGGTGGCGCTACGATCGATTCCAGGAATTCCAGCCTAGTTCGGCAAGGGTGGAAACTTAACTTTTAAAGTCATTATTCATTATTCAGTATTACTCATTATTTTGCGATACAGTTTTCAGTATTATTTCCGGATCCATGGTAGAGTAGGTCTTCAGCAACTCATTCTTGCCGTAAAAAGTGAGACGTTAAACCACAAGCAAAACTTATTATTTCAATTTCATTACCAACAAAGGCCTGACATAGTTATTTTAACTGTCAAAGTCAGTCGAAGCGTGTAATGTATTACCATGCAGTATCATACACTTATAAAGATTCAAGGACGTCAAGCTGTGTCTTGTTAACACTATGCGGAATGTATATGTTTCAGGCCTGTATGGGTGCATCAACGTCAACACAGCATGGATACTACTGACGTTCTGCATGCCTCCACAGTGTGACCAGTCCAAGAGCACTGTGGTCTACACAACTGACGCTGGTCAGGTTGACATCCAGACGTTCAGGAGTGAGACGGGCGGGACGCAGAGAGAGGTTGATGTTGAGGGACTGGAGGAAAACCGCGTCCTTGTTTGTGGTGTTGATGCTGACTATCTTCTTGACCCGACAATCACGACCTTGCATGATTGATTAGGAACAGAGAAACTGCCTAAAACAGTTGCCAAAATGATATACATCGAATGGATTTCCGTTTCGGAAGATCCAGTGTGGATTTGTTGCTGAGTATGAAGGAATTTGGATGGTGATCTTCCCCGCTCAGCCTTGGCCATCTTCCCGAGGCAACATGTCCACTAGCCTATATCAAAGCCTAGTTTCTACCCTTGCCACATCAAGGCCACTTTTCTTGGCTCGACCCTGGCGCCACCTCGCGTAGATCTCGAGTTGTACCACTTGTAATGAAAACGCGATATACATTCAGATCGCTGTTCTCAGGGGACCCAGTCGTCTAAGGTGCCGCGATTCGCTGTGTAGAGTTGCGTCCATTGGGCGCGCCAGAAACCTATGATTGTGGGTTCGAATCCCGGTTCGTCCCTATTATGTTTCTAGGTTTGTCAGCACCATACCCATGCTCGTGGGTTTCACCGACGTGGTAAACGTCTGAGACCTGCATCACTTCGAGCTTTCCTCCCACATTATGCTGACACGCGGCGTTATAACTACAATACTGTAAAAAGCGGCGTACCCAACTCACTCACTCACTCATATTTCGTATAGCTGGCGACCACAATAGGCGACGACCAAGTCGTTCAGACAACGAAAACATTCGCGATTTCATCATGGACACAAAAACATAGGCAATCACTTTCACACGAAGGTGTACCATTCGTCACCACTCGCCCCTTTCCGTAACCTGCAAGAAGACTCGTCCCCCCTATCGATGAATGTTTGTGCGCAAATACGACAAACCAATCAGAATGCAGTATGATTCCAAGGTCTTGGTCAAAGAATCCCTCTGATACAATTTTTGATTTTACATATGTCTTGCATTCTAAAATATACCCAAGACACATTTAAATGTGTTCAATCATACTGTATAATTACGGATGTTCCGATGTGCTTTAAATTGCATCTGAAATATATATAATATATGGGAAATATATGTGAACCATTACGCAAAGAGTTGACAATTGTTTTAGGTATGCCCGTTTGCTCTAAGACGGAACCCGGTCGCAAAAATGGCCACGAGAGGGGCACGAGTCGCTATTCGGCTTGTCCCGAAAGAACACGAGTTGGTCACGAATGGAAGGTGTACCAGTCGTGGATGTTGATTTTGTGAAACGTTCTCTGATTGGACTATAGATATGTGCGATAGTCCAATCACATTTAGCACAGGAAAGTGGGCTTGATGTGGCAGGGGTGAAAACAAGACTGATTAAAAAGGATAGTGGATGTTCTTGCCTCGTGAAGACGAGCCTCGACATACCAGGGTACTTACAGGGTACGACCAGGTACAGCTGTGATGCTACCATGTAAAACAGCATTTACTCACTCACTCACTCACTCACTCAGCCATGAAGTATATAAAGACACGGGTATATTTGAAGTTTTGATTTAACAATGAAATCATATCCCATTTTTCATTAACCACGCAGATTCATGTGACAGAGGTAAAGTGAAGGTCGGGGTTCATATCCAGAGAAAGGCAGGTCGTTGAAGGGTCAGAGTTCACAAAATATCAAGGTTTTTTGGCAAAGAAAGGTCAGGATCTGTATATAAATGTCAGGGTCCAAAGTGGAAGAGCCTGTACTGGTTTGAGAAAGGTTGGGGTCTACAAGGGCTCAGGATTATTTGAGCGAGGGAATGGTCAGGATATGTACAGGCTAAAAACAGGTCAAGGTCAGTTAGGGCCTGGGGCGTTTGGGTGTGAGAAAGGGCAGGGTATGTAATTGTATGGCCGCCAAGTCGTCTCCTGCCCGACTCAAAAATATTCCAATTAAGTTTTCATACCCAACCACTCGCCCGCCTGAACACATGGCATCACTTTTTTTAAAAACGAATGAATTTCCGGTTTCGTAAAACAAATCCTTACTAAATTGTATTGGTAGGATATTCGAAAATGTGACTCTGTCTAAAGCTTCGTTCCGTCCGTCTTGTAAGCTCTTTTCTCATCTTTTTTAAGCTCTCAAAACTAATTTCCCTTCACCGTTGCACTTCAATATAGCTCCTGAAGGCCATCTTCCTGAGGCAAGGGAGTTAACTGACTGTAGATGCCGGAAACTGGATCTTTATAATCAGTTAACTCCCTTGCCTCGGGAAGACGCTGAAGGTCTACGTAAACAGTCATGTATACTGCTGTACACCCATACAAAACTTAGCACAACAAGAGGTTAGATACTCACATAAACTTTACTAAACCTCAGTCCAATCCCAAATTCACAAGTAACTGGACAGGGCAAGCTCTTTAAAGAATGGACAACCGGAAGTGACCGAGGATCGACTCGATCTCAAGATCTCGGAGCACTACTTGCTTAACCATGAGAAGTTATTTTCAAGGTGTTCAAGCCCGGCCTGCCCGTCTCGTGCTCTGAGATTCCATTTTTATAAGAAAACAATATGTGAAATGCTGGACTTCCTCATAGATAACATCTACGTAAGATTTGGAGGTAAGACATTTAGACAAGAAGTATGCATCCCACGGGTGCCAATTGTGCTCCCATTCTTGTGGATCTGTTTCTTTATGCATATGACTGGGAAATTCTGCTTGGATTGGCGAAGTCAAAAGCAGTTAATTTGGCAAAGAAGCAGCCCTAAAATTATCGTAAAGTTATCGTAAGGAAGCCTATTTTCGGAACTATCGTAGCCTTAAGATATCGTAAGATTGTCATAAATCTAAGATAGCCCCATACCTGTCGTAAGTTTATTTTATCCTCATCCAAGATGGCGGCATACTTTGCCAAACAATTAGTCTGCTTTACGTTCAAACATTGACATTTCATTTTGTTAAACTGTGTGATTCGAATTGACACTTCGAAAACACGAAGAACGTATCAATGATTCCACGTCAGAAATGTTCTTAATCGCGACAGAGATCCACATAACTATGAAGTCGATAGCTTAAAATATATTTCTATCCAAGTCCATGCTGAAGAAGTGTGAAACAACATACCTTTTCGATAACTTGGGAAGGATAAATATGAAAGGTGTCGGCAGCCTATGGTAATGTTGTTATTGTCAGCGGCTGGGAAATCCCCGTGACGTCATTGGGAAACACCACGTTTTTTTCAATCTCTAACACACATGAGTTTTCTGTCCGAGTTACGATAGTATCGTATCTTTGTGCGATCTGCGGCAGGTTTACGTTAGTTGCGAAAATCTATCTTATCTTAACCTTAAGATATCTTATCTTGGAACGTAAGTTGTTAAGATTTATCTTAGCTAAGATCGTTTTCGAAAATCTAGGCCCAGGAATATCGACGATCTGATATCTGATAACAATCAAATAGCCAATTTACCCACCTGAACTAGAAATAAAGGAGACCAGTGAGACCGCCTCATCTGTTTGTTTCATATTTAGATCTATGCATAAAGATTCAAAGTGACAAAACACTTTCCACGTGACTCTATGACAAGAGGGATAACGTCAACTTTATACATTTCACAACTTTTCAGATACAACCGAGCATGCTCTCTCTCTCTCTCTCTCTCTCTCTCTCTCTCTCTCTCACACACACACACACACACACACACACACACACACACACACACACACACACACAAAAGCAAGTGTAGCCAGCTCTAGTTTGCTCGATTCCACATCAGCATCAGAATAATTTTGTTTTGTTTTAATTTTAGAGGAGAGAAGAGTATTGTGTAATATAAGACATCATAGACTAAATGTTGGTCTATGGTCAATTCTGTGTGCACGAAGTCATGGCTACAGCTGACAGGATCTAATTGGGTTTTTTTTGTGCTTGTTTACTCAGAGGTCAATCTCGGTTTCTCAGTGAGCCTCGTGAAGGGAATATATCATATTGGCATTACAGCACACCATCGCCTTAAACACATCTGTTTGTGTTTTTTGTTTTGTTTGTTTGTTTGTTTGTTTGTTGTTTAACGCAACACTCAGCAGTATCCCAGATATATGACGGCGGTCTGTAAATAATCGAGTTTGGACCAGACAATCCAGTGATTCACATCATGAGCATCGATCCGATGACATGCATCAACCAAGTCAGCGAGCCTGACCACCCGATCCCGTTAGTCGGCTCTAACGACATGCATAGTCGCCTTTTACGGCAAGCATGGGTTGCTGAGGATGTATTGTAACGGGTCCTTAAACAGGTAGCTCCATTCGTTGCGCTGCGTTACGGTTAAGCGTGCCTAAAACCTATGGTCGTGGGTTCGAATCCCATATTTGCCCTGATTATGTTTCCAGATTTGTCAACACCACATGGGTTTTACCAAAGTGGTAAATGTCTAAGATTTTGTTTGTTTGTTGTTTAACGCCGCACTCAGCAATATTCCATCTATATGACGCCGGTCTGTAAATAATCGAGTTTGGACCAGACAATCCAGTGATTGACATCATGAGCATCGATCTACGCAATTGGGATACGATGACATGCATCAACCAAGTCAGCGAGCCTGACCACCCGATCTCGTTAGTCGCCTCGTACAAGCATAGTCGCCTTTTATGGCAAGCGTGGGTTGCTGAAGACCTATTCTACCCCGGATCTTCACGGGTCTGAATATCTAAGACCTGTATTACTTCGGGCTTTCCTCCGGAATCAAGCTGACACAGCTCAAAGCCGCGTTAAACCAATCTCTCGAACTTTACACATATCAACAGATTCGTTAACGCGTAATGTAATTATCTCAGGTGCGCGTGATGCAACTTGACGCCGACTGTAGATATGTACAGCAGCAGGTTGGGACGACATGTGGCGTCATGATGACGCCCACGTGTCACCTAAGTCTCCAGACAGGCATTCTGTTGCAAACACATGTTAGCGTATTGCCGACCCGATGTAGTCGGTGGTAGATATAAACCGAACACGCAAAAGGACACACCACTTTTAGAAAACCTTAGCTCAACCAAATTCCATACGGTTAGGATTTCCCCAACAGGGCAAGCATAGAAATTACGAACGAAGACGTTAATGTTATGTTATGTCATTATAAACATCATCTTTTGTACTTTCTAGGCTCGCCATATTTATACACACACACACACACACACACACACACACATACCCATAGAAGAAAAATATTGATTGTAAATACAATTTTTCTGATATGCACTTATACCATCTACAATGTTTGTTAACGTAAGCGCCCAAACACACCAATTTTCGTGCACAAGGGCATTTTATTGTTTCTTTCATCATAGTGAGCACAATTTTCACTTGGCCTATGCTAAAGGCCTCATGCACGTGCAATTCATGGAAAGAGCAGTAGAAGTATGGGTTTATAAAAGCACGTGTTGATTAGCGATTCACTCTATCATTTTCACCGAAAGACAAGGTCGAATATGCCACGGTTGAGTGCTGCAGATCGAAATATCGCCATTGGTCGTATTGAGGCCGGACAAAGATTTGGAAACGTTGCCCGGCACCTCAATGTTCATAAAACAACGATTTCCCGACTTTGGAGCCGATACACCCAGTTTCATGCAACTGAAGATCGCCCCAGAAGTGGTTGGCCAAGGGTTACCACACCACCTCAGGATCGATTCATCCGGGTCACCCACCTACGTAATCGGCTAGCCACACCTACCGTCACTGCAACACAGGTGCCAGGTTTGAGAAGAGTGTCCGCACAAACAATTAGGAACCGTCTACCAGAGGCCGGTCTACGTGCAAGAAGACCACTTATTGGACCTGTTTTACGCTACCAACATCGACGCCAAAGACTCAGGTGGTGCACCAACGTTCGGATATGGACCCTAAGAAACTGGAGGCGCGTCTGGTTTAGTGACGAATCACGTTTTCTCTTACAACGCCGTGACGGAAGACAGCGTGTCTATAGAAGAGGAAACGAACGTTTTGCCCCGAACTGTGTTCGGCAGGTCGACAGATTTGGAGAAGGGAGCGTCATGGTGTGGGGAGCCATGTCTTTCAACCAAAGATCAGACTTGGTGATCATTCGTGGCAATTTGACAGCCCAGCGCTATATCAATGATGTCTTACAGCCTCATCTTCTGCCGATTATCGACCAACAGAGGGAGCACTATCAACACGTCAACGCCCGGCCGCACACTGCTCATGCAACAGTGAATTTTCTCCAGAATTATAACGTCAACGTGTTACCATGGCCCTCCCGATCACCAGACATCAACCCAATCGAACATCCTTGGGATTATCTGGACCGACGAGTACGTGCACGTACACCGCCGCCGCAGACGTTGGATGCACTAGCCGTTGCACTGCAGGAGTGGAGAGCAATCCCTCAGGAAAGAATCCGGCGTCTAATCCGTTCTGTTCCTAGGAGGTGTAATGCTGTGATCGTGGCGCTCATACGAGGTACTGAGAAAGATGCCCCATAGCGTCAAGTCAATCTTATTGAGAGAACTGTCGAAGTCTGGACTTAAACTTGCATAACTGTACTGCCACCATGCCAAATTTCATATTGTTGTCTTCAATAATAAATGTGTTATAATAACTTGAATATTGAGATAAACATCTTAAAAATATAGTGGTTGCGTTTCTTTTTTGAGAGAGTGTACATACATACATACATACATACATACATACATACATACATACATACATACATGATTACCGAATAAATAAGTGGAGTAAAATTGAACACAGAATAACAAAACAAAAAAAACAAGTCCAGCCAGCTATATGAATTCATCATCAGGAAAAAAACTACATTGCAAATGATTTGCATTTTGTAATTAAATATTTCCTAGACGATTCTAAGTCTACAAGCCCTGATCTGGTAAGGCCGCCATGTTGCCCCGGGCACTGCAGGCGGAGGTAATCTGGCGACTGGAAGTGTCTAGAAGATGTTGTTTCACGGAAAGGTTTTCTTTGATGTGCATAATGAACCTGTCGGTTACTCTCCGCGGAGCCAGGTTAACGGTGTGATCGAAGATGCAAAAGATGAATAAATGATGTTCTCCCTTCCTTCACTCTCTCGATGAAATGTGTTGGAGATTTTAGTTTTTCATCCAAATCGTATGTTGTTTCAAGATATGAATACACAATGCCTTTTATGGTGCCTCACTCTGAGAGTGTTGGTTCGAATCCTGCATGGGACTCACCCCCCCCCCCCCCCCCCTAAAAAAAAAGAGTACTAAAATGTGCACTTTACCAAGAAAGTGTTATCTCAAATATAACATTTGTTATTTCAAGGTGTCAATATAAATCATTGCATGCTCAAGGGTGATTTGGAGAATGTTTTGTGTGGATTATATTTATTACAGCTGCAGACAGAATGGTACATATCATTTATATTTTGAGTGAATTCAAAAATAAGGGAGGACTAATTCCTTCGTGTTCATAATAATTTACTGTATGAAAAGGTATTTGAGAAAAACATTTGGCAAGAAATCGCAGCATCCATAGTGTGAGAAAATGTAATAACTGGCAGAACTGACTGTATTGAGTCTCAGCAAAACGTGATTTTGTGAAAAGATGCACAAAAAATCCGAAATACTGAAATTGTGGAACGAAGTATTGAATCTTTCACTGGCGTTATAAATTCAAATTTTAAAACATCGAGCGTGTTTTTATGTCTTTTTCAGTGTGTTGGCTAACAAATATGTATGTTTGTATGTATGTGTGTAATATATGTAATTTAGATATTTGTGGCACGTCCAACATCATAAGGCTGCCGTTGGTTCATGCTTGTGCGTATTGTGTCCAGTGACAAAGTAGACACAATTTATAGAAAACAACTTTCTTGTTTTACGTCGTGTCTAGTGGTAGTCTAATAAATGCCAGACAGTTAAGTTATCTCCCTTAGTTTCCAGACGGGCAATAGATGGCGCGCACATCAAAGGGTTTGGAGGATTGCCGATTGACACATTATTCAGAAAGTTATTGTCAAAATGGCCGGGGTGGTCTTAGAAAACTTGAGCAATAGAAAACTTTCGATACTTGGAGTGTCGCTTTTGTTGGTCCTTGTGGGGTTTTTCCTGATCGGAGGAATCATAGGTAAGAATGTGACTGATGAGCACGTTACTGCAGTGTGCTTTTGTTTATCTTTTTGCGAGGTTGTTTTGATTTGCAATCCTCACTAGCAGACAGACACTCATCATGGCTGTTGGACGCAGGTTCACCCAGTACAGTCTTTGTCCAAGGAATCGTACAAATTGGGTGACAGGGTTGATCATGTGGATGTTGAGACTGATCGGGACACTTAGGCACTAAAATACTAGCGCTGAAAATGATTTTGATACGACAATGAGTCTAAGCAACTTGATTTATCCATTTAAATTGCAGAGCCCCAGTGAGATGGGAGATATGCTACCTGTACCTGCTGGAATTCTAGACTTGCTTCATGTATGTCATTTATAGCATAACAGTAAGGGCTGGGCGGAAGGGAATATAATGTTTCAGGGACTGTGAGACGGACTAGGGTAACTGTAGGCAGTCGTGTTGTTATGGGATGTGACTCGAGAATTATACAGACGTTCTAAATCAGAATTGATGTTTTGACAAGCCTGTAGTTTACCCTTCCGTGCTATTTAGCGAATTGGATCCAACTCACCAGTGTCTCACAGTTCACTGGAGGCCCATTCATCCCATCTCTGATCAGACCCTGGAAGATCCCGGTTAGAATTGATCTTCAGCATTCCATGCTTGTCGTAAGATGCGACTAATGGAATCGGATGGTCACACTCGTTGACATGGCTAATGCAAGTCGTCGAATCCCAATTGCATAGATCAATGCTCATGATGTGTGATCACAGGATTGTCTTGTCCAGACATGATTATTTACAGTTCGCCAGTGTTAATCAACAAAGAGACAAACAAAATCCCTGATCAACAGCTGACTAGGGTTATCCTGGGTTAGGCCTCTGGGATTCAACTACTGCACAATATTTCTTCTGTTAGGCCAATCACTTTGCATATTTAACTGAGCTATGTCCAGTATAAATCTAGCAGATACCATTGTCGTCGCTGGTAATGTAGAATTTCTGGTATGGTTATCATTATCATTATGGTTATTCAACCATATGAAAATTCAGAAGGAATGGGTGCATAGTCAGAAAGAAATGCGAACAAAAGTGACTTGTAAATTCCAGATAATTCCGGATAATTTTTGTCCATAAACAATATATCACTTGACTATCCACGCAGAACCCACACGACCCGGGTACCTGAGTTGCCCTTCCACCCCTACCTCCATCCTCAATGAAACTTAAAATCTCTTTAAATTTACTGAACATAGAAAGATAATTTTCATATAACATGTTCAATATGTCCTTGAATTATGTAATAAATATCTATTTTCATCGAAAAGCTAATGTAAGCTAATGTTCGAGAAATACCTGATTCCTCTTGGTTTCCCTTCTGAACATGACATTTTAATCTTCAACTTTACCAGTAATTTCACCAGAGCCAAATCTCTCAGCCTCTGTTCAAATGTCAAAAAGTCCTGCGTGTGACCTGTGTAAAGCTATGTTATCAATTTGGTAATATACATGATATGCTGATATTGGTATATTGGCTCTGTTGGAAGCCATGGCTATCCATGAAGATCCAGGTAAGAATTGGTCTTCAGCAACTCATCCTTGTCTAAAGAAGCTGGATTATTTACAGTCCCATCATATATCTGGAATATTGCTGAGTGTGGCGTTAAACTACAGACAAACAGCTACCTAATATTAATAGCTGCATATACTGCAGGTCGTTCACCTATACTTGGCACGTTTCATACATCCCCCACTTCGATTATATATTGGCACCTCTATCAACCTTTCACAATGGCCAAAATATTCAGTGTTGTAAATCAAACACTCCCAGTTAGACTCATTTAATATACAGTTTTCAAGAAAAAGGTTTGATGGGTTTTTTTCTTAATAATTTTGACAAATTCAGAGATTTTTTCAAACAGATTTTCTCCAATACTATGGGTCAGCCTAGTTGGTTTACCCAGAATTGAGTTTTGTGACGTTGGTCGTGTGTTTACAATGGAAGCATACACAAACTCAGACAGATATCTCTAAAACGGAAATGTGTAAAGTTGTGAAAAAAAACATCGTCATATCTTTTTAGGAATGATGATTGCAAGTAAATTTTGTTTCAGAAACTTGTAGAAAAATGATTTACTTTGACCTTGTTAACTTCGATTCATAGTTGTAGAAATAACCTGATTGATTCCTGGATAAATGAATCCATGGATTCAAAATGACAGATTAATAACATTGCATTATCTTGATATTATTGATCCCAAGTAGAAATTCTGGATATTTGAGCAGAGTGATGCCAGGAGATTTGGCTGTGGGAATGTTACTGGTCAAGTCATATGTTCAGATGTGATTTTTCTCATGTTACTGGTGCTAATGGGTTTCACCAAAGTGGTAGACAATGGTAGACAATGGTAGACATCTAAGATCCGCATCACTTCAAGCTGCATCACATCAAGCTCGTATTTATCGTTTCAATGTTTTGCATGTTAAGTGAATATGTCCTTTTGAACATATTAAATGAAGCAATTCATGTAGAAATAGAAATCAAAGGATTAGCATTATTTAACTTTTATTATTTGTGTTTTCTTCTTATAAACATATGAACTTGACCAGTGAAGATGCTGGTTAGAATAGGTCTTCAGCAACCCATGCTTGCCGTAAAAGGCGACTATGCTTGTCGTAAGAGGCGACTAACGGGATCGGGTGGTCAGGCTCGCTGACTTGGTTGATGCATTCATTGTATCCCAATTGCGTGGATAGATGCTCATGATGTCAATCACTGGATTGTCTGGTCCAGACTTGATTATTTACAGACCGCCATCATATAGCTGGAATATTGCTGAATGTGGCGTTAAACAACAAAGAAACTAACAATCATATAAGCATAATCAAACTTTTCATAAATTATGTAATACACACAGGTCCTTAGATTAGAGGGTTAACATGGTTAATGCTTAAACACCAACACTGAATTGACAAAGTTTATTCAGCACTTACTTTCTATTGCAGCACCATCACCATCCAATGTCATCAGTGCACTGACTGTGAAGTGTATTGACTCTAAGAAGGCCTTCAATGCTTCCAGTTGGTTCAATCCTCGTTCAAGCAAGTCAAGAGATGAATGTTATCAAGTCAGTAACTTGAAGGATGATATAATCCAGAAAAAAAGAGTAGAGGCCAACCAGATAGTGTTTGCCCAATGGCTACCGCTGCCCCGCGGTGGAAAACAGCTCGACATGTCCAGGTGGTTTCAGAACCTCATCGCAGTCATACAAATTGACATTGGCTACAGTTCTAAGAACCCTATTGGTAAGTAATAAAGTATGTAGCGAAGCATGTCATGATCCTGTTTTTTCCCCTTTGAAGTTTTGTTTCATACCTTAGTTTTTGTCTATATTATCCCCCGCCTTGAAGTAGGAGGGGGATATAGAAATGGGTGCTGTCCATTCGTCATCCGAAAAAACTCAAAAGCCATTCACTATTTCTTACCAAACTTTGCACACATATCGTTTGGGTACTGAACTGGTGTCTTTTGCCACTTAGAGATTTCTAACATTTTTAGCTTTTCTGGTTTCCATGGAAACAAGTTGGACTCAGTACACATTCTGGGGAGGGCTCTTTTCCTGGTTATCACTTGTAAACCATTACATATTTTTTCACAAAACTTTGTATGTGTAAAAACCCGGGGACATCTTCCCGAGTTAACAGACTTCAAAAGACCAGTTTCCACCCTTGCCGAACTAGGCTGGAATTCCTGGGCTCGATTTTAGCGCCACCAGTGGTTATTACAAGTTATGTCCCTTCTAAGCCTCTCCTATGGACCAATCAGATTCCACCTCTCGTATCACTTACATTTGATTCAAACAATATGGTGACGCCCAGTCAAGACAACCTGATCGATAATCAAGATCTATATTGTGATAAAACGGGTCTTGCATCGCGAAGTGATTAAAATCACGTGAGCACCATGATTAAAATCATGAAAAGATTCGGAAAATATCTGTTAAACAACGAGTTGGCGGTGCACATGCTTTGCAAATCCCGAATCGATCAAAATCAGCACCACGGTTTAGGAAACGGATTTGTGCAAATTTGATTGGACTATGCATAGACTCGGTAGCCCAGCCAAAATGTACCTCCATAATCATGATAATACCAGCTTAGTTCGGCAAGGGTGGAAACTGGACTTTTATAGTCAGTTAACTCCCTTGCCTAGGGAAGATGACCTGGGGATGAACAAGTGTCTTTTGCCAATCAGGGCATTTGATGTTTTTCATTTTTTTGTTTTTCATGACTTAGTGCATTTTTGGGTGGTGTTTCATCTGGGTTGCAATTAAGAAACAATCCTACATTTTTGTATGAATGTTTGCATATACACACGTCAAAGAACCAAACAGTACCTTCTCCTTATATGGATATACTGGTGTTAATTTGTCTGCCGTTAATGAATACATTAGCTGAATCTAATACAGAAAGCACCCATGGCAGGGGATGTGAGTATCTTATGCTTGTTTTTACTCAGTTTTATTCAATTTCAAAGTACAGTAACCATGGTAACAAACTCAAAGGGACCACTATTCTTAGTTCGTTATTTCCGTAGTTCGTTATAAGCATTTCGAGGTGTGTCTGCCAACGCAAGATTATCATGTTTATCGATACTTAATTTCCCCACTCTATTTGTTGCATTTTACACACAGATTATATCCACTTCAAAGGCTAAAGTCTCATCACTGTGATTCTATTGTTAATGTGGGTGTATTTGAGGACAAGGTGTCGATAAATCAATTGCCTTCAATTGTTAATTGCAGCTTTGAACAGCCGCGAGTCCGTGGGTGTTTTGATAGGCAGATTTGTGACACGTGAGCAGCTCAGCTCAAGGATTAACAGTTAGTTATAAACTTAAACATTATCGTTGACAGAGTACTCACAGGACCACAAAGTGAGTCTGCTATGTCCGTTATTTCGTTATTAGCATGTGGTTTTATATCTACCAATTTCATATGATAAAATAAACTGCATATGGCCGGACCAAAAACACAGTTCATTATAAGCGTGTACATCATGGTACATTATAAACATACACTGTACATGGTTACAACTATATAAAGAGGTATATATTCAAGGTAGTTGACATGATCATGATGATAAAACCATAGATGGAAGGCTTGTATACTGTATTTGAAGTCGACAGTATAATTACTTAGGCATTGAGAAAATATTTTATGAAGGCTTCACTTGTCCTGCTTGTTATCATGGTTATGTGGGGGGCATGGGTGGCCCAGTCGTCTAAGGCGCCGTGATTCTCTGTGCAGAGTTGCGTCCCTTGGGCACGCCAGAAACCTATGATTGTGGGTTCAAATCCCGGTTTGCCCCGATTATGTTTCTAGGTTTGTCAGCACCATACCCGTGCTCATGGGTTTCACCGAAGTGGTAAACGTCTAAGACCTGCATCACCTCAGGCTTTCCTCCAACATTAAGCTGACACGCCGCGATATAACTGTAATACTGTTAAAAGCGGCGTTAAACCAAACTCACTCACTCACTCACTCACTATCATGGTTATGGGCAGAGGGTAGTAGTAATGGTTAAGGTACCTGATCATGATGCTTATCAGTCTTCATTTTCTTGATCTTTAAGTTTAAGAAGTGTATGATAAACAGTGATGATATCCTCATTGAAAATAGGGGCATTGTTGATCGAGGATGGACCATGTTCGATCATCTTCCAAAACTGCTATGATTCCCTCTACTGTCTGATGATCAACACCAGATCCAACAGAGAGTTTCGTCCCAGCTCTCCACAACGCTTCCTTCGTCGGAGGTTCCGACTGAGGATTTGACGAGACCTTATGAAACTTTGGAGAGGATTTCACATGGTTCTGCAGAGAGTCATCGATCTTCACTGTCGTTATATCGAGAGGAGTGCTAGATTATATCAATCAGGATAAGGATTGTCATTTACTCCATCATTTAGGAGGTTCGACAGGGATCAGTTGTGTTACTCCCCTAAGCAATTGTCAGAGGATCGGAGGCTTTTGACAGCCTGGATCGGGATTGACGAATCCCACCACTATCATCTTACCAAAAAGATTGGGGAAATACTCCACTTCGCTCAAAGTACCTTGAGGATAGATGACGATACAATGGTCATGAATGAGCTGTGCATCATTTAATGAACTTGGAGGATCAGTGATTGCTCGATGTTCGGGGCCAGGATTATCATCGTCACAGTGAGGATCATCTTTAGAGCTGTGATATTTGCTGAAAGCCGACTTATTTCAACGATCAGAGAGTCTGTTGTGATCGGTAGTCTTGCAAATTAATAAGCCAGCTACGATCACTTCCACAGCTTCTTATTGAGATAATGACTTGGGACGCACTCTTCACAGGGATTTTGTTACACGTTCAACCAAGGACCGATCGGACAATTAATCAGGAGTCCCAGGGAGGTGATTAACTATCTCAGATGATGGGAACACAGGATTGTTCACTGACCGACGACCCTTGAGGATTGGAAGAGGTTTGACAATCGACCAGGGATATTCAGCGTACATTTGTAGATTTATATAATCGTCCAATGTATCCATGCCTGGAGGATCGGCAAAATATTTACGATCAGGATTGGGAATTTTACCACTATCAGGAAAGACATCGCCGAGAAAGGGATGATTGATAGGATAGTTCGTTGAACTTTCACCAGAATGATCGGCAGACAATCGAAGATTTTTTACATCTTCAAGATTTATTCACATGCATAAAATAGCACAGAAGATCACATTGTTAATGCGCCATGAAGCATTCTACAGGAAACTGGCTGCATGTACACCTGTTTTTTCTTCGGAAGTTGGGACACCACATTGTCTGCAAATTAGTGCAATACAGTTCACATTATCAGCGTGAGAAATTGGCACTGGTCCTGTAGTCCTTGCCAAACTGCCCATTAGTTAAGATATCATAAGGACTAGTAGAAATTTTAACTTTTTGAGGGTGTTGCTAGATGTTATCATTATAAGGACTAGTGGACTAAAACTGTTAGTTTCTAACACTGAATTGTATTGTCACATTGTATTGTATTGTCATCATCCTAGGCTTTTTCAGAGTGGTCAGCTGCAGTTTTGACCTTTTAGTAGTTTTACAGTGGTTTCTGAGACCATTTCTGAAGAAGAACAATTGCAAGATCAAGATTCGAGTCCAGATGTCGTAACTACGTCACCTTCAAGGATGGCTTTGGGAGTCAAACATCTGCAAAGGAATCTTCTTGACAATGCACCACCTGTTTGACGACGCTTCGATGATCGATTTGGGAGCTCACTTGTTAGATCAACTAGTGACAGGGTGTTGGTCTGCAGACAAATGAAATCTACACATCAACAACCTACACTTAAAAGAAGTGATGTTACAAGTAACAGACTGAGCGGAGGTACTGCAATCGTCCCCACTGATGGTTCAATCAGACAGTGCATCATTTGTGTGGTACATCAACGAGATAGGACTGGCGATATATGCATCACTCCCACAAACGACAATCCATTTTTTTTAAACTGGTAGACTTGCTTCACATTCTAATTCAAGCCAGGCACATTCCGAGGATTCAAAATGTATCAGATGCGCTATCCCGACCAGATCAACCATCCATGATGGAGCGACAGCTTCTTCCGGAGATCTTTCAGTGGATTTACTAGCTCTACCAGAAACCAAAAGTCGACCTATTTGCGATCAAATGCAACACTCAATTATCGAGGTTCATCTACCCACCCCACCCCACCCCACCCCACCCCACCCCACCCCTTTTGGAAAGGACTGACATGACTTCTGCCTCAGGTGTTGCAAAATTTCTTAGACACTTCATCTACTTTCAGTCGCACACTTCTGGCCAGTGAGGAGTTGGTTCAACGTCCTTGTAAACGTTTGAGATTGAAGACATCATCGTCTACCTCAAGGGACAGACCTACTACTTCACCCACTCTCAAGCCAGCTAGTTCCAAAACCGGAAACACTCCATTGGAAGCTTACGAACCACTAGCGGATAAAGACTTTCAGCACATCACGCTGCAGACAGTCTTCCTACACCTGAGATGGGACTTTATTGCAAAGAACCAACTCCCTAGACAGCCAGACATGTTATTCACCATCCCTCTGCTCTCCTCTATTTAAGGCCTAGCAATCTAAAGACCACTGGCCCAGTGAGAGCCTTACCTTCAAGCTTCCATGCATCTACAACGCTCATCAAGAAAGTTGTTTTTCCCCCCTTGTCAACAGCTTCGACTACAGAAGTATCCTGGACCACAGTGTCCTTTTGGCTCCTATCAAGCCAATACATTCGCAGGATTGTTTTAAAAATTTGGAAATTTTTAATAAATTGTATATTTTATATTACATATCCTATCTCACATGCGAAACTCCCATCCAACCATCCCCACATCACAGTTATACCAGCCTGTATGCTCTACAAAAGAGTAAGCTGGGGACCTCACATGAGCAGGTTGCCCAAACAAGTGATGGTGATGGTAACCATAGTTGCGACTGGAATGTGGCATATTTAAGAAATAAACGAGCGGGAGGCTCTACATAATGTTGATGTCTCATATAAGAAATAAACGACTCACGGGAGAATAATCCACTCGCGCATCAAGGATTATTCTGTGTTTTATTGTACGATAAACGACTCACTAGGCTCATTAGACACTCCTAAACAATAACATTGTCCAATATATGATGTCATCAAGTTGCGAGCGCAAATTCGAATCTCTAGAAATCTCAAGCACAATCCAGTGCTTGTAAAATTGAATTGATCTGCTATCTGCAGGCCCTGACCCCGTGCTGCGGATGTTGGCCAGCATCGCATACCGTGACAAACACGAAGATGACTGGAAGGAACTTGCAAGGGCCACCGAGGACCGCCATCTTGAATGTCATCTTGAAGAACATGAAGTAAGTCACCCTGGTTGTGATCCTTGTCAGCACCATACTGGTGAATGTCCATGACCCAAATCCATTTGAATTTTTTTCCTACATTATGCTGCTACAGAGTACAGAGTAGTTACTGAAATACTGTTCAAAACAGTGTTAGACTTAACCCTTTAAATGGTATGTTCTTAGATCAAAAGAAATTACCAGCTGATCGTGGTAAACACATCTGCTAAAGGATCTATAATTGAACTCACTTCCTAAAGCTAACAGATTACAGAAATGTTAATGTAATAAGTATTTTATTTCAAGGTAGACACAATTTTATAGATAACAACTTCTTTAATACAGTATTAAAGAAGTTGTTATCCATAAAATTGTGTCTACCTTGTCATCTGTCAACTTCTAAGTAATGCCTATCAAACAATTTATTTTATGTTAGTTGACAGTGCTCATTATCGAATAATATACACTTTGAACTGGTATAATGAAGTGTTTGAATATAGAATGTGCGCGGATATATCAATGTAACCCAGTAACATTCAATGCATCATTATCCGAGTCACAAATAACGAGAGTCGTGAAGATCCGGGTTGGAATAGGTCTTCAGTAACTAATGCTTGCTGTAAAAGGCAACAATGCTTGTCGTAAGAGGCGACTAATGGTATTAGGTGGTCAGGCTTGCTGACTTGGTTGATTCATGTAATTGTATCCCAATTGCCCGTGGATAGATGCTCATGATGTCAATCACTGGATTGTCTGGTCCAGAGTCGATTATTTACAGACCGTCTTCATATAGCTGGAATACTGCTTAGTGCGGTGTTAAACAACAAACAAACAAACAACCACAAACGGCGAATATCAAATAGTTTCCACAGTGTGGGTTTGAATCCCAAATATAAGGTTTGTTACAGTTTACACTGTTTGAAGACAAAATAGCTCTGATAATTAGCAAATTCTCATTACACTCCAAAAAATCTCATTGCTTTTAGACTGGGGAGATTTTCTCTCATTGGTTAAAATTTCCAGGATAATCCAGGTGATTTGAGATCCCGAGAACCAAGGGAATGATCCAGGGGTCAGTGTAGGTTTAACAAAATGCAAGGCTGGAGATATAGAGGATGATCTGAGCTATACCATTTGGCATTCATGGTTGGTTTACTACTATTGCATAGTGGTAGCCTAGTGGTTAAAGCGTTTGCTTGTCACACCGAAGACCCGGGATCGATTCCCGACATGGGTACAATGTGTGAAGCCCATTTCTGATTTTCCCTGCTGTAATATTGCTGGAATATCGCTAAAAGCGGCGTAAAACCATACTCGCTCACTCACTCGCTCACTAAGGTCTTCTACCTGTTCTAGACATCAAGGTAGAGCATCCCTATATAAGTGCAAAAATCTTGGACACGACATTAAAACTAAACTCACCTCACCTCACCTCACCTCACCTCACCTCACCTCACCTCACCTCACCTCTAGGCATCAAGATTGATATTTAGTTGAAAATTGGGAATACTTAGTCTGCTCCCACAAATGAGCCGGGTAAATTGTTTATTATTTCCTGTTTAATTTTCCAGAAAGAAGAAGGAGCACATTACCACTGTAATCTCTTGCCCTTCTTTGAGCTAGGAAGTGTGCACTATGACTACTACCTGGTCAATATCCGAATCCCGGTGCTGGAGTCCCGAGGCATTAACCTTGGAATTGGCGAGATAGAAGATATCCATGTTGTGGTGAGAGCTCTTGGACCATTGATCACACTGTTTGCTTTTCATCATGTTCTACGTCAGCATCATGCATGTTGACACTGTGGACTTGTTCCTCCAGGCGCAATTTTCCCGAGGCAAGAGCGTCCTCTAGCCTTTTTAAGCAAAGTCTTGTTTCCACCCTTGCCACATCAAGCCAACTTTCCTTTGCTAAATATGACTGGACTATCACTTGACTATCACACATATCAACAGTCCAATCACAAAATCAACATCCTTGACTGTACACCTTCATATGAAAGTGATTTACCGCTGGAATGTGTCTTTGTTGACACGGATATGCCTTTTTCATCTTTTAAACAATTGCCTATGTTTTTGTGTCAGGGATGAAATTCGCTAATGTTTTCGTTATCTGATCGACTAGGTCGCCTATGGTATTTGCCATCTTTGTGAAGCTATATGAGATCATTAACAGTGATCTGATTGGATATAGCGTTTTCATTACAAGGGGCACAACTTGTGATCTACGCGAGGGTGCGTCAGGGTCAAGCCAAGGAAAGTGGCCTTGATGTGGCAAGGGTAGAAACTAGGCTTTAATATAGGCTAGTGGACACGCTTGCCTTGGGAAGATGATCTCAGCGAGAGTCAGAAGTTCATTTTAAAATTCATTTATGAAATTTAATCATATGTTAATAAATAATAATAATAAATAGTCAACTAAAGTCTTGTAATGTGCATAACGCCATGGATTTGCACCTGTAGTCACGTTGGATTGTTTGATGGTTTCAGGCTATCCACCAGAATGGTGGTTTCACCAAGGTGTGGTTCTCCATGAAGACTACTGTCTTCCCTGTCCTCCTAGCTGTTCTGGTCTGGTTCTGGAACAGAATACAGAAACTCAGTCGTCTCCCCAACCTGCTGGAAAGGTTTGTGTTTGACTTGGACTTGGGGGTACGGGTGGCCCAGTCGTCTAAGGCACCGCGATTCGCTGTGCAGAGTTGCGTCCCTTGTGCATGCCAGAAACCTATGATTGTGGGTTCGAATCCCGGTTCGCCCCGATTATGTTTCTAGGTTTGTCAACACCATACCCGTGCTCGTGGTCTGCATCACTTCGGGCTTTCCTCCCACATCAAGCTGACACGCCCTGATATAACTGGAATACTGTTAAAAGCGGCGTTAAACCCAACTCACTCACTCAATTGACTGGGACTGGGACTCCTGTGTTTGACACAAAGTGGAGGATTTCCGTGTGCAAACCAACAGTGGATCCAGTATAGACTGGTGTCTGTCAATCTGTCATTGTATTGTAAAGAATGGGTTACCATGTTTACACGGGAATAAAGCCACACTGTGTCATTAAGCTGTATGGCTTGTCTCATATACATATTCATTAGTGATTATCTGGCTTGGCATTAGTAGAGGTAATGGAATTATAATTTGTTTTTTACATTTCTGTTTTTTTGGGGTGGTGGATCCATAAGCCAATTAATAAATAGGATTCCTTGACATTTTTGATAAAAATGAGATGGTATCCTCGAAGATGAACCCAACTGATAACCTACCGAACTGCACTTAGAAATGTCATTCTCTTTTGCAGTAATCACATATTACAACCTGTTTATTTCAGGACTCTTTTCTCTCTGGGAATAATCTTGTCTATCATGAACCTGCCTATTGAGTGGCTGACCTTGAACTTCAACATGCCGTACATGCTGCTGGTGGGAGACATCCGCCAGGGGGCGTTCTATGCGATGCTGCTGTCCTTCTGGGTGATCTTCGCGGGGGAACACATGATGGACCAGTTGGAGAGGAACAAGCTCAGCGTGTACTGGAAACATCTCGCCGCAATCATCTTTGGATGTGTCTGTCTGTTCGTCTTCGAGATGTGTGAGAGGTAGGTAATCAGTGGTGGCAGTTCAGACTACAGGTTTCAGGGTTCATATGTGTCATACCTACAGGGTTCAAAAGGTCATATGTTCAGGCACGTGCATGCACGTCGCTATGTAAGTGCAATAATCTTGGACGCGACGTTCAAACCCATTTCACCTCACATCACCTCATATGTTAGGGTTCATAAGGTCATATGTTCAGGGTTCATAAGGTCATATGTTCAGGGTTCAAAAGGTCATGTTCAGGGTTCAAAAGGTCATATGTTCAGGGTTCAAAAGGTCATATGTTCAGGGTTCAAAAGGTCATGTGTTCCAGGTTCATATGGGTCATACTTTCAAGGATGATAAGGTCGTATGCTCCCTATATACGGCTGTTTCACTCACCCGAATCTGCGGATTTAATGGGTGGCATGGCTGCTCTCCATTCTTGATTGCAACATCAAGGCATTTTGCTGGTAGTTGCAAACGCAATATTGGCTTAGAGGCGGGATTCCATGGTTTGCTTTTTCTCAGTAGGGACATCATGTTAACTTAGCGATGTCTGTGGGTCCGCTAACTTAGCAATGTCTGTGTGTCCGCTTACTTAGCGATGTCTGTTGGTCCGCTTAAAACTCTATGATCCTAACTGGGTCGTGGTTCACTCATGATAACAAAGAACCTCTTATGACTCATCAAAATTACTGATCCTCTAGCCTGGACATGTCCCCCCTCAATCAGCATGATCAGAGAGATTCAATGGGAGTCAGGGGGATTTTGCAATGAGTCGCCCCAGAGAAGAATTATGCGAAAATTATATAAAAATCAGCAGTGATTTATAGGTAATTGATGATAAGTCTTCTCTGGGTGCGACCCTCCCAGCCTTCCCTCGTACATGTCTTGAGGTCATGGTTTACTTCTTGATGTGTACGAGAAGCTAATTGACGTTTAGCAGGCCTGTGGCAAGCATGTTGCTAGGGGTCTGGTCATACTGGAATTAGGTTAGTGCACACGCAGTTTACACGTAGGGATATTCGATGATAATGCTACTATATGTTGTTGTGTTTTATCAATCTTTTATTAATACTTTTAATAGAGTTCTGTAGTTAGGATAGAATTTAAGAAGTTAAATGCAGTGGGTTACGCGAGAGTAGAATTACCCTCAAATACTTATAAATCACTGCCGATTTTTTATAATTTTAGTTTTGCTAATTAAAAAAATTTAATTCATTTGCAATTGTTCATTCCCAGAATAAGACAGGGAACAGGAGTATTGTGTATTGTGGAAGTGTCGGGATGAATGTTTAATGATGAATCTGTGATAAACATGATAAACAATCAGCAAAAGATGACTTTGATTATTTACAGAGGTGTCCAGCTGACAAACCCCTTCTTCAGTATCTGGACGACGAAGGTTGGCACAAACCTGGCCTTGACCTTCATTATCCTTGCAGGCATCTCGGCATGCCTGTATTTTATCTTCCTATGCTACATGATCTTCAAGGTCTTCAGGAACATCAGTGCCAAGAAGGTGTCCCTCCCCCACATGAGCAGCCTGCGACGCAAGTTCTACACGGTATGGCATTAGTGCACTGGGATAATTCTAGGTTGGGGCCTTGTGCTTTTAGCCCCTAAGTTTGAAAAAAGGCCCACATTTTCAAGTACAATGGGACATTTTAACATCGTGCTGTATGGGCAAGTGTGGGTATACCTCTGGAATATTTGAAATTTTCCACATAAAGAGCCTGTCAAAAAATTTCTAGAGTGCATTTTCATGAGGGAGCCATTCACTGATCTTAAGAGTCACCGGCATCTTAGGCCCAGCAATTCTCTTGCAGAGTTGCTTTCTCTTTCCAGTCCAAAAACCTATTGTCATGGGTTCGAATACCCGTTCTCCCGGATTATGTTTATAGGTTTGTCAGCACCATACCCGTGCTTATATGGGTTTCACCAAAGTATTAAACATATGAGACCTACCTCACTTTGGGCTTTCCTCCCACGTTAAACTGACATGCTGTGAAAATACTGGAATATTTTTAAAAGCTTGGTTAAACCCAACTCACTCTCTCCAGTGATCTTAGTATTACACTACTGTAATACCCAGTCTTTAACTGTAATTGCAATGGCCACTTGATTGTTACATAGTCAAGGGGTAATTTCTACCCACTAATCCTCAAGGCTATTACCGTATTTTCTTGAGTATAGTGCGCACTTTTTTTCGAAAAAACACAGCTGTGTAGAAGGGGGTGCGCATAATACACGAATTATGAGTTTGGATGTTTTTTTCCCCCATGGAAAGACATTACCGTGAGCACGAAACACCGGGAATACCATGTCAACAAATCCATACTGAAGTACGCAAAATAATTATGTAATTACACTGTCTGGCTATAAAAAGTGTTCTTTGTATATCAGGACTTATGTTTGTAACTTATTTCATTGATTTTATTCAAAATTCCTTATAATCTGATAATATTGTTTTTATTAATTTCGGCGAAATCGTGTGTGAAGCGATCGGAAGATCGCACAACTCACCGTTATTAACAGCAACCACGGTCAGAATACCGCTATTGACGCCTTGAAACAAACTTTAGTTGACAGAGAATGGATACATATATCATAAATGACATACTTTGACTCGTTAAAAGTCAAATTTGTTTTTGTTTGACGATTCTATGTCAACATGAAATTCTCGCGATCACGTGATCATGTGCGCGTGAGCCTTGACGGTGACTGGTCAGACATGTTCCATGTAAAAAATAATGCCCGGGAATAGCGATCAGCTGCTTCGCTTAGGGTTATTATTATTTTAAATATGTTTATTAAAGGTTGCATATAATTAAGAAAATAATGGAATATATTATTCCTGATAAATAAAATAGTTTCAGATACAATTGTTGCCGATCCTTGCATTAAAAATCTTATAAAGTTATATCATTGGGTGTTTCTTGACCGAATCACCGGTCGATTCCAAGAAAACGTGTGTACAGCTGATTGCTGTTTCCAGCTTAGTTTACGAGAAAATACGCAAGGTAATCTTAATCCCTAAATATAAAACAATGCCTAGCAGAACAATAAATACTATTTAAACGGTAAATAAACATGTCTGGTGATTTTTTATCTCAAATTTCGAATTTGTACTGACGAAGTTTCTCAGCACCCGTTCGTTTGCCGGACTTCGCTGAAAGGGTACGGTGTAAAAAATTTCTGCGCATAATATTCAAATTTCTTTTTTTCCAAAATATTGAACCTGCTAGAGGGGGGTGGGCATTATACATGGGTGCGCACTATACTCAAGAAAATACGGTAAAGGCTATACTGCTACCTTGTAGTGCCTGTATTCTTATGGAAAGTTTTCCCCATGTTTTATTGATCATGGTTATACGGAAATATATTAAACCAAATACGTAAGACAAGGGAATTCATTATGCAAGTTGCAGAAACTGTATCTTTGCTCCCTACAAATGATTTTGATATTGACTTGTTGCTACACAGACCGACCGCCTCCGTGGTCTAGTGGTAGAGCGTCCGCCCCAGAGAGCGCTCGGCATTAAGGGGCTAAAACAAGGACTGGTCAGCTCGGAGTCAGTATACTTTGTCTGAGTGGGGTATTCATGTTAAACTGCGGCATGGTATCTCAGTGAGCTAGCACTATAAATCGGCTTCAGTCCGGACTAGTACAAGCAGCCACACAAACACACACTTGTACATGCACGTCGCTATATAAGTGCAATAATCTTGGACGCGACGTTAAACCCAATTTCACCTCACCTGCTACACAGACCTACTGGCTGTTCCATAGTGTTTTCCTAAGAGTTTCCTGATTTTGGATGGTATTATAAACAGGTTTCACCTGGGTCCTTTTGCACAAAGCGATCTTAGCGCTACAATTATTGTAAATCCTTAAGATCACGATCTTAGGCTTAGGCTACAATCGTCATCCACTTGCACAAAGCGATTGTAGGCTAAGATCATTGTAAGCTACAATCGAAACTTACAATTGGTCCGGAACAATCTTAAGTAGCTAAGATCTTTGTAGTCCCTGAATAAACTTGACAAAATGGCTTGCAAGACATAAATAATCTGCTTTATGTTCAAACATTGCCTCTTTATTTTGTTAAACTTTATGATTGGAATCGACACTTTCACAACATGAAGAACACACCACAGATTTAACGTAAAAAATATCGTTAATTGCCATAGTTAACCACATCGAGTCGATAGATAAAAGGAATATTCCCATCTGTCCTATGGTACAATATTTAAGATCAATTTTAGCAATCCTAATTTGGTCCGGAGCAACTTAGCATTTTGATCTTAACTTACAACTCTCTTAGTTAAGATTGCTTTGTGGAACGGGCGGCTGATCGTAACAAAAATTTAAGATCGCATACTTAGTGAGTTACAATCAACTTAGCCCTAAGATCGCTTTGTGGAACGGGGCCCTGGTCAATAAGTGTGAAAGTCAGAGTTGCACATCTGTGTCATGAGTGGTATATTTTCAGGGCCTGATCTACCGCTTCAAGTTCCTGATGCTGATAACCCTCTTGTGTGCCGCTCTCACTGTCATCTTCTTCATCATCAGCCAAGTCAGTGAGGGGTCATGGAAATGGGGGGATGAGAACATCAGCCTAGAGTACACCAGCGCCTTCCTCACAGGTAAAGCATAGTGATATCATATGACAAAGTCTGAGGGCAGTAAGATAACATGATGGTTAAAGCATTGGGTAATCACACCGGAAGACCCTTTTTTTTATTGCCCACGTGGGTACAATGTGTGAAAATCTTTTCAAATGATAGTTACTGGAATATTGCTTAGAGTGGCACAAAACTGTACTCCTTACTTGAACACTAGCTGACGCTGATGGGTTGATTATTGTTAGCCAGGAGATAGAGGACTGGTGTGTGGATGGTAACAAGACATACCAGGGTCAAAAATGAGAACTGTCTGAAAATAGCTAACAGTTATTGCACTAGAGTGCATATTTTATGCATGTTGGCGTTTTGTGATACCAAGGGGCGACCCAGGTACCAAAAGTCCTGTAACTGGCTCTGTAGAGTTGTCTCCCCTAGCTCTGCCAGGGGCTGATCAGGAACCTTGGTATGTCCCAAATATCCCCCATCTTGCCTACAATGTTATTCTCTGAGTCCCCTGAGATAAGTGCCTCAGCAACCTATGCTTGTCGTTTGATGCGATTAAATGGATCAGGTAGTTAATGGACTTGGTTGATATGTCATCGTATCAAAACAGTGTGGCTTCATGCTCATGATGTCAATCACTGGATTGTCTGTTCAACCTTGATTATTTACATACTGCAGTCATATTGCTTAGAGTGGCAATAACGAAAGCAACTAACGAACGAAACAAATAAATTATTTTTCTACTCCAGGTGTATATGGAATGTGGAACGTGTACGTAATCGGCCTGCTGTGTATGTACGCCCCATCTCACAAGACTATCGCAGATGATGGTAAGTGGTGCCGCCACACCAGGCTGCAGATAGATGAATGACCTTTCAGCTGGTTACATTAGATGGTGTTTGTTTTCAGCTTCCCACAACATTCTGAAGAGCTTGTATGATTGGTCATTTGAGGGCATGGACTTGATTGGCCTCTGGGTAAGAATAGGTCGACAGTACCTCATGCTTGTGCTGGGGGCCGACTAATATTGAGACTGGATGGTCAGTGTGACAAAGATCATTGCCCCGTTGGGATTCCGGGTTAGAATAGATCCCTAGCAACCCATGCTGTCGTTAATAATATCAATTACCGGTACTGGACTGTCTGGTCCGTTATTCACAGGCTGCCATCATATAGCTGGAATATTGCTGAAAGCAGTACAACATTTGAACAAACAGACATTGATCATTGCCTGGTCCAGACTCTTGTGTTTACAGGCTGCTCTGATATGTCTGAATATCGCTGGAACTCACTCATCTTGATTAAAAAGTTAGGGATTCTGAATAATTTCTTTTGTAGTGAAGAGAATACAATTTCATAGAAATATTCCCAAAACTCTTCATGATCCCTAACATTTTTTATTCAATATATTTCATAATAATTCTGCTGGCTTTAGAGCTGAGTGGCTATATTTTTTGCAGTTTCTGTCTTTCAGTGGAAACAAGATTTTCACATTACTGAAAAAAACATTCAATGGATTTTAAGGGAACATGATACCGAAAATTGTAGTTGTGTATTTTGCCTTTTGGAATTGAATGTTTCATGTGTGTGTCTGTGACAAGCCACACTGATCACGTGGTTGTCTCTGTTTACAGAGAACTATATGTATTTATTTGAACATTCTGAACAACGTTTAAGGTAGGCGTAGCAAATATTGGCAGTCTGCGCCAAACACTTTTTTGCATACAAGCACTGTCTTGTCCTTCTTCATCCTTTCTGTAGAATTTTTTCTAATTAGTTTCAACTTATTAGACGATAGAAATTTTGTGAGACTCTGGCTTCAGACAAGTGGCTTATGTCGCTGACTATATTCATGTCATTATTATAAGACATGTGAAATATGCAAATGCTTACCGGTACTCTGATTGTTTTACCATGTCAGCTGGCTTGACATTCTGGATCAAGGCGAGGGTCATTTCAACTATATTTGCAGAAAATATTCAACTTTATTCAAGGAAAACAGATACAAATCATGTTTATGTATGGAAATAGTTATTGGAACAGTTGTTTAGGCCAAAATTCGAAATTTTATTGTCAAATCCTGACCTGACATTGCCAGTGGAAGCTGAAAGTAAAACACCTGGAAAAAAATGTGAGATCTTCGACTCGGTGTATAAGACGACCCCCCTTCTTAACCCCCTCATTTTAGGTGCGAAAAACTCGCCTTATACACAGCGATATAGGGTATTCATAAGTCATGTTTCATGAGAGTTGATTAATGTGTTTGCTGGCCTATAGTTAGCTGCCAACTTTGCATTTTTGTTCTATCAACCATGCCCTTAGCAGGATTAGACCTAAACTGAAAAGCTTCACTTGCCCGGGTAAACATACAATGCACTGAAAAGGCTAAAACAATCATAGTCTTTGTTCTCAGGCTATGCCCGTATGATCATAAAGTCAAACAATAGGAAAAGTGGGAAATTTGTATATGCCCGCAGGAATATGTTATAGCACTGGCTAGCAGAGTAGTGTTAATTCCTAACACTGCTTACTGAAATATTCGGCATGTTAGGGCATGGAGAATGTTTCTATCAGTGCCTGTTGTCTCTTTCAAGTAAGGTTTCCAAGAGTGTGGAAATACCGTGTCGGTATGTGGGTCTGCCAGACATGTAGATTAAATAAACTGCCCATCTGTCAGTAACTAGTTGTCATGAAAACATTTATGGTCAATTCATCTCACCTTACACATAAATGTGACTGCCTCCGTGGTCTAGTGGTAGAGCGTCCACCCGGAGAGCGGAAGGTCCGGGGTTCGATCCCCAGCCGCGTCATACCAAGAGCATGTTGTTTAAAATATGGTACTTGTTTTTACCCTGTCTGGCACTCGGCATTAAGGGGCTAAAACAAGGACTGGTCGGGTCTAAGTCAGTATACTGTGTCTGAGTGGGTATTCATGTTAAACTGCGGCATGGTATCTCAGTGTGCTAGCACTATAAATTGTCATCAGCATGCATGCACGCACACACGCACGCACAGGCACACACACACACTCACACACACACACACACACACACACGTGCATGCACGTCGCTATATAAGTGTGCAATAGTCTTGGACGCGACGTTAAACCCCATTTCACCTCACCTCACCTCACCTACACATGAATGTTGGATTCTGATTGGCTGAGACCCATTCCGTTATCTTCAATGTACCCTGCTAAGATGTAAGGTACATTATGTTCTCCACTCTAATTGCCGAACTGTTGGCTTTACATTTGCAACATTCAATTGAAAACTTATTATTGGAAGTAGTAACATGCATAACATTTTTTTGATAATGACAACATTGGTGTGTAATAATAACTTTATTGATCACTTATAACAATAATGGCTCTAGTCGTAGCAACTTCCAAACTTTCGGTAAGTTATAATCTTCGGACCGTCATTCAGGCGATGTTTCTGACAGATCACGATCTGAAAAAACTATCATGAAAGTGTATCTGGTGGATAAGCCAACCCCTTTCTACAGAATCTTTTTTCTGGTCCTCAAAATTCGGCTTATCTGGGGACATATACGGTACTAACCGCAAATTTGTATCTCAAATACCATTCTCTGTATATTTAATAGCTTCCGAATGAAATTACTGATTCAGATCAAAATATGCATGAATATGATAAGACATACCTGCAATATTATTAGGTGTGCGGTAAGATAAATTCATTGTCCACCTGTGAACAACTTATAATGTACCCCTTATCTAACATGCTGACTGACCAACCCTTATCTGTTACCATTGTTATTTGGTAGCTACCTATGTTTTGAGAACTCCTTACTGTTCCTATTACTTGTATTAATCAAGGCTGTCTGTTCCTGGAACCAGCATAAATGTTGTTAAAATAGATATCATTACATGATCGCACTAGGCCAGGTGACATCATTGCGTGAGCACAAATTTCCCAATGTTTGTTGTCTTTGTCATTCTAAACATGAGAGGTTCTTCACATCCTATAAACAAGATTTACAAAGTTTTTGTAACACAGTGTCTGGTCATTTTGGTATCAGGAATTGGTTTGATCATGTTGATAGTGTATGGCACATTTGCAAAATTGTGCATGAGGGTGTCCAAGCAGATGATACTCTCATTTTCCCTCAGTGACTGTGAAGATCCAGGGTAGAATAGGTCTTTAGCAACCCATTCTTGCCGTAAAAAGCGACTATGCTTGTCGTAAGGGGTGAATAACAAGATCAGGCTCGGTGAATTGGTTGATGAATGTCATCGTATCCCAATTGCGTGGCAATGCTTGCCGTGAAAGGCGACTATACTTGTCATAAGAGCAGGGTATGAAACTCCCAAAAATTTCTGCCAGACCACAGGACTGGCTAGCTGAAATACTTGCCAGCCCTGACCAAAACCTGCCTGCCCACTATGATCATATGTTTCTCAGGATAAGCTAACGGGGTTTCTTTTTGGTTACATTTTATCACTCATCTTTACATGTGAATTAATGCTTATCATCGGGAAATATTTAGAATATTTTCACATATGAAATATAACCCGACCGTCGGGCAGGGGGATTTGCAAATCTGGCAGCCCGAGTTGAAATCAACCCGTCTCGGACGGTCGGGCAGGCAGGTATTTCGAACACTGATAAGAGGCGACTAATGGGATCGGGTGGTCAAGGTCGCTGACTTAGTTGATGCATGTCATCGATCCCAATTGCGTGGATTGATGCTCATGATGTCAATCACTGGATTGTCTGGTCCAGACCCGATTATTTACAGACGGACGTCATATAACTGGAATATAGCTGAGTGCGGCGTTAAGCAAGTAAGCAACCAACCAATTGCGTGAATTGATGCTCATGATGTCAGTCACTGGATTGTCTGGTCCAGACTCGATTTATTTACCGCCGTCATATAGCTGGAATATTGCTGAGTGCGGCGTTTAACAACAAACAAATCTTCCCTCAGTTGCAAAAGCATGTTATGGTGTAAGTATAAGAGTAAAGTCTAAAGGTGTGTGTTTAGTGTTTTCCTATTGAGCATGTTGAGAAATTGGTATTTTGAAAATCAGGTCAGGGAAAAGTTGCATTAACCCCAGCAGCTGTGAGCTATCAAATCATGCGCCCTAAATCATTATTCCACATCCCTCTTGTAGGGGAAAATCAAGGTTAGAATTCGTCTTCAGCAACCTGTTTGTTGGTAGGACGTGACTAATGGGATCGGGTGGTCAGGCTTGCTGATTTGGTATTTTCCCTGGATTGTCTGGTCCAAATTTGCCGTCATATAGCTGGAATATTGCTGAGTGCGCGTTTAAACAACAAATAAACAAACGAACCTATTTCAGGGACTACCAGGCAGAAGTCCTCATTTCCCAATGTTATATATTGAGGATCAGGTGGTTGTGATGTGTGACTGAACTGTATGACGAAGGAATCCTACGTTCTTTGACGCAGTTTTCAGCCAAAAAACTCCTAATCTGTTGAGTCATTATGGTCATATATGAGGCAACATATTCATATCTGCATATGCTGCATGGGCCAATTTCCTAAAAAACACCATTGTAGGGAATACCAACGTAAATGACGGAATCTGATCGGCCAATAGAAGGGACATAACTTTTAACAGCCACTGGTGCCACTACAATCGAGCCCAGAAACTCCAGCCTAGTTGGGCAATGGTGGAAACTGGACTTTTACAGTCATTTATCTCCCGTGCTTTGGGAAGGTGATCACATACGGAGTAACCTCCCTTATCCAGTAGTTTGTATGGGCACCATAATTTCTTTTGCAGCTCCTCTCTTGTTCAATATTGGTAAAGAATCAACCCCAGTACTTGGGCGGTAAGCATGAGGAATAATTAAATTTTTCCTGTATTACATTAAGCAGGGAAAATGTGCTTTCCTAACCATGCTTAAAGCATAAGGTTGCTTCCCTAACAAAATAAATTTCAAGCGATTCTGTTGCATAGGATAAGCTAACCAAGCACTTATTTGGGTTTGTTCCCATAAACTGAAAACAAGATAGGCCACGATAGGACAATGGTCCTTGGTGAAGAAATAAAAACTGATATTCGTAGTCCCACTTTGACTGACCACCGCCACTGTCCTCTGACAGGACTTTGAATTGTGTTACAATTGTTTGCCTGTCAAGGTAGTCAAATTGTTTACAATTCTCAACTACGTATGAATAACATATTTATGTGTTCTAAAATACTACTAGCTTTGGCGTTACATTGATTTGCATATTAACAAATCATTGCATACACTTTCGACTCATATTTATGCTGATAGATTATTTCAATTCTACAGCAGTCTTCCAGTCCCACTTCATCAGAAATTCTTATTTGCGTAACTTATGCTTACTAATTGTCGTGGACAAAAATCTTACAAGGATCCTCATCCACGTTGTCTCGCATGCACACAAATTTGTCGCCAAACTCTAAGTGTGTTTTTTGCGTAAAACTCTCTCAAATGTTTTAAAACTTACAGGCAGGTCACTCACAAATGTATTTTGGAGCAATCCAGCCGTGAGGCGAGTACGATGTCACAATCGCTGAATAGTGATGTACATGGTTCGGTCATTACCATGAAAACATTATCTTCGGCGGGTAATATGATAATCGTAACTGTTCTACCCAAGCGCATCTACAACGACATCAGCCCCAGGGCTTCCAGCATGCAATGCTATGCAGGCAACGCACAATCAGCTTAGCGCTGTGCCAGCATATCCAGTGCAGCAGATGCACGCTCAGGCGTCTAGAACGCTAATTGGATGCAAACAGTTTTGCAGTCCATTTGGCAGCAGTCCGTGGCGCAACTGTATCCTGCTCCCACACCTACGCCTATGTATCAGACGCCTGTGTCAGTTACATCTACGGCTCAGGTCTTAGCACCTACTCTGGCACCTATATAATACACCTATTATGCGTCATAATACAGCCCATTCATCGTTGAGTAGTACCAGTATGCCTGCATGTAATTGGACATTGATGCATGACTCCTATGCACTTGGCGGATCATCTAAGCCCTCGGTCAGACGTAACACTTCGCACCAGAGTAGAAGCTGTTCACCATCTAGCCGCACATGTCAACATCGTCAGACTATTCCAATGGTGAAGAGGAAGATTCTTTGACAGAATGGAATACACATCTTGGCTGTATAGTACCTGATTGGGTAGCGGACCGTCTCATTTTAGTGACTTCCCGGGGTAATGGGGTGGAAGAAAATTACACCATATGGACTCCTCCTATGTCTATCCTGGATGACAGATATGATTAGATCTTTGGATAAATACTTTTTCAGGCTCACGCTTACGCCATCATTTAAGCCACCCAAGTTTATGAAGGATGAATTTCCTATCCATGTGTTTGCATCAGCAGACCAGGCTCATAGTTTGGATTAGGATATACAGAGAATGGCAGGCTCAGCAAGGTCTACTACTTTTAAGGTTCCGGATACCAGAGTTGTGTTTGTAGAAACAGAAATTTGATGGGTATTAAAACTTTTATAAGCACTAGCATCGTCAACACGTGCAGTAGAGCAGGATCTTTCAGAGGATAACCTTAACCGACTATATCATCTCCAAACTATAGTCGATTTTCAACAGCATCAGATTGACCATATAAGAAATCACCAGCAGCGTTGGCAGAAATAACTGTCACACGTAGGCTTAGCTATTTAGCCCTATCTACTTGGGACTCAGAGTTTAAGCGCAGGCTGCTACGTCAAACTTGGTCTTCCAGGTCTCTGTTCAATGAACAGATTACCGACACGCACGCCAAAGTTTCCAGTTATGCTCGGGATGAGACAGCACTCAAGGCTTTAGAGCACATTTTCTCAGAGTTTATCCGATCATTCCGGCAAGTCAGGCAATTATAGGCCTAGATGCGAGTCTCTCAAGGAAGGCCAGGCGCAGGACTCCATTCATGGGAAACGGCGTGGCAGAGGGAAACCTCAAGGTACTTATCAGTCCCGGCGTGGTAAACAGTGAGATGTTGGACAGTCACGACTGGGAACTCCCAGTCGTCCCAATTGTTGATACCCCCCATAAGCAGGAGACTGAGTTCTCAACGTACTACGTCACGGTTACGAACTAGACGTAGAGGTACTTCCACCGTTGACCACAGCTCTACTTCCTTGGAATTATCCAAGAAAGCAACATTTGCTATTAAAGGCCAGTATAAACATTCTGTTGGTAAAGATAGCCGTAGAGATTGTACACACACCAGCGTTAACACTGTTTTTTATTCCCACATCTTCCTGGTGCCCAAGAAGGACTCAGACAAGATGAGAATGAAACACAATCTCTCTGTGTTCAACGAACGTTACCTGAAGTGTCCGCCCTACTTCCACCTCACCAAGTTGAGACTGCTCAGAACGACTATAAAGGCGTTCGATTCCTAGATCAATCCGACCTGCAGGATGTCCACCTGCATATACCTATCCATCCCTCCAACTGCAGATTCCTGAGATTCAAGTTCAACGGGTTCACTACCAATGGGCAGGGCTCCCATTTGGCATTTCAGTGGCCGCGTGGCTATTTAGACGAGTAATGAAGCCCATATCCGCGTATCTACACCTGAGGAACATTTGGTTCAAGTCAGACATAGACGACTGTCTCCTGTGTCATCAACACACGCAGACGTTAATACACCACTGGGATTTCATTGATAATCAATGAGGTGAATTCGGAGTTAACTTCATCCTATCGACTCCAGTTCGTAGGAGGCCTGCTCCAAACAGACCAGGATCTCCCATCAGTTCCGAGGGACAGATGGCACTAGATTTTAGCCTCCTGTCACCTACTCTTCATCAACCACACACACTTCGCCAATGGCAAGTGTTGTTAGGGTTACTAACCTCGGCACAGGACCTAATCAGCAGAGGCCGATTGAACTACGCCCAATTCAAAATTCCTGAACCCTTACAGGATCCACTCAAGGCCATCACTCTACCGGTTCAACTAAGGCCTTACCTCAATTGGTGGACGGTAGAGTCGAATGTCTTAGGAGGAGTCTCTTTATCCGGGTTCTCCCAGAATCTACACCTGTTCTTAGACGCCTCCCTTCAGGGCTGGGGTGCTCACCTGCAAGGCCAGACAGCCTCAGGGCTATGGTCCGGCGCTCAGTGAAAGTGGCACATAAACAACTCAGAGTTGGAAGCATTAATTGTGGCCATATCACATTTGCAGAATCAGCTACAGTTCACCCAACTCACAATATCCACAGACAACAGCAATGTGGGGTGGTGCCTGGGCAATCGGGGAACAACGGACTCCCACTCCCTGCTTCAACAGACATTCAGGTTTTTTCGAAAGAGTGGATCGTCTGCAACTACAGTTCATAATTCAGCACATCCCAGGATGTTGAAACATTCTGGCCGATGCCTTATCGCATCCAGACAGGGTGGCTCCCACCGAGTGGAAACTTCTCACAGAAGCATTCCAGTTACTGCTTCAGAAGTTCAGGCAACCAAACATCGACCTGTTTGCAATCTGCCAAAACCACCAACTCATGACGTATGTCTCCCCATTACCGTATCCGCAGGCTTTGGCAGTGGACGCGTTCAGCATTCCTTGGGAAGGGCTAAAAGCATACGCTTGCTGTGACTTTGGTTGCGCCCAGGTGGCCGGCGAGAGGGTGGTTCTTTGAGCTCAGAAACGACAATGACAAGTGGGGATCGTTTTAAAAACAAGGCAAAAGGTCAAGACCCTACGACTGCATCACCATAATTCCTAGCTGAATACCTCCTACATTTGCGTACCCAAAGACACTTGAAAGGTAGCACCATTACTACATATTTGGTTGCACTTAACTCAGTGTTTGCAGCTCCGGGAAAATTTCAAGATGTCTAAGGTCCCGGAACTACAGGCCCTACTACGCTCATTCACTCTTGAGGATCAGAAGGACACCTGCTTGGGACTTGGAACGTGGTACTTAGAGGTTTGCCAGGGCCCCCTTTGAGCCCCTCTATGCATCCTCATTTTATGACCTCACCAGAAAACAGTGTTTCTCTTGGCATTAACCACGGCGGCACGAGTGAGCAAACTACTTGTAATCGGCATCACCCGGGTTCACTTTGAGCTTGGGATGCACTGAGTCGGGTTGTGCTGGGATTTTCTTGCAAAAAATCAACTACCAGGCCAACCCGATCATTTCTTCACCATCCTACCAATATTGTAGGAACCGAAGATGAGGGTGAACTTCTATGCCCGGTGCAGGCACTGCAAAGTTTCATCCGCCATTCCAAGACAAGGCATGGTTCGATGCCGGTTAAATTAGGCTTGGACCGGTAATTCATGTGACTGCCATTCCCTGTGGAACGGCAAATAAAGTACCTTATTAATCTTTGTTGTTGAACAAAACATCGTTAATATTCATATAAGTACATTTTTCGAACAAAGGGTTCATCAGGGTTTCACCTTGTCCATTTCTGGGGGGTAGATGCTGAAAGGGTTGTCTTGTTCCACTGGAATGTGTTTGGTATCCTAATAGTTGACGATACAGATCTGATAATACTGGGTTACGTAAGGCTTTGCTTGGACAATGTCTGTGCTGTCATATAGTTTGCCGTCACTTCTTACACATCCTAGCTGAAGGGAATTAGGTTAGACATGGTTCCTCCCTTAAACATTTACCTAAGGCTTGTTCCAAGTTGATAATTCCAACAGATTTCTCCTGCTTTTGATCCTGCTTTTTTTGCGACTATAAAAGTTGGGGAGTGTTCCGCGTTATGCCAGTTTCATTATGTACCTGAACCATCTGAGACTAGTGATATAAGTTTTATAACAATTCAATATATGAGCTTTGCATTTAGTAGATGAAACAAACCTACTTTGTGTAAGATTTGTTTAACTGTTTTCCCTCTCTAAGTCACGATTACTGTTATTGCTTTTTCAAAATGATTAAGTTCAATTACCATTAATATACTGGGGCACAGGTGGCCCAGTCGTCTAAGGCGCCACGATTCGCTGTGCAGAGTTGCGTCCCCTGGACACGGCAGAAATCTATGATTGTGGGTTCGAATCCCGGTTCACCTCAATTATGTTTCTAGGTTTGTCAGCACCATACCCGTGCTCATGGGTTTCACCGAAGTGGTAAACGTCCTCCTTTCCTCCCACATTAAGCTGACACGCCGCGATATAACTGGAATACTGTTAACATCAGCGTTAAACCCAACTCTCTCTCTCTCTCTCTCTCTCTCACACACACACACACACACACACACACACACACACACACACACACACACACACACACACATATTAATATATATGATCCAGCGTTAGAAACTGGCACTAGTCCTATAGTCCTTACCAAACTGCCAAATAGTAAAGGTATCCTTAGGACTAGTAGAAATTGGCCCATTTTAAGGGTTTTGCTATATGTTATCATTATAAGGACTAGTGGACAAAAACTGTTAGTTTCTAACCCTGTGATCATTGATGACTTCCAAGGTGACTTCACACTTATTTGATAACTAAAAGGGCATAAAATGGTAAAAAACAGGCCTGAAATGCTCTCATTGATTCCAACACAGAGTTATGGTTATTGGGAGACGTATAAAGAAGAGGTCACCCTGACAGGTCTCGGGCAGGCCCTTTTGGACTTTTGACTGCACACTGTCGCTAAAAGCTGTGGAACACCCAACTCACTAAACATGCTGGAAAAGAATTCTGTTTCAGAGTAGCTTGATGAAATTAGAAGAATTTACCACAGCACTTAAAATGACATGAATTTACAAGAAGTGTTTTACTAAATCAAATTGTCAGATCATCATTAACTCCTCCTGTTCTTAATCTGCAATGACTGAAATACTGAGCCTTTGTCAATTTTGTCTAGGGGGCACAGGTTTGCAGAGTTTGCTATATCCGTTATTTCGTTATTGGCATGTTCGATATATACACCAATTTTATATGATAAAATATACTGCATATCGCCGGGACCAAAAACACAGTTCATTATAAGCGTGTACATTATAAACATGATAAACATACAGTGTACATGGTAACAAGTATATAAAGAGGTATATATTCAAGGTAGTTGACATGATCATGATGATAAAACCATAGATGGAAGGCTTGTATACTGTATTTGAAGTCGACATTATAATTACTTAGGCATTGAGAAAATATTTTATGAAGGCTTCACTTGTCCTGCTTGTTATCATGGTTATGTGGGGGGGCACGGATGGCCCAGTCGTCTAAGGTGCCGCGATTCGCTGTGCAGAGTTGTGTCCCTTGGGCATGCCCGAATCCTATGATTGTGGGTTCGAATCCCGGTTCGCCCTGATTTTGTTCCTAGGTTTGTCAGCACCATACCTGTGCTCGTGGGTTTCACCGAAGTGGTAAAGGTCTGAGACCTGCATCACTTAGGGCTTTCCTCCCACATTAAGCTGACATGCCACGATATAATTGGGATACTGTTAAAAGCGGCGATAAACCCAACTCACTCAATTTGGTCTAAAATAGTTCTTCTATAGTATGTTTGATGCACTTACAGTACTTTTCGATAGGTAGAATAGATAAACCCTATGATTTCTTAACATCATGGACTGTTGTTTCAAAGTTTTCAGGGGCGTTGGGATAGCCTCGTGGTTTAAGCGTTCGCTGGTCACGCCGAAGACCCGGGTTCGATTCCCCACACCGGACAAATATGTGAAGCCTGTATGGTATTCCCCGCTGTGATAATGCTGGAATATTGCTAAAAGCGGCTTAAAACCATGCTCACTCAAAGTTAAATGTTTACTGGACAGTATAAAAGTCGGATAGTGGACTAGCAGTTAAAATTACTCCACATATCAATCATGATGAAGTACATGTAGGTGATATCAAGAGTAGACACATCAGTCTAAATGCTCCCACCCAACTGTCTACCATGACAGAAGACACGTGAGGGGATTTAGTTGTGGTCGTTTACAATAACTATAAGCACAAATATACAGCAAGCTTTTGACTGTGTATGTTTATGTATTTATTTGAATTCCCCTCTGGGAATGAACACAAAAGTAGCATAGATATTTAACTTAAAAAATAATTTCCACAAATGTATTTTGGATATTATTTTTGAGCACTTCTTGTTAATGTGTTAACCAATGTATTTTCAGTATTCTGAAAACAAGGGTTTAAAGGTTTCAACTAGCTATTGCTTGTCTTGCTCACTACTGCACAACTCCATCATAAATCACACATCACCTCTGTTGATGATGATGTTGTTGTTGTTCCAGACACAGTAAACAGCAGTCAGGAGGAGGAGGAGGTGCAGCTGACGCAGATACCGTCGGAGGTATCAGCCCTGTCATCTTTTGTATCCAAAACAGCAACGGACTGAAGTGGCCCTTACCCAAGATCCTCTAGCAGCCCTGGCCTCTCCACAGTGCTAACTCGGACAGGGAACAGTGTCCCAGCTCTAGACTCCGTTCTTACAACTTGTGATATGTGTCTATATTTTGTCAATGGCTTACAGTTACCATGGTTACTTTGGTAATCATTCTACAAACATTTTTGTCATAAGCCCTTTACTGTTGTCATTATAGCTTCATTTGTTGAAAGCTCGGAGGACAAGTTTACAAGAATTATGTGTATCATGGTCAGACCTGATCCAAAAAGAACATTTTCTTAACTGTCATTTGTATTAAAAGAAATCTGTCGGGTACAGATTGGTCAGTTACGTGGGAAGACAGTTGAGAAGTAATGTAATTGTTTTCAAAATCATGAAAACCTAAACAAAATTGTGTTACCAAGTGTAACTGATCCGGTCGGTCATTGTGCTGAATGCCTCATACACTTACATAGTCAGAGTATGTCAGATTGCAGATGTTTCAGGATGCTGCAGGGGGCCCAACTGGCCCAGCCGGGCTGCAATTCGGGCAGAGTTGTGTCTATTGGGCTCGCCAGAAACCTAAGACTGGGTTCGAATCTCGGTTTGCCCCATTTATGTTTCTAGGTTTGTCAGCACCATACGCGTGCTTGTGGATTTCACAAAAGCAGTAAACGTCTGAGACCTGCATCACTTCAGGTTTTCCTTCCACATTAAGCTGACACGCCACGATATGACTTGAATACTGTTAAAAGCGGTGTTTAACCCAACCCACTCCTGATGCAACATGATTCCTTATTTAAAACATGATAAAAAGTCATAATGAAAGTTTACTTCTTAACATGATCAAAACCTGCTGGTACTTAAATTGCTATGTTGTACATTTCTGTATTGGTACATTGTAGTTTAGATGCCTGTGTTTATATATTTTATCCACATAATCATGCTGCACATTTTTGGAGCATGCTGCACATTTTTGGAGCATGCTGCATGGATTTTACCTATATGTAGAATACATCCAATATTTCCCCTATATATTTGTATGCAAAATATGTTACATATTAAATATTTGTGCTCTTGTAACAGACAGGGTGTTTCTAATATTGTGTATTTATGATGTTTTTCTTCAGCATTTATGCATCAATGAATTACAGATCCAAGGTATTTTTAAGCCTGGTTATTAAATTGAGGTCACCAGCGTAGGGTTAGTCTACAGTATGAATTATGGAGGGGAAAATGTGTTACCATTTCATGGGGTTAAATAAAGCAATTAATTGACCAATCAATAATTGATCATTACAATGACCAGTTTCAATTTGATTTCAAATAAGAAAACAATTTTTCTTCATGTTGATGTGTTTTTCTGGCAATTATGTATTGATGTTTTATTGATCAGGACTTATTCAGTAATTGATCAATCTTTGACTATGACTGAAAGCAGATGGATAGCCCAGTGGACATGTGGAATGCACAGGTTCAAATCCCCTCATGGTTACAATGTGTGAAGCCCATGTCTGGTGTCCCCTGCTCTCATGCGTTAATAATGATTGATCAACATTATTGAGCCCTAAAATGGCATTGCTGCTCATCTAATCTCACAGACGTGAGGGGGGCGGGTGGCCCAGTTGTCGCGATTCGCTGTGCAGAGTTGCGTCCCTTGGGCACGCCAGAAACCTATGATTGTGGGTTCGAATCCCGCTTCACCCCGATTATGTTTCTAGGTTTGTCAGCACCATACCCGTGCTCGTGGGTTTCACCGAAATGGTAAACATCTGAGACCTGCATCACTTCGGGCTTTCCTCCCACATTAAGCTGACATGCCGTGATATAACTGGAATAATGTTAAAAGCGGTGTTAATCCCAACTCACAGACGTAATCTCACTGGGTACAATAATTGAGCTTGTGAGAGTTATAGATTGTGTTGTGTGCATGTTCTACTGAATATTGGCTCTCCTAATATGCGTGTTTCTCAGAATATTTACACTGGGAATTAAATAGGCACAATTAGGTAACACTACATAAAATTAGGGCTTGATTGAGTCACGGTATCAGTGTTTAGGCCAAAAGAATTTGAAGTGAAAAAAGTAAGCTGTTCTAAGAACTGAAAATGAATGAGATAACATTAATTGACTTACATCTTGATTTTGGGAGTATTTGATATATTTGTGTCAAGTGTTCGATGTTATGAAGGGGGCGTCTGTCGCCCAGCACTCTTAAGAAGCAGTTGTTGACTGTGCAGTGACAGGATCTGTTTGTTGGGTATTCAAAAGGTTGATTCCCCTCATAACAATTCTTGGTCTTTCTGTGCCATGGACGTGTCTCATGGTTTACTCTAAAGTTCTTTAACTTTAAGTTCTTCCCACGTTAAGATGTTTCACCAAGACAGTACTGAAATACTGTTCACACTCCAAAACACCTTAAAACCCATCTCTCTGACTCTGTAATGAGTACGGTCAAAGTAAATCAGGTGTATATATTTTTCTTGAAAGTGAAGGGGCGGTTGGGTAGCCTAGTGGTAAAGCGTTCGCTTGTCACATGAAGACCCAGGTTCGATTCCCAACATGGGTACAAAGTGTGAAGCCGATTACTGGTGTCCGACGCTGTCATATTGCTTGAATATTGCTAAAAGCGGAGTAAAACCATACTCACTCTTCAAAGTGATATTGTGTGGCAAACCGATGCAGGTTTCAGAAATGTTAAGTGTCCAGAGTTATTTATCATGGCATAATTCATGAATCAATTTTGTCTCATAATTTTATAAATAATTAAAGAAGGTAAAATTCTTGTCCCATTGGACATAGGACTTTTGTAATATATACTCTGGTTACATCAGACTCGGCCTGATGGTGCTGTGTTCAATGCCCCCGTCTTAAGTGAATAGTAGTGAGTATGTCTGTTTTGGGTGACAAACGTGCATAATTTTAGCATTATTTGATCAGCTTTAAAATAAGCCAAAACTCAGTCGGTGATATATAAGTGGTTTGTTGCATTTAGAGACTAAGATCTGTGTAATGTTTGATGTATATATCAACTTCCAAATATGGAATTTTCTTACAATGATTTCCATCATATTTCGTGTTTTCAGTGTTATATTTTACATACGTCAGTTTATTTGCTGTGAAATTATTGTACTTGATGTTACTATGGTAACAACCAAATACCCATGACAAAACAGAGCAATACAAATTATAGCAAATTGTTAAAATAGTATGCCTCTTCATCAATATGATGTTAAAATCATTGGTAATCCTAGGGGGAATCCCCAAAGGAGGTGATATATCCAATTGCTTGGTGTCACCTCTGTATTAGTATACCGTATTCAACTTAATAAGTGCCCAGGGCGCTCTCAAAATTAGAAATAGGGGGCTCTTATTAGAATATTATTTTGGTGAAAAAAACAGAGTTGTAAGATAAATTTCGTGGTTTATGCTGACAGCCTGAAATGTTTATCTACGACAGATATATTTTTCCAGAATTTAATTGCCCATGATTAAGGGTGCATATTATACGCGAAAAAATAAGTCTTGTGTACATCGATCAATCGGAAGGGGTGCCAACTGGGATTGTTCACTAGCCAATATATTAGCAAATATCGCCGTGGGCGCTTATTACGTCGAATACGGTATATGTTGACATTAATCAGTGCTCCAAATTCCATAATTCCTATAAGCAATAAAAACAACCATTTGTTTCTTGCCAGATTACTGATAAAACCTTATCATCAGCAATTCATTATTACAAGTATTAATACACAAGGCACTAAGAAGCTGAGTTTCATATTGATATGTATTTACGGGTCAAGTAACAAAATACCTGTGAAAGTGAAAGGTTTGTTGACCAATGTTTAAGAACAATGATACATATTGGGCCAGGACCACGTTTAGCAAAGCAATGAGAGGTAGCCTAGTTGTGGAAGTATTGCTTGTCACTCCCAAACACCGACTTCATTCCCCTCTGGGAAATAATATGTAAAGCCTATTTCTCCTCATATAAGGATGGGATATTGCTAAAAGTGGCGTAAATCCTACTCCCCTGGAGAGCAATCATCATATTGCTGTGGGTATTGTAAGTTGAACACTGATGCATAGACTTATGATAACCACAGCGCATAGATTGTGGAGTGAAATAAAACACAGGCCCATGCTGTGGGAAAGAAGGTCATTTATATTTTTGGTGCCCGAATGACGCAACCCTTCTTAGCATTCTGAAGCCCTGTGGTTTACGCTTTGGTCACAAAAGGATTTCCATCGTGATAGTTGTGAGGAACTAATTCTAAACTTGTGAATCATGCCTGTGGCATGGGATTGTGTTGTGGCATACTTACCTACGCTTTTGTCATGCAACAAAGATCTATTGGATTTAACAATTTACAGCAATAGAGTAATTTAGATATTTTTATGTGTACATTTACAGACTTTATATATTCTGTATATTGTAGATAATTTTGAGAATAAATGTTCTTTTGAATTACTTTAAAATGGCAACATGTGTGAGTCTTCTTTGACTTTGTGAGGATTATAGAATCTCCACCCTCTCCAGTTACTGTGTTCTGACAGTGGTTCAATGCACACCAGAGATCCAGGTTCTGTTCCCAACATCCACCCATCCTTGGCGTCTGACAAGGCTGGAATATTGCTGAATGTGGCCTGAAACTACAGTGAATTGAAAAAGTTTCCAAGGACTCCAAACTGTACATGACTTGCATTATTCCATCAATCTTTGAAGTAATGTGAACTTAAATTTCTACATTCATTCTTGGCATTCTGTAACGTTTGGTATGAACGGCAGGGGTTCCCGCTTATACCACAAATAACAATTACAAGAATCACAAAACAATCTCTGAAGTTAAAAGCTAGATTTAATAATTAAAACAAAGATAAGTATATAACAATTCTCAGTTACTGGGCAAGGCACTCATATACATCTATTTAGGCAAAGCAATATGGCAAATGTGCAATATAGATAATAGTCACCTCAGATTTCTTGACATCACGTGCCAAATGAATTCCATTTCACATTGTTCCAACTTTTATATCACAGTTCACAGGATAACTGGGTAACAACAGTTTCCTCCTTCGAAGCGTCGACATGACCTTCTTACTTTGTCTCCGGACATAACGCTGGGCTGAACTGTCCTCGTTCAGTTAAACCATATTTCTCCCTCTCCAATTCTTTTTCCTTCCCCCTTTCTGTTCGATAACTTGCCCTCATATACTAAACAAATTTCCAAGTAAGCTATCTACTTCAGCACAACAAAAGGTTGATCGGCCCACACCAATCAGTTACCAAGCCAACACAAACTCCAATCATCCCAGAAGCACGCTTCTCCCCGTCAGGCAGCTTGCTTAACTCAATCAAGCATGATGCCGTCCACCCAAACTGGACCCCTTGTGAACCACACAAATATACAACGTCACTCATAACACTCTCCCCCTTAAAAAAGAATGTTTTACAGAGCTTCACAATGATATAGAAAACTTCTAAAATGCAGTAATACATATTTTATCAATTTCATACAAAAGTACAAATTATATACACACATTTTACCAAACACATAATCTTTGTCAACATATACAATTATAGGGTTTGTTTCCCTTCTGTACAAATGCAAACAATTCTTGTTTCAACACCATGTTTTTGTTCACATACTCATTGTTCATTTTCACACGTATACTGTTCTGTACTCCACATACTGTAAGTACACTTCACGTAGTGAAACCTCTGGAAAGTGCGTCGGCGATGATATTATCCTTGCCCTTGATATGCATAATTTCCAGGTTGTATGTTTCTAAAGCAATGCTCCACCTCATGGTTCTCTGGTTCTTGTTTTTCATTCTGCTGACAAACACAAGTGTATTGTGGTCTGTATATACGAACAAGGGCCACAAAGTTGTGCACACATATATGTCGAATTGTTCTAATGCCAATATTAGTCCAAGTGTCTCTTTCTCGATGGTGGAATAATTCTTTTGGTGTTTGTTAAACTTCCTACTGAAGTAACATATAGGGTGTTCAATACCCATGGCAGAGGTAACAATATTAGTACTTTCTCACCAGGGTAAAATTCACGCTTGACTGCCTTTCTATCATACCATTCTTTCATCTTTTCATGGCTCGATTGTAAGTTTGCTTTAGCGAACTCGCTTTCACTTATCAATCGTTCTTTGAAGTCGGACACATACTGCAAGATGTTTGTTTCTGAACTTTCATTCAACCATTTATCCTTTAGCAGTTTCAAAGGACCTCGCATCTGCCTTCCAAACACTTACTCATAAGGAATGAACCCTAGCGAATCCTGCAGTTTCTCTGGATGCTAAAAGTACATAAGGAACTCCCTTATCCCAGTCCTTATCATGGTCCATACAGTACCATCTTAGCATGGTTTTTAAGGTCTGATGGAATCTCTCCAAAGCTCCCTGAGACTCTGGATGGTATGGGCTGGATTTAAATTGTCTGACCCCTAACTCACACATAAGACTTTTAAAATGATTCGACATGAAATTGGAACCCTGATCTGATTGCAATTCCTTTGGTAATCCAAATATTGTGAAAAAACTTGGTTAAAGTCTCACAAATAGTTTTTGTGTTAATGTTCCGCAATGGAATGGCCTCAGGGAATCTGGTAGATGTACACATGATTGTTAACAAAAACTTATTCCCTGATTTTGACTTTAGCAATGGCCCTACACAATCGATCAATAGCCTACTGAATGGTTCCTCGAACGCTGGAATGGGTTTTAAAGGGTACTTATGAATTGTTTGATTTGGCTTACCCACCAACTGGCAAGTGTGACAAGTTCTACAGTATTCCCTTACATCATTTTGTAAACCTGGCCAATAGAAATGGTTCAACAACTTCTGGTAAGTTTTGTTAACACCTAAGTGACTTGCTAACAGTGAATCATGCGCTGACTGAGGATTTCCTCACGATAACACTGTGGTACTACAACTTGATGTTGAACACGCCAAAACTTATCTGCAGGAACGTCTGGCGGTCTCCACTTTCTCATCAAAATATCCAAATCCAAGTAATACCCCACAGGTATATTCTCTATCTCCTTCACAGACAAAGCCATTTGCCTAAACTTTACCAACTCACTATCAGCCTTTTGCTTCTGAATCAGTTCCTCTCTAGACCACACACCTCTAAATTCAACACCATCTTGTGATTCTACACCAGGATCCATAACTTGCTTAGCTCCTACATCATCCAATCCACACATAAAAGTTTCTGACAAATCTACATGGCCTTCTTCAACTGGCAAATCTATTTCCTCTGACTGAACTTCAACTGGCAATTCTACATTCTCTGACCATAGCTCAAGTAACAGCACATGCGGGGTATAAATCAATGCTTTTTACCATGTCCTGATCCAAAACCTGAGCTGTGTCTGAACTTTCATCACTAACTGAATCCACAGAAATCGTAGGTTCATCACACATAGTAGGGTCAGCGCTGATAACTGAAACCTTAGGTTTAACCTCACATCCAGCTAGATCATTTCCTAACAAAAAATCAACACCAGACACCGGAAGTTGTGATCTAACTCCTAACACAACTGTTCCCGAAACAAGTTCTGACTTAAACTCTACAGTATGAAGAGAAAAATGGACAACACCACATTCTATACCTTGCATGATTACACTTGTTCCTGTATAAGTTTCTTCTGATAGAGGAACTATACCTTCCAGTATTAGAGTTTGTAATGCACCTGTATCCCTGAGAATAGTGACTGCCTTTGGATCGCCACTGCCTATCATGATCTCACCTTTAGACATGAAAGGATCGTAAGTTGCCTTAGACCTATCAATTTTCACTTCATCCTTGGACTCAACAACAGGTATGTCCTGACTGAGTAAACTACTAGGTGTCTTACTAAACACTGTGGCGCAACCATGACCTTGGGGTCCCCCACTCTGAGTTTGATTTTTCCTACCATTACCATAGCTACCATGTCCGTTGTCCAGACTACCTGAGTTACTAGCTAAGTGAGATTTACCACTGTAACCTTGGTTACCACCATGACCTCTAGAATAACCGCTACGCTGACCTTGCAACTGCTGACCTTGAATTTGCTGACGTCGACCAGAATTGTAATTGGAATAACCCGTGAATGACCGACCACGACTTTGTCCACCATTATTCACAGACTTGTGATCGGACTGACCCTGCCACGATTGACCATAGGATGAGCGACCACTCCCATAGCTTTGGTAACTGGACTGAAATTTTCGATCTGGATAATTGTTGCCACTACCACGACCTCCGCCATGATAATCTCTAGACTGAAAATTCCTTGAAAATACACTTTTGTGAGTGAGTGTGTACCTATCTGCTAACGTAGCCGCTTCCCGCAACGTTCTTACATCATGCTCATCCAAATACACCTTCACATCAGTTGAACTACACCTTTTGAGCTCTTCAATCAACATTAATTGTTTCAGTTTGTCATAGTTTCCACCTACGTTCTCGGATGCACACCATCTGTCAAAATTAGTCTCCTTGACCATACCAAACTCAACATGAGTTTGATTTTCAATTTTTTGTAATTTCTAAACTTTTGCCTATATGCCTCTGGAACAACTTCGTAGGCGCTTAAAATGGCTTGTTTAACAACTTCATACTCTGAACTTTCCTCCACAGATAAAGCTGCATAGGCCTCCTGAGCCTAACCCACTAGCCCACTTTGTAATAAAGTAGTCCAAATATGTCCAGGCCACTTTAAATTAGTTGCTGTCTTTCCAAAATGAGCAAAATAAGTGTTTATTTCACTTTCGCGAAAGCGAGGAACAAAACTAATAAATTTGGCAATGTTCTCTTCCTGTTCAACAAATCTACTTCTAGTCCTCCCCAATTCAAACCCTCTTAGTTTTTCCACCTCGCGCTCATGCTCCCGCTGTTCCCGCTTTTCTTGTCTTTCAAGCTCATATCTCTCACGTTCATACTCACGTTCTTTCTCCACATATTCTTGTTTTTCTCTCTCTCTCTATCTCTCTTTACTTTCAGCAATTCTATTTCCCTGTCAAATTGCATCTTAGTAACTTTCTCACTCTCAAATACATCCAGGGGGCACGGGTGGCCCAGTCGTCTAAGGCGCCGCGATTTGCTGTGCAGAGTTGCGTCCCTTAGGCACGCCAGAAACATATGATTGTGGGTTCGAATCCCGGTTCGCCCCGATTATGTTTCTAGATTTGTCAGCACCATACCCGTGCTCGTGGGTTTCACCGAAGTGGTAAACGTCTGAGACCTGCATCACTTCGGGCTTTCCTCCCACATTAAGCTGACACGCCGTGATATGACTGGAATACTGTTAAAAGCGGCGTTAAAACCCAACTCACTCACTCACTCACTCAAATACATCCAATGTGTCTTTCTCCCGAACTAAGTTTTTGCAAACTAATTCTCCCAACATTACTTTCTGAATGACATCTTTTTTTAGCTGTCTCATCTAATCTAATGTCGTGATACTCAGCTACTTGCTTAAGCTCTGCCTTTGACAAGTTTTAAATTTGGTTTGAGTTACTGATTGCATAAACTCACTAGGTATAAAACTCATGATGCTACTGACATGATATACATGTATGACACATAAAAAAACAAGATTGTTGTGATCTTCAGGACTTTTCTTTTTGAATAATGATTATAGGAGGGGAGTAAATAATACAAATATGCTTCCCACTTACAATTTAACCCCTTATGATTTAAATAGGTTCATAAATCGACGAGCCCCCATTTGTTACGTGTGGTATGAACGGTAGGGGTTCCCGCTTATACCACAAATAACAATTACAAGAATCACACAACAATCTCTGAAGTTTAAAGCTAGATTTAATAATTAAAAACAAAGATAAGTATATAACAATTCTCAGTTACTGGGCAAGGCACTCATACACATCTATTTAGGCAAAGCAATATGGCAAACGTGCAATATAGATAATAGTCACCTCAGATTTCTTGACATCACGTGCCAAATGAATTCCATTTCACATTGTTCCAACTTTTATTTCACAGTTCACAGGATAACTGGGTAACAACAGTTTCCTCCTTCGAAGCGTCGACATCACCTTCTAACTTTGTCTCCGGACATAACGCTGGGCTGAACTGCCCTCGTTCAGTTAAACCCTATTTCTCCCTCTCCAATTCTTTTTTCCTTCCCCCTTTCTGTTCGATAACCTTCCCTCATATAGTAAACAAATTTCCAAGTAAGCTATCTACTTCAGCACACAACAAAAGGTTGATCGGCCCACACCAATCAGTTACCAAGCCAACACAAACTCCAATCACCCCAGAAGCACGCTTCTCCCCGTCAGGCAGCTTGCTTAACTCAATCAAGCATGATGCCGTCCACCCAAACTGGACCCATTGTGAACCACACAAATATACAACGTCACACATAACAATTGACAAACTACTTGCAATGATAGAAAAAAAGTGAAGTAAATGCGTAAATGGGATCACTATTTTTTCAACTGTTCACCTTGCTTGAGAAGTGCCTAATTTCCAATTTGAGGCCACTAACTGTGAAATAGTTAAAATACTGGCTGCAATACTGGGCGTATGACACTCAGTTAGAAACAATGGCGCTCCAGTATGGATGTAGAACACTCAGTTGGGAACAGTGGCAACTCAATCTGGACGTATGACACTCAGTTGGGAACAGTGGCAACTCAGTCTGGATGTAGGACACTCAGTTGGGAACAGTGGCAACTCAGTCTGGACGTATGACACTCAGTTGGGAACAGTGGCAACTCAGTCTGGACGTATGACACTCAGTTAGGAACAGTGGCAACTCAGTATGGACGTATGACACTCAGTTAGGAACAGTGGCAACTCAGTATGGATGTAGGACACTCAGTTGGGAACAGTGGCAACTCAGTCTGGATGTATGACACTCAGTTGGGAACAGTGGCAACTCAGTCTGGACGTATGACACTCAGTTGGGAACAGTGGCAACTCAGTATGGATGTAGGACACTCAGTTGGGAACAGTGGCAACTCAGTCTGGATGTATAACACTCAGTTGGGAACAGTGGCAGCTCAGTATGGACGTATGACACTCAGTTGAAAACAGTGGCAACTCAGTATGGACGTATGACACTCAGTTGGAAACAGTGGCAACTCAGTCTGGATGTAGGACACTCAGTTGGGAACAGTGGCAACTCAGTATGGATGTAGGACACTCAGTTGGGAACAGTGGCAACTCAGTATGGACGTAGGGCACTCAGTTGGAAACAGTGGCAACTCAGTCTGGATGTATGACACTCAGTTGGGAACAGTGGCAACTCAGTCTGGACGTATGACACTCAGTTGGGAACAGTGGCAACTCAATCTGGATGTATGACACTCAGTTGGGAACAGTGGCAACTCAGTCTGGACGTATGACTCTCAGTTCGTAACAGTGGCAACTCAGTCTGGATGTATGACACTCAGTTGGAAACAGTGGCAACTCAGTCTGGACGTATGACACTCAGTTGGAAACAGTGGCAACTCAGTATGGATGTTTGACACTCAGTTGGGAACAGTGGCAACTCAGTATGGACGTATGCCACTCAGTTGGAAACAGTGGCAACTCAAACTGGATGTATGACACTCAGTTGGGAACAGTGGCAACTCAGTATGGACGTATGACACTCAGTTGGGAACAGTGGCAACTCAGTCTGGACGTATGACACTCAGTATGAAACAGTGGCAACTCAGTATGGATGTATGACACTCAGTTGGGAACAGTGGCAACTCAGTATGGATGTATGACACTCAGTAAGAAACAATGGCGCTCCAGTATGGATGTAGGACACTCAGTTGGGAACAGTGGCAACTCAGTCTGGACGTATGACACTCAGTTGGAAACAGTGGCAACTCAATCTGGACGTATGACACTCAGTTGGGAACAGTGGCAACTCAGTCTGGATGTAGGACACTCAGTTGGGAACAGTGGCAACTCAGTATGGATGTAGGACACTCAGTTGGAAACAGTGGCAACTCAGTATGGACGTATGACACTCAGTTGGGAACAGTGGCAACTCAGTATGGATGTATGTCACTCAGTTGGGAACAGTGGCAACTCAGTATGGACGTATAACAATCAGTTGGAAACAGTGGCAACTCAGTATTGATGTAGGACACTCAGTTGGGAAAAGTGGCAACTCAGTATGGATGTAGGACACTCATTAGGGAACAGTGGCAACTCAGTATGGACGTATGACACTCAGTTGGGAACAGTGGCAACTCAGTATGGACGTAGGACACTCAGTTGGAAACAGTGGCAACTCAGTCTGGATGTATGACACTCAGTTGGGAACAGTGGCAACTCAGTCTGGACGTATGACACTCAGTTGGGAACAGTGGCAACTCAATCTGGATGTATGACACTCAGTTGGGAACAGTGGCAACTCAGTCTGGACGTATGACTCTCAGTTGGTAACAGTGGCAACTCAGTCTGGATGTATGACACTCAGTTGGAAACAGTGGCAACTCAGTCTGGACGTATGACACTCAGTTGGAAACAGTGGCAACTCAGTATGGATGTTTGACACTCAGTTGGGAACAGTGGCAACTCAGTATGGACGTATGCCACTCAGTTGGAAACAGTGGCAACTCAAACTGGATGTATGACACTCAGTTGGGAACAGTGGCAACTCAGTATGGACGTATGACACTCAGTTGGGAACAGTGGCAACTCAGTCTGGACGTATGACACTCAGTATGAAACAGTGGCAACTCAGTATGGATGTATGACACTCAGTTGGGAACAGTGGCAACTCAGTATGGATGTATGACACTCAGTAAGAAACAATGGCGCTCCAGTATGGATGTAGGACACTCAGTTGGGAACAGTGGCAACTCAGTCTGGACGTATGACACTCAGTTGGAAACAGTGGCAACTCAATCTGGACGTATGACACTCAGTTGGGAACAGTGGCAACTCAGTCTGGATGTAGGACACTCAGTTGGGAACAGTGGCAACTCAGTATGGATGTAGGACACTCAGTTGGAAACAGTGGCAACTCAGTATGGACGTATGACACTCAGTTGGGAACAGTGGCAACTCAGTATGGATGTATGTCACTCAGTTGGGAACAGTGGCAACTCAGTATGGACGTATAACAATCAGTTGGAAACAGTGGCAACTCAGTATTGATGTAGGACACTCAGTTGGGAAAAGTGGCAACTCAGTATGGATGTATGACACTCATTTGGGAACAGTGGCAACTCAGTATGGACGTATGACACTCAGTTGGGAACAGTGGCAACTCAGTATGGATGTAGGACACTCAGTTGGGAAAAGTGGCAACTCAGTCTGGACGTATGACACTCAGTTGGGAACAGTGGCAACTCAGTATGGACGTATGACACTCAGTTGGGAACAGTGGCAGCTCAGTATGGATGTAGGACACTCAGTTGGGAACAGTGGCAACTCAGTATGGATGTAGGACACTCAGTTGGGAACAGTGGCAACTCAGTATGGATGTATGACACTCAGTTGGGAACAGTGGCAACTCAGTATGGATGTATGACACTCAGTTGGGAACAGTGGCAACTCAGTATGGACGTATGACACTCAGTTGGGAACAGTGGCAACTCAGTCTGGACGTAGGACACTCAGTTGGGAACAGTGGCAACTCAGTATGGATGTATGACACTCAGTTGGGAACAGTGGCATCTCAGTATGGACGTATGACACTCAGTTGGGAACAGTGGCAACTCAGTATGGACGTATGACACTCAGTTGGGAACAGTGGCAACTCAGTATGGACGTATGACACTCAGTTGGGAACAGTGGCAACTCAGTCTGGACGTATGACACTCAGTTGGGAACAGTGGCAACTCAGTATGGACGTATGACACTCAGTTGGGAACAGTGGCAACTCAGTATGGACGTAGGACACTCAGTTGGGAACAGTGGCAACTCAGTATGGATGTATGACACTCAGTTGGGAACAGTGGCAACTCAGTATGGACGTATGACACTCAGTTGGGAACAGTGGCAACTCAGTATGGACGTATGACACTCAGTTGGGAACAGTGGCAACTCAGTATGGACGTATGACACTCAGTTGGAAACAGTGGCAACTCAGTCTGGACGTATGACACTCAGTTGGGAACAGTGGCAACTCAGTATGGACGTATGACACTCAGTTGGGAACAGTGGCAACTCAGTATGGACGTAGGACACTCAGTTGGGAACAGTGGCAACTCAGTATGGATGTATGACACTCAGTTGGGAACAGTGGCAACTCAGTATGGACGTATGACACTCAGTTGGGAACAGTGGCAACTCAGTATGGACGTATGACACTCAGTTGGGAACAGTGGCAACTCAGTATGGACGTATGACACTCAGTTGGAAACAGTGGCAACTCAGTATGGACGTATGACACTCAGTTGGGAACAGTGGCAACTCAGTATGGACGTATGACACTCAGTTGGGAACAGTGGCAACTCAGTCTGGACGTATGACACTCAGTTGGTAACAGTGGCAACTCAGTATGGACGTATGACACTCAGTTGGAAACAGTGGCAACTCAGTATGGACGTATGACACTCAGTTGGGAACAGTGGCAACTCAGTATGGATGTAGGACACTCAGTTGGGAACAGTGGCAACTCAGTCTGGATGTATAACACTCAGTTGGGAACAGTGGCAGCTCAGTATGGATGTAGGACACTCAGTTGGGAACAGTGGCAACTCAGTATGGATGTTTGACACTCAGTTGGGAACAGTGGCAACTCAATCTGGACGTATGACACTCAGTTGGGAACAGTGGCAACTCAGTATGGACGTAGGACACTCAGTTGGGAACAGTGGCAACTCAGTATGGACGTATGACACTCAGTTGGGAACAGTGGCAACTCAGTATTGACGTATGACACTCAGTTGGAAACAGTGGCAACTCAGTATGGATGTATGACACTCAGTTGGAAACAGTGGCAACTCAGTATGGATGTAGGACACTCAGTTGGGAACAGTGGCAACTCAGTATGGACGTATGACACTCAGTTGGGAACAGTGGCAACTCAGTCTGGACGTATGACACACAGTTGGTAACAGTGGCAACTCAGTCTGGACGTATGACACTCAGTTGGAAACAGTGGCAACTCAGTATGGACGTATGACACTCAGTTGGGAACAGTGGCAACTCAGTCTGGATGTAGGACACTCAGTTGGGAACAGTGGCAACTCAGTATGGACGTATGACACTCAGTTGGGAACAGTGGCAACTCAGTATGGATGTATGACACTCAGTTGGGAACAGTGGCAACTCAGTATGGACGTAGGACACTCAGTTGGGAACAGTGGCAACTCAGTATGGACGTATGACACTCAGTTGGGAACAGTGGCAACTCAGTATGGATGTATGACACTCAGTTGGAAACAGTGGCAACTCAGTATGGACGTATGACACTCAGTTGGGAACAGTGGCAACTCAGTCTGGACGTATGACACACAGTTGGTAACAGTGGCAACTCAGTCTGGACGTATGACACTCAGTTGGAAACAGTGGCAACTCAGTATGGACGTATGACACTCAGTTGGGAACAGTGGCAACTCAGTCTGGATGTAGGACACTCAGTTGGGAACAGTGGCAACTCAGTATGGACGTAGGACACTCAGTTGGGAACAGTGGCAACTCAGTATGGATGTATGACACTCAGTTGGGAACAGTGGCAACTCAGTATGGACGTATGACACTCAGTTGGGAACAGTGGCAACTCAGTATGGATGTATGACACTCAGTTGGGAACAGTGGCAACTCAGTATGGACGTATGACACTCAGTTGGGAACAGTGGCAACTCAGTATGGACGTAGGACACTCAGTTGGGAACAGTGGCAACTCAGTATGGACGTATGACACTCAGTTGGGAACAGTGGCAACTCAGTCTGGACGTATGACACTCAGTTGGAAACAGTGGCAACTCAGTATGGACGTATGACACTCAGTTGGGAACAGTGGCAACTCAGTATGGATGTATGACACTCAGTTGGGAACAGTGGCAACTCAGTATTGACGTATGACACTCAGTTGGGAACAGTGGCAACTCAGTCTGGAAGTATGACACTCAGTTGGGAACAGTGGCAACTCAGTATGGACGTATGACACTCAGTTGGGAACAGTGGCAACTCAGTATGGACGTAGGACACTCAGTTGGGAACAGTGGCAACTCAGTATGGACGTATGACACTCAGTTGGGAACAGTGGCAACTCAGTCTGGACGTATGGCACACAGTTGGTAACAGTGGCAACTCAGTCTGGACGTATGACACTCAGTTGGAAACAGTGGCAACTCAGTATGGACGTATGACACTCAGTTGGGAACAGTGGCAACTCAGTCTGGATGTAGGACACTCAGTTGGGAACAGTGGCAACTCAGTATGGACGTATGACACTCAGTTGGGAACAGTGGCAACTCAGTATGGATGTATGACACTCAGTTGGGAACAGTGGCAACTCAGTATGGACGTAGGACACTCAGTTGGGAACAGTGGCAACTCAGTATGGACGTATGACACTCAGTTGGGAACAGTGGCAACTCAGTATGGATGTATGACACTCAGTTGGAAACAGTGGCAACTCAGTCTGGACGTATGACACACAGTTGGTAACAGTGGCAACTCAGTCTGGACGTATGACACTCAGTTGGAAACAGTGGCAACTCAGTATGGACGTATGACACTCAGTTGGGAACAGTGGCAACTCAGTCTGGATGTAGGACACTCAGTTGGGAACAGTGGCAACTCAGTATGGACGTATGACACTCAGTTGGGAACAGTGGCAACTCAGTATGGATGTATGACACTCAGTTGGGAACAGTGGCAACTCAGTATTGACGTATGACACTCAGTTGGGAACAGTGGCAACTCAGTATGGATGTATGACACTCAGTTGGGAACAGTGGCAACTCAGTATGGATGTATGACACTCAGTTGGGAACAGTGGCAACTCAGTATGGACGTAGGACACTCAGTTGCGGAACAGTGGCAACTCAGTATGGACGTATGACACTCAGTTGGGAACAGTGGCAACTCAGTATGGACGTATGACACTCAGTTGGAAACAGTGGCAACTCAGTATGGATGTATGACACTCAGTTGGGAACAGTGGCAACTCAGTATGGATGTAGGACACTCAGTTGGGAACAGTGGCAACTCAGTATGGACGTATGACACTCAGTTGGGAACAGTGGCAACTCAGTCTGGACGTATGACACACAGTTGGTAACAGTGGCAACTCAGTCTGGACGTATGACACTCAGTTGGAAACAGTGGCAACTCAGTATGGACGTATGACACTCAGTTGGGAACAGTGGCAACTCAGTCTGGATGTAGGACACTCAGTTGGGAACAGTGGCAACTCAGTATGGACGTATGACACTCAGTTGGGAACAGTGGCAACTCAGTATGGATGTATGACACTCAGTTGGGAACAGTGGCAACTCAGTATTGACGTATGACACTCAGTTGGGAACAGTGGCAACTCAGTATGGATGTAGGACACTCAGTTGGGAACAGTGGCAACTCAGTATGGACGTATGACACTCAGTTGGGAACAGTGGCAACTCAGTATGGACGTAGGACACTCAGTTGGGAACAGTGGCAACTCAGTATGGACGTATGACACTCAGTTGGGAACAGTGGCAACTCAGTATGGACGTATGACACTCAGTTGGAAACAGTGGCAACTCAGTATGGATGTATGACACTCAGTTGGGAACAGTGGCAGCTCAGTATGGACGTATGACACTCAGTTGGAAACAGTGGCAACTCAGTATGGATGTATGACACTCAGTTGGAAACAGTGGCAACTCAGTCTGGATGTATGACACTCAGTTGGAAACAGTGGCAACTCAGTCTGGATGTAGGACACTCAGTTGGGAACAGTGGCAACTCAGTATGGATGTAGGACACTCAGTTGGGAACAGTGGCAACTCAGTATGGACGTATGACACTCAGTTGGAAACAGTGGCAACTCAGTCTGGATGTATGACACTCAGTTGGGAACAGTGGCAACTCAGTCTGGACGTATGACACTCAGTTGGGAACAGTGGCAACTCAATCTGGACGTATGACACTCAGTTGGGAACAGTGGCAACTCAGTATGGATGTATGACACTCAGTTGGGAACAGTGGCAACTCAGTATGGACGTATGACACTCAGTTGGGAACAGTGGCAACTCAGTATGGACATATGACACTCAGTTGGGAACAGTGGCAACTCAGTCTGGACGTATGACACTCAGTTGGAAACAGTGGCAACTCAGTCTGGACGTAGGACACTCAGTTGGAAACAATGGCAATCCAGTTATATTTATTATCTCTCCCGCTAGTAATATAGACCCTCATACACAATACAAAAAATGTATATATAAATTCCATATCTACATCACTATCAGTGATTCAGGAAGCCAGTTGCAGTTTTAACTCCACGGCCGAAAGAATTTCATATAAACAAATAAATATTTGACATAGCGGTTTATTTTTATTTCGACCAACCTTTTGTGTAAGTAAGTGTGGTCTTACAGGGTGCACTGTTATCCCTCTCTTAAGAAATGCTCCATCCCTGGACACATTTCGATCCAATCTAATTGATGACTCTGGTGTATAACATTAGCTCACCAACTCTCCTACATATATGTCTACAGTTTCGAGAGACCACTTCCGTGGTCCAGTGGATAGAGACATTCAAAGATGGTACCTTCTGTTACCCTGCCTGGTGCTCAACATTAGGGGGAGATAACGAGGACGGGTCGGCTCATAGTCAATGTACTGCATATGTGTCTTGAGTGGGGTATTCATGTTAAACTGCTACAATGTACTATAAAACCAGAAAGTCTGGACTAGTACAAGCAGCCACACACATGCAATAATCTTGAACATGACGTTAACCCCATTTCATTTTAGGGCGGTTGGGTAGCCTAGTTGGTTAAAGCGTTCGCTCGTCACGCTGAAGACCCAGGTACGATTCCCGAAATGGGTACAATGTGTGAAGCCCATTTCTGGTGTCCCCTGCGTGATATAGCTGGAATATTGCTAAAAGTGGCGTAAAACCATACTCACTCACTCACTCCATTTCATTTTAAACTCCTCACCTAACCTCACCTCACACACCTCACCTCACCTCACCAAATGAAACAACCATATTTAATTATGTATTAATTTATTTCAATTGAAATATACAGTCACATGACAGGAAATTGTACTCAAGGCTTTCAAATTATACATCTTTCTTTACAAAATAATATAATTCAAATACATGTATGATCAATGCCAAAATCAATAATTTCATGTCTGTTTCAATTCAAACAAAAGTTTTACTTCTGTAACTTCAATCTGTTGTATGTGGACAAAAAACAGAAAATCATCTAAACATGCAGTGTAGTAATTTATGAAAGCCATTATCAAATAAAATATTTTGACTAAAAAATATTGAACGTGCACCAAATTTTGTGGATGTTGCTGTGGCCTTGTTATTGAGAGCTAAGGCTAGTCTTAAAACTATCAATACACAGATTGTCTGGACTGGTGTGAGCACATTACTGTTAGGCACTATAAAGGTTATCTCCCTGGGTGTTTGCAACAGCAAGCTCCTTCCCAGCCCTAAGTTACCCGCCCATTATCGTCGCTGCCACCAGTATGCAAACGGCCATTACAAATCTCCCTCTAACCCAAAATGTAGTGTTATTTTTTTTATGTCTTTGGGAATGCCATTATAGTGAATTGAGAAAAGGTTAACGACTAACTTACTATTTCGCCGATGAATATATGTTTGTTTAATCAGATTGGTGGGAGACTTGAGACTAATGGAAAAACACCCAACTTCCCCCTTACATTCTCTCTATAATACTTCCATTATAGTTAAGAGAAAGAAAAATTCAAATTGTCAAAGAAACAAAATAATTTAGTTTGGGAAATATTTGGTGTTATGATTGTTTGTAAACATAGGGTCAGTCGATTGCAAGTTCAACACATGCATGGTTGCAAGCTGCCTAGCACAGTGGGGAGCTTTAACTGGTGGCAGTGACAGTATAGAGAGGTCAGCAAATGGGCTAACCCTGTGAGGAGCTTGTATGCACTCGGTGTACGCTCAAGTCACTATTTTTGGACATTCAGTTGCAGATGGCCCTTTTGAAGGACTATCCTTCTGAAGTCACTTTGTAGAGTTGTGTCCCTTGTAAGGCTGAAACGCCTCGCTGATGCACCTGGCTGTGATTCACCATAAGCTAAATTCTGTATCAATGCGTATCATTTCACAAATGAGTTTAAATAATCTTCACATCATTTTCAAACTGACAGTCAACATTTTGGGTTTAAAACAAGAAGTTAATTCTTCAGCCTGATCTATCAACAATCGAAATAATGCATAGTGTCAGAATGTGATTTGGGTTAAAAATCAAAACCTGTATACCAGCTTCAAAAACTGTTTTACTCCAAAAACCTAATCATGCTACACATTGTACAACGAACAATCTATTGTAATATATGTATCATAGCTTCAGTATATCATTTTAAACCTGATCTCTAAACAAGAATACACATAAATATCTCGAAAACATAAAAAAAGCATCTTCCTGAGACAAGGGAGTTTCACTGACTGTAAAAGTCCAGTTTCTACCCTTGCCGAACGAGGCGGCAATTATGGAGTTATATTTTGGCTGGACTAACTACCTGTGCATAATCCAATCAAAATCAGATTTCAGTCGAATGCAGGATTTGTGGAGCATGTGTATTGTTAGTTGGGCGTCAAGAGATATTTTCTCAATCTTTTCATGTTTTTAATCAAGGTGCTCAAGTGATTTGATGTACTTTGTGAGGTAAGACCCATTTTATTACAATAAAGATCTTGATTATCAATCAGATAGTCTTTACTGGGTGCCGCCATTTTGTTTGAAAAATATGCAAGTGATATGAGAGTTGGAATCTGATTGGTCAATAGGAGGGACAGGAAAGGGACATCACTCGTAACTGTCACTGGTGGAGCTACGATTGAGCCCAGAAATTCCAGCCTAGTTCAGCAAGGGTGGTCACAGGACATTCATAGTCAGTTTATACTCCCTTGCCTCAGGAAGATGAAAGAAATGTGTTTGAAGCAAACTCTTAATACATAACTAAAATGTCTTGAAAATACAAATGCAAAATGCTGAAAAATATTACAAAATATAAACTTTCGCTTCCAACAATAAGCCTGACTTGCATGCTTAAGACTTCAATGTTGTTGAATTAGCATTTTTGACTGAAAGACATGATTGAGATGGGTGTCCATACACTGCAAATAACTTGAATTTACATTGGACACAAAACGTTCAGAAAGGTCTGGCATTGATTTCCTGCCCTTACATATCATCATACCAGCAGGTCTTGTGTAGGACTCCACACTCTCAGACCATAACAGCTTCCTCTAGGGCTGGGATGGGTAACTCGGGTACACGGTGGGTGAGTCCTGAGTAGGGCCCAGATACCCACTGGACTGCCCGGAACTGTGGTCAGTCACGTGATATATTGTTTAATGATGATGCAGTATAACTCCATGGATACATGAGTTGCTAAATTTGTTTATTTGTTTGTTTGTTGCCGCACTCAGCAATGTTCCAGCTATATGACGGCAGTATGTAAATAATCAAGCCTGGACCAGACAATCCAGTCATTGACATCGTGAACATCGATCCACACAATTGGGATATGATGACATGCATCAACCAAGTCAGCGAGCCTGACCTCCCGATCCCGTTAGTCCCCTCTTACGGCAAGCATATTGCCTTTTACGGCAGGCACTGGTTGCTGAAGACCTACTCTACTCCAGATCTTCACAGGTCAGTTGCTAAATATTCATATTTCTTGATGACTGTGGATGCATTCCTTCTGACTTTTATTTGTTTGAGTAGATACAGCTTCTGTCAACTTTTGTGCATGTATCTGAGCAGCTTTAATTTTGCCAGAACTCCGGTAAAACTTAAGACCTACAGCACGTACCAATATTGGGTTGGGTAATCGGGGGTCGGGTACCCAGGTAGTAAATTTGGACTCTGGTAAAACTTAAGACCTACAGCGCGTAACCGGATAGGGTTGGGTATAGGGGGTCGGGTACCGGGGTAGTAAATTTGGACTCCGGTAAAGCTTAAGACCTACAGCGCGTACCCGGATAGGGTTGGGTAATCGGGGGTTGGGTACCCGGGTTGTAAATTTGGACTCTGGTAAAGCTTAAGACCTACAGTGCATACCCGGGAAGGGTTGGGTAATCAGGGGTCGGGTACCCAGGTTGTAAATTTGGACTCATCCCAGCCCTACTTCCTCTGATCCTGAAGGTAATCATTAGCATAACAACAAATGATTTAATTGAGCAAATAATAATTGATAAACAAAAAATGAGCACTTGCAATCAAAAGTTAGCATATTAAAATCAATTATATCATGTTCATTCCTCCATATAATTCCTAAGTAAGAATTAAAGTTTTTTAGTGGTTCAAAAATACATTAATCCATAACTTGCTAAAAAATGACATGAATTAATATTGAAAACTATTTAAAAAGTTCAGCCCAAGCAAATTGAAATTCATGAATCTTTTGTGAGGTAATGTGTTCCTTGTGAAGAGTGAATAAGTGATTTGGGTTTAACACCGCTCTTAACAGTATTCCAGTTATATCACAGTGTGTCAGCTCAATGTGGGAAGAAAGCCTGATGTGATGCAGGCAGGTCTTAGATGTTTTCTACTTCGGTGAAACCAACGAGCACGGGTATGGTGCTGACAAACCTAGAAACATAATCAGGGAGAACGGGGATTCGAACCCACAATCATAGGTGTCTGGCGTGCCCAAGGGACGCAACTCTGCACAGCGAATTGCGGCACCTTAGACGACTGGGCCACATGTGACCAACCTTGTGAAGAGACACACCCAACAGTACTCCTGGATTAAGGTGACAGTTCACATAGGTTGCCAAATGTAGAGATTTAACGAGTGAAGGACCCTAGTGCAAAGAAAGTCTAGATTCTGGTTGACCAGATTTTGGTAAAGATGGAGAACTCAGTTCAAAGGCAACATCGTGAATTTTTTGGACATGATGAAGATGGGTATCCACACACTGCAAATAGCTTGAATTTACATCGGACACAAAACGTTCAGAAAGGTCTTGCATTGATTTCCTGCCCTTACATATCATCAACTAGCAGGTCTTGTGTAGGACTCCACACTCTCAGACCATAACTGCTTCCTCTAGGGCTGGGATGGGTAACTCGGGTACTCGGTGGCTGGGTCCCGAGTAGGGCCCAGATACCAACTGGACTACCCGGACCTCAAAGGCAACATCGTGAATTTTTTTTGTCAATCTAACTCTGACTTGTGTTTTCTGTGACTTAATAAAGGAAAAAAATAATTTATTGGTTCAAATTATAAAAAAAAAAGAAGGAAAATGAAGGGCAGTAACTCTGATCACAACTGACCATATTCCTTGTTTCTGTGAAAAAGATTTGAATTGATTTATTCACATTGCAATGCATGTTTCAGAAGCCAATATATCATTAATGAGACATCGAGTTGGTATTCCTAACACGTTTGAGTCATGTCTTAAACACTGCCGTCTTAAGCAACCTAAACGTCATGTACGTCAACCAAACAGTTACACATCATTTCCTTACACAGAGATAATGACACACAGCACTAATTACACCATCATTGTAGCGTTACGACAACAGTAAGTCGATGTTAAGGTATAGGAGCTACGATCACCTCAGAACTACTAATATCACTATGTGGAACAAACCAAGACTGGGTTGGAAAGAAGAGCAGACAGCAAAGCCAGTCCCTTGGAAGTAATACACACGAGACTTTGGTAATCTAACAATTAAAGCTAGGAAATAAAGCTAGATATATACAGTAAGTAGTTTTACATTTGTTAATTCAGGAATAAGTTCCTCCTTCATGAATCAGGAAAAAGCAGACATTCTCTTGATTAATGAATTGATTAATCATTATGCTAATTACACAAAAAGAACACACAATAAATGTAACGTTAGCCCATAAGCAAGTTAGGTGGGTAATTAAAACAAAAACGTGCTTGGTATTGCATATTATTGAAGTGAGTATATTGATCCCAAGGCATAAGCACAGAAATGTGAATCTCACTACTAAACCAAAATATTGCTTCTATAAGGTGATTCATATTTTTAGTCAGTTTACAGGTGTTTGTTTTGTTCTTAAAATTTCCATGGCCAAAAAACAAAAACTGTCTCTAAATGAACATGTATTTCCTGAATTAATATCCCTCGACTGCACTCACAAGGCACATGAATTTTGCAAGTTTCCGGCTCCACATCCAGATGGCAAATATCAAAGGGCCGTAACTCTTATAGGTCTACATCGCTTCAAACTTAAATGGTAAACACTTCACCATGTATTTCATATTTCGCAATAAATCCTCTTTTCAACAAAAACTAAATTGAGTGATATTTCATGTTAACATATTTTTAACATATTTCTTTTCTTATACCATCAGCAGTATATAAAAAAATATATCAAGAACGTCATTTAAATTTTATTTTGCTATTTTCTTTATGTCGGTGGATCCTTAACAAACAAAAAAAATTAATCACCTGTAATATTTTCAAAAACTACAAACACCGGTATCATTTAATTTTACTTTGAATCTCCATGCTCTATTTCCTTATAGTCAAATGTTTCTTCATGGAAGAAGTATTGCTAAAAGTTTTGGAAATGTGTTTCAAAATTAACCAAGAAAAAATTGCCATAAATGCCTTGTCTGAGTTCACAAATCATCCGAATATCTATGGTAATTATGTACATCTGTTCCAAACATCCATACTACAACATAAACAGTTGCTCAAACTCTTGCATACATATAGAGACCAATCTCATTTAAATCAGATCTGACTTCTGATTGGCCAATGTCGGTTTCTTGTCAGTCATTTCATTGGTCGATCAAAATTCGCGAAAGGTCGTTCTGACGTGACTGGTAATGGGATGTCCTCAGATCTTTGGTTAGCAGTAGCGAAAACTAAGATCTGATTTTAATGAGATTGATATAGAGGCTATCATATATATATATATATATTACTATAAATGAAGCTGGTACACAGATACCATCTTCTAGAAATATGGCACCAAACGACTACTGTAAATCTTGAAATTAACGCGAGCGTGAATTAAATGCGAAAAATGCGAGTGGTCTTTGCTCGCATTTTTAAACATTGCATTTATATCAACAATAAGACATTTTGGATACCAAAAATACCAACTTAGACATACGCTGATGTATTCCACACCACTGTTTATTGAGCAGCACTTGTATATAAAGTATATAAACAATGTCATTCAAACACTAATCACATCCTGTGAATTGTCACTGCTAGGGTCAAGACAAGTGTTCTACTCACTTATGTCATCACTGATCACACCTGCAAGTCCAGACAGACACCACCCTTAGTTGTTTGTGACTGCGTCAAAGGCCGACACGAGCCAGTGCCCATGCATTGTTTTTGCGGAAGTACTTTACTCAGCGCTAAAAAGCGTTGCTATTTGTTGTGTGATTGGATTAATGTAAGGTTGGATTAAGGTGAGGATTCTAAACCCGACTGAGGACATCTTTAGATAGAAATCCAGTGATGCTTGAGAGGAGGGGGTGTCGCATTCATCTTGAGTTGCATTTTTGGCTAGGGTCCAGTGGTCGCATTCTTTTGGAGACGCATTAATTACAAGATTTACAGTATATCAGAACCATAAGACCAACCACTTAATCATCCCTGTGGACTTCGCGGTTTGGTTGTGTTGGCATCCAAAAGCATGAAAAAAATCGAGAAATCATAAAAAGAGAGCAAATCATTTCTTTGGCCGATTATTTACAGAAAGAAAACCTCCCCGCATGTTGGCGGACAAGATGGTCGGCACCTGTCTCACTACTGCTTGCAACATATTATGAACTGTATCGACATCAACACGCCATGGATGGTACGACTTTGTTTTACATGCTCTCAGATATGTACACATATATATTTACATTTGTAGTCAGTGCCGTTTGAAACAGACCAAAGATTGTAACCAAAACAATGAAGTTCTATGTCAATGGATGCTTATACATAAACTAGATGCAGTGCAGACAAGAAAACTAAGCAGAACTAGAAATAAATAGTTTTAAGAATAATAATCAAAACTTAGGGGTAATTGTGTTACCGTATTTGACCCAATAAGCGCCCATGTCCCAATAAGCCCCCCCCCCCCCCTTTTCCCGGATGAGATTTACTCACCTGTTTTTTACATACAGTCAAGAATCTTTTGTAGTTGGTTAATGAGGAGATGTTCACCAGTAAAACGTAAGTAACAGTTAATCTCTAGCCCCCCAGCAACAGAAGAATATCAATAGGCTTACTGATGAATTTACGCCAATTTGACTCTGAATTGGTCCCAATAAGCGCCCACCCCTTCTGTCTTTATTTTAAGCGCCCTGGGCGCTTATTGGGTCGAATACGGTATATCAATTCATCCTTAATACAAAATTCTATGGTTACATCCTTGCATTTCTTATAAATGGAGATCCTGCATCACATGAAAGCCTATCTGGAATATTGTTGTTGATTGATTGCACAATACAGGTATTTGATCCATTCACTCACAACATGAACTAAGAAAATTAAATAAACTTAAAAATGTAAAACAAAAAATGGAATGGTTTCCAAGTGACATTTCAAATGTAACACTTATTGCCATGCAAATTAACCTAACCATAATGTGACTATAATGCCTAAAATATTGTAGTGTTACAGACAGCAGCAATCTCGACATCTCCGAAGACAAGGCTACCAGCTAATCACAGTGGATCATCAGCTGGTTATGAGGAGCAAGGACCAGCTCTACACACTGGCCAATTTCAAAGTAACAGTAGTGAAAATTTACATTTACAATCACAATTAGAAATGATTGACATTTGTGTATCTTTTGATTGTGGACAAAATGACAATGAATCTAAACTCTTGCTTATATTTTCCATGAATATTTGGTCAGCATATATGCTGTACAAAAATAGCACTGTTGACAGTGATACAAATTGTTATCTCCCTTGAGGCAAGAGTGATCTCCCTTGAGTCAATGTTGTTACATATTCACAATAGACTGTGTCCTCCTCTGTGGTATCTTGTCAAAGGGGGACATCATGAACACTCTTCATAAATTTCTGTAAAATAAAAATATATTTTCTATTCATTTATTCAGAAATTTTGAAATTTCACAAAAAACATGTCACAAAAAACGATGTTAAACATAATCCCTGATTATCACTGAAAACCAACTGGTATCCTTTTTACACATATTCATAAGAAATACAAATATTTCTCAGCTAAAAACACAACTTTCATTCTGTGAAATAATACTCTTTAGTCGTCAGTCTGCCATCAAAACATAAACCATAACAAAATTAAAGATGTCAATAAAATAGATTTGGGAGTAATAAGTTTTCATTAAAATTTAACTTATATACAGATTTAAATCATCTTTGCACATCACACCCTTCATCTACTGCAGCCCAGCTTGTGAAACGTCTATACTTGGTACATTGGGGTACCAATTATTGATTAAATCCAACTACGAGGTCTGTGAATCTCCTGTTTATAATGGAGTATGCGCAATACCTCATGTTTCGGCTGCAAGGAACAAAATGATCTTGAATGCAAATCAGAACGAACAAATTAAAAACTACATCATGGTCTTTTTTCTAAAACTAAATCAGTTTTTTTTTACATTTCTCAAGGTAGAAAATGTATATGGACTATTGCCATGGTAACATACTATGTATTTATGCTTGCCGTAAAAGGTGACTATGCATGTCGTAAGTGGCAACTAACGGGATTGGGTAGTCAGTCTTGGTTGATGCATGTCATCGTATTCCAATTGCTTGGATCGGTGCTCATGATGTCAATCACTGGATTGTCTGGTTCAGAGTCGATTATTTACAACCGCCGTCATATAGCTGGAATATTGCTGAGTGCGGCATTCAACAACAAAGAAAAAGAAAGAAAAAATTACATCCCAAGGCAGCCGCGTGTGTTCACGGGTGATCAAAGAACTAAGTGTATACAAACCTTAAAGTACTGATGATGTGTAAAATATAACTTCTGTGCTATCAACCATACTTCATTTCACGAAATACGTTAAAAAATAATGGGAAACGTATTTCTGCCGTTGGTTTTGAGATGACGGGATTCAAGACTCACTTCACCATCAGTTCCCATGTTCATGCTTGCCATGGCCCTTCTAGCTAGGAGTAACTATGGTAACCACAAACCTTCCGATTCCGCTTGAAACTCATCCAAATCTTCATACATTTCTTCCTGCCTATAAGTGATAACAGACACCATCACCTTGTGATATATACAGGGATATACGACATACACGGACTGTCCCCATCGCACATAGGAGGGATCCCTTTTTACAGTTTTTTAAAGAATTCTGATAGCTCCAAGAAGATAATAATAATTCATATCATATAAACATTTTTATATCATGCTGCAGTGCATTTCCATAAACGTTATGAAAAAATCAAATATTTATCAATATATTATATTTTATAAAGCAGATATGTTTTCTCTTTCTAAATGTATTGTTTCAATTTAATTTTAAAAATTACATATTTATAAAACCAGAAACCTTGCACCGAAAGGCTGCAGGAATCCCTTCAGGTTGTGCTGTTTGGAGTCAGTTTGTAAACAATAACTTCAACCACCCATAACAAAGTTGGATGATAATACTGTTATAATACACCAGTTTCAGTTCAATTGTCACTTCACTTTTACTTTTAAATATATTCTTAAAGAAAATGAAAGTAAAGAAAATGCTTCCCTAATTTTAGGGAAGTATTGTTTTAATTTTGGTTTCACTTGAAACCGTAGCATGTTAATATTCCACGTTTAATAAAATACATGCATTTCTGACTTGTCTGCATTGTGAAGGTAGGAGAAACATGCACGCTGACATATTCCAACTTGTTTGAGAACACTGGTTCATATATCAGTGGGGGACTAATCACAATCAAGACCCTCTGTCCCCTTCACATGACAGAGTCTCGCACAAACAGTGGGCAATGGGTGTGACATGGGTGTTAGTTATACCGAAGCACAGCAGAGTATGTGTTAAGCAAACAAGGCAAGCATCTGTGGATGAGATGATGGGATGAATGAGCAGAAGATCATCACATGCATTGTGAAAATTGGCTAAAGTACAACTATAGAGCTTGCCATTTAAAATAGAGTCACGAAATACTGTGATTGCCAATTAACAAAAACAGCTGCATGTGTCAAATACAGTAATGAGAAAAATTGCAAAGTGCACTTTTCAAGAAATATCCATTTTGATCATAAACATCATCATTGAGTTTTGATCACGTGATCACAACACGGGTAAGGGTCGGCAGTCAGATGACTGCGAGCAAGTTACATTTAACAGTGCGTGATCTAACTCAGTTGCGCATAAGAACTACCTGTGCATGTTTTTTTACTTTCAGTTTGTGCTGGTAATTTGAATGTATGTTGCACATCCTGCTAAAAATAGCCTCTCAAAACCACTGACTGCCCACCCTTACCTGAATTGTAACCACGGAAACAAACCTCAGTGCTAGCAAAATGGTAATTTCTTGAAAAGCATACTTTGGAAATTTTGTCATTACTGTAAGTTTTATTCCTTATGGCCGGAATGGTTTGTTTCTCTGTATAAGTATTAGAACACATGCAGCTATCTTCATTAATTAATCATCACGATATTTCGTTATCCTACTTCAAGTGGCAAGGACTATAGACACAGCATCAAGCTGGGATTGAATTCATCACAAGTGAACTCTTTTATTCCAGAGAAAGGTTTGGAGACATTTTGCAAAAAATATTTTTTTGGCGAAAGATAATTTTATGCAAACAAAGACTTTTTTGTGCAATGACAAGCAAACAATGTGCCACACCCTCAGGCACTGCTCTTAACTTACTGTAAACAAACAGTGTTATTAATCAAAGTTTAAATTTTGTCTGCTTAGTCAATGGGTGTGACACATTCAGAAACAAAATATAATTGAAAATATTAATCCAATTATCTCAAAGAGTTTTTAAAAACCAAATAGAAAAGACAAAAATATGATGCAAGCATATTTCATGCATTTTTCAAAATGGCTGACTTTCACAATAAACAAGGTGAAATCCTTCTTTAACATAGCGAAAACAGGACTAAATGTGACGAGACTAACGGTTCCGGTCGCTCAACGACCTTCCCAGCATGCTTTGTGTCCATGCAACATTCTGCATAGACGACTCACCCAAATTCCCCCTCCATAGCAATGGGGGTATCTACTACTTTCATCGCCTGTGGAGGATGAAACGAACGATGAAATGGATTATGAAATGGAGTATGGCACAGGTGATGACATTGGTAAGATAGAGAACAGCTAAAGCAGGAGATATATACAATCTAATTTCTACACTGTTGTATTTTTAGTTACAGAATTATCGTTAAATCAAACAAATATTTTCAACATATCACATGTCAGGTTCTTATTGTGATACTGATATCTGATGACTGTTGAAATTGACTTCCAATTTTAATTTTTTTTTCAATTAATGTTTTAAAAAATGTTGAAAATAATTTCATGCAATAATTTTGTCTTGACTGCGAGCAATTCCAGCATAAACTAACTATTGGTTTGTAGTATTAAATATAAGCTAAGTTGGTTTTCTCCAAATGGAAAAAACCTCACATAGGGAGGAATGAGGAAAAATACATTAAAGTACCAACACTTAAAAAACGCTCATGTCAAGAATGTGGACATGCTAAAATAAAACAAGAAACTCTCACAGTCCTTTGATCAAACATAATAACACATACATAATTTGTTCATGCATCATTTGAAAGATGATATAGGCGATATGTACATGACAAGTAATCTTTAATAATCTACATACCATATTCGACGTAATAAACGCCCCGCTCTAATAAGCACCCATGGCGATATTTGCTAATATATTGGCTAGTGAACAATCCCAATTAGCACCCTTTCGATTGATCAATGTACACAAGACTTATTTATTCGTGTATAATGCGCACTCGTTTGTTATATGCACCCTTAATTATGGGCAATTAAATTCTGGAAAATATATCTCTCGTGTATGATACTCATACTTTTCTTTTGTATCACTTCAGACTGTCAGCATAAACTACGAAATTTACAATCTATCAACTCTGTTTTTTCTCTCACCAAAATTATATTCTAATAAGAGCCCCCTATTCCTATTTTTGAGAGAGCCCCAGGCACTTATTACGTCGAATATGGTAATATGATATTTATCACGTTATTTATTTCCTCAGAAGACACTGCAAGGAAGGCTCTCCAGAGACCCCTCCTCTGATGATGATCAACCACAATCTTATTTTATCAATTCTAGTCTTACAATTCTGATGAAAAAACAATTAACAAGATTTAACTGTATCAAATGGAAATATGTTGTCATCTAAATGTTTATGGTGGAACCAAACCACTGTGAATACTGTCACAAGAAAGGTATAAACATATACTCGTAAAATACATAAATAGTGTAAAAGAGTTTAGATTCTGAAGAAATACAAATACTTACAAATACAAATACATAAATTTCATATATGAAATCAATTATACCAAATTTGGCATATAAAAAGATATAATACCCTGAGAATAATTTAATGAACATGAAGGGTTGGGGTTGGGGTTGGGGTTGGGGTTGGGGTTGGGGTTGGGGTTGGTATGGGTTGGGGTTGGTATTGGGGTTCGGGCTGGGGTACCATTTTAACCAAAATATCAGAAAATCACTTTGGTCCTCATTAATAGCATTGTCCAGTGGATAAAGATTTGCCTCATCACAGAGAAATCCAGGTCAAATACCCACACAGGTACAGTGCTTGAACCCAAATGTGGTGTCGCCTCCCTTGATATGGCTAAAATATTGCTAAAAGCGGTGTAAAGACAATACTTACTCAGGCCGACACAATTTGACACAGTCTTAAGCACACATGATTCCTTATAGGACATAGAAGCAATTTGGTTTTTTGAAAATTCTTACACCACTTCTTAACTCTAATACAGTCTGTCCACCGAAACCAATCTGTCAAGTCACTGACCCAGAACCAGTTGTTCCTTTTCAGCCTTTCAGGAGTGCAAGTTTGAGAATAAAACACATTAAATCAAAAACATAATGATAAAATGCTGGACTATTTCTAAAGGAAACCAGTGCACCAGTTAATCAGACATGCAATGGGAGTGGGTGGGTATGTCGGAGAACTGTCACTAGGCCTTATACAGTTTTTACAAGTTGGTTTACAAGACCGACAGATAATAATAACTAAAATTAGAAAGAAAAAAACAAACTACTTTTGTCACCTTGTTTTTCTTTGAATCTGTTTTACAATTAGGAAAAATAAAAACCACAGGATTTTATCACTGCTGTTCGTAAGAAATGGTGAATAATACGTATAAAAATCTTTATTCTAACAAAAATAACAATCATTGTCATTCAATGATGAAAAGTGCTTTTACATTTTGTCTTTTTAGGAGGGTCATCCAAAAATATGACAAGCATTAGGGGTGCATCAAAAAACTCGGACCCACCCCTCCCTTGTAAAAAATGACTGGTCCCTTATAGTAGTATTAATATGGAAGTTGAAAATAATTATATTTTATTTTCAACCACCTACATGGAATTTTAGGCCAATTTCTTTGTAAACCAACCAAAAAAAAATAAAAGGCCCTAAACATGCCAGATTTTCATTTTTTTAAATATTCCATAAACCAATCAACAAAAGTAACAATCTACCGAACAAATACAAAACCTCAAATTAGGAGCATGTTAATTGAAAAAGAACGATTTTGACCACTCCATACAAAAACAGGGGAGATAATTACAGTTTCTCGGTACTGGTAGTAGTCTTGAGGTCGAATCCGAATTATGTACTCAATCATTGCCTGGTGGGCATGAACAAAAGTAGTCATAATTAAAGTCTGTGAATATCTAGTAATTTGAAAGATACAGAAACTAGATAACTCTGCTCTTTGACCTGGGCATCAAGAAGTGTGATGCAAACGTGAGACCACAGGATGATTTATGGAGAAGGAGATGTCATTATGTTTTAATGTTTTAAGATGTTTCTTTTACCATCAATAAGTTTGGTCTCATACTCAGCTTGCAAACTTTTTCTTTTTCTGATAACTTATTTTTACAAATTCTTAAACTAGGAACAAACAAGGAATCGATACTTGACGAGTGGAATTATTATTTCATATCACAGATGTTTCTACTTTTATGAGTAGAATATTAACAAATATAGGACTAATAGTCAACCTTGTCAACACCTTATTGAAGAAACCAACTGTGTTTTGTTTAATCATTTCAGAAAGTAAAAATTCTATTTGATCATGTTTCACAAAGCTGTCCAATGCCATAATTTATATATCATATATTTGTCAAGCCTTAAGATAAATCAGTTTTAAAATTGTTTTATGGATTATCCACATGCCAAAATACTGGATGCAAACATTTACTGTCTTCTACGTATGGTTTATTTAGGTTCATGTTTTGCAAAAAAACAAATGTCCAAATAAGCATTCATGTATTTTCCATCAAACACAGAATCTTGTATTCTTCAAAAATTAGTTTTGTGACATTTAAAGCACAAACTAGAAAAGTAGTTAGGTATTGCCTTATTAAAACATACACTATGCGAAACCTGAAACATTGTTTGAACTACAGGTAACCTTTATATGCGTTAACCTACAATGTACAACATATGTACAATGTACAACATATGGTATTCCAGCCTCAATTATCCAGAGAGTTATATCGCCATATTATGTAAATACTTCCAACCGGGTGACCGATCCATTTGCCACCAAAGCTTGTTTCCGAAGTGATGTCAACACCTTCATCACTCCTACTTCCAACTTCAAGACGAACTTGATTCTGTTGGATATACTTAATCTACTAAGGGAATTAACTGACTTTAAAGATCCAGTTTCCACCCTTGCCAAACTAGGCGGGAATTATGGAGTTATATTTAGGCTTGACTAACAAGTCTATGCATAACCCAATCAAAATCGTGGAACAAAATCGACATTGGGTTCATAAACAACATGGCGACTGCCATGCAGATTTTAGTCGATCGCAGGATTTGCAGAGCATGTTAACTGTCAACTGGGCATCGACAGATGTTTTCATGTCTTAAATCAAGGTGCTCAAGTGATTTGATGTCCTTCACGAAGTAAGACCTGTTTTACTTGATTATTGATTAGATCGTCTGGACTGGGAGCTGCCATTCTGTTTGAAGAATCTGATTGGTCAAAAGGAGGGACATAGAAGGGACATAACTCATAGTTGCCACTAGGGCCACGAGCCACGAAATGCCAGCCTATTTCAGCAAGGTTGGGAACTGGGCTATTATAGTCAGTTAACTCTCTTGCCTCGGGAAGATGCTATACTTAGTGTTCAACTGTGTTCAAAACAAGGCTTTGCTGGCAGATGGTATGGAGATAAAACCCCCTGAATAATCGAGGATGGTCTTTGGTATAGCAGAATAGGAGGAAGCAGTAGATGAATCTGATGGTATATGCAGTATATGGCAAGGGTTGTGTATTGCAGGGGAGTGCAATGTCAACCGCAGCAGATGTAGCTTTCACACCAGCTCAAGAATACTACCTTCATATAGTTTTGTCACAATCTCTCTGTCAGATGGGCCTGTGTACAGACATTCTCTCGTATCAGCATGGCATCAACACATAGCTTATTCTACTGCCTTCTCTTTATCTTTACTTTGTTGTTTAACTCCGTGTAGCGTCCATACAATTTCCGATTTTCCATTGTTATTGCAAATGTAGGGATTGTGTATGCAAATTCGCATTATAGAGAGGTACATAAATTAGCCTCCATTTTGAAGGCTGGTACAGGGGGTCGCCTTATACATGTATGTGGCATCGCTTTATAGACGGCGATATACAGTATTATTATTCTCAGATAAGTTTTCTTCAACATCCTTGGTAAGTTTAAACATTTAATTGACTTTTTCTTCGTAGGTCCATTTTTTAGTTAAATTGTTAACACCAAAACACTCGTGATTTAGAACATCAACAACATATTCTCTCACGATGTTCAACCATGAAATACATGTACACTTTTCATGTTTTTTTTAATGACGATTACCTTGCAGTGTGGAGCATGTGTAATCAATTACACAGTGAATGTGGAAAAAAGTAAGCAATATTTAAACAAAGCATAAACATTGCATACCAAATTGTGTAGAAAAACATTAAAACATTTCACAACATTGCATACAACTGACTCAGAAATAAACACTGATGTGGTGCAAATTTATAAAAAGCTGTGAAAAAGTGAAAAATGAACATAATACCTTCAATTTACTGGCTAGTTCCTGCGATTGCTGAATACAGCAAGACGTATTAATAGCATACACAAGGCCAAGTACATAGTGACATTCTAACTGTCTGATTGGCATTCTAGAAGTTGGGGAGTAAACTAGAAAACGTACAACTTCATGGATAAAAACTTCTGGTTTAGGCTAAAAAAAATAATAGTTTTGGTTCTCAGGCACGCCATCATCATAAAGTCTGCCGTTTTGTTTTATAATTTCCATTTTTTAAAAATAAATAAATCCTAATACTTAAACTTAATGCGATCCAATATAGCACGCAGTTACTTCCCTTCCCTTTGTGTTATGGTCATGGCGGCAATAGGAGTTTGTATACTTGTTTATAAAGGGAGGCCTTTTCCCAGGTTGATGGTACTGAAACCGTTTACTGTAAATCGTGAAATTAATGTGTCTCCAAAAGAATGTGACCGCTGGTCCCTTGCCAAAAATGCGTCTCAATATGAATGCGACACCCCCTCCTCTCAAGCATCAAAGGATTCATATCTAAAGAAAATGTCCTCTGTCAGGTTTACAGGAGAATCCTCACCTTAATCCAACATTACGATAATTCAATCACACACCAAATAGCACTGCTTATTAGCGCTGAGTAGAGTAGACATAAGTGAGTAGAACTCTTGTCTTGACCCCAGCAGTGACAATTCACAGAATGTAATTAGTGTTTGAATGACATTGTACATGTACTTGTTACAAGTGCTGCTCAATGAACAATGATGTGGAATACGTAGCTGTTTGTTTTCAGCGTATGTCTAAGTTGGTATTTCTGCTATCCAAAATGTCTTATTGTTGATATAAATGCGATGTTTAATAATGCGAGCAAAGACCACTTGCATTTAATTCACGCTCGCGTTAATTTCAAGATTGACAGTATTTGGTTACATACTAGTTTGAACAAGCAAAAAAAAAAACCAGCGCCCACCCAAACCATATTTTCAAAAGTGTCTTGAGAACCAATTCTTTTATCTTTTGAAGCCTTATTGCATTATCAACATTTCAATACATCATCACAGCCTGCTGAAAATGGTGAAATGTTCCTAATGCACTTAAACAGGAGTTGTCATTGGTAAAGTTGTAAGTTGCCCTAATGTATTCTAGCTGGTTGAAATTAATATAGCCTCTACTTCTATATCACTTGTTAGTTGCACTCAATGGTTTTTAACTGTTATGTGTTCTCCTACAAGATTCTCCCGTAAAGATATGTGTTCATGTCATTCAATAGGAACACAATTCCCTACAGGGATAACCACAGCTAAAGTGGAATTATTCAAGTAGCATGTTAATTCAAAGCTGGAGAACAGAATTACCACGGTGTATATACTAGGGCTGTTACGATTCTCTTGCGTATTCAGTAAATCGAACCGTATCCATTCGTGAATTGAATTAATTTTTCGGGGTCACTAGAATCAAATATTTATGAATATGCAGTCATGTGCATCTACATACCCTGACCCTTAAAATAGCCATAAGAACATATAATATGCATAGATTTCTTCAAAGACAACAATCTTTTATATTTAATTTTACAGTATTGTAATCACTGGTTATTGTTGCATTTGAGCAGATACTAGTACCTGGATAATTGCAGTATATAACTGTATAACACATATTGATAATTAACAAACCATGTCAAAAATATTATTTTGATATAGTTTCACTAAATATCATAAATAATACGTCAACTGCTGACTTGTTATTGTATTCGTGAATAAATATTTGTATTCGTTGCCCTATATTCATGATACGAATCGTATTCGCCTCATAGTGTAATTGTTGCAGCCCTAGTATATACAGTAAAAGACGTTTATAACGAACACACTTACAACGAAGTGACGGATATAACAAACTGGGGTTTTTTTATTCTCGGCCAATTGCTTTATATATGCTGTATATACTTTCATAACGAATTACTGTTATAACAAACTTAAATTAGTGGTCCCTTTGTGTTCGTTATAACCATAGTTTACTGTAGTTGGACTCCTAACATATATCTGGCAGAAGTAAGCTGTATTATGTTAGGTCATGTCACAATTAAATTCACATTTTAATACTTTTTGATACATTCAATATATTGGTTGATGCCAGGGGAAAAAATAATTGTTTTATTTACCAAATCAAATTGTCCACATTGTTTTTTAGAATTGTAAAATTTTGGCCATATGTTTTGGATATATAACATACCTTTTTAATCGCGGTTTCTTCAATGTCGATGTTCTTTGATTCTACATAGCCATCTGGAAAATAGCATTGTCAATATTATTTAACAATAAATTGTTTGTTTGTTTGTTTGTTGTTTAAAGCCGCACTCAGCAGTATTCCAGCTATATGACCGCGGTCTGTAAATAATCGAGTCTGGACCAGACAATCCAGTGATTGACATCATGAGCAATCGATCCAATCCCGTTAGTTGCCTTTTACAACAAGCATAGTCGCCTTTTACGGCAAGTATGGGTTGCTGGAGACCTATTCTACCCCGGAATGTTCACAGGTCTAACAATAAATTGACAGAAGTAGAGAGTACAGTGGAACCTGCAGTGTCAACACCAACCTACACAAAGTCAAATTCATTAATGTTGGAGACTTCATGAGAAGTGAAGGACTTTGCTTTAATGCCTCTTTGGTCAATACTGCAGTTACCGTATTCGACATAATAAGCCCCCCGCTCTAATAAGCGCCCATGGAGATATTTGATAATATATTGGCTGGTGAACAATCCCAATTAATCTTCCGATTGATCAATGTACACAAGACTTATTTATTCGTGTATAATACGTGTGTTATATGCATCCTTAATCATAGGAAATTAAATTCTGGAAAAATATATCTGTCGTATATAAACATTTCAGGGTGTCAGCATAAACCATGAAATTTACGTTCTTTCAACTCTGTTGTTTTTCACCAAAACAATATTCTAATAAGAGCCCCCTATTTCAAATTTTGAGAGCGCCCTGGGTGCTTATTATGTCGAATACGGTAAATCACGGCGCTTCAGCTTGATGTGGGAAAGTCTGAACTGATGCAAGTCTTAGACGTTACCGAGAAGCACCGGCATGGCGCTGACAAACCCAGAAACAAAGAAAGCTGAACCTAGGATCTGAACCCACCCACCAGTCACAGCTCCCCACTGTGCTAGGCGGCCTACAACCCTGCATGGAGTTGAACTCACAACTGACAGACTGCCATGTTTACAAACAAATGATGACTGTCGTGACGCCGAATACTCTTCCCCAAGCTAAAATATTCTGCTTGTTAATTTGAATTTCTATTTCATTTCAACTAACATGTAATTAGTATATTCACAATGATGCTTCTCCGTTGGTCTCTAATCTCAAACAAATCTGATTAAATAAATAAAACATTATTCATCTGGGAAAGATAACATCCCAATTATCTATAAATGACATTCCCAAAGACATACACACAAATATATATTTCACTTGAGGAGCTTGAAAAACTTTCATTGATAAGGGAGATAACTCTTACATGTTCCTTCTCTGTTCATAACCAGCCACTTCCCGGCTGGGTTTTCGGTCATCCGGATGATATCCAGAATCTCACCGGTCTCCACTGCCAGCTCGGTCTTCCCGCCCTTAGCCTTTGATCTCACTACTCCCTCAGCGGATTTCTTTTCATCTCCAGTCAGCTGAATTAAAGAAAAGAAAGTTAATTTCACATTTCAGACATACTCTTTTACCACATTGAGGTGTTTTGTTTTTGTTGTTGCTTGTTTCTTGTGGAACCCCACACGCAGCTATATTCCTGCTATTTGATGGCAGTCTTTAAATATTTGTGTCTGGACCTAACAAATGAATCTAACAAATCAGGAAATGATGACAGGCATCAGCCAAGTACGCGATCTCGTTAGTCGCCTCTCACATCAAAATATGGGTTGCTGAAGACTAATTTTACTCGAATTATCAGGGGTGCATGATGGTGTAGGAATATTGGCAAGAGTTTTACACAGTTTCAAACAATACTGAAGATATATCGAATTCGGCACCAAGAATCGTTTGCGGCACAGCTCAAGTCAATCACATCACTCCCACACTGAGAGAACTCCATTGGCTGCCTGTTGAAGCTCGCATTGAATACAAGATCATTCTCAATGCATACAAATGTTTCAACAACTTTACCCCCATATATCTCACTGAACTCTTACCACTCGACTCTCCACGGAGAACTCCCCTATCTCAACAACAGAAACTATTTTCTATTCGTAAATCAGAACATCCACTTTTGGCGAATAAACCTTCTATTTCGCAGAGATTCTATGGAACTCTCTTTCAGATAATGTGACATTATCTCCTTCAATCCCTGCTCTTAAAGCCCACCTCAAAACCCACAGTTTTAACAAACACTATCAATGCTAAGCGCACTGAACACAAAGTTTTGTGCTCTTTATGCGCTATATAAATACAAGCATTGTTGTTGTTGTTATCATTATTATTATTATTATTATTAGCAGCATTCAAACCAACCCTCAGCAGATCCTGGCATCAATAAAGAACATAACTGCACAACAAATCAGAGGACCTTTGCTCACTGGGCCACCCATGCCATCTTGGTACTAAAGCATTAGTTGGCAGTGAAAAGTGCTTCATCAATCATGTGACTAATCTGTTACATGTACTAAAGACAATAACTGTCTGCATATGCTGACTTGATCATAAACTCAAAATCCACAATATTACAAAACATTGCAAGTCCATGTTTGACTTTTCAGGTGAGGTGAGGTGAAATGGGGTTTAATGTCGCGTCCAAAATTATTACACTTATATAGCGACGTGCATGCATGTGTGTGTGATGTGTATATGTGTGTGTGTGGTTGCTTGTACTAGTCCGGACATGGCAATTTTATAGTGCTAGCCCACTGAGATACCATGCCGCAGTATAAAATGAATACCCCACTCAGACACAGTATACTCCAAGTCCTAGTTTTAGCTCCTTAATGCTGAGCGCCAGGCATGGTAACAAGTACCATCCCTTAACATCTTTTGGTATGATGTGGCCGGGGATTGAACCCCAGACCTTCCACTCTCCAGCCCATGGAGGTGGTCTTGACTTGGAAGAAAATGTTCCTGTATACCTTGAACTTCTTCCTCAATTCCTTCTCCTTCTTCTCCTTTTCCTTTCGCTCTTTCTCAAGTTTTGCCTGGAAACAAAACAGAACATAAGCTTACACCAAAACAGCACACACAAAAGCGCCAATATTTGTAAACAGACAGATGTCTTTCAGTGGTGAATTCCATTGTCATCGGTTTATGTCATGTGATACTTTGGGTCTGAAAGCCTTTCGGTAATGCTCAATGATGCCCTTTAGTTATGAAATTATCAATTCCATTGTGATCTATTTATGTCCTGTGATACTTTGGGTCTGAAAGCCTTTCGGTAATGCTCAATGATGCCCTTTAGTTATGAAATTATCAATTCCATTGTGATCTATTTATGTCATGTGATACTTTGGATCTGAAAGCCTTTCGGTAATGCTCAATGATGCCCTTTAGTTAATTTACCAAATTTTATTCCCAACCACAAGGCTGATGTGATTAACCATTCTTTCATTACCACTTCTCTTCTTTGTCAAAGGAGCAGTTGGGTAGCCTAGTGGTTAAAGTGTTCACTCATCACACTGAAGACCCAGGTTCGATTCCGCACATTGGTACAATGCCTGAAGCCCATTTCTGGTGTCCCCCATAGCATGTCCAAATACATTGTATTGCTAAAAGTGGCGTAAAACCACACTCACTCACTCTTTGTCAAAACTTTGTCGGGAGTTATAATGTTCTTTTAAAAAAACAGGAATTTTTTATCTTCAATATTTAACACTGAATTCCTACACTGTGATACCTGTCACTCCAATCTATGAATTCTACCAAAAAGTTGCTGCAGACTTGGGGCCAAGTATCAGCCTCTGAGAATGTCTATCATTCCTTCTCTTTCACCTTGAAGTCGATCAATATATTAGGCAAAATATCTACAAATTAGAGTTTTGCACCCAACTGAAATAAATCTACTTCACGACAATTTACCACATTGCTTCAAGAAAAAACACTTACTTGTTCTGCCTTCTCTTTCTTTTCCCTCTCTTTTCTTTCTTTGTCTTCTTTCTTTTTCTTTTCTGCAGCTTCCTTAGCTTTCCTCTCTAGTTCCTTCTTGTCTTCTTGAGCGCTGATCTCCAACCTGAAGATAAGGTCAGAATGGAGAGAAGGTGAATCAATCTTACACACAATGTCATGTGGTGAGGCAGCCATCAATTCGGCTGTTTCAATCAGAGGGGGTTTATTGTGATTTGATACCTCTGATTGACCAATCAAAATCGAGTATTTTCCAAATTCATAGTAGAATAAGCAATGACTTATGTTTTTCAGTGAATTGTTAAAAAGACAATCAAAATATAAGATTGCTATGGTGAACTTTGCAGTGAGCTGTAACAGCGAAATGTGTATGATAAATATATAAGCTGAAACAATAGGTGAAACAGAAAAACATCTGTAACAAGCATGAAATACTCATATCCCCCACCAATATGACATGTCCAAGGCAAGAAATATTGTACGGTTGTCAAGATCTGCTCCGGAAACGAGCACTTCTGTCATTTTCAGTCTAAATCAAAGTCGTTGCTATGGAAACCCGAGAAATAAATTTTCAAAAATCCCAAACTATCAAAAGGCACCAGTTTACAAGTAGACCTGTCTATGTGCCAAGTTTGGTGAGAAATATTGTACGTTTTTTAAGATAGTTCGGGAAAGGAGCACTACTGCCATTTTCAGTCTAAGTTAAAGTCGTTGCCATGAAAAATCAAAAGGCACCAATTTACCAGTAGACCTATCTATGTGCTAAGTTTGGTCAAGATTTCTCTCATGGTCTTGGAGTTCTGCTGATGGAAGGACAGCACCTATTCCTATATGCCGATGATAAATTCACAAAATTATTGCCAAAGAATATTTCATATCATTAACCCTTTCTCCCCTGCTACCCCTTATGGATCTGAGTAGGCCCCTGTAACATCGGCAGTGGTACGGAGACAGGGGTGAAGCAGAGCATGTCGATATGCAGAGATGTAACCATTGCTTCCTGGGTGTGTAACGTCAGCAAATATAGGTTGGAAAACATGTAGCTTATGGTAATCATTACAATACAATCTCATTAAAATCAGATCTTAGTTCTCGCGACGGCTAAACAAAGATCTGAGGACATCCCATTAGAGGTCACGTCAGAACGATCTTTCATCCAACCAATCAGAGCGTTGCTTACTAGATCATGAAAGTGACAGTCGGAATGTGATTTCTAATCATGCAGCCTCGAAAACTTTAAAATGGAGTATTCCAAACGATAGTTACGGGCTTAACGACTGAATCTATACAACTAGACCATATATTAGCCATTCGGGAATATTCTTTTGTTCAGTTTTCACATTTTTAAGCGAGAATTTATCAAAATATGTTTCGAAGCGTAGTCGCCAATTTGAAATTATTGCCGTAAAGTACGAGAAAGCTGCCTAATGCTATGTCGACTTCTTGTCAGTCATTCCATTGGTCGGTCAGAGTTCGCGAAAGGTCGGTGTGACGTGACTCGTAATGGGATGTCCTCAGATCTTTGCTCAGTGGCAGCGAGAACTAAGATCTAATTTTAATGAGATTGCAAAACAATATTAAACCTCTTGAATTTAGGAGCATTATTGGTTATATCTGTAAAATAATGGTCATGGCCGAATCATTAAAGGCTTGACAACGGTATAAGGATCTCTACTGAAACGTAGCCATTAGAGTTAAAAAAAGATGTTGTTATCTACTTTGTCATTAATGGCATTATGTTCTAATATCGACACTCAACTACAGACAGATGTTTTTATCGGCCCCATGACCCAGAGTTAACAAGATTTTACTGTTAATGATACTGTTATTTCATCAAACATTTCTAAATCTCAAGGTCAAGCTGCATAGGTGCATTTGGCTTTCTGATGCGAGTTGGTGATGTGCATTCTTGACTTTCTGTGAAATGTGAAATCACCTCTGACATGTTTAGATGAAATGTGAACATAATATACAGATCCTCATTAATCTTGTACTTTCCAAGGTTTATTTTATCAGATTCTAAGCATGAGAGGTAGGAAGTCTGTGCAAATCCTCCAATAACACAACAAAACAAACTGATTACTTCTTTTTGGGAATCACCACCTCAGGTTTTTGAATTCTACAAAAAAAAGGGATAAATAAGTTATTTTAATGGTGACTTATACCATCAGCTCACATGGGTGTCCAGTCTGGGTGAGATTATATAAAGTCTCGTTCTAAATACCCAACACACTACAGCATTGGTGCAGTGGGGTAGCCAAGTGGTTAAAGCGTTCGCTCGTCACGCCAAAGACCCAGGGTCGATTCACCACATGGGTACAATGTGTGAAGCCAATTTCTGGTGTCCCCTGCTGTGATATTGCTGGAATATTGTTTAAAGTGGTGTAAAACCATACTCACTCACTCACTCACTCACTCACTACAGCACTTGGTAAATATTCAAGTGTTGCTGAGATTATAAAACTTTTGTTAACATTTTCTTTAGAAACATCTCTTATTAATTCTGCCCAAATGGGGCACCTGATCACCATGGCAATAGTACAACAGATCTCAAATTTGTATATATACAGTAAAACATGGATATAACAAACTACAAGGGACCGGAGAAATCAGTTCGTTATATCCGCTGTTCGTTATAGACGTTTTTGCCCGGAAATGTCCGCAATCTTGGATTAAACAAAACACAATACACGTAACTGCAGCATTGACTTGTATTAGCAGTGATCACTTCATAGCATTCAATTGATAACATTTAATAACATTCATTTAAGTATAACAAGGTTGATCCGTCACCGCTGATTGTGTTGATTTTAAACAGTTCGTTGTATCCGTTTGTTCGCTCTATCGTCCGTTATATCCGTGTTCTACTGTACATATATATATATATACTTAATTTGTCTATGCTTTATCAATACTTGAATTATGGTCATGGCAAAATGATTATCAACACTATGTTTAAATATCGACACTCAACTACAGACAGACATTGTTTTCAGTGCCCCATGACCTTGAGTTAACAAGATTTTACTGTTAATGATACTGTTACTTTATCAAACATTTCTAAATCTCAAGGTCAAGCTGCATAGGTGCATAAGGCTTTCTGATGCGAGTTGGTGATGTGCATTCTTGACTTTCTGTGAAATGTGAAATCACCTCTGACATGTTTAGATGAAATGTGAACATAATATACAGATCCTCATTAATCTTGTACTTTCCAAGGTTTATTTTATCAGATTCTAAGCATGAGAGGTAGGAAGTCTGTGCAAATCCTCCAATAACACAACAAAACAAACTGATTACTTCTTTTTGGGAATCACCACCTCAGGTTTTTGAATTCTACAAAAAAAAAGGGATAAATAAGTTATTTTAATGGTGACTTATACCATCAGCTCACATGGGTGTCCAGTCTGGGTGAGATTATATAAAGTCTCGTTCTAAATACCCAACACACTACAGCATTGGTGCAGTGGGGTAGCCAAGTGGTTAAAGCATTCGTTCGTCACGCCAAAGACCCAGGGTCGATTCCCCACATGGGTACAATGTGTGAAGCCAATTTCTGGTGTCCCCTGCTGTGATATTGCTGGAATATTGTTTAAAGTGGTGTAAAACCATACTCACTCACTCACTCACTACAGCACTTGGTAAATATTCAAGTGTCGCTGAGATTATAAAACTTTTGTTAACATTTTCTTTAGAAACATCTCTTATTAATTCTGCCCAAATGGGGCAGCTGATCACCATGGCAATAGTACAACAGATCTCAGATTTGTATATATACAGTAGAACATGGATATAACAAACTACAAGGGACCGGAGAAATCAGTTCGTTATATCCGCTGTTCGTTATAGACGTTTTCGCCCGGAAATGTCCGCCATCTTGGATTAAACGAAACACAATTCACGTAACTGCAGCATTGACTTGTATTAGCAGTGATCACTTCATAGCATTCAATTGATAACATTTAATAACATTCATTTAAGTATAACAAGGTTGATCCGTCACCACTGATTGTGTTGATTTTAAACAGTTCGTTGTATCCGTTTGTTCGCTCTATCGTCCGTTATATCCGTGTTCTACTGTACAAATATATATATAAACTTAATTTGTCTATTCTTTATCAATATTCGAATTATGGTCATGGCAAAATGATTATCAACACTATGTTCAAATATCGACACTCAACTACAGACAGACATTGTTTTCAGTGCCCCATGACCTTGAGTTAACAAGATTTTACTGTTAATGATACTGTTACTTTATCAAACATTTCTAAATGTCAAGGTCAAGCTGCATAGGTGCATTCGGCTTTCTGATGCGAGTTGGTGATGTGCATTCTTGACTTTCTGTGAAATGTGAAATCACCTCTGACATGTTTAGATGAAATGTGAACATAATATACAGATCCTCATTAATCTTGTACTTTCCAAGGTTTATTTTATCAGATTCTAAGCATGAGAGGTAGGAAGTCTGTGCAAATCCTCCAATAACACAACAAAACAAACTGATTACTTCTTTGTTGGAATCACCACCTCAGGTTTTTGAATTCTACAAAAAAAAGGGATAAATAAGTTATTTTGATGGTGACTTATACCATCAGCTCACATGGGTCTTCAGTCTGGGTGAGATTATATAAAGTCTCGTTCTAAATACAGAGACCCAACACACTACAGCATAGGTGCGGTCGGGTAGCTGAGTGGTTAAAGCGTTCGCTCGTCACTCCGAAGACCCAGGGTCGATTCCCCACATGGGTACAATGTGTGAAGCCAATTTCTGGTGTCGCCTGCTGTGATATTGCTGGAATATTGCTTTAAGTGGCATAAAACCATACTCACTCACTCACTCATTCTCTCTCTCTCGCTCACTCGCTCGCTCGCTATGCTTTAGCAATACTTGAATAAATGACTCACTCTTCATCTTCTGGGAGTGGCTCGTACAGCTCATCTTGCTCTGCCTATAGAAACAAAGAAAGTCCATTGTTATATTGTACGAGGAGCAGGATAGAAACATGCTGCATCTTCATGTGTTAGTGAGTGAGTGATCGAGTGGAGCGATTGATCACGTGATTGATCACATGAGTGATGAAGTGAGGGAGTGATCGAGTTTAGTGAATGATCACGTGATTGATCACATGAGTGATGAAGTGATGAAGTGAGGGAGTGATCGAGTTTAGTGAATGATCACGTGATTGATCACATGAGTGAATGAGTGATGAAGTGAGGGAGTGATCGAGTTTAGTGAATGATCACGTGATTGATCACATGAGTGAATGAGTGATGAAGTGAGGGAGTGATCGAGTTAAGTGAGTGAGTGAGTGAGTGAGCTGAGTGAATGATCACATGATTGATCACGTGAGTGATGAAGTGAGTGAGTGATCGAGTTTAGTGAGTGTGTGTGAGTGAGTGAGTGATCGAGTTTAGTGAGTGTGTGTGAGTGAGTGCTTGAGTTGAGTGAGTGAGTGAGTGATCAAGTGAGTGATCAAGTTTAGTGAGTGTGTGTGTGAGTGAGTGCTCGAGTGAGTGAGTGCTCGAGTGAGTGAGTGATCAAGTTTAGTGAGTCAGTGATCACGTGAGTGAGTGATCGTGTTGAGTGATTGATCACGTGAGTGAGTGAGTTAAGTTAGTGAGTGAGTGATTGATCATGTGAGTGATCGAGTTGAGTGATTGATCACGTGAGTGAGTGCTCGAGTGAGTGACTGAGTCATTTCATGGACTGGCAGCAGAGAAAAGCTTGCAGTGATGAAGGCCCTAGACATTTACCACAAACAGAAACACAACCAGGGTGAATCTGGCATTCCAACCCACAATCACAGGTCTCTGTACAGCAAATTGCAGTGCCGAATATGAAGGGGCACTATTGCCCCTCAGACTCTGGGATGGCGGACTACATCATGTATACATCCTACTTCTGGAGAATGACATGAATAAGTCTCCCAGAGGTAATTTACTGAGACTCAACAAATAAAAGAATTCAAACATCCAGATATCAGTTATGTTAACAAAAGCATCATTACATTGTAGAAACTGTATTTTAAAGCAATTTCTAGTCTCACATATTGACGTTTTCCTTCTCAATAATTAGTTCTTGGAAAGTATTTAACAGGATAATGATATCAAATAGTAATAATAAAACTTACGTCATCGTATATCTCCTCTGTGACTGGTGCTGAAATACAGACAGGTCTCCCGTTTAGTTCTCAGAGCTACAACAATCATTATGTTATCACAAAAGTTTCTACCCGTGAAGATCCGGGGTAGAATAGGTCTTCAGCAACCCATGCTTGCCGTAAAAGGCGACTATGCATGTCGTAAAAGGCGACTTACGGGATCGGGTGGTCAGGCTCGCTGACTTGGTTGATGCATGTCATCAATCCCAATTGCGTGGATCGATGCTCATGATATTAATCATCTGGTCCAGCTTCGATTATTTACCGACTGCCATCATATAGCTGGAGTATTGCTGAGTGCGGCTTTAAACAACCAACCAACCAACCAACCAAAGTTTCTTACGGCTGTCTCACTCATACCCTTCCAGGCTGAGTGCAGCTGTTGAACAATATTACAAACTAGAGGTGTTAGCAAGTTCTTGCAATGACAGAAGCAGGTCCCGTCCCTGCCAAGTCTTCAGATTGAGTCTTAATGTGCAACCATGTACTTCCAGTCCCAACACATTACTTCCTAACCTTGGACCGACATCAAGACAACTTCTTAAGATCAAACAACTTCCCAAGTCCCAGGACTGTACAAGTAAAAGTGCAGCAGTAACCGGCAAGAAATGATTCAACCATGATTCGCAATAACCTCAAACATGACCTTGACCTTTGTGCCAAAAGAATTCCCCAAGGCCATTTAGAAGAAGTTGGCGGCAATGGCGGTTCAAGTTTAACAAACACTCAAAGACGTCCCGTTTCACAGCTACGGCTGATAAATATACTTGTGTAGTTGGCTGCAGGTGAATTCTGTCCAATATATCGAGTCCATCTTGCTGCTTCAAGACTGTTAAGGATCAAACCGCTCAAACAACTGAGGGCACATACACTATGTAACCAAAACGGGCATGCTTGTTTATAGTAATATACGGCTGTATCACATCGGTATGTAAATATACATGTCTTTCAACAAGCAAGCTTGTGATATTAGAACACATTTTTAGCAAGAAAATATTGAAGTTATCTAACGTGAGGTTCCTCTAACCTGCCATAGATCCCCCCGAGATTGAGGCTGACCCTCCAGATGCTGAGGCTGACCCAGCTGATCCAAACTCTCTCATCTCCTCCTCCTCCGTCATCGCGGCACTGAAACAACCAACAAACATGAAGCATATAAACATGTAACTAGCAAACAAAGAGCACACCGTCACACACATGAAACGCAGACTCAGCAGCCACTACTCACATCAGACACAGCAGCCACTACTCACATCAGACTCAGCAGCCACTACTCACATCAGACACAGCAGCCACTACTCACATCAGACACAGCAGCCACTACTCACATCAGACTCAGCAGCCACTACTCACATCAGACTCAGCAGCCACTACTCACATCAGACACAGCAGCCACTACTCACAGCAGACACAGCAGCGGCTAATCACATCAGACACAGCAGCCACTACTCACAGCAGACACAGCAGCCACTACTCACAGCAGACACAGCAGCCACTACTCACATCAGACACAGCAGCCACTACTCACATCAGACACAGCAGCCACTACTCACATCAGACACAGCAGCCACTACTCACATCAGACTCAGCAGCCACTACTCACATCAGACACAGCAGCCACTACTCACATCAGACACAGCAGCCACTACTCACATCAGACACAGCAGCCACTACTCACAGCGGACTCAGCAGCTATTACTCACAGCAGACACAGCAGCCACTACTCACATCAGACACAGCAGCCACTACTCACATCAGACTCAGCAGCCACTACTCACATCAGACACAGCAGCCACTACTCACATCAGCCACAGCAGCCACTACTCACATCAGACTCAGCAGCCACTACTCACATCAGACACAGCAGCCACTACTCACATCAGACTCAGCAGCCACTACTCACATCAGACACAGCAGCCACTACTCACAGCAGACTCAGCAGCTATTACTCACATCAGACACAGCAGCCACTACTCACATCAGACACAGCAGCTATTACTCACATCAGACACAGCACCTATTACTCACATCAGACACAGCACCTATTACTCACATCAGACACAGCAGCTATTACTCACATCAGACACAGCAGCCGCTAATCACATCAGACACAGCAGCCACTACTCACATCAGACACAGCAGCCACTACTCACATCAGACACAGCAGCCACTACTCACAGCAGACACAGCAGCCACTACTCACATCAGACACAGCAGCCACTACTCACAGCAGACACAGCAGCCACTAATCACATCAGACACAGCAGCCACTAATCACATTAGACACAGCAGCCACTACTCACATCAGACACAGCAGCCACTACTCACATCAGACACAGCATCCACTACTCACATCAGACACAGCAGCCACTGCTCACATCAGACACAGCAGCCACTGCTCACATCAGACACAGCAGCCACTACTCACATCAGACACAGCAGCTATTACTCACATCTCAGACACAGGCCTTTTAGATTTCCTGTTACTGGATCGATGTTCAATGGTGTTGGCCACATCATCATATACTTCTTGCTCTTCGGGTGCCTGGATGTAGTTGCCAACATCATCATACAACTCCTCATTGGCATTTTCTGTAAATACAAGCGCAAGACAACATTTTATCATTAACAGGCACAGTTTCGTAGCATAGAGGATGATTCTTATTTCTTTACATGACAACATCCATTGTTTTAGAAACTGACATATTTGGATCTTTTCACTGAGCTGATGTTCCTGTCCCATCTGATGGAATGAGTGAGTGAGTGAGCCCGGTTTAACGCCGATTTTTAACAGTATTCCATTTATATCACGGCATGTCAGCTTAATGTGGGAGGAAAGCTCGATGTGATGCATGTCGCAGACGTTAACCACTTCGGTGAAACCCACAAGCACAGGTATGGTGCTGACAAACGTAGAAACAAAATCGGGATTCGAACAGACAATCATAGGTTTCTAGCGTGCCCAAGGGACGCAACTCTGCACAGCGAATCGCGGCGCCTTAGGCAACTGGGACACCCGTGTCCCCTCTACAACATAGAATTTGAACTGATGGACCACATAGATCCAGATATAGAATGACCACTTTTCATACTTACTATATTCGTCGAAAGCTTTTATGTATTCTGCTATAATATCCTTCACATTTGAGCCAAGTAGCTTGAGTGGTTTGATTGGTTTGAGGTCAGTGGTAATTATTGATGACTTTGGCAACTTTTCATACTTTTTACCATCGCCATTCCGTATCACAATAGTCTTTGACTGTGTTACATGCTTAGGAATGTTGGAAGAGGGGCTCTTTGGTGTATTTCCAGGAGAGAATGGAGACGTTACATCTGGTGATCGTTGACGTGGATGATTGAAAGTGATTTGTTTGGGAGTCGTATCCCCCGTACTTGTACGGCGTAATAACGCCTTTGGATCGAACTTCTGCCCCGAATCAGACTCTGATGATTTGGTTGTGGGTGAGGATGGTGATGTAGGTTTTGTAGCAGTCCCATTGACGGGCTTCTCCTCAATGGTCACCTCAGGTGAAGGACTCGTACCTCCAAATTTACCCGGAATGTTAACTTTGTTGCTTTGTCTTTTCCATGCAGGAACATTGGTGACATTTTGGTTTTGGTCGGTTTCTGGTTGAGAGTCTTTGCCCGTTGTTGGGGTCGGTTTCTTCCAAGCTGGTGTTGTCTTCTCCGGTCCAGATGGAGGTCTTTTCCAAGAAGGAGTGGTTGTGTGAGGGGCTGTCTTGTTTTCATCAGCCTTGTCGGATGTTGGTGTTGGTTTCTTCCATGAAGGAGTTGTCACAGTCTTGCTTGGTTCACTCTTATCCTTGTCCGAAGATGTCGGTGTTGGTTTTTTCCATGAAGGAGTTGTCACAGGCTTGCTTGGTTCATTCTTATCCTTGTCAACAGAAGTTGGCGTTGGTTTCTTCCATGAAGGAGTTGTCACAGTCTTGCTAGGTTCACTCTTATCCGCCACAGAAGTTGGCGTTGGTTTCTTCCATGCCGGGGGTGCCTTGTTGGCAGGTGAAGGTTCAGGGGATTTTGGTGGGGCAGGTTTCTTCCAGGAAGGAGTCCCCCCATTGCTGCCTCCTTGACCAGACTCCTCTCGCATGGCATGAAATTTGGCAAGCGCTGGCGACATGGGTTTACTACCCACGGTTGGTTTAGGACCAAACATGGCTATCTTGTCTTTCACTCCCAATACTTTGATATTTGTGATTGACGTCCCATCATCATAGATTTCTTCATCATTTACATCACCCTGTGAAATGGAAAACACACATACAATACAATTACACTGGATTCATTTAGTAGCGTGAATGTTGGGGATTTCCCTCTACATCATCACATGTTCTTAGCAATAGCGGGGGCACGGGTGGCCCAGTCGTCTTAGGCGCCGCAATTCGCTGTGCAGAGTTGCGTCCCTTGGGCATGCCAGAAACCTATGATTGTGGGTTCGAATCCCAATTCGCCCCGATTATGTTTCTAGGTTTGTCAGCACCATACCCATGCTCGTGGGTTTCACCGAAGTGCCAAACGTCTGAGACCTGCATCACTTCGGGCTTTCCTCCCACATTAAGCTGACACGCCGTGATATAACTGGAAAACTGTTAAAAGCGGCATTAAACCCAACTCACTCACTCACTCTTAGCAATAGCTCTGTCATCATGACAAAGATCTGTCTAAACGACCCCCGCAAATTAATCAAGTTGAAAATGAAAATGTTCCATGTCTTTGAGATCTAGCATAGCAGTGTTAAAGAGTGAGTGAGTGATTTGGGTTTAACGCCGCTTTTAACAGTATTCCAGTTACATCATGGCATGACAGCTTAATATGGGAGTAAAGCCCGAAGTGATGTCGGTCTCAGACGTTTACCACTTCCGTGAAACCAACAAGCACGGGTATGGTGACGACAAACCTAGAAACATAATCGGGGCGAACTGGGAATCGAACCCACAATCATAGGTTTCTGGCGTGCCCAAGGGACGCAACTCTGCAAAGCGAATCTCGGTGCCTTAGACGACTGGGCCACCCGTGCCCACTAGTGTTAAAGAGAGTGAGTGAGTGAGTTGTGTTTTACACTGCATTTAGCAATATTCCAGCTATGCCATACAAAGTGTTTTCATGTTGGTATTTGAACCTGTTTTTACAACATGAAGAGTGAACTAAAGACCTCTGTAAATCTTTCAAAACATTTAATGGTAGACATGTGGCAAACATTTCCAAATTTGGCGCATCAATGATAAAAATGATGTCCAATGCAATTCCCTATTTTGACTTGTACCGTATGCTCCAATGCTTTTTCAGGTGAACAAGACCGCCTCCGTGGTCTAGTGGTAGAGCGTCCGCATTCTCAACTGATACCTTACACTATTGTCTCTGACAGCAAATGTATTGACAAAAGTGATTTAGAGTCTCTATATCAAGTTCTCCATTCTTTTTCAATGTTGATATCACGACTCCAAGGTCATATATCTCACAGCATATTTCTTAACTGATACCTTACACTATTGTCTCTGATAGCAAATGTATTACCTAATGTGATTTAGAGTCTCTATATCAAGATCCCTGGATCTACCAGCCATGTTCCTGAATATATCCACATCCTCTGAGCACAACCCTAAATGTTCAAGGTCCACGTGGCTGGTTATAGCTACATTGAACATTGAACAGCATTCTGTTCTAGACAAAGCCAGTCTATCAGGATGTATGGCAAATATGACCAGGAAAACTGGAAGAATCAACAGTATCTATGAATTAGTGATAACAAGCTTCCTCATCCAGTTCATCTGTAGATGATAATGTCAGATTGTTTGCTCGTTTGCTTGTTTTTAACGCAACACTATATATGGGAAACAATGCCATCTTCATTATTGCGTTATTAGTTTGTTTGTCTGTTGTTTAAGGTCGCACTTTGCAATAGTCCAACTATATGACAGCGGTCTGTAAATAGCCAAATCTGGATCAGGCAATCCAGGGATTGACATCATGAGCATCGATCTTCGAAATTTTGAAACCATGACATGCATCAACCAAGTTGCCTCCTACAACACATGGGTTGCTGAAGACCAATTCTAACCTGGATGATGACTTCAAGGGGGATGCTGTCAGATTCAGACCAAATGTCTTTGCTAGATTGAGCTGATATAGACTAAAGTTAATATTTGCTCAATATTATCAGGCAAGACGACTTTCTAGTCCATTTCTATCCCAGGGAATGAACAAGAGAGATTACAAAAGTCAATTCACATTTATTTCATAAAAACTCCGCACTCAGCAATATTCCAGCTATATGACGGTCTGTAGTGAGTGAGTGAGTATGGTTTTACGCCGCTTTTAGTAATTTTCCAGCAATATCTCGGCGGGGGACACCAGAAATGGGCTTCACACATTGTACCCATGTCGGGAATCGAACCCGGATCTTCGGCGTGACGAGCGAACGCTTTTACCACTAGGCTACCCGACTATGACGGTCTGTAAATAATAGAGTCTGGACCAGACAATCCTGTGATTGAAAATATGCACATCGATCCACGCAATTTGGAATGATGACATGCATCAACAAAGTCAGCGAGCCTGACCACCCGATCCCGTTAGTCACCATTTACGGCAAACATGGGTTGCTGAAGACCTATATTCTACCCCTATTCTACCCTGGATCTTCACGGGTCACGCCAATGATGACTATGACCTGTCATGACCACTACTCCTGCAATATCAAGATACAGAAGCTCGCCATCATGACCATAAGTGGATGCTTCACACTTGAAATGTATCAGCAAGCTCACGAAGGAGCACATTCCATCCCGATCTACGATCTGATCGCCAGCATCTGTTTAATTCCAAAATCATGCAGGATCAATTTTGGGGATCACTCCTTTGCCAAAGCTGGACCAGTACTATCTTCCGGTTCATCTCCAGTGTTAGACTTGCACAAGTCTCTAAGGCAATAATCATTAGATTAAATCATAATTTCTAGACTATCTAATAATAAGAGCAAGTTGTCCCTATAGGAGACTGGAGTCTACTGTCCACATATCTAGATGACTATTAGGAAGATAGAAATTACAACACATCCATGGACTTTTCTTTCAGTACAGCCTTGGAGCAAGGCTACTCCGGTGTATTCAAGCCATATCTCCCTTTGAGACAGGTAAAGACTCACTTCTTGGGACAATCCACTGAACTATATGTCAGAGTTGTTCTCTACTTAGCGTCTTTGAGCGGTTATCACTGACTGGAGACGCCAGCACTCAATGAATATTATTATTGTTATTAGGGCTCCAAGCCTGAAAGACTGTAGAGCCCTATTGTAATCGTTCTGTTTATTATTATTATTGTTATCTTTTATCATTTTTATTACTTGAGTGACAATGTCCTTTGCGTCATCATGATTCTTAAACATCAAAATATTAACCTTGAAAATATGAAGTCGATCAAAGCATTACCCATAAATTAATATTATGGGGACCCCCTCCGTGGTCTAGTGGTAGAGCGTCCGCCCAAGAGCGGAAGGTCCGGGGTTCGATCCCCGGCCGCGTCATACCAAAAGACGTTAAAAGATGGTACTTGTTGTTACCCTGTCTGGAGCTCGGCATTAAGGGGCTAAAACAAGGACTGGTCGGCTCGGAGTCAGTATACTGTGTCTGAGTGGGGTATTCATGGTATCTCAGTGAGCTAGCACTATAAATCAGCATCAGTCCGGACTAGTACAAGCAGCCACACAAACACACACACGTACATGCACGTCGCTATAAAAGTGCAATAATCTTGGACGCGACATTAAACCCTATTTCCCCTCACCTAATATTATGGGTGCTTCGCTCATTAAATAGAAATCACTTACCAATATATGGTGTATCAAACTGCCATTTTATAATCTATTTTTGATTTGTTGATGTAGTCTTGTTATCACACCCAGAACTCAATTAATCAACATAATTAGAACCTCGGGCAATTAACGAAAGGGAAGTCACAGAAAAGCTTACTGGGAGAAACCATCCTGGATTAGTGTGTGTCAGGCTCTCCTTTGAAGGAGTATATTCCTGACAACTAAACATATGTTCTCAGACCCATGTATCAATCAGAGGTTTAATTAATATGCATAATACGTTTTTAATCCGTATGATCTCACTTACTCTTCATCAGCAAAACTGCAGTAACTGCAGATTTTATCATGGAATGTTATTTTTGGAGTGCTAATAAAATGCATAAAAATAAGATTTTTAGAAATGGAGAGCATCCCCCTCTCTTTCTAAATTACACCCTGACAAACCTTACTTGGTGTAAAGGGTTTAGCATGCAGGCTAAATGTTTCCTTAAGATTGATATTATCATCATGAAAAATACATTTGAAGTACCATATTCGACGTAATAAGCACCCAGGGCGCTCTCAAAACTAGAAATAGGGGTCTCTTATTAGAATGTTAAAGATAAATTTTGTGGTTTTTGCTGACAGCCTGAAATGTTTATATTCGACAGATATATTTTTCCAGAATTTAATTGCCAATAATAAAGGGTGCATATAACACACAAGTGCGTATTATATGCGAATAGGGGTCGGAAGGGGTGCTAATTGGGATTGTTCACTAGCCAATATATTAGCAAATTTCGCCGTGGGCGCTTATTAGAGCGGGGCGCTTATTACGTCGAATACGGTAGTTTGATAAGGGCCGAGAAGTCACTTAAAGAATGTCAGGTTGCCAAAGTTAATCCATACTATACAGCAAAATTTCATGCATCACGGGGGTGGTGGGGTAGCCTTGTGGTTAAAGCGTTCGCTCGTCACGCCGAAGACCTGGGTTCGATTTCCCACATGGGTAAGATGTGTGAAGCCCCTTTCTGGTGTCCCCCGCCGTGATATTGCTGGAATGTTGCTAAAAGCGGCGTAAAACAATACTCACTCACTCACTCATGTATCACGGCTATAGAACTAATTCACCATCCTAACATATATTCAAAATGTCCTCTAAAATAGAATTTTCCACTAATGTGTTCATTTGAAACACCAGACCCCATCGATCATAGAGGTTTTGAAAAGACAACAAACATTAGCAAATAATCAAACAAACAACCTTACAAAGCATATTTTTGACAGATTTTTCTCCGTACTACTTATAAATTAGGGTTGCAACGAATACACTATGAGGCGAAAATGACATGTATCACAAATTTTGGGTAACGAATACATTATTATTATTATCAGTATCATTATCATTATCATTATTATTATTATGCACTTATCCAGGTACTGTATCTGCTCAAATGTGACCAGTGACCACATTCATAACAGCCAAATTAAATATATAAGAAAGTTGTCTTTGAAGAAATCTTTGTATGCATATAATAAGTTCTCATGGATATTTTTAGGTACAGGGTATGTAAATGCACATGACCACAAAACCATGTTTTGCAAAAGATTACCGAATAGGCAAGTAACAGCCCTATCATATAGAAGTCTCAACTTCAAGTGCACGACAAGTAGGCAGTGAACAATGCTCTTGTATGTCAATATCCTCTCCATCACAGAGCGACACGCCATTGTTCATATTACTTCCTGGTCTGAAGGAGGATGTTATGTTGAAGTATAGATTCAAATGGCCACCTAGGTCAATGCGCAATAAATGCAGCACCAGCAACACGATATATACTTTTATTACCACACGTGACTCTGTCTAAGTTTAGGCAGGCTTTGTGAAAGGATTCATAGATTGTCGTGCACTTCACACATACGGACAAGGATGTTTAAGTGGGGGCCAAGGAATCAAGAATGTTTGGAGTTGACCTGCGACAGACTACATGAATTGTTTCAATGAAATATTGACAGCATTCCACTTATACAGCCATTAGGGAAACATTTGATTTGATAATAAGAGGTACTTTATAACGTTAAGAGGTACTTAATATGTGAAAAGGTCCACACAAAAAATTGATGTCGTGTTGGATGCCGTGATAATTTTAGAAGTGCCGTATTCGAAGTAATAAGCGCCCAGGGTGCTCTCAAAATCAGAAATAGGGGGCTCTTATTAGAATGTTATTTTGGTGAAAGAAACAGAGTTGAAAGATAAATTATGTGGTTTATGCTGACAGCCTGAAATGGTTTATGTACGACAGATATATTTTTCCAGAATTAAATGCCCATAATTAAGGGTGCATATAACACATGAGTGTGTATTATACGCAAATAAATAAGTCTTGTGTACATTGATCAATCAGAAGGGGTGCTAATTGGGATTGTTCACTAGCAAATGTCGCCATGGGCGCTTATTAGAGCATGGCGCTTATTACGTCGAATACACTATATTTAAAGATGATAGGTGGGCGTGGCTTGGGCTGCATCTTTGGGCTGAACACTGTCACTGATTTCATATTGTTGTCTACATTTTTGTGTGTTAATGATGACACAAGCAGTCTGTGTTATTAGAATTATAAAAGAAAAAAACAACAGTTTCACAGCCCTCAAACTTGCGATGAAACGGCCACCAATCCGACCTAAATTTCAATTTGTCAACTCACTAAAATTCAGTGAGTGAGTATGGTTTTTAAGCCGCTTTTAGCAATATTCCAGAAATATCACGACGAGGGACACCAGAAATGGGCTTCACACATTGTACCCACGTCAGGAATCGAACCCGGATCTTTGGCGTGACAAGCAAACGCTTTAACCACTAGGCTACCCGACCGCCCCCCAGCCAAAATATAACTCCATAATTCCAGCCTAGTTTGGCAAGGGTGGAAACTGGACTTTTACAGTCAGTTGCCTCGGGAAGATCCAGGATATTTATTGTAACAGAAAGAAGATATAACACACTGAATATCGTTGTCAAGGTAGTTGCAGTTAGAAATGTTTTACAATAACACAGTAATGAAGATGGTACTGTTGCTCATGAAATGAATTACTTGTAACGCAATAATGAAGGGGCACTGTTGCTAACGTGTACGAACAAGGAGCTCCATGTAAATATATCAAACAAAGTGAAAGCATGACACGCTTGAAGGAGACACATCCGCGCCAGCAACAATGGTGTAGATTTCAGTCAATCATATCACATCCTGTCATCCAGAGTTTCATTTGAATCTCACTTGACGTCTGCCAAACACTTTCAGCCCTCAACCACTCACATAGCTTGTGACAGTGTCACATACAACACATTTGTTAGTAATGAGATCTTTCTAATTTATGGAAACTGAAAATCAACTTGAAATGTTCATCGTTTATATGATCTGCTTTCCTTCTGTTAAAGTTTCACCTCCAGGCCCCCTTGATTGTGCCACACTCAACAATACTTCAGCGTCATGGACCAAACAAGCTTGGGACATGAATGAGTGAGTGAGTTGGGTTTAACACTGCTTTAAACAGTAATTGTGTTCCTGTGAAGATCCGGGGTTCAATAGGTCTTCAGCAACCCATGCTTGCCATAAAAGGCGACTATGCTTGTCGTAAAAGGCAACTAACGGGATCGGGTGGTCAGGCTCGCTGACTTGGTTGATGCATGTCATCGATCCCATTTGAGTGGATCGATGTTCATGATGTCAATCACTGGATTGTGTGGTCCAGACTTGATTATTTACAGACCACCGTCATATAGCTGGAATATTGCTAAGTGCGGCGTAAAACAACAAACCAAACCAAAACTAGTATATCACAGCGTGTCAGCTTGATGTGCAATGAAAACCCCAAATGATGTAGTCTTACATTGTTTTGTGAAACCCACGAGCATGGGTATGGTGCTGCCAATTCCCTGAAGTGATTCTGTCTCGTTTTTGACTGCGCTTAGCCTAATACCCAAAATATCGATATCCCAATTTGAACTTCTATTTCATTACAACTATCATGTAATTTATATAGTAAGAATGTAAGGGAGAAGTTGGATGATTTTCCGTTTTCGAGTCTGTAATCTCCAACCAATCTGATTATACAAACAACAAAGTAAATTCATCTGGAAAACATGGTCAGTCGTAAACCTTCTCAAAATGAACTATGATGGCATTCCCAAAGACATAAACAAAAGTATGAACGTTACTGTTAATGACAATCTACTGCTGAGGTTTGTCCCTCTGTTTATGGTCTCTGACGATGAAAACTCAAAATGATGTTTTGGTTCCTGTAATGCCAAAGGGAAACAACTCTGTGTTGAGTAGTTGTAAGGCTAGCAAAATTTTGTTAAGTCATGTGCAGTAGAGAACCGTCGTGGACATCCAGTGAGAGCATATAGCAACGATTACACTTGTAAATATGGGAATAAACTTGGCCTGTGACTCATGTCATGATTGGGATATGATCACATCTTAATCTTAATCTTAATCAGTGGCCACCCGACCCGAGTAACAGAGTTACTCGTCCCAGCCCTTGACAAAAAGTTTCCACAAACAAACATATGCAGGTTAAAACCTGTCTACAAATGTTTAGATAGTTAGTCATACATGCTTTTACACCAGGCTTTATGTAACATTGGGGCATTGTGCCGACAAAACCTGACAGGGGACAATTGAATAATGAACCCACCTTTCAATAAAAAACATGCTGGGTAGCATTTAGCATGCTTAGATAAATCAAAGTTACATTTTTTTACAGTGATGTGTGTGTATCAATATGGCATGGATATGTGGTTTCAAATTACGTGGAGTTAGATATGAGGTTCAGATATCAGGGTTCACATTTGAGGGTTCACATATAAAGGTTCAGACATGTGGGTTCAGATATGAAGGTTCAAATATGAGGGTTCAAATTTGAGGGTTCAGATATGAGGGTTCAGACATGATGGTTCAGATATAAGAGTTCAAATATGAGGGTTCACATTTGAGGTTTTACATATCAGGGTTCAGATATGTTGGGAATGCAGCATCAGAATCCACTGTGGAAATCAGATTATCTGCATGTCAGTATGCACTGATACATGTCAGTGCACTACGTGTATTCACAATATGAGAGATGAGAGAGCCTAGTGGTCAGAGCATTTCCTGCTCACACAGTAGACGCTGCTTCAAGTCCCCAAATGGAGACAATGGTGTTTCCCATTGTTACCTCATTTGAATGTAAAGAGACTCACCTAACAAAGAAGTTAAAAAGTCACAAGTGAATGAATGGCATTAAATACAACTGACATCAGCCTATAGGTCATTATATTACTGTCAATTTGTGACATGATGAACACCATGAACATCATGAACATCATGAACATCATGAAACATGGATGTCTTCTAGTAATGCATGTCATATAACTACAATTGACCAATAAAAAAATGAGAATTACTAAAATGCACATGTGCAAATATCAGACGTTATTACGCTCGATTTTTCTCCTCTGTTTGGAAATATTGCAGTGTACCCCCTACTCGAAGTCTCAAGTCCTAGCTGTAAAAAAGAAATATTTTGCAAACATACATTCATAATGCATGGGAAATCCAAACAAGAGGCCGGGGTGAGTATGATTAAATCAATCCTTTCTCTAAGAATCATTCTGCGTTTATCAACATGTATTTTAATGACATACTGGAAAAACTACTTCCCTAATTTCCGTTTTCATAGAGACATAATCTCTTTTGACATGTGCTTAATGAACCACTGGGTTATAGATGATGTGGGATGGGGAAGCAGGAAGATAACTAGACGAAGCCACCACACACTCAGCTGAGACCCAGACAACAAGAAATGAAGAACAGATCAAGTTTGGGATGAATCAAGGACAAACTATCTCAAATATTGTTCTAATATTTTTCAACTCTACAGCAAATAACTGCCTTTTTCTGCGTGAATGCATAACACAGAGCATAAACATATTTGACAAGAGACTCTAAACAGCCTTTCTCCAAGACATCGATGCAGGCATAACTCTCTGCCCATAATCCATCTGTATATATCTGTTCATCATCCATCCATCCATTTGTCTGTCTGCCCATCATTCATCCATCCATCTGTCCATCCATCCATTTCTCTACATCCATCATCCACCCATTCTCCGCATCTTTCTAGCCATCCATCCAACCTTCCGTACATCACCATCTAACATCCACCAATCCATTGTCCATCCATACCCCATCCATTTGTCATCCATCCCTTGATCATTCTGCCACCTGTCCATCATCCATCCATCTATCTGCCCATTCATCCATCTTCCACCTGCCCATCATCCATCCATCTATCTGCCCATCCATTCATCTTCCACCTGCCCATCATCCATCCATCTATCTGCCCATCCATTCATCTTCCACCTGCCCATCATCCATCCATCTATCTGCCCATTCATCCATCTTCCACCTGCCCATCATCCATCCATCTATCTGCCCATTCATCCTTCTTCCACCTGCCCATCATCCATCCATCTATCTGCCCATCCATTCATCTTCCATCTGCCCATCATCCATCCATCTATCTGCCCATTCATCCTTCTTCCACCTGCCCATCATCCATCCATCTATCTGCCCATCCATTCATCTTCCATCTGCCCATCATCCATCCATCTATCTGCCCATTCATCCATCTTCCACCTGCCCATCATCCATCACTCTATCTGCCCATTCATCCTTCTTCCACCTGCCAATCATCCATCCATCTACCTGCCCATCATCCATCCATCTATCTGCCCATTCATCCTTCTTCCACCTGTCCATCGTCCACCCATCTATCTCCATAAATCCTTCTGTCCATGCATTAGTTTGTCTATTCATCCATCAACCAATCCATTCATCTGTATGTCCATCAATTCAGCTGCAGCAACTTACCTACAGTAGAAGAGCTGGGTCTACTGAGGCGCAGTGAGTGTTACAGTGGTATGTATTAGCCTGATGTATTGTGTGGCTAGATCACAACTGAGTATGCTATATATCCTGTATCCAACAGTCTCATGCTGTATGATAGATGTCATGTTACAGTAAGTTTGAATAAAACATTTCTCAAATGACAAATGTTTTTACACTGACAATAAATTTCTCATAAACCCTGGATACCATGTCAAGTGTATGACATAACACAGCACAACATGAGATATGAGGGTGTTGGTAACTATAGCACAACAAACAGTGACGAGTCGGGGCAAGCAAGGGTTTAGTTAGTTCGTTAGTTAGTAACAAGCAAGGTTGGAAGGATTTGGTGTGGGCAGGGTTCTGACAGTGGATGTGTCAAGTCCATGTGGCGCAGTCACAAACTCATGGCGAGCTGAATCACTGTGTCATATGCCATTTATATCTCCGGTTCATTGGAAATAGACTCTTCTGTTGCACATCCCTGTCGTAAAATGTGGTGTTGATGTAGCAGGACGTGAAGTCATCCCACAGATGACATCCTTTCCTTGTCAGCTAGTCCTGCACCATGACCGTGGAATATATTTATTTTATGAAAATAAATAATCTAGAAATGCATACAAAAGTCTAGCCAGCTCAAGCTAGCTCTATCTGAAATCAGCATAGGGAATTTTTTTTATTTATTACGTTTATTTATATTATATATTCATATATTGTGTAATATAAGATTTCAGAGACTAAATGTTAGTCTACTTGTCAGCTTGCTGACGGGTTAACCTCTTTGGTCATGTGGACAAGGCGTCCGACCTCGGATCAGAAGGTCCGTGGTTCGAATCCTAGTCCTAGAAATTTTATGGCCGCTACATTGACACCAAAGTTTCTTCAGTTGTTTTGCTTGAAAAGATGAAGATTACTGTCAATGATGAGTTACTAGGCAGTCAGTGTTACACATAGTATTTGTTTGTTTGTCTAACACCCCACTCAGCAATATCCCAGCCACATGACAGCAGTCTGTAAACAAGGGCAAGAGTTAGCGTGGCTCACTAATACCCCCGACCCGCCTAGTGTGTCAGTAGTTTCAATTAAATAATGGATAGGGTTAGGGTTTGAAAAATTCATAAAAAAATGGAAAATTAATAAAAACCTTTTTTTTCGTTTGACTGCACCCCTCCATATGACACAGATTATATGTACTAAGTTTGAGATGAATCCACTGAACAGTTTAAGAGAAATCGCGTGGACAGAGTTGGTATAACTATATATATAAAAGGTCAGAGGTATAATAATCAAGACTGAACCAGACAATCCAGTGATTGAAACATGAGCATTGATCCACACAATTTTAATATGATGACATACATCAACCAAGTCAGCCAACCTGACCACCCTATCCCGTTAGTCGCCTCTTTCAACAAGCATAGTCGCCTTTTACGGCAATAATGGGTTGCTGAGGAGCTATTCTACCTCGAGTCTTCACGGGTCGATACATCCAGTAACAAGGTTGTCATATGATACATCTGGTGACCTGATACATTGAGTTGATACAAAAGGGCATTCACATGACAAATATCTATCAGCACAGGGCTCGAAATATATGCCACATTCCAACCCAAAGATTGAAGATGTAGTTATAATCACTGCAATGTTACAGCCCTGTGTAGTCATACAGGTCACTAATGTAGCGGCCATAAACTTTCCGATCACCATGATGGGATCTGAACCACGGATCTCAAGACACCTTGTCCACACGATCAAAGAGGTTAACCCCATGAGAAAACTCACATAGTAAGGATGTCATCTATGGGATGACTCCAAGACGTGCTTCTATGGGATGACTCCAAGACGTGCTTCTGTGGGATGACTCAAAAATGTGCTATACTGACGTGACTAAAAGCCTTGATTACTGGAAATCCTCCACAGTTTCATGACGCCTTTTTTATCACGATACAAAACACCAGCCACTGTACCTGACAGTCTAACCTTGACATTGACATACTTGTCATGGACCCCTCACCAGTCACACCGAGCTTCCGTTACTCTCTGGTTTTCATAAAACATCTTGACACATTTTACCCAAATTTCTTTCTGATTAATTGATTAGTTCTCCAGGTTTGACTTGACAGGTCAGAGATTACACTGACATGCTCTGCTTCAGGCATGTACACTAATCAAAACTATTACCGTAATTCATCTAAAAAACTTAACACATTGTATTACATTAATACATGGAATAGTGAGTGAGTGAGTCTGGTTTTACGCCGCTTTTAGCACTATTCCAGCAATATCATGGCAGGGGACACCGGAAATAGGCTTCACACATTGTACCCATGTCAGGAATCGAACCCGGGTTGTCGGCATGACGAGCGAACGCTTTAACCACTAGGCTACCATGCCCCAATACATGGAATACATTACATACTTGTGTGAAGATTTTCTTACTTTATTTATGGACCTGACGGACAGCAGTGAGGGAAGGAGGGAAGGAGGGAAGGAGGGAGGGAGGGTTAACACGACTTTGAACAGTAGTTTAGCAACATCACAGCATGTCAGCTTCATCATTTGTTGATGAGAGAGATATTCAATACATTCTCACAGACATAAACCACTTTGATGAAATGGGCATGGCGCATACAAAGTATGGAACTCGAAAAAAAAGATCTGGTACCCATAAACTACTGGCATACATAATTATGTCAAGCTTGTGAACAAAATAACAAAAGCAGGCTATATTCCTGATAATTTTCTCTGCATTTCATGAATTATTAAAACATTTAAATGTATAACTTCGCTTTACTTGACCCACAGATTTAGCCAACACTCAAATAACTTTAATTCAATTAGTGAATACCGTACAAAAAGTAAGTTGTTAAACATTTTCAGAAACTGCTTTTAATTTATCAGTTCCTTCAATTCAAATATCTATCACAAAGTAACATTCCAAGAGGTATGGACAGATTGTAGAATATTTACAGCAATTAAATATTTCCAGGAACTAGAGTAGAGCAATGGTGTTCCGGGAGGCTCTGTGGCCATCCCACGCGTGTCGTGCTGCAGGTGCTACTATACTTACAACTTATAAATAGTAACTAGGACAGCCTTTGAAGGGGGTTAAGAGGATGAACATGTCTCTGTTTAACACATCACCTCGTGTCACTGCCATGTTTAACACTGTCAAGCCTTGTGAACTTTTTAACGAATTACTTGTTCCAATTTAATAGTCTTATTCGGAGGCAGAAAAGAAAGGACGATATTATCCGAACCACTAATTCTACCTGGACGCAAACGTGTAATGTTGTTCTCAACATATGGACTTCCCAATATAGGTGAGATGGTCGGAAACTTATCATGCTTATAACAAGTTTGTTTGTTTGTTTGTTTAACGCTGCACAATCCAGTGATTGACATCATGAGCATCGATCCACGCAACTGAGATACTATGACATGCATCAACCAAGTCAGCATGCCTGACCCCCGACTCCGTTAGACGCCTCTGACGACAAGCACAGCTGCCTTTTATGGCAAGCATGGGTTGCTGAGATTGCTGAAGACCTATTCTACCCCGAATCTTAACGGGTCGCTTATTACATGTATTGTCAACTAATTTATAATAATGAATAAAAGTTTTATTTATCTTTACTGATTTGATTTAAATGTCAATAAATATATCAAACTGGATATGAAGAAATGAAAAAAAACAATTTGCTAACAAAATAGAAATGCATGGAATGGGAATACTCCTATGTAAATATATCAATGGCAAGTTAATGTACGAACGGTTGACATTGACACCATCGACCATATAATCTTTGATAACACCTGGATAGTCACAATATGTATAATCTGTGGGTAGTCAGTATGTATGACCCAGTATTATATACTCTCATGAAGTTCTAACAAAAATCGCCTCTGTGACCTAGTGGTAGAGCATCCATCTGGAGAGTGAAAGGTCCGGGGTTCGATCCCTGGCCATGTCAAACCAAAATACATTAAAAGATGGTACTTGTTGTTAACCTGTCTGGCACTCGGCATTAAGGGGCTAAATCAAGGACTGGTCGGCTCGGAGTCAGTATAACTATACAGTAAACGGTATTCATGTTAAACTGTGGCATAGTATCTCAGAGGGCTAGCACTATAAATTGGCATCATTCTGGACTAGTACAAGCAGCCACACACACACACACACTTGCATGTGTGAAGAGTGAATACTATCCTACACTATTTTCTATCCCGGGGATGAATTCTCTAGTGTCAGGATGATTCTCCCTGTGAATTTGAACCCATACCAGTGTGTTTAATCCTATCCTATACTATACTCTAGAGTAAAACCTCCCCCGGGATAATATTTAGGTAGGATATAATCCTTGCTTACACATGTACATTGCTATTTAAGTGCAATAATCTTGGACACAACGTTAAACCCCACTTAAATAATAATAAGTGCATTTATAATGCGCCAGATTCCATTCACCAAGTGGATGCTCATAGCGCTACACTATTATTACCCCGGTCAATGGATCAGTGAGCACTCGATTTTCATTCTCAGCTCCCTGGGGAGCATACAACCCAAGCTGCCTGTGAGGCGCTAGAAGGTTAACATCCACATTACCATCTCATCCTACCGGGTACCCACTTACTGCTGGGTGAACAGAGGCACATTTCGAACAAAGTCACTTGCCTGAGGAGACACCACATGTGGTACATGTGCTTCAGTGTGGGGCACGACCGAAGCCCTAGACACTCTCAGGAGTCAAGCTCAACGTGGTTACCCATCCAATGACTCTCCGAGACCGACGTTGCTTAACTTCACCTGATTTGTGATCTGTGCGCTGTGCACAGGACCACGTGTCACTTCACCTCACCTCACCTCACAATAACAATCTAGCAGCCTTATGGACCTTGGAAATAGCCCTTGTGACATGACATATCATATTACCGCAATACCACTGCGATAGTATGTAACAGTTGCTTGTGCTTACAATGCTTATGCTAAAAACATATGACCCTGACAGTCATCCCTAGTATTTCGTCAATGGTGATGAATGACATACTACCGTATTTGATGTAATAAGCGCCCAGTGCGCTCTCAAAATTAGAAATAGGGGGTTCCTATTAGAATATTATTTTGGTGGAAAAAAAACAGAGTTGTAAGATCGTAAATTTCATGGTTTATGCTGAAAGCCTGAAATGTTTATATACGACAGATATATTTTTCCAGAATTTAATTGCCTATATTATTATACACAAATTAAATAAGTCTTGTGTACACTGATCAATCGGAAGGGGTGCTAATTGGGATTGTTCACCAGCCAATATATTAGCAAATATCCCCGTAGGTGCTTATTAGAGCAGGGTGCTTATTCCATAGATTACGGTATATTACCTCAACAACAAACCACCGCCTATGGTTTCAGATTTCAGATTTGCTCTATACATATATGCCCTACTTTCAAATGTTATCAAATGTATGATATACTGTTGAAGTTTGCTTATCTGAATACTTTGGTAAATTCCACAACAAATACAGTTAACAAGACAGGAGTGAGTGAGTGAGTTGGGTTTAACGCCGCTTTTAACAGTATTCCAGTTATATCGCGGCGTGTCAGCTTAATGTGGGAGGAAAGCCCGAAGTGATGCAGGTCTTAGACGTTTACCACTTCTGTGAAACCCACGAGCACGGGTATGGTGCTGACAAACCTAGAAACATAATCAGGGCGAACCGGGATTCGAACCTACAATCATAGGTTTCTGGCGTGCCCAAGGGACGCAACTCTGCCCAGCGAATCGCGGCGCCTTAGACGACTAGGCCAACCGTGCCCCCTAACAAGACAGGAAGTTTGTGTTCCCAGGTGTGCTTGTGAAACATGTTTCTATACTAGCAAGCTTTTTCTGTGGAGACAAGATTATTCATGTTAAACAGGAAGTTATACCACTGATGTCTTTTTGTTGCTTATTATCCAGTCAGCATTATTACAGCGATATCACTTTGTTTGTTTGTTTGTTTGTTTGTTTGTTGTTTAACACTGCATTCAGCAATATTCCAGCTATATGATGGCGGACACACAGATACACTCACCGACACATACACACACATATGTTTCCAACAATCTATACTACGTCAAACAAGTATGGGAACACCCACTATTTAGTATATATTTCAGTAAAAGACAAATTTACTGTACAGTCATGAAGTGATATGAAGTCTAGTGGTGCATGTTGTTTGTTTGTTTGTTGTTTAACGCCGCACTCAGCAATATTCCAGCTATATGACTGCGGTCTGTAAATAATCGAGTCTGGAACAGACAATCCAGTGATTGACATCATGAGCATCGATCCTCGCAATTGGGATACGATGATATGCATCAACCTAGTCAGCGAGCCTGACCACCTGATCCCGTTAGTTGCCTCTTACGACAAGCATAGTCGCCTTTTACAGCAAGCATGGGTTGCTGAAGACCTGTTCTACCCCGGATCTTCACGATCACCATATGGAGGTCAAGAAAAAGGCGAGAATCACCTAATGAAGGGGCAAGAAGTAACCCTTGTTGCAATTGTTTTATCCATAAAAAGTGTCATGTCTTCAAGGCCAGATGTAGATCTTTGGGAAATAGATGTAGCTGTTAAACCGACTGCACAGTTTCCTCAACCAAACCTACCTCACTTCTAACTACGGAAATAAACATGGAACAAGGAAGTTAATTTGTTTAACAAATTTAAATTCTTTCAACAATTGACAAAAGAAAAAAATATTTACACACGAATGAAAAGATTTTGTAAGTACATACAGACATTCCCCTAAAACATTCTGAACACTTGGTTCAAGGAACACAAACTTGAAAGATTAAAATTACTGGTTTTTGTTAACACAGGAAAAAGTTAAAAAATGAATTCAGGTTTAAGATTAATTCAACATGAAAGGTTAAGGGCAAGATGGAGGCTTGATACAGCAGACAAAATGTCAGGAGGTCCTGCTGTATATTTGTTCGGCCATTGTTTTATTTATTGCAATAAGTACTCCCTACCTAACATAGGAACACATCCCATTCTCTCCTTTCTCACCATGAACATCCTATTAAAGGTGACCTTTGATAATCACTCAGGCCTTGTCGGAAACATGACCCATTACAATAGAGTTAGAGCTACTTAGCATGTTGACGATGCTCCCATTGTTTTTGCAGTAGTGGACACACAGCAGTTACACTGACTCCCATGTGGTTCATATGTGGTTCCCATGTGGTTCACATGTGGTTCAAATAGTAGCATGATGGAGTTACATACCACACACGATTAAAAGGACCATGGATTTGTCATTCAAAACAGACAAACGTAATTAGTTAATATTCCTAAACCTTTACTTGATATTCCTAAATCTTTCTAAACTAAATAACCATAAATTAACGATACAACTTTGAAGACAAACAAAACCACCCACCCCACTACATCAGAGGCTATGCTCTACATGTTCAACCATTAATGATGAAAACACTACCTACATCACTGTACTTAATACTACTCAAGGAAGAAATATGCTCTTTGGAAAATTATCCCACAAAATGTAAATGTCCACAATAATGAAAACAAATTATTTCACTCCATCCTCTCAAATAATGAAGCCATCATCATCAATTGCATATGTTTCCATATCTATAATTACAAGCGATAAATATCCATTGGTCATAATCAACCTTTGGTATTTATGAAGTATATCATCAAATCTGTAATATTGATATTTTCTTAAAATGATTTCTCTGTGTTTATAGGTATATATGTATGTCTGTATATGTGTATATATGAATCCTAACGGTTTGTCATTTAAATTTTGCATCTGTTCCATAATGGAATGTTTTCTGTAATAATTATTGTCTTATATTATCTTATTCCTAAATTTAGGAGTTTAACAATTAAAATAGCATCATCACCCAAAACATAGTCTGTCTCCCAAACCCAGGAGAAAAAAATTAAAAGGGTAGTTTAACTCAAGCCTAGAATGATTTGGCAAGTCTAGATTGCCTCAGCTTAAATTAAGGATTGTTCTGGGCTCCATTTGGATTTTATTTTTTTTATTTTATTACATATCTCCATGAACATAGTGAACCTGTGTCAACAATATAATGTACAGCTCCTCCACACTGTGTTTGTTTGTTTGTTTGTTTGTTTGTTGTTACAGACGCACTCAGCAATATTCCAGCTATATGACGGCGGTTTGTAAATAATCGAGTCTGGACCAGACAATCCAGTGATTGACATCATGAACATCGATCCACGCAATTGGGATACGATGACACGCATCAACCAAGTCAGTGAGCCCGACCACTCAATCCCGTTAGTTGCCTCTTAGTATATGCAAGCATAGTCGCCTTTTATGACAAGCATGGGTTGCTGAAGACATTCTACTCCGGATCTTTACGGGTCCAGCCACACTATGGCCAAGTAGTTATGTACATTACCCAGGGGCCAACCACTATATCTCATGGGTCGGGGAGGGAGGAATTTTTACAAATCAATAATCTCTCCCCAAAAGGCAAAACATTGATGGTTTCTCCCCAAAATTGTCGTTAACTGGACATGGAGACTTTTGGAAACCAAAAATCTCTTCCAAAAGGCAAAACATTGACTGTTACTCTCAAAAATTGTCACTCAATGGACATGAGTGTAAGAAATGTATTTCAAGAAATGTTTTTGTAAATGTTAAAGCGCTGACTAAATACATAAACTGTCTCATTCATCTATGCCCCCCATCCTCCCACTCAATATTGAATGATCTATCCCGTACATGTGCATCCACCAACGACCTGACCTTAAACAAGGACGTATGGTATGTACTTGCACATCACCTCATCTGTATATTTACCTCACACGGTTTAAGCCTGGATAATAATGATAAATACATTTGTATAGCGCAGCATTCACTGTGCATAAGTGCTCTGTGCAGTGTGCTGTGAATGACTAGTGCAGCTCTGCATTATACAATATCTGCATCAACGCCGGGGGCACGGCTGGCCCAGTCGTCTAAGGCGCCGTGATTTGCTGTGCAGAGTTGCGTCCCTTGGGCACGCCAGAAACTTATGATTGTGGGTTCGAATCCTGATTCGCCCCGTTTATGGTTCTAGGTTTGTCAACACCATACCCTTGCTCCTGGATTTCACCGAAGTGGTAAACATCTGAGACCTGCATCACTTCGGGCTTTCCTCCCACATTAAGCTGACATGCCGTGATTTAACTGTAATACTGTTAAAGCGGCGTTAAACCCAACTCACTCACTCACACACTGCGTAAATACCCACCTTTAATTCGTAGTTGGTAACATCATAGTGTTATTTAATGGTTACATGTTAATTCGCCAATGAGGAAGTGCAAGCCTTGAAACTATAACATGCCTTTTAACTGGACTTCACAAGCATTCACGGTTTTCATTTGTGGATTTGCCTGCCCAAAATTTTACAAGAGTAAAAACAATTAAATAACTGCTGTTGCTGATGGACAATATGATCCTTTTGACCACTTTTCGCTGTTTTGTCATGACTTATATTTCAAGAGGTCTTATTGGGAAATTAACCACAAATTAATTTTGGAGGTTTGATTTGTGGATTATGAAATGGTTAAAAACTATTAAAAACCACATTTAAGACTTTGTCTTCAAAGGTTTAAAGACTCAACAGTCAAAATCAGCTTAAACTTTCTGTGAGATAGCTTTACATTAAATTTGAAATCCCCTAAAAGACAGATGCACCTGACCAACCAGGAGGGGGAGGGAATGGAGTGGGGGAGGGGATGGAGTGGGGGAGGGGATGGAGTGGGGGAGGGGATGGGGTGGGAGAGGGGATGGAATGGGAGACTGGATGGAGTGGGGGAGGGGATGGAATGGGAGAGGGGATGGAATGGGAGAGGGGATTGAATGGGAGAGGGGATGGAGTGGGGGAGGGGATGGAGTGGGGGAGGGGATGGAATGGGAGAGGGGATGGAGTGGGGGAGGGGATGGAATGGGAGAGGGGATGGAGTGGGAGAGGGGATGGAGTGGGGGAGGGGATGGAATGGGAGAGGGGATGGAGTGGGGGAGGGGATGGAGCGGGAGAGGGGGGAGGGATTGGAGTGGGGGAGGGGATGGAGTGGGGGAGGGGATGGAATGGGAGAGGGGATGGAGTGGGGGAGGGGATGGAATGGGAGAGGGGATGGAATGGGAGAGGGGATGGAGTGGGGGAGGGGATGGAATGGGGGAGGGGATGGAATGGGAGAGGGGATGGAGTGGGGGAGGGGATGGAATGGGAGAGGGGATGGAATGGGAGAGGGGATGGAGTGGGGGAGGGGATGGAATGGGGGAGGGGATGGAATGGGAGAGGGGATGGAGCGGGAGAGGGGGGAGGGGATGGAGTGGGGGAGGGGATGGAGTGGGGGAGGGGATGGAGTGGGAGAGGGGATGGAATGGGAGAGGGGATGGAGTGGGGGAGGGGATGGAATGGGAGAGGGGATGGAGTGGGGGAGGGGATGGAGTGGGAGAGGGGATGGAATGGGAGAGGGGATGGAATGGGAGAGGGGATGGAATGGGAGAGGGGATGGAGTGGGGGAGGGGATGGAATGGGAGAGGGGATGGAGTGGGGGAGGGGATGGAATGGGAGAGGGGATGGAGTGGGGGAGGGGATGGAATGGGAGAGGGGATGGAGTGGGAGAGGGGATGGAGTGGGGGAGGGGATGGAATGGGAGAGGGGATGGAGCGGAAGAGGGGGGAGGGATGGAGTGGGGGAGGGGATGGAGTGGAAGAGGGGATGGAGTGGAAGAGGGGGGAGGGATGGAGTGGGGGAGGGGATGGAGTGGAAGAAGGGGGAGGGATGGAGTGGGGGAGGGGATGGAGTGGAAGAGGGGATGGAGCGGAAGAGGGGGGAGGGATGGAGTGGGGGAGGGGATGGAGTGGAAGAGGGGATGGAGTGGAAGAGGGGATGGAGTAGGGGAGGGGATGGAGTGGAAGAAGGGATGGGATGGAGTAGGGGAGGGGATGGAGTGGAAGAAGGGAAGGGATGGAGTAGGGGAGGGGATTGAGTGGAAGAAGGGGGAGGGATGGAGTGGAGGAGGGGATGGAGTGGAAGAGGGGATGGGATTGAGTGGGGGAGGGGATGGAGTGGAAGAGGGGATGGGATGGAGTGGGGGAGGGGATGGAGCGGAAGAGGGGGGAGGGATGGAGTGGGGGAGGGGATGGAGCGGAAGAGGGGGGAGGGATGGAGTGGGGGAGGGGATGGAGCGGAAGAGGGGGGAGGGATGGAGTGGGGGAGGGGATGGAGCGGAAGAGGGGGGAGGGATGGAGTGGGGGAGGGGATGGAGCGGAAGAGGGGGGAGGGATGGAGTGGGGGAGGGGATGGAGTGGAAGAGGGGATGGAGTGGAAGAGGGGATGGAGTGGAAGAGGGGATGGAGTAGGGGAGGGGATGGAGTGGGAGAGGGGATGGAGGGGGAGAGGGGATGGAGGGGGAGAGGGGGGAGGGATTGGAGTGGGGGAAAGGATGAAGGGGGTGGGGTCATCCTGCGTCCAGACAGCTGAACATCAAACCCAGCCTAGATGACAGAATTAGTCAAGTCTAGTGACCAAATAAAATCATTAAAATTTTATTTCAAGAGAGACATTTATTCCGTACTTACACTGATTTAATCATGGGGTGGGGGGGAGGAGGACTATGGGTGGGTGGGGAGGTAACTTCCATATCGTTCTGTCTTACATCGGTGCTGTTTATCTGCCTGCATAGCCTCGGGCTGATTACATAGCTGTAATATATGACTGCTGTGTTCACATTCAGTCCGGCCGCTTATCTGTCAGTATGTTATACATCAAACCTGTCCAGTCTTGATGTCAACTCTCCCAACCCACTCCTCACCTCTCCTGCATGTCGGACATTGTGGTAGCTGCTACAAACTTGATAACTGAGACTCAACTTTTCTAATGTTTCTGTCTTTATTTTATCACTGTCAAATGATATATTGCTCTGGTTCTTTCATGATAAGCCATAAAGGGAAAATGTAAATTTCGGCAGCAGGTTAAGAATTTTCATCATAACTACTAGTATTCAATAATAATAATAATATTATTATTATTATTATTATTATTATTATTATTATTATTATTATTATTATTAATAATAATAATAATAATAATAATAATTTAAAAAATATTATTATTATTATTATTATTATTATTATTTATACAACGCTATAAGCGCTACACCATTATTACCCCGGTTACTGGATCAGCGTGCCCTTGATTTTATTCTCAGCTCCCTGGGAAGTATATAACCAGGTAGGATTGAATGTTGTCTGATACAAACCGTCTTACTAGCATGATCAATATAGACTCCAACTTAAAACTCCCATTTTTGTCACATTTTCACATAATCACGTTTTGCACAAGATGTAAATGAAGTATAGCGCCATTAGTTTTTTCTAAACACAAATATCACGGAAAAAGATATTGGCTTTCAACCGACACTGACCCAAAGAACAGCTGTTACACAAACCTCAGCTGCACACAAACCGATTACCGGGGAGATACATAGCCCCATTACTGTCGGTCTATGATAACTCCAACAGTTTGGTGGGCTGTACCAAACAATACTATATCACTACATAATAGTATAATAATACTAATAATAATATACTAATACTATATAAAGGCAGTATTAGTGCTCCTAGTGATGTAAGAACTAATCTTGTCTCACCTCGCCACAAGGTCATTAGGATGATATTAAACAGTACTCCAATTTTGTGTTTGATTTTTCATGACCTTAAGTCGCCAGGATGTCAAGTATTTTCCTAAAAGACCCTGATGTAATCAGAGATTGTCTGTCTTATCTGTCTGTCTTCAAAATTCATGTTAATCTGCTAGTCCAGACTACTAAATTGTGTTGAGGACAAGTACAAATCCAATGATGGCTGTCCTCGTTGACTTGTGACATTTGAGGGCAGTGATTCTAAATCAGTTCTTAATGCTTCAGTTTTGCTACAAATTGGATGTGAACAATACTGACAGAAAACGTGAACATGGTAATAGTTTGGTTTCATTCAAACAGGTTGGTTGGTTTGTCTGTTATTTAACGCCGCACTCAGCACTATTCCAGCTATATGACGGCGGTATTCAAACAGGACTAGCTACAAACAATGGGGACTAGTGAATAAGTTTTCCACTAGTCCTCTAGACTAGTCTTGAATATATTTCTAAGGCTGGATAAACATGATGAACTGAATCGAGCAAGTCCACAGACTACAGATTTATCACGCAGAAAACATGAAGGCCCCTCTGATTTTCAGCAGTCTCAGTTGTAACCTACTTGTGGTCATATCTTATCTAGTCCAGTTTCTTACTGCATCTAGCCAACCATATCTTATCTAGTCCAGTTTCTTACTGCATCTAGCCAACCATATCTTATCTAGTCCAGTTTCTTACTGCATCTAGCCAACCATATCTTATCTAGTCCAGTTTCTTACTGCATCTAGCCAACCAACAAAGAGGTTATTTTTTACTGATGCAAATTGGAAAAGCTTGTCAATAAACAAACTTCACAGAAATGTCTGCACACAATACAAAAACTCTTCAAATTAAAGGAACATTTAAATATATCCTACAAATATTCATCTTATTGAATGTTATCAAGGGAAAAACTATTCATATCACAGGCATAATTTTATCGCATGCACTGACAGACAACAACAATGAATTATTTCCTTTTTTGTGTCAATACCGTATACACACAACTACTTACAGAAGTTATACTCGTGACCCACTTTTAACCATTATTTTTGTTCCCTATATTTTATACAATTAATCGATTTATAACACATAAATATATATTAAGAAACAAAACTTGTGTCAGTACAGTTTCTGATAATGGAAAATTTGAAACAAATATGATACATGTTACTAAACCTGTTTAAAGAATGGGCTTCATCAAAATAATCCTCTTTATGAAATCTCATAAATTTTGTTTCTATAAGTCAATAATCCTCATAAAACACGAACAAACATGAATGATCTAATCTCAACAAATTTCATTGACTGCTCCCACAGTAGTTATTGTGAATAAGAAACTACCTATAAAGGAAATAGAAAATATTGTAATAAATAACAATGTCGTCAAGTGGCTTACAGTAATCCGGGTCAATAATCCCATTATCCGACCATGGACCTTGACATAAAAATCAGATTTATATTTCCCTGTGCGTGGCGATAGAAACCTGATTATCAACAAGTTAATGAAATGGGACTTACCGACATTGTCACTCTTATTTCCACTTAGTGTATGGTTTAAACATGAGCCGTTAATAGTACACAATTGTACACTGATAAGTCACTCGATCGAGGAAGTTCTGACGTAACGACAGCAGTCAGTGGGAGATGGCACTGTGCTCTGTCGACCTCAGCCTAGTCGTAGTGTCATCTTCAATGTCCTTCACGAGGAAAAGTTGACAGCAACTTCCACTGAACTATTTCCTAATCAAAGCGATTATTTGTGAGTTAAATGAAAGATGTTGAAACAAAACTCGGCTCTTCCCGGTTGTAGCCCCAGCACACCCGAACAATTTTACTTCCTTGTCTGTCACGTGACCTGTCAAATCGAGCACTTTGTATGCCCCGACACTCATCGCCCTCATGCATGGCGTTCGGGGATCGCTACCGGTAGAGACACTGTGATGATTCGTTTCATGATCCTCTGATAATATTTTTATCTAGATAATCGATTTTATACACTTCCTGGTTATATTTTGTTTATATAAGCAGGACAGTTGTCTTAATTACAGCGCTAGTTGTGGTAAATTGTTTGTAAGATCGAAGGACGATATCGGGAACCTATACTCGCATCAGTGACTTAACTGCTGTTACATATGATTACGGTTGATTGATGTTTTGGGGATGTAATTATTAAGTAGTTGTTTATTACGCACTCTCAGTGATGTTGAGTCTCATTAGTGGGGACAGGAGACGGGGGGGGGGGGGGGGGGGGGGGGGAGAGGAGTTGATGGCGGAGTGGCGTGAACGCGACAAGAACGCGCGTGGTTTCCTTTCCTTCCTCCTAAGAGGAAACGAGATGCTGTACATGCGTGGTTGTCATGGTGCGACAACACGAGCAGATTGTCTGTTTCAATTCATGTAAACACCTCACCGGAAGGATATATACATTTTGCTACAGATTTGAGGCCCAGACGCCGTTGATTTAGTTATTTATTTATTTTTTTAACGTCTATGCCGCAGAAAAAAACGAACAATGTGCACTAAGCGGCTTCACGTGTTGATTGGATTTTTAAAATTTTACCTTGAACAGTTTACCGAAGCATCGCCAAAGAACGGCTCGCTGTTATACAATAAGGAGAGGAAAGAAAATTTTAACAGACAGCTTAGTAAGCTTGCAGACACGTATGCACGATGTGAGTTTGAGGTAGATAAATATGTCGATGTAGACTTAATAAATTTATTAATGCATGAAAAGCACTGGTAGAAATAAGCAACTCAATTTGCATGTCTATTATATATTACGAAAAGGAAGCAGTGACAACCTATCAGTACCGTCACAACTAAGCAAATAGAAAATGTTCATTTAAAATCTTTACGAGCTCTAAGAAAAGTACACCAATCTACATATAGTGAGTGAGTGAGTGAGTTGGGTTTAACGCCGCTTTTAACAGTATTCCAGTTATATCACGGCGTGTCAGCTTAATGTGGGAGGAAAGCCCGAAGTGATGCATGTCTCAGACGTTTACCACTTCGGTGAAACCCACGAGCACGGGTATGTAGCTCATGGGCGGATACAGAGGAGGGGTGCGCACTCCCGCACCTTTTTATTTCGAAAAAAATCTTTATTTCTGTATAAATTACCACCAAAGACAATAAATAGATCTTTATTGAGTAACTTTTTGGGGCAAAATGATAACCGTTAAAAGTTCTAAAATATCATATCAACGTATTGTTTCATGAACATTATGAAATAAGCAAATTAATAAATGGTTAAATCTTGTCAAAAATATTCTTTCAGATTGTGGGTTAATTTACATTTGTGGCATCTATTGAATATTGTGAATATATTTTGTAAGTCATATGCCAGGTGATACGGCCTGATTGTAAATGAAGGGTCAGTTCAGTTCAGACATGGGTAGATAGCGTGCATGTCGTTTGTCGCCTATCACGTAATTTTAGATTTTGAATTTATTAAAACCTGTTTTCCGGATATATAATTTGTAATCAGAGAGTGTTAAACATTCAGTCCGCAAAAAGGAAGATCCTGTTCAGATAAAGTATGCAAAATCTGCTAGGGAAACATTTGGAATGTTAATGATGAATACCGTAAATCCTTGAATAAACGCGTGCCTTGAACCAACGCCGCATGCAACGAACCTCTGACTTATAATAAACGCCGGCAAAATATGTCAACGGGAGCTTCCGAAATAAATAAACACAGGGCGTTTATTCAAGGATTTACGGTCACTGCAATGTAAATAATTCTTCGCGATGTCCTGAGAAAGATTTTGTTTATTATACTACACTTACACTAGATACGGTACCCTGTTCGTCTGCTTCTGGATTTGTTCGACGCGTTGAAGACTTTTATAGTTTACACAGTTACGTGAAACCGAGACTGAAATCTTTACTCACACAATAGCAAACACTGACCAGCAAAAGAAACTATACTTAAAATCAACTTTATTACCATTACCGATAACGAAACGAGGGGGCACGGGTGGCTCAGTCGTCTAAGGCGCCGCGATTCGCTGTGCAGAGTTGCGTCCCTTGGGCACTCCAAAAACCTATGATTGTGGGTTCGAATCCCGGTTCGCCCCGATTATGTTTTTAGGTTTGTCAGCACCATACCCGTGCTCGTGGGTTTCACCGAAGTGGTAAACGTCTGAGACCTGCATCACTTCGGGCTTTCCTCCCACATTTAGCTGACACGCCGTGATATAACTGGAATACTGCTAAAGGCGGCGTTAAACCCAACTCACTCACTCACTAACGAAAAATGATGTTCTCAGATGTTTTAAAACCAATCGTCGCGTTCAAGAATATGGTACTTATATAAGGAGGTGTTATACATCTGTGTGTATGCGTGCGTGCGTGCGTGCGTACGTGCTTGCGCGTGGTTGTGTGGCCGCTTGAATACTAGTCTGTACTAATGCCGGTTTTATCGTGAGATACCATGCCGCAGAGAAACATGGATACCTTATTCAGACACAGTATACAGACTCCGAGCCGATCAGTCCTTGTTTGATCCTCTTAACGCCGAACGCTAGTCAGGGTAACAACAAGTAGCATCTTTTAACGTCTTTTGGCATGACGCGGCCTGGGATCGAACCACCGACCTTCCGCTCTCTAGGCAGACGCTCTATCCCCCTCACAAAACACACATGGGCATTGAATGAAAACATTTCACAATTCTTCAATGCATTAGGTGAGTGAGTGAGTTGGGCTTAACGCCGCTGTTAACAGTATTCCAGTTATATCACGGCGTGTCAGCTTAATGTGGGAGGAAAGCCCGAAGTGATGCAGGTCTCAGACGTTTACCACTTCGGTGAAACCCACGAGCACGGGTATGGTGCTGACAAACCTAGAAACATAATCGGGGCGAACCGGGATTCGAACCCACAATCATATGTTTCGGGCGTCCCCAAGGGACGCAACTCTGCACAGTGAATCGCGGCGCCTTGGACGACTGGGCCACTCGTTCCCCCAATGCATTAGGAGTCCGAAATCAATTGTAACATACGTTTATCAGTAGAACCGAGAGAAAAAGCTATTGGTATTTTGCAGGTTGGATCAAGTCCGACATGACACCATCGCTAGACACTTTGGTATCTCTCGTTCAAAATCACTAGCCAGTCGCTTCACTGTATCCAGAAGACTGCGTCACTGTTATTTGGGACTGTAGACCTTTCCCGGGGATGACGTTGACACGTCGACGTCAAAGACTTGGGTTGGCGCGCACTGTACAGTGATGCAGAGCAGATAGTGACAGAGGGTCGTGTTTTCTGATGAGACCTGGTTCAAACTTCTCAGAGCGGATGGTAAATACTTGTGTTTCATTGTCGGGAAGAACACACGGCTCCCTTTTGTGACCAGGCGATTTCACATTTGGAGGTGGCAGCGTAATGATTTGAGCTGGGATTTGTAGTCAGAAAAAGACACTAATCACACAGTAAAAACTTACATCGACGAAGTATTGCGGCCCACGGACCTTGTTCTATCTTGACAACGCAGAACCACATGTAGTCCTTCACTAAGAAGCCAATAACGTCAACGCCAATTGAACACCCCAGGAACCCTCCAGACCGTCAGATTTGAACACCCCTGGAACCCTGCAGACCGTCAGATTTAAACAAACCTGGAATCCCCGACACCGTCATTTCTGAACAGGATCTAACCCTCCTGCAAACAAAACTGACCTATCACCGGCACTTATAGAGGGGGGAATGGCGCCGAACACCGAATGACGTATTTCGACGTCTAGCGAATGCTGCGAAACGTCCTGTGAGGAATGGCGCCGAACACTTAATGACGTATTCCGACGTCTAGCGAATTCTGCGAAACGTCCTGTGCGGTGTTGGAAGCGAAAGGGAAACACGCGCGATTTAACTGTGAATCATTTGATTTGAATGTGACCATAACGCAAACTTAAATTGTAATGCAGAAATTAATTTACGTTAAAGTTAGGTGAAAATTAGACAGGTATATAGAAACGGCGTTACGTTGTTTTCGGCGGAAAAAAAGGTAATTTCAGGACGAGACAAAATAATCCTGACTTTATCAACAAGACAAGTATAAAAGACAACATCAAACAGACCACTGTATCCAACATATGACGCCGACACTGCTTGATAATGTGTTCCATTTGAAACAGAAAGGAAGCAGAGTATCATGTTGCTTCCTTGTCGGTTTGCCTCGTTTTGAGTGAGTATAGTTTTAAGCCGCTTTTAGAATTATACCAGCAATATCACGGCGGGGAACACAAGAAAGTGGTTTCACGCATTGTACCCATGCAGGGAATCGAACCCGGGTCTACCGCGTGCCGAGCGAACGCTTTTCCACTAACCCACCGCACTCTAGAATTTGAATGCATTTTTAAAAAAAGCGTTTCTTTCAAAAGAGCATAAAGAACAGTGACGTAAAACATAACATCCCCAATATAATCTTTACAGTAAAACATTTTCTCTCTATGCAATGCACATGTTAATTCGACCCGTGAAGATCCGGGGTAGAATAGGACTTCAGCAACCCATGCTTGCCTTAAAAGGCGACTATATGCTTGTCGTAAAAGGTGACAAACGGGATCGGGTGGTCAGGCTCGCTGACTTGGTTGATGCATGTCATCGATCCCAATTACGTGGACCGATGCTCATGATGTCAATCACTGGATTGTCTGGTCGAGACTCGATTATTTACAGACCACCGTCATATAGCTGGAATATTGCTGAGTGTGGCGTTAAACAGGAAACAAACAAACATGTAAATACCCACGGGCATATATTTGGTGCAAACAAACCAAGCATAATTCGGATCGACTGGGATTTGAACCCATAACAACGGATTCTTGAGCTGCGCATCGAAATGTTCTCAAATCACTGAAACAATGATGCAAAAACATACGAATAATCTAATAAGTGCTTGGTACATGGTTAAAAACACATTCTTTTTCGGCACAGTGTTATAAAACTGGTTCCTGATTTTGCTAAAATTTACTGTTTTGGTCTGCAGATCTGAGATCTCGATTTAATGTAAGATTGATCAGCCGAAAGGTAAACGGGAGGCAACTATCTGCACCCAGACAACCAAAACACCATACATTTTTCGAAGAAACAAACTTTACAAACATTGACGCAAGATCAATGGTGAGCTGATGCTTAATCCACTGCACATGGATCAGACGCTTGTATTGATCTTTCCGTGCACCTCAAGGTCGCATCGACACTTGTCTTTCAGTGGGAATACTTTCCCGCGTTAGTCAAATATTTGGTTGAATATAGAAAAACGACAACATATTTCCCCCCAGTATAAACAAGGACACAAAATACCACCGCTAAACCAACACTGCCCTCAAAGTATTTGTTACAACCGCATTCGTGCACGACACTTTGGGTCATGTCACGGCAAGTGCATGACATTGCAATCGGATCTTGTGCTGGCAAACCTGTTCAATCGACGTCTTTTATGTCCCAAGACAAACACAACCAGGGCCTCGCTGCACTAAGCTAACTTAGCTCTAAGGTGATCGTAACTCCCATAGTTTAACATAGGCTAACGACAGTCGTAGCGCTAAAATCGTTTTGTGCAACGGGGCCCAGGGCCTCGTTGCACTAATCCATAATGAGAGAGCAACAATTGTCTTAAGTCGGCGGTAATGAGTGAGTGAGTGAGTGAGTGACAGAGTGAGTGAGTATGGTTTTACGCCGTTTTTAGCAATATTCAAGCAATATCACGGCGGGGGACACCAGAAATGGGATTCACACATTGTACCCATGCGGGGAATCGAACCCGGGTCTTCGGCGTGACGAGCGAACGCTTTAACCACTAGGCTACCCCGCCGCCCTTTACGCCGTAGAACTAGATATAGTCCTACGGGTCCCGTTCACGAAGCGATCCTACCTCAATGACAATATCGTAATTCCTTTAGTATAACATGTAGTAGCGAGCGAGTTGGGTATATGCGCTGAATTAGCATACTAACTAAATTCATGTTGACGAATATAAAATCATATATCTAACTCACCACAAAACGCAAATTGTTTTCGGAATTATGTGTCAGAATTTTCATACAGTAAGTTAAAAAAATCTGTTATCTGTAAAGGCATCAGCGCTACCGACGAATTGAAATACGCAGTTATGTCAACTGACACAATCTGGCTACACCTAACTCGTCACGGAAGATCAGTTTCATGTCGGCTAGCATTGATATCTCTAGGTGGTTATAGCGTCAACCGAATTCATCGCTATATTTGTTTTGTATGATAATTGACATACACGTTCCCACACTTTCGCCATACCAGCCTATACACTGAGGAGAGAGGAGGAGGTTTTGTACATTGATTAAACATCCTTGTACGCGTCTCACTGGGAATACTCACGCATGGCTGCTCTCGCCTGATATATATCAGATGGTACACCGTGTGCATGGCGTTCTATGTTCAAGTAAGAATTGGCCTCAACAACAAAAAATTGCGTTTATGAAGTTTTAAGCCTAAAACCGGTCTCGATTACAGACCGCCGTCATATAGCTGGCATATTGCTAAGTGCGGCGCAAAACAACAATCAATCAACAATCAATCCATTATATGCTGCCCACCCCCGCAAACAACAAGCAAGCGATCAACAATCAATCCATTATATGCTGCCCCCACCCCCCACCCCCACCCAGTCTCTCACTTTGCTGTTGGCCTCTCACGGGTACAATGGGTGAACCTGGCGGAATATCAACACGCATGGACACCCTTCAACATCTGCCCGGAATCTCCACGATCAATTAGATGCAGATAGCGAAAACTGCAGCTCACACGACCAGGCTGAGAACAATGTCACATGTTTCTTGTTTTTGCATTGCAAAACATATCAAAATACATAACGTCTTGCATGAATACCTTTCTAGAGAGCAGGGTACAAAACAAACCTTAGCGCTACGACTGTCGTAAGTCTATGTTAAGGTATGGGAGTTATGATCACCTTAGCATTAAGATCAGTTTGTACCACAGCACCCTTGTGTGCTGAGTAATCTCATTAAAATCAGATCTTAGTTCTCGCTACCGCTAACCAAAGATCTGAGGACACCCCATTGCGAGTCACGTCAGACCGACTTTGCGCGAACTTTGACCGACCAATGAAATGACCAATCAGAAGGCAACTTTCTCGTGCTTTACGGCACAAATTTCAAATTGGCTACTACGCTTTGAAATATATTTTGAGTGAGTGAGTGAGTGAGTTTGGTTTAACGCAGCTTTTAACAGTATTCCAGTTATATTGCGGCGTGTCAGCTTAATGTGGGAGGAAACCCACGAGCACGGGTATGGTGCTGACAAACGTAGAACCATAATCGGGGCGAACCGGGATTCGAACCCACAATCATAATATTATGTTTCTGGCGTGCCCAAGGGACGAAACTCTGCACAGCGAATCGCGGCGCTTTAGACGACTGGGCCAGCCGTGCCTCCTGTTGACGAGTAACCACACAGTGACTATTGTCTTTACTTGGTCGGATTCCACACTCGAAGACAAATCAGAAGGTGCCTTAACTACCACTTTAGTCGATAGACTTACCCGATCCCGTGCTGTTTATCCGTCAACATAAATGGGTGTAGATGTATGGCTCCCGACTTGACGTATAAGCGGATACACAGTGGTTGGCTGTGTGAGTATACAGGGCTCAAAACGAGGCGGTACTTCCGGGATAGAACAGTATAATAAACCTTTCAGATAAGGGGGTATTCAGCGGGTTTGTAAGCATTGCTCAATTGTGACGAAAGGCTAGTCAATATATACTCTGTTGTCAATGTTGGTGCATCGGGTGCAGATTTAACTGGCTGCATTCAGTTAATTCATGGCCGAGTTCCACAAAGCAATCGTAACTCCCTTACCGCTCAGATCGCTTTCTGGAAAGCTAACCAGGGCCCACTTGCACAAAGCGATCTTAGCGCTAAGACGATCGTAACTCCCATACTTTAGCATAGGCTTACAATAGTCTCAGGGCTCAGATCGCTTTCTGGAACGCGAACCAGGGCCCACTTGCACAAATCGATATTAGCGCTAAGATGATCGTAACTCCCATACTTTAGCATAGGCTTACAATAGTCTTAGCGCTAAGATCGCTTACTGGAACGTGAACCAGCTGGGCCCACTTGCACAAAGCGATCTTAGCGCTAAGATGATCGTAACTCACATACTTTAGCATAGGCTTACACTAGTCTCACCGCTAAGATCGCTTTCTGGAACGCGAACCAGGGCCCACTTGCACAAAGCGATATTAGCGCTAAGACGATCGTAACTCCCATACTTTAGCATACTAGCTTACAATAGTCATACCGCTAAGATCGCTTTCTGGAGCGAACCAGGTGGGCGGTTGTTTTAGCTTCTGCAACTTTCTTTGCCGCATAGACACGCTGGGGGTTAGGGTTCGAATACTAGATACGACTTGATTATTAACTTTCAGCGTTCAACATTCTACCTGTGGTCGTGGCTTCTTTAATGGAGTGAACTTCGAGAAAGTGTTCATAGGGATGTCAGAGAAAGTGTTCATAGGGATGTCAGAGAAAGTGTTCATAGGGATGTCAGAGAAACTTTCATAGATACGTCAGAGAACGTGTTCATAGGAATTTCAGAGAAAGTGTTCATTGGTACGCCAGAGAAAGTGTTCATAGGAATGTCAGAGTAAGTGTTTATAGGTACGTCAGAGTAAGTGTTCATAGGGATGTCAGGTACGTCAGAGAAGGTGATTATAGGCGTGTCAGAGAAAGTGTTCCTAGGTACGTCAGAGAAAGTGTTCATAGGAATGTCAGAGAAAGTGTTCATAGGAATGTCAGAGAAAGTGTTCATAGTGATGTCAGAGAAGGTAAATTATCAAGTCTGGGCTACACAATCCTGTGATTGATATTGTGAACAACAATCTACACCGTCGCGTCACGATGACAAGCAATCAACCAACTCATTCAGCCTGGCCACCCGATCAACCAAGTCATTCAGCCTGACCACCCGATCAACCAAGTCATTCAGCCTGGCCACCCGATCAACCAAGTCATTCAGCCTGGCCACCCGATCAACCAAGTCATTCAGCCTGGCCACCCGATCAACCAAGTCATTCAGCCTGGCCACCCGATCAACCAAGTCATTCAGTCTGACCACCCGATCAACCAAGTCATTCAGCCTGGCCACCCGATCAACCAAGTTATTCAGCCTGACCACCCGATCAACCAAGTCATTCAGCCTGACCACCCGATCAACCAAGTCATTCAGCCTGGCCACCCGATCAACCAAGTCATTCAGCCTGACCACCCGATCAACCAAGTCATTCAGCCTGGCCACCCGATCAACCAAGTCATTCAGCCTGGCCACCCGATCAACCAAGTCATTCAGCCTGGCCACCCGATCAACCAAGTCATTCAGCCTGACCACCCGATCAACCAAGTCATTCAGCCTGACCACCCGATCAACCAAGTCATTCAGCCTGGCCACCCGATCAACCAAGTCATTCAGCCTGGCCACCCGATCAACCAAGTCATTCAGCCTGGCCACCCGATCAACCAAGTCATTCAGCCTGACCACCCGATCAACCAAGTCATTCAGCCTGGCCACCCGATCAACCAAGTCATTCAGCCTGGCCACCCGATCAACCAAGTCATTCAGCCTGGCCACCCGATCAACCAAGTCATTCAGCCTGACCACCTGATCAACCAAGTCATTCAGCCTGACCACCCGATCAACCAAGTCATTCAGCCTGGCCACCCGATCAACCAAGTCATTCAGCCTGACCACCTGATCAACCAAGTCATTCAGCCGGCATCTCGGTTGATTGTGGTTTGTTTGTTGTTTAACGCCGCACACAGCAATATTCCAGCTATATGACTGCGGTCTGTAAATAATCGAGTCGGGAACAGACAATCCAGTGATTGACATCATGAGCATCAATCCACGCAGTTGGTAATCGATGACATGCATCAACCAAGTCAGCGAGCCTGACCACCCGATCCCGTTTGCCACCTTTTACGACAAGCACAGGCGCCTTTACGGCTTGGTTTGTTTGCACCAAATATATGCCCGTGGGTATTTACATGTTTGTTTGTTTGTTGTTTAACGCCACACTCAGCAATATTCCAGCTACATGACGGTGGTCTGTAAATAATCGAGTCTTGACCAGACAATCCAGTGATTGACATCATGAGCATCGGTCCCCGTAATTGGGATCGATGACATACATCAACCAAGTCAGCGAGCCTGACCACCCGATCCCGTTTGCCACCTTTTACGACAAGCACAGGCGCCTTTACGGCAAGCATGGGTTGCTGAAGACCTATTCTACCCCGGATCTTCCAGGATGTCTCATTTATTACATTTACATAAATGGCATTAAATATCAGCGATAGCCATACATGTACGCGTCATTTTACGAAACGTAAAACTAAGTAATTATTCGCACTTTAATCAGTGGCATTAACGTGCATCCATTGAGAACACAGACTTAATATATACAGTAGCATGATACGCAAAACGGATCTAACATAATTACATTAAAGTACCCTAATTAGCACGATGGACCAAAACAATTTCATTAAAGTACCCTAATTAATAATAAGGAGCTAATGCAGTTACATCAGCATGCTCCTATTACCATCACCGATTTAAGACAGCGAGTTGAAGAGAACACATCAGAAAAACGGGTTTAACACTGGCATTATTTAAAAGTGCCCTCATCAGCAACCAACACCATGAGAAAACCAGCTGTGATGGTTGGTTGTACATACATACTCCCCAGAACTGTTTTCACAAGAAAAACTAAAAAGTAATATGGTAGTTCCATTGCCGTCAGTCGCATTTTATGGTTATCGGTCCGACGAGCTGATACCTGTGAGGGTGTTCGTGAAGAAACGTGATCATAGAGAATTGGTGTATCTGTTTGCAAGCAGCTGGTGCCGTGCCATAGTGTCAGGCCTGGTGGCTGTATGTGTTCAAATCCCACGTGTACAGGCCGACTATCATCAGATGGATGCGTTTACTTTTGAAGGGTGAGTGAGTGTGAGTGAGTTGGGTATAACGCCGCTTTTAACAGTATTACAGTTATATCACGGCGTGTCAGCTTAATGTGGGAGGAAAGCCCGAAGTGATGCAGGTCTCAGACGTTTACCACTTCGGTGAAACCCACGAGCACGGGTATGGTGCTGACAAACCTAGAAACATAATCGGCGCGAACCGGGATTCGAACCCACAATCATAGGTTTCTGGCGTGCCCAAGGGACGCAACTCTGCACAGCGAATCGCGGCGCCTTAGACGACTGGGCAACCCGAGCCCCCCTTTTGAAGGGCCTATAGACTGTTATCGAGAGTGCCTATGTTTTCTGTCCAGGCGCTGAGTCTAGCGTTTTAACTACAAAGTACAACTAATTCTACCACCACCACGACTACTACTTCTACCACCACTGCTACTACTGCTACTATCACTGTTACTATTGCCAATGACAGCCTCCGTGGTCTAGTGGGTAGAGCGGGGTGCCCGGAGAGCGGAAGGTCCGGGGTTCGATGCCCTGGCCTCGTCATGCAAAAGGCGCTAAAAGATGGTACTTGTTGTTACCCTGCCTTGCGCTCGGTATTAGGGGACTAAAACAAGGACTGTCGGTTGGGAGTCCGAATACTGTGTACGAGTGGGGTAATCGTGTTAAACTGAGGTATGGTATTACAGTGGGCTAGCGCGAGCAAACCAGAATTAGTCCGGACTAGTACAAGCAGCTCAACACACTCAACACCCGCCCCCCTACTACTACTACTGGCCTACTGCTATCTTCTGTGTCTTAAAAAATGCCGGACAAAACAAACTATACACCCCTGTTCGATGGTCGCTAAAAATAAAAAATGAAGCAATAAGAAATGTTTTTTTGGTGATGTATTTGGTAGTTGTGTTTTGGACCTTATCTTTTCTGTGTTTCGGCGACTGTTTTCATCCTTGTAACGTTTGGTGAAGTTTGTAATTGTATGATCGAATCCAATTTACACGTGTACACTTTCTTTTGCCCGACAGTTTACTATTTACAGTCTGAATGGTCCTTCCTGACCTTATTCACATCATTGATAGTGTAAGGTGGACTTAAGATACTAAAAACCTACGGACGATTCTTTCCGAATTATTCATGACGCGAATGTAAGTGTTGCCAACATGACGTGACTGCACTGTTACGTCAGCCGCCTTGACATACCTCTACGTCTCCTAGACCGATCTATTAGTGTTATCAGGCCACAAATACTAGTATAGCTTACCTAGTCAGAACCTCGCACGAGTAACATATGCAAATGTGATTTTAAGCCGCTAGCAATATTTCAGTAATATCACAACGGGAGAGGAGCGGTCGGATAGCCAAGTGGTTAAAGCGTTCGCACGTCACGCCGAAGACACGGGTTCGATTCCCGACAGGGGTACAATGTGTGAAGCCCATTTCTGGTGTCCCCCGCCGTGATATTTCTGGAATATTGCTAAAAGCGGCGTAAAACCATACTCACTCACTCACTCACGACGGGAGACTCAAGAAATGCGCTTCAAAGATAGGACCAAAGTGGCGAATCGAACCCGGGCGAACGCGATTAACAAAAGGCTAACGATAATTAATTATATGCCGAACATGTAGTGTGTGTGCGTGCGTGCGTGCGTGCTTGCGTGTGTGCTTGCGTGTGTTTCTTTTACTGACACCAAAGAAAGTTGCTTGATCGGCATAGGCATTCTTAAGCATCCTGTGCATCTCCTCTTTTATAATAAATTCCATGGACCTATTCGCTGCAATAGCATCGTTCAGGAAGTGACGTCACCTGCATCTCTCTCACTGGCAATTCCCCACAGGATTCCTCACGCCAATACGTATACTTGCCTGGACGGCAATGTTTAGTAGTATTTCGAAACATATTCAAAACTAAATTAAGACTGCAAATTGGTTCAGGCATAACATAATGTGGAGACAAGACACTGTGTAATCGGGAATAAGATTACAGTCTGCTAAACTAATTTTCTCGGTGGTTGCTAAAGGGGATAGTTCATAGGCTCAGTGGTTGTTAAGGGAGTGGTTCATTGGCTCAGAGGTAGCTAAGAGAGTGGTTCATAGGCTCAGTGGTTGTCAAGGTGATGGTTCATAGGCTCAGTGGTTGTTAAGGGAGTGGTTCATAGGCTCAGTTGTTGTTAATGGGATGGTTCACAGGTTCAGTGGTTGTCAAGGTGATGGTTCATAGGCTCAGTGGTTGTTAAGGGAGTGGTTCATAGGCTCAGTGGTTGTTAATGGGATGGTTCATAGGCTCAGTGGTTGTCAAGGTGATGGTTCATAGGCTCAGTGGTTGTTAATGGGATGGTTCACAGGTTCAGTGGTTGTCAAGGTGATGGTCTATAGGCTCAGTGGTTGTCAAGGTGATGGTTCATAGGCTCAGTGGTTATTAATGGGATGGTTCACAGGTTCATTGGTTTTCAAGGTGATGGTTAATAGGCTCAGTGGTTGTCAAGGTGATGGTTAATAGGCTCAGTGGTTGTCAAGGGGATGGTTCACAGATTCAGTGGTTGTCAGGGTGATGGTTCACAGGCTCAGTGGTTGTCAAGGTGATTTTACGGATGGACAACCCCAAAAGAGGTCATATGGCCTTCCCCAGTTGAGCTAAATAGACGAGTGAACATTTAACGCGGCACACAAATCACAACGTCACACACACGCCCACAGTCAACTTAAAAACGTGATAAAGTGCTGTTTTGTGTAAAACAGAAAGAGTGAAACATTGGTTCGGACGGTACCTCAACCAGTGGATTCCTCCTGACTAACACATATCTTGGGTACGGAATTCTATTCTTTTGGGTATAAATGAGCGTCCCCAACAACACCGTCCGGAAATCGGAGTTTCCGGACTAGCGAGGTTTCCAGAATAGCGGGGTTTCTGTAATAACGAGGTTTCGGGAATAATGGACTTTCCGGAATAATTAGGTTTCTGGACTAATGGGGTTTCTGGAATAACGAGGTTTCTGGAATAATGGAGTTTCCAGATTAATGAGGTTTCTGGAATAATGGAGTTTCCGGAATAATGAGGTTTCTGGAAAAACGAAGTGTCCCGACTAACGTAGTTTCCGGTCAAACGAGGTTTTCGGACTAACGGGGTTTTACTGGGCAATGAGTTTTACATGCGTATAATACAACATGACATATCCCTGCTTTCGTTGAAAAAAAGTTTCATTTGAGACAGCATCCTGGTTTGAAGTTATTTTGGTATAAATTTGATTATCCTGGTGATAAGCTGTGACACACAGTTAAAGTTTGGAACAGCTCTACAATGATATCGTTATCATTTCATGAAATAATATTGACATAAAGGAAACTACAACGTATATGGCTTTGTATATAAATATTTCAGTTTGAAAAAAAATAATACGGACTCATATATACCTTCAACCAATATTTGTGACTTTGAACCAGGATATAAATTAAGGTATGTGATAAAAGTGAAAGTTGCGAAGTTTTTAGATAGTTTTATCAAATAGCCATGCTTTATACACATCAACTGTGAAACAGCCTTTTCGCTCTCGGGTCCCTATAGTAAGTTTAATGGTATCAAGTACCTTTTTGAAGCTGTATTAGGTGTGTATGTTGTTTAACGCCGCACTCAGCAATATTCAAGCTATATGATAGCGGTCTGTAAATAATCGTGTCTGGACAGACAATCCAGTGATTGACATCATGAACATCGATCCACGCAATTAGGATAAGATGACATGCATCAACCAAGTCAGCGAGCCTGACCACCCGATCTCGTTAGTCGCCTCTTACGACAAGCATAGTCGCCTTTTACGACAAGCAGGGGTTGCTGAAGACCTATTCGAACCAGGAATCTTCACGGGATAGCTGTATTAAGTATAATAAATATGATAACTAGTGTGTATAGTTATGATAGGCCGTAACTAACCTGAATGAATAGAATAAGAGTCCCGCGTTTACTCCAGACTGTCTCTCGGCTCTTCTCGAACGCGGTACATCGCCATCGGGGTGTTAAACCAAGAAGTGCATAAGAAACACTTCCTACCTCCTGGTCTACTATGACGCAGATCACCAGGAGACACAGACAGATGCTCTTTATGTCATCTATTCTCTTCCCTGTATCCAATTAAACATTCACTGTTATATAGCCAGGTTTATGTAAAAGTGTCCCGACATCTGGCCCTGATACTGTATACCTCACAGCAACGTGTTACACCAGCAACAGTATCCTTTTGCAAGTTTGCACGCATCACACATGATATTACAATGCGTAGATATGTAATGACTATACCAAATTTTGCTTCTCGTTTCAGTCACTATCCTCCCCTTTCAGCAATACAACCTTCTATTTATGAAACCAAAAATAATGTTTATTTGTTCGGAATGTCAATACAGTTTATTCCAAGGCTAACATGTACGGGAGCCCTTGTTAAATAGGCTCCAAAATAACCTATGCTGAATTTTCGGAGAGTTTCACCAGCCGAGGCATGCGTTTGGAGGAGGTAAATATTGAGATAACGGCGAAAAGTATGGCTGCTTCCTTGTTTGTCGTGTTTGTTGTCAGAGAGGAAGGTTTTTCAGTTACAACAAAACAAACAAGCGTCACGCATTTTATAGTTTGCCAGGCGCTCGGGGCCAAATGTACACTCCGTCATTGTAAACGTCATATATACACCTGTACATGTATATATGTGATTTGGATTAAACACGTTATTTTTAATATTGGTACAGTTCAGGTTATTACAACGTTTCTGAAAATATTTTTTTTAAATATACATATTACACTCGAAAGGTAAGGAAAGAGCAGAACGGAAATCTGGCAAAATAGTTGTTTGTTTAATTGTTTGTATGTTCTTTAACGCCGCACTCACCAATATTCAAGCTATACGACGTCGGTCTGTAAATAATCGAATCTGAACCAGACAATTCAGTGATTGACATTATTAGCATCGATCCACACAATTGGGATACGATGACATGCATCAACCAAGTCAGCGAGCCTGACCATCCGATCCCGTTGGTCGCCTCTTACGACAAGAATGGTCGCCTTTTACGACAGGCATGGGTTGCTGAATGCCAATTCGACCCCGGATCCTCACGGGTCCTGGCGAAAGGTAAAATCGTTTCTTGTATTGCGATGGATACCACAGTATTTGTTTGTTTGTTGTTTAATTCCGCACCCAGCAATATTCTAGCTTTAATTGAGTCTGGGTTAGACAATCCAGTGATTAACATCATGAGCATCGTAGTTGGACAGCGTAGTTAGGATGCGATGACATGCATCAACCAAGTCAACCTAACCACTGGTGAGTGATGCTTGATTGCTTGAGTTGATCCTGCGTCTTTTCACGTTAACTGCTTCTATTGGGGAGGAACTCCACTCTCTATTCAAATTTTACGCCCTTGTAAATTCTAGATTTAAATATATCCAATTAATCTAATCATATAAATGGCCTAACGGGTCTAAATACAAGGACCTCTTGTGTGTTTGAAATGATTCTATGTTTGTGCAATATATTGTATGTCGTACTATTAGAGTGAGTGAGTGAGTGTGGTTTTACGTCGCTTTGAGCAATATTCCAGCAATATCACGGCGGGGGACACCAGAAATGGGCTTCACACATATTGTACCCATGTCGGGAATCGAACCCGAATCTTCGGTGTGACGAGCGAACGCTTTAACCACTTGGCTACCCGACCGACCCCTCACTATTATAACTAAACGTAAAACGTACCGCCACTGCGATCATGTTATTTATCGTTTTGTAATTGTCATAAAGATATACTCTTGTACCACTGTCGGTGGTGATTTGAGATTTAAAAAATGAATTCATTTGTTAACTTTGACAAGTCAGTGACAAAGTGAGAACGCCGCTGTAACGAAACACCAGGATTATCACTGCAGGAAACACAAAGCGAGGGATTTACTCATTGTACCCATGGTGAGAATCAAACCTGGGTCTTTAGCGTGACGCGACCCGCTGGCCCATGCTGTGTTTATTTCGAATTAAGTCAGCACCCACATGCCACAAGCACTTGTCTTGATATTCTCGCATGGCGATCGATGTGGTGCAGTGGCCTCGCGGTTAAGCGTTTGCTCGCTATGCCGAAGGTCAACACTCGAGCCACCTAATAGCTGAAATGTGTGAATCTAGTTTTTCTTGGTGCCACCAGCTCCAAACACCGCCTCTATTACTCGTCTTCCCGACACCGCCTCCGTGGTCTAGTGGTAGAGCAACCGCCCGGAGAGCGGAAGATCCGGGGTTCGATCCCCGGCCGCGTCATACCAAAAGACGTTATAAGATGGTACTTGTTGTTACCCTGTCTGGCGCTCGGCATTAAGGGGCTAAAACAAGGACTGGTCGGCTCTGAGTCAGTATACTATGTCTGAGTTGGGTATTCATGTTAAACTGCGGCATGGTATCTCAGTGAGCTAGCACTATAAATCAGCATCAGTCCGGACTAGTACAAGCAGCAACACAAACACACACACGTACATGCAGTCGCTATATAAGTGAAATAATCTTGGGCGCGACGTTAAACACCATTTCACCTCACCTCATCTTCCCGAAGCAAGGGAGTTAACTGCCTCTTAAAGTGCAGTTACCGCGTCGAAACTGACATATGCATAGTCAGTTAACTCCCTTGCTCCCTTGAACTCGCCATACTTCGTTTATCAGTGGAACTGTCATACGTTATCGCTCGTTAGAGCAGCTGCTTCATACCCGCGTGAACTCGATCTTGGAGGTGTAGATAATGTTCCGATATGAAATGGTGCAAATACCATCCCTCACATGAGGTGCGAGTAACGTATCTTCAAAATCAAGCACTTAATCGCCAACAAGGAACACAAATCCGAGTGCACGCCACATTTGCTTAAAATAGTGAGTATGGTTTTACGCCGCTTTTAGCAATATTTCAGCAATATCACGGCGGAGGACACCAGAAATTGGCGTCACACATTGTACTCATGTCGGGAAGCGAACCCGGGTCTTCGGCGTGACGAGCGAACGCTTAAACCACTGGGCTACCCGACCGCCCGTTTGCTTAGAATAAGCTGGCAATAAGTCTCAATACTAGGGCTGGGACGGGTAACTCGGGTACTCGGGTCAGGTGGGTCCTGAGTAGAACCTGGGTACCAACAGGACGACCCGGACCCGTGGTTAGTCACATGATATATTGTTTAATGACAAAAACTCACTATGGCTCAGCGGTTACACTACAAGTCGCTAATGTTCGCATTTCTTTCTGACGATGCACACATTCCTTTTGACTTGAATATGTTTGAGTAAAGATAAAGCTTCAGTCAACTTCAGTGTACCCTTGATCTGATTTTTTGATACATGTATCTAAATAGTTTTGGCCAGGGCTCCGGTAAAACAATTCCCAATCAGACATTTTGTTCCCAAATCTTGGGACCTGCACTGGGTACCCGGGTAGGGACGGGTAATAGGGGGACGGGTAATAGTAAATATGGACTCGTCCCATCACTAGGACCAGCATAGTATTACCATATATATTCAATGATAGTCCATCAGTTGGTGATATTAGCATCTGTCAACGAACTACTCACGAAATAATTGTGTTACCGTATTCAATGTAATAAGCGTCCCGCTCTAATAAGCGCCCACGGCGATAATTGCTCATATATTGGCTAGTGAACAATCCCAATAAGCGCCCTTCAGACTGGTCAATGTACGACTTATTTATTCGTGTATAATACGCAATCGTGTGTTATATGCACCCTCAATTACGGCCAATTAAATTCTGGAAAAATATATCTGTCGTGTATAATACGCACAGACTTTTCTTATGTATCATGTCAGGCTGTCGGCATTAACCACGAAATTTACGATCTTTCAACTCTTTCACCAAAATAATATTCTGATAAGAGCCCCCTATTTCTAATATTGAGAGCGCCCTGAGCGCTTATTACGTCGAATACGGTATTCATAGAAATGAATAAGAAATCTCCATATCCTTCCATTTGTTTATATATATTTTTTTTAATTGGGTTGATCACGGAAATCATCTTCTCTATCATCACATTTGAAATTAAAAGGTCACACAAAAAAAAGAAAAAAAAGCTCAAGGTCACGCCGTGTAACGTATTTCAGTTTAACGCAGCATAACGCACAGAATGCGAACAGGATACACTGCTACAGAATATGCAGCTAGAAATGTGCAGAGTGTCCCGTGAACACAAACAGAGCCAACCCACAAAGCGGCCAGTGTGAAATAGCCGCGATATGCTGCAATCTGGCACAGACTGGGTGCAGTTCACAACTCCTTATTTACAGATCAGTAAAATAGTTAGCGCACCTGCAAATATGAAGTCTGTCTTTGTCCGTGAGAAACATCTAATACAGGAATTCGGTGTTTACATGACATTCGCTAGAGCCATGTAATCGTATTTTAAAAATGACAGGTTTAAATGTGAGTCCACTGTAAACAGTGCCCGTGGACCCGCCCTTATCTTCATGTCATGCTGTCTTAGACTCACTCCCACACACACCAGCTAGGGGGAGGGATAGCTTGGAGTCCAAATGTTAACAATCTTCAGACGAATAAGTTGTTGGTTGGTTTGTTGTTTAACGCCGCACTCAGCAATATTCCAGCTATATGACGGCGGTCTGTAAATAATCGAGTCTGGACCAGACAATCCAGTGATTAATATCATGAGCATCGATCCACGCAATTGGGATCGATGACATGCATCAACCAAGTCAGCGAGCTTGACCACCCGATCCCGTTAGTTGCCTTTTACGACAAGCATAGTCGCCTTCTACAGCAAGCATGGGTTGTTGAAGACCTATTCTACCCCGGATCTTCACGGGTCTCAGACTAATAAGGGCCATGGGGTAGCCGAGTGGTTAAAGCGTTCGCTCGTCGCGCCAAGGGCCGGGTTCGACTACCCACATGGGTACAATGTGTGAATCCCATTTCTGGTGTTCCCCACCGTGATATTGCTGGAATATTGCTAAATGTGGCGTAAAACCATACTCACATAAAGCGTCCGCTCGTCACGCCGAAGGCCCGGGATCGACTCTCCACATGGTTACAATGTGTGAAGCCCATTTCTGGTGTCCCCTGCCATGATATTGCTGGAACATTGCTAAAACGGCGTAAAATCATACTCACTCGCTCACTTTGACGAATAAGGAAGAGGGACTCGATAGTGAACATTCAGATGCTGATGGTGGAACTGCATGTACTGCATCTTGGTGTCGTGTTGTGTACTGGTTATGTCCGTACAGTCTACACCAGTTGAGTACAATGCATTCATTGTGTTGGAAGTGTACACTAATTGTCCGTAAATAATACATAGTAATAATTATTGGGGTGAAAACAACATGCTATGGTAGCTCGCATGTTTTGTGTCTTGTTTACCGCCGTAGTCAGCAATTTTCTATTTTAATATAATCGATTTAAGTAATCGACTCTGAGTCAGACAAAGATTGATCAATATATACATCTGCTGTTATAATAGCAGACACTACTAGAGTAATAATACTGTATAATATTAAGCACTAATAGTCATACAATAATACATGCTTGGCCCGTCATAACAGAAAGCAATACTGGAGTTACAGAAACAAACACTTTGTGAGTGTTATCACACAATATTTAAAAAAAATAGTTTTGTGTTTTTTAAACTACAGTAAACTACAGTTATAACGAACTCAAAGGGACTACTAATGTTAGTTCGTTATAACCGTGGTTCGTTATAAGCATTAAAACAGCATAACCACAGCAAATAGTCGGGACCCAAAAAGTAAGTTCGTTATATCCGTCAGTTCGTTATAAGCGTGTTCGTTATAACCGTAGTTTACTGTAGAGTGGATTTAAACTATGGTAAAGTTATTTTGGTGGTCAGTTTACATTATTTTGATATGTTTACATCGTTTTATCTCTCTTTACAGAAAACACTTGAACAGTTTTACATTTCAATTGTATATAAATAATGTTTTTTTAAATAAAATGCTTCATTGCCCAAAATGCATTGTGTTAAGAGTAGGACAATATCCCATGTTTTATTTTCATCACTCCATCCGGAAGAACGCTCATTGGATTGGCTGACGGGAAATGCCATCAATTCACTCATATCTACGGACCTGATGAGTGAAATCATGCAGTCAGTGGGTACATGTAGCTGTTGAAATGTCAGGAATAATCCACCATGCTAAATACATGTAAATAACGTCGATGTATAAATGTTGTACCCCATTCCAGTATGATACAACACACGCACACACAGGCTCACATATACAATCGCACGCGCACACAGCCGCACATATACACACGCCCGCACATACAGTCGCACATATATACACGCCCGCACACTCAGTCGCACATATACACACGGATGAACACACAGGCGTACATATCCACACGCACGCGCACACAGCCGCAGATTTACACACGACCGCGTACACAGTCGATAAATATACACACGCACGCGTGCCCAGCCGCACATACACACACGCACGCGCACACCGCGCACATATACACACAGCCGCACATATACACACGCACACAGCCGCACATAAACACACGCACGCGTACACAGCCGCACATATACGCACGCACGCACGCATATATACACACGCACCAACACACAGCCGCACATTTACACATGATCGCGTACACAACCGAAGAATATACACACGTACGCATGCATAGCCGCACATATACACACGCACGTATACTCAGCCGCACATTTACACACGCATACACTCCTCATCCAAGAACTCTATGATCATGAGATCCGGATATTTAAATGTAGTCTATTAAATATTGGAGGCCCTCAAGGCTCCGCCATGCGTCCAGTCCTTTCTACGTATCGCGCATCGCCTGACAATAGGTTACATGCAAAATACCAGTGCCTAATATGTCAGAAAGTTGCAAAAACGACACTATATCCATAATCACGAGCCTGCTAATCAGGTGAGATGAGGTGAAACTGGATTTAACGTTGCGTCCAAGATTATTGCACTTATATCGCGAAGTGCATGCTCGTGTGTGTGTGTGTGTGTGTGTGTGTGTGTGTGTGTCTGGCTGCTTGTACTATTCTGGACTGATGCCGATTTATAGTGCTAGGTCACTGAGATACCATGCCGCTGTTTAACATGCATACCCAACTCAAACATAGTTTACTGACTCAGAGCCTTGTTTTAGCCCCTATATGCCGAACACCAGGCAGGGTAACAACAAGTACCATCTTTTAACGTTTTTTGGTATGACGCGGCCGGGGATCGAACCCCGGACCTTCCGTTCTCCGGGCGGACGCTCTACCACTAGACCACGAAGGCGGTGTATGAGAGCAGATCCTACGGTTGCAGACAACACCGAGCCAAACATCTCCCTCATGGGGGACTTTTTCTGGAGCAACGTTTCATCTAATACGACACCGTAGACATGTTGGCACTGTTTCAACAAAATATTATCATAAGTTCAGCAATGTACTAAGCATCCCGCCGTGGCATTAACACATGTGTTTATGACTTCTACAGAAGTATTCACATGCAGCCATTAGGTAGTTATCATTAATAGTTGCACTACAGAAAATTAAACACGTAAGATATTACGTTAATGTGAAATGAATTTAAAATGGCCGTCTGACGGACTCATCACTGACTCCATTTCTTGTTAGTGTGTGTGTGCGTGCCTGCGTGCGTGCGCGCGTGCGCGCGCATGTGTGTATGTGTGAGTGAGTGAGGGAGAGAGGGAGATATATAGAGAGGGGGGGGGGGAGTGAGAGTTTGTGTGTACATGCGTGTTTGTTTCTGTGTGTCTGTATGTGTATGCGTTTGTGCTTGCGCGTGTGTCTGTGTGTGCGCGTGTAAACGTGTACCTGTGCGCGATCATTTTCATGAATAGGTAATAACATCCCTAGTTTTTTTCAAAGATAATTTATTTGTTAGTCTGTTGTCTATTTGTTTGGCTGTGCAACGCTGCACTAGGCAATAGTACAAAACTCGCATGGCGACGGCCTGTAGTATATCGAATCTGGACCAGACAACGCAGTGATTGGCGTTATAAGCAACGATTCACGATCCGTTGAACACGCCATCAAGCATGTCACCGACTCAGACCATCCATTATAAGTCGCCTCTTCAGACACGCTGAACGAACGACCTGAATATTGGGTTCAGTGCCACAATGTTTATTTATTTATTTGTTTGTTTGTTTATTGTTTAACGCCGGACACAGCAACATTCCAGATGCATGTCGACGGTCTGTAAATAATAGTCAGGATCAGACAATCCAGTGATTGACATCATGAGCATTGATCAACACAATTTCGATAGGATGACATGCATCAACCAAGTCAGCGAGCCTGACAACCCAATCCCGTTAGTCGCCTCTACAAGCATAATCGCCTTTTATGGCAAGCATGGGTTGCTGAAGACCTATTCTACCCCGGATCTTCACGTGTTCTGTGACAACTTGGCACGGACTGTGACATGTTAAGGAAAATGTCAGATTACCCTCCTCAGGCGGTTGTTTACAAGTAAAGTTGTGTACAAGCTGCCCTGCTCACTGACTGTTGAGCGATCCAGACACAATCAACACATCCGGTGTTGGCTTCACCGAGAAGGAAGAAGATGAGTGCATCCTGTTAAGGCATGCACGACTGTATTAAAATATTTCCGCAGGAATTATTTCTTCATTAATATTTCGCCAATTAGGGGCTGATACCTGGACATCCTGACTGCCTCTTTAATGATGCATTGAATTACGAAAATATGAGAATTTTTTATCAACATTTTGTTCAAATATCTACACTGGGTTGTCCCATGGACCCTCAATATATACAAATTAAAAAATAAATCCAAATCAAGTCTAGAATGATTTGGCAAGTCTAGATCGCCCCCGTTTCTAAATCCTAAAAAAAATAAGCATTGTTCTGAGCTTCATTTGTATTATATTAATAATTTGTAGATATTTTTTAAGCTAACTGTATTTCTCAGACTAAATGTTTGCTTAGCTGGTCTCTATCAGGGTGATACGCTTTCTTCTGGAGGACCAAAGGACACCCAGTTTACGATGTTTTTCAGTACTGGTGTTAATTATTTACATTTTCACTCCCTTCCCTCTCACTCACTCACCCTTCTACCATCCCACTCACTCACTTCTCACTTTCCGTGTATACGGTACACAATCCACACTGTGGCAAAGCTAGATACGGCGCTATTGGGTGTTGTATTGCACACAGACCATCATGCACCACGCTAGTTGGTTCTGGCAGAGAGAGAGAATCGCAGCGGGAACATTAGCGTGTGTGTGCCAGATGCTGAGACAAGAGAAGGGATGACAAAAAGTGACAGTCAGACAATACATACACCAGTGGTTGGCAAAAAACCATCTATTTCTATCATGGAGGGTAATGTGTGTTGTGTATGAGCCCAGTATACATTGACGTCTTCATGATGCTCTGTGTACACTATATATATATATATACACTCAATCAATATGACTGTATATGTTAGGGCCAACATAGGGAAAGTCAACACCCAATAAATATGACTGTATATATTAGGGCTAACAATAACTTAAAATGTGTGTATATATCAGGGCCAACAAACAATTAATATAGCTGTATATATTAGGGCCAACAATCATTTAATACGACTGTATATATTAGGGCCAACACTCAATTAATATGGCTGTATACATCCGGGCCCACACTCAATCAACATGACTGTATATACAGGGCCCACACCCAATCAATATGACTGTATATACAGAGCCAACACTCAATCAATATGACTGTATATACAGAGCCAACACTCAATCAATATGACTGTATATACAGAGCCAACACTCAATCTATATGACTGTATATACAGAGCCAACACTCAATCAATATGACTGTATATACAGAGCCAACACTCAATCAATATGACTGTATACATCAGGGCCCACACTCAGTCAATATGACTGTATATACAGGGCCCACACCCAATCAATATGACTGTATACATCAGGGCCCACACTCAATCAATATGACTTTATACATTAGGGCCCACACTCAATCAATATGACTGTATACATCAGGGCCCACACCCAATCAATATGACTGTATACATCAGGGCCCACACCCAATCAATATGACTGTATACATCAGGGCCCACACTCAATCAATATGACTGTATACATCAGGGCCCACACCCAATCAATATGACTGTATACATCAGGGCCCACACCCAATCAATATGACTGTATACATTAGGGCCCACACTCAATCAATATGACTGTATACATTAGGGCCCACACTCAATCAATATGACTGTATACATCAGGGCCAACACTCAATCAATATGACTGTATATACAGGGCCAACACGTACCGACATGTATAGCTGATGGTTGAACATGTAGTGGCATGTATAGCTGATGGTTGAACATGTAGTGGCATGTATAGCTGATGGTTGAACATGCACTGGCATGTATAGCTGATGGTTGAACATGTAGTGGCATGTATAGCTGATGGTTGAACATGTAGTGGCATGTATAGCTGATGGTTGAACATGCACTGGCATGTATAGCTGATGGTTGAACATGTAGTGGCATGTATAGCTGATGGTTGAACATGTAGTGGCATGTATAGCTGATGGTTGAACATGTAGTGGCTTGTATAGCTGATTGTTGAACATGTAGTGGCATGTATAGCTGATGGTTGAACATGTACTGGCATGTATAGCTCATGGTTGAACATGTAGTGGCATGTATAGCTGTTGGTTGACCATGTAGTGGCATGTATAGCTGATGGTTGAACATGTAGTGGCATGTATAGCTCATGGTTGAACATGTAGTGGCATGTATAGTTGATGGTTGAACATGTAGTGGCATGTATAGATGATGGTTGAACATGTAGTGGCATGTATAGCTGACGGTTGAACATGTAGTGGCATGTATAGCTGACGGTTGAACATGTAGTGGCATGTATAGCTGATGGTTGAACATGTAGTGGCATGTATAGATGATGGCGGAACATGTAGTGGCATGTATAGTTGATGGTTGAACATGTAGTGGCATGTATAGCTGATGGTTGAACATGTAGTGGCATGTATAGCTGATGGTTGAACATGTACCGGAATGTATAGCTGGTTGTTGAACATGCACTGGCATGTATAGCTGATGGTTGAACATGTAGTGGCATGTATAGCTGATGGTTGAACATGTAGTGGCATGTATAGCTGATTGTTGAACATGTAGTGGCATGTATAGCTGATGGTTGAACATGCAGTGGCATGTATAGCTCATGGTTGAACATGTAGTGGCATGTATAGCTCATGGTTGAACATGTACCGGAATGTATAGCTGATTGTTGAACATGTAGTGGCATGTATAGCTGATGGTTGAACATGTAGTGGCATGTATAGCTGATGGTTGAACATGTAGTGGCATGTATAGCTGATGGTTGAATATGTACTGGCATGTATAGCTCATGGTTGAACATGTAGTGGCATGTATAGCTGATGGTTGAACATGTAGTGGCATGTATAGCTGATGGTTGAACATGTAGTGGCATGTATAGCTGATGGTTGAACATGTAGTGGCATGTATAGCTGATGGTTGAACATATAGTGGCATGTATAGCTGATGGTTGAACATGTAGTGGCATGTATAGTTGATGGTTGAACATGTAGTGGCATGTATAGCTGATGGTTGAACATGCACTGGCATGTATAGCTGATGGTTGAACATGTAGTGGCATGTATAGCTGATGGTTGAACATGTAGTGGCATGTATAGCTGATGGTTGAACATGTAGTGGCATGTATAGCTGATTGTTGAACATGTACTGGCATGCATAGCTGATGGTTGAACATGTAGTGGCATGTATAGCTCATGGTTGAACATGTAGTGGCATGTATAGCTCATGGTTGAACATGTAGTGGCATGTATAGCTGATGGTTGAACATGTAGTGGCATGTATAGCTGATGGTTGAATATGTACTGGCATGTATAGCTCATGGTTGAACATGTAGTGGCATGTATAGCTGATGGTTGAACATGTAGTGGCATGTATAGCTCATGGTTGAACATGTAGTGGCATGTATAGCTGATGGTTGAACATGTAGTGGCATGTATAGCTGATGGTTGAACATATAGTGGCATGTATAGCTGATGGTTGAACATGTAGTGGCATGTATAGTTGATGGTTGAACATGTAGTGGCATGTATAGATGATGGTTGAACATGCACTGGCATGTATAGCTGATGGTTGAACATGTAGTGGCATGTATAGCTGATGGTTGAACATGTAGTGGCATGTATAGCTGATGGTTGAACATGTAGTGGCTTGTATAGCTGATTGTTGAACATGTACTGGCATGTATAGCTGATGGTTGAACATGTAGTGGCATGTATAGCTCATGGTTGAACATGTAGTGGCATGTATAGCTGATGGTTGACCATGTAGTGGCATGTATAGCTGATGGTTGAACATGTAGTGGCATGTATAGCTGATGGTTGAACATGTAGTGGCATGTATAGCTCATGGTTGAACATGTAGTGGCATGTATAGCTGATGGTTGAACATGTAGTGGCATGTATAGCTGATGGTTGAACATATAGTGGCATGTATAGCTGATGGTTGAACATGTAGTGGCATGTATAGTTGATGGTTGAACATGTAGTGGCATGTATAGCTGATGGTTGAACATGCACTGGCATGTATAGCTGATGGTTGAACATGTAGTGGCATGTATAGCTGATGGTTGAACATGTAGTGGCATGTATAGCTGATGGTTGAACATATAGTGGCATGTATAGCTGATGGTTGAACATGTAGTGGCATGTATAGTTGATGGTTGAACATGTAGTGGCATGTATAGCTGATGGTTGAACATGCACTGGCATGTATAGCTGATGGTTGAACATGTAGTGGCATGTATAGCTGATGGTTGAACATGTAGTGGCATGTATAGCTGATGGTTGAACATGTAGTGGCATGTATAGCTGATTGTTGAACATGTACTGGCATGCATAGCTGATGGTTGAACATGTAGTGGCATGTATAGCTCATGGTTGAACATGTAGTGGCATGTATAGCTGATGGTTGAACATGTAGTGGCATGTATAGCTGATGGTTGAATATGTACTGGCATGTATAGCTCATGGTTGAACATGTAGTGGCATGTATAGCTGATGGTTGAACATGTAGTGGCATGTATAGCTCATGGTTGAACATGTAGTGGCATGTATAGCTGATGGTTGAACATGTAGTGGCATGTATAGCTGATGGTTGAACATATAGTGGCATGTATAGCTGATGGTTGAACATGTAGTGGCATGTATAGTTGATGGTTGAACATGTAGTGGCATGTATAGATGATGGTTGAACATGCACTGGCATGTATAGCTGATGGTTGAACATGTAGTGGCATGTATAGCTGATGGTTGAACATGTAGTGGCATGTATAGCTGATGGTTGAACATGTAGTGGCTTGTATAGCTGATTGTTGAACATGTACTGGCATGTATAGCTGATGGTTGAACATGTAGTGGCATGTATAGCTGATGGTTGAACATGTAGTGGCATGTATAGCTGATGGTTGACCATGTAGTGGCATGTATAGCTGATGGTTGAACATGTAGTGGCATGTATAGCTGATGGTTGAACATGTAGTGGCATGTATAGCTCATGGTTGAACATGTAGTGGCATGTATAGCTGATGGTTGAACATGTAGTGGCATGTATAGCTGATGGTTGAACATATAGTGGCATGTATAGCTGATGGTTGAACATGTAGTGGCATGTATAGTTGATGGTTGAACATGTAGTGGCATGTATAGCTGATGGTTGAACATGCACTGGCATGTATAGCTGATGGTTGAACATGTAGTGGCATGTATAGCTGATGGTTGAACATGTAGTGGCATGTATAGCTGATGGTTGAACATGTAGTGGCTTGTATAGCTGATTGTTGAACATGTACTGGCATGCATAGCTGATGGTTGAACATGTAGTGGCATGTATAGCTCACGGTTGAACATGTAGTGGCATGTATAGCTGACGGTTGAACATGTAGTGGCATGTATAGCTGACGGTTGAACATGTAGTGGCATGTATAGCTGATGGTTGAACATGTAGTGGCATGTATAGATGATGGCGGAACATGTAGTGGCATGTATAGTTGATGGTTGAACATGTAGTGGCATGTATAGCTGATGGTTGAACATGTAGTGGCATGTATAGCTCATGGTTGAACATGTACCGGAATGTATAGCTGATGGTTGAACATGTAGTGGCATGTATAGCTGATGGTTGAACATGTAGTGGCATGTATAGCTGATTGTTGAACATGTAGTGGCATGTATAGCTGATGGTTGAACATGCAGTGGCATGTATAGCTCATGGTTGAACATGTAGTGGCATGTATAGCTCATGGTTGAACATGTACCGGAATGTATAGCTGATTGTTGAACACGTAGTGGCATGTATAGCTGATGGTTGAACATGTAGTGGCATGTATAGCTGATGGTTGAACATGTAGTGGCATGTATAGCTGATGGTTGAACATGTACTGGCATGTATAGCTGATGGTTGAACATGTAGTGGCATGTACAGCTGATGGTTGAACATGTAGTGGCATGTATAGCTGATGGTTGAACATGTAGTGGCATGTATAGCTCATGGTTGAACATGTAGTGGCATGTATAGCTGATGGTTGAACATGTAGTGGCATGTATAGCTGATGGTTGAACATGTAGTGGCATGTATAGCTCATGGTTGAACATGTAGTGGCATGTATAGCTGATGGTTGAACATGTAGTGGCATGTATAGCTCATGGTTGAACATGTAGTGGCATGTATAGCTGATGGTTGAACATGCACTGGCATGTATAGATGATGGTTGAACATGTAGTGGCATGTATAGCTGATGGTTGAACATGTAGTGGCATGTATAGCTCATGGTTGAACATGTAGTGGCATGTATAGTTGATGGTTGAACATGTACTGGCATGTATAGATGATGGTTGAACATGTAGTGGCATGTATAGCTGATGGTTGAACATGTAGTGGCATGTATAGCTGATGGTTGAACATGTAGTGGCATGTATAGCTGACGGTTGAACATGTAGTGACATGTATAGCTGATGGTTGAACATGTAGTTGCATGTATAGTTGATGGTTGAACATGTAGTGGCATGTAAAGCTGACGGTTGAACATGTAGTGGCATGTATAGCTGACGGTTGAACATGTAGTGGCATGTATAGCTGATGGTTGAACATGTATTTGCATGTATAGCTGATGGTTGAACATGAAGTGGCATGTATAGCTCATGGTTGAACATGTAGTGGCATGTATAGTTGATGGCCGAACATGTAGTGGCATGTATAGCTGATGGTTGAACATGTAGTGGCATGTATAGCTCATGGTTGAACATGTAGTGGCATGTATAGTTGATGGCCGAACATGTAGTGGCATGTATAGCTGATGGTTGAACATGTAGTGGCATGTATAGTTGATGGTTGAACATGTAGTGGCATGTAAAGCTGACGGTTGAACATGTAGTGGCATGTATAGCTGATGGTTGAACATGTAGTGGCATGTATAGCTGATGGTTGAACATGAAGTGGCATGTATAGCTCATGGTTGAACATGTAGTGGCATGTATAGTTGATGGCTGAACATGTAGTGGCATGTATAGTTGATGGCTGAACATGTAGTGGCATGTATAGTTGATGGTTGAACATGTAGTGGCATGTATAGCTCATGGTTGAACATGTAGTGGCATGTACAGCTGATGGCAGAACATGTAGTGGCATGTATAGCTCATGGTTGAACATGTAGTGGGATGTATAGCTGATGGCTGAACATGTAGTGGCATGTATAGCTGATGGTTGAACCTGCTGTAATCCTGAAGTGAACTTTGCATTTCGTACAGACCGAGCTGAACGAAGAACTGGCTGGAGAACTGATCAGTCATTACGTATAGACTATACACGCATCTATCGCGATTCACAACAACAGCCTTGACAGTGATGGCTGTACGCGAAGCCCCGAGTTATTATAAGCTGCAGTTCTAGTGTACAGTGCTACACAAACAAATACAGAGGGTAAGTACTACCTACACGTTCACAGCCATCCGTCGGAGGGTTTCACAGGCATTTGCCCGAGTCATACAGACATGCCCCTTTCACCTGTTCACTACCCTGTTATCTTCACCTGTCCAACTAATCGCCAAGTAAGTAGAAGGTCTTACCTTTGACTTGAGCACTGGTGGAGTCGGGCGGGAACACGGAGCGTGCTGCCTCTTCCAGGAGCTATCGTCCCTCAGTCGCACCTTGTAGTTATACCTTTGCCAGTTCATAGTGTCTTCATTGGAATATCACCATACACCGTTACGAAGCTGGCAGTTGTCGTGCATTCCTTACTCAGTTTTCTTTTCGCATTATATGCTTGTTTTCATTAATGTTGACTGAGAACACGTTCGGGTCCTGGCACTGGAGCTATAGGACGGAACTCGGGTTCCCGTCCCTCTACCTAATTAGCAACAGTGGCCTTTGTTTTGGGGGCATCAGGGTTAATGAATGGTATGGCGTAGATCGTTCTCTCTGCAGCTGTGATTGGGGTGTTCTGGGGACGGTGCCTGCGATTGCACGTGCAGGAAACCGAGAGAGATATAGGGAAGCTTTATCTCTTGAAACTCGTTTATCGTTCTGTCTGCCGCGTATTAAATAAGCAATAAGACGACCCGAAGAAAGCTCCAATTCCTTGTCCATGTGATAATATCATCAGCGTTGAAATCCCATCCCACATGTGTTTGAATTCAGTCGTTGAACTTTAGAATCCTGTAACGATTTAAGCACTAGTTATATTCATTCATTTTCAATTGTATCCTTTTGTTGAACTGGTCATTAATATTTTTGTTATCCTTCGAACTTTAATCCACTTGTTGCCAATGTGTATATTTTGACAAACGTATTTTGTCAAACAATAGCATGACATATTTCAAAAAGGTATGTTCAAGGGTTGTTAATCCGAGCTTCGATCCCTCAGAACTGAGGGTTTAGACGACGAGTTATAATCCAATTATTGTGGCTACAAAAACCCCAACCTCTGCTCCAGAAGGTGAGCGCTGTAAACACCGACGAAAAAAACAAACAACTTAAGTCTCCCGCATTCACTTTTAACAGCACGAGGCTCACCCCTGTAAACAGTACACTATTTGACGAGTCGTTTCCTTCTTATTTCAATACTTGTGAAACCAGCTTGAAATTCTTCAATGTGAAAACTTCCGAGAAAGTCGACGCTCATCGAAATATTTCCTCTTTCTCGAGAGCATCCCCCGCTCCGACTCCGATAGCCAGCCATCCCTCCGACCCGGTGTGCCGCGACGTGCTATTCGGCCCCTCCCTCCCTCGCGTTATTCCGCCAGCTCGTAGGGATACATTTCATATTTTCTTTGGGAGGGGGCCCGATTGACGTTGTGCGTATATACAGTGCTAATTTTACGAGGCAGTAGGAGGCAACTGTGTGTTTATTATGCTCGCCAGTCCAAGTAATTTCGGTGAGTGAAAGACACGAGTAAATCTCAGCCAATGATTAAACGATACCACGAGGGGCAAACAGACTAGGATGCTAAGGATGATGCATCAATGTCGTATTAGGTATAAAAAAAACACGGGCGTTACTACACTTGCAAGTTCTCGGTTAACGAATGTCAATTTTCACTTTTTTCTGAATTATAAATATAAATATTCCGAAAGCACAAGCATCAGCACCTAAAGTCCTGACATTTACAACCTATGCAGACTTGAAAACCTAACTGGAGCACGTATAATAACAATGATAACGGACTTGAAGTAATGTTTTGTCCGTGATTTTATCAAGAAGATGCAGCTTTCAACACCAGCTTTTAAGTTGACAATTGAGCTATTAAGCGTGTGTTCATGATGTGAATGAAAGAACCTTTAGTTTCGTGTATTCAGCATCTGTTGGTGTTCTTGCTGTTATTGTTGTTATTGCAGCTGTTGTCTTTGGTGTTGGTGGTGTTGGTAACATTATTACTGCTGTTGTTGTCGATAACAATAGTGAGTGAGTATGGTTTTACGCCGCTTTTAGAAATATTCCAGCAATATCACGGCGGGGGACACCACAAATGGGCTTCACACATTGTACCCATGTCGGGAATTGAACCCGGGTCTTCGTCGTGACGAGCGAACGCTTAAACCACGAGGCTACCCGACCGCCCCCGATAACAATAGTATTGTTGTTGGGTAATGCTATAGTCATCCCTGACAGTCAGTAGGAAGTATGATGCGATGTCTCCCCAACTCCCCACCAACCACCACCTGAAATATATTGCAAGTATTTGTTCCCGCGTACAATTCATGTATCCTGTCCCTCCCCGAGCCCCCCCCCCCCCCCCCCCCCCCCTTGAAAACAACAACAACAACAACAACAACAAAACAAAAACAAAAACAACTTTTTAATGTAGTCCCATCAGCAAATCCTTCCTTAAGACACCTGACAGTTTCACAAGGTAGAACATATATGTGTGTGAAAGTTCCTGTACGGCCGGAACAATCAGTGTGATTGGAACCGAAACTTGACCCGATATGCACCTCCAAAGGAACAAATGTTGGTTGTGAAAGCTCCTGAACTTATATACCCATACGGGGCGATGGGTGACATTGTTGATAAAGGGTTCGCTCGTCACGCCGAAGACCCGGGTTCGATTCCCCCACATGGGTACAATTTGGAAGCCCATTTCTGGTGTCCTCCGCCGTGATATTGCTGGAATATTGCTAAAAGCGGCGTAAATCCATATTCACTCACTTATATACCAATGAATCTAAACACCCGACTCCCCCTTCACTGCCCTGAATCATGCACGGCCTTGCATTTCAACCGTCGTCAAAACATCAGTCAGAGCCCACATTCCTACGGCTACGGTATCGGACATTTGCAACATGGAAGAAATCACGTGACCCCGGAATTCCCCCGACGAGCAGACGATAGCTACAACCGCCAGCTGTACGTGGCCAGCTGAAGTCTCAGCATCCAACCCCCCAACCCCTCACCCCCCTGCTCTCTCTCATCCTCACACAGATTGGATCTTTTCGTTTCTTACGTAATTTGATCCGGTTGGTATTTGTGTGTGACTAAGTGTCCGCCTTCATCACACTCGTGTGTTTGTTCTCAGTAGTCAGGTAAAACGAGGTGAACGGTGGTGTAATCATACTGATTAGGGATGCTCTGAGTTAGATAACGCGCTAATGTGGTATAGTTACGCAGAGGGATCTATAAAACTCGAGTAAAAGAGTATGTTGGAATGAGTGAGGTTTTACGCCGCTTTTAGCAATATTCCATCAATATCACGACGGAGAACACCAGAAATGCGCTTCACACATTGTACCCATGTCAGGAATCGAACCCGGGTCTTCGTCGTGACGAACGAACGCTTAAACCACGAGGCTACCCGACCGCCCCAGAGTCTGTTGGATGATTGTTAGTCTGTCTTATAGACCCTGATACAAATATATATCAAATACAGCCCATGCAAGTCTATAATGTTTGGCAAGTCTAGATTCCTGCAGAGTCACTGGGCTCCCTTTTATTATATTTTTATTAAGGTAACTGAACAACTGTTTTTTCTGTACGATATGTTCATTTCAAGGACCAGATGTTAGTCTAGATGATTGTAGACACTAATTATCGAGAAAGGATCAGTTCCAGCCTCGCAGGGAAACGAACCAGCGTCTTTGGCGTAGAAACACCATGAACCAGGAGACCACGTTACCGAATTTATTCTTAAATGGAACAAATATGTCTCATGGAAGACACGTTTGGGTGTATAAGCTGCGACAACACAGTGAGTGCTTGTATGGTTCAATGTTGAACGTGAATCTTCACAACGTTGAAAGGGGAAAGCTGAGCTAGATTTCTGATTTCTCGCATTTTTGTTTTCTGATGAGATACACATTATGAGTCATGCAAAAACAAGTTGTCCTTATCTTATTTTGTTGAGCATGTGTTAGACTAACAACTAGTCTGAAATGAACAAATATTTCCGAAAAAACAGTTGTTTAATTATCTTAATAAAAATATAATCAAAAGGAGCCCGTAGACTTTTCATTTTCATACTGCAGTAACCTAGACTTGCCAAACAATATAGACTTGCATGGGCTGTATTGGATATATTTGTATCAGGGTCTGTATGACTGACTGAGTATGCGTGTCTGTAAACATCCGCGATTCCTTGCCTCCTGTCTTATTTCTATAAGGTCAGTGATGACTAAATCGTATCTATTTCAGAATTTCTATCGGAAGGAAAAAGAGAAAACTCATGTTTTTAACTTCAGTTTCGTTTTCTCGTTTTAGCGAGATAGAATTATTTAAAATAAATACAATATACTACCATAAAAACAGGGAAACTATTGCACTAATATAATAATAAGGCCTTATACCGTTAAGCGTATATCAACATCAGAACCCGAGAAGATCCGGGTAGAATAGGTCTTCTGAAATCCATGCTTGCCGTAAAAGGCGACTGTGCTTGTCGTAAGAGGCGACTAACGGGATCGGATGGTCAGGCTTGCTGACTTGGTTGATGCATGTCATCGATCCCAATTGCGTGGATCGATGCTCATGATGTTAATCACTGGATTGTCTGGTCCATGCTCAATTATTTACAGACCGCCGTCATGTAGGTTGAATATTGCTGAGCGCGGCGTTAAACAACAAACAAACAACTGTGTGTGTTGCAGTGTTGTGGAGGAACACATTGAATTATGTGACGAACCTTCGCTCAAAGGGAAGTAACTGCATGCCAAATACAGCTTCGTTCAATACATTTTAGAGCAGGGTTTGTTTGACGGTTGAACAGGCTTGATTGCGGTGGACAATGCCCTGTGGGAGTTCTTCTGTACAGCTGTGAGGTCTAGGCCGATCTGTGAAACCTTTACTATACAACTTGTGGCCAAGACCGATCTGTGAAACCTTTACTATACAACTTGTGGCCAAGGCCGATCTGTGAAACCTTTACTATACAACTTGTGGCCAAGGCCGATCTGTGAAACCTTTACTATACAACTTGTGGCCAAGGCCGATCTGTGAAACCTTTACTATACAACTTGTGGCCAAGACCGATCTGTGAAACCTTTACTATACAACTTGTGGCCAAGACCGATCTGTGAAACCTTTACTATACAACTTGTGGCCAAGGCCGATCTGTGAAACCTTTACTATACAACTTGTGGCCAAGGCCGATCTGTGAAACCTTTACTATACAACTTGTGGCCAAGGCCGATCTGTGAAACCTTTACTATACAACTTGTGGCTAAGGCCGATCTGTGTGACTTTTACGATTTTACTATACATCTGTTGAACTGTTTGGTCTAGACCGATCTGTGAAGTCTACTATCTTACTATATAACTTGTAGTATGTGTGGTCTAGATGGATATGTGGGACTTCTGCTATCTTACTGTACAACTGTTGAACTGTGTGGTCTAGACCGATGTGCGTGACGTCTACTATCTTACTATACAACTGTTGAACTGTGTGGTCTAGACCGATGTATGTGACCCTTCCTATGAAACTTTGACGAGTAGGCAGGTAATATATGGAACTTTAAATTCAATAATATATGCATTAAGAAACGGACCATTTTGGTATTTTTAGGAGGTATTTTTCTTTCTAAGCAAGTTAATATTATACGTCATGTAATTTGGCATTGTGGTCTTTGCTTTATCCAAAAGAGAAACTGATATTTCTGTATTTCTCCCTGTCTCCTCTCCAAGGAGGCAATACTAAACTGGAGGGAGTGATGTAACCACCTAACTCAATAGCGAAGCGGGAAATGACCCACATTGGACAATACAAGAGTATGGTTGGACATATTGAATTACTTTCAATGCGCAGAATAGGTTGTACGCAGTTTACACACGGATTACCAGCTTTTCTAATTTGACACGGACTGGATGAGACAAAATACAGTAAGTATATTATAAATTCAATAGGTGTGACCTTGTTTGTCTCTGATGACATCCTCATCAACATACTCTGACCGTTTGCACAAGCAATCTGTCTGTGAGGACACTGACTTGTAAACAGTGAAGCCATGTTTATATGGACGTACGTATGTGGTGTCCCTAGCTGTGATATTGCTGGAATATTGCTAAAAGCGCACACGCACGCACAGACACACACACACATACGTTTCCTACAATCTATACTACGTTAAACAAGTATGGGAACACCCACTATTTAGCATATATTTCAGTAAAAGTAAAATTTACTGTACAGTCATGAAGTGATAATGAAGTCAGTCGGAGTCGGTATACTGTGTCTGAGTGGGGTATTCATGTTAAACTGCGGCATGGTATCTCAGTGAGCTAGCTCTATAAATCGGCATCAGTCCGTACTAGTACAAGCAGCCACACAAACACACACACGAACATGCACGTCGCTATATAAGGGCAATAATCTTGGACGCGACGTTAAAGCCCATTTCACCTCACCTCACCTCTTTATGATTTCGTCTCTCTACGCCATTGGAACTGGTGCAATGTTTCAGGATGATTCTGCCAGGCCACAGCGGCCACGTGTTGTCACAGACTTTCTCACTCAGAGGGGCGTTTGGCGAATGCAGTGACCAGCATATTCCCCTGACCTCGCCCCAAATTTAACTTGTTTGGGGCATTTTGGGACAACGTGTTCGCGATAGCCATACTCCGCCTGCAAACCTGAAACAGCTCCTCGGATTCCTTTAGCAAATGTGACTGAGTATGGTTTTACGCCGCTTTTAACAATATTCCAGTAACATCACGCCGGGAGACCAGAAATGGGCTTCACACGTGTTGGGAATCGAACCTGGGTCTTCGGGGTGACGAGCGAACGTTTTAACCACTTGGCTACCCCACCGCCCCTCCTTCAGCAGGAATCCCAGGCAATGCCGCGGGCTACATTGCGGGCACATGTCATGATCAGGTCAATCAGAGCTCGATGTGGAAAGTGCGTCAGGTACCGGGGCGGTCACACCCATTATTGACTGTATGTACTGGCGTGTGACTTTTCAAAATGACCCCTCACACTTTCCGCTCAACATAGGAATATTAATCGATTTGTTTACTGATGTCTGGTCAGAAAGATACATCCATTAAATGCCACTATCTCAAACTACCCAGCGTATTCTGGTTGTCTTTGAGATATGATGGAAATATAATGAGTGAGTGAGTATGGTTTTACGCCGCTTTTAGCAATATCACGGCGGGGGACACCAGAAATGGGCTTCATGCTGTACCCATGTCAGGAATCGACGTCTTCGGCATGACGAGCGAACACTTTAACCACTAGGCTACCCGACCGCCCCTGGAAATATGGGGTGTTTCAACATTTGTTTGACGTCGTATAGTAAATCTAGTACATCTCCGCCCCATGTATCTTAATGGTTATGTAATTATATCCACTGAATAAAAGATAAAAGGCGCTACAGGTTGAATATACTTCTTATATATAACATTGTTTTTGTTATTGTGTTTGTGTGTGTTTCAGGAAATCAAAACTATAACCTACAGAAAGTCCGACTGACAGGGAATAGAATGTGTGACTAATCATAACCTGACACAACTCCGGATGCAATGAATCAGGCACAGCCTGAATTGTGGGGCAAAATAGGTTCCTCATCAGTTCACGGTTCAAAAACACACTCAACGTGTGCACATATTTCCAGTGAGTAGTATAAACAGATGAGCACAATGGAAGATAGCCCAGATGAGAGTGATGACGATATTGCCCAGATCCACATCCACCTCCCCTGGGTGCCCTCCGCAAGGACAGCAGCAAGTCCCTTCCTTGCCGCCGCAGAACTTACCGGCATCAAAAGAAGATGGTCTAAAAGTGACAGATGTTGCATACACCACATGCCATCTCCATATGAACCAGAAAGTCGAGATTCATTAGTACCAAGCATTGGTCAAACTACATCGGATGGGACACCTGCAGGAACAGACCCACCTGCACCAAGTTTTTATCAAACTTCATCGCATGGGGCACCTGCAGGAAGAGACTCACCTGTACCAAGCATTGATCAAACCACATCGGACGGGGCACCTGCAGGAAAAGACGCACCTGTGCCAAGCATTGATCAAACCACATCGGACGGGGCACCTGCAGGAACAGACGCACTTGTACCAAGCATTGATCACCCCACATCGCGCAGGGCACCTGCAGGAACAGACGCACTTGTACCAAGCATTGATCACCCCACATCGCGCAGGGCACCTGCAGGAACAGACGCACTTGTACCAAGCATTGATCAAACCACATCGCGCAGGGCACCTGCAGGAACAGACGCACTTGTACCAAGCATTGATCACCCCACATCGCGCAGGGCACCTGCAGGAACAGACGCACTTGTACCAAGCATTGATCAAACCACATCGGACGGGTCACCTGCAGGAACAGACGCACTTGTACCAAACATTGATCAAACCACATCGCACGGGGCACCTGCAGTAAGAGACGCACTTGTACCAAGCATTGATCAAACCACATCGCACGGGGCACCTGCAGTAAGAGACGCACCTGAGTCAAGCGTTGATCAAACCACATCGCACGGGACACCTGCAGGAAGAGACGCACTTGTACCAAGCATTGATCAAACCACATCGCGCGGGGCACCTGCAGGAAGAGATGCACTTGTACCAAGCATTGATCAAACCACATTGGACGGGGCACCTGCAGTAAGAGACGCACCTGTACCAAGCATTGATCAAACCACGTCATATGGGACACCTGCAGTAAGAGACGCACCTGAATCAAGCGTTGATCAAACCATCTCATATGGGACACCTGCGGAAAGAGACGCACCTGAATCAAGCGTTGATCAAACCACGTCATATGGGACACCTGCAGTAAAAGACGCACCTGAATCAAGCGTTGATCAAACCACGTCATATGGGACACCTGCAGAAAGAGACGCACCTAAATCAAGCATTGATCAAACGACATCGCACGGGGCACCTGCCGGAAGAGCTGCAAGTGACTCAAGCGTTGATCAACAAACGTCATTTTCAACGCCTGTAGATGGAGACGGGCCTCTATTACCCGTTCAGAACACATCTCACGGCACAACGGAGGATACCCATCCTCCTCGCAGAAGAGAGACGCTGGACGCAGGGGCCATGTCGCACAAAGGATGGATGTCTCATGCAACAGACCAAGATGTTGTTGCTACGCCATCACAAGAACAAGGTAGAGTTGGCGATTTAATTTCTTTGTACATCTAAATTATTATGTTACAAATCCATGTGATGTGATGCTAGACATCAGTGGCACATAACTGAATAGCCCTGTGGGGATTCCTAATAGGATTAGAATAGGCTTATGTTCGTCGTAAGATCTAGTGGTAACCACTTGGGTCCGGTGATTAGACTCTGTGACTTGGTGTCATAGTACCCTGACGACGTGGATCGTTGTTCATAAAGTCAGTAACCGGATTGTCCAAACTTGTATATTTAAAGTTGAATGTTTCTGAGTGAGGCTTCAAAAAAACAACAACAAAAAACGAATATTCTTTTTATTTACATGTGTCTAATTTACAGGTTTGACTGTCAATGTTTACAACATCACGAACAGTGAGGGAATACATGTCACCCAGGAACGGATCGTGTCGAAAGGAAAACTTTTCGGTAAGTGATAAAATAGGACTTCACTTTTAGGCAGCTTCACGTGGCAAATCGTCCAAATTGAGATCAATGAGCTAAGCTGGCGTGCAACAGAAAGAAGTATCTGTTGCAAAAAGAACTAGTCACTATACAATCTCATTAAAATGAGATCTTAGTTTTCGCTACCGCTTAACAAAGATCTGAGGACATCCCTTTACTGGTCACGTCAAAACGACCTTTCGCGAACTTTCACCGACCAATGAAATGACTGACAAGAAATCGTCATTAGCCAATCAGAAGGCAGCTTTCTCGAGCTTTACGACACTAGTTTCAAATGGCGACTACGTTTCGAAACATATTTTGACGTATTCTCGATTAATTCTCTTTAGACTGATCAAAAGATCATTCTGGAATGGCTTAAAGTTGGTCTGGATTGTATGGATATAATCATAAAACCCGTGACTGTCGTTCGGAATACCCTCTATTAAATATTTCGAGGTTGCATAATTAGAAAACACATTCTGACTGTCACTTTCATGATCTGGTAACCGACGCTCTGATTGGTTGGATGAAAGGTCGTTCTGACGTGACCCGTAATGTTATGTCCTCAGATCTTTGTTTAGCGGTAGCGAGAACTAAGATCTGATTTGAATGAGATTGGTCACTATACAATCCCTCCCTCCGTTATATTGTCCTTCTCCCCACATCTTGACAAGAAGAAGAAAATGTATTTTGACCCAATCAGGAAATTCGCCCTTCATGCCAAAGGTAAAGCCTATTACTGGTCTCCATGGTGATATATATGACAACTTACTTACCCTAACTCTTCCTCGTCAGAACCTGACGTTTCTCCATCAGCAGCACCAGTCGGCCATGTCATGACTACAAGGTGGATTCAGAAGAACAACCCATCTGTACAGTCCAGAACAGATACACACATGCCACACTGTTCCAACTCTAAATCACAGTTGAAGGGGCAACAGTTACACCAAGTTAAAATGGAAGGTAATCACTTGCTGTTGTTCTTCATAGCATTTCGAGATGGGTTGTGGATTCGAGGGAGTGAAAGCTTCCTCTGATGGACCGACCATTTGGTATTCCGGGGAGAGCCTGGGATTTTATCCAAAATAAATTGTTCCAGAAAAGATTCTTGAAAAGATATTTATGCTTTAGACTGATCAACAAAAGAGTATTTGCTGCCATAAGAATTTTAATGGTTGTGTTTTTCTTTTAAAAAATATATTCAGGATAATGGTTTTAATAACAAAAAAGTCTCCTATTACTGCTGAGCACCATGCAGAGTAACAAGAAGTACCTTCTTTCAACGTCTTTTTTGTGGTACACGTCCAGTGATCGGACTCACCATCCTTCTGCTGTCCAGGAAGCGTTCTGTTGTGGTGTTTGTATTTGTCGGATTACTTACAATAGTTTTTTCGTAGAATATATCTTAAGGATGCTATTGTATGTTTCAGATACCAGTCGTTCGCCAAAACTGAAGCGGATATCTGGTAAGTATATTTATCATTCAATATTTGCTGCCACTGGAGATATGTCTTGGGTGAGTTCAAGTGATCGCCTATGAGATACCGGTGCAATGAAATCGCATAACAATGCTTTGAAAATCATTATGATGTCACTGGTTACCATGATGTCACAATCAAATGACATCACTAATCTCTCAGCTACTGAAGCTGGTTAACAGCACTTTTTTACACTCAATGACATAGCACTGCTTATGATTCTAACTTAGACTTAGTACGAGGGCTGGTCAAAAAGAGTAAGGAACAGTCATCAAGTTTTGGACTTTAGAGAAAAGTACTCCCTAAGAAATTCATGAGCGCATGTCAAAAGTTTACGGGCATAAGTGTCATAGCTATTCCACTGTTAAACGTTGGGCAGCTATGTTAAAGACAGGGAGAACGAGCCTTGATGATGATCTTAGGTCTGGACGACCTTCAACTTCCATCAATGAATATTCAATCAAGGAGGAAGAAAAACTTATAGTCAGATAGATGTATAAACCATTGCTGAACGTGAGGAAAACGCAGGTCTAAACCATGGATCCATTGAAACTATTATTCATGAACATTTACAGCTGAATAAGCTATCTGCTCGTTGGTTGCCAAAGTTTCTAAATTCTGGTCTTAAGGAAAAAGAACTGACATTGCCATAGAAAATTAAGAGCTTTTGAGTAGGATTTTGTCAAATTCGAAAAGTGATTAGTAACGGGGGATGAAACATGGGGTTACCATTATGATCCCGAGTCAAAACGTCAACCCATGGAATGGCACCATTCCACTTCTCTGGCACCAAAAATCGTCAAAATCAGTGATGAAACTTATGGCCACTATTCTGGGATGTAAAGGGTGTGATTCTTGTTGAATACTTAGAAAGTCAAAAGACTATTACCAGTGCCTACTTTGCTGATATGCTTCATCACCTGAGAGATTCTGTCAAAGAAAAGCGGTGTCGAGTGCTGACTGCTGGAGTTCTACCATTTCATGACAATGCCTCTTCTCACACCTCTCCACTTGCAAAGGCTGCTGTGCGACAATGTGGGTTCAAAGAGCTTCCTCACCCTCCATACTCACCAGACCTGGCTCCAAGTGATTTCCTACTGTTTTCTAAACTGAAAGAACACATTCGTGGAAAGCACTATGACGACAACAATGACCTCGAAGCTGCTGTGGATGGGTTTTTCAGGGTGGCTTCAGAAAACCTCTCCCTGACTGGAATTGAAAAGCTTCACTATCGATATGAGAAGTGTACTGAAAGCAGGAAGATTATGTTGAAAAAAAATTCATCACACTTTCACAATTGTTGGTTTTGCTGGTTAGGCTTAGAACTTTTTGACCAGCCCTCGTAGTATTGGAAATAGAACCAATAAAGCAGCCGAGTCAGAAACATGAATAAATATTTTTATTTTCATACTTCAATAAACCGTGTTGTCCTGTTTCAGATAGAACACAACAACTATTACTGCTGACAGAGAAGGAGCTGTTCACGCCGACAAAGGCACTGGCAATAGCCAAGCGGTCCCTTTTGGAACTCGGTGTAGTGCTTGTCACAGGAAGGTCAGGGGATGGGAAGACAACTCTGTGTTATAGAGTTCTGAAGGACATAGCAAATATTCAACATAGAACCCCTCTCATCATCACCACAGCAGATGACTGGAAATATATACCACCCCCAAGACACGTAAATAACATTTCTGAAGAGGAAAAGTATGTGGTTTTCATTGATGACATATTTGGTCGAACTAATTTATCAAGGGAGGATCTTAGAATGTGGGAACGAGAACTGCCGATAATGTGGCCTTCAGTTGAATCTGGGCAGGTGTTTCTGCTGCTCTCATCAAGGGGAAACATTTACAAACAGTGTCAGCAAGGTCTAAAAACTTACAAAATATTTTCTGCATTGAAAGAAGTAGGGTTAAACACGGACATATATGGTCTCAATGTGAAGGAAAAAATGGAAATGCTAGAAGCATATCTGAACAGAAGAACAGCACTGAAGATGACTTATGATGAGATGAGACAAGCTGTGAAGACAAGCAATGAGCTAGGTTTCCCACAAATATGCAGGTTTTACATCAGCAGCAGAGAAGCCCAGAAACGAGGAGTCGAGTTCTTCAGTAGACCGTTACAGTATCTGATGGATGAGGTAAACACTCTCAGGGAGTTTGATCCCCAAGCCTACGGAGTATTATTGCTTCTTGCGTTTGAGGAAGGTGTTATCAAACAATCCCATGTTGACCCATTTTCCTCAAAATGTGGCCCTCTCATCAAGAATTGGGAACTGATCAGATCTCTATGCAACATAAGCCCAGAATTTGGGCTTGGTGATGTTTGTAACGTTGCCAAAAGATTATGTGGTATGTATTTGTCCTTTGTTGGCGGATATTACAGATTTAGCCACCAATCCATCCATGAGACTATTGTCTTGGAGTTCACATCAAAGTACCCAGGAAAGGGTATAGAAATTGCTCCAATTAACATTATTGTGGAATTTGTCAGGACAGCTGAATGTGAAGACAAAACTGCCACATCTATTCTTCTCAGTGAGGATTACTACAAAGATTTTGCAGTCAGGATAATTCAACTACTCAAATCCAGAAATTCTGAAAAAGTCATGGACCATTCCGTTCTAAGGAATGATACATTTCTTCGGTACTTCCATAGTGCGCTCTCCGAGGATGACCGAAAAACTTTATGCTCCACAACCGTACCTTCAACATACACCAACATAGGGGCATATTCAGTGTTTTCAAATGATTACATTACAGCTAACCACCAAGACAAGTTGGAATATGTCATCTCTGAAATGCAGGCCATACAGCTTCCTGTTCCAGAGCTGTATATAATGTCAGTACTGTTCGCTAAAGGTCTACAGTCCATTGCCACAATGCTTACTCCATCATCATTTCAGGGCTGTGGAATGGATATGAACATGTTTCTTGCAAGCTCCGCATTTGTTGGGGACTTGCCCACTGTTGAGAGGCTCCTTGATAGTGGCATAGTTCCCAATGAAACTTGTGTCTTGGCTGCTCTTTTGTCATTGGGAGACAATGAAAACGTTTTAAGGAAAATCCTATGCCACCATCAAGCTCCACTGCTTGATGCGAACATGCTGTTGTTTTCTTTGAAATTTGCTGTGCATTGTAACAGAGTGAACACACTGAAAGTTATCATGAAGAGTATTGTGAACCATCAAGCAAAGGAGAAAATGGTTGACATTGTTGCCAAATTATTTTTTGTTCAGATGTCAGCTGTACATGGATGTGTGCCTTTAAATTTGCCTGTGACAGTAGCCAGTGAACATGAACACAAATCTTCTGTTGACACATTCCATGTGCTTGTTGCTGCAGATGCAGCATTAGACTTTGCAAAATGCTTAAGCTTTGTAAGCCAGACTACAGACATTGAGTTATTAGAGAGTATCACATGTGAAATACGGAAAAGAGAGAACGGGTCACTACAGTATCAAATATTTTATGACAGACATAATGATTTAGAAACAGATTGTTCTGCAACTTCAAGTCCTGCAACATGTCCTGAATTTCATCTCAAGTCACTGATCAATTCAAAGGACAAATATGGTTGCACGCCACTCCACAATGCAGCTTATGAGAGCTCAGCAGAATGTGTCCTGTTTCTCTTGGACAATGGCGCAAATCCAAACTCAGAGACGATCACACTGGAAACACCGTTACACGAAGCTTCTCGCACCAAGAAAGATCGTTTGTCAAAAATGCAGTCCCTTTTTGATGCAGGTGCCGATGTAAATGCAGCGGACATAGGTGGTTGCACACCACTACATTCACTGGCGCTGAAAGGCAACTTGGCAGAATTTCAGTACCTTTTACTAAAAGGTGCAAAAATGAATGCTGATAGTCTAGGCCAGACCCCTCTACACCGTGCAGCAAGTGCATATACAGTTGACAATACTGTAATTCAGCTCCTGGTGGAGAATATAGGTGACATAAATCATAGTGATTATTATGGTTGTACACCATTGATCTACATTGCTGGGAAGGGTTCTTTTGCAACGCTGAAACATGCCATAGAAAAGGGGGCTGATGTTAAGGCTAAAACGAGAATGGGGAAGACAGCATTACATGAGTCAGTTTTGTCCTCCATTGAATCAGTTCATAAGGCAGAGTTACTCTTACAGCAAGGTTGTGGTATCAATGAAATCAGTGAGGAGGGGTTCACTCCGTTACTCTGCGCTGCCCAGAAAGGTACCTTTGATTCACTGAAGCTACTCGTAGATAACCAAAGTGATGTTTCTGTGAAAGACAACCAAGGGCAGACTGCGCTACATCTTATACCTTATTACTCAATAGATGAGGCAAAGAAAATCAGCTACCTTTTAAAGGCTGGAGCTGACATTAATGCTGTAGATGACAAGGGGGCTACTCCCTTGCATGTTGCAGCTGCTGAAGGTTGTTTAGCATCCGTTGAGCCCCTTATCAAGTACAAAGCTGATATTAACTCACGTGATACTGATGGACTCACTGTTCTGCACAGGGCTGCACAATCTCTCACAGACTCGGAGGCGATCATTGAGCTCTTGATTGCTAAAGGGGCTAATGTCAACATGAGAGATAACTCTGGGTTGACAGCTTTGTGCCATGCAGCAGAACATGGAACTTTGAACAGTTTACAGATTTTGGTGGCAAATGGAGCAGACATGTTTGTTAGGAGTTCCACTGGAGAGACAGTGTTACACATGGCGGTTAAGAAATACCACATGCCTTTAGAAAAAGTAGAATTCTTAATGGAAAGGGGTGTCAACGTGAACCTTTTGGATTGTTCCGGAACAAGCCCTCTGCATTATGCAGCTCTTGAGACATCTTACGAAACAGTTAAGTTCCTTGTTGAAAAAGGAGCAAACATCCAGTGTGCTAATGACAGTGGAACAACTCCACTTCACAACGCCGTAGAGTCAACGATTAACCTAAAGCAAAAGGTTGAGTTCTTGATCAAACATGGAGCTGATGTATTCGCAGCGGACAAGAACGGTGACACTCCTTTGCACGTTGCTACAGACGGCAGCTTTGAACTGTTGGAACTGCTTATAGTTGATCTGAACATAGATATTTCAAATACTGACAAACAAGGAAATACTTTGTTGTACAGAGCGGCCATGTCTAGCCATGATATCAAGTCGAAGACATTACTGTTACTCAACAAAGGAGCAGACATCAATGCTACAGGCAAACATGGATGGAGCTTGATACACTGGGCCATTTGTTTGGGGAGCGGAGAGGACCTGACAAAGCTTCTAGAAAGAGGTGCCTGTGCATCAAGTATAGATGAGGATGGGTCGAGTCTCCTTCACAAGGCAGTCAAATCCAAAACAGACGCCTTGATAAAGGTCAAGCTGTTGCTGAAGAAGGGTTTATCACCAAACCAATTAGACGGAAAAGGTTGCACACCGCTGCATATTGCAGCCAAAGAAGGTCTGTTTCAAGTATATGATGTAATGATGATCCCCGATGATAAAGGTTGTTCTGTGAATGTGGAGGACTACAAGGGACACACCCCAATGAATGATGCATCTGTGGCTGGGGATACTGACTGTGTGAAGTATCTTGCTCAGAGAGGTGCAACAGGTCGGGATGAGGATGCAGGTGGAGGTTTAGCCTAATGGTTAAAGCTTTCGCGGGTTCTATTTCCCACGTGGATTCAGTGTGTAAAACCCATTAATATAGAAATTGTAAAGTAGCTAAATCTAAAAAACTCACTAGTTATGAAGGGGCGGTCGGGTAGCCTAGTGGTTAAAGCGTTCGCTCGTCACGCCGAAGACCCAAGTTCGATTCCCGACATGGGTACAATGTGTGAAGCCCATTTCTGGTGTCCCCCGCCGTGATATTGCTGGAATATTGCTAAAAGCGGCGTAAAATCATACTCACTCACTCACTCACTCACTAGTTATGAACATACAATACAGCGTTATTGATGTCACATTCTTTAAGTAAACAATGAAATCTGTTTCATTTGGAAACTGTCTTTCTAAGAGTGAAGGGGGGCACGGGTGGTCTAGTCGTCTAAGGCGCCGCGATTCAGAGCAGAGTTGTATCCCTTGGGCACGCCAGAAACCTATGATTGTGGGTTCGAATCCCGCTTCGCCCCGATTATGTTTCTAGGTTTGTCAGCACCATACCCGTGCTCGTGGGTTTCACCGAAGAGGTAAACGTCTGAGACCTGCATCACTTCGAGCTGTCCTCCCACATTAAGCTGACACGCCGTGATATAACTGGAATACTGTTAAACCCAACTCACTCACTCACACACTCCAAGGGTGAAAACTTAATAGTGAGTGATATAACGTTGATATCCTTCTATCTGTATTGCTATTATAATGCCATTCAGAAATATGACAACATTTAAGCCCACTACCCAGTACAAAATAAACAACTTCCTACGCCAGTTAAAAATCTTGAGTATTCTTACGGGGTTTGTTGTACAGATGAACTCAATCTGCTTGTACTAGTCCGGACTAGTGCCGTGTTTATAGTGCTAGCCCACTGAGAAACCGACCGCCTCCGTGGTCTAATGGAAGAGCGTCCGCCCGGAGAGCGAAAGGTCCGGGGTTCGATCCCAAGCCGCGTCATACCAAAAGACGTTAAAAGATGGTACTTGTTGTTACCCTGTCTGGCGCTCGGCATTAAGGGGCTAAAACATGGACTGGTCGGCTCAGAGTCAGTATACTGTGTCTGAGTGGGGAATTCATGTTAAACTGCGGCATTGTATCTCAGTGTGCTAGCACTATAAATCGGCATCAGTCCGGACTAGTACAAGCAGCAACACACACACATATACACGTGCATGCACGTCGCTATATAAGTGCAATAATCTTGGACGCGACGTTAAACCCCATTTCACCTCACCTCACTGAGAAACCATTCCACAGTTTAACCTGAATAACTCACTCAGATACAATACACAAGCGCCAGACAGGGTAACAACAAGTACAATCTTTCAGCGTCTTTTCGTATCGGGATCGAACTCCCGACCTTCCGCTCTCCGGGCAGATGCTATATCCACTAGACCACGGAGATCAATTAAGATGCAGAATGGCCCAGTCGTCTAAGGCGCCGCGATTCGCTGTGCAGAGTTGCGTCCCTTGGGCACGCCAGGAACCTATGATTGTGGGTTCGAATCCCGGTTCGCCCCGATTATGTTTCTAGGTTTGTCAGCACCATACCCGTGCTCGTTGGTTTCACCGAAGTGGTAAACGTCTGAGGCCTGCATCACTTCGGGCTTTCCTCCCACATAAAGCTGACACGCCGTGATATAACTGGAATACTGTTAAAAGCGGCGTTAAACCCAACTCACTCACTCACTCACTCACTCACTAAGATGCAGAACTATTCTCTACACATACAAACTTTAGTGCAGATGTAACATTACTTAATACTGAACACAATTCACTCGCACGGGGAAAAAACTAAACTTACAATGCAGGTGAGGTGAGGTCAAATGAAGTTTAAGGTTGGGTCCAAGATTATTGCACTTATAAAACGACGTGTATATGCACGTGTGTGTGTTTGGCTGCTTGTACTAGTCCGGACAGATGCCGATTTATAGTGCTAGCCCACTGAGAAAACCTAACATCATTATCACGAATACCCCATTTGGACACAGTATAATGCCTCCGAGGTGAGGTGAGGTGAAATGGGGTTTAATGTCGCGTCCAAGATTATTGCACTTATAGAGCGACGTGCAAGTACGTGTGTGTGTTTGTGTGGCTGCTTGTACTAGTCCGGACTGGTGCCGATTTATAGTGCTAACTCAAGGAGATACCATGCCGCAGTTTAACATGAATACCCCACTCAGACACAGTATACTGACTCCGAGCCGACCAGTCCTTGTTTTAGCCCCTTAATGCCGAGCGCCAGACAGGGTAACAACAAGTACCATCTTTTAACGTCTTTTGGTATGACGCGGTCGGGGATCGAACCCCGGATCTTCCGCTTTCCGGGCGGACGCTCTACCAGTACACCACAGAGCACAATGCAAGTGCTAACTATTCTCATTAAACAACACTTGATTGTTTTGTGGATATTGCTCTAGTTTTATTTGTACTTCTGTTTGTCGGCGACACAGCTCTTTTGGTCCCGACACGTAAAGACCTACAGAAATCACTTACCGTATTCGACGTAATACGCGCCCCGTTCTAATAAGCACCCACGGCGATATTTGCTAATATATTGACTGGTGTGAACAAGCCCAATCAGCACCCCTTCCGATTGATCAATGTACACAAGACTTATTTATTCGGTATAATACGCACTCGTGTGTTATATGCACCCTTATTTATGGGCCATTAAATTCTGGAAAATATATCTGTCGTACATAAACATTTCAGGCTGTCAGCATAAACCACGAAATTTATCTTTCAGCTATGTTTCTTTTTCACCAAAATAATATTCTAATAAAAGCCCCCTATTTCTAATTTTGAGGGCGCCCTGGGCGCTTATTACGTCGAATACGGTATTGTTTTGAAACTTATTATAAATTGTTGAAACTAACTGTAAACACGGACAAAACGAAGGGCCTTATTTTCGATGGTGCTAAAATTGACGAAAGAAGGAAATATATTTTGAATGAAAATTATTAAAATTTTGTGGATGAATATAATTATCTTGATTTTTATTTCCAAAGCAATTATAATATTTCTAAATCTGTTAAAACTATGTATGACCAAGCAACGAAAGCAACGTATTTTTGGCACGTTTACACAATCTCTCTTTAAAATTCCATCTCTATCTCTTTGATGCTATGCTAAAACAAACACTACTGTATTGTTGTGAAATTTGGGGTTGTGATCATTGTAAAGTAATTGAAAAGGTTCATGTACGGTTTCTCAGACAATTATTACCGGTAAAGAAAAGCACACCTTTAACAATGCTCTAAGGAGAACTCGGTAGAACCCCCCTTTGTCTGGATGTTAAGTTAAGAATGTTAAATTTCTGGTCGACGCTTATGTCAGTCATATATAGCAAGCTATCGTTTGTATTGTATTCAGTCTTGTAAAGAGACTCAATTGTAAATCAACGGACTTAAAAATCGTTGTCTTTTATTAAACATATTTTGATGAAAATAAAATGAATTAGGTATTTCCTACGGAAGCCTTTTAGGCCCTTTGTTTTTTTATTTTATTTCGATACTATCTTGAAATTTCAAGAAACTAAGTTGAAATTTCAAGATACTATCTTGAAATTTCAAGATATTAAGTTGAAATTTCAAGATACTATCGAAATTTTTTTCTCTATGTTTGGATTTCACAGAGTTTTATACCATCCTCCTGGTTGAAATCATAAGTCTCCAAAACTCTCTCTGACGCATATTGGCAATCTTGGAAAGCGGATATTTCAAATTCTAGTAAATGCTCCACATATCGTATTTTTAAAATCGCGAATAAACTTGAAACATATATTTGATAAACATTCCTCCCCACGTATCTTTTAAATTGCTATTCTCCAGGACATCTTGTCACCGCCTGCCAATAGAAAGCGGAAGATGGAATAAAACTCCGTTGAATTAACGTTTATGCAAGTTGCGTGACAGTTTTGAATGGACATATATATATATCTCTGTGTGTATGTGTGTGTGTGTGTGTGTGTGTGTGTGTGTGTGTTATTATATTTTCTCTTTACTTGTATATAATTCCTATGCACTGTACATTTATTCTGCACTATTATTATTCAAATATTACAATATAATGAAATTGTACAAAGGAGAAGGCCTCGTAAAGTGTGTCCCTTTAACCTTATCCATTTGATTTTCCGCAATAAAATATGTTTAAATTATATCAAATAGTTTTGACATTGGAGATGAATTCCACATTGTCTTCAAATGTAAATATTTCAATGAACAAAGAGACATGAACATCCCAAAACACTATTCAAAAAGGCCAAACATGTTACAACTCCAGCAATTATTAAACGGCCTTAATATCTCTGTCCAAAAGAAACTATGTAAATTTATTAACATTTTAATAAAAATTGTAAAAACTCCCCGTAAACCTCTGTCCACCACAGTAAAATACTGTTTGAACTTCATAGAGAATTACTGTTCTGTTCTGTCAATACGGCACCAAGGGGTCGCGTCATTTTTCGGAACGATAAATACTTTCTGTTTAACAAAATGCATGGAATTTGTTTATGCATTAATGCTTCATAAAAAATAACATTGTACACAGTTACACTTTGGGAAAGTCAAATTTTGTTGGACGTTTGTAGCGACCAGAACTGGGATACGACCAGAACTGGGATAAACAGTCCACAATTTCGCAAAACCCCATTTACTGCGGTAATGCTTTCGGTTAGCTCTAAAACACATGGCGATATATATGCGGAATATGATTTAGTTTATATTTTGGGTGGGACCGTACTGAATATGATCTTCTGTATATTTCCATGTCCCATTCCAAATAAATAACGCACATTAAATTCTTCACTATAAATTCGAAACATCTTCAGGTATTATTATTATTTTGTTATTTTGTACTTGACAAATATTCACACGCCTTTCTGTGCGCAATTCACATTTATGCACAAATGTCAGTGTCTGTGCGATATTTCTTTTAACAAATTATGTTATAATTAGATCAATAATTGAAATCAAGGATGTGTTTCTACATCACATTGTGGTCACAATAGTATATAGAATGGAATGGAATCGTCCATATTAAAAAAGTAAAGGCGGTGCTTGAGGGGTTTCTGAAATATTTCGGATTGTGGCCGTTAAATAAAAGAGCCTCGACACATTATGCATTCCATTTAGATTTTGTTTTGTTTGTAACTGTAAACAATTTTCCGTATTCTGTTGTTTGTGGCCCAAATTAACGTGCGTTCTCCTCCAATCCCACGATGTGAATAGAAATGCAAAACATGTATCCTCATTAATTTATTTAATGTAACTGTGCTGAAGGGAATCCTTGTAATTCACACATGAGTAGATGTGAGAAATCATATTTATATAATTTCAAAACAATTATTTCACTTGCCTCTGCATTTAGACAAGCTCTTTCCACTTCTTTAATTAGTTCGATGGGTTAATTGTATATGGTTTGCCAGAAGATTGAGGCGAAAATTACACAAGATGAAAGTGTTTTATCATTCCTCTTTACAAAGTTATGGGAAAGTACACAGGTACATCGGACATAAAATATACATTACTCAGAATGAAACGCGGGGTGTCAGACATGTTATATACATCATTATAAATGAAAGACGCGGGGGAGTTTGTATATCGGATATAAACTATACATCACTCAGAACGATAGATAACGATAGAGGGTTTGTATCGGATGTATTATATTATACATACTTCAGAATGATGTAGATGCAGACCAATGTAAGCTTTGAAACATGCTAAGAAGTATCCAAGCTGGATATTGACGATTGTTTCAGAATGGCATTCTACCCACATATACAAGTTAGTGGTAACCTCAAATACCTCCTTAACTTAACCCTATCACATATACATGATGCAGGTAATGCAAGCTCAGAAGTTTGTTGTGCAAATTTATAATAAATGTATAAATATAAATGTATAACTAACAGATATAAGCGGTAAGACGGATATGACTCCTCATGCATGCATGCACCGGTAAACCAGACCTAACAGAAAGGAGTATATAGTTACTCCATAGTGTTTTAGGAACCAGGCAGCTTCAATTTGAAATAAAGGAAAGATATATTGAAGCAAGTCGAAATAATATATTTATATATCTAGCCTAAAATCACGATGATCCATGGACAGTGCATTGTGTATGTCTATGTTGGGCATTGCTTAAAATATACCCACCGCTTCGCTTGTCATTTTAGGCGACAATCGATGGTTGGTTGGTTGGTTGTTTAACGCCGCACTGAGCAATATTCCAGCTATATGACGGCGGTCTGTAAATAATCGAATCTGGACCAGACAACACGGACAATCCAGTGATAGACATCATGAGCATCGATCCATGCATTTGGGATACGATGACATGCATCAACCAAGTCAGTCAGCCAGACCACCCGATCCCGTTAGTTGCCTTTTACGAGAAGCATAGTCGCCTTTTAGGGCAAGCATGGATTGCTGAAAAGACCTATTCTACCCCGGGTCTTCACGGGCACCACAATCCATGGACCGGGTGCGCATGCTTGTATAGTGACTTCGTTAATTGTGTGTCATGTACCCCGATATAAATACATGGAAATAAACGATTGGTTTAAGTATGAACAACGTCCCACGCCGACATGTACGATGTCTCGCAATTAACCAAATAACGAACCTGACTACCCAAGGCTCGTTAGTCGCCTCTTATTATACGATTCTAAGCCGGACTCCCCATCCGATCATGGGAATATTACCTGCATGGTCAGCTTTGCTGTTACTGGTTCTTGCAGTAAAATGTTGGTCCACATGGGCAGAGAGCAAAATAGTGATTGATATTATAAGCAAACATCCAGCACGTCGGAGGACGTTGAACCTCCGATCCATGAAGTCACCTAGTAAGACAATTAAAATTAAGCATGTGTTGCTGGGGACCACTTCTACACGAAATCAACTGCCTGAGTGGTCTAGTGGATAGACGTCTGCAGAAGGAGTGAGTAAGTGGGTGAATATGTATTTACACTGCTTTTAGCAGCATTCCTGGAGGAACATGGCACGGGACACCAGAAATAGGGTTTACTCATTGAACACATGATGGGAATCGAACCCGGGCCTTCGACGTGACGAGCGAACGCTTTGACCAATAGGCTAACCAATCGCACCCCTGACAGCGGAAGGTAAGGTAAAATACACGGAATAAGATAGTACCCGTGCTTGGCGATTGGCATTACGTGGATAAACGTGGATAAACACAGTACATATTCTGTTTTACAAAACTCATGTAAGAATCCATGTATTACCTTCACCCTCACTCGGTAAATACAAGAATTTCTGAATTATGACACTCCTTGTGTAACACACTTACTGGTATAATACTCCCTATAAAAGTACCAATCATGACCTCCCTCAATATTTGCTAAGTTTGTGGTCCTAATCACTTTCAAAAGCTAAAATTAATTATAAATATTCAACAGTTAATAAATTTTAAAGGTGTTATGCCGCTTCTGCACGGTTTGATTACAGTAATACAAGGGTAAATATCTAATCGATAATTAATAAAAATCAGCTACAAGTATTCCATTATTTGTACATGTGAAAGGGCTATCCCATTTCTGGTCAAAGGGACATGAGTGATTATATAGTCAAAAATCTCTTAAAATTAGTATTATTGACCCATTACATTCAGATTCTGTCCACAAGTGCGAAATATTATTTACTATTATCAACTGACAAGAAATCTTAAGATTCCATTAATTGTAGATTTTAAAGGCATTATCCCACTTCTGGTCAAGCTGATATGAGGCATAATATAGTCAAAAATCTCTTAAAATTAGAAATATTGACCCATTACATTTAGACCTTTGTTCATAGGTTTGAAATGTTATTTACTATCATCAACCGACAAGAAATCTTAAGATTCCATTAATTGTGGATTTTAAAGGCATTATCCCACTTCTGGTCAATCTGATATGGGTCATAATATAGTCAAAAATCTCTTAAAATTAGAAATATTGACCCATTACATTCAGATTCTGTCCACAAGTGCGAAATATTATTTACTATCATCAACCGATAAGAAATCTTAAGATTCCATTAATTGTAGATTTTAAAGGCATTATCCCACTTCTGGTCAAGCTGATATGAGGCATAATATAGTCCAAAATCTCTTAAAATTAGAAATATTGACCCATTACATTCAGACCTTTGTTCATAGGTTTGAAATGTTATTTACTATCATCAACCGACCAAAAAATCTTAAGATTCCATTAATTGTAGATTTTGAAAGGCATTATTCCACTTCTGGTCAAGCTGATATGAGTCATAATATAGTCAAAAATCTCTTAAAATTAGAAATATTGACCCATTACATAAAAATTCTGTCCACAAGTGCGAAATATTATTTACTATCATCAACCGATAAGAAATCTTAAGATTCCATTAATTGTAGATTTTAAAGGCATTATCCCACTTTTGGTCAAGCTGATATGAGGCATAATATAGTCAAAAATCTCTTAAAATTAGAAATATTGACCCATTACATTCAGACCTTTGTTCATAGGTTTGAAATGTTATTTACTATCATCAACCGACAAGAAATCTTAAGATTCCATTAATTGTGGATTTTAAAGGCATTATCCCACTTCTGGTCAATCTGATATGGGTCATAATATAGTCAAAAATCTCTTAAAATTAGAAATATTGACCCATTACATAAAGATTCTGTCCACAAGTGTGAGATATTATTTACTATCATCAACTGACAAGAAATCTTAAAATTCCATTAAATGTAGATTTGAAAGGCATTATCCCACTTTTGGTCAAGGTGATATGGGTCATAATATAGTCAAAAATCTCTTAAAATTAGAAATATTGATCCATTACATTCAGATTCTGTCCACAAGTGCGAAATATTATTTACTATCATCAACCGACAAGAAATCTTAAGATTCCATTAATTGTACATTTTAAAGGCATTATCCCACTTCTGGTCAAGGTGATATGAGTCATAATATAGTCAAAAATCTCTTAAAATTAGAAATATTGACCCATTACATTCAGATTCTGTCCATAAGTGCGAAATATTATTTACTATCATCAACCGACAAGAAATCTTAAGATTCCATTAATTGTAGATTTTAAAGGCATTATCCCACTTCTGGTCAAGGTGATATGAGTCATAATATAGTAAAAAATCTCTTAAAATTAGAAATACTGACCCATTACATTTAGACCTTTGTTCATAGGTTTTAAATGTTGTTTACTATATTCAACCGAGAAGAAATCTTAAGATTCCATTAATTGTAGATTTTAAAGGCATTATCCCACTTCTGGTCAAGGTGATACAAGTCAAAATATAGTAAAAAATCTCTTAAAATCAGAAATACTGACCCATTACATTTAGACCTTTGTTCATAGGTTTGAAATATTATTTACTATCATCAACCAACAAGAAATCTTAAGATTCCATTAATTGTAGATTTTAAAGGCATTATCCCATTTCTGGTCAAGGTGATATGAGTCATAATATAGTAAAAAATCTCTTAAAATTAGAAATACTGACCCATTACATTTAGACCTTTGTTCATAGGTTTTAAATGTTGTTTTCTATATTCAGCCAACAAGAAATCTTAAGATTCCATTAATTGTAGAATTTAAAGGCATTATCCCACTTCTGGTCAAGCTGATACGAGTCATAATATAGTCAAAAATCTCTTAAAATTAGAAATACTGACCCATTACATTTAGACCTTTGTTCATAGGTTTTAATTATTATTTACTATCATCAACCAACAAGAAATCTTAAGATTCCATTAATTGTAGATTTTAAAGGCATTATCCCATTTCTGGTCAAGGTGATATGAGTCATAATATAGTCAAAAATCTCTTAAAATTAGAAATACTGACCCATTACATTTAGACCTTTGTTCATAGGTTTTAATTATTATTTACTATCATCAACCAACAAGAAATCTTAAGATTCCATTAATTGTAGATTTTAAAGGCATTATCCCATTTCTGGTCAAGGTGATATGAGTCATAATATAGTAAAAAATCTCTTAAAATTAGAAATACTGACCCATTACATTTAGACCTTTGTTCATAGGTTTTAAATGTTGTTTACTATATTCAGCCAACAAGAAATCTTAAGATTCCATTAATTGTAGAATTTAAAGGCATTATCCCATTTCTGGTCAAGGTGATATGAGTCATAATATAGTAAAAAATCTCTTAAAATTAGAAATACTGAACCATTACATTTAGACCTTTGTTCATAGGTTTGAAATGTTGTTTACTATATTCAGCCAACAAGAAATCTTAAGATTCCATTAATTGTAGATTTTAAAGGCATTATCCCACTTCTGGTCAAGGTGATATGAGTCATGATATAGTAAAAAATCTCTTAAAATTAGAAATACTGACCCATTACATTAAGATTCTGCTCACAAGTGTCAAATGTTATTTACTATCATCAACCAACAAGAAATCTTAAGATTCCATTAATTGTAGATTTTAAAGGCATTATCCCACTTCTGGTCAAGGTGATATGAGTCATAATAAAGTCAAAAATCTCTTAAAATTAGAAATATTGACCCATTACATAAAGATTCTGTCCACAAGTGTGAAATATTATTAACTATCATCAACCAAAAGAGAAATCTTAAGATTCCATTAATTGTAGATTTTAAAGGCATTATCCCACTTCTGTCAAGGTGATACAAGTCATAATATAGTCAAAAATCTCTTAAAATTAGAAATACTGACCCATTACATTTAGACCTTTGTTCATAGGTTTGAAATGTTATTTACTATCATCAACCGAGAAGAAATCTTAAGAAGATTCCAATAATTGAAGATTTTAAAGGCATTGTCCCATTTCTGGTCAAGGTGATACGAGTCATAATATAGTAAAAAATCTCTTAAAATTAGAAATATTGACCCATTGCATTCAGATTCTGCTCACAAGAATTTACTATCAGTAGTCGTGAAGAAATCTTAAGATTCCATTAATTGTAGATTTTAATGGCATTATTCCATTTATGGTCGAGGCAATATGAGTCTGAATATAGTCAAAAATCTTGTAAAATTAACAGTATTAACCCATTGCATTCACATTCTACTCACAAGTGCTAAATGTTATTTATTGTCATAGGCCGAGAACAAATCTTAAGATTCCATTAACTGTAGATTTTAAAGGTGTTATTCCATTTCTTGTTGAGCGAGTAAGTGACTATGGTTTTATGCTGCTTTTAGCAATATTCCAGCAATATCACTGGGGGACACGAGAAATGGGCTTCACTCATTGTACCCATATTGGGAATCAACCCAGGTCTTCGGCGTCACGAGCCAATGTTTTAACCACTAGGCTACCCGACCGCCCCCACTTATGGTTGAGGTGATATGAGTGATAAATAGAGGTTTTCACGCGAGTGTGTTTTGGGATGGTAAATATCCTGTATTAGGAATAAACATTGTATTTAGCGAGCCTTGGCTTGTTAAATACATAGTAATTGATATTTCTCCAGATTCCTGATGGTTAATTCTGACTTGATCGCTGAATGACAAGGGCGATGCCATGTTTGTTTATAAACAGTGAAAGTAGTCCCAACTTGACCTTTGACAATTGCATCTCTATCCGCATATGACCCCAACGGATATCGTTTTTATCCATTGGCTTTATTTTGCTGAGAAACCTACCCATTATATGATAATACAGTATAAAATCTCATAAAATTAGAAATATTGACCCATTACATTCAGATTCTGTCCACAAGTTTGAAATGTTATTTACTATCATCAGCTGAAAGAAAATCTTAAGACTCCATTAACTGTAGATTTTACAGGTGTTCTCCCTTTTTCTGGTCAAGGCCATATAAGTAATAATATATACTGAACAACAAAAGTTCCTGTGACATTAAATAAGATTTAATGCAAAGTTATGTTTTTTACCAAATCTGAAACAATTTCTGTTTGCAATAAAAGACTCCTGTAAATGTTCAAATGGTTTAATTTGTCATACTAAATGTTTCTGAATCAGCTCCAAGTCATATGGTCTATGGCGAATGTGGTAGATACCCGTTATATATTTGTTCATATTTACGTTTACTCAGATACTGGCTCAAAATAACAGAGATGTCGAGAGAACGAATCCCAAGAAAATGCTACGAAATGATTGTCTATCGTGAAAGTGTTGGTTACTTAACCTGGGCATCAAACATTAAGCATTTACTCTTCTCTCACGGATTTGGATATGTTTGGCTAAATCAAAGCGTTGGAGACAAAATGTATTTTCTTAGCTCTTTTAAGCAGGTAGCAATTGATATGTTTACTCAAAACTGGAGGTCGTCACTAGATAACAGTACACGCTACGACGTCTATAAAACCTTTAAATATTGTCTAACACCAGAGGTTTACCTGCATACTATAACAGAGAGAAAAATTAGAGACACATTTATTAAACTCAGGCTAGGGTTAAATGATTTGATGTGCAACATAAACAGGGGTCGCTTCTCCTCTATTCCTAAGGATATGCGTTTTTGTCCATTCTGCGAAAACCATATTGAAAACGAATTACACTTTTTGTTTATATGTCCAATTTACGCCAACCTAAGATTGAAATATATGCCTGATATCACTAAGAACCACTATTCCATGAACAAAATATTATCTTTTAATGGTATCCCTAGTAAAAAATTAACTAAGATATTACAATACATCTATCAAAGTCTACGAGTGCGTAGTAAATTGCTTAGTAAATCCGATATGTCCAGAAATAATTAGTTGTTTTGAAACTTTCGCATCTAGATCAGGAGTATCTACATTTCATTTTTGTCTGTTTGTTTCTACTAGAAATGCATATACATTTAAATTGTCAAATTGTCATGACATGATGAGTATATTACTGATAGATCCTTTTGTATTGAACGTCGTGCTATGGCTGAAAGCTTTGCGACGTAAAACTTCATATTTCCATTCCATTCCTTTTGTATTCCTTTTGTATTTTATACTACTACTGCTGCCACTGTGGTTATTACCACTGTTATTACAATACCTCTATTACATGTCAAGCATCATATTAGTTATCCAATAATTATATAATGCGCTGTACAGCTGTAAATGATATTGTTTATCTGTATGTGTATATGGGCCAATGGCCTTTCATACAATAAAGATTGATTGATTGACTTCAGAAAATGCATGATTTCATAAAAAACATGAACATGCCAAAATGTCAATTTACAAATCAATAGTGTGTGTGTCCACCTCTGGCTGCAATGCAAGCAACACGTCTTCGTCTCATGGAATAGACCAGGCGTCGCACAAAGTCCTGTGGGATATCTGTCCATATCTGCTGGAGCATGTTTGAAGTTCCTGCTGTGTCTGTGGAACACGTGGTTGACATCGAAGGCGCCGATCCATCTCATCCCATATGTGCTCGATTGGTGAGAGATCTGGGGAGTGAGCCGGCCAGGGGATGACAATTACGTTGGTTTGTTGAAGAGAATCCTGAACAAGTCGAACAATATGAGACCGGGCATTGTCATGTTGAAAGGTAATGCCTGGGCCATGACGACGACAAAACGGTGGAACAACAGGGCCAGTGATCTCGTCGCGGTAGCGCTGTCCATTGAGATTTCCCTCTACCACTATCAAACAGGTCCTCTGTCTTGCTGTAATCCCACCCCATACCATAATGCTGCCGCCCCCGAACCAATCTTCTTCCATAACACAACGATTGAAGTAACATTCACCTTGACGTAAGAACATGAATCCGTCCATCGCTTTGGCTGAGGTGAAAACGAGACTCGTCAGTGAATAGAACTTGTCCCCACTGCATGGCCGTCCAGCGTAGACGCTGTCTACACCAGTGTAGGCATGCTTGATGGTGGTTTCCTGTCAATATGGGACGTCTGGCGGGTCTTCTGGCGACAATCCCTGCACATCTGAGGTGGTGAGGTACGGTTTGTGAAGATATTCGTCAAAGGCCAGGGATGCTTCTTGCAGTCACTGTTGCTGGCTGGAATCGATTTCGTAGGTGTATTGTTCAAATCAAGTTGTCTTGTCGATTGATGGTTACGCATGGCCTGCCACTCTGAGGATTGTGTCTGACTGCATTCGTCTGTTGCCAATGTTGCCATAAACACCAAATTGTTTACAGGCGCTCTTTTTCGGACAAGCGTGGCATTTCGTAATGTGGAATAATTGCGTAATTTTGTTGTTTTTCTGAGTAGTTGTTGTCAGCATGATGCTAAACAATGCACATGGAATCTAGTTAACGCACATGTTTTTATACCCATTCTTGGGTAGTGAAATGCATGGGGCTTGCATAAAAGTCAACTTTTGCATCGAATGCATGCTTTTCTGTAGCAGTTGCGTTTTTGTGACTAGATTCCATACATGTACTACAATATTGAAAACCAAACTTTACTTGTTTGAAAAATACACTAAAATATTGGTGTCACAGGAACTTTTGTTGTTGAGTATAGTACCTGGCAAATGAAACGAGAACAAAGAAGTACTGCTTATTACCATAGTTAATGTAGAGATCTACTTGAATGTTGAGGTAAAATGTACATATTGATAATCTATGTCAGGCAGAATAGTTTCTTTTTGTCTTTGCTTCAGGAGTTCAGACATGGTGTACAAAGTATTAGTAAGAATTAGTCTTCAGGCGAATCATATGTCCTGTGATGAAAATATGAGGGCTATAATGAATTTTACTTATCGCGTACATGACGACACTTTCAAAGACATGTTAGGAGGGCTTACTTTGATCAGAAACATTATTCTTCAAGGTCAAATTGTTGGTTCTCAAACTCGCTCCAAGAGAGCATTGCTACCTTTTATTGGTGAATTCTCACACAATTTATTTGGTGCCGCCCTGACAGCGACGTGAACATAATACGACAATATATCAATATCTTATCAAACAGAATGAGAGCTGAAGAAGCAGCTTTTAATGTGTCACAGGATTACATGGGTTCGTACATATCTAAGGCTAATGACAGAATGGATGGTTTGAAGCAAGGTATAATTCAAATAATTCCAGTAAAAGTAAAGTAAAATTATTTTTTTCTGCTACAACATTAACAATGTGAGCTTATGACCTTGCTTAAATTTACACTGAGGTTCTCACACCCTTCATAGAGATAGTTACTCCTTGGAATTCAAGTATCAACAATCTCCTGAGCAGTAAGAGATCTGAACAGACAACTAGTCAGTAGTAATTAGGGAATCATCTTGTGACATGTTTATGGCTAGTGTGTCAGGTCAGTGCTAGCAGTAGCTTGCCTGTATTCAGTTGTTTGAGCCCTCAACAGACCAATGAACCCTTCAGTATAAACTATCAATTTCCACTTTCCCCAGTTTGGCTTTAGCAAGTCTAGAAATAGACAAATACACATATCCAGGGAAGGTGGTAATACATCAATCTATACAGATGTTCACAGGTCATAATCAACCTAGGACATTTTATACACAATATCATCATACAATCTACACTTAATGGAATGTTAAGATTTCTTCTTGGCTGATGATAGTAAATCACATTTGAAACTTGTGAGCAGAACCTGAGTGTTATGGGTCAATATTTCTAATTTTAAGAGATTTTTTGCTATTTTATTACTCATATCCCCTCGATCAGAAATGGGATAACACCTATAAAATCTACAGTTAACGGAATCTGAAGATTTTCTTGTGGCTGCGGATAGTAAATCACATTTCTAGCTTGTGAGCAGATTCTGAATGCTATGGGTTAATATTTCTAAGTTTAAGAGATTTTTTACAATATCATTACTCATTTCCCCTCAGCCAGAAATGGGATAAAGTATATAAACTCGACAATTAATGGAATCTTAAGATTTCTTCTTGGCTGATGACAGTAAATAACATTTCTAGCCCGTGAGCAAAGCCTGAATACTTTGAGTCAAGATTTCTAATTTCTTGGCGGTTGATGATAGTAAATAACATTTCAAACCTATAAACAAAGGTCTAAATGTAATGGGTCAGTATTTCTAATTTTAAGAGATTTTTGACTATATAATGATTTATATCACCTTGACCAGAAGTGGGATAATGCCTTTAAAATCTACAATTAATGGAATCTAAAGATTTCTTGTCGGTTGATGATAGTAAATAACATTTCACACTTGTGGACTGAATCTTAATGTAATAGGACAATATTTCTAATTTTAAGAGATTTTCTTCTATATTATACTCATATCACCTTGACCAGAAATGGGATAATGCCTTTAAAATCTACAATTAATGGAATCTTAAGATTTCTTCTCGGTTGATGATAGTAAATAACATTTCAAATCTATGAACAAAGGTCTAAATGTAATGGGTCAGTATTTCTAATTTTAAGAGATTTTTGACTATATAATGATTCATATCACCTTGACCAGAAGTGGGATAATGCCTTTAAAATCTACAATTAATGGAATCTAAAGATTTCTTGTCGGTTGATGATAGTAAATAACATTTCACACTTGTGGACTGAATCTTAATGTAATAGGACAATATTTCTAATTTTAAGAGATTTTCTTCTATATTATACTCATATCACCTTGACCAGAAATGGGATAATGCCTTTAAAATCTACAATTAATGGAATCTTAAGATTTCTTCTCGGTTGATGATAGTAAATAATATTTCACACTTGTGAGCAGAATCTTAATGTAATGGGTCAATAATACTAATTATAAGAGATTTTTGACTATATTATGACTCATATCACCTTGACAGAAGTGGGATAATGCCTTTAAAATCTACAATTAATGGAATCTTAAGATTTCTTCTCGGTTGATGAAAGTAAATAATATTTTGCACTTGTGGACAGAATCCTAATGTAATGGGTCAGTGTTTCTAATTTTAAGAGATTTTTGACTATTTTATGACTCATATCACCTTGACCAGAAGTGGGATAATGCCTTTAAAATCTACAATTAATGGAATCTTAAGATTTCTTGTTGGTTGATGATAGTAAATAACATTTCTAGCCCGTGAGCAAAGCCTGAATACTTTGAGTCAAGATTTCTAATTTCTTGGCGGTTGATGATAGTAAATAATATTTCAAACCTATGAACAAAGGTCTAAATGTAATGGGTCAGTATTTCTAATTTTAAGAGATTTTTGACTATATTATGACTCGTATCACCTTGACCAGAAGTGGGATAATGCCTTTAAAATCTACAATTAATGGAATCTTAAGATTTCTTGTTGGCTGAATATAGTAAACAACATTTAAAACCTATGAACAAAGGTCTAAATGTAATGGGTCAGTATTTCTAATTTTAAGAGATTTTTTACTATATTATGACTCATATCACCTTGACCAGAAATGGGATAATGCCTTTAAAATCTACAATTAATGGAATCTTAAGATTTCTTCTCGGTTGATGATAGTAAATAATATTTCAAACCTATGAACAAAGGTCTAAATGTAATGGGTCAGTATTTCTAATTTTAAGAGATTTTTTACTATATTATGACTCGTATCACCTTGACCAGAAGTGGGATAATGCCTTTAAAATCTACAATTAATGGAATCTTAAGATTTCTTGTTGGCTGCAGAAAGTAAATAACATTTCACACTTGTGAGCAGAATGTGAATGCAATGGGTCAATATTTCTAATTTTAAGAGATTTTCTACTATATTATACTCATATCACCTTGACCAGAAGTGGGATAACACCTTTAAAATCTACAATTAATGGAATATTGAGATTTCTTCTTGGCTGATGATAGTAAATAACATTTCAAACCTGTGAGCAAAGCCTGAACACTTTGAGTCAAGATTTCTAATTTTAAGAGATTTTTTTACTATATTATTATTCATATAACCTTGACCAGAAATGGGATAACACCTTTAAAATCTACAATTAATGGAATATTAAGATTTCTTCTTGGCTGATGATAGTAAATAACATTTCAAACCTGTGAGCAAAGCCTGAACACTTTGAGTCAAGATTTCTAATTTTAAGAGATTTTTTTACTATATTATTATTCATATAACCTTGACCAGAAATGGGATAACACCTTTAAAATCTACAATTAATGGAATATTAAGATTTCTTCTTGGCTGATGATAGTAAATAACATTTCAAACCTGTGAGGAGAATCTGAATGCTATGGGTCAATATTGCTAATGTTAAGAGATTGTTGACTATATTATTACTCACATCCCCTCAACCAGAAGTGGCATAAATGTTATGCTTTCAAGAATGAAAGGAATCTTGAGAGTTTTGTTTTCTGAACATTGTCATTCACATTTACAACCTTTGAGAAACATGTACTTTGACAATAAGCTTTGAATATGAAACTACATAGTTTTAAAAAAAGCTTCGTCCCCTTCACAGCTGTAATAGGCTAACTGATCATCATGGAGGGACTGACTGCACAATGTATGACATTGTGCTAGGTCTGTACCTGCCTTGATAGAAACCACAGAAAAAAGGTAAAAAGTAAAGGTATAATGACTTACCTACACATTCTCGTCTTTCAAAGAAATATTATCTTAGAAACTTCAGCCACTTGGCCTTCAACAGCAAGGACCAGACGACCATTTTGATCAAGTTGTGAAGGGAGGATAACTCTTACTGTTGCTTTGTCTTGCAAATATTAATGTCAATGATGACAGAGCATGAGATAACAAGTTCAGTTCTCTATTAGTAATGGGTTTATTAAATATATGTTATCTGTCTTAAGTTGGTAATTTTGAAACCTTTCTAAATATTTCAATCATATTAAATAATATCATTTAGATTCCATATGGTCTCCCCAGAAATATGAGGACATTTTGCTGGCAAAACGGTTATGAAAGCTTCAACGTTTTTATGTCAATAAGCTACCAGGAATGGTTCAATGAGTTTCCCAGTTATTTTAATACTGACCAGGAAGGAGATTTTGTCATACCGGGTATTACATATGTATTTTTTTCCTTTAAAACAATGAGAAAAAGAATAGGGTGGTGGGTGAATCAAAGGAACATTAAAGAAATCTTTTTTTAACAAGAGAAATCTTTTTCAACAATTTCTACTCTAATATTTCTATATGTAATTAGTTTCTTTTATTTTTTAAGTTAGACTTCTAAGATGAAGCACAAACTTGTTTCACATCCTGCATCTGCTATGCCTGGAAGCAGTTACATGTACCTCCACCATTAATATAAGAAAATAGTTGCTTTTATCATCATGTACACAATAATCAAATGGAGTGATTTTGAATAATTGTTACCACTAAAATCTAACATGATAATGATAGTAATATTTACAAAAAATGACTTTGGGACTTGAGAATACAAACAAAAATACACACATCAGTTGCCAGAGGGCTGTGAGGTGATGGGGCTTAGAAATCCCTTCAACAGTACAAATTTAACTGTACCCCTTTCAACTCTGACATGTTGAGTATTCATTGTTTGATGTTAAATGACACACTTAGTTATATTCAAAATAATTAATATTATTATATTGATGTACATACCCTCCCACATATATTTTGTGAACATCATGGCCTATTGTACAATGTCATGAGTATTTATTCCTAGACATTTACCTGCTGTTTTACTGTGTATGAGAAGAAATATGTCCAACTCTCATAACTCTTGCAAAATTGCATAACACAAACATCCTAGGAACTTGAATTATTACGCTTGTATCCCCACCAATGAGTGGCATAACAACCTTAAAATACATAAATTAGAGAATAATTTTATTTTCATTTGGCTTTTTCTATTTTGTAGGAAACACTGTGTTCAGAAGTGGCCAAGATAGCTATTTAACAGAAAATTTACTCTGTTATTAAACATGTCACCACCTCACAAAGGTTATGATATGATAGACAATTAAATAATACATTTGGGAGTGATATCATGGTTAGAAATTAAACATGGCAATGGGCAGTAATTACAGATAATAAGCAACACGACCATATTTATAGGAATTGCATTTTGTCATGAGCGATATTGTATTCCGCTTTAGTTCCGCATTACCACTTTTATACGCTGCTATATTTAGCTGCAAATGTCGGACATCGAGTCAGTAGCATTGCCATTGGCGCACTTTGCAGAACGGAGTAAAAATACAAAACACAAGAAGTGCAGATGATTTTGCTCTTATTAAATGTTTGTCAATTAAACACATAGTTGCATGCCACAGATATAATTCTCTACGGTGTTTATCCCAGTTCTGGTCGTATCCCAGTTCTGGTCGCTACAGACGTCTTCATGATGCTCTGTGTACACTATATATATATACACTCAATCAATATGACTGTATATGTTAGGGCCAACATAGGGAAAGTCAACACCCAATTAATATGACTGTATATACAGGGCCCACACTCAATCAATATGACTGTATATACAGGGGCAACACTCAATCAATATGACTGTATATACAGGGCCAACACTCAATGAATATGACTGTATATGCAGGGCCAACACTCAATCAATATGACTGTATATGTTAGGGCCAACATAGGGAAAATCAACACCCAATTAATATGGCTGTATGTATTAGGGCTAACAATAACTTAAAATGAGTGTATATATCAGGGCCAACAAACAATTAATATGGCTGTATATATTAGGGCCAACAATAATTTAAAATGAGTGTATATATCAGGGCTAACAAACAATTAATATGGCTGTATATATTAGGGCCAACAATAATTTAAAATGTGTGTATATATCAGGGCCAACAAACAAATAATATGGCTGTATATATTAGGGCCAACAATGATTTAATACGACTGTATATATTAGGACCAACACTCAATAAATATGAGTGTATATATCAGGGCCCACACTCAATCAATATGACTATAAATTAGGACCAACACTCAATTAATATGACTGTATATATCACGGCCAACACTCAATCAATATGACTGTATATGCAGGGCCAACACTCTATCAATATGACTGTACATGTCAGGGCCAACATAGGGCAAATCAACACCCAATTAATATGACTGTATATATCAGGGCCCACACTCAATGAATATGACTGTATATATCAGGGCCCACACTCAATTAATATGACTGTACATATCAGGGCCCACACTCAATCAATATGACTGTATATAAAGGCCAACACTCAATCGATATGACTGTATATACATATATGACTGTATATGTTAGGGCCAACATAGGGAAAATCAACACCCAATTAATATGACTGTATATATTAGGGCTCAATAATTTAAAATGAGTGAATATATCACGGCTAACAAACAATTAATACGGCTGTGTATATTAGGGCCAACAATAATTTAATACGACTGTATATATTAGGACCAATGCTCAATCGATATGACTGTATATACAGGGCCAACACTCAATCAATAAGACTGTATATACAGTGCCAACACTCAATCAATATGACTGTATATGTTAGGGCCAACATAGGGAAAATCAACACCCAATTAATATATTAGGACCAACGCTCAGTGAATATGACTGTATATATCAGGGCCCACGCTCAATCAATATGACTGTATACATCAGGGCCAACGCTCAATCAACACGACTGAATACATCAAGGCCAACACTCAGTCAATATGACTGTATACATCAGGGCCAACACTCAATCAATATGACTGTATACACAGGGCCAACACTCAATCAATATGGCTGTATATACAGGGCCAAAACTCAATCAATATGACTGTTTACACAGGGCCAACATGTACTGGCATGTATAGTTGATGGTTGAACATGTAGTGGCATGTATAGCTGATGGTTGAACATGTAGTGGCATCAATATGACTGTAGATGTTAGGGCCAACACTCAATCAATATGACTGTATATACAGTGCCAACACTCAATCAATATGACTGTATATGTTAGGGCCAACACTCAATTAATATGGCTGTATACACAGGGCCAACACTCAATCAATATGGCTGTATATACAGGGCCAACACTCAATCAATATGACTGTTTACACAGGGCCAACATGTACTGGCATGTATAGTTGATGGTTGAACATGTACCGGAATGTATAGCTGATGGTTGAACATGTAGTGGCATGTATAGCTGATGGTTGAACATGTAGTGGCATGTATAGCTGATGGTTGAACATGTAGTGGCATGTATAGCTGATGGTTGAACATGTAGTGGCATGTATAGCTGATGGTTGAACATGTAGTGGCATGTATAGCTGATGGTTGAACATGTAGTGGCATGTATAGCTGATGGTTGAACATGTAGTGGCATGTATAGCTGATGGTTGAACATGTAGTGGCATGTATAGTTGATGGTTGAACATGTAGTGGCATGTATAGTTGATGGTTGAACATGTAGTGGCATGTTTAGCTGATGGCTGAACCTGCTGTAACCCTGATGTGAACTTTGCATTTCGTACAGACCGAGCTGAACGAAGAACTGGCTGGAGAACTGATCAGTCATTACGTATAGACTATACACGCATCTATCGCGATTCACAACAACATCGGGGCGGTCGGGTAGCCTAGTGGTTTAAGCGTTCGCTCGTCACGCTGAAGACCCGGGTTCGATTCCCGACATGGGTATAATGTGTGAAGCCCATTTCTGGTGTCCCCCGCCGTGATATTGCTGGAATATTGCTAAAAGCGGCGTAAAACCATACTCACTCACTCACTCACTCACAACAACATCCTTGACAGTGATGGCTGTACGCGAAGCCCCGAGTTATTATAAGCTGCGGTTCTAGTGTACAGTGCTACACAAACAAATACAGAGGGTAAGTACTACCTACATGTTCACAGCCATCCGTCGGAGGGTTTCACAGGCATTTGCATCAGTCATACAGACATGCCCCTTTCACCTGTTCACTCCCCTGTTATCTTCACCTGTAACAATAGTGAGTGAGTATGGTTTTACGCCGCGTTTAGCAATATTCCATCAATATCACGACGGAGAACACCAGAAATGGGCTTCACACATTGTACCCATGTCTGGAATCGAACCCGGGTCTTCGGCGTGACGAGCGAACGCTTAAACCACTGGGCTACCCGACCGCTCCAGAGTCTGTTGGATGATTGTTAGTCTGTCTTATAGACCCTGATACAAATATATATCAAATACAGCCCATGCAAGTCTATAATGTTTGGCAAGTCTAGATTCCTGCAGAGTCACTGGGCTCCCTTTTATTATATTTTTATTAAGATAACTGAACAACTGTTTTGTCTGTACGATATGTTCATTTCAAGGACCAGATGTTAGTCTAGATGATTGTAGACACTAATTATCGAGAAAGGGTCAGTTCCAGCCTCGCAGGGAAACGAACCAGCGTCTTTGGCGTAGAAACACCATGAACCAGGAGATCACGTTACCGAATTTATTCTTAAATGGAACAAATATGTCTCACGGAAGACACGTTTGGGTGTATAAGCTGTGACAACACAGTGGGTGCTTGTAGGGTTCAATGTTGAACGTGAATCTTCACAACGTTGAAAGGGGAAAGCTGAGCTAGATTTCTGATTTCTCGCATTTTTGTTTTCTGATGAGATACACATTATGAGTCATGCAAAAACAAGTTGTCCTTATCTTATTTTGTTGAGCATGTGTTAGACTAACATCTAGTCTGAAATGAACAAATCTTTCAGAAAAAAACAGTTGTTTAATTATCTTAATAAAAATATAATAAAAAGGAGCCAGTAGACTCTTCATTTTCATACTGCAGTAACCTAGACTTGCCAAACAATATAGACTTGCATGGGCTGTATTGGATATATTTGTATCAGGGTCTGTGTGACTGACAAAGTATGTGTGTTTGTAAATATTCCTTGCCTCCTGTCTTATTTCTATAAGGTCAGTGATGACTAACTCGTATCTATTTCAGAATTTCTATCGGAAGGAAAAAGAGAAAACTCATGTTTTTGCCGAGAACTTCAGTTTAGTTTTCTCGTTTTAGCGAGATAGAATTATTTAAAATAATTACAATACACTACCATAAAAACAGGGAAACTATTGCACTAATAAAATAATGAGGCCTTATACCGTTAAGCGTATATCAGCATCAGAACCCGAGAAGATCCGGGGTAGAATAGGTCTTTGCAATCCATGCTTGTCGTAAGAGGCGACTAACGGGATCGGATGGTCAGGCTTGCTGACTTGGTTGATGCATGTCATCGATCCCAATTGGATTGTCTGGTCCATACTCGATTATTTACAGACCGCCGTCATGTAGCTGGAATATTGCTGAGTGCGGCGTTAAACAACAAACCAACCGACCAAACACCTGTGTGTGTTGCAGTGCTGTGGAGGAACACGTTGAATTATGTGACGAACCTTCGCTCAAAGGGAAGTAACTGCATGCCAAATACAGCTTCGTTCAATACATTTTAGAGCAGGGTTTGTCTGACGTATGTCAGTTCGTAAACTATTCGGTTGAACAGGCTTGATTGCGCTGGACCATGCACTGTGTGAGATTTGTGAAACCTTTACTATACAACTTGTGGCCACGACTAATGTGTGACTTTTACAATTTTACTATACATCTGTTGTACTGTTCTGCCTCAACCGATCTGTGTGACGTCTACTATGTTACTATACAACTGTTAAACTGTGTGGTCTAGGCCGATCTGTGTGACGTCTACTTTCTTACTGTACAACTGTTGAACTGTGTGGTCTAGACCGATCTGTGTGACGTCTACTATCTTACTGTACAACTGTTGAACTGTGTGGTCTAGACCGATGTGTGTGGCGTCTACTATCTTACTGTACAACTGTTAAACTGTGTAGTCTAGACCGATCTGTGTGACGTCTACTTTCTTACTGTACAACTGTTGAACTTTGTGGTCTAGACCGATCTGTGTGAAGTCTACTATCTTACTATACAACTGTTGAACTGTGTGGTCTAGGTCGATGTGTGTGACGTCTACTATCTTACTGTACAACTGTTGAACTGTGCGGTCTAGACCGATCCGTGTGACGTCTACTATCTTACTATACAACTGTTGAACTGTGTGGTCTAGACCGATCTGTGTGAAGTCTACTATCTTACTGTACAACTGTTGAACTGTGTGGTCTAGACCGATGTGTGTGACGTCTACTATCTTACTATACAACTGTCGAACTGTGTGGTCTAGACCGATCCGTGTGACGTCTACTATCTTACTGTACAACTGTTGAACTGTGTGGTCTAGACCGATGTGCGTGACGTCTACTATCTTACTATACAACTGTTGAACTGTGTGGTCTAGGTCGATGTGTGTGACGTCTACTATCTTACTATACAACTGTTGAACTGTGTGGTCTAAACCGATGTATGTGACCCTTCCTATGAAACTTTGACGAGTAGGCAGGTAATATATGGAACTTTAAATTAAATAATATATGCATTAAGAAACGGACCATTTTGGTATTTTTAGGAGGTATTTTTCTTTCTAAGCAAGTTAATATAATTGTCATGTAATTCGGCATCGTGGTCTTTGCTTTATCCAAAAGGGAAATTGATTTATTTTCTGACTGTATTTCTTCCTGTCTCCTCTCCAAGGAGGCAATACTGACCTGGAGGGAGTGATGTAACCACCTAACACAATAGCGACGCGGGAAATGACCCATATTGGACAACACAAGTATGGTTAGACATGTTAAATTACTTTCAACTGCGCAGAATAGGTTGTGTCCTGCTTATACACAGATTACCAGCTTTTATAATTTGACACGGACTGGATGAGACAAAATACAGTAAGTATATTATAAATTCAATAGGTGTGACCTTGTTTGTCTCTGATGACATCCTCATCAACATACTCTGACCGTTTGCACAAGCAAACTGTCTGGGAGGACACTGACTTGTAAACAGTGAAGCCATGTTTATATGGACGTACGTATGTGGTGTCCCCAGCTGTGATATTGCTGGAATATTGCTAAAAGCGCACACGCACGCACAGACACACACACATACGTTTCCTACAATCTATACTACGTTAAACAAGTATGGGAACACCCACTATTTAGCATATATTTCAGTAAAAGTAAAATTTACTGTACAGTCATGAAGTGATACGAAGTCTAGTGGTGCATGTTGTTTGTTTGTTTGTTTGTTGTTGAACGCCGCACTCAGCAATATTCCAGCTATATGACTGCGGTCTGTAAATAATCGAGTCTGGGCCAGACAATCCAGTGATGACATCATGAGCATCGATCCACGCAATTGGGATCGATGACATGCATCAACCAAGTCAGCCAGCCTGACCACCCGATCCCGTTAGTCGCCTCTTACAGCAAGCATAGTTGCCTTTTACAGCAAGCATGGGTTGCTGAAGACCTATTCTACCCCGGATCTTCACGGGTGTAGTAGTGCGTGTGGAACATTGCAGAGGTAACGTAAGCAGACATGCAGCTACAACCCTGAGGGAAACCATATTGGTTGCGTTTGGGCGACAGTCCAAATGACAGAAAACACGTGGAAATGTTATTGAATGCAAGCGTGACCATTGTCACACGATGGTGTCTGCCACCCAAATAAAACTTTCCACGTACGCGACGTGATTCCTGTGCAGTCACTGCACACACGAGTTTAAAAGCTGAGGAAGCAGAAATTTGTCAATGTTCAGTTTTGCATTTTATCGAAGCAAGGGAGTTAACTGACAGTCCAGTTTCCACCCTTGCCGAACTAGGATGGAATTCCGGAGTTTCATTTTGCCTTGACTAACGAGTATAGTCCAATCAAAATCGCGAAACGAACTAGACACCCGGTTCGTGAACAACATGGATTTCAACATGGAATTTTCGGTCAACTGAAGGATTTGCAAAGCATTTGTACCGCCAACTGGACGTTGATAGATATTTGGCAAATCTTTTCATGTTTTTAATCAAGGTGCTCAAGTGATTTGCTGCACTTTGTGAGGTAAAAGACCGTTTTATGACAATATAGATCTTGATTATCGATGAGATCGTCTTGACTTGGCGTCGCCATTTTGTTTGAAGCAATTGCAGGTGATATAAGAGGTGGAATCTGATTGGTCAATAGGAGGGGCATAGAGGGGACATAACTCTAAATAGCCACTGGTGGCTCTACGATCGAGCCTGGAAATTCCAGCCTAGTTCGGCAAGGAAGGAAACTGGACTTTTGGTTAACGCCCTTGACTCGGGAAGATGGCCGTCATGGTACGAAGAACCCTAAGTGCTGTTGATCGTGGACGGGCGATTGCATGGCTTCTGGATGATGTAGCCATACGAGAAGTCGCAAGACGCCTTCAGAGGTCATCATCTGTGATCCATCGTCTGTGGGAACGTTTTCGGTCAACAGGTAGTGTACAGGACCGACCACGTTCAGGCAGAACCACATCAAGGGTCGATGTTCGTTACATCGTTGTGATGGCCTCACGTCAGATTCATCACCGCCAATGCACTTCGACTTCGACATGCCACACATGTGAACGTCAGTGAACAAACAATTCCCAACCGTCTGCGAGCCGCTGGTATCCGTAGTAGACGTCTTGCTGCTAGGACCCCTCCTCCCTTCCCGTCTTCAACGTCACAGAGCAGCCCGTCTTGCATGGTGTCGTGCCCATCAGCGTCGGAATCGTCAGGACTGGTCACGTGTATTGTTTTCGGACGAGTCTCGATTCAGTTTGCAGAATCAAGATGGCCGTATCCGTGTGTTCAGAAGGCGAGATGTAGGTTTCCATGAGGCGACGGTCCGTGAACGTGACGGGATTTGGCGGAGGGTCAGTCATAGTGTCAAGGGGCATCAGTTTGCATCACTTGACCCCCTATTCATGGCAATCAGACTGGTATCTGATATACGGATGAGGTTATTGGACTCTTTATGATTTGACCGCCTCCGTGGTCTAGTGGTAGAGCGTCCGCCCGGAAAGCGGAAGGTCCCGGGTTCGATCCCCATCCGCGTCATACCTAAAGACGTTAAAAGATGGTACTTGTTGTTACCCTGTCTGGCGCTCGGCATTAAGGGGCTTAAACAAGGACTGGTCGGCTCGGAGTCAGTATACTGTGTCTGAGTGGGGTATTCATGTTAAACTGCGGCATGGTATCTCAGTGAGCTAGCACTATAAATCGGCATCAGTCCGGACTAGTACAAGCAGCCACACAAACACACACACGTACATGCACATCGCTATATAAGTGCAATAATCTTGGACGCGACGTTAAACCCCATTTCACCTCACCTCACCCCTTTATGATTTCGTCTCTCTACGCCATTGGACCTGGTGACATGTTGCAGGATGATTCTGCCAGGCCACAGCGTGCACGTGTTGTCACAGACTTTGTCACTCAGAGGGGCGTTTGGCGAATGCAGTGGCCAGCATATTCCCCTGACCTCGCCCCAAATTGAACTTGTTTGGGACATTTTGGGACGACGTGTTCGCGATATCCATACTCCGCCTGCAAACCTGAAACAGCTAGTCGGATTCCTTTAGCAAATATGGTTTTACGCCGTTTTTAGCAATATTCCAGCAATATCACGGCGGGGGACACCAGAAATGGGCCTCACACATTCTACCCATGTTGGGAATCGAACCCGGGTCTCCTGCGTGACGAGCGAGCGCTTTAACCACTAGACTACCCGACCGCCCCTCCTTCAGCAGGAATCCCAGGCAATGCCGCGGGCTACATTGCGGGCACATGTCATGATCAGGTCAATGAGAGCTCGATGTGCAGAGTGCGTCAGGTACCGGGGCGGTCACACCCATTATTGACTGTGTGTACTGGCGTGTGACTTTTCAAAATGACCCCTCACACTTTCCGCTCAACATAGGGGTATTGTTCCATTTGTTTACTGGTGTCTGATCAGAAAGATTCATCCATTAAATGCCACTATCTGAAACTACCCAATGTGTTCTGGTTGTCTTTGTTGTCTTTGAGATACGATGGAAATATGGTGAGTGAGTGAGTATGGTTTTACGCCGCTTTTAGCAATATCACGGCGGGGGACACCAGAAATGGGCTTCACACATTGTATCCATGTGGGAAATCGACGTCTTAGGCGTGACTAGCGAACACTTTAACCACTAGGCTACCCGACCGCCCCTGGGAATATAGGGTGTTTCCTCATTTGTTTGACGTCTTATAGTAAGTGTAGTACATCTCCGCCCCATGTATCTTAATGGTTATGTAATTATATCAACTGAATAAAAGATAAAAGGCGCAATAGGTTGAATATACTTCTTATATATAATATTGTCATTGTGTTTGTGTTTGTTTCAGGAAATCTAAACTAAAACCTACAGAAAGTCCGACTGACATGGAAAAGAATGTGTGACTAATCATAACCTGACACTTACTCCGGATGCAATGAATCAGGCACAGCCTGAATTGTGGGGCGAAATATCTTCCTCATCAGTTCACGGTTCAAAAACACACACGCAGTCACACTCAACTTGTGCACCTATTTCCAGTGAGTAGCATAAACCGACGAGCACAATGGGAGATAGCCCAGATGAGAGTGATGACGATATTGCCCAGAGACACATCCTCCTCCCCTGGGTGCCCTCCGCAAGGACAGCAGCAAGTCCCTTCCTTGCCGCCGCAGAACTTACCGGCATCAAAAGACGATGGTCTAAAAGTGACAGATGTTGCATACACCACATGCCATCTCCATATGAACCAAAAAGTCGAGATTCATCAGTACCAAGCATTGATCAAACCACGTCATATGGGACACCTGCAGAAGGAGACGTACCTGAATCAAGCGTTGATCAAACCACGTCATATGGGACACCTGCAGAAAGAGAGGCGCCTGAATCAAGCGTTGATCAAACCACGTCATATGGGACACCTGCAGAAGAAGACGCACCTGGATCAAGCGTTGATCAAACCACGTCATATGGGACACATGCAGTAAGAGATGCACCTGAACCAAGCGTTGATCAAACCACGTCATATGGGACACATGCAGAAGGAGACGCACCTGAATCAAGCGTTGATGAAACCACATCATATGGGACACCTGCAGAAAGAGACGCACCTGAATCAAGCGTTGATCAAACCACCTCATATGGGACATCTGCAGGAAGAGACGCACCTGAACCAAGCGTTGGTCAAACCACGTCATATGGGACACCTGCAGAAGGAGACGCACCTGAATCAAGCGTTGATCAAAAGACATCGCACGGGGCACCTGCCGGAAGAGGCGCACCTGAATCAAGCGTTGATGAAACCACATCATATGGGACACCTGCAGAAAGAGACGCACCTGGATCAAGCGTTGATCAAACCACGTCATATGGGACACATGCAGTAAGAGACGCACCTGAACCAAGCGTTGATCAAACCACGTCATATGGGACACATGCAGTAAGAGAGGCACCTGAATCAAGCGTTGATCAAACCACGTCATATGGGACACATGCAGTAAGAGGCGCACCTGAACCAAGCGTTGATCAAACCACGTCATATGGGACATCTGCAGAAGGAGACGTACCTGAAACAAGCGTTGATCAAACCACGTCATATGGGACACCTGCAGTAAGAGACGCACCTGAAACAAGCGTTGATCAAACCACGTCATATGGGACACCTGCAGAAGGAGACGCACCTGAAACAAGCGTTGATCAAACCACGTCATATGGGACATCTGCAGTAAGAGACGCACCGGAACCAAGCGTTGATCAAACCACGTCATATGGGACATCTGCAGAAGGAGACGCACCTGAATCAAGCGTTGATGAAACCACATCATATGGGACACCTGCAGAAAGAGACGCACCTGAATCAAGCGTTGATCAAACCACCTCATATGGGACATCTGCAGGAAGAGACGCACCTGAACCAAGCGTTGGTCAAACCACGTCATATGGGACACCTGCAGAAGGAGACGCACCTGAATCAAGCGTTGATCAAACGACATCGCACGGGGCACCTGCCGGAAGAGCTGCAAGTGACTCAAGCGTTGATAAAAAAACGTCAAATACAACGCCTGTAGGTGGAGACGGGCCTGTATTACCCGTTCAGAACACATCTCACGGCACAACGGAGAATACCCATCCTCCTCGCAGAAGAGAGATGCCTGACGCAGGGGCCATGTCGCACAAAGGATGGATGTCTCATGCAACAGACCAAGATGTTGTTGCTATGCCATCACAAGAACAAGGTAAGGTTGGCGATTTAATTTCTTTGTACATTTAAATTATTCTGTTACAAATCCATGTTAGGAATATGATATATGATGCTAGACATCAGTGGCTCATAACTGAATAGCCCCGTGGGGATTCCTAATAGGATAAGAATAGGCTTATGTTCGTCGTAAGATCTAGTGGTAACCACTTGGGTCCGGTGATTAAGCTCTGTGACTTGGTGTCATAGTACTCTGACGACGTGGATCGTTGTTCATAAAGTCAGTCACTGGATTGTCCAAACTTGTATATTTAAAGTGGAATGTTTCTGGCTGAGGCTTCAAACAAAAAACAAAAAAAACATACCCGAATATCCTTTTTATTTACATGTGTCTAATTTACAGGTTTGACTGTCAATGTTTTCAACATCACGAACAGTGAGGGAATACATGTCACCCAGGAACGGATCGTGTCGAAAGGAAGACTTTTCGGTGAGTGATAAAATAGGACTTCACTTTTAGGCAGCTTCACGTGGCAAATCATCCAAAACGAGATCAATGAGTTAAGCTGGCGTGCAACAGAAAGAAATATCATTAAAATCAGATCTTAGTTTTCGCTACCGCTAAACAAAGATCTAAGGACATCCCTTTACTGGTCACGTCAAAACAACCTTTCGCAAACTTACACCGACCAATGAAATGACTGACAAGAAATCGTCATTAGCCAATCAGAAGGCAGCTTTCTCAAGCTTTACGACACTAGTTTCAAACTGGCGACTACGTTTCGAAACATATTTTGACGTATTCTCGATTAATTCTCTTTAAACCGATCAAAAGATCATTCTGGAATGATTTATAGTTGGTCTAGATTGATGGATATAATCATAAAAGAAGTAACTGTCGTTCGGAATACCCTCTGTTAAATATTTCGAGGTTGCATAATTAGAAAACACATTTCGTCACTTTCATGATCTGGTAAGCGAAGCTCTGATTGGTTGGATGAAAGGTCGTTCTGACGTGACCCGTAATGTGATGTCCTCAGATCTTTGTTTAACGGTAGCGAGAACTAAGATCTGATTTTAGTGAGATTGGTCACTATACAACTCCTCCCTCCCTTATACTGTCCTTCTCCCCACATCTTGACAAGAAGAAGAAAATATTAGGATAACGAAAAAAGTAAAATAGGAATAGTTTTGTACTCTCAGGGCAGTGGTTGCTATTCTATTGCTGAAATAAATGTATTTGACCCAATCAGGAAATTCGCCCTTCATGCCAAAGGTAAAGCCTATTACTGGTCTCCATATATATATGACAATATCTTACTTACCCTAACTCTTCCTCGTCAGAACCTGACGTTTCTCCATCAACAGAACCAGTCGGTCATGACATGACTACAAGTTGGAATCAGAAGGACAACCCATCTGTACAGTCCAGAACAGATACATATATGCCACACTGTTCCAACTCTAAATCACAGTTGAAGGGTCAACAGATACACCAAGCAAAAGAGGAAGGTAATCACTTGCTGTTGTTCTTCATAGCATTTCGAGATGGGTAAGGGATTCGAGAGAGTGAAAGCTTCCTCTGATGGACCGACCATTTGATATTCCGGAGAGGGCCTGGGATTTTATCCAAAATAAATTGTTCCCGAAAATTCTTGAAAAGATATTTATGCTTTAGACTGATCAACAAAAGAGTATTTGTTGCCATAAGAATTACATTGTTGTGTTTTTCTTTTAAAAAATATATTCAGGATCATGGTTTGAATAACAAAAATGTCTCCTATTAATGCTGAGCACGAGGCAGAGTAACAAGAAGTACCTTCTTTCAACGTCTTTATTTTGGTACACGTCCAGTGATCAGACTCACCATCCTTCTCCTGTCCGGGAAGCGTTCTGTTGTGGTGTTTGTATTTGTCAGATTACTTGCAATAGTTTTTGCATAGAATAAATCTTAAAAATGCTATGTTTCAGATACCAGTCGTTCGCCAAAACTGAAGCGGATCTCTGGTAAGTATATTTATCATTCAATATTTGCTTCCACTGGAGATATGTCTTGGGTGAGTTCAAGTGATCGCCTATGAGATACCGGTGCAATGAAATCGCATAACAATGCTTTGAAAATCATTATGATGTCACTGGTTACCATGATGTCACAATCAAATGACATCACTAATCTCTCAACTACTGAAGCTGGTTAACAGCACTTTTTTACACTCAATGACATGGCACTGCTTATGATTCTAACTTAGACTTAGTACGAGGGCTGGTCAAAAAGAGTAAGGAACAGTCATCAAGTTTGGACTTTAGAGAAAAGTACTCCCTAAGAAATTCATGAGCGCATGTCAAAAGGTTACGGGCATAAGTGTCATAGCTATTCCACTGTTAAACGTTGGGCAGCTATGTTAAAGACTGGGAGAACGAGCCTTGATGATGATCTTAGGTCTGGACGACCTTCAACTTCCATCAATGAATATTCAATCAAGGAGGAAGAAAAACTTTTAGTCAGATAGATGTATAAACCATTGCTGAACGTGAGGAAAACGCAGGTCTAAACCATGGATCCATTGAAACTATTATTCATGAACATTTACAGCTGAATAAGCTATCTGCTCGTTGGTTGCCAAAGTTTCTAAATTCTGGTCTTAGAAAAAAGAACTGACATTGCCAGAGAAAATTAAGAGCTTTTGAGGAGGAATTTGTCAAATTCGAAAAGTGATTAGTAACGGGGGATGAAACATGGGATTACCATTATGATCCCGAGTCAAAACGTCAACCCATGGAATGGCACCATTCCACTTCTCTGGCACCAAAAATCGTCAAAATCAGTGATGAAACTTATGGCCACTATTCTGGGATGTAAAGGGTGTGATTCTTGTTGAATACTTAGAAAGTCAAAAGACTATTACCAGTGCCTACTTTGCTGATATGCTTCATCACCTGAGAGATTCTGTCAAAGAAAAGCGGTGTCGAGTGCTGACTGCTGAAGTTCTACCATTTCATGACAATGCCTCTTCTCACACCTCTCCACTTGCAAAGGCTGCTGTGCGACAATGTGGGTTCAAAGAGCTTCCTCAACCTCCATACTCACCAGACCTGGCTCCAAGTGATTTCCTACTGTTTTCTAAACTGAAAGAACACATTCGTGGAAAGCACTATGACGCCAACAATGACCTCGAAGCTGCTGTGGATGGTTTTTTCAGGGTGGCTTCAGAAAACTTCTCTGGAATTGAAAAGCTTCACTATTGATATGAGAAGTGTACTGAAAGCAGGAAGATTATGTTGAAAAAAAATTCATGACACTTTCACAATTGTTGGTTTTGCTGGTTAGGCTTAGAACTTTTTGACCAGCCCTCGTAGTATTGGAAATAGAACCAATAAAGCAGCCGAGTCAGAAACATGAATAAATATTTTATTTTCGTACTTCAATAAACCGTGTTGTCCTGTTTCAGACAGAACACAACAACTATTACTGCTGACAGAGAAGGAGCTGTTCACGCCGACAAAGGCACTGGCAATAGCCAAGCGGTCCCTTTTGGAACTCGGTGTAGTGCTTGTCACAGGAAGGTCAGGGGATGGGAAGACAACTCTGTGTTATAGAGTTTTGAAGGACATAGCAAATATTCAACATAGAACCCCTCTCATCATCACCACAGCAGATGACTGGAAATATATACCACCCCCAAGACACGTAAATAACATTTCTGAAGAGGAAAAGTATGTGGTTTTCATTGATGACATATTTGGTCGAACTAATTTATCAAGGGAGGATCTTAGAATGTGGGAACGAGAACTGCCGATTATGTGGCCTTTAGTTGAATCTGGGCAGGTGTTTCTGCTGCTCTCATCAAGGGGAAACATTTACAAACAGTGTCAGCAAGGTCTAAAAACTTACAAAATCTTTTCTGCATTGAAAGAAGTAGGGTTAAACACGGACATATATGGTCTCAATGTGAAGGAAAAAATGGAAATGCTAGAAGCATATCTGAACAGAAGAACAGCACTGAAGATGACTTATGATGAGATGAGACAAGCTGTGAAGACAAGCAATGAGCTAGGTTTCCCACAAATATGCAGGTTTTACATCAGCAGCAGAGAAGCCCAGAAACGAGGAGTCAAGTTCTTCAGTAGACCATTACAGTATCTGATGGATGAGGTTAACACTCTCAGGGAGTTTGATCCCCAAGCCTACGGAGTATTACTGCTTCTTGCGTTTGAGGAAGGTGTTATCAAACAATCCCATGTTGACCCATTTTCCTCAGAATGTGGTCCTCTCATCAAGAATTGGGAACTGATCAGATCTCTATGCAACATAAGCCCAGAATTTGGGCTCGGTGATGTTTGTAACGTTGCCAAAAGATTATGTGGTATGTATTTGTCCTTTGTTGGGGGATATTACAGATTTAGCCACCGATCCATCCATGAGACTATTGTCTTGGAGTTCACATCAAAGTACCCAGGAAAGGGTATAGAAATTTCTCCAATTAACATTCTTGTGGAATTTGTCAGGACAGTTGAATGTGAAGACAAAACTGCCACATCTATTCTTCTCAGTGAGGATTACTACAAAGATTTTGCGGTCAGGATAATTGAACTACTCAAATCCAGAAATTCTGAAAAAGTCATGGACCATTCTGCTCTAAGGAATGATACGTTTCTCCAGTACTTCCATAGTGCACTCTCCGAGGATGACCGAAAAACTTTATGCTCCACAACCATACCTTCAACATACACCAACATAGGGGCATATTCAGTGTTTTCAAATGATTACATTACAGCTAACTACCAAGACAAGTTGGAGTATTTCAACTCTGAAATGCAGGCCATACAGCTTCCTGTTCCAGAGCTGTATATAACGTCAATACTGTTCGCTAAAGGTCTACAGTCCATTGCCACAATACTTACTCCATCATCATTTCAGGGCTGTAGAATGGATATGAACATGTTTCTTGCAAGCTCCGCATTTGTTGGGGACTTGACCACTGTTGAGAGGCTCCTTGATAGTGGCATTGTTCCCAACGAAACTTGTGTCTTGTCTGCTCTTTTGGCATTGGGAGACAATGAAAACGTTTTAAGGAAAATCCTATGCCACCATCAAGCTCCACTACTTGATACAAACATGCTGTTGTTTTCTTTGAAATTTGCTGTGCATTGTAACAGAGTGAATACACTGAAAGTTATCACGAAGAGCATTGTGAACCATCAAGCAAAGGAGAAAATGGTTGACATTGTTGCCAAATTATTTTTTGTTCAGATGTCAGCTGTACATGGACATGTGCCTTTAAATTTGCCGCTGACAGTAGCCAATGAACATGAACACAAATCTTCTGTTGACACATTCCATGTGCTTGTTGCTGCAGATGCAGAATTAGACTTTGCAAAATGCTTAAGCTTTGTAAGCCAGACCACAGACATTGAGTTATTAGAGAGTATCACATGTGAAATACGGAAAAGAGAGAAAGGGTCACTACAGTATCAACAATCATTTGACAGACATAATGATTTAGAAACAGATTGTTCTGCAACTTCAAGTCCTGCTACATGTCCTGAATTTCATCTCAAGTCGCTGATCAATTCAAAGGACGAATATGGTTGCACACCACTCCACAATGCAGCTTATGAGAGCTCAGCAGAATGTGTCAAGTTTCTCTTGGACAATGGCGCAAATCCAAACTCTGAGACAATCACACTGGAAACACCGTTGCATGAAGCTGCTCGCACCAAGAAAGATCGTTTGTCAAAAATGGAGTCCCTTTTGGCAGCAGGTGCCGATGTAAATGCAGCGGACATAGGTAGTGGCACACCACTTCATTCACTGGCGCTGAAAGGCAATTTGACAGAATTTCAATACCTTTTACTAAAAGGTGCAAAAATGAATGCTGATAGTCTAGGCCAGACTCCTCTACACCGTGCAGCAAGTGTATATACAGTTGACAATACTGTAATTCAGCTCCTGGTGGAGAATATAGGTGACATAAATCATAGTGATTATTATGGTTGTACACCATTGATCTACATTGCTGGGAAGGGTTCTTTTGCAACGCTGAAATATGTCATAGAAAAGGGGGCTGATGTTAATGCTAAAACGAGAATGGGGAAGACAGCATTACATGAGTCAGTTTTGTCCTCCATTGAATCAGTTCATAAGGCAGAGTTACTCTTACAGCATGGTTGTGGTATCAATGAAATCAGTGAGGAGGGGTTCACTCCGTTACTCTGCGCTGCCCAGCAAGGTACCTTTGAGTCACTGAAGCTACTCGTAGATAACCAAAGTGATGTTTCTGTGAAAGACAAGCAAGGGCAGACTGCGCTACATCTTATACCTCATTACTCAATAGATGAGGCAAAGAAAATCAGCTACCTTTTAAAGGCTGGAGCTGACATTAATGCTGTAGATGACAAGGGGGCTACTCCCTTGCATGTTGCAGCTGCTGAAGGTTGTTTAGCATCCGTTGAGCCCCTTGTCAAGTACAAAGCTGATATTAACTCACGTGATACTGATGGACTCACTGTTCTGCACAGGGCTGCACAATCTCTCACAGACTCGGAGGCGATCATTGAAATCTTGATTGCTAAAGGGGCTAATGTCAACATGAGAGATAACTCTGGGTTGACAGCTTTGTGCCATGCAGCAGAACATGGAACTTTGAACAGTTTACAGATTTTGGTGGCAAATGGAGCAGACATGTTTGTTAGGAGTTCCACTGGAGAGACAGTGTTACATATGGTGGTTAAGAAATACCACATGCCTTTAGAAAAAGTAGAATTCTTAATGGAAAGGGGTGTCAACGTGAACCTTTTGGATTGTTCCGGAACAAGCCCTCTGCATTATGCAGCTCTTGAGACATCTTACAAAACAGTTAAGTTTCTTGTGGAACATGGAGCAAAAATCCAGTGTTCTAATGACAATGGAACAACTCCACTTCACAACGCCGTAGAGTCAACGATTAACAGAAAGCAAAAGGTTGAGCTCTTGATCAAACATGGAGCTGATGTATTCGCAGCGGACAAGAATGGTGACACTCCTTTACACGTTGCTACAGACGGCGGCTTTGAACGGTTGGAACTGCTTATAGTTGATCTGAACATAGATATTTCAAATACTGACAAACAAGGAAATACTTTGTTGTACAGAGCGGCCATGTCTAGCCGTGATATCAAGTCGAAGGCATTACTGTTACTCGACAAAGGAGCAGACATCAATGCTACAGGCAAACATGGTTGGAGCTTGATACACTGGGCCATTTGTTTGGGGAGCGGAGAGGACCTGGCAGAGCTTCTAGAAAGAGGTGCCTGTGCATCAAGTATAGATGAGGATGGGTCGAGTCTCCTTCTCAAGGCAGTCAAATCCAAAACAGACGCCTTGATTAAGGTCCAGCTGTTGCTGATGAAGGGTTTGTCGCCAAACCAATTAGACGGAAAAGGTTGCACACCGTTGCATATTGCAGCCAAAGAAGGTCTGTTTCAAGTAATGATGTTCCTTCATAAGAATGGTTCAGACACTTCAGCAAGGAATAATGATGGAAGGACAATATTACATGAGGCAGCGGTATCACAGATAGATACACATAAAAAGGTGGTGTCACTGGTGGAGGACGGTGTGGATGTAAACGCACTCGACAACAATAATATAACCCCACTGCATGACCTAGCGAGACAGGGGCCATTTGAAACACTTGAATACATCATTAGTCAAGGAGCTGATGTCACTTTCACAGACAATCTTGGAAAAACACCTTTGCACTTAGCTGCGAGCGCAGGGTTGGGTGGTGTAAAGAAGGTTGGGTTACTCCTTGATAAAGGTTGTTCTGTGAACGTGGAGGACTACAAGGGACACACCCCAATGAATGATGCATCTGTGGCTGGGGATACTGACTGTGTGAATTATCTTGCTCAGAGAGGTGCAACAGGTCGGGATGAGGATGCAGGTGGAGGTTTAGCCTAGTGGTTAAAGCTTTCGCGGGTTCTATTTCCCACATGGATTCAGTGTGTCAAGCCCATTAATATAGAAATTGTAAAGTAGCTAAATCTAAAAAACTCACTTGTTATGAAGTGGCGGTCGGTTAGCCTAGTGGTTAAAGCGTTCGCTCGTCACGCCGAAGACCCGAGTTCGATTCCCGACATGGGTACAATGTATGAAGCCCATTTCTAGTGTCCCCCGCCGTGATATTGCTTGAATATTGCTAAAAGCGGTGTAAAATTATACTCACTCACTCACTCACTCGGTAGTTATGAACATACAATACAGCGTTATTGATGTCACATTCTTTAAGTAAACAATGAAATCTGTTTCATTTGGAAACTGTCTTTCCAAGAGTGAAGGGGGGCACGGGTGGTCTAGTCGTCTAAGGCGCCGCGATTCAGAGCAGAGCTGTGTCCCTTGGGCACGCCAGAAACCTATGATTGTGGGTTCGAATCCCGCTTCGCCCCGATTATGTTTCTAGGTTTGTCAGCACCATACCCGTGCTCGTGGTTTTCACCGAAGTGGTAAACGTCTAAGACCTGCATCCCTTCGAGCTGTCCTCCCATATTAAGCTGACACGTCGTGATATAACTGCAATACTGTTAAAAGCGACGTTAAACCCAACTCACTCACTCGCACATTCCAAGAGTGAAACCTTAAAAGTGAGTGATATAAAGTTGATATCCTTCTATCTGTATTGCTATTATAATGCCATTCAGAAATATGACAACATTTAAGCCCACTACCCAGTAAAAAATAAACAACTTCCTACGCCAGTTACAATCTTGAGTATTCTTACAGGGTTTGTTGTAAAGATGAACTCAATCTGCTTGTACTAGTCCGTACTAATGCCGTGTTTATAGTGCTAGCCCACTGAGAAACCGACCGCCTCCGTGGTCTAATGGTAGAGAGTCCGCCCGGAGAGCAGAAGGTCCGGGGTTCGATCCCCAGCCGCGTTAACCAAAAGACGTTAAAAGATGGAACTTGTTGTTACCCTGTCTGGCGCTCGGCATTAAGGGGCTAAAACAAGGACTGGTCTGCTCGGAGTCAGTATACTGTGTCTGAGTGGGGTATTCATGTTAAACTGCGGCATGGTATCTCAGTGTGATAGCACTATAAATCGGCATCAGTCCGGACTAGTACAAGCAGCCACACACACACACATATACACCTGCATGCACGTCGCTATATAAGTGCAATAATCTTGGACGCGACGTTAAACCCCATTTCACCTCACCTCACTGAGAAACCATGCCATACAGGGTAACAACAAGTACCATCTTTCAACGTCTTTTGGGATCGAACCCCGGACCTTCCGCTTTCCGGGCGGACGCTCTACCACTACACCACAGAGCACAATGCAAGTGCTAACTATTCTCAATGGAGGCACTGTTCACTTAAATGCAAGTAGAACCTTATTGAACTTTACGTAAATTTTATAATCGACACAGAAATCCAATTTTATGCAATATGATTGTACAGGGTTGCAGATCGATTAAACAACACTTGATTGTTTTGTGGATATTGCTCCAGTTTTATTTGTACCTCTGTTTGTCGGCGACACAGCTCTTTTGGTCCCGACACGTAAAGACCTACAGAAATCACTTACTGTATTCCACGTAGTATGCGCCCCGTTCTAATAAGCGCCCACGGCGATATTTGCTGATATATTGGCTAGTGAACAAGCCCAATTTGCATCCCTTCCGTTTGATCAATGTACACAAGACTTATTTATTCGCGTATAATACGCACACGTGTGTTATATGCATCCTTATTTATGGGCCATTAAATTCTGGATAAATATATCTGTCGTACATAAACATTTCAGGCTGTCAGCATAAACCACGAAATTTATTTTTCAACTATGTTTCATTTTCACCAAAATAAAATTTTAATAAGAGCCCCCTATTTCTAATTTTGAGAGCGCCCTGGGCGCTTATTACGTCGAATACGGTATTGTTTTGAAACTTATTATAAATTGTTGAAACTAACTGTAAACACGGACAAAACGAAGCTCTTATTTTCGATGGTGCTAAAATTGACAAGAGAAGGAAATATATTTTGAATGAAAATTATTTGAATTTTGTGGATGAATATAATTATCTTGGTTTTTATTTCCAAAGCAAATATAATATTTCTAAATCTGTTAAAACTATGTGTGGCCAAGCAACGTATTTTTGGCACGTTTACACAATCTCTCTTTAAAATTCCATCTCTATCTCTTTGATGCTATGCTAAAACAAACACTACTGTATTGTTGTGAAATTTGGGGTTGTGATCATTGTAAACTAATTGAAAAGGTTCCTTTACAGTTTCTCAGACAATTATTACCGGTAAAGAAAAGCACCTTTAACAATACTCTAAGGAGAACTCGGTAGAACCCCACTTTTTCTGGATGTTAAGTTAAGAATGTTAAATTTCTGGTCGAAGCTTATGTCAGAGATATGTAGCAAGCTATCGTTTGTATTGTATTCAGTCTTGTATAGAGACTCAATTGTAAATCAACGGACTTAAAAATGATTGTCTTTTATTAAACATATTTTGATGAAAATAAAATGAATCAGGTATTTCCTACGGAAGCCTTTTAGGGCCATTTGTTTTTTTATTTTCTTTCGATACTATCTTGAAATTTCAAGAAACTAAGTTGAAATTTCAAGATACTATCGAAAAAAACAAAAAAAACAAAATGGCCCTAAAAGGCTTCCGTAATTTCTCTATGTTTGGATATCACAGAGTTTTATACCATCCTCCTGGTTGAAATCATAAGTCTCCAAAACTCTCTCTGGCGCATATTGGCAATCTTGGAAAGCGGATATTTCAAATTCTAGTAAATGCTCCACATATCGTATTTTTAAAATCGCGAATAAACTTGAACATATATTTGATAAACATTCCTCCCCACGTATCTTTTAAATTGCTATATCTCTAGGACATCTTGTCACCGCCTGCCAATAGAAAGCGGAAGGTGGAATAAAACTCCGTTGAATGAACGTTTATGCAAGTTATGAAATGTTTTGAAAGGACATATATATATATGTGTGTGTGTGTGTGTGTGTGTGTGTGTGTGTGTGTGTGTGTGTGTGTGTGTGCGTGCGCGTGCGTGTTATTATATTTTCTCTTTACTTGTATATAATTCCTATGCACTGTACATTTATTCTGCACTATTATTATTCAAATATTACAATATAATGAAATTGTACAAAGGAGAAGGCCTCGTAAGTGTGTCCCTTTAACCTTATCCATTTGATTTTCCGCAATAAAATATGTTTAAATTATATCACATAGTTTTGACATTGGAGATGAATTCCACTATGTCTTCAAATGTAAATATTTCAAAGAACAAAGGGACCTGAACATCCCAAAACACTATTCTAAAAGGCCAAACATGTTACAACTCCAGCAATTATTAAACGGCCTTAATATCTCTGTCAAAAAGAAAATGTAAATTTATTAACATTATAATAAAAATTGTAAAAACTCCCCGTAAACCTCTGTCCACCGCAGTAAAATACTGTTTGAACTTCATAGAGAATTACTGCTCTGTTCTATCAATACGGCACCAAGGGGTCTTTTGAAAAAAAACAATGTTGCCCAAACAGTTCGAAAAAAATAATTTGCTATATTTTACCAACATTGATACACCTGTTCATGCAGGATGTTCTAAACATACTGAACTACTGATTATTGTTGTGGGTAAAACAATTGTTTGATGCCTTTGGGAGAAAAACGTGTGTTTTGAAGCACAGGCTTAAAAATATTCTGTTTCGAAAAAAACAAAAAGCTCATTAACATACGGTATCTATTTCGCCACCATGCCTACATTCACTTTATATTACCCTATCATGCCTACATTCGATATATATTTCTCTGTCATGTCTCATTCAATATATTTTCCCCTACCATGTCTACATTTTAATATATTTCCCTACTAGGCCTATGTCTGGACATTCGTCCTACATTTTCTTCAACAGATATGTCTACTTTCCGTAACTAGTATAATTTATAGCCAGTACAGCTGAATATGAGACCGTTTCTCGTCATTTTTCGGAACGATAAATACTTTCTGTTTAATAAAATGCATGGAATTTGTTTATGCATTATTGCTTCATAAAAAATAACATTGTACACAGTTACACTTTGGGAAAGTCAAATTTTGTTGGACGTTCGTTCTCATTCCAGTTTTGCAAACCCGATCCAAATTTTAACTTTACAGACACCTAGCGGTTGTGCAAGAACATGGATGTGTTTGTCGCCTTCGTGCTTATTTGATCACGAAAGAATCGCGGGGAAGGATAGGGATTCGCTACAATGGATAGAGAAGATTCGTCAGGCGAGAAAGGTAGTGATTTAACTATATTGTTTCGGTGAGGAGCTTAATAGTAATTATTTGTTAATGATTTGTGCAAGAGTTATCGTCCTTGTTTGGCGACAAGAACTGGAAGTTTATTATTGCGTTTTCACACGTATTTAAACATGTCTTCGAAAGTAATAAAGAGTATATACATCTGATTCTTTTTTGTCCTTTTATTTAAATAGAATAGTAGTATGGCCCCCTGTGGATAAAGCCCATATTTGACATCACTATTGTAAAGATGTAGGCATGTGCTTGAAGACAGAAGCATTATCACAAGATTCAGCTTGATCCCATATGTGGGCGAGACCACATTAATACCCAGGTGTCTCAAGTGGTACAAAATGTCCCATTGGGAATTGTTTAACTGGAGCCTTGGCAAACTATTTAAGTACAAAATAAGTGAAACGATCAGGAGTAGGTTAGAAAGAAAATGCAGACATTATAGCTACTTGTAGTGTAACCATGAGATTTATTGTTATTGTCATTAAACAATAACAGAGTTACAAAGTAGACACAACTTATGGATAACATCTTCTTTATTTACTGTAAAGGCAACGTTTTGGTATAGGTCCTTATGCCATTGTCAAGCAAGACTGAATAACATGGAATAATGAACATGGTACAGATTAACATGAGTAGGTTAAGTTGTCATTAATTAACCAACTCATGTTAATCTCTCTTGTATGCAATTGTTGTTACTGTTAATCCTCCACCTACTGTATATGTTCTGTGCCGTGTTCATTATACAGCACTGCTTGACAACGGTATAAAGATCTATACCGAAACATCCCGTTTACAGTAAATAAAGAAGTTGTTATCCATAAATTGTGTCTACGTTGTCATCTGTCAACTTCTAAGTAATGCAAATCAAACAATTCAATATCAGGGTTAGAACTAAACTGAAAAGCTTTACTAGACCAGGTAATGTAATATGCCCTTGTAGTGTTAAAACAATGGGCTAATTGGGAAATTTGTACTAGCCTGTAGCCGGAATGTGTACTAGCCCCGGGATAGCGGTCTGGTCTTAAGGGACATGACGTCGGCTGTCCTGAAGCTTTGTTTGTAAACAGTAGCTTACTTTTTATTTAATATGGTCATATCATGATGTGATTGTAATCATAGTGAGATAAGACAAGAAAGAAAATGGGGGGTTACACATGGTTGAGGGACCTTAATTTTTCCAAAATGTATACTGTTTCATCGTCAAAAAGGTATGATACAGATGATATCGTGACCTTAGTCTTTTGTCCCTCAGCCTTGTTAGTAATTGCATGGTTAAAAAAGAAGCCGAGAAAGAAACCATGCACCTTATTTTCCCTTAAATCTATTGTTTGCATTAACATGATTAAGTCCTATTAATAATCCAAATGTAGTTTTACATATCTATATGATGTTTTTACATATCTACATGCAATAAACTTGCTTATGAATTTTGCAGATTGTATACTTTTTTTGCTTTAATAGATTTTGTTCACCTGGACATCTGTTGGATATTGCCCAGGGATTTTCTAGGAAATATTAAAATAAAAAAAAATAGAAATTAAGAATTTCTTAATTATTGTTATGGTTACTGATGGTGTTGCACAAAAGAAGATGTAGCATTGGATACAATGCTAAGGTGTACTGAGTAGGGCTGGGACGAGTCCAAATTTACTACCCGGGGACCCACACCCCCATTATCCGACCCTACCTGGGTATCTGCTGTAGGTCTCAAGAGAGAGGTACAAAATGTCTGATTGGGAATAGTTTGGCCGTAGCCCTGGACAAAATGTATTTAGATACACGAATAAAACGATCTGGTCATGCATACACTGAAGTTGACTGAAGTTTTATCTTTATTCTAACATTCCAGTCAGAAGGAATGGGTGCAGAGTCAGAAAGATATGCGAACATTAGTGACTTGTAATGTAACCATATAGGTCTAGATCATTTTTGTCATTAAACAATATATCACATGACTAACCACAGGACCGGGTAGTCCTGTGGGTACCCGGGTCCTTCCCAGTACCAACCCGACCCAAGTACCCGAGTTACCCATCCCAGCCCTAGTAATAGTACTGAGGGATGCTAAAGGAAATACTAACTTTGAAGCATCCCAATTTTAGTGTTTTTTTTCCCAATTTGCTTGCCAAGGGCACTTGGTTTAGAATTCTAGATAAATCCCTGTTACTAATATTCAGTGAGTCAATCACTTCGGGCAACAGATTGGGGAATCGGTAGGTCTCTGGTAGCACATGCCTATTGTAACTGAGCTTATTGATTTAGCATTCAGTGTGCAATTGGTCTCACTGTATGGTTTGATGGTGACATTCTGGAGGACGGGGACTATGAGTGTAACAATCAGTGTGTTACTGATAGTATTGATTGCAGCAAACAATATACTGTATTCGACGTAATAAGCGCCCAGGGCGCTCCCAAAATTAGAAATACAATGTAGGAGGCTCTTATTAGAATAAAACCGCCTCCGTGGTCTTGTGGTAGAGCGTCCGCCCGGAGAGCGGAAGGTCCAGGGTTCGATCCCGGGCCGCGTCATACAAAAAGACGTTAAAAGATTGTACTTGTTGTTACCCTGTCTGGCGCTCGGCATTAAGGGGCTAAAACAAGGACTGGTCGGCTCGGAGTCAGTATACTGTGTCTGAGTGGGGTATTCATGTTAAACTGCGGCATGGTATCTCAGTGAGCTAGCACTATAAATCGGCATCAGTCCGGACTAGTACAAGCAGCCACACACACACATACACGTGCATGCACGTCGCTATATAAGTGCAATAATCTTGGGCGCGACGTTAAACCCAATTTCACCTCACCTTATTAGAATATGATTATGGTGGAAAAAAACAGAGTTGAAAGATCGTGAATTTTGTGGTTTATGCTGACAGCCTGAAATGATACAAAAGAAAAGTATGTGTGTATTATATACGGCAGATATATTTTCGAGAAGTTAAATGCCCATAATTAAGGGTGCATATAACACACAAGTGCGTATTATACATGAATAAATAAGTCTTGTGTACATTGATCAATCGAAAGGGGTGCTAATTGGGATTGTTCACTAGCCAATATATTAGCAGATATCGCCGTGGGCGCTTATTGCGTCGAATACGGTAGTAGTCCTCAGAACAGTTTTGCAGGCTGATACCATTGGCTATCATTATGTAGCCAGCTGCGTCTTGAAATGCCATTTGATCATTGACTAACCCACCAATCATTCGACGGTTTGAATTGAGGGGGTGCAGCTTCAGCATAACTGATCATAGATCAGTAGTACTTATACAATGGTGTGTTTGTCACCAGTACTATTTACCTTTTTGGTTTACAGGTAAGATATTCTGAAATTTCTATATGCAAAAAAGTTTTTTTTGTGATAATCAGAAAGATGGGTATATGTTATGCCTGTTAAATGTCGCTTTGCAGACTGCTGTTAGTCTAAGACATCTATTCAAGATGTTTAGCTAACTTCATTGCGGACAAACGATGTGTATAACAGGAGACTTCAGACCTCATGCTTTCATGCCCACCTTCTGGGCCATTTGTCTCCTGTAAAATGTATCGGATTAACCCGTAACCAACAAGCATAAAATTCAATGGTGATATTTGTTTCATAATTTCAAGCTCTTTTCTTCAAATATGGACTGGCAACATCAGTGCTGGTGATACTTTTAGGACTGGAGTGATTGTCTACATGACTATCAACAGGTGTAATTTAAGATGTTATAGTCAAGTAGACAACTGAATTGTTTCAGCAACGACTGTGTTTCAAATGCAGTCATAACACTGGTTTACAATTATTTTACATTGAATACATTTGAAGCAATGTAGTCGTGTAAGTGGAATCCGTTCTGATTTATCAATGAACAGAAATTCTTACAGCTGTTCACAGATGCTCATGCTTCCTTGAATTAAGTCGGGTAAATAAGTAATCAACATGAATAGGAAGGCTATAGAAATCTATTTGTTAACACATGCTGTCACTTCTTGGGACATTTTCGGGCAGATTTCTGCTGAAGGCAATGCCTTCCATGTCCTTTGTCAGGCACAACGTGTGCAATGGATGGGATGAACCCAGGTGAGTTACTTCAAACATTCATCTCTGGACATAATGTACATACATTTGTGTGTTTCCTTTCTGTGTGGTCTGGTCTACCATGTCCACTGGTATATATGCAGTCTGCATTGTTTGGACTGGACATAGATGGGATCTGTTAAGCACACACATTGTGTTTTCAGGGTTAGAAACTAACAGTTTTCGTCCACTAGTCCTTATAATGCTTACATATAGCAAAACCTTTAAAAAGGGCTAATTTCTACTAGTCCTTCTGATACCTTTACCATTGGGCAGTTTGGCAAGGACTATAAGACTAGTGCCAATTTCTAACCCTGTGTTTTACCTCCTACAATGAAACTATTGTAATGTAATGGAGGATTATTATTCTTTCCATGGTGGCACCCTTCCTTGAACAGCTGCTGAAGACTTCACCTTTTTTGTTATGGTGTCTGGGACTATATTCTCTTCTTGTCGGATTGCTTGTTTTAACCCCTTCAATCCTATAGACAAGTAATATCAGCATCCCAGCATCAGGTAGACACCATTGGCTATATCCAACTACTTCAGCTTGTTTTGGACTTGTGGTTTATGTAAAAGGACTGGAGTTTGGGAGAAAACGAATCATCACTCTCAATTTTCACTGGTGTCTGATTACTGCTTATGGGAGTGTCTATACCTGGACATCGATAGCTACTACATCACTATGACACCGTTTGTGTCCCAGTTTGATGAAGGCACAACAAGAAGCTCTGACTGTGTTACAAGATGTCTGGCCCAGCAACCCTGAGTGGAGCATGGTTGGCTAGGAACTGATAAGGAACCCCTAATACCTTCATCTGTGAGCTGGGCGGTCGGATAGCCTAGTGGTTAAAGCGTTCGCTTGTCACGCCGAAGACCCAGGTTCTATTGCCGACATGGGTACAATGTGTGAAGCCCATTTCTGGTGTCCCCCGCCATGATATTGCTGGAATATTGCTAAAAGCGGCGTAAAACCATACTCACTCACTCTCTCACTCACTCATCTGTGAGCTCACCAGTACATGGTTTACCTTGATCACCCCTGGGTCTGGTTCCTATCCCTGCACTGGAGCCCAGGTAAAGAAACATGTTCACTGACAATCAAATACCAGTGAAGTGTTATTAGGTTTTGTCGTGGATGTTGGTTTATCCATTGGCCAGTTGTCATGAGAGTTCATTTTCGTGTCAGTCAGTACACTTTTTGCTTTGTGACCTGTAGTTAATCTTGTGGTCTCAATCTACCAGGTTTTGTTTGCTGAGGTCACCTTCACTCTGGTTATTATCATTTCATGTCTTATGCTTTAGGCTGATTTGGATGGTTGCTGTGCATCTTGAGTGTCACTGGCCTAACAGGTGTAACTATAAGAGTGAGTCTGTCCATGAAAATGGAGGCCATTCAGTCATCATATGCTTACCGTGGCAAACTTTATGATATATGCTGATAATTTACTGATATAGTTTCTCTTCCCTATTGAAGGGGAGGTGGGGTAGCCTAGTGGTTAAAGCGTTCGCTTCCATGCTGAAGACCCGGGTTGATTCTTCACATGGGCACATTTCTGGTGTCCCCCGCTGTGATATTGCTGCAATATTGCTGAAAGCGGCGTAAAACCATACTCACTCACTCACTTCCCTATTGACACTGATTTGATAACCTATGAAGTGATAATGTTGTTTTTCCCCCATGGGCGCAATGTGTGAAGCCCATTTCTGGTGTACCCTGCCACGATATTGCTGGAATATTGCTAACTGCGGCGTAGATCCTTACTCACTCACTCACTCACTCACTGATAATGTTGCTATGGTTATAATCAGTGATTTAAATTTCCAAGTAACTCGAAGTGTCAAAGATCAGTTAAATAATGACATTTGGCAAGTATGGTTTAAATTTGTTTGGTTCTTTGCATTTGTCGATGTTGGCAAATAAGTTTTGAGTAGAATTGGCAGATTCTTTATTTGGTATGTAGAACTTTGTAAAGTGTTCACTATGAATCCCACTTGCCACACAATGTCTGGATGATAGGTATCAGAAACCCATTTCTCGTGTTAACATTGTGAGTGAGATGTGTTCAAGTTCCCACTTGGTATTTTATTTGTGAAGCCCAGATTGTTGTTTAACTCAGCACTCAGCAATATTCCAGCTACATGACAGCAGTCTATAAATAATCTTGATCAGACAATTGACAAGTGATTGACATCATGAGCATCGATCTATGCAACTGATATGTATAATGATATGCATCGACCAAGTCAGCGAGCCTGTCTACTTGTTTGCCTATCAAGACAAGCATGGGTTGTTGAATACCAATTCTAACCATCCAATTCTTCACAGGGCCCCATTGTGAAATGAAACCTCACATGCATAAATCAGCTTTCACTTCACAGTGGTTAAAGCGTTCAGCTGTCATGCCGAAGACCCGAGTTCGTTTCCCCACACGGGCACAATCTGTGAAGCCTATTTCTGGTGTCCCCCACCATGATATTGCTGGAATATTGCTAAAATATACTCACTCACTCTCATTCATATCTCATCAAATTCAGGCTAAGGCTCAGAAGTCTCAGAAGGCACTCTCTGTAATTTTCCAGTTGTGAATCTTGAGTTCCAATAACATTTGTCTGACAGCGTTTCATTTACTAAGGATGACACACCTTAATCAGGTGCCATCAACATGCAGAGGATTTCTTTGTTCTGTGAGGTAATTTGCTTTTTCGCCATCGTCATTTTCGTTCTTGATGATGACCTGAAGCTAGGTCTCCATCAGTGCCACTGATGTGGAGTCATCCCTGTTTCTTGTTACCCAAGGAAGAATAGCCGCTAATGGTTATTCATGTCATTCTCCACATTCTCTGAATCACCCTCTGGTCAAATATTCCCACTATGTGTTTCAGTGGAGATTGTTTCGGAATCCACTGAGAGGATGTATAATGCATTCTTAGTCCCAACACATTCTTAGTCGCAGATCTGTTGACACTGAACAAAATTGTTTGTTGGCTGTAAATAACATATGATTTTGAAAGTAACGTTTCACCTGTATTTGGTTGCAGGAGGATGTAATGGGTCATCCCACACAAGCCAAGCAGCAGGCACCGCCAATCAGAGACTTGCCTTGTTCGCAAAGCTACAGCAACAGATTCCAGGATTTGAAAACATCCCATCACCTAGAGTCCTGTCGGAACAGATAGGATCAGATCGCAGGATGAAAGAGCCTTTGAAGAACGTTTCGAGGAGCAATTTGTTTGTGCAGTGCATTGCCAGAGATGGTGTAGAAAAGGGACTGCAAACTGATCATCAGGCTACTCATAGTGTGTGGTCTGCATTAGATAATCAGGAAATTCAGTCAACCTCAAGAAACTATGGCCCTGAAGTAAAGATGGATGCTAACGATGCATCAAGTGGCAGACCAGGAGACAGTGGTGCAACTCCGATGCAATATGGTAGCTATGATTACCCGTATATGCAGCCACAACAAGAGCAACAAATATATGGGCATCCTCAATATCATCCATATTATTATAGCCATCAGCATCAATACAACTATATGCCTCCAGAATATGGAACACCTGGTGTCACTCAGGATGCGTATGCACAAGACATGAATAGACAACCTGAGAGAAATTGGCAGGGAGTTGACAGGGCTTGGGGGGAGGACTTGGACCGAAGTGATAGAAGTGAGAGATCTAGGAGACGTGAACATTCTCCTGATGGAGAGAGACGTTCACCTGTACGGCAAAGACGTTCACCTGACAGACAAAGACGTTCACCTGTCAGACATAGACGTTCACCTGTCAGACAAAGACGTTCACATGATAGAAACAGAAGCTCACCAGATAGACAAAGAAATTCACCCAATAGACACAGACTCTCATCTGATAGATATACAGTGGAGCGCAGGAAATCACCACAAGGTCGAGAGAAAAATTCTACTAGCTCTGGTGAAGAGAATAGCTCTAAAACATCGTACCGAAGGTATAGAAAGTATCTGTCATCTGTAGGGCAAAATAAATACATTGAGACCACAGGCAAGACATCAGAAGAAGAAAGGATTTTAACGCGGGCATCAAATCCACCATCAATAAAAGAATTAAAGGAAAAGTATGAATTGTTTTTGAAAAACAGGGATGGTATTGCTTCACCCTCTGATCAAATGTCAGAAAAGCAGGATTCAAATTCTGAATCCTCTGTCTTTAAACGACCACTTCCTCCACCCAGTACCAAATCAAAGTCAAGACATTCAGAAACATCAGGCCCTCCAAGGGAAAAGCAGAGTAGATTTTCCAACGATTACTCTTCCGTTCCACCACCTGTTTTTAAGGATGTAAAGCCCAGTACCAAATCAAATTCAAGACATTCAGAAACATCAGGCCCTCCAAGGCCAAAACAAAGATTTTCAAAGGATTTCTGCCCAGTTCCACCTTCTGAATTTAATGTAAAGCCATATGAAAAGACTAGGAGAGAGAGAGAAAAGGACCCAGGTATTTTAGGAACTGCTCATATTGCTTCTAAATATGTCAATAAAGATTCATCTGGGTGTCATGCTTTCCCTTCAGAGGCTACCAGTACATATGATGCTGAGAAGGCCAAGCTTGCAATGGCCTTAGCCTCAACAAAACCAAACAGAAATTCTGTGGAATGTATCAAAGATCCAAGACAACCAAATCAAGGGGGTACTGTTAGTGACTTTATAGCTAACTTCATTTCCACGGTATGCAAGTCCAAAGGGGGATTACAAATTGTAGCCAACAAGTACAAGTTGCCAGGAAATTGTATTGGGCTTTTGCCACCTAAGATGACCCAAGATGTTTGGTCTATTCTTGCGAAACCCACCCAGGTAAAAGATGAAATGTTGCAAGATGTGGAGAGATGGTTGGCACTTGGTCTTATTCCTATTATAAGATTGATCTGTATATTTGGAACTTGTGCACAATCTGCGAAGGAGGTCCGTTGCATGACTAGTGATGCTCTAACCGTTTTGGGGTATGTGTGTCGCAACATGTCTATCAAACGAAGATTGTTGATGCGTAATGCATTAAACAAGAAGTATGCTGTGTTATGCAGGACATCCAATTGTGTGTCTGATTACATCTTTGGGGGAAACCTAGCAAAGGATCTCATGGAAATCAAACTTGGAAACTACCACATACGAAACTCCAATGAAGAAGATAATGATGATATTTTTGCACCAAACTACAAGCTGAAATTCTGCGCTGGTCTTGCTTTGGTTGGTCCTGATGCTGATGTCAATGTGGCAGGCATGATCAATATGGCATGTGCCAATGATGGAGATGTTGAGGATTTGAGAGAGAAGTATATGATGCCTTTAAATTGTGACTGCCTTCTGCCATCAAGAATTAATCCCGAGATCTGGAGTCTGTTGTCCAGGTCTGGGTTGGAGATTGACTACCGGCTCCAGGATGTACAGCTATGTATATCAGAGGGGATGATTCCTCTGATGAAGCTCCTACAGTCAATCCATGAGAAGAAATATGACCCGGATGTAACCCTGGGCAGGCTTACAGATGCCCTGGCACTTCTTGGCAATTCCATTTACCAAATGAACAAAGTGAGAATGGAGCTGATGATGAAAACTCTACCTATAGAGGCCCATGGTTTCTGTCGCTGGTATTGGTCCGGGGCTGAACAGGTTTCCGGTGATCATCTGGAAGTGGAACTTCAAGCTCGCGAGGAGTCTGACACCAGCAAGATGGCGGATGTTATTTTGGGGGTAGTGAAGGCACAGAAGAACCAACACAGCTGAGTGTGTAAGTTGCAGATAAATGTAATTTTGTCCGTGGACGGTCACCTGGAAAGCTTTGTGGCTGATGCGTTCTTCCATTGTGTCATTGAATGCCATAAAAACAGCAACATGTTTTACAAATAGAATCATAAATATTTTGTCCCAGTACTTATGGTTTAGTGATCCTTAACCTGTTAAATCTTAAACTCTCTGCCCCCATTTTCGGCTTGTTATTATTTGAAAACCCATCATGTTTGCAAATTATGAATTGCATTATTAAAGAGTTGTTGGTGATAATCTGTGGCTTAGATACTTCAGTCCTGTGACCAAACAGTCATAGTATTGAAATAATGCATCTAATGGTATAATCATATTTTCGAGGTGTTCATTATCCATGTTTCACCATTTTTGCAGCATTTTCGAGTCCTACGGCACTGGACACTGAAGAGGATGAGCAACACAGATCTCAGACCATTACTACCATGACTACAAAAACAAATCTTAATGGTCATGTATTTTCACACCTTTGTCTTATGAAAGGACAGTGACGTAGGGTGTATTTGTAAGGGATTATTGACAAAGAGGCAGAATGAGTTAATCATGTTGAGATGTATTGATAATAAACCTTTTTTTGTAAAATATTCTGATGGATGTTTATTCTGTATATTAAAATAAATGTTATTTTATCACATTCTTCATTGATATTTGTTGGTGCTGTTTAGTTCAATAGGTCAGTTAAACAGTGATTTACAATCATTTTGTTAACACAGTATAGTAGGTAATATACAGATGTTTCAAATGTTTTAAGTGCTTAAGGAAACATTTATATGTTGAAGTATTAATGATGGTGAATTTGTGTCTCACAGTCCCCATGTTATTTCCTTTCAATTTGTCTCTCCATCTCTGGGGGCACGGGTGGCCCAGTCGTCTAAGGCGCCGCGATTCGCTGTGCAGAGTTGCCTCCCTTGGGCACGCCAGAAACCTATGATTGTGGGTTCGAATCACGGTTCGCCCTGATTATGTTTCTAGGTTTGTCAGCACCATACCCCTGCTCGCGGGTTTCACTGAAGTGGTAGAACGTCTGAGACCTGCATCACTTCAGGCTTTCCTCCCACATTAAGCTGACACGCCATGATATAACTGGAATACTGTTAAAAGCGGCGTAAAACCCAACTCACTCACTCTCTCCATCTCTCCAAAAAGTAGGTTTTTGTAGGGGTTACCAGGGGTTACCATAATGAGAGGGTACCATGTACATGAAACTCAGTGCGTGTGTTTCTTGCTATACTCATGACATTGAAAGTACCGCGGTCTCAATGTGATGTGACAATGTCTGTGTTCACCAACACAGCACAGTGTTTGCCTGCTCTGTACATAGCCCTGTGTACTCATTGGATGACATCCCAAGACAAATCCAACATTTTATGAATCTGATCATGTCTTATAGGCAATAAAATGTATTTCACAAATCATTATGTCTTATGTTAGTTATGTTAAGTGTGAGTGGTAGGGAATGTTGTTTGTTGTCACAGTCAGCAGTATTCCAGCTTTATTTCTGTGGCATGTAAATAATCAAGTCCGGCAAAACCAGTGGTTGATATTATGAGCAAGTCTTTTGCTGTAAGAGCTCAATGACATGAATACACACAATCAAGTCTGAACATCAGATCTATTTTAGTTGCCTCTTATGACAGACCGCCTCCATGGTCTAGTGGATAGGGCCTGTACCTGGAGAGTTAAAGGTCCATGGTTTGGCCGCCTCGGAAGGTCCAGTGGATAGATTGTCTGTTTGGAGAAGGACAAGCTTGCAGTGGCCTCAGTCTTGACAAAACCAAACAGGAATTCTGTGGAAAGTATCAAAGATTTAAGGCAACCATAAAAAATATCCCCAGCCGCATCATACTTAAAGGTTGTTGGTTGGTTTGCTGTTTAACGCCGCACTCAGTAATATTCCAGCTATATGACAGCGGTCTGTAAATAATCGAGTCTGGACCAGACAATCCAGTGATTGATATCATGAGCATCGATCCACGCAATTGGGATCGATGACATGCATCAACCGAGTCAGCAAGCCTGACCACCCGATCCCGTTAGTCACCTTTTACGACAAGCATTGTCGCCTTTTACTGCAAGCATGGGTTGCATACCAAAAGGAGTTAAAAGTACTTGTTGTTAGCCTGACTGGCACGGCATAGGGGGATAAAAGAAAGGCTGATTGTTTCGGAGTCTGTACACTGAGTGAGGTGTCCATGTTTAACTTCAGCATGGTATCTGAGTGGGTTAGCGCTATAAAACAGCCCTAGTACAAGCACAAAGACACTCGCTCACATGCACGGACACATGTCAGGTTTACCTCACCTACCCGGCACTCAGCATGGAAGGTTTACCAACTGGATGAAGATCATGGTGAGAGGAGGTGAAATTGAGTTTAACGTCACGTCCAAGATTATTGCACTTATATAGCGACGTGTGTGTGTGTGTGTGTGTGTATCTGCTTGTACTAGACCGGACTGATGCCGATTTATAGTGCTAGCCCACTGAGATACCATACTGCAGTTTAACATGAATACCCCACTCAGACACAGTATACTGACTCCGAGCCGACCAGGCCTTGCTTTAACCCCTTAATGCCGAATGCCAGACAGGGTAACAACAAGTACCATCTTTTAACGTCTTTTTGTATGACGCGGCCCGGGATCAAACCCCGGACCTTCCGCTCTCCAGGCGGACGCTCTACCACAAGACCACAGAGGTGGTCCTGAAGATCATGGATGGAGGGCCCATGTATGGTGAGCGAACGTTCACAGATACTGTTTTGTTTGTTTACTTGTTGTTTAACGTCACACTCAACAGTATGACGGTGGTCTGTAAATAATTTACTGTGGACCAGACAATCTAGTGATTGACATTATGAGCATCAATCCACGCAATTGGGATATATGATGACGTGCATCTACCAAGTCAGCGAGTCTGACCACCGAATCCCGTTAGTTGCCTCTTATGACAAGCATAGTCACCTTTAACAGCAAGCATGGGTTACTAAAGACCTACTCTACCCCGGATTTTCAGATACTGCACTGTATTGATTATGTAAAGTGATTTCTAGTTCAGTTTCATTACTCATGCCATTATTAACTTAAATGGAGTAATACATGTAGTTAGAACTAGATGACAAAAAATATGTCGTCTACTTATTTTTTTATTTTTTTATTTTTTTATTTTTCCCGCCTAGTGGTGGGATTTGGGGTGGGACAGGGGACAGGGACATTTTTAGTCCACTAGTCATTATGATGATAAAACCCTTAAAAAACATTTTGGCCAGTTCAGTAAGGACAACAGGTCAAGGGTTGCTTCCTTAGGTTGCTTCTAGGGTAGGAAGCTGTGATTTGTGCTGTTGCGATAGGGACCCTGGGAGGTTGCTTCTGGGGTAGGAAGCTGTGATTTGTGCTGTTGCGATAGGGACCCTGGGAGGTTGCTTCTGGGGTAGGAAGCTGTGATTTGTGCTGTTGTGATAGGGACCCTGGGAGGTTGCTTCTGGGGTAGGAAGCTGTGATTTGTACTTTTGTGATAGGGACCCATGGAGGTTGCTTCTGATGTAGGAAGCTGTGATTTGTGCTGTCGTGATAGGGACCCTGGGAGGTTGCTTCTGGGGTAGGAAGCTGTGATTTGTGCTGTTGTGATAGGGACCCATGGAGGTTGCTTCTGGTGTAGGAAGCTGTGATTTGTGCTGTTGTGATAGGATCCCGGGAGGTTGCTTCTAGGGTAGGAAGCTGTGATTTGTGCTGTTGTGATAGGGACCCTGGGAGGTTGCTTCTGGGGTAGGAAGCTGTGATTTGTGCTGTTGCGATAGGGATCCCGGGAGGTTGCTTCTAGGGTAGGAAGCTGTGATTTGTGCTGTTGTGATAGGGACCCTGGGAGGTTGCTTCTAGGGTAGGAAGCTGTGATTTGTGCTGTTGTGATAGGGATCCCGGGAGGTTGCTTCTAGGGTAGGAAGCTGTGATTTGTGCTGTTGTGATAGGGACCCTGGGAGGTTGCTTCTGGGGTAGGAAGCTGTGATTTGTGCTGTTGCGATAGGGATCCCGGGAGGTTGCTTCTAGGGTAGGAAGCTGTGATATGTGCTGTTGTGATAGGGACCCTGGGAGGTTGCTTCTAGGGTAGGAAGCTGTGATTTGTGCTGTTGTAAAAGGGACCCTGGGAGGTTGCTTCTGGGGTAGGAAGCTGTGATTTGTGCTGTTGCGATAGGGATCCCGGGAGGTTGCTTCTAGGGTAGGAAGCTGTGATTTGTACTGTTGTGATAGGGACCCATGGAGGTTGCTTCTGGTGTAGGAAGCTGTGATTTGTGCTGTCGTGATAGGGACCCTGGGAGGTTGCTTCTGGGGTAGGAAGCTGTGATTTGTGCTGTTGCGATAGGGATCCCGGGAGGTTGCTTCTAGGGTAGGAAGCTGTGATTTGTGCTGTTGTGATAGGGATCCCGGGAGGTTGCTTCTAGGGTAGGAAGCTGTGATTTGTGCTGTTGTGATAGGGATCCTGGGAGGTTGCTTCTAGGGTAGGAAGCTGTGATTTGTGCTGTTGTGATAGGGACCCTGGGAAGTTGCTTCTGGGGTAGGAAGCTGTGATTTGTGCTGTTGTGATAGGGATCCTGGGAGGTTGCTTCTGGGGTAGGAAGCTGTGATTTGTACTGTTGTGATAGGGACCCTGGGAGGTTGTTTCTGGGGTAGGAAGCTGTGATTTGTACTGTTGCGATAGGGATCCCGGGAGGTTGCTTCTAGGGTAGGAAGCTGTGATTTGTACTGTTGTGATAGGGACCCTGGGAGGTTGCTTCTGGTGTAGGAAGCTGTGATTTGTGCTGTTGCGATAGGGACCCTGGGAGGTTGCTTCTGGAGTAGGAAGCTGTGATTTGTGCTGTTGCGATAGGGATCCTGGGAGGTTGCTTCTAGGATAGGAAGCTGTGATTTGTGCTGTTGTGATAGGGACCCTGGGAGGTTGCTTCTAGGGTAGGAAGCTGTGATTTGTGCTGTTGTGATAGGGATCCTGGGAGGTTGCTTCTAGGGTAGGAAGCTGTGATTTGTGCTGTTGTGATAGGGATCCCGGGAGGTTGCTTCTAGGGAAGGAAGCTGTGATTTGTACTGTTGCGATAGGGACCCTGGGAGGTTGCTTCTGGGGTAGGAAGCTGTGATTTGTGCTGTTGCGATAGGGATCCCGGGAGGTTGCTTCTAGGGTAGGAAGCTGTGATTTGTACTGTTGCGATAGGGACCCTGGGAGGTTGCTTCTGAGGTAGGAAGCTGTGATTTGTGCTGTTGTGATAGAGACCCTGGGAGGTTGCTTCTAGAGTATGTTATTCTTCATGTTGGAAATAGAGACAACGTCCTGTGATTCTTGCTGTAAGGATAGGGACCTGTTACTAGCTGTTGGAGGGTGTAATTTGTGCTGTTGCGATCGGTAGCTGTTATTTATGCTGTTGGAATAACGGGAGAGGGACCTGTGATTCTTGCTGTTGGGATAGTGATCTGTGATTCTTGCTGTTGAGATAGAGCGCTATGGATGGTGTGGTTGGAATATGGGAACAGTGGATTACCACTGCTGATCTGACTCCAACAGTTTTACATACACCTATTATTGTCGTATCTAAAGCAATGAACCATATGGGAAGAGCTAGGGACCAACCCCACCCACCCTACCACACACACACACCGAATGGCTCGTCACACCAAAGACCCAGTTCGATAGCCCACCTGGGTACGTTTAAAGCTCATTTCTGGTGCCCCCTGTCGTCATATGTCTTCAATGATGCTGTCAGTAGCTCTGATTACTCCTTTCAATGGGAGTGTGCGTGAACACAATCAGTCGTGAGCCGAGTCCTTGTGTCGACCGTGATGGCATCACGTACAGGGGCCACGATGACCGCAATGCATGTCACAGTTGTGTGAAAGTAGGGCTTTACACCGTTTTGCCAATGTTCCAGCAATATAACGGCGGGGGACACTAGAAATGTACCCACCTGAAGAATCGAAGCCGGGGCTTCGGCGTGACGAACTAACGCTTTAACCACTAGGCTACCCCACCGCCCCTCCACAGTTGAATGTTGATCTGAGACGGTAGAAGCTGCAGTGGTTGCGATACATCCTTTTATTTCCTTGTTTCCAAGGAAACGAAACTCCATGTCTGTGATTACCGGCCGGGGTGTTGCTTGTTCAGATTGATCTGGTAAGTAGACTCGACTTGGCGTTGATATGTGGTATCAGCAATCAACAGGGCAAACACAGGCCCGGAAAATCCTATCACCTCAGGTCTTGAGAATCAACAGCTTGGCATATTCCCGGTTTTCTAATAAAGTTAATCCTTTGAATTGTACAGTATGACGTACTTTACCAAATCACGTAATCGCATCAAATACACCTAACAAAACCAAATGAAAAACATTGTCAATACGTGTCAAACAGTACATATCACATCTTCCCGAGGCAAGGGAGCTAAAGTGGAAACTGGACTCTTAATGTCAGTTAACTCCCTTGCCTCGGGAAGATGTACATATCACAGTCAGTACTGCGTGAGTGAGTGAGTGAGTGAATACGGTCTCACCCTGCATTTAGCAATATCCTGTGTCGGGGAGCACCAAGAATGCACATCACGCGTAATATATAAAACGTCAATGCAAGCGAATAACCAGTCTTGATTATCCACCGGAACAGATTCCATTTGGCGTAAAAGGCAAAATAGCTGTGAAAATTATATGAATGGTCCACTTAAAATCAGTGATGACACCAGGTGTTCGCGTAAAGGGCAAGCGTGCCCTTCCGGTAGCTTATGTGGGAAATGGAATAGAGGCCGGGCGAACGCTCAATCAACCAGACGAACCACTGTACCCTTAGCAGTAGAGGGAGCATGGGTGGCCCAGTCGTCTGAGTCGACGCGATTCGCTGTGCAGAGTTGCGTCCCTTGGGCACGCCAGAAACCTATGATTGTGGGTTCGAATCCCGGTTCGCCCCTGTGATGTTTCTAGGTTTGTCAGCACCATACCCGTGCTCCTGGGTTTCATTGAAGTGGTAAACGTCTGAGACCTGCATCACTTCGGGTTTTCCTCCCACATTAAGCTGACACGCTGTGATATAACTGGAATACTGTTAAAAGCGGCGTTAAACCCAACTCACCCACTTAGCAGTAGATATATGCTTCGGTTGTTATGCAATAACATAATAAGTGATGCACCCAGCTTTCGGATAAACACAGATGGTTGTCATCAAACAATTAACGCCCTTTTGTTTTCAAATGTTTTCTCTGTTGCCATTTCTTAATGTTATCTACATATCTTTCATGGTCTTAGCGTTATCCACATTTTATGTACAACTTACAACTTGCGTTTCTTTTGCGGTTGAGTATATATTTTTCAAACTCCCAAACTGTCAAAAGGCTCCAGTTCACCACTAATCCTATCTTGTGCCAAAGTAGGTGAAGGAATATTAATTGTACGGTTTTAAAGAACTGTTCTGGAAACGAGCGCTACCACCATTACCAGCGTAAGTAAAAAAAAAATATTACTTCACTTATGAAATCTTTCACATCTAGAATCTAAAATAACAAAGTGTATTAATTATGGAAATCTGGAATCAAAGACGTATATTCGTCTTTGCTGATATTAATCAAAACCTCACTCCTGGAATTATTCTCGTTATTTTATACTTTCTTTGGATATTGTTTGATGTCAGAGTGTTGGTCGGTAGTTTTTAAGACAAAATATGCTGGTTTAACTCACCCTCGCCACTAGAATTTAATAGCATTGTAAAAGAAGGTTCGTTTCTGCAGCTGGTATCAAGCATACATAGTCGTTGCGATATGACTAATCATGGACACTTAATATATTTAGGGTCCATGGACTAATACGCTGCCGTTAGATTTTACCCTAATCACTGTAAACACGGAGAATTCGGATTCCGTTTCCAGCTTGAGATAAGTTTTTGAGTCAACCAAGAAAAAGATGGCGGCCAATCTGTATACTATTTTGCTGTATTTGGTTGAACTGTGATTCTCTGGTGAATGTTTTGGGTAAAGTTGGTATCTTTGGGTAAACACTAGGCCTATCAACGCTCTACCTAGTACCTTGTTTATTTGAGAATATATTATGTCTTACTAGGTAATAGTTCCTCACGATTTTAAAAGCAAGAACCCGATAGGCCTATGTCTTGAAACCTGGAGTCGAGTGTAGTAGATGTCAGCCTTTCCTAGTTTGCAAAGGACACGTATTAATTTTCTTGTGTAAGTTACAGCTAGGGTAATGAGTTCATTTAGTTAGCTAACATTATTCCAGAGGACCACGGATACAATTTAGGACATCAGATGAGATTGGTCGGCCCTAAATGTTGACAAATATAATTTTTTTCCATTTCAGGTTTATATTGTTTTGCTTTTTGTTTTGCCAGAGTTACATGTATTTCATTTGTGACAGGCTTGTAAAGAACGAAATACTTTGTTGTTTGGATTTTTTATATGCATTGTTGCATGAAGTACAATGTTAATATGTCTGAATTTTTAGAAAATGAAGAAAGGCAAAAGATTCTAAATTTTTGACAAAATAATGGTTTTCTCCCCATTTCGCTTGCTATGGACACATAGTACTGCTTCATTTAACATGTTATATAAATGACTGCACTACTGTTTAGTTTAGTTGTGCCTTTGTACACTACAACCTGCTTCTTGTTTTGTTTCAGGTGGCGAATTTCTTTAATGCAGTGTTCGTGTACCTGATGTAGAACTGTACCAAATGGAAATTGTACTCAAATCGTCCCAGGTCTAAGACAAAATGGATGACCTTGCATGAATCTGAAAGGAAATTCCGAATTAGTATCTGTACATGGCATACCCATTTTGGACTGATTGTCCTAAATCTTAGCACATTACAGAGACTACTGTGTCAGTTTGAAAAACACAATGCCAGTGAATACTGTTGTTACTTGTACTGATTAACAGACACTGTTACTCAAGAAAACTTAAACATGACTGAGGAGGAAGGGAAAGGTCTTATTGCTACAGGGAAAACCTTTGAAGAACTTGCTGATGAATACTTGGGCGACACCGCAGGGTCTGAGATAGGAGATGATGATTTGGGTGATCTGGCAGAGAAGTATCTGACAGACTTGGTCACAGTTGACTTAGGGGAGAAGACATTCAGTTGTTCTGGGGTTTCAGACAGTGAGAAGGCTACTTCAGAGAAACCAGCCTCGTCTAGTACGCTGGAAAAAGATGCTGCTGTTCTTCCTGCTGCTTTCGGTAAGGATGCATATGGTGTAAAAGTCCTTGCTTTCAGTGTCTGATTCAAAATTGTCAGTGTCATTAGCAAGGGAGTTTTCTTTCTTACAGCCTGGCAGGTTAGAATCAATTTAATCTATCCCGACAGAAATGTTATCAGCCATGGGAATGTAGGCAGGCAGCTATTTCGGACACTTCATGCCTTGGAGAAAGTAATAAGGAACAACAAAATTCTTTTGTAGTGTTAAAGGACATGAAGAAAGCAAAAACAATTTATCATTTATGGGTAAATAAGGAAACAGAATGTTTGTTCTATCTGCATGGTAGGTGGCTGATTTTAGTGATAATGACAAATTGTTTTGTAGAATTTACAGCATGAATTGTTTGTCTTTGATATGTTTTAGCTTAGATATAAGCTTGTTTAGATACCTGTTACCATGGTTACAAATCTTAAATCTGAATTATTTGCCGGAGATATTTTCACTGTTATGGCTTGCAAAATATGTGTATGTCGTTTGATGTATAATATATAGCGAGTCTGCACATCAACATCTTGTATTTCTATCAGTACCTGATTATTCTAATGATGCTTCAATCATCTCAACGCACTGCAATTCACTGTGCAAAGTGAGTCCCTAGGGCATACACAAAGGTATGATTGTGGACTCCCAGTTCTGCTTGATCACGGTTGTTTTCTAGGTTTGTCAGTACCATACCTGTGCTCATTGGTTTCATTAAAGTGATGAGCCGTGAAGATCCAGGGTATAATAGGTCTTCAGCATCTCATGCTTGCCGTAAAAGGCGACTGACGGGATCGGGTGGTCAGCCTTGCTGACTTGGTTGATGCATGTCATCGTATCCCAATTGGATGGTTGCTTGTCGTAAGAGGCTACTAACGGGATCGGCTGGTCAGGCTCGCTGACTTGGTTGATGCATGTTTTTGATCCCAATTGCGCGGATCGATGCTTATGATAATTATCACTGGATTGTCTACTCCAGATTCAATCATTTACAGACCGCCGCCATATAGCTGGAATATTGCTGAGTGCGGTGTTAACAACAAACCAACCAACCAATTGGGTGGATCATGGCATCAATCCCTTGATTGTCTGGTCCAGACTCGATTATTTACAGACCGCTGTCATATAGCTGGAATATTGTTGAGTGTGACGTTAAACATAAAAACCAACATTAAAGTGGTAAACATCTAAGACCTGCATCACTTTAGTCTTATCTTCCAAATCAAGCTGACATAACTGAAATATTGTTCCAAGCTATGTTAAGCCCAACTAAGTCACATTTTATATCAAACAAATGGCGAAAACCTTTCACGTCTGATAGTGCTGACTATGGCCATGAACTCTCTTACTTCCCAACTCCACCAAAGAAGAAATCATGTAAGACCTGATTCACTTTGGGCTTTTCTCTCTACTTTGTTTCCTCCCACATTAAGCTGACACATGACATGAATTGAATACTGTCTAACTCAATCACTCACTGCCTACTTCTGATGGTGATGTTATAGTTCATTCATGCATCATGTAGGATGGTAAACTGTATTATTGCGGTAGTTAATTTATAATGGATTGTAGTGGCGTACACTTACTGACCTATTAAATATGTCATACGCAAAATGTTTCTTTTCTTTGTTCAACTTTTATGACACAATTGATCGATGCTAATTTTCTTGCCGTGTTTGGTTAACAAAGTACCTGTCATTAGCGACTCAAGGGCAGGTAACGCTATATTATTGCGGTATCACTATTTTGTTGTGTGATACGAGTGGATTATTTTGTTTACATCACTTCCTGTTTTGGATTATGCTTAATCAGTATGCTTACGACATATCTTCGGTCAAGGGACTTTGTCGAAACAAATGGGTTCTTTTGTAACGAAGTTCGAATGGAGGTAGGGTAATTCCACTTCAAAAACATTCCAGAAACTATCATAAAAAAGTTAACTTGTATACTTACGAGTAGCCGTGACATAGCGCAAGGAGTCCTGTATTCGATCAAGCAATGAAACATCATGCTTAGTTTTGCATAAGTCAACAGTCGACAGGGTGTGTGGATTACGAGATTTACTGATATCGCGATGATATAGAGCCTGGATAATATGGTCATACTATACATGTTCATCATTTTAAGAAAGGACTTTGTGTTTTACAGATTCGCAAAACAAAAGAAAATCTCTGGGTTCTCCTGCATCATCTGATAGGAAACAAAGGAAAACTGAAGAACTCGGAGAGAAGGACCAGGCCAAAGAGAAACTCACTGCCAAAGTTTCACCAACAGTAACAAATACCTCTGTCAATGATAGTAAACCTGGGAATGCAACATCGGCAGAAACCAAAGGAGCATCTAGTTTAACACAAGAGGGAGGCAAACACGATAAGCCTAAACAAGTCGAAACACAATCTTTATCGGGTGGCCCTAAAACAAAAGAGTCCCGTTCAGGTGGTCCAATGCGCAGTCATGGCAGAGGGAACCATCAAGCCAAATATTCCAGGGATGCTGCAACTAGATACTCTAGGCCAGGGCACAGAGAGCAGGATAGGAGAGGGCTTTTGGGACATTTTCCTTCCAGCCATAATCATAATAATGTTATGGCTAGACCGGAGAGCCAGAACAGGAATGGACCAAGGAGTGCTAGTCATGATCAGAATACATTAAGATGGAACAGTGATCGATTACCGTATGATTCTACTTGCATCGTGGGGCCCCGTGGAGAAGGAAGAGACATTGGTAGGTCAGACTTTCGTGCAACACATCCTGAGGGTTTTGACAGGCGACAACCTCTCCTTATTGAGAATATTGATTTTCGAGGCCCACCTATACCAAATAGACAGCCTATACTGAAGAAAAGAGATGGTCTACTAGATCCCCCTCAACCATCTTTTCAAAGAAATGAGTATGTGCCTTCTGAATTGTGCAGGAGAGATGGTCTGTTAGATCCTCCTCCTCAACCACCGTTCAATAGGGAGGAGAATAGTCGGAGAAATGGTCTGTTAGATCATCCCCCTCAACCACCGTTCAGTATGGAGGAGAATAGTCGTAGAAATGGTCTGTTAGATCCTCCTCCTCAACCAGCGTTCAATAGGGAGGAGAATGGTCGTAGAAATGGTCTGTTAGATCCTCCTCCTCAACCAGGGTTCAATAGGGAGGAGAATAGTCGGAGAAATGGTCTGTTAGATCCTCCTCCTCAACCAGCATTCAATAGGGATGAGAATTTTAAGAGAGATGGTCTGTTAGATCCTCCTGAACCGTCATTCAATTGCGAAAGTAATTTTAGGAGAGATGGTCTGTTAGATCCCCCTCACCAAGCTTGCAGTAGGGAACAGAATATGCAGCCCATGATGAACAGAAGAGATGGACTGTTAGACCCTCCTCAACCGTCGTTCAATAGGGATGAACATTTTCGGAGAGATGGTATGTTAGATCCTATGCAACCATCGTTCAATAGGAATGAGAATTTTAGGAGAGATGGTCTGCTAGACCCACCTCAACCATCGTTCAATAGGGATAAGAATTTTAGGAGAGATGGTCTGTTAGACCCTCCTCAAAAATCGTTCGGAAGGGATGAGAATTTAAGGAGAGATGGTCTGTTAGATCCTATGCAACCATCGTTCAATAGGAATGAGAATGTTAGGAGAGATGGTCTATTAGACCCTCCTCAACAGTCGATCTATAGGGGTGAGAATTTTAGAAGAGATGGTCTGCAAGACCCTCCTCAACCATCGTTCGGAGGGGATGAGAATTTAAGGAGAGATGGTCTGTTAGATCCTCCACATCAATCGTTCAATAGGGATGAGAATTTTAGGAGAGATGGTCTGTTAGACCCTCCTCAACCGTCATTCAAAAGGGATGAGAATTTTAGGAGAGATGGTCTGCTAGACCAACCTCAACCATCGTTTGGTAGGGATGAAAATTTAAGGAGAGATGGTCTGTTAGGTCCTCCACATCAATCATTCAATAGGGATGAGAATTTTAGGAGAGATGGTCTGTTAAACCCTCCTCAACAGTCATTCAATAGGGATGAGAATTTTAGGAGAGATGGTCTGTTAGATCCTCCACATCAATCGTTCAATAGGGATGAGAGTTTTAGGAGAGATGGTCTTTTAGACCCTCCTCAACAGTCAATCAATAGGACTGAGAATTTAAGGAGAGATGGTCTGTTAGATCCTCCACATCAATCGTTCATTAGGGGTGAGAATTTTAGGAGAGATGGTCTGTTAGACCCTCCTCAACCGTCATTCAATAGGGATGAGAATTTTAGGAGAGATGGTCTGTTAGACCCTCCTCAACAGTCATTCAATAGGGATGAGAATTTTAGGAGAGATGGTCTGTTAGATCCTCCTCCTCAACCATCGTTTGGTAGTGATGAGAAGTTTAGGAGTGATGGTCTGTTAAATCCTCCTCATCCGTCGTTCAATAGGGATGAGAATTTTAGGAGAGATGGTCTGTTAGACCCACCTCAACTGTCGTTCAAGAGGGATGAGAATTTTAGGAGAGATGTTCCCTTAGATCCTCCTCCTCAACCATCGTTCAATAGGGATGAGAAGTTTAGGAGAGATGGGCTATTAGACCCTCCTCAACAGTCAATCAATAGGGGGGAGAATTTTAGAAGAGATGGTCTATTAGACCCTCCTCAACAGTCAATCAATAGGGATGAGAATTTTAGGAGAGATGGTCTTTTAGACCCTCCTCAACCATCTTTCAATAGGGATGAGAATTTTAGGAGAGATGGTCTTTTAGACCCTCCTCAACAGTCAATCAATAGCGATGATAATTTTAGGAGAGATGGTCTTTTAGACCCTCCTCAACCATCTTTCAATAGGGATGAGAATTTTAGGAGAGATGGTCTTTTAGACCCTCCTCAACAGTCAATCAATAGGGGTGAGAATTTTAGGAGAGATGGTCTGTTAGATCCTCCTCATCCATCGTTTGGTAGGGATGAGATTATGCAGCCTCTGTTGAACAGAACAGGTGACCTGTTAGCTCCCTTAAACAGAACATTTGTTGGGGATGAGAACAGACAGAGAGAAGGCCTGTTAGAAGCCCCACACCCAACATTCGGTAGGGAGGAGAACAAGTCGGCCATGTTGTTGAACAGAAGAGACAGTCTACTGGATCCCCCACACCCACCCTTAACATGGGATGAGAATAATAGGAGAGATGGTCTGTTAGATCCTCCACAACCATCCCTTGGTAGGGGTGAGAACAGCCAGAAAGATAGCCTGTTATATCCCAGACACCCTGTGCCAACACCAAACAGAAGAGGTCTGTTAGATCCCCCTCTTGCCACGACTCTCAGCAGGGATATGTGTCATTTTGATTACAAAGGGGATGGCAATGAACGACAGGTACACAGATCACACCCCAAGCCTCATCTCCCAAGAGGTGATCAAGGCAATGGTGGACAGTCTGTGAACCAGAGGCCTCACCATCAGCCTGTTGAAGAACCCCCCAAAGCATCCTGCAGTGTTAAGGAAATGCAGAGGACGGATGCAAGGAAACCTAGAGAGTTCAGGCGAGGTGTAAGTGTACATGAATTCGTTACCAAGTTAGTATTGAGTACGTTCAGCACAACTAGAAGTGCTACATTGACAGTTGGAAAATACAGCATGCCAGCAAACTGTCAATCTGCTGTTCCTCCTGAGATCAACTTTCAACTGTTAAAAAGACTTCCAAAGAATATTCAGAATGCGAACACCGTGTTAATGGATTGTCAGCGATGGCTTGCAAGAGGTATGACCCCATTAGTCACACAAGTCAGTATGTTTGGCAAGGCGCCCCAGACTTCAGGTGAGGTTTGTCGGAGAACGACTGATTCATTGAGGATTTTGGCCTGTGCCTGTGTCAACATCTCCAAAGCGAGACGCCTGCTGATGAAATGTCACCTGCCAGAAAAATATGGAGTCTTGTGCAAAATGTCCAACTCTATCACCAGCTATCTGTTTGGTGATAAAGTTGATGAAGATATTCGCTGGATACAGGCAGGAACCTCTAAGAGCAAGATGCTAAATGGACCCAATGAAGAAGCTCACATTCCAAGAATTAAGAGTGATCTTCTTCGGGATGAAAACATTGATGAAGATGTGGCCAATATGGTCAACAGGGCATGCACAAAAGAAGGGATTGTGAAAGATTTGCGAGAAAAATATAAGATACCTTCAAACCTAAACTGTATGACACCCCCAAAGCTCAACCATGAGATATCTAGCATGCTTCCTGCTGCATGTGTGGACTTGGACAGCAAGCTGCACGATGTCCAGTTGTCAACATCTGAAGCTATGGTCCCTGGGGTGTACTTGCTGGAGAGAATTCATGAGAAGATGTATAATGACTGTGAGGCTTTGGGGATGCTTACTGATGCCTTAGCTCTCTTGGGAGATGCTATGTTTCAGTACAATAACCTCCGGATGGAACTCTTCAAGGAGAACCTGCCATTGCAGCTTCAACAGGAGTGTGTTTGGGGTGGTAGAGAGGCTGACAGTAAGGCTCCAGATTGCAAATAATGAGCTGGTCACAGTCAGGGTCTTAGGAGGAGAGGGTAAGGTCATGAGAGATGTTGGGTCAGAGGGAAGGTTTGATATAGAGACAGATTACATTAGGAAAGAAACCAGGAAAGGTGAAAGGTACAGGTGAGGTTAGATTAAAGGGAGGTGAGGTGGGAGGAAAGGTGTGGGCGAGGCTGGAAAAAGGAGTTAGGTGAGGTTAGAAGAATATATGTGAGCTTAGATTATGGGTACAGGTGTGATTAGAATAAGGGGATAGGTTAGGTTAGAGGAAAGGTATTGATGAGGTGAGAGGAACGGGGCTGGTGAGGTTAGATAAAAAGTGAGTAGGTGAGGTTAGACTAAGGGGATGGGTGAGGTTATCCGAAGGGGATTGATGAGGTTATCTGAAGGGATAGGTGAGGTTAGGATGAGGGGATGGGTGAGGTTATCTGTAGGGATAGGTGAGGTTATCTGAAGGGGATAGATGAGGTTATCTTAAGGGATAGGTGAGGTTAGGCTAAGGGGATAGGTGAGGTTATCCTAAGGGGATAGGTGAGGTTAGGCTAAGGGGATAGGTGAGGTTATCCGAAGGGGATAGGTGAGTTTATCTGAAGGGATAGGTGAGGTTAGGCTAAGGGGATTGGTGAGGTTATCCAAAGGGGATAGGTGAGGTTATCTGAAGGGATAGGTGAGGTTAGGCTAAGGTGATAGGTGAGGTTCCCCGAAGGGGGTAGATGAGGTTAAAGGATGAGAGGTTGAGATTAGAATGTGTACTCAGATGAACATGCCATACACGACTGCTGAGCAATTAAAACATTGAAGAAAGTGAAAATTTTGTGATGATGAGGATAGACTGTATGCAGGAAATAATGTTTTGTATTAATTTATGAGAGGCATTGCAACTTTTAGTTTAGTGTTATGTCCCTTAGGTTCCAGGATACACTGGTTGTGATTTGATAACAGGAACCAGTGCATCATGACCCTTGAGTTCTCCTGATGTTACGGTGTGTGTAGGAATCATTCAGACACTTGACATGTAGTTTCCCAATTTGACCGTTCATCATGTCATCGATGTGTGAAATGAGGATCAGATGGTCACAATGTCTGACCATAGTGATGCATGTGACTAGCTTAAGCTTTATGTAAAAGCCCTGCGATGTTGCTGGAATATTGCTGACTCTGCTTTTATGGGACATTCAATTCTCTGTATGCAAAATGTAAAACTTGCTTCACATCCTTCAATATTGGCTTATTGTTGTTTATAGTGATGTAGACATTGGCTAAGTTTTGAAATGTACAACATGCTTTGTACTGAGAGGGAGAATGGAAATTTGTTGATAGAGAAACATGATTGATATATATGGTCTGTGTTATAGGACTGTTGATTGAGTTTATATTGTATGTACAGCCATGAAACATTTAATGTTTTTTCTTGGTGCAGAAATGAGTGGAAGTTTTTTTGTCAACATATTTTCTTTTCACAATATGTATGAATGGCTTTGTTAAGGGATCTTTGTACAGCAAAGCTAACCCTTTCCTAAGTTTAGCAGTGGTCAAGAATATTCTTTTAACAGTTCAATTTAGTGGAATGATTAGGTCATACTGATTTGGAAAGAAATAAGGGAATTTCTTACATTGATATCCTCTAGATGTATCATCTGAGGGAGGACGGGCAGAAGCCTTAAGGTGCTTAAAATTAGATGTGCAGAGTTGTAGGGCTGGGACAGATAACTCGGGTACCCACAGTACTATGCGGACCCATGGTTAGTCACGTGATTTATTGTTTAATGACAAAAAAAATCACTTTAGCACAGTGGTTACATTACAAGTCGCCAATATTCGCATTTCTTTCAGATGATGCACACATTCCTTTTGACTTGCAATGTTTGAGTAAAGATAAAGCTTCAGTCATCTTCAGTGTACAAATGATCTGATCATTTGATACATGTACATAAGTAACTTTTGTTATGGTTGCGGGGAAAAAAATCCAAATCGGACATTTTGTACCCAACTTTTGAGACCTACAGTAGGTACTTGGCTAGGGTTGGGGAATAGGGGGCACAATGCATCACTATGGTACCTGGGTAGTAAATCTGGACCCGTCCCAGCCCTACAGAGTTGTTACCCTTGTGGAGTTGCTTCCCTTTTGTGGATGAGCATTGCACTTTTTGGCTGTGTAGAGTTGCTTCCCTTTTGCGGATGAGCATTGCACTTTTTGGCTGTGTAGAGTTGCTTCCCTTTTGTGGATGAGCATTGCACTTTTTGGCTGTGTAGAGTTGCATCCCTTTGGTGGATGATCATTGTACTGTTGGTTGTGTCACGTTGTGTCCTTACAGTTGCTAGAGCCACTGTCCATGAGTGCAAATCATACATAAGCCTTTGTCTGGTCCTTGTGTTCATATTCCACAATAGTGGTATATCATTGAAATCTGATCATATGGGATTTCTTCCGACTGCAAAACGTCTGAAGCAGTCTTAGGTAGGGGTGAAACGATACAGCATATTTACGTCAAGTCAGGTGGAAACTTCTTAACTATAAATATTTCAGAGCAGGTTCCAAAGGAAAAGCCAGCTGCAGACATGTTCATAGTGACTGTTCTTAGTTGTGAACTTGAAAAGCTAATTACAACACATTTTGCAAAATTTGTCTAACAAAAACGCTGGATTGGGGGTCATGAATAACTAGTAAGTGATTTATTTTAGAAAGTGTATCGCTTTGTATCGATACAGAAAAAACAACATGCGTCGTATCATCCCATGAAAACTCAATGCACAGGGCATCAGTGTATTGTTTCATCCCAATGTTAGGCACATCTAGGGCTGGGACGGGTAACTCAGGTACCCGGGTTGGGTGGGTACTGAGTAGGACCCGGGTACTCATAGGACTACCCAGACCCGTGGTTAGTCACATGATATATTGTGTAATGACAAAAATTATCTAGAACCCTATGGTTACACTACAAGTCACTAATTTTCGCATTTTTTTCTGACTATGCACCATTCCTTCTGACTTTATATATGGTAGAATAAAGATAATACGTCAGTCAACTTCAGTGTATGCATGACCAGATCGTTTAACACGTGTATCTAAATACATTTTGCCAGGGCTATTGTAAAAAATGCCCAATCGGACATTTTGTACCTATCTCTCGAGACCTACAGTGGGTACCCGGGTAGGGTCGTGTAATAAGGGCATGGGTACACGGGTAGTAAATTTGGATTCGTCCCAGCCCTAGGCACATCCCCTCAACTGTCTTGAGATACCTTGTAAAACTGAAATACTATACAAAGGGGCCTTAAACCATGACTCAGGCAAACCACTCCCCACACCACTCGTACATACCATTTCCACGAGTCTTGTCTTCTTCATAACATTAATACTGAATTCATATCCCTTATTTCTTTGCTATCAGTGTCTATTTGGTATACTTTATCTGACATTCAGTTTCAAAATACTGATGTTAAACATTGTATTTGTATTTGTCTCTGTTAATGTTCACAGGAAGAATGATTTCAAATTGCATTAATGATTTATGTGACTGTAATAAACATCATGTCTTACACCATACAAATTAAAACTAATCATGTGTCTGTTTTTTTGTTATTTATTTTCCCAAGTATGAAGTAACACAAGGCATACATACCAAAAAATATGAGTACACTTTTCTGTTTGGGAGCAAAAATAAAGAACATCAGTGCTGAAATCCTCTTAGTCTCTCTGAGGAATAGGCCATCAGAGTGTACTGCATTATGTAGTAATATAACAGCTGCAAGATAAATCCTGAAGAATAATGAAAATGTGGTGTGGTTTATTTCCCGATGAAATATTGTCCTATCATGACGTTATTTCTGGAAATTCGAAGTGCTGGCAACTTGATGGCGTAAATTGGACGACATCATTTTTCAGAGGGAAGTGTCTGGTTAGTTTTTCTCTAAAGATGTAGCTGGGGTACGCAGATAAATACGATGACTGAACAATAAGTTTGAAATACCCACCTGTGAGTACAATGGTGAGGTGAAATGTGAGGTGAGGTGAAATGGGGTTTAACGTTGCGTCCAAGATTATTGCACTTATATAGCGAAGTGCATGTAGGTGTGTGTGTGGCTGTTTGTACTGGTCGGGACTGATGCTGATTTATAGTGCTAGCTAACTGAGATACCATGCCGCAGTTTAACATGAATACTCCACTCAGACACAGTATACTGACTCCGAGCCGACCAGTCCTTGTTTTAGCCCCTTAATGCCGAGCGCCAGACAGGATAACAAGAAGTACCATCTTTTAATGTCTTTTGGTATGACGCGGCCTGGGATCGAACCCCAGACCTTCCGCTCTCCGGGCGCATGCTCTACCACTAGACCACGGAGGCGGTCGTGAGTAAAATGGACTTAGCTGACATTGCCAAAGTCACCCTCATGGTTATTCTCCCTGCAGTGTTTTATTGTACGATAACAACCACAAGTTGTTTATTTCTTAATTATCAGCTCATCACAAGGCATTATTGAAATTTGAAACCTCTGATTAACCAATTGAATAACAGTATAGTGGGAGCAGAAATAACTTTACCGCACCATGTATTTCACCTTTCCTGATTCTTGGTGAGAATGGATAATCAATACCTCATTAGAGACGAATAATTAAAGGCTCTCATATGATACCTCTATATATTGGTCATGTTTGTCCTGCTAATTCACAGGTATTTCCAAGCAGCAGTCATACATCTGGAATAATGCAGAATGATGTAAAACAAACAAATACCATATACTAGTATATTATAGCTAACAAAAGAGATCGATGATCGGAATTATCCTCGATGGGAAGAAAATAAATGATTATCAATCTGAAAATGATGTCATCGATAATATCTTACAAAAACTATTGTTATGAAATACAGTTTAGATTTAAAAAACCCAGACTTCTTATTGTCAATAATGTTGCTGGAGATGGAAGGTAACTGTTTTCGTTGTATCTTAAATGACAACAAAGTAATCTCTGCATTAATGTGCCACCACTCACCAGTGCAGTGGAATTTTTTGTGTGTATTTGCTTAAAGTTACTTCTCCTAAAAATATCAATTATTGATGGATATTTAGTTAATGATTATCAATCTCTAAGATCTGTATCAAAGGCCAGCCCTATTATATATATCTATATCTATATCTATATATCAGTGATACATCTGGAATATTGTGGACTGATATATATATATAGGAAGACATGTATATGTATTACTGTGACAGCACTGTGTGCAAGGAGGCTTACCTCCCACACCCATCTGACACGCTGTGACATAATTAACTGCAATAAAAGCAAAGCAATATTAAAACACAACTCAGTGCAAGGCTTTGAAAATTTGGTATATTTGGAAAAATAAGACTTTTTTTTTCTTATACTGTCTATATCAATTATTGGTGTTTTCAGTGTCTGATTGTGTTATTGCTGCATTGTAAACAGCCCAAGATATTGCAGAATGCTGATAAACTATATCAGAGAACCACCAAGAATTTTAGAAAGGATGACAATTTGCAGATGGTATTATTGACAGTCGACAGGGTTTTGATTTCTGAGATGAAATCCCTACAATAGGTAAAGTATGTTGTTTTTATCTTAGTTATAGAAATTAAAAGGCAATCTGACAACTATAGAAATTACTTCCATTACTTAAAATGAAAAATAGAAAAAAAAAGATATTGATTATAAAAACCAATTAACAATGAACAGTTTGATCTCATGTTTGTGTATAAGATTTTTATGGCCTTACATCCAGCCAGTAATTATAACTGACCATGCTTTTTCTATATCTATGATAATAATAAAAATTCTTATAATGCGCTAATTTCCACACAACAAAACATGTTCAAAGCGCTGACAACACACACACACACGCACGAACATATCAAGTGATGGGGCTGTTCGGAGAGCAATTGTGAAAAGTTTTGGCACCAAAGGATTTAAGTTTCCATGTGTGAGTGACCAGCTGAAGTTTGTCACCAGACCGCAAAATCCTAGATGGCTGGTACACTTGGACAAGTTCCTTGAGTATTTAAATGCGGTCTTTGTCAACATCATGGCTAAATGTGACCACAGATATTTTCAAGCAAGAGACATTTGGGGCGAACTGGGGGTGGTGTGTTTATCTTCCTGGGCACCGTTCAACAAAGCGATCTTAGCACTACAACTATCGTAAGCCAGTGTTAAAGTATGGGAGTTACAATCACCTTAGCGCTGAGATGGCTTTGGTGGAACGGGGCCCTGTAGGCAACTCGGAAAAGCAGCTGCGGCAGAGATTTACACGAGTTGTCGTTCTTGGAAAATACAAAATCAAGAATATTTATTTCGAAATAAGTTTTTGTTGTTATTGACATCTGCTGTTGCGCTGAGAAAAACAGAAGACAACAAATAAAGACAGAAAATAGGTCTTTATACCTATTGAAGTTATTCCCTATATTTTTGGATGGGTATATTCGCACTTTAATAAGATCATAATTCATTAAAACTACAGTGCTACGTTTACAGTTTGATAATGGCGACGAGTTTGTCGAGCACAGAGGACTAGAAGTTTTTGTTCAGCGGGAAGGTGCATGTCTATAGTGTATATCACAATACAAGTAGTGGCATATGTTTTTGCTCTACGCATGTGTTCATGTGAAATTCCGTGTTGTCGCTGTTGGAATATCGGAACATCAAATGCCTAAAATATCTGATAGGTTTGAATGCGTGGAACAAATGGGTAACAATATGTTCGCCACTAGGCCTATGTGAATAATGTTTAGAACTGTCCAAAAGAGGGTTTGGTAACAATGCAGTTTACAGGGCGCAGCATACTGTACCGCTAATTTGACTCAGGCTGCAGACAGTGGATCTCGCGTGACTGATGCTGATGGGGTCGTTGTCCATTAGTACATTAATACAAACATAATGAATGTATGTTACTATTTGTGTCTGTCTTCATACAAGTTAATACTTTTTTGATAAGAAAAAGGGGGAAAAAATGTAAAAAAAGGCCAAACTGAATTTCTACACAGAGTTATGGGAATTGAATTGCCACGTGGGCAAGAGGCCACCCTACATTGCCCTAACTGTTGTCTGCTCAGGTACTTCAGAGATATATCCCAGTTACGGTTTTGTCTACGGAAATGTACCCCAGACAAATTCAAAATACAGAAACGTATCTGGTACCCTACACGAGACCATATTCCCCAACCCGAGACCGAAACCGGTTGATGTTGTAGTTCCGGTCCACCTGATTACGGGTGAATGCAGGCATCACGGAATATTGCAGGAATTTAGATAAATGTACGTACGTCACTGTGTATTATCGTTTCCTCTATGATACACTGGAATGCAAGTTTAGAATGTTGAATTTAACCGTGGTTTAGCATGAAACAGGAGGGTGACGAATACCCCAAAACCGGTTACACGCATTGCGTCCTGCGGCCCTTGGCAAAATGGACTCCTCCTTGGGTTCATTTCTGTTTTTTGATTTTGGCTAGGGTACATTTCTGTAGTACCTGTGCTGACAGCGACCCTTTCAGCGTTACTGACCCCTTCACAATCCTAATGTTTGGGCACCACTTGCTAATCAAAGAGAGCAGGTGATAACGGCCTCAACCTATAGTCAAAACTGCCACACAAAAATATAGTCAATTATAGTGTCACAATATAAACAGTGAAAGGTTTTCTCATTAGTATCAAAGTACTTTCATGTTTTCACAACAGATTGCTACACTGGGAACTCTGCTGGAAGAGATTACAATGTAATATGGGGTTTAACACAGTAACACCCACTAACATGTAGATGTAGGCTTGTTATATCTACCAACCAGTAACACATGTGTAAACCTTGATTACTGTTCTGCATGCAAATCCTGACTAAATTGATTAAAATATTGCCACAAGCTATACCGAATGTATATATCATGGATTTAATGGTGCTTTTGTAGAGATATAATATGACCCTAATATGCAATAACGTCAACAATGCAATTAGTGGAGAAAATGGTGACTGCGCAAACAATCAGGTGCTGATCACTTGGTAAACGAGCACTGAATATTTGTGATAGCACCTGTCGTAAAGTGTTTGCTGAATAGATTAACTCATTAGCATAGCTTTGCTTCAAGCTGGCACGGTGTAGCATCTTCCACATGGCTCTAATTCAGATCCAACAAAGTGTGTCCGGCAAAGTGCACTACTCCCAAGTAATCCTGTATTAGGGCTGATACGATACACCAACTGTGCGATTCAATACATACATGTATCACAATACTTGCACCTGCTCTTATCTGTGGTGCGTAAGTCATCTTTTTCATTGACAAGATGGCAAAATACCTGGCGCACTAACAATTTACTGTTGGCAGTGTTAAGTATGGCACAGTGGATGAAAATATGTACGTTTTCACTACTCATTTTCACTTGTAATTAGTGTTTGGTGTAACATTTATTAAAGAATACATATAAGGAAGAATCGATACTTTTTACTTAGTGCGCGATTGTGATCGAGAAGTAAAAAATCATGATCGACCGATGCATCGGTGTATCGTTACACCACTAAGGCAAAGTTGCCTGTCTGTGGGTGACGAGTAATTGATTGTCTATACTTTCTTCGCTCTCTTGTAACCCGATTACAATCTGATGTTTCGTCCTATTTGTGTTTTTACAATTTTCAGTATTGACCTGTTCGGTCCTTGTAACCCACTCACTATCTGAGGATTATGTTGTTTGATGGTTAGGGTTCATGCTCATTTTATGAGCTCGAGTCTTCCCCAACCTGCTGTTATAAGTTCCTTGAAGTGTGAACCTCCATGGAGTGAGGGCCTAAATATGTCAGAGTTTCTGGGATATACAAAGATAATTGAATTATTATTGATCACAGGCATGCACAGGCATGCAGTGTCAGTCTTCACTTTTTCAATTTGTGCAAAAACCTTGAGTTCAAGACCATTGTGCCAAAATGATCTAAAACAATGGTTCTTCTTTTATTCATGCTAGAGAATTCCCAGCTGTTTCCATGGGAATCTGGAAGTAGTCCATTTGTGTTTTTGATTTCAGTCTTGTGAAAAACGTATGAACGTCAAAATATGTCATTCATACGTATATATCAACATCAGTTTAACAGAACTTCACATTATTAAAGTATGTTATGTTGCGCATTTGAATAGATTGTCGGATGTTGGGACAGAGCCATTTGTCATGAAGTCCATAGTAAGTTGCTGCATCAACAGAGAATCATCACATGAATGAACTCAACCGTGGCTGTGACCGGAACTGTACAATGAACTCAACCGTGGCTGTGACAGGAACTGTACAATGACCTCAACCGTGGCTGTGACAGGAACTGTACAATGAACTCAACCGTGGCTGTGACAGGAACTGTACAATGAACTCAACCGTGGCTGTGACAGGAACTATACAATGACCTCAACCGTGGCTGTGACAGGAACTGTACAATGACCTCAACCGTGGCTGTGACAGGAACTGTACAATAACCTCAACCGTGGCTGTGACAGGAACTGTACAATGAACTCAACCGTGGCTGTGACAGGAACTGTACAATGAACTCAACCGTGGCTGTGACAGGAACTGTACAATGACCTCAACCGCGGCTGTGACAGGAACTGTACAATGACCTCAACCGTGGCTGTGACAGGAACTGTACAATGAACTCAACCGTGGCTGTGACAGGAACTGTACAATGACCTCAACCGTGGCTGTGACAGGAACTGTACAATGAACTCAACCGTGGCTGTGACAGGAACTGTACAATGAACTCAACCGTGGCTGTGACAGGAACTGTACAATGACCTCAACCGTGGCTGTGACAGGAACTGTACAATGACCTCAACCGTGGCTGTGACAGGAACTGTACAATGACCTCAACCGTGGCTGTGACAGGAACTGTACAATGAACTCAACCGTGGCTGTGACAGGAACTGTACAATGAACTCAACCGTGGCTGTGACAGGAACTGTACAATGACCTCAACCGCGGCTGTGACAGGAACTGTACAATGACCTCAACCGTGGCTGTGACAGGAACTGTACAATGACCTCAACCGTGGCTGTGACAGGAACTGTACATGCTCTTAGGGACTAGCTGGAAAGATACCTTCCCGTGACTTCCACCCATCTCAACTTCAAAGACTGCTTCAGAGTTGACCATGACTGTCTGCATTGACTGAATATTTGAATCAGGTCATTCCAACTTTCTGCAAATTCAAGTACAAAGAAGCAACAAATCTGAAGGTCTGCGTCATGATGTTTTTGAACAAGACCAACACATAGAATGGACAGTCACTGATTGAGATGAAAAGTCCATCTTATTGTGTGTACTCTATAAAAACAGCACCTCATTATTAACCAATCCAAGGGGGCATGGGTGGCCCAGTCGTCTAAGGCGCCACGATAGCTGTGCAGAGTTGCGTCCCTTGGGCACGCCAGAAACCTATGATTGTGGGTTCGAATCCCGGTTCGCCCCAATTATGTTTCTAGGTTTGTCAGCACCATACCTGTGCTCGTGGGTTTCACCGAAGTGGTAAACGTCTGAAACCTGCATCACTTCGGGCTTTCCTCCCACATTAAGCTGACTCGCCGTGATATAACTGAAATACTGTTAAAAGCGGCGTCAAACCCAACTCACTCACTCACTCACTCACTCACTCACCCACTCACTAACCAATCCACCGATATGGTTTGGACACCTTTCCAAGGATAGCTTGTAGTCATTATAGAAGACAGGCTTCTATGTACTTTGACCTGTGTATCTGTGACCACAATGAGCAGTTCTTGTATCACACTGTCACTATCAGCTCTGCACTCAACTCTTTCATGATGATCACTGAATGTGATGTATTTGGAAAGTCTTCTCTTTTCAGTTTTGATTCAATTGCCATGGTAGATATATAGTTTAGTTGGATAACATCAACGTCAACATGGTAAAATCTCTTACTTCTTTTTCAGTCTGCGTGGAATGAAGACCTTCTTTCATTAATGCCAGAATGCATGTTCACTGTCTAGTACACCTGTTATGGTCACACCTGTCTGATTACATACAACTGAGAACAATGTCTTCATGTTCTTTTGATGTAAAAAGCATCACTGTCTGTCACTTTAGATATGTTTGATCCCTGGGTATGTACTCCGACTTGTTGTTCCATCTCGTTTCACCAAGCTCTGCAGCTAGCTTCTTATGCGACCATCAGCAAGCTGACTGAAGGCCTTCAACCATAATTTCTTTCTTTTTCTGTAAAAGAACCTATATCTTAAGTTAACAGCACAGTGGGCTATCAGCACTCCTCTGGATCATTAGATTGGAGGTTTGTATGGAACAAGCAACAGCTCCATCAGTGAATGATCCATGACACTTCCATGTCTTCTGATCTTTAGTGATTTCTTACGAGGTCATCTCACTCAAGCTATTCATGGATGGCATGAGCATCTTCATCAAGATGGTTGTCAACACACCTTGATCTTGATGATGCAGGGGTGAGAATCTTCTGCGGATCCACAAATTTGTTAAAATCTGATGGCTTACACTATAAACACCCCCAAATTATGGACCACACTCCATTGCAAAGACGTTTCAGCTGAAAAGGAAAATATCTATTCTCATCCCCAATCATGGTTTCAGCACTGTCAACAGATGGGGAACAGTGTGGTGTATGTCTGACACCCACTGGCAACAGAAGGGGAACAGTGTGGTGTATGTCTGACAGTGCCACAGGCAACAGAAGGGGAACAGTGTGGTGTATGTCTGACAGTGCCACAGGCAACAGAAGGGGAACAGTTGGGTGCATGTCTGACACCCACTTGCAACAGAAGGGGAACAGTGTGGTGTATGTCTGACAGTGCTACTGGCAACAGAAGGGGAACAGTGTGCTTTTTGTCTGACAGAGCCACAGGCAACAGAAGGGGAACAGTGTGGTGCATGTCTGACAGTGCTATTGGCAACAGAAGGGGAACAGTGTGGTGTATGTCTGACACCCACTGGCAACAGAAGGGGAACAGTTTGGTGTATGTCTGACACCCACTGGCAACAGAAGGGGAACAGTGTGGTGTATGTCTGACAGTGCCACAGGCAACAGAAGGGGAACAGTGTGGTGTATGTCTGACAGTGCCACAGGCAACAGAAGGGGAACAGTGTGGTGTATGTCTGACAGTGCCACAGGCAACAGAAGGGGAACAGTGTGGTGTATGTCTGACAGTGCCACAGGCAACAGAAGGGGAACAGTGTGGTGTATGTCTGACAGTGCCACAGGCAACAGAAGGGGAACAGTGTGGTGTATGTCCGACAGTGCCACAGGCAACAGAAGGGGAACAGTGTGGTGTATGTCTGACAGTGCCACAGGCACCAAAAGGGGAACAGTGTAGTGTATGTCTGACAGTGCCACAGGCAACAGACGGGGAACAGTGTGCTTTTTGTCTGACAGAGCCACAGGCAACAGAAGGGGAACAGTGTGGTGTATGTCTGACAGTGCCACAGGCAACAGAAGGGGAACAGGGTGCTGTATGTCCGACAGTGCCACAGGCAACAGAAGGGGAACAGTGTTGTGTATGTCCGACAGTGCCACAGGCAACAGAAGGGGAACAGTGTGGTGTATGTCCGACAGTGCCACTGGCAACAGAAGGGGAACAGTGTGGTGTATGTCTGACAGTGCCACAGGCAACAGAAGGGGAACAGTGTGGTGTATGTCCGACAGTGCCACAGGCAACAGAAGAGGAACAGTGTTGTGTATGTCTGACAGTGCCGCAAACAGCAGAAGGGGAACAGTGTGGTGTATGTCCGACAGTGCCACTGGCAACAGAAGGGGAACGGTGTGGTGTATGTCTGACAGTGCCACAGGCAACAGAAGGGGAACAGTGTGGTGTATGTTTGACAGTGCCACAGGCAACAGAAGGGGAACAGTGTGGTGTATGTCTGACAGTGCCACAGGCAACAGAAGGGGAACAGTGTGGTGTATGTCTGACAGTGCCACAGGCAACAGAAGGGGAACAGTGTAGTGTATGTCCGACAGTGCTACTGGCAACAGAAGGGGAACAGTGTGGTGTATGTCTGACAGTGCCACTTGCACCAGAAGGGGAACGGTGTGTCTGACAGTGCCGAAGTGTTCATGTTTCTGTCTCTGTGATCAGATATCTTTTGCCATCTCGACGTTATCCTTGCCATCAACTTGTGAAGAAACTAGCATTTCTTTAATGGGTTAAGAGGAAGTAGCATGGTCCCATTTTAAAAAAAAAATTTTTTTTATTGTAACAGACCAAAAAGAACACATTAGAATACCAAAATTCATTTTTTGAGTTTTGTTGATTAGTGTTGTTTTGTTTGCAGTAAGGTCAATGTCAGATGCTAAATCCACATCCTTCCGGACATCCCTGACCAGGGGACATGTCCTTATTATTGGCAGAGTTGACCTTTTTCACAGATGGTTCCTCTTCTATCGCAATACTCTGAGTATTCGTGCTCCACGATGAATTTTCCTAGAACATCATGTCCTTGTACTACTGGCATCATGGCCACACATACGAAATAAATCCCTCTTTCTGTCTGTCTGTCTGTCTGTCTGTCTGTCTGTCTGTCTCTCTGTCTCGAATACTCTGGGCTCTGTACAATCAGCAGAATTACAACATTTCAGCTGATCAGTCTGAGTGTTGGCAGGCTTAGACAGATATGATCTGCATGCCTGCTGGAGCAAGGTCCCCAAGCCAATAGAAGATTTCCAAAAGTTACAAGGTCCCAGAACCAAGAATTTCCAATAGTGATAAGGTCCCCAAACCAAGAATTTCCAATAGTGATAAGGTCCCAAAACCAAGAATTTCCAATAGTGATAAGGTCCCAAAACCAAGGATTTTCAATATTTATAAGCTCCCCAAACCAAGAATTTCCAATAGTGATAAGGTCCCCAAACCAAGAATTTCCAATAGTGATAAGGTCCCAAAACCAAGGATTTCCACTAGTGATAAGGTCCGAAAACAAAGAATTTCCAATAGTGAAAAGGTCCCAAAACCAAGGAATTCCAATAGTGATAAGGTCCCAAAAACCAAGGATTTCCAATAGTGATAAGGTGCCCTTTTCTACTGACCACATAGGGTAGCTATATCTTCAGTGCATGGACAACATTCATAGTCTCTCGTGGACAGATCTGATGATGTGATCAGGGAGTTAGATAACCAACTATAGGAAGGATAGCTTCCTGTCAACTCTGAATATGGCTTGGACTAGTCCAGTGGTTGAATGTTTTCTTCTGCACAGAAATTCGATTCTTCATCTTCACTGTAGGAATTATGCCAGTTCTTATGCTTTCACATTGCATAATAAATGAAAGCGGTGAGAAATGCACCTCAGTCAATACAGTGGCCCTGATGCTCTTATAACCACTGTCACCATTGACTTGAAGTCGCTTTCAGTTTGAATGAAATGCTGTTTTCCTCAATCATTCTCACTCACTCAATGGGCTGTATTGTAGGAAACTCACCTCGTATTCAATGAAGTTTACAATTTACTTAATCATCCGTCCAACACGTCCAATCAGCAACTGACAACACTGAAGTGCTAAGGCATATGTCATTCCATCAGCATCCTCGTTCAGGCGTGTCTTGTACATTTTGAGTTCGAGTCACAGTGGGATAATCCCTCAAGTTATGACTCAGAAACACAACCATGACTTCAGCTTTGCTGTGATGTGTCATTTCAAATGTGATCTCATAGTCCTTGAAACACAATAGAATAGGATGGCACTTTACTTGAGGCTTTTAATGACCATACTCTTTTTTTTCTTTTTTTTTTTGGTTAGGATTTTCTTTTCAGAAACTAATTTTATTCTTCAGGCTTTGTATGAGGACCTTTTTTTTCTTTAGTGTTGTGATGTAATCCTTGCACACTCATTTTTCAGGTTGAGTCTGCCAGCAATATGTTGAAACCAGGAAGCGTGAATGCAGTGTGCAAACATTGGCTTAGCGGCAACTGCCTGCAAGGGGATCGGTGTGTATTTCTTCATGGTAAGGATGGCGCTCTCTTTCTCTCTCTACACAGGTGGCGCCATGTTGGTTTTACTCCTAGGTGCATTCCTTTTGGTGCCTTTACAAATCCAAGGTTCACAGGATTGGTTTGGTTGGTTTGTTCTTTTATGCCGCACTCAGCAATATTCCAGCTATATGACGGCAGTCTGTAAATAATCGAGTCTGGACCAGACAATCCAGTGATTGACATCATGAGCATCGATCCACGCAATTGGGATCGATGACATGCATCAACCAAGTCAGCAAGCCTGACCACCCGATCCTGTTAGTCACCTCTTACGACAAGCATAGTCGCCTTTTACGGCAAGCATGGGTTGCTGAAGACCTATTCTACCCCGGATCTTCACAGGTCATGTTCACAGGAATTATGTTCCTTTGTCCGCACTTACTTGCCTTGGACTAAGGCGTGAATGTCTTTACTTGTCTCTCTGGGATTTCCTCCCATACTAAGCTAAGCCTTGCTATAACTGAAATATTGTTCAAAGTGGCATTTTGTTCAAACTTTCTCCTCCCACAGGTATTCCTCACAGGTATTGGCGAAATGCTTCAGGATCCTGACTGAGTGTCTTTCAGCTATTATGTACTTATTTTTTATTTTAATTCTAGTGATATATTTTATTTTTTTCAATCAATGTTTTCCATGAATCAACATTTCAGGAGCAGACACTGACAGTCAAGTGAGCATTGCACCATCTCGAAGGAATCCATCTGTACAGTCTGGTTCAAACTCTTCTCTTCTGGGTAACATCTTTTACCTTTCATTGCAGATATGTGTGCATGAATGTGTGATTATCTTTTTTGTGAGGTACTCGTGTGTTAGTTCGTTTATTTCTCATAAGTATGTTTTTTATTTTTGTCTTTGAGAGATTTTTCAGGCTTTTGCTTTTTTGATGAAGCTGCAGCACTTAAGAACAATATCAGCACATGCATGACAGCGTTTTGGTAGCATTCACAAATAAACTATATATATGTTCCGCACAGTATTTTGCAGAGATACATAACATGTAGAACTATTGACTGATCGCTAGTTTTTTTTGAGTGGTAATGTAGCCTTGAGGTTGGAGTGCTTGCTCTTCATTTTGATGGTACAGGTTTGTTTCCCAGATGGGTACAATGTGTAAAGCCAATTCTTGTGTCCCTTTGGCTAAGATATTGCTAAAAGTGGCATCACCTACTCACTTCACCTTTTTTGTGACGAGTAGTGTTTCATACAAATAAGTGATAAAGTAACCTTATTGAACAAGACAAAACTGCTATCCTAACATAAAGTGCCTTCTCACCAATCAGTCACAGACGAATTCTGTGGTAAAAATATCCAAATTCTGTGGTAAAAATATCCAAATTCTGATGTACAATTACCAAAATTTATAAATTCTGCAGTAAATTGAGCAGTGAAAACATAACCATTTCCCCCTCAAAACTTAATTTTCTCATATATTGTTTCTGAAAAATTATTACTCTTGCATTTAGACATTTGGTTTATCATGTCCACTTTATGTAGTCAAAATTCCGCAAGAACATTGAAAAGTGAGAATTGTTCACTTCAAATTTCGCCTTATTGTAGAATTCATATTTTGTACATTTGAATCACATGTTTTGGACATTTTTCAAGTGCAAAATTTGATAGAAAAGCTAAAAAATAACGAAAATTAGTGTATTAATTTGAAAAGGAAAATTCTGCGATGTTTCTGCAATTCTGCAGATTTTCAGCAAATTTTTCCATGATCACGGATTCGCAGAATTCGTCTGGGACTGATCATAGCATTATGCATGCACATTTCCATTCTAGGCACTATTGGAGTGTTTATAGGTGTGATATTGGTCTTTCAGGCTCCCCAGCTGTTATGAATTATGGACAAGGAACAGTTGCTATGCCCTATCCAATGTTACCTATGGGGAACATGGGAGGCCAAGGTCTTGTTCAGCAAGCCCCCACTAATTTGGCTGACCAAAGACTTTTGAGACTGCAGCTTGCTGCACAACAGATAACGGGACTACAACCACAGATGCCGAGTGCTCAACGCCGGATGCCCAGGCGTCAACAGCAAGTTCCTGGTCTTCATCAGATGGCCGGTCTTCCACAGCATATGGCCGGTCTTCAACAGCAGATGCCAGGTCTTCAACAGCAGATGCCAGGTCTTCAACAGCAGATGCTAGGTCTTCCACAGCAGATGCCAGGTCTTCCACAACAAATTCCAGGTTTTCAACAGCAGGTGCCAGGTCTTCAACAGCAGATGCCAGGTCTTCAACAGCAGATGATGATTAACCCTGTTGGAATGAACATGTTTGGACAAAGTCAGCCAATCTATGCTGCTAATCCTATGATGTCTTTGACTGAACGTCAAGGGCTAGACCCTGATAGCATGAAATTTATGGGCACTAGGTCTAAGAGAAAGTCTAGGTTCCATGATAGCTCAGAAGTGTTGCTTCCTACAGGGGATCTGGTGTCATCAAAACCTGTTCCACTGATGGGTATGAACATGCCCATGACTTCATCAATGATGTTCGTACCACAAGACAACCTTGTGTTGCAGACACCTCTTGGTCAAATGGGAAGGGCAGAAAGTTCTTCATTACAGATGATGACCAAATCCATGGTTCGTGATCCAAGTGATGGTACTATGGATGATGGCCCACAGAGGAAGAAGTCAAGATTCCAAAATCCTGAGTTTTCCAGGATGGGAAATGAAAGATTAGAGTTTGCAGGATCTAATGTGGAATATATCAATAATGATCCAGGACCAGATGACGATTATGTAGAAGACTTTGTTGATGAGATAATGTCAGGGATTGGTCCAAGAATAATTCAACCTGAAGATTCAAGGAAGAATAAGGGGATTTCATTCAAGACTTTGTTTGCTCCAATGCGACAAAGGCTGGAGAAAAACCACAAGTCAGGTAAACTGGGAGGTAGGATCATGACAGGCCAATCTGATGACATGCGGACCAAAGATGACTCCTGGGCATATCTGAGGAACCAAACTGACGATTACCGTAAGGGAGATCCTTTCAGGAAAGACGTCGATAAATTTTCATCACTGGATCCTACCTATCCCAGGAAGGATAATTTTATTCATGGACAAAGGGAAGACCAAGAAGTCAGTCGGAGGGAGAATTATTCTGGATATGGCACACATGGACATGCCTACGGACGTGACAATCCACAAAGTGACAGATTTGATGACCAAGAATACAGAGGAAATGCAGATGATGCAAGTTTCTCGAGAATCTCCAGAAGAGATTATCAATCAAGATACAGTGTTGAAACTGCCAGGGACACGTATGTTCCAGAATACACTGGTCAACATTCTGCTGCATTCAAAGAGAATATTAGCGGCGTAAAAGAGTCTTGGCCAAGGCCACAGAATATTGAGGATCCAAAGCCAAATTCCGATTTAGAACTGGGAGTCAGACCACCAAGAGAAGTCAGGTTAGGGATTGCAATGCCAGAGTTTATTGAAAAGTTTATGAAAACCGCAGGTAGGTATGCAATAGGGGTGCAGCGAGTGACGGCAACTTACAACTTGCCTGGCAACTGTGTGGGGCTTCTGCCACCCAAATTGAACACAGAAACTTGGGAGATCCTGACAAAGAAAGCTCAAAACCGAGATGAGATCTTGCAAGACCTTCAGAGATGGTTTGCTGGAGGAATTATTCCTCTGGTCAAACTTGCTGATCTTTTTGGCAGCAACTTGCAGATTGTTGAGGATGTTTGTCGTTATGCAAGCGATGCTCTAAATGTGTTCACTTTCGTCTGTTTCCTCCTTTCAATGAAAAGAAGGATCCTCATGAGAAATTCCCTTCATAAGAGGTATGGGATCTTGTGTAGAAGACATCAGGCCATTTCCAGCTTCCTTTTTGGTGACAGTCTTTCCAAGGACCTGGATCATATCAAAGCTGGAAGTTTTCACATCCCCAGGTCAGAGAAGGATATCAAAGACACAAATAATATTGATCCAGAATGTGCTGATTTTAAGCCAGCTTTCTTTGCATCTCTTGCTATGCCTGGCAATGATGTTGATGTCAATGTTGCCAACATGATCAACATGGCATGTTCCAGCGACGGTAACCTAGTAGATTTGAGGGAAAAATACCAAATTCCTTCAAATTGCAGTGTACTAATCCCTCCAAAGCTGAATCCTGAGGTTTGGAATCTTGTCTCCCGATCTGGTTTGGATCTGGACTACAGACTTCAAGATGTGCATATGTCTATTGCCGAGTCAATGGTTCCTCTGCTGATTATGTTACAATCAGTCCAGAACAGGACATATGATGAGACTAATACCCTGACTCTCCTCACACACTCTCTGTCCCTTCTAGGAAACTCCATGTATCAGATCAACAGGGTCCGGATGGAGTCCATCAAGAAGAGCCTTCCGTCTCAGGTCCACAGCTACTGCAGCTTCCACTGGACAGGCGCCGAGATGGTTATGGTGGATGATAGTTGATGTGGACTGTTCCAGTCATTATAACTTTACATTTGCTGTTGCAGCTGAGGATGACTGGAGTCATTGACGGGAGTTCTGTTGTCATTTGGCACAAGACACAAGTTCTTGTCTTCATCTTCTCTGAGATGACTGCAAATAGCATTTGATGTTACCATGCCTACGCGGTCAATTCGTTTGGCAATCATCCTCATCAGTTTTTTTTGTTATTATCCTTCATGTTCTTCAGGAAGGTGATGCTCCTTGTATGTTTGCTGCTCATCCCCGTGGGTGCCTACTGCCTAGCAACCAATGCTGGTTGTAGGGATGTTGGATCTGGTGGTCAGGCTCGATGACTTTGTTGATAGCATGTCATACCCTGACAATGTGGACAATGTGTTACAATGTCAATCACTGGATTATTTACAGGCTCCTGTCATTTAGATGGAATATTTCTGAACAAGGTGTTGAGCAACAAATAAACTGACTTCTTGTGTCAAGATTACGAAATTTTGGTTTAATGGTATACCTGGTTGATTAAAGATTTGTAATATGGTGGACATGGTGATGGATTATGTTGAAAGTGCCAAAATACTACTATACTACTGGAAAGCAGTTGTGAATATAGTTAATCTATCTTGACAGATTTACTATAGACATATGAAAATGAGTTCTTGAACTTCTTTGAGTAGTATGTGTCTGAAAATGAATTAATATGAATTTTTGAAGAAATGGACCATGTGGTCCCACAAGATACCCCTTCATTAAACTGAGGGACGCCCACACTGGGGATTAAACATGATCAGAATTATTTTTTTTGAGTTTCAGTTTGAATTTTTTTTTTTCTTAAACTAATTTCTTTTGAAGAAATTACAATGGTCATTTGGGCCATGTTAACTCCAGTGTTGAAAAATCTTTGCAGAGAGAATGTGAAGGTTTGAGTTGATCTAGATATGTGCTCCTAAATCATCTCAACATGATCATTATGCGCAGGTACTTCCAGCATATAAATTGTAAAATGTGTAGGTGCTATTGTTTGCAGGAGTGATTTCTTGACATTCTTGTTGGTTTGTGAGTTACCATTGTAGAATACATCGTGGAAGCCTGATCTATAACATTGCTTATATGGTCCTGGGAAATACAACAAAAAATAGCTTGAACAGATGTTTCTATATCTTTTTTGTTACTGCCGGGGTCAAGGGTGACCCAGTCTAAGGTGCTGCATTTCGCTGTGCAGAGTTGTGTCCCTTGGGCACACCAGAATCCTATGATCAAGATTCAAACCCCAATTTGCCCAGATTATGTTTCTTGCTTTGTCAGCAACCGTCCCTGGGTTAGTCTAAAATTTATCCATTTTTACACATTGTTTAGGGTTCTCTGTTCTGCTGCAGATAAACTACTACTTTGTTGAAGTAGTGTTTGTCAGTATTATAGAACAGGCTTGTTGATGCTTCTGAGGAGGGAAGAGAATACACCAGGCATCGTCCTGCGAGAAGTGTTCATGTGTAGACCACAACTTTGTGAATTGTTTTGACATCTGTGAGAATATGTACGCATAATGTAAAATATAAAGTTTCCAGATGTTTCAACATAATGTAATAAACTTCATCCCTTAATCATCAAATTGTTTTCTTTTTAATTATATTTTATTTGAATATGGAGTGTTATAAATATGTGTCAACATGGCGAATACTGGTAGTTTTCATATATCCTGGGTGGGGTAGCCTCGTGGTTAAAGCATTTGCTCATCACACCAAAGATCTTGGTTCGAATCCTGCATGGGTAAAAAGTGTGAAGTCCATTTCTGGTGTCCCCTGTCGTGATATTTCTAAAAGTGGCTGTATGGTGACAATCAGGCATTGGAAGATATTGTTGTGGCCAGAGCGTTTGCCCGGAGAGCGGAAGGTCCAGGGTTCGATCCCCGACCGCGTCATACAAAAAGACGTTAAAAGATGGTACTTGTTGTTACCCTGTCTGGCGCTCGGCATTAAGGGGCTAAAACAAGGACTGGTCGGCCCGGAGTCAGTATACTGTGTCTTAGTGGGGTATTCATGTTAAACTGCAGCATGGTATCTCAATGAGCTAGCACTATAAATCGGCATCAGTCCGGACTAGTACAAGCAGCCACACACACACACGTGTGCATGCACGTTGCTATATAAGTGCAATAATCTTGGACACGACGTTAAACCCAATTTCAACTCACCTCACCTTTTACACCTTGTTTCATCTGATGTTTTTCACAACATATATGTTTAAGAATCATTTGCAGCTTTAGGCTAATTTCACGTTCATGAAATCGTAACAGTTACACTATACACTATGCGCTATTAGAAAGTAATTAAGGAGTGCATTGCACACTAATACCGAGAATTTAGAAGCTTTGGTGCTGATTGGCTGATCCGAAAGTTCACCTGACTTGACCTGTAATGGTTCCTCCAATCTTCACTCGGACTGGTTGTGGCAGTAAAAGATGTGATTTGATTTAAATTGTGATGTAATTAAACCAGATGTCTTTTATTTTGTTATTTAGGTAGCAAGAGGCATAGGACTTTTGTTTCAAAACTGTACATTGGGCATGCATTTTCCCAAACCATAATTTTGTGATGTTTCCACGATATACAGATTTCCCATATGATTTTCATGAGACTGTTTTATGAAGGACATAAATAAATACTGATGGCTACTTCCACACTCCTAGGAATTTCTTTGTAGGAGACTCCATGGTCTAGTAGATAGAGCATATGCCTGGAGGGCAGAATGTTAGTGGTTCGATCCCCTGCCGGGTCATACCTGGGAACATTAAAACATGGTACTTGGTATCCAACCTTACGCTCGACACACATCATCATAGCGCCATGGGAGGGGGCACGGGTAGCCCAGTCGTCTAAGGCGCCGTGATTCGCTGTGCAGAGTTGCGTCCCTTGGCCACGCCAGAAACCTATGATTGTGGGTTGAATCCCGGTTTGCCCCGATTATGTTTCTAGGTTTGTCAGCACCATACCCATGCTCATGGGTTTCACTGAAGTGGTAAACGTCTAAGACCTGAATCACTTCGGGCTTTCCTCCCACATTAAGCTGACACACCGTGATATAACTGGAATACTGTTAAAAGCAGCGTTGAACCCAACTGACTCACTCACTCACTCACCATGGGACATCCATTATTCAAGGCACTATCACACTTCTCACCCATGGCAGGTGGTACATATATATATAATGTTATGGAAAACAGTGTAATACTTCAAGGTACTGTCACAGATCTCACACTATTGTCCCCAGTGTTGAGAATGGCCATTATTCCAGGCACTTTCACATTATCAACTTTGTCATAGTGCCAGGAAAGACCATTATATTCAAGCCACTGTCATGGATCTCACACTATCAACCATACATTACCAGAAAAGACTTATTGAAGGCACTGTTCCAAGTCTCACACTATCAACCTGATGTGTGAAGATCCGGTGTAGAATAGGTCTTCAGCAACCCATGCTTGCTGTAAAAGGCTTGTCGTAAGAGGTGACTAACAGGATCGGGTGGTCAGGCTCGCTGACTTGGTTGATGCATGTCATCGATCCCAATTGTGTGGATCGATGCTCATGACGTCAATCACTGGATTGTCTGGTCCAGACTCGATTATTTACAGACCGCCATATAGCTGGGATATTGCTGAGTGCGGCGTTACAACGAACCAACCAACCATCAACCTTATGGCAGTGCCTTGGACAACCATTATTCAAGGCACTATCACACTTCTCACCCTATTAGGGTGTCTGGTACACAAAACAGTGTCATATTTGTCAGGATGGCAGGAAGGACCATTTTTCAAGGTACTGTCACAGATCTCACTTTATCGACCTTACTGTGCCAGGAAAGAACATTATTCAAGCACTATCACCCTATAAACTTTATCATAGTGCCAGGAAGTATCATTATCAAAGTTCCTGTCACACTGTAGACCTTAAAGTTCCAGGAATAACCATAATTCAAGGCACTATCACACTATCCGGCCAGGAAGGACCATTATATTCAGACCGCCTCCGTGGTCTTGTGGTAGAGCGTCCGCCTGGAGAGCAGAAGGTCCAGGGTTCGATCCCGGGCCGCGTCATACAAAAAGACGTTAAAAGATTGTACTTGTTGTTACCCTGTCTGGCGCTCGGCATTAAGGGGCTAAAACAAGGACTGGTCGGCTCGGAGTCAGTATACTGTGTCTGAGTGGGGTATTCATGTTAAACTGCGGCATGGTATCTCAGTGAGCTAGCACTATAAATCGGCATCAGTCCGGACTAGTACAAGCAGCCACACACACACACATACACGTGCATGCACGTCGCTATATAAGTGCAATAATCTTGGACACGACGTTAAACCCAATTTCACCTCACCTCACCTCACCATTATATTCAAGTCCTGGTCACAGATCTCCCACTACAGACCTTCCAGTGCCGAGGGCAACCTTAAGTTCTGTCACACAGAAACATTTTTGAAGGGCAGCAAGAGGGTTTCACGTGGTTGTCAACAAATCAAATGTAATTTTGTTGTGCTTCAGGTCATCATATTGTTGATTGGATGTGATGTGGTATGCAATGTTAGAGAGTTGTACAAAAACACAACACGAGGAAACTTTGAAAACAATATTTATTGAATTAACAAGGAGTTTGAGGTCTGATGACAGGGAACATGACAGTGATGTGTACAAGATTATTAAAGGTACAGTGGTGACTGCTGCTGACATGCATGGTGAGGATGATGCACTGTATCCTGAGATCTGAATTACAATAGGCCTTATATTTTTATACCCCCGACCTTTTAGGAAAAAAATTGATTTTATTAATTTTCCATTTTTTAATGAATTTTTCAAACCCTAACCCTATCCATTATGTAATTTGAAACTACTGACACACAAGGCGGGTCGGGGGTATTAGTGAGCCACGCTCACTTTTGCCCTTGTTTAAGATGGTTTACAAGGCTGACCGCAAAAACAGGAAATTAGAAAATAATACAAAATGACCTTTAACCAAAATATTTTGTCAGATTCTGTTTGACAACAAGGTGAAATGAAAACACACAGGATTCTATCACCGGATGTTCATAAAAAATGGTAAAAAACATCAAAAAAAGCATTTATTCTAACGACATAGAAACCCAAACAATTTTCTTTTGGTATCTTGCCAAGTTATAACTTCTTTTTTTTCACATTTATAAGAAGTAGTACCGGTACTTATTGGGAAGTTGAAATAATTTTTAACTGTTGTTTTTTACCATGTACATCCACACTTCTCCCCGGCAAACCCTAAAGACCCGTGAAGATTCCGGGATAGAATAGATCTTCAGCAACCCATACTTGCCGTAAAAGGCGACTATGCTTGTCGTAAAAGGCGACTAACGGGATCGGGTGGTCAGGCTCGCTGACTTGGTTGATAGATGTCATCGTTCCCAATTGCGTGGATCGATGCTCATGATGTTAATCACTGGATTGTCTGGTCCAGACTGGATTTTTTTTACGGACCGCCGTCATATAGCTGGAATATTGCTGAGTGCGGCGTTAAACAAAAAAACAAAACAAATCGAACCCTAAAATGGTGTGGAGTGTGCATAACCATGTGTCCTTGTCTAAGAACAGTTTGATCATACCATCAAGTTTTGTTTGTTGTTTAACTCCGCACTCGACAATATTCCAGCTATATGAGGGCGGCCTGTAAATAATCGAGTCTGGACCAGACAATCCAGTGACTGACATCATGAGCATCTATCTACACATTATGGATACAATGACATGCATCAACCAAGTCAGCAAGCCTGACCACTCGATCCCGTTAGTCGCCTCTTACGACAAGCATGTGTTGCTGAAGACCTATTCTCTACCGGGTTCTTCACGGGTCTACCATCAAGTAGTTCCCAGTAATACTGTAATGGTTTCAAATAGGACACATGGGAATTCAAATTATTTCAAAACTGATAAAAAAATTAAAAAAAGATCATGGTGTCAAAAGTTCACAAAGTGAGTAGAAATATATATAAATATATGACGAAATGAAAAAAAAGGAAACGGATTGAAGTCGGGACTAGAATGTTGTGTACTAATTATACATTGTTTGTTTGTTTGTTGTTTAACGCCGCACTCGACAATATTCCAGCTATATGAGGGCGGCCAGTGATTGATATCATGAGCATTGACTCACGCAATTTGCATGGATCGATGCTCATGATGTTAATCACTATAAAGTCTGGTCCAGTCTTGATTATTTACAGACAGCCATCATATAGCTGGAATATTGCTGAGTGCGGAGTTAAACAACAAACATAACTTCGTTTTAAGCCCGATTTAAATGACACGATGCTTAAATTAGACGTCCAATCAGGATTTGTTAAAACTTGTCAAAATAGCGATATGTTAACACAAGTAACACAATATATGATATGTGAAAACAGCAAAATGTATATAAATCATTTGTAAGAAACATAGAATATATGATAAACACAATAATTTATAAACCAATCAATAAATTAATGGATTGACTAGGTACAGGATTTCATTAAATGCCCCCTCTGGGATGAGCTTCCTCATCAAATGACTGCATGACCCACTGTGCTTACCCTCCAGACTACACACCACATCAATCACAGATCTCAACCTTTTGATAGGTAAAAACTGTTTGATTCTCAGAGATGGAGCCAGAATTTTGAAAAATGGTTTGTGCACAGAATACACAGTTCACAAAGACTGGACCGTGGGCACAGTTAACATGCAAGGTGTCTGAAAAAGTCGGGAGTACTCCCTTGGATCCGTCCGTGATTCTATACATAGTTTGATTTTCATGTTTATTTTTCATTGCTAAGGGACGAGGGTGTTTTACACTATAGATATTTGGTAGTGCAGTGATCAATATTCTATCTATATCAAGACGGTCTGTTATTATTATCCTGGGGAGGTATTCACAAAAGAATTTAAGTCTGAAAAAAACCTTAAGTCTTGGAAAGTTTTTTTACCTTTCCTGACTTAAGATTTGACTTATGTCATATTTATAAAGCGACTAGGCTTAAGTTTTACCAATTCCTGACTTAAATCTTAAGATTGGGTAAGGGTTGGTTTGACTACACGGTGTTTGACTTTAGTCGGTGAACAAAATGGCTGCCGTACTCTTTTTGCGTCGTTTGTTTCGTCAAAGAATACAAAGTCTTGATGAATACAACGATGAGGAGTTAATATGGCGATACCGTTTAGATGGAAATGGCATTAAGTTTGTAGTTAATTTAATCTTAGGTTTTTTTATGAATACCGCCTATGCTTAACCAATGGTTGGGAGCATAAAAAATAAAATTATATTCTGCTGCTTCTTAAAACTCAATACAGTAATGTCTTATAAAAAAGGACCCTTTTTTACCACCCTTACAATGGCATTATACCCAACCATCAAACTTCAAGTTCTCCAACCAACCAACTAGGGCTGGGACAGGTAACTCGAGTACTAGGGTCGGGTGGGTACTGAGTAGGACCCGGGTACCCAATGGACAACCCGGACCCGTGGTTCGTCATGATATTTTGTTTATTGACAAAAATTAACTAGAACTCTATGGTTACCCTACAAGTAACTAATGTTCACATTTCTTTCTGACTATGCACCCATTCCTTCTGACTTTTTATATGGTTGAATAAAGATAAGTCAACTTCAGTGTATGCATGACCAGATTGTTTGATACATCTACATGTATCTAAATACGTTTTGCCAGGGGTATGGTAAAAAAATTCCCAATCAGACATTTTCACCTATCTCTTGAGACCTACAGTGGGTACCCGGGTAGGGTCGGGTAATAGGGGGATGGGTACCCGGGTAGTAAATTTGGACTCATCCCAACCCTACAAGAGACCCCAATAAACAACCAGTCCAATAACATCTGATAACCATGACTAAACCCGCTGTTGCCAGTCCTGAGTCGAGCCACAAGGAGGAGACTGAATAATGCCACATCATTTGCAGCTGCTCAGCTACATATCGGGAAAATGATATGATTGAAGAATGTCATAATGAACAGGTATGTGATATGTAGGAACGTGTAAAAATATACAGAAGTGTGCATAACAGATATGTACAATCAAGATATGCATGAATAGATATGTACAATCAAGATATGCATGAATAGATATGTACAATCAATGGAGACTAGGATCACCCAATATCGGTATTCACTGACATTAAATACTTCACCATACTTGAAATAGTGTTCACCAGGGCCAACTTGCACAAAACGATCTTAGCGCTAAGGCTATCGTAAGCCTATGTTTAAGTATGGCAGTTAAGATCATCTTAGCGCTAAGATCGCTTTGTGCAAGTGGGCCCTGGACTGTTGCCTCAGTGTTCAATATAACCTATTGACTGAAACTTCTGTTTGCATGAGGGACTCTTTACCCAGTAGTGTGGTAATTATGACTTCTGTTGCATGAACCACCAATGTTAATGGAGAAACAATTAAATATAAAGCAATAAAACGCTATTCTGACTCCTATGGTGCAGATTTGTAAATATTGACAAGTCAAACCATAAATTGAAAAATCAGCAGAAATGCTGCCAGGGCATAGAAGACCTCCCTTCTTGGGTCACTGTTTGAAATTTTACTTTGGCATTCATAAATTGTACATTATACTGTGTGTATGATCTCACAATCCCTTGTCTGGAAACATCTCTGAATCAAGGGACCGCCTCCATGGTCTAGTGGTAGAGCGTCTGCCCCGAGAGCGGAAGGTCGGGGGTTCGTTTCGCAGCTGCATCATACCAAAAGACGTAAAAAGATGGTACTTGTTTTTACCCTGTCTGGCGCTCGGCATTAAGGGGTTAAAACAAGGACTGGTCAGCTCGGAGTCAGTATACTGTGTCTGAGTGGGGTATTGATGTTGAACTGTGGCATGGTATCTCAGTGGGCTAGCACTATAAAATCGGCATTGGTCTGAACTACTACAAGCAGCCAAGTCCTGGCAATGTGTACCGATCCCAGACTGTTGTTGATGAAGGGCAGCTGTTGTCAGACCACCCTGGTCACGGTGTCCTGAACGGCAATTAGCTCCTCCACCGAGCCCTCTGATGTTGAACTCTTACTGATGTCTACACCTACAAAAACAACCACAACGTGACTATTAAACACACAAAAAACCCAAATCTGAATAACAAAGTGATAAAATGCACAAGGTGTAGAAATTATGTGTACATGTTTTGATTTGTTTGTTTGTTGTTTAATGCCCCACTCATCAATATTCAAACTTTATGACAGCGGTCTGTAAATAATTGAGTCTGGACCACACAATCCAGTGATTGACATCATGAGCTTCGATCCACACAATTGGGATATGATGACATGCATCAACCAAGTCAGCAAGCCTGACCACCAGATCCTCTTAGTCGCCTCTGACACCAAGCATGGGTTGCTGAAGACCTAGTCATCCCGGTTCTTCACAGGTCGGCACCAAATGGATCAGGCGGCGTGGCTCAGTAACTTTGGTGGTAGCGTGATATTGTGCCCTGATGATGTTGATTGTAGCTCATAACATCGATCACTAGATTGTCTGGTCAGGACTTGATTATTAACATGCCGCTATCATATAGCTTGATACTGATGAGAGCAGCAATAAAAAACACACAAACAAACAATCAAACTGATGCAGGAAAATAACCTGTACAATTATAAAAATTTGAGCGAGAGAGTTGGGTGTAACTCAATTTGAACAGTATGTTTGTTACCGTATTCGACGTAATAAGCGCCCACGGCGATATTTGCTAATGTTTTGGCTAGTGAACAATCCCAATTAGCACCCCTTCCGATTGATCAATGTACACAAGACTTATTTATGCACCCTTAATTATGGGCAATTAAATTCTGGAAAAATACATCGGTCGAATATAAACATTTCAGGCTGCCAGCATAAACCACGAAATTTATCTTTCAACTCTGTTTTTTTCACCAAAATAATATTTTAATAAGAGCCCCTTTTTCTAATTTTGAGAGCCCTGGGCACTTATTATGTCGAATACGGTATATCATGTGTGTCAGCCTGATGTCTGAGGAAAGCTTGATGAAGATAAGTGAAAATCACGAGATGGCTTGGTGCAGACAAACCAAGGATCAGGGCAAATCAGGGATTCAAACCAATGATCCTCAGATCCTTGCACTCCCAAGGGACACAGCTCTGCACAGTGGATTGTCAGGGCAACACCTTGGACAACTAGGGTCCCTGTGCCCACATACAGTATAGTCCCATTAATCCGACATCAATGGTTGCATTTGATTATGTCGGATTAACGAGTATGTCGAATAAAAGAAATTAAGTAGTATCAATGTTCGTGATCGAAAATTGGACAACTACATGATAGACAAGGATTCAAACATGTAATAAAAAAATAAAAAATAAATATTCATATTGTTATGTTACATTGTTGGCGGAATATGTTTTCTAATCATACAACCTCTAAAGTTTAACACAAAACAACTGTTACGGACTGTATGACTTATTCAAAATACCGTATTCGACGATATAAGCGCCCCGCTCTAATAGGCGCCCACGGCGATATTTGCTAATATATTGGCTACTGAACAATCCCAATTAGCACCCCTTCCAATTGATCAATGTACACAAGACTTATTTATTCGTGTATAATACGCACTCGTGTGTTATATGCACCCTTAATTATGGGCAATTAAATTCTGGAAAAATATATCTGTCGTACATAAACATTTCAGACTGTCAGCATACACCTCAAAATTTATCTTTCAACTCTGTTTTTATCCCCAAAATAATATTCTAATAAGAGCTCCCTATTACTAATTTTGAGAGCGCCCTGGGCGCTTATTACGTTGAATACGGTACTTTAAAAAGCATAGTCTGGAATGGAAGTCGCAAATTTGAAACTGGTACCCGAAGCTTAAGAAAGCTGCTTTCTAAGTGGCTAACGTCAACTTCCTGTTTGTCATTTCATTGGTTTCTATTGGAATATGTCCTCGTTGATAGCGCGAACTTGTATCTGATTTTAATAAGATTGAAGTAATCTAAACATGTGATTTATCCTGTTTTCTTTATTTAAAGCATTAATTGTTTATTGTTAAGCAAGTTTATCCCTGCAGCCGTTGTAATATGCAGCTACCAGCTGATTCGTCTCGCATCAAAACACGGGCTGTGCACTCGCGGGCCGATGACCACGGAGTACGCTGATCACTGTGTCGGATTTCGGTAATTCGTTGCAAATTAGGTGTGTCGGAGTCGGAGTGAGAGACTGTCGGATTAACGGGTCTAAATAGCACTCATTTAATCGGTTCCCATCATTAGTGTCTGATAAAGCCGATTGTCGGATTAACGAGTGTCGGATTAACGAGATTTGACTGTACTTTGGGTTGAAGAAATTTAGGAAGGGTGACATGAAATGTAAAATGACTAAATGTGATATGGAAAAATGGTGAAATTGTTCAACTTTGTCTAACTAGAATGGGCATAACGTTCTGAACAACTCAAACAGAGAAAGGACAAGCACCGAAGAAAACACACTAAATATTAGATTAACATGATTCAGAGTTTCTTATGGCCGTCGGCAGACCAATAAAAAAATTAATTTGAAAGATGGTTTGTTTAACTAGCCGGACTTTTGACCGATAGAAATGCTAAACAAGGCGTCACATGTGTCATAATTTCATAAATAAAAAGTACATAGTAACGATAAGCCCTACTTACAGTATCGATTTAATAGAACAATGCACAGCCTGCAAAACTTGTAACGAAAATTCTGATCAGTGCATGTCTTTGCATCATACTTTCTGTATCATAGGGAAACACTGTCAGGAACTTTTGTGACTTAGTCAAGAGCTTTTCTTATTGCAAAGTTCAATGGCTAGCTCGTATGTATTCATCCAATCACGAATGGTATTGCATTGATTTGTTATGGTTTGTCATTGGAAACTCTCAGACTTATTGACTTTTGCCATTAACTTATTACCTTTCTCGGGTCTAAGTCATTGACCTGTATACAGATCTCTGTGATTAATAGAAAAATATAAATATCAACACAGCTGTTCCCTACCTTTCCATCTTCTCTGGGGGAGGAAGAAGATGACACAGGTGAAGAGACAGATGTGCCAGGTGCTGTGGACGTAGCGGTAGTTCTCCACCGTCTCTGCGAAGGAGAACACCGCCGCACCTGACCCCGCAATGACCACGCCCGGCAGCAGGAAGAACACATACCTCTTCCATGTAGGATAGCACCTGCCGCGTGATCGGCACTTTAAGCTCTGAAATAGGAAAACTTAACTTTGTACTTCACTCTTGCAGACTCGTGTTTCTTTCAACCATAGGATCAACTGTTGTTTTTTCTACTCAGTTACTTTTTGTTGTTGTTGTTGTTGTTTAATGCTGCACTCAGCAATATTCCAGCTACATGACCGCAGTTTGTAAATAATCGAGTCTGGACCAGACAATCCAGTGATTGACATTATGAGCATCAATCCACGCAATTGGGATACGATGACATGTATCAACCAAGTCAACGAGCCTGACCACCTGTCGCCTTTTACAGCAAGCATTGGTTGCTGAAGACCTATTCTACAGTTACTGCTATAGTAGCTACCATTCTTGAATCACTGCTACCAGAATGACACAGACTTTGATGGTCAAGATTTGACCGATGGGTTTTGACTGATTATTGTTTTATCACATTATTAGTAATATTCCAACAATCTTACAGAAGTGGATATCAGAAATGGGCTTTTGATATTGTAACCGTTTTGATAATTATTATTTTTGGCATGACAAAAGCTTGAAGCTCTACGCTACCCCATGATCTTGCTTCTTGAGTAGATATGGTTTTATGCCACTTTCAGCAATATTCCAGCAATATCATGGCGGGGAACACAGGAAATGGGCTTCAATGAACACTTTAACCATTAGACTACCCCACCGCCCTCCTGGCTCTTGAGGACACTGTTCTTTATGATCATATATAAGATAGCTACGCGATAAATCATAAAGAACAATGAAGAACGAAGTGGGGTTTATTTCACGATAAAACATTGTACTATCATGACATCATTTCTGGAGGTTCGAACATGCGCTCACAAATAATGACGTCATAAATTGGACAATTTTAGTTTTGAGAGGGAAGTCTGAAGTGAGATGTTCCCCATAGATGTAGCTGGGCCATGCAGATAAAGACAGTGGCAGAACAATTGCATCCAAAATTGAGAGAGATATGACAAACGTTATTAGGAAAAAAGTTACAGTTGTCCGACGTGAGGATTGTGAGACCATGCAGGAAATACCAAACCTGTTTGTAAAATGGACTTGTCCGACATTTCCGAGGTCGGATTCTATTCAGTGAGTCATTATTATTTAAAAATGGGTAAATATTTTTACTTTTTACTAACATCCTTGAAAAGACTGTACATAATGTTAATATCTCATAAGAAATAAACGAATCGTGGTCGTTGTTTATCATACAATAAAACACTGCAGGGAAAACATCGGGGCTAGTGTTTATTGTACGATAAACAATGACCTCGACTTGATTATTTCTTAAATACATGAATTAATCCCTGAGTAGAAATGGCATGGAAATATAAACTATCATGACTCACCCATGACACAGCAAGAAGGACAACTCCACACAACAAAGGCACAACAATCAACCACAGACTTGTATGATCCTTGAGAACTCCTATTGGCAGAACCAGCAGTGCTGCCACCTGGAGGATGACTGTGATTGGTGCCTGTACCCTCGCCATGGCAACGATGGTAAACCACAGCGAGCAGACGGACGAGAGGAAGTCGCAGAAGCTGAGGATGTTGTAGTCCATCATACAGTACTTGTACATCGCGATACGGTCTCCATCACACGCGTGGTACATCTGACAGAGGGAAGAGGAAGTTGTGAAAACTTAAAAGGGGATAACCAAAATTAACGTAGCCCCATCCTCGCTTTCGAAATGTTAACTCACCACGGGGTTTGTATACGCATCATTCCTCCATTACCCCATCTCCCCGAGGCAAGAGAATTAACTGACTATTAAAGTCCAGTTTCCACCCTTGCCAAACTGGGCTGTTATTATGGAGTTACAATTTGGCTGGACTAACGATTCTATGCATAGTCCAATCAAATTGCGCACAGAAATCGAAATCGAAATCCGGTTCGTAAACTGTCGTGCAGATTTCGGTCGATTGCAGGATTTGCTAAACAAGAGCACCACCAACTCGCTGACAGCAGATATTTTCCATTTTTTTTCATGTTTTTAATCAAGGTGCTCACTTGATTTGATGCATTTCACAATGTAAGACCCGTTTTATCACAATATAGATCTTGATTATCGATCAGATCGTCCTGACTCTGCGCCACCATTTTGTGCGAAGCAAACGCAAGCAATACGAGAGGTGGAATCTGATTGGTCCATAGGCGAGGTGTAGAAGGGACATAACAGGTAATAGCCACTGGTGGCGCTATGATCGAGCCCAGTAATTCCAGCCTAGTTCGGCAAGTGTGGAAACTGGACTTTTAAAGTCAGTTAACTCTCTTGCCTCGGGAAGATGCCATTACCCCCGGATACATACAACTTCTTTGTAGTGTAGTTTTGATGTACAGTAAACTACGGTTATAACAAACTCAAAGGGACCACCAATTTCGTTTATATCCGTCGTTCGTCCGTATATTCGTCAGTCGAATACGTATTTCGACCGTCAGACATCTTATATCAAGTCATGTGACATCATGTTACTCGATAAATAACAAAAGTGTGCACTGTACATGTACAGAATATATCCACTTCAATCACTGTGTTACTATTATTAATTGCGGGTGTAGTTTGAGGACAAGGTGTCAATACTTAAGAGTAAATCAATTGTCTTCAAATGTTTATTGACGCTTTGAACAGCAGCGCTTGGCCGCGGATGTTTTGAATGGTGACACGTGAGGAGCTCAGCTCAGAGATTAACAGTTCGTTATACACTTACATATTATCGTAATGTTGACAGAGTACCCACGGGACCACAAGGTGAGTTTGCATTATCCGTTATTTCGTGTATTTCCGTTGAGCGTGTTCGTTATATCCATCAACTTTATATGATAAAAAATATAGCAAACATCCGGTACCAAAAGAGCAGTTCGTTATAAACGTGTTCGTTATAAACGTAGTTTACAGTATGAACATTCTGTCAATTAAATGAAATGATGTTTACAGTGTAAAAAATTCGCCAAAATGTCATTCTGACAACTGGAGTGGTGACATAGTAAAGCAACCAGAACAGATAAAATGTCCGTCAGGAATTTTCTAGGCTAACGATCAAAAGTAACAGAAGGGTAAGCATAAGTACTGTTTAATGTTAGTTCTCAGACAATAACAATAAACTGGTGGATTGTCAACTTAGTAACTTCAACCCCAGACCATCGGGCGTGTTACTTTTCAAAACTGTCTGTCCATCAGCAAAATAGACTTTCTCGGACTGTCGGGCAGGTGGGTTTATTAAACACTGATGTATCGCTCAAGGAAGTCCAAATTCAGGAAGGATATTTCCTTGTGGGCTACCACTCTTACTGTTAGGTCCTGTGGCTAATGTTTTTTGCAGACAAGTGAAAATGAACAGTGTAGTCCGAGTGGGCTTGGTGTACTCACTGTGGAGAAGAACATGTTGTACGTGAAGACCAGGGCCTCAGTGTAGAACCTGCGGTACAGCGCCAGGGCTATGGCAGGAAGGAAGAACAAGTTGCTGAGAGTGAGCAGGAGGATGTCCTCCAGCTGGGATGCTACTGTGAATGCCTCCGACCCATCACTGCACGCATAGCCCCGCCAACCTGGCAACAACACATGGTCTCTCAGCTGACTTGTCAACAAAACAAACAGTTACAATCGTACTAAAATCTCACTTGTTTTGGCTTAAAGTGAATAGGTCGTATTACATGCAAGAACTGATGGCATCCTGACAGAGGGACCACAATGTCCCTACCGGCATGACAGAAGGACCACTACCGGCCTGACTGAAGGACCACTACCGGCATGACAGACGGACCACTACCGGGCTGACAGAGGGACCACTACCGGCCTGACAGAGGGACCACTACCGGGCTGACAGGGGGACCACTACCAGCATGACAGAGGGACCACTACTGGCCTGACAGAAGGACCACTACCGGCCTGACAAGAGGGACCACTACCGGCCTGACAGAGGGACCACTACCGGCCTGACAGGGGGACCACTACCGGCCTGACAGGGGGACCACTACCGGCCTGACGGGGACCACTATGTACCTACCGGCCTGACAGAGGGACCACTACCGGCCTGACAGGGGGACCACTACCGGCCTGACAGGGGGACCACTACCGGCCTGACGGGGACCACTATGTACCTACCGGCCTGACAGAGGGACCACTACCGGCCTGACAGGGGGACCACTACCGGCCTGACAGGGGGACCACTACCGGCCTGACTGAGGGATCACTATGTACCTACCGGCCTGACTGAGGGACCACTATGTACCTACCGGCCTGACTGAGGGATCACTATGTACCTACCGTCCTGACAGAGGGATCACTATGTACCTACCGGCCTGACAGACGGACCACTATGTACCTACCGGCCTGACAGACGGACCACTATGTACCTACCGGCCTGACAGACGGACCACTATGTACCTACCGGCCTGACAGAGGGACCACTATGTACCTACCGTCCTGACAGAGGGATCACTATGTACCTACCGGCCTGACAGAGGGATCACTATGTACCTACCGGCCTGACTGAGGGATCACTATGTACCTACCGGCCTGACTGAGGGATCACTATGTACCTACCGGCCTGACAGAGGGATCACTATGTACCTACCGGCCTGACTGAGGGATCACTATGTACCTACCGGCCTGACAGAGGGATCACTATGTACCTACCGGCCTGACTGAGGGATCACTATGTACCTACCGGCCTGACTGAGGGATCACTATGTACCTACCGGCCTGACTGAGGGATCACTATGTACCTACCGGCCTGACAGACGGACCACTATGTACCTACCGGCCTGACAGACGGACCACTATGTACCTACCGGCCTGACAGACGGACCACTATGTACCTACCGGCCTGACAGAGGGACCACTATGTACCTACCGTCCTGACAGAGGGATCACTATGTACCTACCGGCCTGACAGAGGGATCACTATGTACCTACCGGCCTGACTGAGGGATCACTATGTACCTACCGGCCTGACTGAGGGATCACTATGTACCTACCGGCCTGACAGAGGGATCACTATGTACCTACCGGCCTGACTGAGGGATCACTATGTACCTACCGGCCTGACAGAGGGATCACTATGTACCTACCGGCCTGACTGAGGGATCACTATGTACCTACCGGCCTGACTGAGGGATCACTATGTACCTACCGGCCTGACTGAGGGATCACTATGTACCTACCGGCCTGACAGACGGACCACTATGTACCTACCGGCCTGACAGACGGACCACTATGTACCTACCGGCCTGACTGAGGGATCACTATGTACCTACCGGCCTGACTGAGGGATCACTATGTACCTACCGGCCTGACAGACGGACCACTATGTACCTACCGGCCTGACTGAGGGATCACTATGTACCTACCGGCCTGACAGACGGACCACTATGTACCTACCAGCCTGACAGACGGACCACTATGTACCTACCGGCCTGACTGAGGGATCACTATGTACCTACCGGCCTGACAGACGGACCACTATGTACCTACCAGCCTGACTGAGGGACTACTATGTACCTACCGGCCTGACAGACGGACCACTATGTACCTACCGGCCTGACAGACGGACCACTATGTACCTACCGGCCTGACTGAGGGATCACTATGTACCTACCGGCCTGACAGACGGACCACTATGTACCTACCAGCCTGACTGAGGGACTACTATGTACCTACCGGCCTGACAGACGGACCACTATGTACCTACCGGCCTGACAGACGGACCACTATGTACCTACCGGCCTGACTGAGGGATCACTATGTACCTACCGGCCTGACAGAGGGATCACTATGTACCTACCGGCCTGACTGAGGGATCACTATGTACCTACCGGCCTGACTGAGGGATCACTATGTACCTACCGGCCTGACTGAGGGATCACTATGTACCTACCGGCCTGACAGACGGACCACTATGTACCTACCGGCCTGACAGGGGACCACTATGTACCTACCGGCCTGACGGGGACCACTATGTACCTACCGGCCTGACAGACGGACCACTATGTACCTACCAGCCTGACTGAGGGACTACTATGTACCTACCGGCCTGACAGACGGACCACTATGTACCTACCGGCCTGACAGACGGACCACTATGTACCTACCGGCCTGACAGTTGCATGTGGAGTAGATGATGAGGGATGGGCCGACAATGTACTCTTTGCAGTTGCCGTGTCCACTGCAGGTGTTGCCCACACAGCGGTCAGTTGCCAGCTTCATCTTGACATTGTAGCTGTTGTTGGAGCAGGGAGTCCAGGTGATGCTGTTGGACAAAGGAGGAGAACAAGTGCATTGCTATTTTAAAATATTATCTAAAATGTTAGTGAAATGCAGGTATGGTTTTGACAAACCTAGAAACATAATCAGGTGAACGGAGATTTAAACCCACAATCATAGGTTTCTGGCATGCCAAAGAGACGCAGCTCTGCACAGCGAATCGCGGCGCCTTAGATGACTGGGCCACCCGTGCCTCCCCGTGTGGGTGGATGAGTTGGGTTTAATGGCATAATGGATATCAGTTACATAATGCTGTGACAGTGTAATGTGGTTGGTTGGTTGGTTTGTTGTTTAACGCCGCACTCAGCAATATTCCAGCTACATGACGACGGTGTGTAAATATTCTGGAACAGACCAATACAGTGATTGACATCATGAACATCGATCCACAATTGGGATAGATGACATGCATCAACCAAGTCATCGAGCCTGACCACCCGACCCCGTTAGTGGCCTTTTACGACAAGCATAGTCGCCTTTTATGGCAAGCATGGGTTGCTGAAGACCTATTCTACCCCGGAATCTTCACGGGTCCAGTGTAATGTGGAAGACAAGCCTGATGTGACAGGCAGTACAAAGTCGGATCCAGAGGGGGATCTAGGGGGTCCCCCTTCTTTTGAAAACAAATGTAGTATGTTGTAGACAATCCCTCACTGAGAGCATATTTCGTTATTAGACCCCTCCCTTTCAAAAAATGATGGATCCGCCCACAAACATACCTATTTCGACAAGGATCATAATTAGGGCAAATCTGGGATTTGAATCCATGACCATCAGATCCTGGCACAGCTAAGGCATGAAACTCTGCAAAGCAAACATCACCTTACACCACTGTGACACCCTCACTGTGACGCACCCACTGTGACACACCTGCCATGACACACCTACAGTGACACACCTGCGGACATACCCACTGTGACACACCTGCCGCGACATACCCACTGTGACATACCTGCTGACGTACCCACTGTGACACACCTGCCATGACATACCCACTGTGACACACCTGTCGTGACACACCCACTGTGACACTACTGCCGTGACATACCCACTGTGACAAACCTGCTGACATACCCAGTGTGACACACCTGCCATGACAAACCCACTGTGACACTACTGCCGTGACATACCCACTGTGACACACCTACCATGACACACCTGCCATGACACACCCACTGTGACATACCTGCTGACATACCCACTGTGATACACCTGCCATGACATACCCACTGTGACACACCCACTGTGACACTACTGCCGTGACATACCCACTGGGACACACCTGCTGACATACCCAGTGTGACGTACATGACATGACACAACCACTGTAACACTACTGCCATGACATACCCATGGTAACACACCTGTTGACATACCCATGGTGATACACCTGCCGTGACACAACCACTGTGAGACACCTGCCATGACACACCCACTGTCACACACCTGCCGTGACATACCCATAGTGACGCACCTGTTGACATACCCACTGTGACACACCTGCCATGACACACCCACTGTGACATACCTGCTGACATACCCACTGTGACACACCTGCCATGACATATCCAGTGTGACACTACTCCCGTGGCACACCCACTGTGACACTACTGCAATGACATACCCATGGTAACACACCTGTTGACACACCCATGGTGATACACCTGCCGTGACACAACCACTGTGACACACCTGCCATGACACACCCACTGTGACACACCTGCCGTGACATATCCATGGTGACGCACCTGTTGACATACCCACTGTGACACACCTGCCATGACATACCCATGGTAACACACCTGTTGACATACCCATGGTGATACACCTGCCGTGACACAACCACTGTGACACACCTGCCATGACACACCCACTGTGACACACCTGCCATGACAGACCCATGGTAACACACCTGTTGACATACCCATGGTGACACACCTGCCATGACATACCCACTGTGACACACCTGCTGACAAACCCAGTGTGACACACCTGCCATGACACACCCACTGTGACACTACTGCCGTGACATACCCATGGTAACACACCTGTTGACATACCCATGGTGATACACCTGCCGTGACACAACCACTGTGACACACCTGACATGACACACCCACTGTGACACACCTGCCATGACATACCCATGGTGACGCACCTGTTGACATACCCACTGTGACACACCTGCTGACATACCCACTTTGACACACCTGCCGTGACACACCCACTGTGACACACCTGCTGACATACCCACTGTGACACACCTGCTGACATACCCACTGTGACACACCTGCCATGACACACCCACTGTGACACACCTGTCGTGACATACCCACTGTGACACACCTGCCATGACACACCCACTGTGACACACCTGTCGTGACACACCTGCTGACATACCCACTGTGACACACCTGCCATAACACACCCACTGTGACACACCTGCTGACAAACCCACTGTGACACACCTGTTGACAAACCCACTGTGACACACCTGTTGACATACCCACTGTGACACACCTGCCATGACACACCTGCCATGACACACCCACTGTGACACACCTGCCGTGACATACCTATGATGACGCACCTGTTGACATACCCACTGTCACACACCTGCTGACGTACCCACCATGACACACCCACTGAAAGACACCCACCTGCTGTTGTCCATTGTGTAACAGTACACCGAGAGGGTGAGGGACCACAAGCCAGGCTCGGGGTAGGGCACAAGCACCTGCCCCTTGTGTTCAGGGGTGCTGGTGTTCACCTGGAGCATGTTAGTGGGCAGGGAGGAGACATTACATAGGTTGTCAGATGCAAGAGCTGGAATCTTGTCCCGAAGGATTTGCCCACAAACCTGGACATACTCAGCATCTGTGTCCTGTGGAGGAGAAATGGCAGTCTGAATGTTCCAACAAGAAGCACCATCAATACGATAGGTCATTTTAATAAATGACAAATTCAGGAGATTCAAGATCTAAATATTAAAGGAATAAAAAATAATAAAAAATATTTATCATACCCTATATACCAGTATCCATAAAGTTCAATTGATAAAACATTAAATTATTCATGAAACTGGTAATAATCATGTTGACAATGAACCTGAATCTGATCTACCTCATCACCATCTTCCATGGCAACCGTCCAGACAAGACTCCCATCTATACCTCACATCACACACAAGGATGGAGACAAGCTTATAAAAGTCTTAATACAGGGGAGAACACCAACTACCTCATCACCATCTTCCATGGCAACCGTCCAGACAAGACTCCCATCTACTTCTCCCATCTAACACAAGGATGGAGACAAGCTTATAAAAGTCTTACTACTGGGGAGAACACCAACTACCTCATCACCATCTTCCATGGCAACCGTCCAGACAAGACTCCCATCTACATCTCCCATCTAACACAACGATGGAGACAAGCTTATAAAAGTCTTACTACTGGGGAGAACACCAACTACCTCATCACCATCTTCCATGGCAACTGTCCAGACAAGACTCCCATCTATACCTCACATCACACACAAGGATGGAGACAAGCTTATAAAAGTCTTAATACAGGGGAGAACACCAACTACCTCATCACCATCTTCCATGGCAACCGTCCAGACAAGACTCCCATCTATACCTCACATCACACACAAGGATGGAGACAAGCTTATAAAAGTCTTAATACAGGGGAGAACACCAACTACCTCATCACCATCTTCCATGGCAACCGTCCAGACAAGACTCCCATCTATACCTCACATTACACACAAGGATGGAGACAAGCTTATAAAAGTCTTAATACAGGGGAGAACACCAACTACCTCATCACCATCTTCCATGGCAACCGTCCAGACAAGACTCCCATCTATACCTCACATCACACACAAGGATGGAGACAAGCTTATAAAAGTCTTAATACAGGGGAGAACACCAACTACCTCATCACCATCTTCCATGGCAACCGTCCAGACAAGACTCCCATCTATACCTCACATTACACACAAGGATGGAGACAAGCTTATAAAAGTCTTAATACAGGGGAGAACACCAACTACCTCATCACCATCTTCCATGGCAACCGTCCAGACAAGACTCCCATCTACATCTCCCATCTAACACAACGATGGAGACAAGCTTATAAAAGTCTTAATACAGGGGAGAACATCACCTACCTCATCACCATCTTCCATGGCAACCCTCCAGACAAGACTTACCGTCTACATCTCACATCTAACACAAGAATAAAGACAAGCTTATAAAAGTCTTAATACAGGGGAGAACACCAACTACCTCATCACCATCTTCCATGGCAACCATCCAGACAAGACTCCCATCTACATCTCACATCTAACACAAGGATGGAGACAAGCTTATAAAAGTCTTAATACAGGGGAGAACACCAACTACCTCATCACCATCTTCCATGGCAACCATCCAGACAAGACTTACCGTCTACATCTCACATCTAACACAAGAATAAAGACAAGCTCATAAAAGTCTTAATACAGGTGAGAACATCACCTACCTCATCACCCTCTTCCATGGCAACCGTCCAGACAAGAGTCCCACCAATATCCACAATGTCCTTGAGCTCAAATGGAATGACTGTTGATCTATTATCCATCAGGGTCAGTGATATGTCGGATGGCTTGCTGTCATTAACAAGATACACATAGTCGACTCGGAAGTCTCGATCGGAGTACTGGAACCGATCTAGTTTGGGGTACAGGTTACATGAGGAGGCTGACGGCAAGTCAGTTGTGTTGCCATCCATGACGTCCTCCTCCAGATCACAGTCTGTCACAACATCAATAATCAAGAAATTAATGGACTTTTACTCAAAGTGGAAGGTACCAAAAGTATTGTTCAACAAATGACACAAGATATCCAGGTGACAATTATGACAATTACACTACTCAAATGAAGTTGAAGAACACCCAATTTTATTCTACCAGCGATAGGTGAGGTGAGGTGTAATGGGGTTAAACGTCGAGTCCAAGATTATTGCACTTATATAGCGACGTGCATGCACGTGTATGTGTTTGTGTGGCTGCTTGTACTAGTCCAGACTGATACCAGTTTATAGTATAGTATAGCAGTTTAACAAGAATACCCCACTCAGACACAGTATACTGACTCCGAGCCGACCAGTCCTTGTTTTAGCCCCTTAATGCCGAGCGCAAGACAGGGTAACAACAAGTACCATCTTTAAACGTCTTTTGGTATGACGCGGTCTGGGATCGAACCCCGGACATTCCACTCTCCGGGCGGATGCTCTACCACTAGCCCACGGAGGCGGTCCTACCAGCGATAGAAACTAACCCGTTTAGTCTACTAGTCCTTATAATGATAACAGAAAAATCTTTAAAAAATGGCAAATTTTACTTGTCCTTATTATACCTTAACTATAGGGCAGCTTGGCAAGGACTATAGGACTAGTGCCAGTTTCTAACACTGCATACGACTATAGTTAAAACCAGGACAGATTAACAACAGTCATATGAAAAAAAAACAGGCATTCTTTAACTTCTTTGGAGCAGGATATTTTATGCTGAATTCATCACTAACCCATTCATATCCCCGAGCAGTGTAAAATATCAAGTACAAACCAGTGGTTGATAGCATGAGCACTAATGGGTACTATGACACACTGTCGCTATCACCTGATCCTCATTTATCAGTGGGCTTTAAGTTGAAAAATTCATGAATAATTCGATCAGCCAACTTGTCAATGTTTACTAAATTTATTCTTCTGTTAAACATTTGTAACCCTTTTTATATGAAATGAAAACTTGAAATGAAATGAAACATACCAATGCTTGAAATATTGAAAGTCACCTCAGCGACCTGGTCAGATGTAAATAGCTGCACATGATGCCACGCCCCTAGCCAGGGGGAGATAACTGTGTACATGCATGGCGGGGCAGTACAGAGGGAGCTGTTGGCAGAGATGTTGTTAGCTTCATAGATAGTGACATGTAGGCCGCAGTCTGTGTGGTTACACCCAGAGACTCCCAGACTGTACTGTAACACTGTCTCCCCTACATAGAACCTGTAACATACAAGACACCAGACTGTAACGACTCACCAACAATCTGTGTGGTTACATCTGGAGACCCCCAGATTAGGAGGTACCAACGTTTACTACAATATCTGAAAAACTATCGGACCTACTCCAGTCAAAGTTGGTATGAGATTATTAAACAGTCATACATAACTGGATATTACATTTAGAGACAATCGGTGCAATTGGAAAGGTTGCACAGGAATCACGCACGCACGAATACGGTGTTAGCGTTGGGCGTCTCAACGTGCATGATTCCCGTGCAACCTTTCGAGTTGAGTTGATTGGTTCAACTGTGTCATATGGCCCTGTGACGCAGGGGTAGCATTATGCAGATGGCTGTTTCAATGAATGCTCGTTCCACCCATGACGAACAGGTCTGGTTGTTGATGAAATACAGTGATAGCTAAATAGACAGATTTATTATTCATGCACCGATTGTCTTTAAATGTAATATCCAGGTTTTTATAACTGACTATGAAAGTCCACCCATGCTGAACTAGGCCAGAATTTATGGGTTAAATCATAGCGCCACCAGTGGCTATTACAATTATGTCCCTTCTATGTCCATCCTATTGACCAATCAGACTCCACCTCTCGTATCACTTGCATTTGTTTCAAACAAAATGGCGGCACCCAGTGAAGGCGATCCGATAGATAATCAAGCTTTATATTGTAATAAAACGGGCCTTACTTCGTGAAATCTATCAAATCACATGAGCATTAAAAACATGAAAAGATTTGGAAAATATAATCTGCACGTCAGTTTACAAACAGGATTCGATTTCATTGCGAGATTTTGATTGGACTATGCATAGACTCGTTAGTCCAGCTAAAATATAACTCCATAATACCAGCGTAGTTTAGCAAGGGTGGAAATTGAACTTTTATACTCAGTTAACTCCCTTGCCTTGGGAAGATGTATCTCCCCGACATAGAATCTGTAACATACATGAAGTGTTTCCTACATATATCTGCTTTGTATTATCGCAGGTATTTGCATCACATCATTGCAAGAAATTGTTACAAATACAAGCTATGCATAATCGCAAGTATTGTCGATTTCGTTACACATATTCACTATGTTGGTTGGTTGGTTTGTTGTTTAACGCCGCACTCAGCAATATTCCAGCTATATGACGGCGGTCTGTAAATAATCGTGTCGGGACCAGACAATCCAGTGATTAACATTATGAGATCGATCCACGCAATTGGGATAGATGACATGTATCAACCAAGTCAGCGAGCCTGACCACCCGATCCAGTTAGTCGCCTTTTACGACAAGCATAGTTGCCTTTTATGGCAAGTATGGGTTGCCGAAGACCTATTCTACCCCGGAATCTTCACGGGTCTATTTACTATGTAATGTTGCAATACTTTGCAACACATATTAACTATTAAGACCATTAACTATATAACACAAGTGGAGTATTTTAACCTGGCACAGGACGGATGACAGACTGACAGCAAATGTTACCTGAAAGTTCGGCCTGAGTCGGAAACAACCATGGTGTTGTCTGTTCCCATGGCAACAGTGTCTATGTCTGGATGGATGTCGGTGAACAGAGAGGAAGAGATTTTATACTCACAGCTTCTGGTGAGACCCTGGAATCACACAGATCATCATCATCATCATCATCATCATCATCATCATCCCGAGGCAAGCGTGTCCACTAGCCTATATCAAAGCCTAGTTTCTACCCTTGCCACATCAAAGCCAATTATCTTGGCTCGACCCTGGCGTCACCTCGTGAAGATCACAAGTTATGCCCCTTGTAATAAGAGTGCGATATCCAATCTCATACAGTTTCACAAAAGATGGTGACTACCATAGATGATGACCTAGTCGATAAGATAACAAAAACATTTGCGATTTCATCCTTGACACAAATAACAGAGCCACTCGTTGGGGGGTTTAAAAGATGAAAAAGACATATTCTAGCGGTAAATCACTTTCAGGCAATGGTGTACCAGTCTTGGATGTTGATTTTGTGAAATGTTCTCTGATTGTGCGATAGTCCAATCATGTTTAGCACAGGAAAGTGGGCTTGATGTGGCAAGGGTGAGAACAAGACTTTGATAAAAAGGCTAATGGATGCTCTTGCCTCATGAAGATGCCAATCTTCATGGCTTCATTCTTGGCTCTACATGGTATACTCTTAGCTCTTGTCACCAACTACTATATCACCTTTATCATTCTTACCCTCTAAAAAACTTGCAATAAGCTACGCTCAATAAATCATCATCATCATCATTATCATCATCATCACCAGTCACTATCATACCCATACCTGCAAACTGATTATTGCTTGACTCGTAAGTGAGTGAATATGGTTTTACGCCACTTTTAGCAATATTCCAGCAATATCACAGTGGGGGGACACCAGAAATGGGCTTCACACATTGTACCCATGTGGGGAATCGAACCCGGATCTTCATCTTGACGAGTGAACGCTTTAACCGTTAGACTACCCAATGGCCCCTTGACTTGGTGACAAAACTAAGTGTTCATTACAACAAATTTCAAACTGGTCTTCAGCATTGTCCTTTGTTAATTTGATGATGTGTTCATAACATGCCTTTACCATTAGAGTGGCAACAATTTCAGGGCACACTGGTCATCTATTATGTAATAATAGTATTTATGAGTAATACTTCACTTTTCAAGCAAAGGTCAGTTTACACTTCACATTCATCAGGGCTAGTATTATTCCTGACTAATACATCACAGTGCAAACTACACGTCACAAGTCAAACAAAGCTACCATGTTAATTTCAAAAACTGAGTTTCTGTACTTTTGTTGCTCAACTGACTTTCTAGGTTAAATACAGTAAATCTTGAAATTAATGCGTCTCCAAATTAATACGACTGCTGACCCCTAGCCAAAAATGGGACTGAAAATCAATGCGACTCCCCCCCCCCATCCCAGCGGAATGATACATGTCCTTCCTAAATCCAATCAAACAGCAAATTGCACCACTTATTAGCACTGCGTAAAGTATTTCCGCAATAACAACAAACAGTATTTTCCTGAAAACAACACACAGTTTTTTTTGTTTATTCTGTTGACTGGCATTATGGAAGTTCAAAGGCAATAAAATAATTGAACCAACAACAGTTCACTGATTGGAGTGGTCAATGATGCCTAGTTTGACACGAGTGGGTAGAACTCTTGACCCCAGCAGTGATAACTCACCGGATGCCTATTGCGTAATTCCTATTCTTTGCATGACATTGGTATATACTTGTTACAACTGCAGCTCAATAAACTGTGTTTGTGTACATATTCAAGTTGGTATTTCCGCGATCCAAAGTGTGCAGGCCGTCTTATTGTTGATAGTCATTTTGGAGACATAAACGCGAAGTTTCATTAATGCGAACAAAGACCACTCGCATTTTTTGCATTTAATTCACGCTCGCATTAATTTCAAGATTTACAGTGTATCCTTTTCTGGTAATACAAGACCAACCTTCTGCTGGATGCGAGTATCTTGCCACGGTCTGAAGGCGACGGCATACCAGTAACCCGGAGTAGGCCATGACACGGACACGGGGACGCTGATGTTGTTAGGCACCAGCTGCAGATGATGTTGATGCGAACGTTGGAGGTAGAAGTGATCAGGGAACGTCTCGTTCTTCGGGCTGATGACCGGCAGGCTGCCATACTGGAGGTACCTGGTAGTCATGGATTGCAGATCTACATTGAAGTTTACAGGTATGGAGATTCAGTTCAGGCATTCATTAAACATTACTTTAGAATTTCAAGTTTAAAATTCTTAAGTTGATTTGTAAGTTAAATGGTACTTTGAAAAATTCCTGTCAGAAAATGTTTAAAATATTTGATAACGTCTGCTCTACGTATGTATATCTTACACCATGTTATTTCGACCCAAGAGTGAGTGAGTTGGGTTAAACGCCGCTTTTAACAGTATTCCAGTTATATCGCGGCGTGTCAGCTTAATGTGGGAGGAAAGCCCGAAGTGATGCAGACGAGCAAGGGTATGGTGCTGACAAACCTAGAAACTTAATCAGGGCGAACCGGGATTCGAACCCACAATCATAGGTTTCTGGCGTGCCCAAGGGACGCAACTCTGCACAGCAAATCGCGGCGCCTTAGACGACTGGGCCACCCGTGCCCCCTCGACCCATGAAGATCCGGGCTAGAATAGAACTTCAGCTACCTAAACTTGCTGTAAAAGGTGACTGTGCTTGTCGTAAGAGCCCACAAATGGGATTGGGTGTCAGGCTCGCTGACTTGGTTGACACATGTCACTGTATCCCAATTGCGCGGATCGATGCTCATGATGTTAATCAGTGGATTGTCAGGTGCCGACTCGATTATATACAGACCGTCGTCATATAGCTGGATATTTGCTGAGTGTCGCGTTCAGCAAAAAACAAACAAACAAACTCAGTGAACTCACACATCAACTTGGTCATCATCACAATCTTCGGGATCTTTACTGGCTCTGAAGTTCCATGTGACTAGACTGGTTCCCTCCGGGACGCGGTACTTGACGGGAGTCACTGAGTGGAAGGAGGCATAGCTGTAGACATTGAGAGCTTGTTGCCACTCCACCCCATACGCACCCACTGAAACACAGACAGATACAAAACCCTAGCTACATGAAATCTGCCATTCTGCAATCTCATTAAAATCATATCTTAGTTCTCGCCACTGTAAACAAAGATCTGAGGACATCCCATTAGGGGTCATGTCAGAACGACCTTTCATCCGACCAATCAGAGCGTCGCTTACCAGATCATGAAAGTGACAGTCGGAATGTGATTTCTAATCATGCAGCCTCGAAAACGTTAAAACGGGGTATTCCGAATGAAAGTTACGGGCTTAACGACTGAATCTATACAATCTAGACCATATATTAGCCATGTTCTTTTGTTCAGGTTTCAAATTTTTAAGCGAGAATTTGTCAAAATATGTTTCGAAGTGTAGTCACCAATTTAAAATTAGTGCCGTAAAGCACGAGAAAGCTGCCTCCTGATTGGCTAATGTTGACTTCTTGTCAGTAATTCCATTGGTCGGTCAGAGTTTGCGAAAGGTCGATCTGACGTGACCCATAATGGGATGTCCTCAGATCTTTGTTTAGCAGCAGCAAGAAGATCTGATTTTAATGAGATTGGCCATTCTGTAAATAAAAAGACTTTAAACATTAAATGTCTTTTAATCTGAAATGAGTCAACTCTGATGGTTAGAAATTTAATACAATATGGAGAATTGATAGTGTCGATAAACTGGCCAAACACCAGATAGAAAAGGCCACATGGTATAATCCCTTGCAATTTGTCAAATCCAAATTTTACAGAAGTCATATTGACATTAGGGCTCGATTTAACTATAAAAATCATGCACCAGAGAAACTTATCACTGAAAATGTGACCTAAAATTCATGTTTACAAGCGCCAAGTGCATGTCAAAATTCTTCAAATTTGGCCACACAGGTGAACACATTCGATACCTATAAGCATTATTTACCATATTGCATCAACAATCCCTGTGTTCTGTGTAATTTGTCATGCTTTTAGGGGCTTGACATCTTCAAACTGTGGGTACTTCAAGATTATGTGCATATTTCAAACTGATAAATTGACTAGGTTTTCATGTCGACATGCACCTGGTGCATGTTAAAGGGGCACTGATCTCTGACAATTGACCAGGGACTGGTTGTTGCCTTTGTTGTTTTTTCTCCATGGATGCCCAGATTTTATCTCAGAAATCTTGACTAATTCATGACCTGTGCTGCGCCAACCGTAAGAACATTTGTTGCTTTTATTGATAGTATAAGGGTATATCGTCACATTGATCAACAAAATTAAATACAGTCTTGTCTTGGAAATAATTAATGTTTAATTCATCACCCAGTTACTGAAAATGATAGGATTAAAAGGAAACAACAGTCAAAGTACATGTCTATATTTTTATCCTTCTAATCCAAGCATAATCTATTGTGGTGTTTTTAAGCCCTTTTGAACTTCCTTATACTTTTTAGTCAATCTGTTAAATAAATGGACAGATTTTTCAGTCAGATTGTAACATGACTGAAATATTTAGACATTTTAGAAATTGCCTGAGTGAATAACATTTTACAAACTGACTGTAACATATATACACGCCTACAAACAAAAAGGCTTTTGTAAACAATGATTTAGTGTTGTCTGTCCCACATGGAAGAACTTCCCAACAATAACATAGAGGAACAAGAATGATTCTCTTCAATGCTACAGCATATGAATGAAATCAAAATGCAAGTACGAGGGCTGGTAATAAAGTTCTAAACTTGACTAACTTTCAAATATGGGCCATAAAGTGAACTAGTCAATGTAGTACATTGTTTGAGTAGTTCATTGCAAGTGTATTTTGTCTGTTGGGGCCGTTTGTATATTAGTGGCAGCCAGTTGAATGTGATAGGGTCCAAATGGACACAGAAATAAAAAAGAACGAGAACCGAGCTGTGATCAAGTTTTTGACTTTAGAGAAAAGTGAGTGAGTGAGTGAGTATGGTTTTACGCCGCTTTTAGCAATATTCCAGCAATATCACGGCGGGGATCACCAGAAATGGGCTTCACACATTGTATGTCGGGAATCGAACCCGGGTCTTAGGCGTGACGAGCGAATGCTCTAACCACTAGGCTACCCGACCGCCCCTTTTTAGAGAAAAGTACTCCCCTAGAAATTCATGACTGCATGTCACAAGTGTATGGGGGAAGAGCTCTAGCTATTCCAGTTATAAACCTATCACCGCGTTGCCCTATGTTGCAATACGTTCGTGACAACCTCAGGTAAACCAAGTAGCCAGCTCATTCCAAAACTAGGTTTTGAAATGGGTCACTTCTAAACCTGCTTTGAGGTTTTACATTTCAATTGTAATACCTAGGTTTTACAAACTGGCCTCTTGACAGGAACACAATATTAATTTTTGATTGGTTAAAAGTCACAAAAAAATTTTCATGAAAATGCTATGACGTGAATGAAATCTTAACCTCACATATCGCGTTAAGTTTTGTCACCTACTGTTTTCCCACTAAGCCACCGAGGCAGGTGATACAAACTTGTTCAGTTTTACATGTCATGACTCCAGTTGGTCCATGCTGCACTATGTTTTTCTCTCGCACACTTAGATCGAATTGCTTTTAAACCGCAACACACTGTAGTGTTTCCCTATAAGGTATATCAATGTTTTCTTAATTCTTCTGGTATTTCTTGCATTTAGACGGTTCATAAGTTTGATAAACACCCCTCAAGGTTTTGGTTGAAAATCTAAAACCTTGAGCTCGGGACAACTCAACTGATCATTCCTCTCTTGTTGCGCTGTCATGTGCATGTTACATAACATACATTTCACCCCACTTCAGACCTGGATTTATAAGCCGATCTTAAGCCCTGTTTATTGACCTTTTTCACACTTCACTACTTCCGGTTTGAAAGTGAGGCTTGGAGAGCAGAAGGTGAAGGCCGGATAGCACATGAAACACATGGAGATGTCAACAAGACACGCAATCGGGACAAACTGTGACAATTTAACCATCCCTGTACATTTATCGTAAGAGCTGAACAGACTTAATACAAATGCTACTGAGATCTTGTAAAGAATAATTCATTGTTTACACACCATTAAGCCAAACTATTTATTGTTAGTTAAATAACTTTGCGGATTGTATTTGAAGTCGAAATATTGACCTTTTGATCATATCTAGATATAGATCTATGTCAGAAACTAACTAAATTGATATGTATAAATTGATTATGTATCAAATTGTAATCTACTGAGAATTTACAATCGTAACAAATAAGAATTTTGCATCAGTTGCGTATTTGATGTACATTGTAATGGACTCAAATGCATTCCAATAAAATATTAGACCTCTAGATCTACTTGTGCTGTTGTGATTGTGAACAGTTGTTATTTTGATTGTCAATGTTGACAGATTAGATAGCATGAGGTGTAATATTTCAACTGAATTATTTCATAAAGGGTGTGTAAATATTTGAAGTAAAGTTCAGTTTGATCTGCAATTTTGTAAACAATATTTCTACCAAAATAATATTTACTTTACTATACCAAATTATTCATGTCATGAAATGAACAAAACCCCAACTAATTAATGGCCAGTAAATGTTCAATCTACATGTGATCTTTATATAATTTACAGAAACAGATAACTCTTTAACAGTCTGTATTCAAATATTTCAAATGCATAAATTGATATTGACATTACTATAAACTTAAAGTATAAACAGAATTATTTTTAATTCCAATGCGTATTGCAATCATAACTCATTTATTCCCTTTGTTTAATTGTGAAACTCATCTGGTTTTATGTCCACAAACATGTTTTGAAACTTTAAAACCAAATAATTTCTTTTTGTGCAAGCAATTGCCATGTATTATTGATTATTAAGATTATTATAGTTGTGCTTACTGTGTCATTTTGCAATAATTATATTGTTATGATGTAATAGTTTACTATTGTTAACAATCTTTAGAACCTTAGTTTATTTCAATCAAGTCAAGTGGTGTGATCATTTTGATAATTTGTATAATTCAATCAAAACGAGAAATATTTTTTTTTATAAATACATAGAAGAAATTTGTTTTCCTTGTCAAATAACGATGATAGCATGAATTTATCTCATCTTGTGATCTGACAAAGTTAATTTTTTCAAGTCAAGATATCAACTTTAGTAAACCACAAGAAGAGATAAACATTTCATTTGACAAAAAAGATTCAAGTCTTATATTTTCTTTGTGATCTTCATGACCTTAGTGAAAACCATAGTGTCAATGAGGCAGACCGACTGTAGGTGTGACAAAACGTGATATTTCACGTGGTTTTAATAAAAATCTTTTTTATTTCATTCTAGTGAAAGTATGTTTTCAGCATGGTCAGACTAAACAAAGTATTTCATGGTTAAATACATACCGGTAATACAAATATCAAAACGTGTTTCATTAAAACAAGAGTGAATTTCTGTGTGACATTGATATAAAGAGCTGTAGTACACTGTCATTAAATTGATGCATCTGTTGTGTTTACTGTTTACACCGAATATAGTGTTTGAGTTTTAGACATATCAGATGAATTGATGCCTTCAAAATTGTTCTTAAGTAGCATGTAATGTTACACACTGTGATTAATTTTCCTTAAATTTCTCTATTTCAGAAGAATGTTGTTTTCTACATAAGCAATATTTTGAGAGAGGGTGAATATTCATTGTTTATAAAAATAATTATGGAAGTAGAAATATTATTACAATATTATTGATTATTCATTTCAGGCTTAGAGTCCAGCGAGTCAACACAATGAAGTACTAGTATCCGGTGATGGATGTCTGGAGGAGCTTTCTGCTGACAATAACACACTGGTTACAATGTGCGTCCTGTCAAAGGACGATGAAGTGAAAAGCCATATTCATATAATCAACAAATGTGCTTCCTGTCACATTTCACTTAAATAGGACGAGGAAGTGAAAAGCCTTATTCACTCACAAAACAAAATGGCCAATATTTATCAGACACTACAAAAGTACATTGTACCATTTGTTTACAAGCGAGAAAATTATTTTCTCCTGGAATTTAATGAGGTGCTGTTGACTGACAAAGACACCCGGTCCATGTTAAGTTTTGAAAACTTATATTGTGAGAAATAAAGACATGAAAATTTCGGTTTGTTTTTCTTTATTAAATATGAGAAATCCAGATTGAAGTTGATTCCTTTTCATCTTTTGTTATTTTATCTGTACTCATATCTGATCAAGACATTTTCAAACTATTCAGGATAAATTTATTAGTAGCTTCCTTTTGATATACAATTACCTATCATCATACAGGATTAGGTCAGGGTGTTCAAGAAGTTGGTGTTTGTATCAATTCTTATATTTCTTCAATTTCATCCATTATTTATATTTATCAATTTTAAGTTTCCTTTTAACTTATTTAAACAGTTCACACATTATTACTTTTGTCGTGCACGGTGCAATCTCAATCGGTAATAATCGGTTAAATAAATGATGTTTGAAGAAAAAGTATCATCTGTCATTGTACACACTGAATAGAGTTATCGCCCCTTCTGAATATTTATTTTGACACACGAGTTATTTTGTGAACTAATTTCATTTACATCGTAATATGTTTAGATGAAAATCATAGCAGAAAAAGTGTTTTTTGTCAACTGGATTCATGGCAAAACGAGTGCGTTGTGCAGCAAACACCACTATGAAACGTGAAATAAACATGATCGACGATCTCGAGTTGCCAAACCACGCATTGACTGAGCAAATTTGCAAAAGTACACTGACGTGTTTCATGTTATGCGGTTCATTTACGATACAAAACTTCTGCCATTGAATGTACTGTCACAATGAACCAATATGCCGACGAGGTTATGATAAAACAATCTATTTCTGAAATACGTATCTCGAAATGCACCTTTTGATTCACTTCCGGGATCCTGACAGCAAAATGCTAATTCCAGTGTATTACAGGCATATTTTAGTTGGACCTCAGGATTAAATGTGAAATATCTTCTGTATTAGATACAGAGGATACCATTTTTTTCTTCTTGAAATGTCCATCAGTGAAATGCACAACATGCTGTCTGCACATGTTCCCTATCAGCTGATGCGACTCACACTGCATGGAGCTATGCTCTCCAAGCCTCGTTTTCGATCCAAGATGGCGAAAGTGTGAAAAAGGTCAATATGCACACTCTTTGCCCCCAGGGTAAATATACCCACGTGGGCAAAGGGTAAAATGGGGTTGTGTTTGTATGCACTTGTATACTTGGGGGTAGATCATTCTCATATCATATAGACTCCCTGATAATATCAATAATTTAACTCATTTGAGTCAAGACAATGGAGAGGTTTGGATGTAGTGCTCGGAAAAGGAGAAGGCAACGTTGTATGCAGGGATTTGCTCTTGCAATAAGCTCGTCTTTTCTACGAGAAAGATTAACCTGGATGAAAGAAAGAAGCAGAAGTTGGAGGTACGATATTGTTTTAAAAACATTTGATGAAGATCAATGGTATATAATTACCCCTGACACAAGAAATGCCACATGGGAACCTTTGTCAGGTGCTACCACTTATTATATCTGTAATAAATTCATTAACTGAGTATCAAGTGAATGATGACAAATACACAGGTGGCGGTTTATACCTTGAAACAAGGATGACAAGGGAGTAGTCATTGTGGTATAATTCAAGGTTAGAACTAAACTCAAAAGCTTCACTAGACCTGATAATGTTAAAACAATGGGGAAATTTTGAAATTTGTACTAGCCCAAAGGAATTTGTACTTGACCCAGGATAGCGGGATAGTGTTAATTTCTATTCTAACCCTATGATATGCAATTTAGTTGCCTGAACAATAAGGGCTGTTGCTGTTTTAAGTATATGGACTGAGTTATTGTTGCAAATATAATGAGTTAAAGTATTTGCTATAAACATAAAGTACATAAATGTAGGCGGTCAGGTAGCCTAGTGGTTAAAGCATTCGCTCGTCACGCCAAAGACCAGGGTTTGATTCCCGACATGGGTTCAATGTGTGAAGCCAATTTTTCTGGTGTTCCCGCCGTGATATTGCTGGAATACTGCTAAAAGCGGCGTAAAATCATACTCACTAACTCACATCAATGTACATAGGCATTTACTTAACAAGTTGATTTTATTATGCCTCACCCAAATGTTTTGCAGGGGAAGAAGAATATGGTCCGTCCGTCATGTTTCGTTTCCAGAGCATAACTCGTACACCAGTCAATATTTATTCATGCAACATGGTATACGCATAAGGCGTACAGTGAACTGGAGCCTTGTGCTATTCAGGAATAATTGGTATAATGCATGTACTGAACTGATGGGTTTTGTTATTGAGGTGTTTTTTAAGATTTTGCGTTAACAAATTGAATATGGGTTTAAATGAGGGTTTTATTTTGCGGTTCAGTCATCTGTCATAGACCGCCTCCGTGGTCTAGTGGTAGAGCATCCGCCCGGAGAGCGGAAGGTCCGGGGTTCGATCCCCGGCCGCATCATACCAAAAGACGTTAAAAGATGGTACTTGTTGTTACCCTGTCTGGCGCTCGGCATTAAGGGGCTAAAACAAGGACTGGTCAGTATACTGTGTCTGAGTGGGGTATTCATGTTAAACTGCGGCATGGTATCTCAGTGAGCTAGCACTATAAATCGGCATCAGTCCGGACTAGTACAAGCAGCCATACAAACACACACACGTACATGCACGTCGCTATATAAGTGCAATAATCTTGGACGCGACATTAAACCCCATTTCACCTCACCTCATCTGTCATAATGTCAGCTGTATCCCAAACTTTTTTTGGTTTAATGAGGTACATATACATTGTTTGATTTATGCACATATTTAAATGGGCGGGGGTAATTGATCTTCTCGTTCAGTTTACATCCGATAGTCAACAGTATACAATAACCATGTGCAATGGCAAAATGGGGTTTCATTCACGGCTTCAAACAAATCAAATGTTTATGTTTAATATTACAGTGAGTGAGTTTGATTTTAGGCCGCTTTTCGTAATATTCCAGCAACATCACGGCAGGTGACACTAAAAATGAACTTCACACATTGTACCCATGTCGGGAATTGAACCCGGGTCTTTGGTGTGACGAGCAAACGCTTTAACCACTAGGCTACCCGACCGCTCCTTTAATATTATAGGTTTATTGACATGACAAGTATTAAATATCAAGTATGAAACACAGAGATAGGATCCAAAACAATCTCAATCATCGAATATCACAAAATTCAAAAATTCAAAAATGCTTTCACTGCGAGGATACATTTATTTATCATACTATAACCATCAGGGTATTTCCAAATAACAACATCCGATGAGCGTCGCCATCCTTTCTGTCTGTTTGTTTAGGTTGAAGAAATTAATTAACATGCACCCTTTGTGATATCAAAGTATAGATAGATTACAGGTAACCAATAATTGCTCTGAAATGCGTAATAGATACTGTCTCAAAAGTATATTTACTCTCTTCTTACAGAAGATATACCAAACTCTTGTCACAGTTAGTTGTGTTGGCGAGCAAATCGGGCAGTGTTAGACAGCCAGATAGAAACCAGAGTTTAGTGCCCCTTTAAATCAAGTTCTTAAAATTGAGGCTTCTGGAAAAACATTTGAGACAATCCTACACGCTGCACCTGGCAATAATTTTCTTAAGTGACAGGAGGCAATAAAGATACTGGGTATCTACTTGATCACTGGCAATAAACTAAATAGGCCATGTTACCCAGTTAATATTCAGGCTTCAAGACTTTGTCCATCTGCTATCCAAGTTAATTTTGATGTACAGTTAGAAATCCCTATTTGATATTAATAACTGTCACTGGTGTTACTATGCATATTAAAGAAGACAGTTATTATGACAAAATTAAAACATATACCGTATTCGACGTAATAAGCGCCCAGGGTGCTCTCAAAATTAAAAATAGGGGGCTGTTATTAGAATATTATTTTGGTGGAAAAAAGAGAGTTGAAAGATAAATTTTGTGGTTTATGCTGACAGCCTGAAATGTTTATTTGCAAGAGATACATTTTTCCATAATTTAATTGCCCATAATTAAGAATGCATATAACACACGAGTGCGTATTATACACAAATAAATAAGTCTTGTGTACATTGATCAATCAGAAGGAGTGCTAATTGGGATTGTTCACTAGCCAATATATTAGCAAATATTGCCGTGGGTGATTATTACGTCGAATACGGGATTATATATTATATTTCTAATGCTTAACACATAGAATCTATTGATTATGTATCTGATCTGATGAATTTCTTTAAAACAAAAACACCAATATTTTCTAAACCATGTTATGGTATCACTCTCTTCATCACTTTGGTCCACTGGTACAGACCCTCATTGAAAGGAAGATGCTCCCAATGTACGCAGCAACACGAGATCATATACATACATATACAACTACATGTATATGGATCAACTAGACACTGGTAGTAACACGGATATACATCACATCTTTTAACCATTATAAGGGTAGAATTTATCAAGCTCCCCTTGCCCACTCGTGATCGATCTTCAATAAACACAACTTCACTGGCAAACGTCATAAATTTTCTCCATTTCGATACAAGAATGTGAACAAGTGTCAGTTAAAATTGTGGTTATTTTCTCTGCCCAACCTACCTGAAAATATCAAGATACATACAACGTATCTTTCCATGTGTGTTTGGTCAACTTTTGCGTCCCCTTCCTCCCTTCACCACCAGGGATTTGTCACTCATAATTTCCGTTCGTGTTATACCAGAAAACAGCGCCGCTTGTCAGAATGAGGCTCTAAACCCAGGGTCAATTTATTCAACGTTACACATTTAGGCAAATCTCTTCATCAAATATGTCCCTAAGAGTGAGTGAGTTTTATTTTTACGCTGAATTCAGCAATATTCAGGATATCAATCCTCTCTCTGATAAGTTTACTGCCTACAAAACACTACATTTGGTTCTTAAAAAAAGGTGGATGGGGGGAGGGGACAGACTAGTGATGGAGTAGAAAACCATATGCTAAGTTTGAATTACGTCTGCTGTGTACAAGTCCAGAGATTCTCCTGCTTATAAGTAAAGAAACACGTTTAAAAAATATTTCGTTTTGCAACACAGTGCGGGCAGTTTCAATGCCTCGGCACAAACTTTTCTTTTGTAATTGACTCAGCATAACCAGAGAGCATATAATATCTATTATATTGTCTCTGGCATAACTGGGGCGGTCGGGTAGCCTAGTGGTTAAAGCGTTCGCTCGTCACGCCGAAGACCCGGGTTAGAATCCCGATATGGGTACAATGTGTGAAGCCCATTTCTGGTGTCCCCCGCCGTGATATTGCTGGAATATTGCTAAAAGCGGCGTAAAACCATACTCACTCACTTACTCACTCTGGCATAACTAGTAAATGCAAAGTTCTGAGTTTATAGTGAAACTCGGGGTGTTATGCTGCTGAGTTTATGATGAAGTACAAGTTAATAAATGGTGTTAACCCCAAGCCTTTGGCCTTTGGCATTCGTGTAAGGACAACAGATAACCCGTAATTCCGAGTTTCGACAAGGTTATTCCTATATTCTCCAAAGAAAATTTGGGGATAAGGAAATATGAAAGTTGTCAGCTTTGGAAATTAAGTGCCAGAGATAGAACGGTGATGAACGCCTGACCTCTCCTGCTTCAAACTAGTAGACCACACAGCCAGACGCAGCCAAAATGTCCAATGTGTGTCAGTCTGCGATTTGCAGACTTTAGAACAGGTTTCTGCCTAGGTCAACACAAAATGGTAATGATCGGCCCCGCAAAGGGCGGCCTAGGTCAAAACACAAGTCCAGGATCGATAAATCAGAAAACAGGCTTTACGAATCTAAGAACTTATAACTCGCTTGCCTCGGGAAGATGGGTACCATAAGGTTTGTGCCCACCGTGCACGTATCGTAACTGCGACCGCCTTCAGCAGCAGAACATCACTAGAATGCAATGACCAGCCTTGGAACCTGAACTTTCCCCCTCATAAATAAAGCGACAAAACCCTTTCCATATCCAATAGAAATCTCTGTATAAAGCAGAATCGATGGTATGATTCCCACTATAATATCATAAACATGTGTTTATGAATCACTATCAAATAGTAATGATACCAGGTGTTCGCGAAAAGGTGAGCGTATCTTGCCCCACCGGTGGCACCCGTCACAAACACCTGCAAAGGCAAGTCATTTGTTCATTTGGAAAATACACGGGAACATATGGTACAAGACAAAATAGGGAATTGCATCCGACATCATTTTTGTCACTGATGCGTCAAAGTTGGACATGTCCTCCACATATCTACCATAAAACGTTTTGAAAGCTTTATAGGCCTTGAATGTTGTAACCTTGATCATACAACTTCTCAGCAAGAGTTGTATGACGCTCTTTGAAATCTTGGTAGAAAGAGCGTGCTCAATTGTATCTCAAAAGTTGTGAACTGTAAACACCAAAGGCTGGAGCTGCTGGAATATTGCTCGACACGAAGGGAAAGTTGACTATTGGAAAGTTGAAGTTATCCCTCTTGTCATACAGTCTTGTGCACGGAGAGTGTTTTGTCACCCATGAGACTGTCTCATTGGTCTCCTCTACGTCTTGTTCAGGTAACGCCAAGAACATGATCAGCATTCGTGACCAACTCGTGTTATTCCGAGACAAGCCGAAGAGCGACTCGTGCCCCTCTCATGGCCATTTTTGCGACCGGGTTCCGTCTTAGCGCAAACGGGCATACCTAAAACAATTGTCAATTCGTTGCGTAATTGTTCACATGTCTTTCCCCATATATTATATATATTTCAGATGTAATTTAAAGCACATCGGGACGTGAGGAATTATACAGTATGACTGAACACATTTAACTGTGTCTTGGGTATATTTTTAGATGCAAGACATATGTAAAATCAAAAATTGTTTCTGAGGGATTCTTTGACGAAGAACTTGAAATCATACGCGCATTCTGATTGGTTTGTCGTATTTTCGCACATTACATTCATTGATAGGGGGACGAGTCTTCTTTCAGGTTACGGAAAGGGGCGAGTGGTGACGAATGTATGATCAGGAGACCGACGTCAAAGGCCACCACTACGTTAACCGAACTGGGCCTGGCGCTGCAAGAGGAGTGGAGACCTGACACCCTCAAATTGTCACTGGGAGATTGATTTGGGCCATGCCACGTCGTATATGTTTGACTAATCGTGGGGACACGAGCCACTATTGATCAAGTCACCACAAAGGTTCTTTTTTTACTACACACCCCTGTCGTCTTTCGTGGTTGTTTGCTTTGCACCCTTACAATAAACCACAATAAACCAAAATCGCTGTTCTGTTTACTGTCATGTTACACCTAGCCCTTCCTTTTTTCTTATCCACCCAACCGCCTCCGTGGTCTAGTGGTAGAGCGTCCGCCCGGCGAGCGGAAGGTCCGGGGTTCGATCCCCGGCCGCGTCATACCAAAAGACGTTAAAAGATGGTACTTGTTGTTACCCTGTCTGGCGTTCGGCATTAATGGGCTGAAACAAGGACTGGTCAGTATACTGTGTCTGAGTGGGGTATTCATGTTAAGCTGCGGCATGGTATCTCAGTGAGCTAGCACTATAAATCGGCATCAGTCCGGTCTAGTACAAGCAGCCACACAAACACGTGCATGCACGTCGCTATATAAGTGCAATAATCTTGGACGCGACGTTACACCCCATTTCACCTCACCTCACCTCACCTCACCTCTTATCCACCCATTACCGTCACTCGACACCTCTTTGTATTTCTGTAACCACCTGTATTGACCACACATGATTATTGAAAACAGCCTGAGGGATGTTGTTCTGAATGTCAACGAAAGATTGGCCTAACTGAGCTCCGTTACCGACTGGTTCTAGACCTGTCGTAGGCGTCGGACCATCACATCCCAGATATGTTCTATGGGGGAGAGGTCTGGAGAATTGGACGGCCATGGCAGTACAGCAATGTTAAGCTGCCTAAAAAAGTCTGTTACAACACGTACAATATGTGGCCGGGCACGTTCCTGCTGCAATATGTGACGTTACGTCCCTGCATTTGCGCAAAGGGTAGAACATGATCTCGAACGATGTCGTCCTGGTCGCGTACGCCATTGAAATAGCCATTAACAATGATGAGTTGTGTTCTCGTATGAGTTGTGAAGCTACCCATACCATTACTCTTCAACCACCAACTTATTTGTTTGTTTGTTGTTTAACGCCGCACTCTGCAATATTCCTGCTATATGATGGCGGTCTGTCAATAATCGATTCTGGACCAGACAATCTAGTGACTGACATCATGAGTATCGATCCACGCAATTGGAAAACGATGACATGCATCAACCAAGTCAGCGAGCCTGACCACCCGATCTCGTTAGTCGCCTCTTAAGACAAGCAATGTCGCTTTTTACGGCAAGCATGGGTTGCTGAAGACCTATCCAACCCGGATCTTCACGGGTCTCCACCAAACTAACGATGTTGAGTAAAGAAAGCGTCACTAGAACGTTCTCATGGGCGCCTGTAGACCCTTGCACGACCATCTTATCTGTCCAGATGAAACCTGGACTCACCTGTGAACAGTACACTGTCCCAGTCCTATCTTCTGAACCCCATACTGTTGCTGTCTATGCACCAAGCTGACCGTGCCTGAAGGTGACGTGGAATAAAAAAAAAATGGGCGTATCGCTGGACTTCGGGGCCGGATGGCGTGCTCCCTCAACCGGTTGCTATACCGGCTATGTCACTAATTGGTCTTAACCCAAGAACTGTCCGAGCTGTTCAGGTGGCAGTTAGGTATCGATTCTGTAGATGCACCAACCGAATATGGTTGTCTTGTTGACGTGACGTCACAAGTGGACGACCGGCTCGTGGCAAGTCATGAGTGTTTCCCTGCTGCATGTGTTTCCCGTCTTCATGGGGATGATATTGTGTTTCGATGAACATTAAAATGTCTGGCAATTTCGTTTTGCGACATTCCTATTTGCAGCATACTCACGGCGCCTTGACGTAGCATTGTGTAAGCCTTATTTACGGTTAAACAAAAGTGTTTTTATCAACATTTGATAGCAAAACACCAATTGTGTGGTGTTCGCATTAATCATGCTCCTAACAAACATTTTAACGTCAAATTTTGGGAGACATGTGTTCATGAATATGTATTGAAGGATGCATTATATAATTTCAGAATATATTTTAACTGAACTCTATGTGAAGCACGTTTTATTTCTGTCAGTATTGAACGGCCTGTGTTGTATTATTGTGCTTAACAATGTCACTGATTTAGTACAGTTATCTTCAGGTTTTAGTGTGTTTATTATTAAAAGTAGCAGTCTGTGAAGTTAATATTTTTTATGTAATTATTTATAAGAATTGACTTCCGTATGTTTTTGCGTTTATGGAGGTAAAAGCGTAAATATCGGTATCACACTGTTACGCGGATTTAGGCTATGCACACCATAAACGCAAAGAAATTATTGATGTAAATTCTTAAACATTACCTGGGTTTTTTTTAGTGTGTGAGTGTGAGTGTGAGTGTGAGTGTGTGTGTGTGTGTGTGTGTGTGTGTGTCACTCCGAGAGTAAAAGGCAGCCTGTATTGTTCAGATGACGTCATGTAAACAATTTGTGAATTTTCTCAACATAGAGCGCTGTTACGTGTTTTGGCTTCAATTGACTAATCAACATTGGGAATCCCTAAAATGCACATTTGCAAATATCGGACACTTATTACACACGATCATTCATTAGTCCTCGCCTCTTGAAATAGAATCACGAAATATCGCGATGATTAATTAACGAAGAGAGCTGCGTGTGTGTTTATACTAAGTCTTATACATGCAGTAAACATAAGTCATTCAACCGATAGTGAATATTACTACCAGTAAAGACAAAAATTGTAAAGTGCGCTTTCAAGAAACATCCTTTTTGCTAGCGGTAGACTGTTTTTGACCATGCCGTTCATGTAATGGCCACTCGTTAACTACCTCTAATTACCAATGCCATACTTTATTTTAAACGAATAGGAAATTTTACAATCATTTTTCAAAATGATCAGTTGTTTTGCTTTCTGTCGAATACATTTGGCAAAAACAATTATAAAAGCTTTAGGGACCTTTCAAATCATATTATTAGAGCATCTTAACTGTCCAAGTTTTCATATATTATAAAAAATAAAATAAAACTCAAGACCAGAACGATTTGGCAAGTCTAGATTGGCTCACTGCTACGCCTGAAACTCTGGGCTCCATTTGGATATTAGTTTTTATTTTGTTGATATATATTTTCAAATAAGAGAACAATATTTCTGGGACTAAATGTAAGTCAATATCAGAGAAGTAGAAACATGAAATGTTTTGTGCGGACAACGCGACACGCCATAAATTCACGCTTTCCGAAAGATCATGTGATATTTAAACATTCAATCTGCCTGTTTTGGTAATTATCAGTATATAATTCCTTCAGCAACGACCGATTCTTAAACTCTAATGGTGACTTAACTGCATTACTTGCTGAAAAACAAACCAGTCCTGTTTGTTTTACACAGCGTTTGATAGCTTTTAACAATTCATTCATAAGAACGACTTGTAACGCTTCAGAATCCCTGAGCTCCGCAGCACTGCATGCTTCTGTTGAAGATGCATTAGATGTCTGTTAAATCAATACTCCATACTCTGTGCAGAAAGGTGGTCGTTTGCTTTGAAATTATATTAAGTTAGCCTGCACTTAGATAAGAGCGGGCCAAATGATTTCCCTGGTGGCTGAATTAGCGAAACATTGGTAGTCTAGCTAGCTTAATAGTAGAAAAGTAGGTTATATGGTTTTTACAACCTAACCCCCCCCCCCCCCCCCCCCCCTCCCAACACACACACACACACACCCTTCCCCAACCCCCCTCCGGATCAGACAAACAAGTGACTGATATAATGAGCAACACCACACTCACTTAGACACTGTATACTCTTAGTAACATGCTGTATTTCATCATTGATTCCAAACACCAGTGGGGCGGTGGGGTAGCCTAGTAGTTAAAGCGTTGGTTCGTCACGCCGAAGACCCGGATTCGATTCCCACATGAGTACAATGTGTGAAGCCTATTTTCCGGTGTCCCCCGCCGTGATATTGCTGAAAAATTGCTAAAAGCGGCGTAAAACCATACTCACTCACCCACTTGTCAGCTTAATGTGGGAGGAAAGCCCGAAGTGATGCAGGTCTCAGACGTTTACCACTTCAGTGAAACCCACTAGCATGGGTATGGTGCTGACATACCTAGAAACATAATCGGGGCGAATCGGGATTCGAACCCAGGATCATAAGTTTCTGGCAGCCCAAGGGACACAACTCCGCACAGCGAATCGCGGCACCTTAGACGACTGGGCCACCTGTGCCCCGACAAACTTTAGGAAATTTTGTGATGTTGTAATTCGGGTTTAGAAATCGTGGTTGTGTTGAAAATATATAACCAAGATGAGTTAATTACAGCGTTGTTATTAGTTGACTGTATCACCAATGAAACTTCCAAATGTATGAGGGGCATTGGGGTAGCCTAGTGGGTAAAGCGTTCGCTCGTCAAGCTGTCGACCGGGTTCGGTTGCTCGCATGGGTACAATGTGTGAAGCCTATTTCTTGTGTCCCACACCGTGCTATTGCTGGAATATTGCTTAAAAACCGACGTAAAACCATACTCACTCCAAATATTGAAAGGTTTTAAATTCAGGAATGCCTATCCTCGGACACTTTACAGCAAGAAAACCCATTTATCGACTCTAGATCATCCAAATTGTAGAGCGGAAAGGCGCGAAATGACAACGTGAGATGTGATGTATCGCTATGGTGAAACATCATTGTGTAAGATGAGCCAATGTCATTTCCCGCCAATTCAAGTTTATGCTTCCTCAGTCCCGGACTTATCACAGCATTTCCAGTAAAGAACAGACAGAAATAGGTCCCAGCGGGAACGCGAGTGTTGTCATTCCGATTATCAACCGATCCATTCATGGGCGAGCAGTTCGGAGATGAATAAATGGAACTCGCATCCAAATGTAAGGTGAGGTAAAATAGGTTTTATTGGAGGTTTAACGCGCCGTTAACATTATTGCAGTGATATAACGACGTGTGTGAGTTGTGTACGTGCGCACTCAAGCACTGGTGTTAAATTGTGCTGGATCAATGAAATAACATACCCATCCGACCAGTCCTCGATTTTTTCCTTCATGCCGAGTGCTAAGCATGGATATGACGCGGTCGTTTCAATTCGATACTCAGCTTGTTTTATTTTGTTGTTTAACGCCGCACTCCAGCTATACGTAGCGAGGTGTGGTGAAATTGGGTTTAACGTCGCGTCCAAGTTTATTGCACTTATACAGCGACGTGCATGTACGTGTGTGTGTTTGTGTGGCTGCTTGAACTAGTCCGGACTGATGTCGATTTATAGTGCTAGCCCACTGAGATACCATGCCGCAGTTTAACATGAATACCCCACTCAGACACAATATACTGACTCCGAGCCGACCAGTCCTTTTTTTAGCCCCTTAATGTCGAGCGCCAGACAGGGTAACAACAAGTACCATCTTTTAACGTCTTTTGGTATGACGCGGCCGGGGATCGAACCCCTGACCTTTTGCTCTCCGGGCGGACGCTCTACCACTAGTTTACGGTGGCGGTCACTCAGAAACAGCATGCCATCCGACCAGTCCTCGTTTTTTTCCTTCATACCGAGTGCCAAGCATTGATATGACGCGGTCGTTTCAATTCGATATTCAGCTTGTTTTGTTTTGTTGTTTAACGCCGCACTCCAGCTATACGTAATACCTGTGTCTGAACCAGACAAACAAGTGATTGATGTAAACAGCAACACCCAAGCCAAGCAATATACCAAGTCACCGAATCTGACCTCACGATCCATTTACTCGCTTCTTGGGACAAGCATGGGGTATAAGTGTACGAGAGAGTGAGTAGCCGCCAGCAAAATTCCACCTCCAATAGTTTAAATGGTGGATGTTCCAGTAAGTGTTGATGACACTAGAGCTGGCCTTACCGACGCCGAGCAGTCCTCGTTTTCCCCTTTATGAAATGCCGAGGGCCAGGCAGGGAATGAACAAGTAACACGACGCGGTCGGGGATCGAATCACCGCCCTTCCGCTCTACGGACTGACGCTCTATCCACTACACCAAGGCGGTCTCACGTAAGAGCGGTTTAACTATTCTGATGACACATAATCGTCCCCAACAAAGTTCAGATCCCCAAGGTAGATGTCGGAGTCTCATTGCATGCATCATTATTGAATTTGTAGCTGCAAACCCAAATTATATTTAACAGGTACAATTAAGCAGTTAGCCTACAGGTGCGAGGTCACAACATTGTTTCTGGGGTTGACACTTCAGGTTGAAAAGGTAGGTTTATTTCTCCAGGATCTTTCGACGCTACTTTATCCCGGTCTTTGTCACATGCCCTTGTATCTTTGCTTAAATGTTTTTAGATCTATTAATTTCCCAAGTGTTTCAAAAGTATTTATCTATTGAACAGTATTTCAATTATATAAGGGTTTATCAGCTTGATGTTGGAGGCAAGCCGGAAGTGATGCAGGTCAGACCTTTACCAGTTTGGTGAAACCCACCAGAAGGAAACAGAAACCTAATCAGGGTGAACAGCCTGTCAAACCAACCATCATAGGATTCTGGCACCACCAAGGGACGCGACTCGCATTGCAGGTCCAGAGAACTGGTCCTTAATGCCGCACTCAGCAATATTCCAGCTTTATGACGGCGGTCTGTAAAACATGGAGTTTGGACCAGATTATTTATTCAGTGATTGACACCATGAGCATCGATCCACGCAATTGGGATACGATGACATACATCAACCAAGTCAGCGAGCCTGACCGCCCGATCCCGTTACAGCAAGCATAGTCGCCATCCCAACTCAGTGAGTTTCTGACATTCACATTATGCCCAGTACGGTATATTCCTACTAGTTTACTTATGTTTAATCTGTTCCATCACTCCATCAGTACATTGGTCCATCAGTGCATCGGTACATGAGTCAATCAGTACCTGGGTACATCAGTCCATGAGTCAATCAGTACATGAGTCAATCAGTACGTGGGTCCATCGGTAAATGGGTAAATGGGTACATGAGTACATGACTTCATTAGTACATGAGTCAATCAGTACATGAGTCCATCAGTTCATGAGTCCATCAGTTCATGAATTCATTGGTACGTGAGTCCATCGGTACATCAGTCCATCAGTACCTGGGTACATCAGTCCATGAGTCCATCAGTACATTAGTCCATCAGTACATGAATTCATTAGTACATGAGTCCATCGGTACATCAGTCCATCATTACGTGGGTCAATCAGTACATCAGTACGTGGGTACATCAGTCAATGAGTCAATCAGTCCATGAGTCCATCAGTACATGAGACCATCAGTACATGAGTCCATCAGTACATGAATTCATTAGTACATGAGTCCTTTGGTAAGTGGGTCCATGAGTCCATCAGTCAATCAGTACATGAGTCCATCAGTCAATCAGTTCATGAGTCCATCAGTCAATCAGTACATGAGTCCATCAGTCCATCAGTACATGAGTCCATCAGTCAATCAGTACATGAGTCCATCAGTCAAAGAGTACATCAGTCAATCAGTCAACCAGTATATGAGTCCATCAGTCAATCAGTACATGAGTCCATCAGTCCATCAGTACATGAGTCCATCAGTCAACCAGTATATGAGTCCATCAGTCAATCAGTACATGAGTCCATCAGTCAAAGAGTACATGAGTCCATCAGTCAACCAGTATATGAGTCCATCAGTCCATCAGTACATGAGTCCATCAGTCAACCAGTATATGAGTCCATCAGTCAATCAGTACATGAGTCCATCAGTCAATCAATACATGAGTCCATCAGTCAATCAGTTCATGAGTCCATCAGTCAATCAGTACATGAGTCCATCAGTCAATCAGTTCATGAGTCCATCAGTCAATCAGTACATGAGTCCATCAGTTCATGAGTCCATCAGTCAACCAGTACATGAGTTCGTCAGTCCATCAGTCCTTCAGTCAATCAGTTCATGAGTCCATCAGTCAACCAGTACATGAGTCCATCAGTCAATCAGTTCATGAGTCCATCAGTCAACCAGTACATGAGTCCATCAGTCAATCAGTCCATCAGTCAATCAGTACATGAGTCCATCAGTCAATCAGTACATGAGTCCATCAGTCAATCAGTACATGAGTCCATCAGTCAATCAGTACATGAGTCCATCAGTCAATCAGTCAATCAGTACATGAGTCCATCAGTCCATCGGTCAATCAGTACATGAGTCCATCAGTCCATCAGTCAATCAGTACATGAGTCCATCAGTCAATCAGTACATGAGTCCATCAGTACATCAGTCAATCAGTACATGAGTCCATCAGTCAACCAGTACATGATTCCATCAGTCAATCAGTACATGAGTCCATCAGTCAACCAGTACATGATTCCATCAGTCAATCAGTACATCAGTCAATCAGTCCTTCAATCAATCAGTACATCAGTCAATCAGGCAATCAGTACATGAGTGCATAAGTACATCACTACATGTCACCAATCCAACTGATATCCATTTAAAAGAAAATCAAGTTTTTTTAAAGCTTTCTTTATTATTGGAAAATATATGAAACACAAAAGCTGTTGTACAAGGCAGGCCAACATATATCTAAGTATCTTTTCTAGAATGGGAAAGAGATGACGATAAAAAAAACCCATCAATATTTCCACAATGCCAAACATTGAAGGAATATGTAAAACATAAAATCACAGTGTATGTGACTGTGCCATATAGAAACAAACAACCGACGATCTGCAAAATGCGATTAATCATTCTGTCATCTCTCTTCTTTCTTTTTTATCTCCTGTTCATAAAGGAATAATGCCTTATTGAAGTGATGAAAGTCTCAAACGGTTACCATATTGGTAAACCCACGAGCACAGGGAACCTTGAAACATAATCAGGGTGAACCAGTATTCGAAAACACAATCAGAAGTTCCTGGTGTGCCCAAGGGAGGCAACTCTGCACAGTTAATTGCAGTTACTTAGACAACTCACCCACCTTCCCCCCACAGGGAAAAGAGATAACAGAATTATCCTATATAGAGATAACAACTGCCACTGTCAGGTAATAAGCATTTCTTCACATAAATCTCAATGACTGAAAAAACCCAGAGATTGTAACATAAAAAAACATGAAATGATAATACATTATGTAACATTGTAAAGTGACTGGATATTTAAACAAGGTAAATAAACATGCTAAACATTTAACTATTGTAAAAAACATTTTCATGGTTTCTCGTTTCTAAGTGAAAATGCAAACATATGGTATTATGCTCAGTCTGTTTTGTAGGGTCTGTTTCAAAAGGCCATTCAATTGCTAACCATGCCATATTAACAGGGACGTATCTACACCTGCACAGAGGCAGATATTTGGGCCCCAAATCTGATGCAATTGTCAGCAGAAATGTTATCATACCTCCATGTCAGGGAGATGAGATCTGATTGGTCCATGTGATCTTGATAAAATACTGTGTCACCCACCCTGGAGGGTAATAAATTTCTCAGCGGGGTAATAAATCTTTTATACCACGCCACAAGCACTACAAGCTGCACGTGCATTTCTGAGTTTCAAAGCAAAAAGACGCATGCTTTTTCTGAGTCCATGAATGTCATGTGACATAGTGCAAGCTGACCTCAGCTCAATCAAGCAGCTGTTTTCTATCAATTTGGAATTTATTTGAATTATTTTACAATGTCATTTGAAAACATGTCGGTAAGATAAATTCGTTGTAGCAGGATCACTAGGGGTACATGGGGTTTTATGCATCCCATGCTAAGTTTTATCAAACCTGACGAGGGACATAAAAAAAAACATGTACCCCGAGTACCGTAATCGACATAATAAGCGCCCAACTCTAATAAGCGCCCACGGTGACATTTGCTAACATATTGACTAGTGAACAATCCCAATTAGCACCCCTTCCGATTGATCAATGTACACAAGACTTATTTATTCGAGTATAATACGCACTCGTGTGTTATATGCACCCTTATTTATGGGCAATTAAATTCTGGAAAAATATATGTCGTACATAAACATTTCAGGCTGTCAGCATAATCCATGAAATTTATCTTTCAACTCTGTTTTTTTCACAAAAATAACATTCTAACAAGAGCCCCCTATTTCTAATTTTGAGAGCGCCCTGGGAGCTTATTACGTTGAATACGGTAATCCTGCTGCAACTTATATTATGTTATTGTATTAATAACTAATGTTATGGCTTTTCCAAGGTGACTTGTATTCCACAGGACCACTAAACCAGAAGAGACTATAATGTTTAGTTTTATGTTTTTGCATTGAATGAAATAATAATCTATTTATGAATTTTAAAAAATGACTTTCAAACAAATTCCAAATTTTGAATAAACATTTTCCCAATTTTGTTGGCAAAGGGCACGTGGACTCCTGGGCAAACCTCTCATTAAATACCAGTGAAGAACCACCCATCTTTGATCATTGAAGCGAATAATAAGATAGTCAAATACAATTGACCGATAAATTGGACAATGACCAGCGTTAGAAATTGGCACTAGTCCTGCAGTCCTTGCCAGACTGCCCAACGGTTAAGGTATCATAAGGACTAGTAGAAATATGCCCTTTTTAAGTGTTTTGCTATATGTTATCATTATATGGACTAGTGGACGAAAACTGTTAGTTTCTACCGCTGATGACAGTAAATTGTTTTTTAAGTTAGTCAAAATTATTTACACATTTGAACGCTTGATTATGTTAATGAAAAACCTGCATGAACAGGAGCAGGAAGGTACAAAAAGGTACTTTTCAAGTACAAGCAGAAACACGATTCACAAACACATCTCAAGCTATGGCTCTCAGCCAACCACTGTCTCAAAGAAAATAACTCTAGCGGTTTACTCACAATATCTTAATGCTGTCTGTGAGTGATGAAAGTGAAAACATACAATTTTATTGTATCAATATGTCTGATATGTCAAATACGTATACACAGAGGTAAAGTGAAATGGGGTTTAATGTCGCGTTCAAGATTATTGCGCTTAAATTGCGACGTGCATGCATGTGTGTTTGTGGTGTGTGTGTGTATGTGGTGTGTGGTGTGTGGTGTGTGTGTGTGTGTGTGTGTGTGTGTGTGTGTGTGTGTGTGCATGGCTGCTTATATTGGTTCAAACTCATGCTGGTTTTACAGTGTTAGCCCACTGAGATACCATGCAGTAATTTCACTCAGACACGGTATGCTGACTATGAACCGACCAGTCCTTGTTTATCCCCCTTATGCAGAGTGCCAGGCAGGGAAACAACAAGTACCATCTTTCCTTGTCTTTTGTTATGACGCAACCCAGGGGATAGAACCACCAACCTATCCACAACACCACAGAGGCAGTCAGGTGATTGAACCACCGACCTGCTCTCCAGGCAGACCCTCTATCCAGTACACCATGGAGGTGGCCAGGAGATCAAACCACCGACCTTCTGCTCTCCAGGCAGACCCTCTATCCACTACACCATGGAGGTGGCCAGGCGATCAAAAACTGACTTTCCACTCTCCAGGCAGACGCTCTATCCACTACACCATGGAGATGGCCAGGACATCAAACCACCGACCTGCTCTCCAGGCAGACGCTCTATCCAGTACACCATGGAGATGGCCAGGAGATCAAACCACCGACCGGCTCTCCAGGCAGACGCTCTATCCACTACACCATGGAGATGGCCAGGAGATCAAACCACCGACCGGCTCTCCAGACAGACCCTCTATCCACTACACCATGGAGGCGGCCAGGTGATCAAACCACTGATCCTTTGCTCTCCAGGCAGACGTTCTATCCACAACACAATGGAGGTGGCCAGGAGATCAAACCACCGACCTGCTCTCCAGGCAGACGCTCTATCCACTACACCATGGAGATGGCTAGGAGATCAAACCACCGACCTGCTCTCCAGGCAGACGCTCTATCCAGTACACCATGGAGATGGCCAGGAGATCAAACACCGACTTTCCACTCTCCAGACAGACCCTCTATCCACTAAACCATGGAGGTGGCCAGGAGATCAAACCACCGACCTTCTGCTCTCCAGGCAGACGCTCTATCCACTACACCATGGAGGCGGCCAGGTGATCAAACCACTGATCCTTTGCTCTCCAGGCAGACGCTCTATCCATTACACCATGGAGGTGGCCAGGAGATCAAACCACCGACCTTCTGCTCTCCAGGCAGACGCTCTATCCAGTACACCATGGAGGTGGCCAGGAGATCAAACCACCGACCTGCTCTCCAGGCAGACGCTCTATCCACTACACCATGGAGATGGCTAGGAGATCAAACCACCGACCTGCTCTCCAGGCAGACGCTCTATCCATTACACCATGGAGATGGCCAGGAGATCAAACACCGACTTTCCACTCTCCAGGCAGACCCTCTTTCCACTACACCATGGAGGTGGCCAGGAGATCAAACCACCGACCCTCTGCTCTCCAGACAGACCCTCTTTCCACTACACCATGGAGGCGGCCAGGAGATCAAACACCGACTTTCCACTCTCCAGGCAGACACTACACCACGGAGGCCCTACCCCAAACAGAGGCTTGTCAATACAATTTACTACCTAACAGGTTGATAATAGGAAAAAGATTCATTTTGGCATCATGAATGTTAGCATAAATGTTTTGTACAAATTGTGAGACTGTTAAGTGATGTGAACCTCTAGCTGATATGTTTGTATTACTCCATTTATAGCACTCAGATACAGGAGGTTCAACATCTGTTGCATCAGGATTGATACACCCAGTTAAGATCAGGCTATAGGCGAGGAGCTGTGGCTGATATGTTAGTACTACCAAGATTGTATATAAGGTTAATAAGCTTTCTTTCAATTACTCGTCTCATAGTGAAAGCTTTATCAACACTTAAGCAGCTCTCATACTTTGCCGAGGTGGTTGCCGAGCTCTCTTGAGCCTAACTCGGTTAGGACTCAGGAAGAGACTTTACATATATGAGTATCATACGAGTACGCTACGAGTGTGTTACGAGCCCCATAGGAGTCCAATAGGAGTCCAATAGAGTTTCTGGCGGCCGGACTGTTTTGAGCAGTTCCAAAGCTCTTGTAGATCAGTGTGAGGTATCCTGAGTTACCCCGAGTTTAGTATGACCTCACTACCAGCTCCATACGAGTACCCCCGAGTCAGCTCGAGTCCATACTCAGGACCTAACTCGGCAAAGTGTGAGAGCCCCTTTAGATACCTGAGATTAAACATATGCAGCATCAGTATCAAGGATCCTACTAATATCCCCTCTGCAGTTAAGAATATATGTGTATACTTGTCAGTGAGCTAGTGGATGACAAGAATTGGTTCAACTGCGCTTTCTATGTGGAGAATCACCTCTTCTAGTAACTCCAGCCCCTCCGGCTACCCTACTGCTTCTAGTAACCCGACCATCCCTAGTTACGCACACCTTATAGAAACCACACCCCCTCCGGCTACCCCATCCACCTCTAGTAACCCATCCGACCTCTAACCCCACCACCTAAGCATGAGCTTGGCAACACCCCTGCAGCTACCCCACCCCACCTCTCCAGGACACCCATCCCACCAACCATGGCTCCACCTACCCCGACCCCTATGGCTACCCTACCCCTTCTAGTAACTTCACCCCTCCAGCTACTCCATCCCCCTCTAGACTGCCCAACCCCTCCAGCTATCATACCCTTTCTAGTCTAAAGACTCCCTTGTAGCTAGTCACCCCCTTCAGTGACTACCTACAGGACAAGATGGTCTAGAGACCCGCTTCTGCTTGCCAGGTGTTGTGGAGATTCTCTTGTGTTGATTGCTCCTGGATCGGCCATATTGGCAGACAATTCTCGACTCACTATTTGTCCCAATCCATCGTCGAGACTGAAGGACTCATATTCTGAAATGGAAGCCACACCATGCTCTGTAATTTACAACATTGACAACAGTGCACTAATCATCACTACCAGATTACAAATTCGATAAATGACAAATCTTATCATTGTCTCAGAGCTTGACTGTCGTATGCTTATGTTAAACTATGGGACTTACGATCACCTTAGCGCTACAACTGTCTTAAGCCTATGTTAAACTATGGAACTTATGATCACCATGGTACTACGACTGTTGTAAGCTTATGTGAAACTATGGAATTTACGATCACCTTAGCGCTACGACTGTCTTAATCCTATGTTAAACTATTGAACTTACGATCACCTTAGTACTACAACTGTTGTAAGCTTATGTCAAACTATGGAACTTACGATCACCTTAGCGCTACGACTGTCTTAAGCCTATGTTAAACTATGGGACTTACGATCACCTATATAGCGTTAAGATCACTCTGTGGAACGGGGCCTATAGTTATCAAATTATTCAATGAAAATACTGTATTAATCTTTCATTCTTTATATATTATATGCTGGATAGCATGGTAGACTATTAATACTTTCAACTCATTTATGCCTTGATACTGTAATCATTAAAAAATAAGATTTGATATTTTATCGTAAAGATAATCTGTATTTTGATGATAAACTGCACTTAAAAAGACAACAACATTTTTTCATTTTGGTTGACTTTGGCACTTTAATCAGCACAATTTGACAAAATTTATAAAATGTAACAATCATATATGAAACAAATTTCATAAGTCATACATAACATCTTTGGCTGATTGCATATCAATTCCACATTAGAACATTTAATACTGATGCCATGGCAACCATACATGATGGCAATTAGTGGTGGGACGATACACCGATGCATCCGTGGATCGCGATATTTTACTTCCCGATACAAGAATCAATCACAGTCGCACACTAAGTAAAAAATATCGATTCATACCTTAAATGTTTACTTTAAAGGCTGTTACACTGAACACTAATAAGTAGTGAAAATTAGCATTAAAAAAGTAAATATTTTCATCCATTGACACTGGCAGCTGTGAATCGTCAGTGTGCCAGGTATTTGGCCATCTTGTTTATGAAAAAGATGGCTTACACAGCACAGATAAGAGTGAGTGAGTTGGGTTTAACAGTATTCCAGTTATATCGCGGCGTGTCAGCTAAATGTGGGAGGAAAGCCCTAAGTGATGCAGGTCTCAGACGTTTACCACTTTGGTGAAACCCACGAGCACGGGTATGGTGATGACAAACCTAGAAACATAATCAGGGCGAACCGGGATTCGAACCCACAATCATAGGTTTCTGGCGTGCCCAAGGGACGCAACTCTGCACAGCGAATCGCGGCACCTTAGACGACTGGGCCTCCCGTGCCCCCCACAGATAAGAGCACATACAAGCATAGTGATACATATCGGATCGTGATACGTATCGGATCGTATAGTTGGTGTATCGTCCCATCCCCAATGGCAATGCAATCACTATGAGTGACAACATGAATTACTGATTTGTCATATTAAAATCATGATAAATGTTGATGAGATCAACCGATTTGTGTAAAAATTATGCAAATGATTATCAAATACCATTCAAAACAATCACAGCTGACAATAAGTCTTTGGAGCAACGAAATCACTGTGTAAAATTCAGCATTTGTACAACACACTGAAATGATGGGACATTATTAATGATTAATGAAAGTTTATGAAATCATTCATTGTTTGACACATATATAATATGGTATATCATCTATAATTTCCTACCAATCAATACAACATTGAATACATTCGGTGAGCAACTTGTGTAGAACATTAAGGGACTATATCGCATGGCAAAATATGCCTACATGACAACAAAGGCTTGATATGTGGGTCTAACTAAAGCTAGATTTTGATCTATTGGACACATTGGGTATGTTTACCCAGGTGATACCCAGGTGATACCCAAGTGACCTCGTTAACCAGCCACCTTGATACCCAGGTGACCTAATTTAACCAGCCACCTTGATAACAAGGTGACCTCATTTAACCAGCCACCTTGATACCCAGGTGACCTCGTTAACCAGCCACCTCGATACTCAGGTGACCTTGTTAACCAGCCACCTTGATACCCGGGTGACCTCGTTAACCAGCCACCTTGATACCCAGGTGACCTCGTTAACCAGCCACCGTGATACCCAGGTGACCTTGTTAACCAGCCACCTTGATAACAAGGTGACCTCATCTAACCAGCCACCTTGATACCCAGGTGACTTCGTTAACCAGCTACCTTGATACCCAGGTGACGATGTTAACCAGCCACCTTGATACCCAGGTGACCTCATTTAACCAGCCACCTTGACACATTGGGTATGTTTAATTACATATGAAACATGCCATGCTAAAACACATTTGACTGTTAACAGTCATACAATGATTATTGTGATCTAACTAAAACATTGTAACAATATGGCCATGCTGCACAGCATCAATCCACCACCATCAACCATGTGCTTGAAAGCAGGGATTATTCATTATTCTCGAAAATCCCAGTCAAGGAATCAAATGCAGGGATTCTGCTGATTTGGTTGTGATTAGGGAGGAAGCCATCAGATTGTAGTAAATTTGTGGTCACTTAAATTTGCAGATCTGAGGAAGATTTACATCCCTGAAAATGGGAATTTTGACATTTTGAAGTTTCCAAGCAGCCGTTATTTTGTTAACTACTGTAATTGTCCAGAAGTGAAACAGATATATTGTTGATGGATTTTGACCAGTTGTTTCAGGCAACTCGAGGCCAATAACATCATGATGTCCAGGTTACTTTAATACATAGACACCTTGATACCCAGGTGACCTCGTTAACCGGCTACCTTGATACCCATATGACCTTGTTAACCAGCCACCTTGATACCCAGGTGACCTCATTAACCAGCCACCTTGATACCCAGGTGACGATGTTAACCAGCCACCTTGATACCCAGGTGACCTCATTTAACCAGCCACCTTGATACCCAGGTGACCTTGTTAACCAGCCACCTTGATACCCAGGTGACCTTGTTAACCAGCCACCTTGATACCCAGGTGACCTTGTTAACCAGCTACCTTGATACCCAGGTGACCTTGTTAACCAGCCACCTTGATACCCAGTCGACCTTGTTAACCAGCCACCTTGATACCCAGTCGACCTCATTAACCAGCTACCTTGATACCCAGGTGACCTCGTTAACCAGCCACCTTGATACCCAGGTGACCTCGTTAACCAGCCACCTTGATACCCAGGTGACCTTGTTAACCAGCCACCTTGATACCCAGGAGACCTCATTTAACCAGCCACCTTGATATCCAGGTTACCTTGTTAAACCAGCCACCTTGATACCCAGGTGACCCTGTTAACCAGCCACCAGGTCCAGTTGTAATCTTGTCAAAAAATTAATCAGAGGAGCCTAAGATTAAACTTCTGGAGCTAAAAACACTACCGGGCCTTACATAAATACCACATAGACTGTCACAGCAAAACTAAATAATATATTGAGAGAGTATCCAAATTTCTTTTGGGGGGACACAAGACAGTAACTGAGGCAAGCAAGCAGGACTCTGCCCTGAACACTTCCCTCGATGGAGGCCTGCTTCACAGTTCATCAAGCACATGCTGTGAAGATGTGGGATTTGCTGAGTCGTTGAGCTCATGATCAACTTCCTCCTGCCTACAACCCACTTCCTTGCTGGCATCTCATCCCAGAGCAGGATCAGATGCAGTGAGTCACCAGTACTATAATCCAGGCCAGTCTGTTGCCATGGTTACTGTGACTTCCTGTCAGCCTTAGTCAAGTCAGTACAACATACTTCATGTTGATACGGGTAATATTCATTCAGGGTAAAACATGTAAAAAAAATTCATTATTACCCCTGTAGAAAATGATCAAACCCTTGCGGAAGTTATCAACTTTTATCTAAAAACATATATATATTAAAAAGTTGATTTTCACCTATCAAAGCACAGCCAATCTATGAATTTGACTCACTTTAATAAAGTCAACAAGCTCCAAATCAGTGTCCGAAATAACTGTCTGCCCACCTGCCCGTGGCTGGTAACATTTTTGTCGGGAAGTGTTCCTCCACCTGCCCGACTGTCTGGCACATAATTTCAAGACTACTCTCATATTCAGACTTATTATAACTCCTTGTAAATTTTCAAGTAATTTTTTGCAACATTTCAACTGAATCATGACATGATTTGTCTCTTATTTTTGCAATTTTTCAATATTAATGCTGAATGTTAGCAGGTAACATTGAAGATGGGCAGGTAACATTGAAGGTGGGCTTTTAGAAACATCACCCAATGATTGGATGTGCAGTGTTTAGACATCAAGGTGAACATTATCGAGGGACCCACTAAATCTTTATTTTTTAACCTGAGGTTTAGCATCCCTTGACTTTAATTTTAATAAGCCTTCAAAATTGATGCTAGTCTGATGGCCCGAGGCTATTAAAATGTGCTGTGGACATAACAATTCAATGTTAATCCTCATTGACGTGCAGCATTATAATTCTGAACCAGTTCTCAATGTTTCAATTTTCTGAGAAATTGAAACTGATAAAACTGACAGTAATATAAACATAGTAAACAGTCTTGCTTCGTTCAAACAGGACTAGCTACAAACTCCAAGGACTAGTGAAATAAGGTCTACACAGTCCTCATGACTAGTCTTAAAAAAATTGATATTGACTAGTCTTAAAAAATTTGATATTGACTAGTCTTAAAAATAATTGACATTGACTAGTCTTAATTTTTTTTGACATTTTCTAAGTTTGTCAATGTTGAATATGCTGGCTGATAGATTCCTGACTATCATACAGATAAGCACTGTAAAGTATATGTCAATTGATTCACATGACTAGTCTAACATCCCCTGTCCCGATATGAGAGCAATTCACACACTGATATGCATGCAGTATAATTAACGATATAGCACAAGTCTAGCAGAATTGCAGTTAGATCCGCAATTTGTCATAGATCTCCTAAAGCCAAGAGATGCAATAGCGAAGGCCAAACTAACTCTATTTCTGAGAGATGGACAGCTACTAACGTATATAAACAGGGCAACCAAGGATAAAAATGAAATTATATCAATATTCGAAAATAATCATATCAATGCAAAAACAGAAATTATGTGAATACCAAACTCACAATAGATATGTGTACCCTTCTCACAGACCCAAAGAGGGACAGGTCAACCGAAATTGCTTAGGCAGAAGGCGACCTCTTAAACACTTAATGCAACAACAACAACAACAACGTCTAGCAGAGACATCCAAAACAAGCAGATCAATGTAAAATGTAAAATATATCTACATGAAGGTAAAAATCATTTCACATCATCATAAAAAAGACAAGTTATCTACAAGTCGAACATCGGATCTTTGTACATGAAGTAAACATTATCATGTTTCTGCTGCTAGTACATTGTATGAGACCAAGGTTTGAGCTGGTTCATGTGTTTACAGTCTTCAGATTTTCCATCTGACATCAACAAGTTTCAGGGATTTGAAGCTGGTCCAATTGTCATATATTTACTCGATGAATGAAATGCAGGTAAGACTGTGTCAGTTTGTATCACTCCTTGATAGGATGGTGTTCCACAACTCTGTCGATGATTTTAGTTTTTCTGTTTAAAAATAACTTTTAAAAGTCAAGTTAAGAGTTGGGAAACGTCACAAAATTGAAAGAAGTAATTTGTTATCTGACAAGAAAGTTAAGGTGAGGTGAAATTGGGTTTAATGTCGCGTCCAAGATTATTGCACTTATATAGCGACGTGCATGTACGTGTTGCGTGGCGGCTTGTACTAGTCCGGACTCAGTTTAACATGGATGCCCCACTCAGACACAGTTTACTGACTCCAAGCCGACCAGTCCTTGTTTTAGCCCCTTAATGCTGAGCGCCAGACAGGGTAACAACAAGTACCATCTTTTAACGTCTTTTGGTATGACGCGGCAGGGGATCAAACCCCGAACCTCCCACTTTTCGGGCGGACGCTCTACCACTAGACCACGGAGGCGGTCGGACGCTATTTAAAGACAAGGCTAAAAGTGTAAAAGACACTTATACCCCGACTTCGACTCCAACATATTCTAACTTCAAAACATGAAAAAGCAATATTTTCTCAGAAAATCCACTTATCAAAATCACACTTTGCACTGCACCCCTCTTATTGGTATAGAAACTGTACCCTCAATTGAAAAAGAATCCATGAAGTAGTTTTCAAGTTAGAGGTCACACAAATGTTGAAGTAAAATAATAACTAAAAACATAAACAAAATCATACTTTCTCAGAAACATCAAATTTTGCACTGCACCTCTTCTATTAGTATGGAAACCTTTGTTAAATTTGAAAAGAATCCATGCAGTAGTTTTCAAGTTATAGCCCGCACAATTGTTTAAGTAAAAAAATTCTAAGTAAAAAAAATAGTATTTTAAAAAAAAATCCAAATAATGAAATCAAACTTACACTGCAGTTCTCCTATTGGTATAGAAAGTGTTAACCAAGTTTGAAAAGAATCTATAAAGTAGTTTTCAAACTATTGGTGGCACAAAACAATGTGGGATGGACGGACAGAATTCCTTGGCATAACTATATACCCCCTCCCTTTTATGTCCGGGGTATAATAATCAGAGGTCTCCTACATTAAAGATTGACATATGACAGTTGTACAATCTCATTAAAATCAGATCTAAGTTTTCGCTACTGCTAAACAAAGATCTGAGGACATCCCAGTACGGGTCACGTCAGAACGACTTTTCATGAATTTTGACTGACCAATGAAATGACTGACAAGAAATCGACATTAGCCAATAAGAAGGCAGCTTTCTCGAGCTTTACAACACAAGTTTCAAACTGGTGACTACGCTTCGAAACATATTTTGACGTATTCTCGATTAAAAAAAATTAAAACTGAAAAGAAGAATATTCTGGAATGGCTTATGGATGGCCTAGATTGTATGGATATAATCATAAAACCCGTAACTGTCGTTCGGAATACCCCGTGTCAAATATTTCGTGGTTGCATGATTAGAAAACACTTTCCGACGGTCACTTTCATGATCTGGTAAGCGACGCTCTGATTGGTTGGATGAGAGGTCGTTCTGACGTGACCCTTAATGGGATGTCCTCAGATCTTTGTTTAGCAACAGCAAGAACTAAGATCTGATTTTAATGAGACTGGACAGTTGTAGTGTTAGAGATTTCAATGTATATCGCAATAGATTTTCAATGTTGATACTTTACCCATACAAATTTATAAAAGTGATTCTAAATTACTGATTACCTGCCACAGAATTGTTTACACGTATTAAGAGTACTACAGTGAAGATGGAAAAATAAATTTTAATATATCAGCCTGGTTCAGATTTAGCATTACCTTATTCAACGTAATAAGCACCCAGGGGGCTCCCAAAATTAGAAAAAGGGGGCTCTTATTAGAATATAGTTTTGTTAAGAAATAAAACCCAGAGTTAATATTGTGGTGTATGCTGACAGCCTAATATGATACAAAAGAAAAGTCTGTGTGTATTATACACGACAGATATATTTTCAAGAATTTAAAAGCCCATAATTAATGGTGCATATAACACACGAGTGCGTATTAGGAACGAATAAATAAGTCTTGTGTACACTCATTAATCGGTAGGGGTGCTAATTGGGATTGTTCACTAGCCAATATTTTAGCAAGTATCGCCGTGGGTGCTTATTACGTCGAATACGGTAAATGGATTAATTGCAGGCCTACATTGATAATTTTTATCTATACATATACAGAGTAATTAATGTTAATGTATGTTAATGTGTATATATTCAAGTATATTTCTGTTATCTAAAGTGTGCAGTGAGGCCGTCTTATTGTTGATAGTCATTTTTGAGACATAAATGCAAAGTTAATTATGACCACTCACATTTTTTGCATTTGATTAACGCTCGCGTTAATTTCAAGATTTACAGTATATTGAGATATCCTGATACTGTAGACCCCTCTATGTAGAGCTCAGATCAGTTCAGAGAACAAAGTATTGGACCTCCCACAACCTGGCCCCAGCATCACAAAGCCATCTTAGTTGCCTGCTCAGCTCCCTGTCATGTTTGATATTGTGATAATGATGACAGCAAGTACCATGAAACAGCAACTCAATCAACAGGTGACACGTGTACCGATAACAAAAATATATTCGAAAAGGATATTTCTAAAACCGTAATTTGCATTTTCATATGTAAGTATTTATACCATTGATGAAAAGGACGGAGTTTAACTGAGAAACTACTGATTATGCAGAAAACCAGGACATGACTGCCAATAGAACATGCGATACGTTGCTTGTGTCAGACAAAATCTGAAAATGTTTGCAAGAAAGGTAAAATGTTTAAAATATTGACAAATAATTCAAATTTAAGAATCAATCATGTATGTTTATCAAACTCACGTAAAACAAAGAGTTCAGTTAAAATAAGAGTATGTAAACTTTATAAAAATATAGAAACATGATAAAGGGTTCTACAATGTTAAATATAAAGTCATTTCATCTGCTAAAATTAGGACATAGTTTAAACATGATCAGTACATTAAAATGAAAATTGTTCAATACAGAACAGAGAGATGTGTCCGATGAATACTATACTATGAATGACATACAGAATGTGACTGCAAGATATTGAACTGTATGTATACAACAGGAGAGGGTGAGTCTAGGTCTCCACTTCACTGTATGTATACAACAGGAGAGGGTGAGTCTAGGTCTTCACTTCACTGTATGTTTACAACAGGGGAGGGCGAGTCCAGGTCTCCACTTCACTGTATGTTTACAACAGGAGAGGGTGAGTCAAGGTCTCCACTTCACTGTATGTTTACAACAGGAGAGGGTGAGTCCAGGTCTCCACTTAACTGTATGTTTACAACAGGGGAGGGTGAGTCCAGGTCTCCACTTCACTGTATGTATACAACAGGGGAGGGTGAGTCCAGGTCTCCACTTCACTGTATGTTTACAACAGGAGAGGGTGAGTCCAGGTCTCCACTTAACTGTATGTTTACAACAGGGGAGGGTGAGTCCAGGTCTCCACTTCACTGTATGTATACAACATGAGAGGGTGAGTCTAGGTCTCCACTTAACTGTATGTTTACAACAGGGGAGGGTGAGTCCAGGTCTCCACTTCACTGTATGTATACAACATGAGAGGGTGAGTCAATCTCTGTCAATACAATACAGGGACTTAGCATATATGCTTGTTATCATAATTATCCATGCCATTTGAATGTTCCAAAGTTAAATTTTGTTATACACATACCAAGGTCTTGAAAATGACACAGACATAAGTGAATGTTCTTGCTACGTTTACAAGAATTATATTTGGGCTTCGGACTTCGGTGAAAGTCAGTCGGCATCAGGAAGAAGTTTAGAATTTTAAAACCTGGCTATTTTGGACCTCTTGACACATCCAACTTTACTCTCTCGGTGGAGCTGACTGTATGAAAGATATTACTGTGAAACATGTTCATCCAGACACAGCCAAAATGATCAAGATGGACATGTTTCTATCACAAACATAATACATCTTTGCACTGATGAGGATCCATTTATCAACATCTTTGTAATACAATAATATTCCCTACTAAACATGCTAAAGGACACAAACCACCAAAGAACATGTTCCCATGGCAACAATAACCACTTTCAATAATTGTTACTATGATGATTGGTTTCTGAATGTGGGCATATTACAGAGGTCATATCCCGATGGTCATATCCAATGGTCATATTCCAGTGGTCATATCCCAATGGTCATATTCTAGTGGTCATATCCCAATGGTCATATTCCAGTGGTTATATCCAATGGTCATATCCCAGTGGTTATATCCAATGGTCATATCCCAGTGGTCATATCCAATGGTCATATTCCAGTGGTTTTATCCAATGGTTATATCCCAGTGGTTATATCCAATGGTTATATCCCAGTGGTTATATCCAATGGTCATATTCCAGTGGTTATATCCAATGGTCATATTCCAGTGGTCATATCCCAATGGTCATATTCTAGTGGTCATATCCCAATGGTCATATTCCAGTGGTTATATCCAATGGTCATATTCCAGTGGTTATATCCAATGGTCATATCCCAGTGGTTATATCCAATGGTCATATCCCAGTGGTCATATCCAATGGTCATATCCCAGTGGTTTTATCCAATGGTTATATCCCAGTGGTTATATCCAATGGTTATATCCCAGTGGTTATATCCAATGGTCATATCCCAATGGTCATATTCCAGTGGTTATATCCAATGGTCATATTCCAGTGGTTATATCCAATGGTTATATCCCAGTGGTTATATCCAATGGTCATATTCCAGTGGTTATATCCAATGGTCATATTCCAGTGGTTTTATCCAATGGTCATATTCCAGTGGTTATATCCAATGGTCATATCCCAGTGGTTATATCCAATGGTCATATCCCAGTGGTTATATCCAATGGTCATATCCCAGTGGTTATATCCAATGGTCATATTCCAGTGGTTATATCCAATGGTCATATTCCAGTGGTTATATCCAATGGTCATATCCCAGTGGTTATATCCAATGGTCATATCCGATGGTCATATTCCAGTGGTCATATCGCAATGGTCATATTCCAGTGGTCATATTCCAATGGTCATATCCAATGATAATATTCCATTGGTTATATCCCAATGGTCATATTCCAGTGGGCAAACGAAAGTGAGCAAAGTACAAGCCACATCACTGTGATGGATGCTACCACTGCTACTGTTATCATTAATGTAGTCATTGTTTACTATGGAAGTTGGGAAGAGGGTGGAGTTTGAGAGAGGGTAAAATGAAGTCTTACATTTGAGGTACTTATACAAACGGACTCATGTCAGTACTGTGCAGCATCATGACTAGAGGAATATTCATTCCATACGTTCTATCAGTCCAAAGACTTTTCACAAATTGAAAGTCAAATGATTATGGCCCAAATACATTTGCTCTCTTATGCTGTGAAGGGGTTGTACAGAATCTGTCAATGATAATGAACAGGTGGGTATGAATATATATGCATATACATTATATTATTTATATTCAGCAGATTTGGCAAGATGTAAGAAAAGCTGCCTGATCATGCTGACCTACAGTTTTGAGCTGAAGAAAACTAGTTAACCCCTAGTTAACTCTCTTGAAGACAAAAATGAGAATAATAACTACTAGTTAACTCTCTTAAAGACAAATATGTGAATAATAACTATTCATTATCTCTCTTAAAGACAAATATGTAAATAATAACTACTAGTTAACTCTTTTGAAGACAACATGTGAATAATAACCATTAGTTAACTCTTTTGAAGACAAAATTGTGATTAATAACTACTAGTTAACTCTTTTGAAGACAAAATTGTGAATAATAACCACTAGTTAACTCTTTTGAAGACAAAATTGTGAATAATAACTACTAGTTAACTCTTTTGAAGACAAAATTGTGAATAATAACTACAAGTTAACTCTTTTGAAGACAAAATTGTGAATAATAACCACTAGTTAACTCTTTTGAAGACAAAATTGTGAATAATAACTACTAGTTAACTCTTTCGAAGACAAAAATGTGAATATTAACCACTCATTAACTCTTTGGAGACAAAAATGTGACTAATAACCACTAGTTAACTCTTTTGAAGACAAAATTGTGAATAATAACTACTAGTTAACTCTTTCAAAGACAAAAATGTGAATATTAACCACTCATTAACTCTCTCGGAGACAAAAATGTGAATAATAACCACTAGTTAACTCTCTTGAAGACAAATATGTAAATAATAACTACTAGTTAACTCTTTTGAAGACAAAATTGTGAATAATAACCATTAGTTAACTCTCTTAAAGACAAAAATGTGAATAATAACCACTAGTTAACTCTTTTGAAGACAAAATTGTGAATAATAACTACAAGTTAACTCTTTTGAAGACAAAAATGTGAATATTAACCACTCATTAACTCTCTCGGAGACAAAAATGTGAATAATAACCACTAGTTAACTCTCTTGAAGACAAATATGTAAATAATAACTACTAGTTAACTCTCTTGAAGACAAATATGTAAATAATAACCACTAGTTAACTCTCTTGAAGACAAAAATGTGAATAATAACTACTAGTTAACTCTACTGGAAATGATATTTCTAGCATTAAGTGAACGTTTTTTAGTTAATGTCAATAATAATGTTAATAAGGCTAAAAAAATAATAGTCTTGGTTCTCAGGCACTGCCCCCATCATCACGTTTCAATTTTATTTCCATTTTAAAAACAACAACAAAAATCCTTAAGTAAGTCCAAAGAGAGTCAAATACTGTATTCCAGTACTTTAACCATCAAGGAATACATTTATATAGGGAGGCCCTTTCCAGGTTTAGGGAACACAACTGTTTATTTGGTTAAATACTAGTTTGAACAACCCCACCCCACCCCACTCCACCCCATCCCCCCAAAATAGAAGAAAAAAAAGCACCACCCGCCCGCACTATATTTTCAAAAGTCATTGCCTGAGAAACAATTCTTTTATTTTTTTAAGCTTAACCTTTAGAAACCTCGCTTGGACAAAGAAAAGTGAATGATTACAAACCAGTGAATCTCAAGCTCAAGAAAACTGACTAGGACATGGAATTGTCAAACTCTGAAAGGCCAAATATTGTCATTTATCCCATGGCTCCTGCTGTAGCTTGCAACACAAACCCGTTGTGCCCAAAACATTCACTCATACATCTGTTGATATGATATAACCACAGCCACATTATGACGATTCTGATAGCCCTGTGTTGGTAAAGCAACTTCATGGAAAGACAAAAAACTACAGGTTGCATGTTTCCATATAGATGGGTTTAACATCATTTTGAACTTTATCAGTTAGCATGATTATACCAAGTCATGTTTTATTAATGTGGGAGGCAAGTCCCAACCATCTTTCCGAGGCAAGAGAGTTAACTGACTTTAAAAGGCCAGTTTCCACCCTTGCGGAACTAGGCTGGAATTCCTGGGCTCAATCATAGCGCCACCAGTGGCTATTACAAGTTATGTCCCTTCTAAGCCTCTTCTATGGACCAATCAGATTCCGAGCGAAATCTGCATGACAGTTTACGAACCGGATTTCGATTTCATTGGCGATTTTGATTGGACTATGCATAGACTCGTTAGTCCAGCCAAAGTATAACCCAATAATACCAGCCTAGTTCGGCAAGGGTGGTAACTTGACTTTCATAGTCAGTTAATTCCCTTGCCTTGGGAAGATGGTCCAACTGGCTATCTCATAATGTCAGGGTGCACATTTCCGGTCCTAGTAGTCTATTTGAAACTGTTCTACTATGGAGCCATTGCTGGACGGGGGGAGGTCTATACCTTTCGACACGGGTCTCCGCGGCGGCAGCAGGAAGAGGATGGAGAGAGACATCAGCATGTGCCACACGCTGTGTGTGTACATATAGTTCTCCTGGGTCTCAAAGAAGGAAAACACCACCAGCCCAGCGCCAGCTAACAGGAACCCTGGGAGAAGGAACTTGATGTACCGCCATTTGGACGGAAAACAGGTTCGACGCTTGAACCAGACTCTGGCCTGCAATATTAAACAGGCAACATGTTCATGAACACTGTCTCCCTATAGTGTCATCTCAGTGACCTTGACCTTCTACTGAAGGCTATGGTTATTGGCAATAACACAATGATCATTACATACTTAATGTTTGGTTGTAATCAATTATTTATCATCAAAAAAGTTTCCAATCTCATTAAAATCAGATCTTGGTTCTTGCTAGGGCTAAACAAAGAGGACATCCCATGAGGGGTCACGACCTTTCATCCGACTAATCAGAGCGTCGCTTACCAGATCATGAAAGTGATAGTCGGAATGTAATTTCTAATCATGCAATGTCGAAAACTTTAACACGTGGTATTCCGAACACTAGTTACGGGTTTAACGACTGAATCAGTACAATCTAGACCACATATTTGCCATTCCAGAATGTTCTTTTGTTCAGGTTTCAAATTTTTAGTCAAGAATTTGTCAAAATAGCGTAGTTGCCAATTTGAAATCAGTGCTGTAAAGCACGAGAAAGCTGTCTTCTGATTGGCTAATGTCAACTTCTTGTCAGTCTTTCCATTGGTCTGTCAAAATTCGCGCAAGGTCGGTCTGACGTGACCCGTAATGGGATGTCCTCAGTTCTGTGTTTAAGCGATAGCGAGAACTAAGATCTGATTTTAATGAGATTGAAAAGTTTCATACCTTTACATTTCTTAAAAGTGACTTTGGTATTGTTCTGATCAGGCCAAAAATAGGACCCTCTCCAACAGTACTGTTTCATTCGTACAAGACATCCACGCAGGAGTCACTGAGTCTGACTCCCAATGCATTAAGGTCACCTCCATTGACAAACATACCCAGAACCCCATGGTATACGCCTAGGAGTGAGTGAGTGAGTGAGTATGGTTTTACGCCGCTTTTAGCAATATTCCAGCAACATCACGGCGGGCGACACCAGAAATGGGCTTCACACATTGTACCCATGTCGGGAATCGAACCCGGGTCTTTGGCGTGACGAGCGAACGCTTTAACCACTAGGCTACCCGACCGCCCCGATACGCCTAGGAGTAGAATACAGAAGCATATGATGTTTGTTTGTTGTATGTTCAACGCCACACTCGGCAATATTCCAGCTATGTGACGACTGCCTGGAAATAATTGAGTCTGGACCAGACAATCCAGAGATTGATTTTGTGAGCATAACAACTAAGTAACAGCTTGACCACCTGATCCATTTGGTTGTTGTTGTTTGTTGTTTAACGCCGCTCTCAGCAATATTCCAGCTATATGATGGCAGTCTGTAAATAATCGAGACTGGACCAGAAAATCCAGTGATTGACATCATGAGCATCAATCTACGCAATTGGGATACGATGACATGCATCAACCAAGTCAGCGAGCCTGACCATCCGATCCCGTTAGTCGCCTCTTACGACAAGCATAGTCGCCTTTTACAGCAAGCATGGGTTGCTGAAGATCTATTCTAACCTGGATCTTCAAGGGACGATCCATTTCTTATGACAAGCATAAGATGCTGGGGACTACTTCCTACCTGGAATCCCCAGAGAGGAGTAGCATATTGTGACAGCAACATCCAAAGTTCCATGGCACTTTCATAGTCAATACAATTCAAACATATCTCACCCATGAAATAAGTAGTATCAAAATGCCCCCACCAATGGGCAGGACGGACTCCCACAGGCCGTGTCTGTCGAAGTCCATCATTACAGAGATGCAGAGCACTCCCAGCATGTGCAGCAGCGAGCGTAGCTGTGGATGCAGGCGCGACATCGCCATCAGCGTCATCCAGAAGGACATGATGGAGCCCATGAAGTCAGCGTAGCTGAGGGTGTCATACTTCATGATGCACAGGATGTAGATCTTGCTGCTGTCACAGGCGTGGTAGAACTGTACACAGAAACAAGAGTGAGTGAGTGAGTGGGTGAGTGAGTGGGTGGGTGCAAGAGTGAGTGAGTGAGTGAGTGAGTGAGTGTGAATGAGTGAGTGAGTGAGTGAGTGAATGGGTGCAAGAGTGAGTGAGTGAGTGAGTGGGTGGGTGGGTGAGTGAGTGGGTGGGTGAGTGAGTGGGTGGAAGAGTGAGTGAGTGAGTGAGTGAGTGAGTGAGTGGGTGCAAGAGTGAGTGAGTGAGTGAGTGAGTGAGTGTGTCATAGTTCATGATGCACAGGATGTAGATCTTGCTGTTGTGGAAAGTGTGGCCAAACTTAACACGGAAACAGATTTAGAGCAAGGCGTGAGTTTAATGCAACTTTGTATCCCAGTATCTGAGTTACAAGTTGGCGTTTCAGCTTGATCTCAGAGGAAAGACTGAAGTGAAATAGATCTGAGACGTTCACTGCTTTGGCAAAACCCAACAGCTTGGGAATGGTGCTGCCAAAACCAAAGATCATAATCAAGGCTGAGATTCCACAATCAGTGGATTCTGGCAAGAGAAAGGGAAATAACTCTGCACAACAGCTATTTAAGATCCCTCAGATGACAGAACCAGAGAACAGTAGTAAACCTATATCACAGTGATTCGAAATCCCAAAGTGATTGAGGTGGTGGACATTAACCAACTGTTGGGTGAGTCTGGGAGTTGAACTCCAAATCAGCAGATCCTGGAACAACTAAAGGGTGCAACTCTGCACCACAAAGAGCAATCACTCGCTCAGCCATTCCCCTACATGTGAGAGGACACAGACAAGGCAACAACCCTTGTAATACATGGCCTTAACAGGTCAGAAATATTTAGTAAAACATTCATTATTTCATGAAGGATAATCCCTTTCTAGTTACTGACAGGATAAAAATTGCAGCTCCCAAGTGACAGATGGCTTGGTCTGTTTTTGGAAGTGACATTCTCTTTTGCTCCCAGCTGTGTTTTTTTATATGTCCATAGCCAAGTCTAATGCCAAATTAAAAGTTTGTGCCAAATTTAGATCTCATTAACTGAAGGCAACCAAAACGTCTCAACTCACTGTTGAAAAAAACATGTTGAATAAGTAGACCAACGCTTCCACAAAGTAGCGTCGATGAAGAGCCACGATGATGCCAGGGATGAAGAAGAGGTTGCTGAGAGACAACAGCAAAGTCATGGCCAACTCTGTTGTGTCCGAGTTTGCATGACTTCCATCTGTGCAGCCATACCCCCGCCAACCTGTGAAACAAGGAAAGTTGCCATGGTTACTGAGGGATAACAATAAAGTCATAGCCAACTCTGTTGTGTCCGAGTTTGCATGACTTCCATCTGTGCAGCCATACCCACGCCAACCTGTGAAACAAGGAAAGTTGCCATGGTTACTGAGGGATAACAATAAAGTCATAGCCAACTCTGTTGTGTCCGAGTTTGCATGACTTCCATCTGTGCAGCCATACCCCCGCCAACCTGTGAAACAAGGAAAGTTGCCATGGTTACTGAGGGATAACAATAAAGTCATAGCCAACTCTGTTGTGTCCGAGTTTGCATGACTTCCATCTGTGCAGCCATACCCACGCCAACCTGTGAAACAAGGAAAGTTGCCATGGTTACTGAGGGATAACAATAAAGTCATAGCCAACTCTGTTGTGTCCGAGTTTGCATGACTTCCATCTGTGCAGCCATACCCCCGCCAACCTGTGAAACAAGGAAAGTTGCCATGGTTACTGAGGGATAACAATAAAGTCATAGCCAACTCTGTTGTGTCCGAGTTTGCATGACTTCCATCTGTGCAGCCATACCCCCGCCAACCTGTGAAACAAGGAAAGTTGCCATGGTTACTGAGGGATAACAATAAAGTCATAGCCAACTCTGTTGTGTCCGAGTTTGCATGACTTCCATCTGTGCAGCCATACCCCCGCCAACCTGTGAAACAAGGAAAGTTGCCATGGTTACTGAAAGACAACAATAAAATCACTGTTGTTTCCCCAAGTCTGCAAGACTTCCATCTGTGCAGCCATACTGAAATAAGAGCCTTACAAATATCTCTTAACAGCAAAACTGATTTCAAATAATGCATCCATCACATTGCTTTTATGGGATCTTAATCTTCATTGACTAGGAATGCATGTATTGTAAATGTCATGAATTATAGTCACTTATTAAGGATTCCTCTTTCTGAGAATGTCATCGAAGTGTGTTCAAAATGGATCAGGGGCCCGTAGTACAAAACAACCTTAGCACATCTACTGTTGAAAACCTATGTTAAGATATGGGAGTTATGATCACCTTAGTGCTAAGATCGCATTGTACAATGGCACCCTGGAAGAAAAATCACTCTGAAAACCTGGAGAATCTTTATGAAGTTCCGTTTGAAGCTGCACCAACGACATACCTGCATAGCATTCACAGGAGCTGAAGATGTGGACACCGCTGATGTATTCCTTGCATTTGCCGTATCGGCCGCAGCGCTCCTCAATACACGGGGACAAACTCACCATGAACTCTACCAGCGGGGCACTGTAACATCCCCCCTGGGGCTTGCTGAAACAGAAAATAAATACAATCACAGTTTAGCATGTTTAGGTAGATGTGCTACAACAATTTCTTTTTCAGAATCTTATCAATTCTTGGAGAAGCAAGTGAGGTGAGGTGAGGTGAGGTGAGGTGAGGTGAGGTGAGGTGAGGTGAGGTGAGGTGAAATGGGGTTTAATATTACGTTCAAGATTATTGCACTTATATAGCGACATGCATGCAGGTGTGTGTGTGTGGCTGCTTGTACTAGTCCAGACTAATTCTGGTTTTATTTCGCTAACCCATTTTAACATGCTGCAGTTTAACATGAATACCCTACTCAGACAGTATACTGACTCTGAGCCAAGTTAAGCTGAGTTAAGCTGAGTGAAGCCAAGCCGAGCCGAGCCGAGCTGAGACAACTTATCCTTGACTTATCCTCTGAACGCAGAGGGCCAGGGAGGGTTATAACTAGTACCATCTCTTGACGACTATTGGTATGATTTGTTTGTTTGTTTTGTTTGTTTGTTTGTTTGTTGTTTAACGCCCCACTCAGCCTGGACCAGACAATCCTGTGATTGACAACATGAGCATTGATCCATACAATTGGGATCGATGACATGCATCAACCAAGTCAGCCAGTCTGACCACTTGATCCCGTTTGTCGCCTCTTACGACAAGCATAGTCGCCTTTTACAGCAAACATGGGTTGCTGAAGACCTATTCTACCCCGGATCTTCACGGGGGCAATAGCCAATAAGAAGGAGATTGTAGCAGGCAGTCTGTAAGGACAGGTACCTACTGTGGATGTGAGAGATTGTAGCAGGTGCTCTGTAAGGACAGGTACCTACTGTGGATTTGAGAGATTGTAGCAGGTGTTCTGTAAGGACAGGTACCTACTGTGGATTTGAGAGATTGTAGCAGGTGCTCTGTAAGGAGAGGTACCTACTGTGGATGTGAGAGATTGTAGCAGGCACTCTGTAAGGGGAGGCACCTACTGTGGATGTGAGAGATTGTAGCAGGTGTTCTGTAAGGAGAGGTACCTACTGTGGATGTGAGAGATTGTAGCAGGTGTTCTGTAAGGACAGGTACCTACTGTGGATGTGAGAGATTGTAGCAGGTGTTCTGTAAGGAGAGGTACCTACTGTGGATGTGAGAGATTGTAGCAGGTGTTCTGTAAGGAGAGAGGTACCTACTGTGGATGTGAGAGATTGTAGCAGGTGTTCTGTAAGGAGAGGTACCTACTGTGGATGTGAGATTGTAGCAGGTGTTCTGTAAGGAGAGAGGTACCTACTGTGGATGTGAGAGATTGTAGCAGGTGTTCTGTAAGGACAAGTACCTACAGTGGATGTGAGAGATTGTAGCAGGTGCTCTGTAAGGAGAGGTACCTACTGTGGATGTGAGAGATTGTAGCAGGTGCTCTGTAAGGAGAGGTACCTACTGTGGATGTGAGAGATTGTAGCAGGTGTTCTGTAAGGAGAGGTACCTACTGTGGATGTGAGAGATTGTAGCAGGTGTTCTGTAAGGAGAGGTACCTACTGTGGATGTGAGAGATTGTAGCAGGTGTTCTGTAAGGACAGGTACCTACTGTGGATGTGAGAGATTGTAGCAGGTGTTCTGTAAGGACAGGTACCTACAGTGGATGTGAGAGATTGTAGCAGGTGTTCTGTAAGGACAGGTACCTACTGTGGATGTGAGAGATTGTAGCAGGCAGTCTGTAAGGAGAGAGGTACCTACTGTGGATGTGAGAGATTGTAGCAGGTGTTCTGTAAGGACAGGTACCTACTGTGGATGTGAGAGATTGTAGCAGGTGTTCTGTAAGGACAGGTACCTACTGTGGATGTGAGAGATTGTAGCAGGTGTTCTGTAAGGAGAGGTACCTACTGTGGATGTGAGAGATTGTAGCAGGTGTTCTGTAAGGAAAGGTACCTACTGTGGATGTGAGAGATTGTAGCAGGTGTTCTGTAAGGAGAGAGGTACCTACTGTGGATGTGAGAGATTGTAGCAGGTGTTCTGTAAGGAGAGGTACCTACTGTGGATGTGAGATTGTAGCAGGTGTTCTGTAAGGAGAGAGGTACCTACTGTGGATGTGAGAGATTGTAGCAGGCACTCTGTAAGGGGAGGCACCTACTGTGGATGTGAGAGATTGTAGCAGGTGTTCTGTAAGGAGAGGTACCTACTGTGGATGTGAGAGATTGTAGCAGGTGTTCTGTAAGGACAGGTACCTACTGTGGATGTGAGAGATTGTAGCAGGTGTTCTGTAAGGAGAGGTACCTACTGTGGATGTGAGAGATTGTAGCAGGTGTTCTGTAAGGAGAGAGGTACCTACTGTGGATGTGAGAGATTGTAGCAGGTGTTCTGTAAGGACAAGTACCTACTGTGGATGTGAGAGATTGTAGCAGGTGTTCTGTAAGGAGAGAGGTACCTACTGTGGATGTGAGAGATTGTAGCAGGTGTTCTGTAAGGAGAGGTACCTACTGTGGATGTGAGATTGTAGCAGGTGTTCTGTAAGGAGAGAGGTACCTACTGTGGATGTGAGAGATTGTAGCATGTGTTCTGTAAGGACAAGTACCTACAGTGGATGTGAGAGATTGTAGCAGGTGCTCTGTAAGGAGAGGTACCTACTGTGGATGTGAGAGATTGTAGCAGGTGTTCTGTAAGGAGAGGTACCTACTGTGGATGTGAGAGATTGTAGCAGGTGTTCTGTAAGGAGAGGTACCTACTGTGGATGTGAGAGATTGTAGCAGGTGTTCTGTAAGGAGAGGTACCTACTGTGGATGTGAGAGATTGTAGCAGGTGTTCTGTAAGGACAGGTACCTACTGTGGATGTGAGAGATTGTAGCAGGTGTTCTGTAAGGACAGGTACCTACTGTGGATGTGAGAGATTGTAGCAGGCAGTCTGTAAGGAGAGAGGTACCTACTGTGGATGTGAGAGATTGTAGCAGGTGTTCTGTAAGGAGAGAGGTACCTACAGTGGATGTGAGAGATTGTAGCAGGCACTCTGTAGGGAGAGGTACCTACTGTGGATGTGAGAGATTGTAGCAGGTGTTCTGTAAGGACAGGTACCTACTGTAGATGTGAGAGATTGTAGCAGGTGTTCTGTAAGGACAAGTACCTACTGTGGATGTGAGAGATTGTAGCAGGCAGTCTGTAAGGACAGGTACCTACTGTGGATGTGAGAGATTGTAGCAGGCACTCTGTAGGGACAAGTACCTACAGTGGATGTGAGAGATTGTAGCAGGCACTCTGTAGGGAGAGGTACCTACTGTGGATGTGAGAGATTGTAGCAGGTGTTCTGTAAGGACAGGTACCTACTGTGGATGTGAGAGATTGTAGCAGGCAGTCTGTAAGGACAAGTACCTACAGTGGATGTGAGAGATTGTAGCAGGCACTCTGTAGGGAGAGGTACCTACTGTGGATGTGAGAGATTGTAGCAGGCACTCTGTAAGGAGAGGTACCTACTGTGGATGTGAGAGATTGTAGCAGGTGTTCTGTAAGGACAGGTACCTACTGTGGATGTGAGAGATTGTAGCAGGTGTTCTGTAAGGACAGGTACCTTCTGTGGATGTGAGAGATTGTAGCAGGCACTCTGTAAGGAGAGGTACCTACTGTGGATGTGAGAGATTGTAGCAGGTGTTCTGTAAGGACAGGTACCTACTGTGGATGTGAGAGATTGTAGCAGGCACTCTGTAAGGACAGGTACCTACTGTGGATGTGAGAGATTGTAGCACGTGTTCTGTAAGGACAGGTACCTACTGTGGATGTGAGAGATTGTAGCAGGTGTTCTGTAAGGACAAGTACCTACTGTGGATTTGAGAGATTGTAGCAGGTGTTCTGTAAGGACAGGTACCTACTGTGGATGTGAGAGATTGTAGCAGGTGTTCTGTAAGGACAGGTACCTACTGTGGATGTGAGAGATTGTAGCAGGCAGTCTGTAAGGACAGGTATCTACTGTGGATGTGAGAGATTGTAGCAGGTGTTCTGTAAGGACAGGTACCTACAGTGGATGTGAGAGATTGTAGCAGGCAGTCTGTAAGGACAGGTACCTACTGTGGATGTGAGAGATTGTAGCAGGCACTCTGTAAGGAGAGGTACCTACTGTGGATGTGAGAGATTGTAGCAGGTGTTCTGTAAGGACAGGTACCTACTGTGGATGTGAGAGATTGTAGCAGGCAGTCTGTAAGGACAGGTACCTACTGTGGATGTGAGAGATTGTAGCAGGTGTTCTGTAAGGACAGGTACCTACTGTGGATGTGAGAGATTGTAGCAGGCACTCTGTAAGGACAGGTACCTACTGTGGATGTGAGAGATTGTAGCAGGTGTTCTGTAAGGACAAGTACCTACTGTGGATGTGAGAGATTGTAGCAGGTGTTCTGTAAGGACAGGTACCTACTGTGGATGTGAGAGATTGTAGCAGGTGTTCTGTAAGGACAGGTACCTACTGTGGATGTGAGAGATTGTAGCAGGCAGTCTGTAAGGACAGGTATCTACTGTGGATGTGAGAGATTGTAGCAGGTGTTCTGTAAGGAGAGAGGTACCTACTATGGATGTGAGAGATTGTAGCAGGCAGTCTGTAAGGAGACAGGTACCTACTGTGGATGTGAGAGATTGTAGCAGGTGTTCTGTAAGGAGAGAGGTACCTACTATGGATGTGAGAGATTGTAGCAGGCAGTCTGTAAGGAGACAGGTACCTACTGTGGATGTGAGAGATTGTAGCAGGTGTTCTGTAAGGAGAGAGGTACCTACTGTGGATGTGAGAGATTGTAGCAGGCAGTCTGTAAGGAGACAGGTACCTACTGTGGATGTGAGAGATTGTAGCAGGCAGTCTGTAAGGAGAGGTACCACTGCCCAGCCTCTGGGTAGGGAATGTACAGCATGGCAGATGAGTTCTCCTCCGATGTTGTGTTGACAGTCATCAGAGCACCATCTGGACACCCCAGAAGCGTCTCCTTGTAGGGGACACGCCCCTTCATCAAGCACAGCCAGATCCTGTAGCCTTCAATCAGGTGCTGTTGCAGGAACAGATGATAACCATGGCAACACTTCAGACACTATCAGGGTATTCACTCATGGGGCATGGATGTTATTTGTAATTACCACCTCAATCAAGTCAGGAGGAGAACATTTAGCCTTAAAAAACATATTATCATCCAAAACTGGCTCCCACATGAGATATCGCTACATTGTAGATATTGCTGCGATGAAATTGCATCACAATGCTTTGCAGACCATTGTGACGCCATTGGTTACCATGACGTCACAATCAAATGACATCACTAATGGCTCTGCTACTGAAGCTGTTAGCAGTACTTTCTACACTTAAGACACTGCTTATTACTGTCAACAAACAGAAAAAGTTGGGAGAATGATGTTGGATGATAAATAAAATCTCACCCTAGTATCTTTTGATATCAAATACATCAACACTCACTGATAAAAGTGGAAAAAATCCTCGGCAAGACTTGGAGTTTTTCCCCTTTTATCAACTTGTGTTGATATATTTGATTTCAAAAGGCACTCGGGTAAGATTCTCTTTATAATCTTGGTTCTCAGGTACCGCCTGCATCATCATAAAGTCTGCCACACGTTTTGGTTTTATTTCCATTTTCCAAAACAAATAAAAATCCTAATACTAAAAACAATGTGATCCAAAATAGCATGCAGTTACTTCCGTTTACTTGCGCACTGTCACAACCCTCTGGCAATTAACCAAGATTTGGCCTAGAGCTGAGACCTAGAGAACCACACTCCGTCGCAGTGGTGACTCAGCATAACACCACTGCCACAGGCTAATTTGCATATCACGTGACCAGACTTTTCTCTTGTTTGTAAACAAACGCGCCTTTTCAGAAACCAGTATAGAACGGACTAATGTAAGTATTTGGGGGCGCTTTACATATTGTTTTGCATAACTATATAGATATGCTACTACAACTGCGACAGTGAGTTGCATGACAATATATATTTATGCATCAAAGTGACCGTGTCGCTAGCTCTCTGTTGCGCTTCGATGACAGCACGTGGAGCCGTACAACCAATGTAAACATAGGATAACTACGCAAAAACAAGTAGATTTTTACGTATTTGCATACTTTCTCAATGAAAGTTAACCATTCTTTGACATTTGTTTATGAAAATGTGTAGACTTGTCAAACATGAAACGGATGAAAAGCATATGCAATATCTTGAATGGACTGTGAAAGATGTGACGAATCGTCACATGGCGCTGGCCTGTGGCAGAGGTACTATGCTAGCTGGCTGCCGGCCACATGGAACTCTGGGTAGGAGAGTGCTAGAGAACACCTTGATAAATCCCAAGTAGCATACATATAAGTAACATATCCCAGCATGCACTCACTGCGCGATCCTCGAGGACAGCCAGGCTGATCTTGAGCGTGCCGCCTGTGTCTTCCACTTCGTCCAGGTTGAAGCTGGTGGAGAACGACCACTGGCTTGATAAGAGAATCTGGTTCTGTGGGATAGGCAGCTCCCCATAGTTGTGGATCACAAACACTCCTGAGAAGTCTATCGGTGCAATCTTATATCGGCCTAAAGAATTAGACGTTACACATTTTGCTTTCCTTGTTGGACGTTCTTGCCTGTAGGGTGAGTATCTCACTATGCCATCTGTGGTGTTCTTCACGCCCATGTCTACGAGTATGGTGGGCTTGTCGCATTCTGAAACACAGAAACATTCAGCTTTGTAACCAGGGTAACATGGCCAGAAAAAACCTCAAATTCTAAGACAGATCTCGTTTTTCCGTTCAAATCAAAATTAATAAATGTATCTGCCGAGATATTGCTGCAATACTGCTTATAACAGCATCATGTAGTTATGATATTAATACCAAATTACAGAACAAATTTCTTGCTCTGTCTATTTATACATAATTCAGCATTAATAGAATACATATTTCTCCAATCGGCCCTCTTATCATTCATGGGGGCAATGGTGGCCGAGTCGTCTAAGGCGCTGCAATTGGTTGTGCAGAGTTGAGTCCCTTGGGCAACCCAGGAACCTATGATCGTGGGTTCGAATCTTGATTCGCCCCGATTTGGTTTCTAGGTTTGTCAGCACCATACCCGTGCTCGTGGGTTTCACCGAAGTGGTAAACGTCTGAGACCTGCATCACTACGGGTGTTCTGGAGAACTATAGCCAGGAACATGAAATGTTCGCTGGGAATACCACTGGGAGTTAACTAGGAGCATTCGTGCGAACGCTGAGTGCTTCGCGGATTTTGTAGTTCGTGTAAATCGTGCGGCACGTGAAATTGCCTATGTATAGCAAAGCTTTGTGAAAATAAAGTCAGTTCGAAAAACACTGCGTAACAAATGGTAGCAGAGCGTGGTTTCGGATAGTTTAGAGCAGTGTTATCTGGGTATAGGGTGCAGTGTGCACGTTAGTAGAATAGTTGCATGTTATGTCGTGTGTTGACATTTAGTTAGGGTTATAGTGGAGTTTGAGTCACAGTTTATAGAACAAACAGGTTTTGAACTTATTTGTTGACTGTTTCTTTAAATCTCGTGCACCAAGTCATGTCGCAAACAGGGTCTAAAAAGTCAGCTCATGACTTTCCTGACTATGTGGCAGAAATAGCAGAACTTAGACGCAAGAAGGCTATAGTCAAATCAGCATTCACTAAAGCAACGAATAGACTTGAAAGACTAATTGATGAAGAGAATCGTTCCACTCGGACAGAAATCCGAGACGCGATTGACAAAGTTAATGATTGTCAGCTGAAGGCTATCGAGATAGTTATAGCATTGTCTGAAACATTTCACACAATAGGTGATCAAGATAGCATGACGAAAGTTACTGGCGAGGTAACACAGATAGAGGAGATAGGGAATGAAATACAAGAACGAGCTCAAGAATATTTGCGAAACAGGGCAGATACGAGATCGTTCAGCAGCGTTAGAACAGGATTATCCAGATTATTTACGGCTGAAAAAGAAAAGCATGTTACTGTTGTTACTGCTTCTCACGTAGAGCAAGCGGAACCACAGTGGGGTTTAGATCAGAGGTCACAAACAAATGTCATTGGGTTAGGTCGGCGGCAGCAGACCAATGCAGATGAATTTAGTCATATGAATAGGCCAGAACCCATCACACAGAAGAATGTTAGACATACAATTTCCCCAGAAACTGTTGGAAATTCGAGAAGTTACAATTTGGGAAATGATATGTGGAAACAGTTGCGACGTGTTTCCATTCCTACTTTCTCGGGTGATGCCAAATCATATGAGGGTTGGAAAGCGGCTTTCATGGCTTGTGTTCATAAGGCTCCAGCTACACCTGAGTACAAGCTTTTACAGTTGCGTCAGTACTTAGCTGGGGATGCAATGAAAGTCATACAAGATTTAGGTCATAGTGCGGCTGCATATGACGTAGCACTAGATAGATTAGAGAGGAAGTATGGTGGCAAGAGACGCCAAATTACATTACAGTTGGAGGAAGTGTGTAACTTTAGGCCATTTCGTCCTGGCAATGTCAAGGATATTGAGCGGTATGCTGACATGTTAGACACTGTCGTGGTGAATCTTAGAGATACTGACAGACTAGAAGAGTTGGGCAATGGAGCATTATATAATCAGTTACTGAAGAAAATGACAGAATCTATGTTAACTGACTATCAAAGATGGGTCTTTGATCGAGAGCGTCAAGAATCGGTAGACACATTGCGTGAGTGGGTGTTGAAAGAAACTGAGTTTAATGTTGTAGCATCAGAAACTTTGCATGGCATTTCCCAAAAGGGAACGATTACAGTTAGAGGTCAGAGCAAATCAGGTTCATACTTTGGCGATCGACAGACTGACACGAACGCTCAGTGTGTGCTCTGTAAAAGGGGTCATCATATTTGGAACTGTAAACAGTTCAAGACAATGACTGTTCCCACAAGATGGGAAACTGCTAAACAATTGAACCTTTGCTTCAGGTGTTTGGGCACTAACCATCGAGGTAATAGTTGCAGACGCAGAATCACCTGTGGAATAGATAACTGTACCGCAACTCATAGTAGATTTCTTCACTCAACAAAGAGAACTTGTGACAATGTTTCTAAAGCTGAAACTCCTGAAAGTGAAAAGCAACATGGAAGTCATGGTCCATCTGTAGTTACAATGTCTTCCACTAAATCTAGCAAGTCAACGCTAGTATCATTGAGAACAGTGCCAGTAGTTCTAAAGAATGGAAAGAACAGAATTGTTGTTAATGCACTATTGGATGATGCCAGCACACAGACTTATATTAATCAAGATGTTGCCTCAGAATTAGGGTTATGGGGTCCTACAGAGAAAGTTTCAGTTAATGTCCTCAATGGACAACATGAAACATTGGAAACGATGTCAGTTCAAGTTGGACTAGAGAGTTTGGATGGTTCAGTCAATACAACAATATCTGCCTTAACAACTACCCGGGTCACGGGACAGATGCAGGTTGTTGATTGGCAGAAGTTTGCAGGAAGATGGAAACACCTTGACAGCATTGAGTTTCCAAAAGTCAAATCTCCTCATATAATAGATCTTCTTATTGGAATGGATTATCTTGAACTGCATAGATCCTATCAGGATATCCCAGGTCACGAAGGTGAACCAACAGCACGGTTAACTCCATTGGGTTGGACCTGTGTTGGTAGGATACCAGGATTAAGTGATTGTCAGAATTCGGGCACATTCTTCACTGACAGTAGGGAAGTTGAATTAAGTTCAATATTGCAGAAATTCTGGGAAGTTGATGAAGTTCCCCCTTTGACATCTATCCTTTCCAAGGATGATGAATATGTGATTGAGTCTGTAAAAGATACAATCAGATACCAGAATGGTCGGTATCAAATTGGCATTCCATGGAAGGAAAATGCAAGTCCTTTACCAGACAATTGGGAAATAGCTTACAAACGTCTCTGTTGCACAGAGAAGAAATTATCAAAAGACAAACAGGTTGCTGATACTTATGATGGTATCATATCTCGGTATCTTGAAAAAGGTTACATTGAAAAGGTGTCCATTGATGAAACAGATGTACCCTGTGGATGGTACTTACCTCATTTCCCTGTAGTGCGTCCAGATAGGGAAACTACCAAGGTTCGCATTGTCTTTGATGCATCAGCAAAATGTGAAGGTGTATCATTGAATGACAGTATCCATCAAGGTCCAAAGTTACAAGGTGACCTATTTCAGATATTGCTCAGGTTTAGAAGGTACTCGGTAGCCATAGTATGTGACATTGCAGAAATGTATCTTCAGATAGAAATGTTGCCAAAGGACAGGTCATTCTTTCGATTTCTTTGGAGGTCAAACAATCAGAATGACATGACACAGGTTTACCAATTCTCAAGAGTAGTCTTCGGTGTTAATGCCTCTCCGTTTTTGGCACAGTACATATCACAAGAACATGCTAGAAGGTTTCAAGATACTCTACCCAAAGCTGCTGAGACTGTATTAAAGTCGACCTATATGGATGACAACATAGACTCTCTTCCAAATGAGATCGAAGCCATAGAGCTGTTTGAGCAGCTTACAGAGTTGTGGGGAAAGGCAGGCATGTGTGCACGAAAGTGGTTAAGCAATTCACCTGAAGTCTTACAGAAAATTCCCATAGAAAATAGGGCTACTGAGGTTGATCTTGGTAGGGATGAGTTGCCAACTACAAAAACACTTGGTCTGACGTGGGTGACAAAAGATGACGAGTTTAGCTTCCGAAGTACTAGTGCACAAAACAGTTGGATACTTACAAAGAGGGGTTTTCTTAGAGAAATGGCTAGGGTATTCGATCCGTTAGGATTCCTTGCTCCTTTCATCATCAAAGCTAAAATCATCATGCAGGAAGTCTGGCTCAAGGGTTTAGATTGGGATGAAGAGCTTGATAATGATTTGAAACAGAAAGCATTGCTTTGGCTCAATCAAATGAAAGAGTTGGAGACTGTTAGATTCCCGAGATGCTTGCAACTCAACTTCAAAATTGAGAACAGGAAATTACATGTTTTCGTTGATGCATCTGAAAATGCATATGGGGCAGTAGTCTACAACGTGACTACCTATCAAAATGGGATGGTGTCTAGTCGCTTGGTGGCATCAAAATGTAGAGTAGCACCTCTGAAATCAGTCAGCATTCCTCGAATGGAGTTAATGGCAGCAGTATTAGGAGTAAAGTTGATCTTGACTGTAGTCAAAGCTCTTGAAATACCAATGACTAGTGTGATTCTTTGGTCAGATAGTCAAAATGTGCTATATTGGATAAAAAACCATAGCCGCACGTTCAAAACATTCGTAGCTAATCGGATAGCTTTTATCCAAGAAAATACTGTTCCTAGTCAGTGGAACTACGTTCCTTCTGTTCAGAATCCAGCAGATATCCTGTCTAGGGGTACAACAGTTGCTAATTTGAACAAAGCATGGAATTCTGGACCTGACTTTCTAGAAAAAGATGTGACAGAATGGCCTTTACAGATGGTGAACAACCAAACATTAGATGATTCTGAAGCCAGGAAACCTGTTATGTCGACAAAGCAGTTCTTTGCAATGGCAACACCTGACCGGTGTTGGAGATTAGATCCGAGAAGACACTCAGATTGGCAAAAACTACTTAGGGTTACAGCATGGGTTTATAGATTTGTGAACAACAGTCGTTCTGACTTAGGTTTGAGAATCGCTGGGGGGCTAAGCCACGAAGAGCTTAGTGATGCAGAGATGTATCATTTAGGTAGTGCACAAAAGGAGGGATTCACCAAGGAGATATCGGCACTTGAATGTGGGAAACAATTGCCATCAAATAGTAAACTCACTGGACTTGATCCCATACTTGATGAAGATGGGTTGATTAGATGTGGAGGTAGACTGCAGTATGCAAATTTTCTCCCATTTGATGCACGGTTCCCGATAGTATTGCCCAGAAGAAATTGGGTAACAAAGCTAATCGTGAAGAAATATCATGAGGATGGAAAACACATCCTTGGTACAAATCAGATCCTTGCTCTACTATCTTCACGTTTCTGGATCGTTTCTGCTCGTGAAGAGATCCGTGAATATGAAAAGGAATGTTCTTGGTGTCGCAGACTTAAGGCAAAGCCTGGTGTGCAAATCATGGCTCCACTACCAAAGGTTAGACTGAAATACTCATTGAGAGCATTTGATCAAACTGGTGTTGATTTTGCAGGACCTTTCATCACAATACAAGGTAGGGGAAAGCAGCGAGTTAAACGCTACCTTTGTCTCTTTACTTGCCTGGCAACTAGAGCGGTGCACTTGGAAATGGCATACGGTCTTGATAGCGACTCGTTCATGAATGCCTTTTACAGAATGGTCAACCGTCGAGGCTTGCCAAGTGTAGTGGTTTCAGATAATGGGACTAATTTCACAGGAGCCGTTAAAGAGCTGAAACAACTTAGAGACAAACTTGATGAGGATTACATTAAAACCTCCTTGGCCAATCGTGGAGTTACTTGGAAGTTTAACCCACCATATTCACCACATTTTGGGGGTGCTTTTGAAGCAATGATAAAGTCTTCCAAACGAGCTATATATGCAATCCTTGGCAATGGCGACATCACTGACGAAGAACTTGTGACTGCCTTTACCGGAGCTGAATCACTGATCAATTCAAGGCCTTTAACTTACCAAAGTACACATCCACATGATGACGTTCCACTAACTCCTAATCACTTTCTTCATGGTCAGATGGGTGGAATATTTGCTCCTGAGTCGGTTGATAAGACAGGGTTCAATCCGAAAAAACGTTGGCGAAGAGTGCAAGAACTTGTACGCCACTTTTGGAAACGGTGGATGTCTGAATGGCTTCCTTCTCTACAAGCAAGGAAGAAATGGTTTATACCAAACCGTGATCTTGAAGTAGATGACGTCGTTCTGGTTGTCTCCCCTCAGTCACCTAGAGGCAGTTGGATCACCGGACGAATCATAAAGACACATCCTGGAAGAGATGGACACGTTCGAGTCGTTGACATACAGACAAGTAAGGGTGTTGTCACAAGACCAGTGACAAAAGTGTGTCCACTGGAATGGAATGTTTCAGGAACTGCAGCTGGAGAAGGCTTCAAGAACGGAACGGAACAGCAGAAGGATTCGAGGAACGGATAGAAGAATTCGTGAATGGAGGATTCAAAGAACAGCAGAAGGATTCGAGGAATGGATAGAAGAATTCGTGAATGGAGGATTGACAGAAGAGGTCATGTATAGAAGATGTTATTCAAGGATGAACATTCAAGGAAGTATTTCGAGTGACTGAAACATTAATATTTTTCATTTTGTAAAACAGGATGTGTTCTTTTTAACAATGAACATTATACTTACCAGTGAATTGACATACTTTCAAGTGGAATATTTCTTATTTACAGAGATGTGGACGTTGAAATGACTGCTTTGTTTTTCAGGACATGTGTGGACTTTTTTATGAACAATCTAGTCTCATATTATTTCATGTATGTACATATACTATGTTGTGATGGATAGCTACTATTAGAAATGATAGACTGGGATCTATCATTTGTAGGGGGGAATGTTCTGGAGAACTATAGCCAGGAACATGAAATGTTCGCTGGGAATACCACTGGGAGTTAACTAGGAGCATTCGTGCGAACGCTGAGTGCTTCGCGGATTTTGTAGTTCGTGTAAATCGTGCGGCACGTGAAATTGCCTATGTATAGCAAAGCTTTGTGAAAATAAAGTCAGTTCGAAAAACACTGCGTAACAACGGGCTTTCCTCCAACATTAAGCTGGCACATCCTGATATACAGGGATGTGGGCAGGTTTTCCCGAAAAAAAAGAGGAAAAGTCTAGGGGGGTCTGGGGGCATGCCCCCCCCCCCCCCCCACAGAAATTTTTTAAACATTTGATTGCATTTTAAGCAATTTCGTGCAGTTAGGACAACATTCACACCAAGAAATGTAATAAGTCAATGGCGAGAGTCAATAAGTCAAATAAACAGGATGGCAGATGCAGTAAAATTTCGAAGTTAAATCAGTACTTTTAAAAAATCGGGCATAGCTTTCGTGCCCCGGGCTACCCGCCAGGTCTGGGAGCAATACTGCCATAAACTTCAACCCCCATCCCCTAGACACAAGGACAACTGTCACAGCGTGCAATGTCTGACCCTTTCCCCATGTTGAAGCATATTGAAAAAAAACTTACCTTGTACTTACCTTTTGGTGAAAAAAACAAAACTCCATTGCAAACATAAGACATTAATACAACATATATCCCCATGTTATGGGGTTTTGGACGCTGAAGAAACATTCATAGTTTTCTCGCTAATCACATGAACAACTGTAAAACATCTCATTCACTTACAGGCTAAAAGACAACTTTATCTTAAAAACAAGCCATCAGCTGACTCTGAGTATTTACAATTTCTGTGTGACGCCACACCCCACGTTATAGTGCAAGTATTCGTGATAGAAAACGTATGATGTCCGAAAACCTATGCTGGTGAAGATTTCACATCCCTGGATATAACTGGAATACCGTTCAAAGCGGCGTTAAACCCACTCACTCACTCTAATCACTCACCATAAGTCATAAAATGAAGAATAAATGACAAAGTCTTCACTTCAGGCAATGCTGGGTTCCGAATGAACTTGATGTAAGTGGGCTCCAGAATGGGAGGTGATGTCATGGGGTAGATGCACGAGCTGTTGCTGACGCTGCAGTTGACAGTGACGGAGGTGTTGGAGGGAACCACCTCGTTGGAGAGCACGAAGCTGATGGGGCATGGTGAGATGGCCTGAGTGGTGTTGCCCTGCGTCGTCTCGCAACCACTGATCTGTATATCATACAGCACTGTGAAGTCCGGCGCTCTGAACCTGGATGAGAGGATGAGAGGAAAATAAGTCAACCCTAATTCCTATTTCTTGACTTCCGAGGCCTGCTGGGGCGGTCGGGTAGCCTAGTGGTTAAAGCGTTCGCTCGTCACGCCGAAGACCCAGGTTCAATTCCCGACATGGGTACAATGTGTGAAGCCCATTTCTGGCGTCCCCTGCCTAATATTGCTAAAAGCGGCGTAAAATCAAACTCACTCACTCACTCTGAGGCTTGCTTCACATCGTCATCTTGCCAATTCAAGTTTATGATAAAGTTTGTGAAATACTACAAAAATACAGAAACACCTTCTTGTGAAGTCTCTCCCTGACCTGACTATACACTAATGGAGGTACCTACTTGTGAAGTCTCTCCCTGGTCTGACTATACACTAATGGAGGTACCTTCTTGTGAAGTCTCCCCCTGGTCTGACTATACACTGATGGAGGTACCTACTTGTGAAGTCTCTCCCTGATCTGACTATACACTGATGGAGGTACCTACTTGTGAAGTCTCTCCCTGACCTGACTATACACTGATGGAGGTACCTACATGTGAAGTCTCTCCCTGACCTGACTATACACTGATGGAGGTACCTACATGTAAAGTCACTCCCTGACCTGACTATACACTAATGGAGGTACCTACTTGTGAAGTCTCTCCCTGATCTGACTATACACTGATGGAGGTACCTACTTGTGAAGTCTCTCCCTGACCTGACTATACACTGATGGAGGTACCTACTTGTGAAGTCTCTCCCTGGCCTGACTATACACTGATGGAGGTACCTACATGTGAAGTCTCTCCCTGACCTGACTATACACTAATGGAGGTACCTACATGTGAAGTCTCTCCCTGACCTGACTATACACTGATGGAGGTACCTACTTGTGAAGTCTCTCCCTGACCTGACTATACACTGATGGAGGTACCTACATGTGAAGTCTCTCCCTGACCTGACTATACACTAATGGAGGTACCTACATGTGAAGTCTCTCCCTGATCTGACTATACACTGATGGAGGTACCTACTTGTGAAGTCTCTCCCTGACCTGACTATACACTGATGGAGGTACCTACTTGTGAAGTCTCTCCCTGACCTGACTATACACTAATGGGGGTACCTACATGTGAAGTCTCTCCCTGGCCTGACTATACACTGATGGAGGTACCTACTTGTGAAGGCCCTCCCTGACCTGACTATACACTGATGGAGGTACCTACTTGTGAAGTCTCTCCCTGACCTGACTATACACTAATGGAGGTACCTACATGTAAAGTCTCTCCCTGATCTGACTATACACTGATGGAGGTACCTACTTGTGAAGTCTCTCCCTGACCTGACTATACACTGATGGAGGTACCTACATGTGAAGTCTCTCCCTGGTCTGACTATACACTGATGGAGGTACCTACATGTAAAGTCTCTCCCTGACCTGACTATACACTAATGGAGGTACCTACTTGTGAAGTCTCTCCCTGACCTGACTATACACTGATGGAGGTACCTACTTGTGAAGTCACTCACTGACCTGACTATACACTAATGGAGGTACCTACATGTAAAGTCTCTCCCTGATCTGACTATACACTGATGGAGGTACCTACTTATGAAGTCTCTCCCTGACCTGACTATACACTAATGGAGGTACCTACATGTGAAGTCTCTCCCTGACCTGACTATACACTGATGGAGGTACCTACTTGTGAAGTCTCTCCCTGGCCTGACTATACACTGATGGAGGTACCTACTTGTGAAGGCCCTCCCTGACCTGACTATACACTGATGGAGGTACCTACTTGTGAAGTCTCTCCCTGACCTGACTATACACTAATGGAGGTACCTACATGTAAAGTCTCTCCCTGATCTGACTATACACTGATGGAGGTACCTACTTGTGAAGTCTCTCCCTGACCTGACTATACACTGATGGAGGTACCTACTTGTGAAGTCTCTCCCTGGTCTGACTATACACTGATGGAGGTACCTACATGTAAAGTCTCTCCCTGACCTGACTATACACTAATGGAGGTACCTACTTGTGAAGTCTCTCCCTGATCTGACTATACACTAATGGAGGTACCTACTTGTGAAGTCTCTCCCTGATCTGACTATACACTAATGGAGGTACCTACTTGTGAAGTCTCTCCCTGATCTGACTATACACTAATGGAGGTACCTACTTGTGAAGTCTCTCCCTGATCTGACTATACACTGATGGAGGTACCTACTTGTGAAGTCTCTATCTGAGCTTACTATACACTGATGGAGGTACCTACTTGTGAAGTCACTCACTGACCTGACTATACACTGATGGAGGTACCTACTTGTGAAGACTCTCCCTGACCTGACTATACACTAATGGAGGTACCTACTTGTGAAGTCTCTCCCTGACCTGACTATACACTGATGGAGGTACCTACTTGTGAAGTCTCTCCCTGATCTGACTATACACTGATGGAGGTACCTACTTGTGAAGTCTCTCCCTGGCATGACTATACACTGATGGAGGTACCTACATGTAAAGTCTCTCCCTGACCTGACTATACACTAATGGAGGTACCTACATGTGAAGTCTCTCCCTGATCTGACTATACACTAATGGAGGTACCTACTTGTGAAGTCACTCACTGACCTGACTATACACTAATGGGGGTACCTACATGTGAAGTCTCTCCCTGATCTGACTATACACTAATGGAGGTACCTACTTGTGAAGTCACTCACTGACCTGACTATACACTAATGGAGGTACCTACATGTAAAGTCTCTCCCTGAGCTTACTATACACTAATGGAGGTACCTACATGTAAAGTCTCTCCCTGAGCTTACTATACACTAATGGAGGTACCTACATGTAAAGTCACTCCCTGAGCTTACTATACACTAATGGAGGTACCTACATGTAAAGTCACTCCCTGACCTGACTATACACTGATGGAGGTACCTACATGTAAAGTCACTCCCTGACCTGACTATACACTAATGAAGGTACCTACATGTAAAGTCTCTCCCTGATCTGACAATACACTGATGGAGGTACCTACTTGTGAAGTCTCTCCCTGATCTGACTATACACTAATGGAGGTACCTACATGTAAAGTCTCTCCCTGATCTGACTATACACTGATGGAGGTACCTACTTGTGAAGTCTCTCCCTGACCTGACTATACACTGATGGAGGTACCTACTTGTGAAGGCCCTCCCTGACCTGACTATACACTGATGGAGGTACCTACTTGTGAAGTCTCTCCCTGACCTGACTATACACTGATGGAGGTACCTACATGTAAAGTCTCTCCCTGACCTGACTATACACTGATGGAGGTACCTACTTGTGAAGTCTCTCCCTGATCTGACTATACACTGATGGAGGTACCTACTTGTGAAGTCTCTCCCTGGCCTGACTATACACTGATGGAGGAACCTACTTGTGAAGTCTCTCCCTGATCTGACTATACACTAATGGAGGTACCTACTTGTGAAGTCTCTCCCTGATCTGACTATACACTAATGGAGGTACCTACTTGTGAAGTCTCTCCCTGACCTGACTATACACTGATGGAGGTACCTACTTGTGAAGTCTCTCCCTGGCCTGACTATACACTGATGGAGGTACCTACTTGTGAAGTCTCTCCCTGGTCTGACTATACACTAATGGAGGTACCTACTTGTGAAGTCTCTCCCTGGTCTGACTATACACTAATGGAGGTACCTACTTGTGAAGTCTCTATCTGAGCTTACTATACACTGATGGAGGTACCTACTTGTGAAGTCACTCACTGACCTGACTATACACTAATGGAGGTACCTACATGTGAAGTCTCCCCCTGATCTGACTATACACTAATGGAGGTACCTACTTGTGAAGTCTCTCCCTGACCTGACTATACACTAATGGAGGTACCTACTTGTGAAGTCTCTCCCTGACCTGACTATACACTAATGGAGGTACCTACTTGTGAAGTCTCTATCTGAGCTTACTATACACTAATGGAGGTACCTACATGTGAAGTCTCCCCCTGATCTGACTATACACTAATGGAGGTACCTACTTGTGAAGTCACTCACTGACCTGACTATACACTAATGGAGGTACCTACTTGTGAAGTCTCTATCTGAGCTTACTATACACTAATGGAGGTACCTACTTGTGAAGTCACTCACTGACCTGACTATACACTAATGGAGGTACCTACATGTGAAGTCTCCCCCTGATCTGACTATACACTAATGGAGGTACCTACTTGTGAAGTCTCTCCCTGACCTGACTATACACTAATGGAGGTACCTACTTGTGAAGTCTCTCCCTGACCTGACTATACACTAATGGAGGTACCTACTTGTGAAGTCTCTATCTGAGCTTACTATACACTGATGGAGGTACCTACTTGTGAAGTCACTCACTGACCTGACTATACACTAATGGAGGTACCTACATGTGAAGTCTCCCCCTGATCTGACTATACACTAATGGAGGTACCTACTTGTGAAGTCACTCACTGACCTGACTATACACTAATGGGGGTACCTACATGTGAAGTCTCTCCCTGATCTGACTATACACTAATGGAGGTACCTACTTGTGAAGTCACTCACTGACCTGACTATACACTAATGGAGGTACCTACATGTAAAGTCTCTCCCTGAGCTTACTATACACTAATGGAGGTACCTACATGTAAAGTCTCTCCCTGAGCTTACTATACACTAATGGAGGTACCTACATGTAAAGTCACTCCCTGAGCTTACTATACACTAATGGAGGTACCTACATGTAAAGTCACTCCCTGACCTGACTATACACTGATGGAGGTACCTACATGTAAAGTCACTCCCTGACCTGACTATACACTAATGGAGGTACCTACATGTAAAGTCTCTCCCTGATCTGACTATACACTGATGGAGGTACCTACTTGTGAAGTCACTCACTGATCTGACTATACACTAATGGAGGTACCTACATGTAAAGTCTCTCCCTGATCTGACTATACACTGATGGAGGTACCTACTTGTGAAGTCTCTCCCTGACCTGACTATACACTGATGGAGGTACCTACTTGTGAAGTCTCTCCCTGACCTGACTATACACTGATGGAGGTACCTACATGTAAAGTCTCTCCCTGACCTGACTATACACTGATGGAGGTACCTACTTGTGAAGTCACTCACTGACCTGACTATACACTGATGGAGGTACCTACTTGTGAAGACTCTCCCTGACCTGACTATACACTGATGGAGGTACCTACATGTGAAGTCACTCACTGACCTGACTATACACTGATGGAGGTACCTACATGTAAAGTCTCTCCCTGATCTGACTATACACTGATGGAGGTACCTACATGTAAAGTCACTCCCTGACCTGACTATACACTAATGGAGGTACCTACTTGTGAAGACTCTCCCTGACCTGACTATACACTGATGGAGGTACCTACTTGTGAAGTCACTCACTGACCTGACTATACACTGATGGAGGTACCTACTTGTGAAGTCTCTCCCTGGTCTGACTATACACTGATGGAGGTACCTACTTGTGAAGTCACTCACTGACCTGACTATACACTGATGGAGGTACCTACTTGTGAAGACTCTCCCTGACCTGACTATACACTGATGGAGGTACCTACTTGTGAAGTCTCTCCCTGACCTGACTATACACTGATGGAGGTACCTACTTGTGAAGACTCTCCCTGACCTGACTATACACTGATGGAGGTACCTACTTGTGAAGTCACTCACTGACCTGACTATACACTGATGGAGGTACCTACTTGTGAAGTCTCTCCCTGGTCTGACTATACACTGATGGAGGTACCTACTTGTGAAGTCACTCACTGACCTGACTATACACTGATGGAGGTACCTACTTGTGAAGACTCTCCCTGACCTGACTATACACTGATGGAGGTACCTACTTGTGAAGACTCTCCCTGACCTGACTATACACTGATGGAGGTACCTACTTGTGAAGTCACTCACTGACCTGACTATACACTGATGGAGGTACCTACTTGTGAAGACTCTCCCTGACCTGACTATACACTGATGGAGGTACCTACTTGTGAAGTCACTCACTGACCTGACTATACACTGATGGAGGTACCTACTTGTGAAGTCACTCACTGACCTGACTATACACTGATGGAGGTACCTACTTGTGAAGTCACTCACTGACCTGACTATACACTGATGGAGGTACCTACTTGTGAAGTCTCTATCTGACCTGACTATACACTAATGGGGGTACCTACATGTGAAGTCTCTCCCTGGCCTGACTATACACTGATGGAGGTACCTACTTGTGAAGTCACTCACTGACCTGACTATACACTGATGGAGGTACCTACTTGTGAAGACTCTCCCTGACCTGACTATACACTGATGGAGGTACCTACTTGTGAAGACTCTCCCTGACCTGACTATACACTGATGGAGGTACCTACTTGTGAAGTCACTCACTGACCTGACTATACACTGATGGAGGTACCTACTTGTGAAGACTCTCCCTGACCTGACTATACACTGATGGAGGTACCTACTTGTGAAGTCACTCACTGACCTGACTATACACTGATGGAGGTACCTACTTGTGAAGTCACTCACTGACCTGACTATACACTGATGGAGGTACCTACTTGTGAAGTCACTCACTGACCTGACTATACACTGATGGAGGTACCTACTTGTGAAGTCTCTATCTGACCTGACTATACACTAATGGAGGTATCTACTTGTGAAGGCCCTCCCTGACCTGACTATCCACTGATGGAGGTACCTACTTGTGAAGTCTCTATCTGAGCTTACTATACACTAATGGAGGTACCTACTTGTGAAGGCCCTCCCTGACCTGACTATCCACTGATGGAGGTACCTACATGTAAAGTCTCTCTCGATCATGGCTGAGGTGAATTTTGTGACTTTTATCCATGGAAAGGTCCCAGACATCTTCGACCACCTTCGTCACAGTGATCACAGACAGGCTGTAGGTACAGTCTTTGGTTAAACCCTGCAGGGACATAAAACATCTCAATCTTAAACATGGGCTGTGTATCTATTGATACTGATAAGAGTATCTGCCTTTTCCACATTGTTCATTCTGGCTGCAAACAAGTTGGTCTCTAATACAAGCACCCTCCACACTCACCTGCCATTGTGACCTGAAAATCATTCTAGTCACCTGTAAGTTCACCTTCTCGAGGCAAGACTGTCTACTAGCCTAGATATCCCTAGAGTCAAGTACTGTTTGTTTCTTGTTTAACGCCGCAGTCAGCAATATTTCACCTATATGACGGCGGTCTGGAAATAATCAAGTTGGGACCACACAATCCATTGATTGACATCATGAGCATCGAACCACACAATTGGGATATGATGACATGGATCAACCAAGTCAGGGAGCCTGACACCCGATCCCGCTAGTCGCCTCATAGTGGCCTTTTTACGGCAAACAAGGGTTGCTGAAGACCTCTTCTACCCCGGATCTTCACATGTAGAGTCAAGTACTGAAGGAGAAACCACTGGGACCTTATAACACCTCTTGATTTTGAACTCTGTAGAGAAGTTGTCATCCATAAACTGTGTCTAGCTTGTCATCCGTCATCATGCCTATTATACAATTCAACTGTAATCACCATATATTATTAGACGCCAAGGCTTCTATTTATTTCGGACAAGCCTTTGACCCGGCGTCAATTAGAGGCCCGGCGTCTATTGGAGGCCCGGCTTCTATTAATACCCCAATTTCACTATGACCATGAATTTAAGTACCAAAAAGGGATCATTAATTGTATCAATTGATCGACCCGGCTTCTATCTTTTGCACTGAACAATTGAACCGACTTCTATTAGAGGCCCGGCGTCTTATAGAGGAAATATGGTATGATAATTAACAAAGCGCATACTGACCCTCTGTCTGATGTCGTCAGAGCTGTAATGATTCATGATGGCTGCAGCATACCACTTCCCAGAAAGGGGGGAGGGGAGCGTGGCTTCAACGGACGCGTTAGACGAGGGCACTACATACTCCTTCTGCTGTCTCTGGTGCAGATGGAAATAGTCCGGGAACGTCTCATTATTGGGACTGATCACTGGATACCTGCCCCGCTGAAGGAAACTGGGAAAGCAGGACGTCTTAAAAGAACTGTGGAAAGTTACTCAGCTGAACCTGACAGCATGTGGACAATACAAGTAGACGATCGAAGATGCAAGAACAGATGACCATTTACCATGTTTACTTCATTGTATTCCTTGTTTTGTTTGTTTGTTTGTTGTTTAACGCTGCACTCAGCATTATTCCAGCTATATGAGGGCAGTCTGTATATAATCGAGTCAATCCAGTGACATCATTCACCAATCTCATTAAAATCAGATCTTTGTTCTTGCTACCATGGCTACCGCTAAACAAAGATCTGAGGACATCCCATTACGGATCACATCTGACCGACCTTGCGCGAACTTTGACTGACCAATGGAATAACCCTTTAGAAGGCAGCTTTCTTGTGCTTTATGGCACTAATTTCAAATTGGCGACAACACTTCGTAAAATATTTTGACAAATTCTTGATTAAAAATTTGAAACCTGAACAAAAGAACATTCTGGAATGGCTAAGAGATGGTCTACATTGTATGGATTCAGTCGTTAAACTCGTAACTATCGTTTGGAATTCCCCATGTTAAAGTTTTAGAGATTGCATGATTAGAAATCACATTCCGACTGTCACTTTCATAATCTGGTAAGCGACGCACTGATTGGTCGGATGAAAGGTCGTTCTGACGTGACCCCTAATGGGATGTCCTCAGATCTTTGTTTAGCGGTAGCGAGAACTAAGGTCTGATTTTAATGAGATTGGGACAATAAGACACATGAAATAACAGATGTCTACTTACACCTTAACCTTCCTGACAGCACATTTGTCATCCGAAGCAAATGCTCTGAATGTCCAGAAAACCTGCTCCGTATGTAGAGGAATTGTGATAGTGACCAGTGACACGTCCTTGTAGGAGGAGTATTGAGTGACAGGTGCCCCCACCGTCCATTGAACCTCTGCTATATAATAACCATCTGAAACACAATCATATCATCACTTACCAAATAATAGCTTATATTCCAATATTTTAGGTGATTAAGTCTTGTAAGTTCCTAAAGCATGGTATCATAGTGCGTGACCCATTTGCTTGGGTGGTGACCATGGTGATCCTGGGATGTGTTTGGCTGAATTGTTTTTTAGAGGCTTGAAACTTTATTCAAGCACATTTCCATAAAGGATCGAAACAAGAAGGAAGAAATACATAGTGTGAGTTAGGATAAGTTTCAACATTTATTTTTATTACCTTTTTCCTTTATTGGATTTGTCCAATTTTTACTTTTTTAGAAATATTTTGTGCATTTGCATAATCAGTAATGAAAAAGATCCTTTAAAAAATTGTACCTTAATATAGATCTTTTTCTAGGTCTCTGTACACGATCATATCATCACTTACCAAATAATAGCTTATATTCCAATAAATTTGGTATCACTATCTGTTAAATATGCAAATTAGGTAGCATATCAGGAACTACTTAATAATAATAATAAACATCAATTATCACCACTCGCCCCTTTCTGTAATCCACCCGTGAAGATCCGGGGTAGAATAGGTCTGCAGCAACCCATTCTTGCCGTAAAAGGCAACTATGTTTGTCGTAAAAGGCGACTAAAGGGATCGGGTGGTCAGGCTTGCTGACTTGGTTGATGCATGTCATCGATCCCAATTGCGTGGATCGATGTTCATGATGTCAATCATTGGTTTGCCTGGTCCAGACTCGATTATTTACAGACCGCTGTCATAGAGCTGGAATATTGCTGAGTGCGGCGTAAAACAACAAACCAACCAACCAACCAACCTTTCTGTGACCTGTAACCTATCAAATGAGTGAGTATGGTTTTATGCCGTGTTTAGCAATATTCCAGCAATATCACAGCGGGGTACATTGGAAATGGGCTTCACACATTGTACCCATGTGGGGAATCGAACCCTGGTCTGCATGTGGGCCCAGCCAACGCTTTAACCAAACCACTAGGCTACCCCACCGCCCTGTAACCTATCGATGAATGTTTTGTGAGAAAATATGAAAATGTAGACTGTGTAATCCAACACCTGCTATTCTCATCTAACATTCAGTAAACACTCATTCTACACTTAACAAGGATTAATCCACATTGAACCAAGTTACTTTTCATGCTTGGGGCAACACGAGGGTTAACCACAGTTGTTTTCTGAATTGACAGACTGGAGTACACATGGTACATACAAACTAAGTGAATCTCCGAGGGTACATTCAACCATGAAACTGTGTTTACTCCGATCCGCCCTCCCCCTTCCTGAGCAGTGTCAGATTACATAGAGTCTACTGTATTAGGAACACAAACTATGCATGAGGCGACAGTAACCAGGAGATGACAGCCAGCCATCCACTGTGACCAGGGAACATGTTGCTAATCTAGGAATTGGAGCATGGCTGGCTATACACATGAATGTAGACTTCAGCTGCTGGGGCTTCTCTGGAACAACTCATTTGTCTCAATTTGTAAAACTGTTTTCTGCGCATCTAGGTCACTCTTATTTTCATAACAATATCTTACACAGTTCACTTGGAGTGTGGCTCTCAACAGCAAAAAAAAATATAACCTACTTCATCATGTACTTCATTACATTTGCACAAGAGAATTCCCATGAAGAATGAGTGGAGAAAGATTGTATTACCCTATTCGACGTAATAAGCGCCCACGGCGGTATTTGCTCATATATTGGCTAGTGAACAATCCAAATTAGCACGCCTTCCGATTGATCAATGTTCACAAGACTTATCTATTCGCGTACAATACGAACTCGTGTGTTATCATGGTTATATGCGCCCTTAATTATGGGCAATTAATTCTAGAAAAATATATATGCCGTACATAAACATTTCAAGCTGTCAGCATAAACCACAAAAATTATCTTTCACCAAAATAATATTCTAATAAGAGCCCCCTATTTCCTCTTTTGAGAGCATCCTGGGTGATTATTACGTCGAATACGGTAAATTAAATACCTACCCACGAGGAAGAAGTATGGAAATATAAACTATCATGTCGAGCTGACCTGTTTTGATATTCTATAATTCATACAACACTTACTCCTCATGTGTTATACAGCATATAAATGTTATATCAAGAACTGAGAGAAGAAATACAGTATGTAATAAGGATTGGATCGGTCCCATTATCTCCCCTTCAAGGATAATTAATCCAGCTGGCATCGATTTGATCACTGCTTACTACCAATCAGTGATAATTTAACTCCTGGCTTCCATTGCTTATCACCAAACTGCTAATTAACTGTTGGCTTCCCCTGTTAAGTGTCCACCTCTGTTATCTTCTTACTTTTGTTGTATTTTACGAACCGTATTCGATGTAATAAGCGTTCCGCTCCAATAAGCGCCCACGGCGATATTTGTTAATATATCGGCTAGTGAACAATCCCAATTAGCACCCCTTCCGACTGATCAATGTACACAAGACTTATTTATCAGTGTATAATACCCACTCTTGTGTTATATGCACCCTTAATTATAGGAAATTAAATTCTGGAAAATATATCTGTCGTTAAAACATTTCAGGCTGTGAGCATAAACCATGAAATTTACGATCTTTCAACTCTTGTTTTTTTTTCACCAAAATAATATTCTAATAAGAGCCCCCTACTTCTAATTTTGAGAGCGCCCTGGGCGCTTATCAGGTCGAATACGGTATATGCTCTCTCACCCTTGCATTCATTCACCTGATGAAGGAGTAAGCACACTCTCTCTTATCATTTGCTTATGTGTATCCAGAGCTACAGATAAGCAGCGTATTTGCGCAAAATACCTCCCCCCAAAAAATATTCAAAACACAACTACTTTCGTTGGTTGGTTGGTTGGTTTGTTGTTTAAAGCTGCACTCAGCAATATTCCAGCTATATGACGACGGTCTGTAAATAATCGTGTCAGGACCAGACAATCCAGTGATCAATGTCATGAGCATCGATCCACGCAATTGGGATCGATGACATGCATCAACCAAGTCTGCAAGCCTGACCACCTGATCCCGTTAGTCGCCTCTTACGACAAGCATAGTCGCCTTTTAGGGCAAGCATGGTTTGCTGAAGACCTATTCTAACCCGGATCTTCACAACTACTTTCAACTGACTTGTGTACAAAAACACATGCATTAAATATAAAACTCAAATGGTTAAAAACAGCACGCCTAAATACCTAATGAAACTTTTAGCATGCATACAACGGTGCTAATATCTTGAACACAATTACAAGCTAATTAATTTCCCAAGTCAAGTCTATATTTGGAACTGTTATCATGGTAAATACATTTAAAACATTATTTCATATTTATTGAAATGTAATGTACATAAGGATTCTCTTTCGGAAGATCGAAACTGAGAGCACAAGCACCAAGAATCAACTTGTACACTTTTTCTTCATTTTTACTGACATGGTACAATAGCAGGTTGCGTCAAGGGGAATGTTGATTCTGAATGACTTTTTTACATAACAGTTACCATGGTTACATAGAAAAATATTTGGACATAATGGCATTTCACCAAATGAGAGCTTACATGTGATACCGAGAATGTGTCCAGTGAAGCGCATATTATTGCCACCAACAGATACCTTCAGCAAAGCTGTACCTAACAACTGTTTGGGTGTAAGCGAGTTGGGTTTAACGCCGCCTTTAACAGTATTCCAGTTATTTCACGGCGTGTCAGCTTAATGTGGGAGGAAAAACCAATCAGCTTGGGTATGGTGCTGACAAACCTAGAAACATAATCGGGGCGAAGCGAGATTTCGAACCCACAATGATAGGTTTCTGGCGTGCCCAAGGGACGCAACTCTGCACAGTGAATCGCGGCGTCTTCGACGACTGGGCCACCCGTGCCCCCCACAACTGTTTGGATATGTGTTGATGTCCAGTTATGTACACAAGTATTTTGTACAACAATGACCACAGATTGCATGAACATATTTCTGTTTATCCCCCGATATTGACCTCAAACAATGTTACATATACAAGTGTGTAGATAACCCCAGTTTCTGTGTGGATACCACTAGCTTGATAACGATGTTAGTATCAACACTGAAGCATTCCGTTCTTTGAAATAAAGAAGTTGTATATCTCCTTGAAGTTGAACTGTCTCCTTAATTCATACCAACTTCTAAATGCCACTTTAAAAAATGTTGCATTTATATGACATAAGTTTACAACTAACTTAAGTGAAATAGTTTTATATAAATTCAGTTGCCATCGCTTTGCCTACAGTCACCACCATGGCAACCTGTGTTCTGTTTTTTTGTCCCCAAACTCAAACTCTGGTCTGACAAAATTGAATTTCACATACACACATTGATACTCGAAATCTAATTTTCAAACACATTATTGACTTTAATAAGTCTAATTTTAAATAACTTGCACTTACCGTATTCGACTTAATAAGTGCCCTGCTCTAATAAGCGCCCACAGCGTTATTTGCTAATACATTGGCTAGTGAACAATCCCGGTTAGCACCCTTTCCGATTGATCAAAGCACACAAGACTTATTTATTCGTGTATAATACGCACTTGTTTGTTATATGCACCCTTAATTATGGGCAATTAAATTCTCGAAAATATATCCATCGTGTATAATACACACAGATTCTCCTTTTATATCATTTCAGGCTGTCAGCAAAAACCACAAAATTTACAATCTTTCAACCTCGTTTTTAATCTCACCAAAATTATATTCTAATAAGAGCCCCCTATTTCTAATTTTGAGAGCGCCCTGGGTGCTTATTACGTTGAATACGGTATGCCAAAACCATGCACCTCCGATGCTGATTGGGTAGGGGAGGTATTTGCAGCAAGATGATGAGGCTATTGCCCCAAAGATTGAATGAACCCATTGCTCACTGAACCTATGAAAAGTACTTATTCAAGGGTAGAAATAAACAGGTAAAGCAGGTAATACAGGTAGTGTAACAAAATCAGTTTATACTCTGATTACTCAGCATGCTCAGAGGCAAGTGGATGCCAGGTAATTTGACATGAAACAACCCCATCCTACCCAAACAAAAGGATTGAAGAAGTAAAAACACTAAACTCTAAGAATGGTAAAGAGAGCTTGTTTGACCACTGACAGTGAATGCAGTATCATTATCCTGTACATACTGACAGATTGTGACTATATATATTCATTCTAAACATTGCGAAAGTTATGAAGGACATGGGGATTCCCCAGAAACGTCATGGGGATAAGCCATAACATGGTCTTTCGGTTTCAGTTCCTTTCTGCGTAATTTTCATTTTAAAAATCAGCCATCAAATCGTAGCTATTTGTTTGATCTTATTCATAATTAGAATAGACATAACCATAAACGTTGTTTTACAATAGAGCACCATCATGATCATAATGATCATAATAATCATATTGCACATGACCAAAGTTCATTCACTGTCAGTCGGCTGTATTGGAAACTTACTTCCAAGAGTCACCGCTTCACACAGGACAAGAAGCACGACGACAATCAGAACACTCAATCTGGTGCATTTCAGCTGTCTGCTTCCATCCTGATCGTCATGATTAAAGCCCATATTTTCTCATTTCTTCATCTTGTCTTACAGTCTAACATGTGACGTCACACATAAACTTCCGGGGACAAGCTCCTTTCCAGCGCGTGTCATCTTCGTTTCCTCCCGGATAGAGAACTCCACGAAAGGGATATCGCTGTGAGGAGCTCGATCCGGGAACCACGAAGGGAGGTAACTATCATACAAAGTGTTGTTCATACCACAATTCTTTAATATTAAGGGTTCAAGGATGTATTTGACCAATTCACGTTAGCCTGCTGTGGATCAAAAACATATTTTGTACTAACTTTAGCCAAAATTAAGCGCTTAAGACTTTTATGATAAGGAAATCGATCACATATCAAATTAAAGAACTATCTCACAGACTTTGCAACTATAACCCCCTTTCGAGCATCACGAGATAGCTCTATCTTAACGTCTATTTACGGTGACAGAAAGGGACGAGGTTGGCCGAAAGGAATTAGATGTATGGCACATGCGCATGTGACGTTTGGGGGCCCAAGGAAAGACTGATGAGGTGAATGTTGTTTAACGCGACAGTCAAGTCACAGGATGTTATTCAACATTAGGGCGCCGGCCCACAGGCAATTAATGGTTCAGGTCACTTAAAAATATTCACTTGACATCGCATTTTTAAGATTCCAGATTCGGAAACGGTACGTCAACAATACCTACCTTCACAAACTGACTTTGTAATGTAACAAATGTTATATTTGGAGTAACACTTTCTTAGTAAAGTACAGATTCTCGTACTCTTTGTGGGCTGAGTCCCGTGCGGGATTCGAACCCACACTGCCAGAGTGAGGAACCTACTAATCGCCAGCACATTAGCTGCCTCACTCTGGCAGTTTGGGTTCGAATCCCGAACGTGACTCAACCACCCAAAAGTACGAGAATCTGTACTTTACTCATCTTCCCGGGGCAAGGGATTTAACTGACTATAAAAGTCCAGTTTTCACCCTTTCCGAACTAGGCTGGTATTATGGAGTTACGTTTTGGCTGGACTAACGAGTCTATGCATAGCCCAATCAAAATCGCGCACCGAAATCGAAATACGGTTTGTAAAGTGTCATGCAGATTTCAGTCGATTGCAGGATTTGCAATGCATGTGCGCCGCCAACTCGTGATCAACAGATATTTTCTAAATCTTTTCATGTTTTTAATCAAGGTTCTCACGTGATTTGATGCACTTCGCGATGTAAGACTCGTTTTACCACAATATCGATCTTGATTATCGATCAGATCATATTGACAGGGCGCCACCATTTTGTTTGAAGCAAATGCATGTGATACAAGAGCTGGAATTTGGTTGGTCCATAGGAGATGCATGGAAGGGACATAACTCGTAATAGCCACAGGTGGCGCTACGATCGAGCCGAACAATTCCAGCCTAGTTCGGCAAGGGTGGAAACGTGACTTTTAAAGTCAGTTAACTCCCTTGCCTCGGGAAGATGTAATTTACTAAGAAAGTGTTATCCCAAATATAACATTTGTTACATTTGACCACTTTCTAAATGACATTGTGTGTTCATGATTATTTAATCTTTAACACAAACACAAGTGTAGGCATCATTTCGAAATCAGAAAACACCACATGAAAAGTTTACATGTATAGGAATTCGTAAGCAGTTTGACAAGGGTGTAAGATGGTTTCATGTAAATATAAGCGTCAGAGAACAACCAGTCTCGATTATCCACCGAAACCGATATTCCACTTGGCGTAAAAGGCATAAATAGCGGTGAAAATGATATAAATAGATCACTGTTTTTGCGAAAAGGGTAAGCACGCCCTTACCTATCAGTGTCAATCGCCACACACACAGCTGCAGTAAAATGTATGCGTTTATTGCCCGACACCGACCAGCAGTACTCATGCCATGCGACGGCGGCATGTAAATAAACCAGACAAGCAGGTGATGGATCATAGGAAATTCGGTAACACCACAGCGCATTAAACTGTTTTGAAAGAGTTGGAAGATATATACTCTTCCCCCAAAAAACCCGCACAGGTAGATTTTTAGTAAATTTACTGTGCCTAACAATTTAATATCATAGATACAAATATGAAATTTTGGAGTTTGATAGTCACTTGTTGTCGTTGTACAAATTAAGGCATTGAAAACTGTTCATTGCCATAGCACATAAGGCTACAAGGTAGCGCTGAACTGAGTATCTCGTGTGACCGCCCGGGCAGCAATTATGCCCCCCGTGTCGCCCCAGCCCCAGCCCCAGCCCCAGCCCCATAAGAAGAATGGACCTGACCACGTAACTTTTCCTCAAAACTATAAAGCTAAATTACATGTCACAGTCTTTATGATATATCACAGTCTATACGATATGTCACAGTCTGTAACATGTCACAGCCTATGCTATATGTCACAGTCTATAATATATGTCACAGTCTATAATATATGTCACAGTCTATAATATGTGTCAGTCTAGGACATATGTCACAGTATATAGCCTATGTCACCATCTACAGCATATATCATCGTCTATAACATATGTCACAAACTATAACATATGTCACCGACTATAATACATGTCACAGCCTGTGATATATATGTCATCGTCTGTAATATATGTACCGCCTCAGTGGTCTAGTGGTAGAGCGTCCGCCCGGAGAGCGGAAGGTAAGAGGTTACCAGGTGATACTTGTTGTTACCCTGGCGCTCGGCATTTAGGGGCTAAAACAAGGAATGGTCTGCTCGGAGTCAGTATACTCTGTCTGAGTGGGGTATTCATGTTAAACTGCGGCATGGTATCTCAGTGAGCTAGCACTATAAATCAGCATCAGTCCGGTCTAGTACAAGAAGCCACACACACACGTACATGCAAGTTTCAATAATCTTGGACGCGACGTTAGGCCCCATTTCACCTCATGTAACTGAAGCTGAATCAGTTGTCAAGGCACTTCCGTATCTTCACTGACAGCACACATCTCTGTGTTTCCCCTGAAAGTTGATAATTAACAAGGTATTAGTTGTCCAATAATACAACTGATGCTATTTTGTGTGGTTTAGACTTCAGGTCAGGTACTGTTAAATAAAACACAACAGGGAACAACAACACCTCTGATGATATCGACTGCTAATATCCTTAATATGTTCACCCTTATAACAAAGTGATAGCTGGAAATCATGATCTCCCACGCCAGGGCAACGTTTCACAAAGCGATCTCAGCACTAAGACGACCGTAATGCCATACCACATGGACTTACTACAGGCGTAGCGCTAAGATCGCTTTGTGAAGCGTGGCCCAGCTGTATTGGTGGGGTAAGGGGAGTAGGAAAGGGAGAGGAGGGAGGAATGGGAAGTTTGCAAATAGGATGGGGGGGGGGACAATAGAACGTGCTGCTAAGAGAAGGGAAGTAACTGCTGTTTGCTGATTAGGCCTATTGTTTTCACGTGGTTCACATTATATGTACAGTAAAGTACGGTTATAACGAACTCAAAGGGACTACTTATTTTAGTTCGTTATAACCGTAGTTCGTTATAAGCATATATACAGCATAATTACAGCAAATGGTCGGGACCAAAAAAGTAAGTTCGTTATATCCGTCAGTTCGTTATAAGCGTGTTCGTTATAACCGTAGTTTACTGTAATTAGACAATAGATCGATGGTACAAACAAAAGACAGGATGTAACATTAACATGTAAGCTATATAGTATAGGACAATGGAAAATCATCTTCCCGATTCAAGGGAGTTAACTGTCTGTAATAGTCCTGTTCCCTTGCCAAACTTGGCTGGCATTATGGAGTTATGTTTTGGTTGGACTAACGAGTCTATGCATAGTTAAATCAAAATCGCGTAACGGCATCGACATCCAGTTCGTCGACTGGTCGTCTACAGATATTTTTCAAAGTTTTCATGTCTTTAATCAAGGTGCTCACGTGATTTGATGCACTTCGCGGGGTAAGACCCGTCTATTACCATATATATCTTGATCACCGATCAGATAACCTTGATCTGACCAAAGTGTCCCCCCCCCCCCCCCCCCCCCCCCAACACACACACACACACACACACACACACACACACACACACACACACACACACACACACACACACACACACACACACACACACACACACACACACACCGTACAACCAACACCACCTATCCACCTACCCTGGGATAGTAGGATAGTACTCAGTGGGTGTTAAACAACAATCACACCATTGTTGGGTTTCGCGGAACTACAGTCAGTATTAGACTAAATTTGAGCTTCAGTGTTGACAAACTAGGGCAGCTATACTACGTCATCCAGATCCGGATATTCTACTTCCTACTCCGACGCTGCAATATTCAATCAGTAATTATGATGTGTTTTGTGCATACCAACAGTTTATGTAAACTATAATGGACGCTAGCATGCAATGTTTTATCATCAGCTTAAAATTCATTTTTCATATTTTCTTTTGGATTGAATATTGTTGACCCTCCGAACTGCATACGCCCACTCGCATATCAGTGGCCTATACATAGATAAAGGGAAATTTCGTGTAGTTTCCTTTTAAGGAATGATCCACCACGTGACTTCAGAATAAATTTCAGACAACCTGAAGGTAAGACGCTGTTCACAGTGATATTTTGGTTCATGTACACACTTTGAATGAATAGTGTCATCTCTAATCTCTTCTTTCATTCTGTCTTTATCGTTGTTCGCAGTGATATGTGGGTTCATGTACACACTTTGAATGTATAGTGTCATCTCTAATCTCTTCTTTCATTCTATCTTTATCGTTGTTCGCAGTGATATGTGGGTTCATGTACACACTTTGAATGTATAGTGTCATCTCTAATCTCTTCTTTCATTCTATCTTTATCGTTGTTCGCAGTGATATGCAGGTTCATGTACACACTTTGAATGTATAGTGTCATCTCTGATCTCTTCTTTCATTCTGTCTTTATCGTTGTTCGCAGTGATATGTGGGTTCATGTACACACTTTGAATGTATAGTGTCATCTCTAATCTCTTCTTTCATTCTATCTTTATCGTTGTTCGCAGTGATATGCGGGTTCATGTACACACTTTGAATGTATAGTGTCATCTCTAATCTCTTCTTTCATTCTGTCCTTATCGTTGTTCGCAGTGATATGTGGGTTCATGTACACACTTTGAATGTATAGTGTCATCTCTAATCTCTTCTTTCATTCTATCTTTATCGTTGTTCGCAGTGATATGCGGGTTCATGTACACACTTTGAATGTATAGTGTCATCTCTAATCTCTTCTTTCATTCTATCTTTATCGTTGTTCGCAGTGATATGCGGGTTCATGTACACACTTTGAATGTATAGTGTCATCTCTAATCTCTTCTTTCATTCTATCTTTATCGTTGTTCGCAGTGATATGCGGGTTCATGTACACACTTTGAATGTATAGTGTCATCTCTAATCTCTTCTTTCATTCTATCTTTATCGTTGTTCGCAGTGATATGTTGGTTCATGTACACACTTTGAATGCATACTGTCATCTCTAATCTCTTCTTTCATTCTATCTTTATCGTTGTTCGCAGTGATATGTGGGTTCATGTACACACTTTGAATGCATACTGTCATCTCTAATCTCTTCTTTCATTCTATCTTTATCGTTGTTCGCAGTGATATTTTGGTTCATGTACACACTTTGAATGCATACTGTCATCTCTAATCTCTTCTTTCATTCTATCTTTATCGTTGTTCGCAGTGATATGTGGGTTCATGTACACACTTTGAATGCATACTGTCATCTCTAATCTCTTCTTTCATTCTATCTTTATCGTTGTTCGCAGTGATATGTGGGTTCATGTACACACTTTGAATGCATACTGTCATCTCTAATCTCTTCTTTCATTCTATCTTATCGTTGTTCGCAGTGATATGTGGGTTCATGTACACACTTTGAATGTATAGTGTCATCTCTAATCTCTTCTTTCATTCTATCTTTATCGTTGTTCGCAGTGATATGCGGGTTCATGTACACACTTTGAATGTATAGTGTCATCTCTAATCTCTTCTTTCATTCTATCTTTATCGTTGTTCGCAGTGATATGTGGGTTCATGTACACACTTTGAATGTATAGTGTCATCTCTAATCTCTTCTTTCATTCTATCTTTATCGTTGTTCGCAGTGATATGTGGGTTCATGTACACACTTTGAATGTAGAGTGTCATCTCTAATCTCTTCTTTCATTCTATCTTTATCGTTGTTCGCAGTGATATGCAGGTTCATGTACACACTTTGAATGTATAGTGTCATCTCTAATCTCTTCTTTCATTCTATCTTTATCGTTGTTCGCAGTGATATGTGGGTTCATGTACACACTTTGAATGCATACTGTCATCTCTAATCTCTTCTTTCATTCTATCTTATCGTTGTTCGCAGTGATATGTGGGTTCATGTACACACTTTGAATGCATACTGTCATCTCTAATCTCTTCTTTCATTCTATCTTTATCGTTGTTCGCAGTGATATGTGGGTTCATGTACACACTTTGAATGTATAGTGTCATCTCTAATCTCTTCTTTCATTCTATCTTTATCGTTGTTCGCAGTGATATGTGGGTTCATGTACACACTTTGAATGTATACTGTCATCTCTAATCTCTTCTTTCATTCTGTCTTTATCGTTGTTCGCAGTGATATGTGGGTTCATGTACACACTTTGAATGTAGAGTGTCATCTCTAATCTCTTCTTTCATTCTATCTTTATCGTTGTTCGCAGTGATATGTTGGTTCATGTACACACTTTGAATGTATAGTGTCATCTCTAATCTCTTCTTTCATTCTATCTTTATCGTTGTTCGCAGTGATATGCGGGCTCATGTACACACTTTGTATGCATACTGTCATCTCTAATCTCTTCTTTCATTCTATCTTTATCGTTGTTCGCAGTGATATGTGGGTTCATGTACACACTTTGAATGTATAGTGTCATCTCTAATCTCTTCTTTCATTCTATCTTATCGTTGTTCGCAGTGATATGTGGGTTCATGTACACACTTTGAATGCATACTGTCATCTCTAATCTCTTCTTTCATTCTATCTTTATCGTTGTTCGCAGTGATATGTGGGTTCATGTACACACTTTGAATGTATAGTGTCATCTCTAATCTCTTCTTTCATTCTATCTTTATCGTTGTTCGCAGTGATATGTTGGTTCATGTACACACTTGAATGCATACTGTCATCTCTAATCTCTTCTTTCATTCTATTTTTATCGTTGTTCGCAGTGATATGCGGGCTCATGCACACACTTTGTATGCATACTGTCATCTCTAATCTCTTCTTTCATTCTATTTTTATCGTTGTTCGCAGTGATATAATGACAGCTGTCCCTAGCACGAATAAAGCGTTGTTTTAAGAGTTCGGCTGCATGGCCGTTAATAAATATCCTCGCAACGACTCATCTAGTAGCAAGCTCCGATTTCATACAGTTTGGCCCTTACTCTATGAAAACACTGCAGATGGAGAAGGCTTAACTTGGAGACATACGGGTGTGTAGAGACACTGCCGATTTAGTAGGGATAGTGGCTTAACTTCGATATAAAGGTGTGTGTAGAGACACTGCCGATTTAGTAGTGATGGTAGCTTAACTTCGAGATATAGGGATGTGTATAGACACTGCCGTTTTAGTAGTGATGGTAGCTTAACTTCGAGATATAAGGATGTGTAGAGACACTGCCGTTTTAGTAGTGATGGTAGCTTAACTTCGAGATATAGGGATGTGTAGAGACACTGCCGATTTAGTAGTGATGGTAGCTTAACTTCGAGATATAGGGATGTGTATAGACACTGCCGTTTTAGTAGTGATGGTAGCTTAACTTCGAGATATAAGGATGTGTAGAGACACTGCCGTTTTAGTAGTGATGGTAGCTTAACTTCGAGATATAGGGATGTGTAGAGACACTGCCGATTTAGTAGTGATGGTAGCTTAACTTCGAGATATAAGGATGTGTAGAAACACTGCCGTTTTAGTAGTGATGGTAGTTTAACTTCGAGATATAAGGATGTGTAGAGACACTGCCGTTTTAGTAGTGATGGTAGCTTAACTTCGAGATATAGGGGTGTGGAGAGACACTGCCGATTTAGTAGGGATGGTGACTTAACTTCGAGATAAAGGTGTGTGTAGAGACACTGCCGATTTAGTAGGGATGGTGGCTTAACTTCGAGATATAGGGGTGTGTAGAGACACTGCCGATTTAGTAGTGATGGTAGCTTAAATTCGAGATATAGGGATGTGTAGAGACACTGCCGTTTTAGTAGTGATGGTAGCTTAACTTCGAGATATAAGGATGTGTAGAGACACTGCCGTTTTAGTAGTGATGGTAGCTTAACTTCGAGATATAGGGGTGTGGAGAGACACTACAGACCTAGTAGGGGTGGTGACTTAACTTTCGGGCATTGAGATGTTTTATAGACACTACAGACCTAGTAGGGGTGGTGACGTATCTTCGGGGCATTGAGATGTGTATAGACACTACAGACCTAGTAGGGGTGGTGGCTTAACTTCGGGGCATTGAGATGTGTATAGACACTACAGACCTAGTTGGAATGGTGACTTAACTTCGGGGCATTGAGATGTGTATAAACACTACAGACCTAGCAGGGGTGGTGACTTAACTTCGGGGCATTGAGATGTGTATAGACACTACAGACCTAGAAGGGGTGGTGACTTAACTTCGGGGCATTGAGATGTGTATAGACACTACAGACCTAGTAGGGGTGGTGACGTATCTTCGGGGCATTGAGATGTGTATAGACACTACAGACCTAGTAGGGGTGGTGGCTTAACTTCGGGGCATTGAGATGTGTATAGACACTACAGACCTAGTAGGGGTGGTGACTTAACTTCGGGGCATTGAGATGTGTATAGATACTACAGACCTAGTTGGGGTGGTGACTTAACTTCGGGGCATTGAGATGTGTATAGACACTATACAGACCTAGAAGGGGTGGTGACTTAACTTCGGGGCATTGAGATGCGTATAGACACTACAGACCTAGTAGGGGTGGTGACTTAACTTCGGGGCAGTGAGATGTGTATAGACACTATACAGACCTAGTAGGGGTGGTGACTTAACTTCGGGGCATTGATATGTGTATAGACACTACAGACCTAGTAGGGGTGGTGACTTAACTTCGGGGCATTGAGATGTGTATAGACACTACAGACCCAGTAGGGGTGGTGACGTATCTTCGTGGCATTGAGATGTGTATAGACACTACAGACCTAGTAGGGGTGGTGGCTTAACTTCGGGGTATTGAGATGTGTATAGACACTACAGACCATAGTAGGGGTGGTGACTTAACTTCGTGGCATTGAGATGTGTATAGACACTACAGACCTAGTAGGGGTGGTGACTTAACTTCGGGGCATTGAGATGTGTATAGACACTACAGACCTAGTAGGGGTGGTGGCTTAACTTCGGGGCATTGAGATGTGTATAGACACTACAGACCGAGTAGGGGTGGTGACTTAACTTCGGGGCATTGAGATGTGTATAGACACTATACAGACCTAGAAGGGGTGGTGACTTAACTTCGGGGCATTGAGATGCGTATAGACACTACAGACCTAGTAGGGGTGGTGACTTAACTTCGGGGCAGTGAGATGTGTATAGACACTATACAGACCTAGTAGGGGTGGTGACTTAACTTTGGGGCATTGATATGTGTATAGACACTACAGACCTAGTAGGGGTGGTGACTTAACTTCGGGGCATTGAGATGTGTATAGACACTACAGACCCAGTAGGGGTGGTGACGTATCTTCGTGGCATTGAGATGTGTATAGACACTACAGACCTAGTAGGGGTGGTGGCTTAACTTCGGGGTATTGAGATGTGTATAGACACTACAGACCTAGTAGGGGTGGTGACTTAACTTCGTGGCATTGAGATGTGTATAGACACTACAGACCTAGTAGGGGTGGTGACTTAACTTCGGGGCATTGAGATGTGTATAGACACTACAGACCTAGTAGGGGTGGTGGCTTAACTTCGGGGCATTGAGATGTGTATAGACACTACAGACCGAGTAGGGGTGGTGACTTAACTTCGGGGCATTGAGATGTGTATAGACACTACAGACCTAGTAGGGGTGGTGACGTATCTTCGGGGCATTGAGATGTGTATAGACACTATACAGACCTAGTAGGGGTGGTGACTTAACTTCGGGGCATTGAGATGTGTATAGACACTACAGACCTAGTAGGGGTGGTGACGTATCTTCGGGGCATTGAGATGTGTATAGACACTACAGACCTAGTAGGGGTGGTGGCTTAACTTCGGGGTATTGAGATGTGTATAGACACTACAGACCTAGTAGGGGTGGTGACTTAACTTCGTGGCATTGAGATGTGTATAGACACTACAGACCTAGTAGGGGTGGTGACGTATCTTCGGGGCATTGAGATGTGTAGAGACACTACAGACGTAGTAGGGGTGGTGACTTAACTTCGGGGCATTGAGATGTGTATAGACACTACAGACCTAGTAGGGGTGCTGACGTATCTTCGGGGCATTGAGATGTGTAGAGACACTATATAGACCTAGTAGGGGTGGTGACTTAACTTCGGGGCATTGAGATGTGTATAGACACTACAGACCTAGTAGGGGTGGTGACTTAACTTCGTGGCATTGAGATGTGTATAGACACTACAGACCTAGTAGGGGTGGTGACGTATCTTCGTGGCATTGAGATGTGTAGAGACACTACAGACCTAGTAGGGGTGGTGGCTTAACTTCGTGGCATTGAGATGTGTATAGACACTATACAGACCTAGTAGGGGTGCTGACGTATCTTCGGGGCATTGAGATGTGTAGAGACACTATACAGACCTAGTAGGGGTGGTGACTTAACTTCGGGGCATTGAGATGTGTATAGACACTACAGACCTAGTAGGGGTGGTGACTTAACTTCGTGGCATTGAGATGTGTATAGACACTACAGACCTAGTAGGGGTGGTGACTTAACTTCGGGGCATTGAGATGTGTATAGACACTACAGACCTAGTAGGGGTGGTGGCTTAACTTCGGGGCATTGAGATGTGTATAGACACTACAGACCTAGTAGGGGTGGTGACGTATCTTCGAGATTTAGGGGTATCCGAACACTGCATACTTAGTAGGGATGGTGGCATATGCGAGTATTTACAGACCGCCGTAATATAGCTGGAATATTGCCGTGTGCGGCGTTAAACAACAAACAAAACTGTGTAGATGCAGTCGGGATGGTGGCTTAACTTTCGGATAAACAATGATTTCAGATCACCAGCATGTTAGATCATGTGTTCACAATGGGGGCGACATCCTATGATGCAGATGTTAGTGATGACATGAAACCTAACCACTTTTGAAAGTAGAATTCTTATTGAAGGAAGTTATTTTGTAACAAGCGTGCTATACAGGAAGAGTGGCTTCATGTGTGGCCGGAGCATGTGACATATAACCAACCCATGTCGTACGATACATCCGTGATACATAACATATACTGTTCAAAATATGTAGGGGCATTCCTCGTCTTCTGCGTGAATAGACGTAGCCATGTGGCAACGTCTTACCTCACGCTACAGACTTTCGACTGAGTTTTCGAAGTTATTGGTAGTTTATTGTGGTGTGGACAACGTCATATTGTTAGTTGTTTGGATTTGATACGGGTAAATGTAGACTTGATGGTCTCACAGTATCTTGATAGACATGTATTACTTATTACTTTCAAAACAATTTAATCACATAGCAGTAGGAGTTCGTGAATTTAAATAAAATGTGAAAAACTTTATATCAATTTGAACTCTCGAATGATGCAACAACGAACTTAAATGTGTGCACCCTTATTCTAAAAAGTTGCAGTAGGAAAATGTCTGTACACTTAACGGGAAAGGAGTGCCCCAAAGAGCTATAGCCGTTAAAAACCTAGAGCAAAATGTGGTTGTTCATGTGCCCCCCCCCCCCCCCCCCCCCCCCCCCCCCCCCAACATTTTTATTGTTGCTGAAGTGTTTGTGAGGAGGTGATACAGTTTTCACCAGACCGCGTTCAGGCATCGATTATCCCGTGTATCATTGACTCGCGAAGGTCCGGGTTAGAATTGGTCTCCAAGAAGCCATGCTTGCGGTAAGAGGCGACTATGGCTATCGTAAGAGGCGACTAATGGGATTGGGAGGTCAGGCTCGCTGACTTGGTTCATGCATGTCATCGTATCCCAATTACGTGGATGGATGCTCGTAATATCAATCACTTGATTGTCTGGTCCAGACTCGATTATTTACAGACCGCCGTCATATAGCTGGAATATTGCTGATTGCGTCGTTAAACAATACACAAACAAACAAACAAAGCTATTAATCTCACACGACATGAATAACTTAGCATTTAAAGATTCACTCAAACACTGAAATCCGGAATACAGAAATCCGTAAGCCTTTTTTTTGACGTTAAACTTTTCCATGGAAATCTTATCCACCATAACACAAACTGTTAGTGAAAAGGATTGTTCATTATCACATTCATTGCCAATATCCTTTATTCCAGGAGGAATATCTCCCCCATCGTAAAGACTTGCAAGTTTAAAGTTACTCAATGACGTCAGCAGCAAGTGTTAACGTCACGAACAATGACGTCAGAACTGTCCAAATTGGAAATGGGAATACGGTCCTCAATTTCCCAGATGAAATAGACTTGAATTTGAACATGAAAATAAATACCAAAAGTGATGTCGTTAACGTCACCCCGAACATCACGGTGTTGGTTGCTGATAAGAAAGAAGAAACAGCATCCAGCGTTATACCAGACGGTGAGATAGAGGTCAGGGTCACGGATGTTTCAGACGGAGGTGTTGAGGATGAAATGTCTGTTGATAAAACAGCAGCAAGCGCTACCTGGACAGAAAGCATATTTCAAACAGCCAGAAATATATTCTCCATGAGAACGTACTTTTACGGTAAGTTCGGTTGGAGTTCATAATTTGTTATTTATACGCTACTAGTGAGTGAGTATGGTTTTACGCCGCTTTTACCAATATTCCAGCAATATCACGGCGGGGGACACCAGAAATGGGCTTCACAAATTGTACCCATGTCTGGAAACGAACCCGGGTCTTCGGCGTGACGAGCGGACGCTTTAACCACTAGGCTACCCTACCGCCCCCTTAAACGCTGCTAATATTTAAATATTTGTATGAGTTGGCTTGTAATAAATGCTCTTTGAACGTACCTGGTAATTATCTAGATATTGATTGCATCCCTTTCAGTTGGGGCGCTAGAGTAGCCATGTGTGTCTTCATGCTTTGTGTGAAGAAGCACGGTCGATTCGTGACGTGCATGTTGGTACAATATGCAAATCTTGTTCCAGTTGCGTCGTTTATTCGTCCCGGATACCTGTGGTCTTTGGTTTGAACATATGTTGTGATTGGTTATCAGTACGGGTGTACTCTTGGGTTTCAAGAAAGTGGAACATGTCTGAGACCTATCTCACTTCGGGCTTTCTTCCCATATTAAGACCAAACGCCATGTTATGATGCAACACTGTTCAAACGGCGTTAAGTGGAGGTCTGGGCGACCACTATTCATACCTATTACTCTGTTTCTGACAGAGGGGGTGACGGGGCGACCACTATTCACACCTGTAAATCTGTTTTTGACAGAGAAGGTGTCTCGGCGACCACTTTCACACATGCAATTCTGTTTTTGACAGGCTCGGTGTCGGGGCAGTCTGATGACAGTGTGACAATCCTGGACAGACACCGGGTGCCCCTAGAACCAGGGGACATCGTCCTCGCAGATACCTTTGTACTGTATTCAGGTAAACACACGTATGATATATGTAAACACATGTATTATATACGTAAACACATGTATGATATATGTAAACACGTGTATGATATATGTAAACACATGTATGACATAAAATGTATGGTATATATGAACACATGTATGATCTATGTAAACACATGTATGATATATATGAACACATGTATGATATATGTAAACACATGTATGATATATATATAAACACATGTATGATATATGTAAACACATGTATGATATATGTCAACACGTGTATGATATATGTAAACACATGTATGATATATGTAAACACAAATATGATATATATGAACACATGTATGATATATGTAAACACATATATGATATATATGAACACATGTATGATATATGTAAACACATGTATGATATATGTAAACACATGTATGATATATATGAACACATGTATAATATATATGAACACATGTATGATATATGTAATCACATGTATGATATATGTAAACACATGTATGATATATGTTAACACATGTATGGTATATGTAAACACGTGTATGGTATATGTAAACACATGTATGGTATATGTTAACACATGTATGATATATGTAAACACATGTTAAAATACATGTATGATATATGTGAATAAATGTATGATATAAACACATGTATGGTATATGTAAACACATGTATGGTATATGTAAACACATGTATGGTATATGTTAAAACATGTATGGTATATGTAAACACATGTATGGTATATGTAAACACATGTATGGTATATGTAAACACATGTATGATATATGTAAACACATGTATGATATATGTAAACACATGTATGGTATATGTAAACACATGTATGGTATATGTTAACACATGTATGGTATATGTAAACACGTGTATGGTATATGTAAACACATGTATAGTATATGTTCACACATGTATGATATATGTAAACACATGTTAAAATACATGTATGATATATGTGAATAAATGCATGATATAAACACATGTATGGTATATGTAAACACATGTATGGTATATGTAAACACATGTATGGTATATGTAAACAAATGTATGGTATATGTTAACACATGTATGGTATATGTAAACACATGTATGATATATGTAAACACATGTATGATATATGTAAACACATGTAATATATATGTTAACACATGTATGGTATATTCTATGTGCCTTCCCTCCTAATCCTTGCAATAATCATAAATAGTTTACACAGAAGTGGGACGACTTGCATGACGTCGCTTCATCTGTCATCATTTCAGGATTGTCCAGTCAATTCAGACAAAAAGGAATGGTTACGCCTATAACATATCAAACAAATTGACGTTTCCTTGTTAATTTATGAATTAAAATATTTATATAACGTCAACCCCAGAGAATAACCAGTTTCGACTATCTGCCGAGACAGTTTACATTGGACGTAAAGACAAAAAGTGATGAAAGTTATATGAATGCATCACCAATGAAATCACTAAAGAAAATGTTTTGCCACTTGATTTAGAATTTGGTTTGTAAAGTAACATAAATCATGTAATGAATCGGAAAGTATAATATTTTTTTGAGAAATGAAAATATTGTCTTTTTATCATATCAAATCGAACTTTATCGAAATAGAAAAAGAGAACATTAAACACACATATCTAAACAAATATGTTTTCTCAATTAGCAAACAGAACACATAAAACCAACAAAATGGTTAAAAAATTATTAGAAAACTTAATTGCACTTTAAATTGAACTTGCATGTAATTAAATGCATACAATGTAAGAATACGCTGTACACACGCGTGAAAATAGCCTGGGTAGACGTTGAGGGCAAAAGTTTGTAAAATCCAAAGTTTGTGCAACTGGCATTAATTTTATCTAACCTGTGTTGCAGGTGGAGGAAGTATTCTGAGACGAGAGCAGGACACAGGAATGGTCATCAAGACGAAGTTGGACGTAGACTCCGAGTTTGAAAAATGGGAATTCTGGTAGCTATCATTTCCAATTCACCCTTATTGCGCATTTACACAACAAATATATTGACCGGTCAGGAAACAATATGGTACTGTCCTGTATTCATCCACATGCTAAGATAATCAAGGTCCAGGTAGTCAGCTACTATTTTTCACCGAGTGGCAAAGTCATCTCATGTGCGGCAATACTCTGTCCGGAGTTGCGTCCCTTGGGGGTGCCAGAACCAAGCTCCTTCCCAGCGCGTGACACCTTCGTTACACTCTCAGTGACATCGCTGCCACCAGTGTGGGCGCGGCCATTACAAGAATCTTGTAATTTGCCCTCTAACCCCATATGTAGTAACGTTTATACTTTTGTTTATGTCTTTGGGAATGCCATCATATTTCATTTTTAAAAGGTTTACGACTGACCATGTTTTCCAGATGATTTACTTTGTTGTTTTAATAATCAGATTGGTTCGAGATTGCAGACTTACGGAAAATCAACCAACGTCTCCCTTACATTCTTACTATATCAATTAAAGATGATACTTTTAATGCAATAGAAATTCAAATTGACAAACAAAGAAAGTAATTTAGCAGCGGTAAGTGTATTCGGCGACACGATAGTCGTCACTTGTTTGTAAACATAACGGTCATTCGGTTGCGAGTTCAACTCCAAGCATGGTTGTTGCCACCTACCACAGTTGGGAGTTTTGACTGGTGGCAGCGATAGTATAGAGAGCTCCGCGAACGGACTATCGCTGTGAGGAGCTTGTGCCAGAACCATATGATCGTGGATTCGAGTCCCAGATTTACCCTGATAATGTTTGTCAGCCCATTCCCCGTGCTTGTTGGTTTCACCGAAGTGGTAAACGTCCAAGACCTGCATCACTTCGGGCTTTCCTCCCACATCAAGCTGACACGTCGTGATATAACTGGAATACTGTCTAGAGCGGCGTGAACGCAACTCGCTCACTCACTATTATTAACATATGTGCCATAGTGTCATACATTGAGATGCTACTGAATACTGAGACACTCAGCATGAGTGAAATGTTATAAATGTAACGTCATATCTATATATAACGTCATATCCTATATGGTATGTCCAGAAACCAACGTTCTAATAGTTTCTGGTTTTCAATGATCCATTCCTATAATTTTCACCAATATTTTCCTTTTGCTTCAAATGGAATCTGTTTGGGCTGACAATACAGACTGATTATTCTCTGGTTTTGACGTTTTATGTTTACTCTGCCCAAATGGTTAGTCGACCCGTGAAGATCCGGGTTAGAATAGGTCTTCAGAAACCCATGCTTGCCGTAAGAGGCGACTATGCTTGTCTTGAGAGGCGACTAACGGGTTCGGGTGGTCAGACTCGCTGACTTTGATGCATGTCATCGTATCCCAATTGCGTAGATTGATGCTGATGATATCAATCACTGGATTGTCTGAGCCAGACTCGATTATTTACAGACCGCCGTCATATAGCTGGAATATTGCTGAGTGCGGCGTTAAAAAAATCACGGACAAACAAACAAACAAACAAACAACAATGGTTAGTCCGGACATAATTGACTCAAAACATTTAGGGTAATACCCTTGGTCATGTGTTTTATGCAGGAACACTCGCGACTATTACGACTTCTACACCCCTTCTGAACGGATAGCAAGAGCCTGCAGCATCATCGACTGTGTCTTCGAGGGGTCGGATTGTGACTTTGTGTGTTGGTGCTACGCAGGGATGATGTGGGAAGAGGTATTATGTCCTTGATTTCATAGCGTATATGTTGCTACTTGATGAGTCTAAATACTATCGGGGGCACGGGTGGCCTAGTCGTCTAAGGCGCCGCACTTCGCTGTGCAGAGTTGGGTCCATTGAGTATGCCAGAGACCTATGGTAGTAGGGGCTGTCGGGTAGCCTAGTGGTTAAAGCGTTCGCTCGTCACGCCGAAGACCCGGGTTCGATTCCCGACATGGGTACAATGTGTGAAGCCCATTTCTGGTGTCCCCCGCCGTGATATTGCTAAAAGCGGCGTAAAACCATACTCACTTAGTCACCTATGATAGTGATTTCGAATTCCGGTTCGCGTCGATTATGCTCCTCGGTCTATTCGCTGTGCAGAGTTTCGTCCCTACGGCACACCAGAAACCTATGATTGTGGGTTCGAATCCCGGTTCGCCCCGATTATGTTTCTAGGTTTGTCAGCACCATACCCGTGCTCGTGGGTTTCACCAAGGTGGTAAACGTCCGAGACCTGCATCAATTCGGGTTTTCTTCCCACATTAATCTGAGCTGACACGCCGTTTTAACTGGAATATTGTTCAGAGCGGCGTTAACCGATCTCATTCACTTACTCTCTAAATACTGTCGACTATTTGTCTTTTCTTATGATAAATATTTAATCTTATATTTGATAAATCGATTAGGTCGAACCATCGCAAAAACATTTTGTTGGTTGGCATTCATCGTACCGAACTGTGCTTCATTCATCTCTAAATCTTGTTTGTTGTTTTAACGACACCGTCAGGAGCGATGACACGCAATCGTCCAAGTCAATCAGTCTAATCACCTGATCCAATTAAATCTCATCCGCAATTGAGTGCTGGGAACTTATTCTAACCCTGATCCCCATTGTGCCATCATCTCATTCGTTATTTTCATAATTTTCATAGTTAATTTCAATTTTTTTCTGTCAGCACTAATATTTATTCATCATTTACTGGATCATACAAAGGATTAAGCATATTTATTTACTGATAATCATTCGGAGTAAATACAAGTCTAACAATTACCCTTACCTAGTTTCCCCGGGCGACGGGGTGGCCAAGCGGTTTAAGCGGTCGTTCGTCACGCCGAAGACCCAGGATCGATTCCCCAAATTGGTACAATGTGTGAAGCCTGGTGTCACCCGCCGTGATATTGCTGGAATATTGCTAAAAGCGGCGTAAAACAATACTCACTTACTCTTTCCTTGTTACGCAACAAGAACGATTTATCACATTACGTTTTTATTCACAAGTCGTTTTTGTATGACGACAAGGAATGTATTTCATTTTACTTATCTTTACAGGCTCACTGCAATGGATACGCATTATATTGCCGGTAGACTGGTCACCATGGAAACGAGTGGAGGGATGAACGTTTAACTGGATGTGAACAGATTTTCAAAGATACAGTGAGCGATTGAATGCTGATTTCGTTACACCAGCAAAGTGATGAGGAGTGTATTTACTGTTTCCCCAACCTGTCGTGGTGAATTCCCGACAATCTCTTGGAGAATGAGGCTGACCCGTAACAAACGTCCTTGGTTGACCGCAAGGATCTTTGGGTACCCGAGTCAGTCTTGCCTGAGACAGATGAACTTGGTTGACAATGATCTCTGAGTAGGAGAGTCAGTCTTGCCCGTTAGAGATGCACTTGGTTGACCGCAAGGATCTTTGGGTAGGGGAGTCGGTCTGGCCTGTGACAGATGCACTTGGTTGACAATGATTTCGGGGTAGGAGAGTCGGTCTTGCCTGTGACAGATGCACTTGGTTGACAATGATCTTTGGGTAGGAGAGTCAGTCTTGCCCGTGACAGATGCACTTGGTTGACAATGATCTTTGGGAAGAAGAGTCAGTCTGGCCTGTGACAGATGCACTTGGTTGACAATGATCTTTGGGTAGGAGAGTCTGTCTAGCCTGTGACAGATGCACTTGGTTGACCGCAAGGATCTCTGGGTAGGAGAGTCAGTCTTGCCCGTTAGAGATGCACTTGGTTGACCGCAAGGATCTTTGGGTAGGGGAGTCGGTCTGGCCTGTGACAGATGCACTTGGTTGACAATGATTTCGGGGTAGGAGAGTCGGTCTTGCCTGTGACAGATGCACTTGGTTGACAATGATCTTTGGGTAGGAGAGTCAGTCTTGCCTGTGACAGATGCACTTGGTTGACAATGATCTTTGGGAAGAAGAGTCAGTCTGGCCTGTGACAGATGCACTTGGTTGACAATGATCTTTGGGTAGGAGAGTCTGTCTTGCCTGCGACAGATGCACTTGGTTGACAATGATCTCTGGGTAGGAGAGTCAGTCTTGCCTGTGACAGATGCACTTGGTTGACAATGATTTCGGGGTAGAAGAGTCAGTCTTGCCTGCGACAGATGCACTTGGTTGACAATAATCTCTGGGTAGGAGAGTCTGTCTTGCCCGTGACAGATGCACTTGGTTGACAATGATCTTTGGGTAGGAGAGTCAGTCTTGCCTGTGACAGATGCACTTGGTTGACAATGATTTCGGGGTAGGAGAGTCAGTCTTGCCTGCGACAGATGCACTTGGTTGACAATGATCTCTGGGTAGGAGAGTCTGTCTTGCCTGCGACAGATGCACTTGGTTGACAATGATTTCGGGGTAGGAGAGTCGGTCTTGCCCGTGACAGATGCACTTGGTTGACAATGATCTTTGGGTAGGAGAGTCAGTCTTGCCTGTGACAGATGCACTTGGTTGACAATGATCTTTGGGTAGAAGAGTCAGTCTTGCCTGTGACAGATGCACTTGGTTGACAATGATCTTTGGGTAGGAGAGTCAGTCTTGCCTGCGACAGATGCACTTGGTTGACAATGATCTTTGGGTAGGAGAGTCGGTCTTGCCCGTGACAGATGCACTTGGTTGACAATGATCTTTGGGTAGGAGAGTCAGTCTTGCCTGTGACAGATGCACTTGGTTGACAATGATCTTTGGGTAGGAGAGTCAGTCTTGCCTGTGACAGATGCACTTGGTTGACAATGATCTTTGGGTAGAAGAGTCGGTCTGGCCTGTGACAGATGCACTTGGTTGACAATGATCTTTGGGTAGGAGAGTCAGTCTTGCCTGTGACAGATGCACTTGGTTGACAATGATCTTTGGGTAGGAGAGTCGGTCTGGCCTGTGACAGATGCACTTGGTTGACCGCAAGGATCTTTGGGTAGGAGAGTCGGTCTGGCCTGTGACAGATGCACTTGGTTGACAATGATCTTTGGGTAGAAGAGTCAGTCTTGCCTGTGACAGATGCACTTGGTTGACAATGATCTTTGGGTAGGAGAGTCAGTCTTGCCTGTGACAGATGCACTTGGTTGACAATGATCTTTGGGTAGGAGAGTCGGTCTGGCCTGTGACAGATGCACTTGGTTGACAATGATCTTTGGGTAGGAGAGTCAGTCTTGCCTGTGACAGATGCACTTGGTTGACAATGATCTTTGGGTAGGAGAGTCAGTCTTGCCTGTGACAGATGCACTTGGTTGACAATGATCTTTGGGTAGGAGAGTCGGTCTGGCCTGTGACAGATGCACTTGGTTGACAATGATCTTTGGGTAGGAGAGTCAGTCTTGCCTGTGACAGATGCACTTGGTTGACAATGATCTTTGGGTAGAAGAGTCGGTCTGGCCTGTGACAGATGCACTTGGTTGACAATGATCTCTGGGTAGGAGAGTTAGTTTTGCCTGTGACAGATGCACTTGGTTGACCGCAAGGATCTCTGGATAGGAAAGTGAGCGTGACAAAGTATATTTCAGCAATGAATTTACACATGGCAGTTGTAACCCAATAACATAGAATGCTCAGTCTGCTGCTCAGCTGCTATGAGGAGATTTCATATGTATACTAGTATACCGTATACACGCACATCACCATTGATATATTTTCCGTGTACATCACAAAGTCTGTCTGTACATTCTGCCAAATAAACATTTTCACATTCAAACAGAAAGAAACAACCTGTTTTCATTTCGCACTTAATATGTAATAAGCGCCTTTGACCCCGATGAACGATGAGTGAATATAGTTTTACTCCGCATCAAGCAATGTTGAAACCACATCACCAGGGATGAGATTCGTTAAGATCCGGGGTAGACTAAGGGGATCTAGTGGTCAGGCTCGCTGACTTGGTTGATGCATACCATCGTATCACAACTGCGTGGATCGAAGCACATGATGCCAATCACTGGGTTATCTGGTCCAGACTCGATCATTTACAGACCACCGTCATATGGCTGGAATATTGCTGAGTGCGGCGTTAAGCAACAAATAAATAAATAAACAAAAAAACAAACAAACAAACAAACAACAGAGATGACGCCAATAATGGTGATTGTACCAAGTGAGGAATCGATCCCGGTTCTTCAATTCGGCGTGACGCGTCAAAGCTTGAGCAACTAGACTGGGTTTCACATAACGTAACATTGTTTTGGAGCCACTCCACTGGGTTTCACATAACTAAACATTGTGTTGGAGCCACTAGACTGGGTTTCACAAAACGTAACATTGTTTTGGAGTCACTCCTCTGGGTTTCACATAACTAAACATTGTGTTGGAGCCACTAGACTGGGTTACACATACCGTATCAATGAGAAGGAGCCACTCGACTGGGTTTCACATACCGTATCAATGTGGTTGAGCCACTAGACTGGGTTTCACATACCGTATCAATGAGGTGGAGCCACTCGACTGCGTTTCACATACTGTATCAATGTGGTTGAGCCACTAGACTGGGTTTCACATACCGTATCAATGAGGTGGATCCACTCGACTTGGTTTCACATACTGTATCAATGTGGTTCAGTCACTAGACTGGGTTTCACATACCGTATCAATGAGGGGGAACCACTCGACTGGGTTTCACATACTGTATCAATGTGGTTGAGCCACTAGACTGGATTTCACATACTGTATCAATGAGGAGGAACCACTAGACTGGGTTTCACATACTGTATCAATGAGGTGGAGCCACTCGACTGGGTTTCACATACTGTATCAATGTGGTTGAGCCACTAGACTGGGTTTCACATACCGTATCAATGAGAAGGAACCACTAGACTGGGTTTCACATACCGTATCAATGAGGAGGAACCACTAGACTGGGTTTCACATACTGTATCAATGAGGTGGAGCCACTCGACTGGGTTTCACATACTGTATCAATGTGGTTGAGCCACTAGACTGGGTTTCACATACCGTATCAATGAGGAGGAACCACTCGACTGGGTTTCACATACCGTATCAATGAGGAGGAACCACTCGACTGGGTTTCACATACTATATCAATGTGGTTGAGCCACTAGACTGGGTTTCACATACCGTATCAATGAGGAGGAACCACTCGACTGGGTTTCACATACTGTATCAATGTGGTTGAGCCACTAGACTGGGTTTCACATACTGTATCAATGAGGAGGAACCACTAGACTGGGTTTCACATACTGTATCAATGAGGTGGAGCCACTAGACTGGATTTCACATACCGTATCAATGAGGAGGAACCACTCGACTGGGTTTCACATACTGTATCAATGAGGTTGAGCCACTAGACTGAGTTTCACATACCGTATCAATGAGGAGGAACCACTAGACTGGGTTTCACATACCGTATCAATGAGGAGGAACCACTAGACTGGGTTTCACATACCGTATCAATAAGGAGGAACCACTAGACTGGGTTTCACATACTGTTTCAATGAGGAGGAACCACTAGACTGGGTTTCACATACTGTATCAATGTGGTTGAGCCACTAGACTGGGTTTCACATACCGTGTCAATGAGGTGGAGCCACTAGACTGGGTTTCACATACCGTATCAATGAGGAGGAACCACTAGACTGGGTTTCACATACTATATCAATGTTGTTGAGCCACTAGACTGAGTTTCACATGCCGTAACAATGAGGTGGAGCCACTAGACCGGACTTCACATACCATAATATATTTGGTTGAGCCCGGGCTTTGGGCATACAGAGGGATTACACTCTCATTCAACAAGAGAACTGTGATGCCATAAAAATCAAAATATAGCCGCAAAATCGGGATAATGATGATAATAATATTTGGGGCACAACAGAAAAATCGAAATCGAAAATATTTCGAGCTGTGTAAATTGTGTTATTAAGTTTAAAAATATGATAATTAACATTGAATTGCCTATGTTCCGTTGACCCGTGCTTGGTAATTGAAACATTCACGTTTTAGACATGGTCAATGTGTTGAAACTTTACAGCCACAATCCCAGTGTGACTGTCTCTTACACTTCCCCACATAATTACGACCACATTCTAAAGATACCCTGATACCAGCCTATAAAACTTCAAATGAGCTCATGTCCTTGCACGCAAGTTTCTCACATCTGCTCGGCAACCACAAGGCCCACGGCTCCTTGTACACAATCTCAGCAATGATGTCTCTAAATGCCACTCACCTAGTTCTGATCCGATCTTAAACATAGCTGTAAATTTGCATTTAATATGTTGAATAGTGGAATGACATTAATATGGCTTGATATAAATTTTATTTGTTTAATGTATTTGATGTGTTTTTCGATGTATTTGATCTGTTTGATGTATTTGATGTCTTTTTCGATGTATTTGATCTGTTTGATGTATTTGATGTTTTTCGATGTATTTAATCTGTTTGGTGTATTTGATGTTTTTCGATGTATTTGATTTGTCTGATGTATTTTATGTAATTTTCGATGTATTTGATGTGTTTTTCGATGTATTTGATCTGTTTGATGAAACCTCCAGGGACATTGAATAAGATTTAATACAAAGTTATGTATTTTACTAAATCTGAAACAATTTCAATTTTCAAGAGATAAAAGAATCCTGTAAGTGTTCAAATGGTTTAATTCACCATACTGACTTCAGAAAATGCGTGATTCCATAAAATAAACATGAACATGGCAAAATGTCAATTTACAAATCAATAGCGTGTGTGTCCACCTCTGGTTGCGATGCAAGCAACAGATCTTCGTCTCATGGAATGGACCAGGCGCCGCACAAAGTCCTGTGGGATATCTGTCCATATCTGCTGGAGCATGTTTCGAAGTTCCTTGAGTGTCTGTGGAACACGTGGTTGACGTCGAAGGCGCCGATCAATCTCATCCCACATGTGCTCGATTGGTGAGAGATCAGGGCAGCGAGCCGGCCAGGGGATGACATTCACGTTGAAGAGAATCCTGAACAAGTCGAGCAATATGAGGCCGGGCGTTGTCATGTTGCAAGGTATTGCCTGGGCCATGACGACGCAAAAACGGTAGAACAACAGGGCCGATGATCTCGTCGCGGTAGCGCTGTCCATTGAGATTTCCCTCTACCACCAGCAAACGGGTCCTCTTTCTTGATGTAATCCCACCCCATACCATAACGCTGCCGCCCCCGAACCGATCTTCTTCGACGTCGGTACACTCGAATCCGTCCATCGCTGTGGCTGAGGTGAAAACGAGACTCGTCAGTGAATAGAACTTGTCCCCACTGCATAGCCGTCCAACGTCTACGCTGGACGGCCATGCAGTAGGGACGCTGTCTACACCACTGTAGACGCGCTTGACGGTGGTTTCCTGTCAAAATGGGACGTCTGGCGAGTCTTCTGGCGACAATCCCTGCACATCTGAGGCGACGACGTACGGTTTGTGAATATATTCGTCGAAGGCCAGGGATGCTTCTTGCAGTCACTGTTGCTGGTTGGAATCGATTTCGTAGGTGTGTTGTTCGAATCCAGTTGTCTTGTCGATTATTGGTTACGCGTGGCCTGCCACTCCGAGGATGGTCTCTGACTGCATTCGTCTGTTGCCAACGTTGCCATAAACACCAAATGGGGTTTCTGTGGACGTTAAATTGTCTTGCAACATCACGTTGACTCGATCCTGCTTCAAGCATACCAATGGCTCGCAGGCGCTCATTTTCGGACAGGCGTGGCATTTCGTAATGTTGAATAATTGCATAATTTTGTTGTTTTTCTGAGTGGTTGTTGTCAGCAGGATGCTAAACAATGCATGCATATGGAATCCCGTTAACGCACATGAAATGCATGGGGCTTGCATAAAAGTCAACTTTTGCACGGAATGCATGCTTTTCTGTAGCAGTTGCGTTTTTGTGACTTGATTCCATACATGTACTACAATATTGAAAACCAAACTTTACTTGTTTGAAAAATACACAAAAATACTGGTGTCACAGGAACTTTTGTTGTTGAGTATATTTGATGTGTTTTTCGTTGTATTTGATCTGTTTGATGTATTTGATGTTTTTCGATGTATTTGATCTGTTTGATGTATGTGGAATTACATTAATATGGCTTGGGGCATATTTTGAATAACTGCCATGGTAATTGACTTTCATAAAACTTGCCGGGCAAAAGAAAGTATTCACCCATGAAACAAACAATACATGGTTTTTCGATGTATTTGATTTGTTTGATATATTTGATGTTTTTCGATGCATTTGATCTGTTTGATGTATTTGAAGTCTTTTTCGATGTATTTGATCTGTTTGATGTATTTGATGTCTTTTTCGATGTATTTGATCTGTTTGATGTGTTTTTCTATGTATTTGATCTGTTTGATGTATTTGATGTTTTCCGATGTATTTGATCTGTTTGATGTATTTGATGTCTTTTTCGATGTATTTAATCTGTTTGATGTGTTTTTCTATGTATTTGATCTGTTTGATGTGTTTTTCGATGTATTTGATCTGTTTGATGTGTTTTTCGATGCATTTGATCTGTTTGATGTATTTGATCTGTTTTTCGATGTATTTGATGTGTTTCATGAATTTGATGTGTTTTTCGATGTATTTGATGTGTTTTTCGATGTATTTGATTTGTTTGATATAATTTAAGTGTTTTCGATATATTTGATAGGGTATCATAGTTGTGATAGATGTTGATTGAAAATGATCTCAGCAACAGTTGGTCTTCGTAGAATTTTCTTAAATAAATTAGTGATACCTGAAATTACCTTAATAAATTCTGTGTCACGACTCACAAACAAATACATAGTTGCAAGATGTCAAGGGTATTAGTTTTAATTAAGAACAGATGTCTGTTTTTGCACATGTAGCCAATCAATATCTTGTCTCCCATTTATAATAATAGAAGCAATGATCTTGAAAGCCACGTTACACGCATCCACCTCGCCCACTTCGATGTTTACTCCAAATGCTAAGTAACTAAATAACAATATTTCAACAACGCAAATAGAATTTTTAATTAATGTGTTTGAACATGTTCTCTCCATATACTGTAATGTTTAGAGTGTCATAGCCACGGAACTATAAGCCATTCAAGCAGTAAAGCATTTTCAAGCTGTAGTTTCAGAACTACCGTATTCGACGTAATAAGCGCCCCCCTCTAATAAGCGCCCACGGCGATATTTGCTAATATATTGACTAGTGAACAATCCCAATTAGCACCCCTTCCAATTGATCAATGTACACAGGACTTATTTATTCGTGTATAATACGTATGTTATATGCATTCTTAATTATTGAGAATTAAATTCTGGAAAAAAATATATCTGTCGTATATAAACATTTCAGACTGTCAGCATAAACCACGAAATTTACGATCTTTCAATTCTGTTGTTTTTCACCAAATTAATATTCTAATAAGAGCCCCCTATTTCTAACTTTGAGAGCGCCCTGGGCGCTTATTATGTCGAATACGGTAATCACTTTATTTCCGGCGTTTACAAACTGCAACAAATTTTTTCTTGCCATTAACTATTGACTTTGGAAAGACTTTCTTGCGTGACATATCGATCAGTGTCAGTCGATAGATTGGACAAAGCGCATTCAAAGGTTTAGATGTTGTTTTTTTGTTTTATGAAGTACAGCGTGATACTAGTGAGTGAGTGAGTGAGTGAGTTTAATTAAAGTCACGTCGGCATTATTTCAGCCATAATGCGTGATACTAGAAGATCAACCTGTAGGTCCCGTGACCAAATCATGGAAACAAAGGTTTGAAAGTGTTTTTGAGTTTCCTGATGTATACTGAACAATTTTGACTTGGGCTGCCCGGTTGAAAATCCCGGGCATTTTGGGGAAGGGTCAACAAAGGTCAAACAGGGGTCAAAATACAAAATTGTGTCGATATGCATATCAAATTACTCATCCAGTCATAAGGAACCTAGAAATATATAGTTCGTTATACTTCCGACCTTAAATTGGGGAGCTATGGCCAAAAACGTTGAAAGGTCAACGCACTTTTGGCAGTCGGTGAAATTCACAAACACAGTTAACATTGTCCGATAGTCATGATTTTAGTGTCTAATAATATGTTTTCTGACATGACAAGTTCAATCAAGCAACTTTTAAAAGTAAAAAGGGTTACCTTGACCTTGAGTGAGTGAGTGAGTGAGTTAAATTTTACATCGCATCGGCAATATTCCAGCCATATAGCGATGTGAACTTGGTATTTAATCTAAAATATCTGCCAACAAAGGACAGTAAAATAGTAAGTTATATCACAGTTTTTTCAATAAAACAAACTAGATCATAATTTCCTTTAAAAACATATAGTAATAAGAGATTAAGTCCTATCAATTAAAACAAGGCTATAGACCACCAATAACCAAAGTTAGACCACCTTACTGGAGATCATGGGGACTTACAGTACCTATGCTTCCTGCATGACTCCCCAGCAGGATTTATGCCATCACTTTGGTTACCAGTGGGTGTACCGTATGCTAGCCAATATTAAAAAACACAAAACAAATTGACAATACAATCAAAGTTCTAAAACGCAAGTCAATATTACTTACCTTGATCGAGAATGGATTTACGTGGCACTAGCAGGAGGACAATATTTTTACGCTACTTTAACCACCCGAGTGGCACCACCATCAACAATCTCAGTTGATGTTAATATTTAACTTATTTAAAATGTATATCATCTATCAAAATTTATCTAGTAGTTCTATTTCTCTTAAAAATTCAAGAATTAAATGAGTACTGACATTATTAAAAAAATCCTTCAATGAAGATGAATGATAATATTTATCCCTTGTGAGAGAGAAATCGACACAATCAAGCAAAACATGCTTGACGGTGATTCTCTCATCACAAGGGATACAGAATGGAGGATCTTCAGCTTTTAACAAATATTCGTGCGTATAACGAGAATGGCCAATACGACATCGTCGCAGAATGACCTCTTCAAATCTGGACTGACAACCCAAGTAAGTGTAACCGATGGTTTGTTTTATGGCATGTAGCTTATTTACACCCACTTGGGTGTCCCACTTCTTTTGCATAAGGTCCCTGATGTAACATCTAATAACAGGTTTAATATCACTGTATGGAATAAGAAGTGGGGTCACAGATTTGTTGAGTGCTGCCTTTGCAGCAGCATCAGCCATTGTGTTACCCACAATGCCGACATGGCTGGGCAACCAACAGAATACAATGTCGTATTGGCCAGAGGCAAGGTCATTGTACATTTCTAATATATCCAAGATAAATGGATGACCCGAAGACATGTTTTTAATCGCCTGAAGACAAGACAGTAAATCAGAAAATATTATAAATTGTTTGTGTATGAACTGCTGTTGAATGTATTCCAAAGCTGTGAGTATTGCCTTAGATTCGGCTGTGAATATAGAGCTATTGTCGGGTAATCGGGAAGAGATAGTTTTAGATCCAATGACAGTGGCACTAGAAACATTGCCACCGTCCTTGGATCCGTCAGTGAAAATAGAACGGTGAGAATCATAATTGCTCCTCAACTGAATGTAATCCTGTTGTTAGTGTAAGTCATTAGTTTCTGATTTTTTGTTATTAGCAAGCGTTAGATCCACTGTCGGTCGAACCAATTGCCATGGAGGAGATGATAAAAGTCTGTGTGGAGATACGATATCAAGTTCTATCCTGGCAGCAGTAATATGGGATTTCATCCGAATCCCAAGAGGTGGAATATGTTTGGGTTTCTTCTGAAACAGTTCTTCATATTGTGGATGAAAAACTGTATCATAAGCAGGATTTGATAGATTTGAACGTAGTTTTGCAATATACTGAAGAGACAATTTAATACGTCGCTGGTGAAGAGAAGGCTCATCAGCTTCGACATAAAGGCTATCAATAGGAGACGTCCTGAAGGCGCCAAGACAGAGTCTCAGGCCTTGATGGTGGACTGTATCTAATTTTTCGAGATTACTCTTACAGGCTCCACCATATACAATCGAGCCATAATCTAATTTGGAGCGAATAAGAGATCTATATAAGTGGAGGAGGGTTGTCTGATCCCCTCCCCACTTAGAATTTGATACGACTTTCAGTAGATCTAAGGCCTTCAGGCATTTATTCTTCAGATACTTAATATGAGGCAAATAGGTCAAATGATGGTCAAAAACAATTCCCAAAAATTTGGCCTCCTCAACAACCTTGATTGGAGTATAGTCAAGAAACAATTCAGAATCTTTATGAGGTTTATAACTTCGACAAAAATGAATACAATTTGTCTTGGATTTTGAAAATTTGAAACCATTTTTTTCACACCAATTCTGAATTTTATTTAAGCAAAGCTGCAATTGTCTTTCAATAGTGCGCATATTTTTGCCACGACACGAAATGTTAAAATCGTCAACAAATAATGACCCATCAATCGAGTCATTTAATACAGTTGCTAAACTCTTAATCTTAATACTAAAAAGTGACAGACAATATACTGCCCTGTGGGACACCCTGATCCTGATTATAATGATCAGACAGGGTTGAGCCCACGCGGACTTGGAATTGCCTGTCAGTTAAAAACTTTGATACAAATTGAGGCAAACGGCCTCTCAAACCAAAGTCATGTAAATCATTCAAAATACCATGTTTCCATGTGGTATCATATGCTTTTTCTAGGTCAAAAAAGATTGATACCGCATGCTGCTTATTTGCAATGGCATTTTTGATAAATGAATCCAAACGGACTAAATGATCTATGGTACTTCGGTTCTTTCGGAAACCACATTGAATGTTAGTGATTAAATTGTTGGTTTCCAAGTACAAAACCAATCTATTGTTTACCATACGTTCCATGGTTTTACAGACACAGCTTGTTAATGAGATAGGTCGATAATTTGAAGGATCTGAATGATCCCGGCCAGGCTTTGGTATAGGTATGACAATGGCATTATGCCAAGAAGATGGAAAATTCCCTGAAGTCCATATTTCATCAAAGATACAAAGCAGAACTTCTAAACATGATTCAGGCAAATGTTTAAGAAGTTGATAATGGATGTTATCAGCACCCGTTGCAGTATCATGGGCCTGTCCAAGTGCAGTATTTAGCTCATGAATTGAAAATATTTCGTTATAATCTTCACCATTGTCGGAACTAAAATTAATACTTTTCTTTTCTTGTTGTTGTTTGTATTTTTGAAATTTAGGTACGTAATTAGATGATGAAGAGTGTTTGGCCAAAGTTTCGCCCAGTTTATTTGCAATGTCATTCTTATCAGTCAGTAATCTATCTCCATCTTCAAGATGATGAACAGCAGGCAGACTTTGAACCTTTACCTTTGATTTTTTTTATCATGTTCCACACCTTTGAAATCGGAGTTCGGGAATTGATTTTTGATACATATCTTCTCCATGATTGGCGTTTTGTTTGTTTAAATGTACGCCGTGCCTTGGCGTTTGTTATTTTAACATTATCAAGATTATGTACCGTAGGATGTCGACGGAAATACCTTTCCGCCTTCTTCCTAATCTTTCTGGCCTTTTTACAATCTGTATCAAACCATGGTTTACGAATGTGTGGTATTACAGAGGACTTAGGAATAGCGTCGTCAGCAATTTCATGGAGTTTATCAGAAAACACCTGAATGGGATCAGGGACATTTATTAAAATATCAGTTGTCAATATTTCCTCACATAATGATTTGAATAAAGGCCAATTTGCCTTTGAAAAATTCCATCTCGTTGAAGGTGGCTCATCAGCTGGGTTGTTGGCAGGAAGAATAGAAGGGAAATGGTCACTCCCACACATGTCATCGTGGACTGACCATGTAAATTCGGTTCACAGATTTGAATCTGAGATTGAAAGATCCAAAACAGAATAAGAACCACTAGCAGGATGTAAGTAAGTTTTTGTGCCATCATTAAATATACAAAGATTATTATCAGTGATAAAATCTTCAATGACTTTACCCTTAGAATTTGTGCTATCACTTCCCCATAGAGGATTATGACCATTCAGGTCGCCCATGATGATACAGGGTTTCGGGAGCTGGTCATATAACGATTGTAGGTCAGATCGCTGAAGAGCTGAAGAGGGTGGAATATACAATGAGCACAAAGTAAAAACAACGTGCAGTGTGAGTCGAACTGCAACAGCCTGTAGATTGACATTCAGAGGAACAGGATTGTGGATCACATCCTGCCTCACCAGAATAGAACATCCCCCAGTAGCCTTAACAGAGGGAGGAGAAAATGAATGATGCGAAATGTATTTACGCATGTCAAACTTATCTGTTGGCTTGAGATATGTCTCTTGCAGACAGAATGCCGACGGCTGAAAGTCTTGTACTAATAATTGCAATTCATTAAAATTGGTCCTAAGTCCTCTGCAATTCCATTGTATAAGATTAGGATCTCTGTTCATGGAGGTTCAACTGGAGAACGTGGACTTGTGGAGGGGCCATTCCCATGGTCTGGGAGGGAAGGAGAGACCTCCATGGTCAATGGTTCAAAATGATTTTGAACCGGAACAGTGGTTACAGAAGAGGAGGGCACAGCCAGATGCTGAAGTGCCTTCGTCTTTTTCTTCAACTTTTTTTTTCTGTTTTTGTGAGATGTACATCACCTTGGGCTATATCTTGTGATGGTTCAGGTGTTGAGTCATCAGTTTGGCAAGCGGAAGAAATTTGGAAAGTTGGAGATACTTCCTCCAATAATCTTTGTGTGTCAGTTATCCATGATATGTCAGTTTGACAGGATATAGAAGCTGTTGTTGGTCTCAGAACAGAAACTGGAGCAGGAGAAGAAATTGCAGCTGAATATGTAAGAGATGGATTTGGGTTTGATTGAACAGGAACTAATTTTTTGGCTTCAAAATAGGAAATATTTTGAGTGCATTTGAGTTTCATAATTTTTGCTTCATATTCAAATGTTGGACAAGATTTTGATGATGTTAGATGTTCACCGTTGCAGTTAGCACACTTGATGTCATTTGTGCAATTATTGCTCTCATGAGCTTCACCGCAACGGGAACATTTTGTTTTTCCATGGCAAGATTTTGCACCGTGTCCTAATTTTTGGCATTTAAAACAACGGAGTGGATTTGGTACATATACCTCCACTCCGATGTTGCAATATCCGGCTTTAACAGACTTGGGAAGAGTTGTCAGTCCGAAGGTAAACAGGTAAGTATTAGTGTTTATGATTTCGGATCCTTGTTTCCTAGTGAACCGTTTTACAACGGTGACACCTTGAGATTTCAGCTCGTCTGCAATTTCTTCTTCTGACATGTCAGAAAGACAGCGGGACCAGTCTCTGACGATGCCTCTACACGAGTTCAGTGTCTTGTGCACTGAGACAACAACCTGGGTGTTTACAAACTGCTGTATACCCAGCAGATTGACAGATTGTTGTCTCCTTACACATTCCACTAATAGAGAACCACCTCTCAGTCGAGTAACATTTTTAACGTCTCCGCAGACACCTTGGATGCCCTTGGAGACGGCAAATGGATTCAGTTTCAATGGACTTCCATCTGCAGCTTCAATAACCAAGAATTTTGGCCAGGAATCAGACACAAATTGAGAAACTTCTTCATCTGATGAAGAAGAAAGATGTCTTCTTTTATTTGCTTTTACAGAACCAGAGTGTAATGTGTTAGCCATGGTAGGGTGATGCGGTTCAGCAACCCTGCTCCCCACCCGCCACCGAGTGTCAACAAAGACGATGTTGCAGTGGAAACCAGACTGAAACATCAGGGCTACAGGGGTGGTATACTCCAGAAACACAGACTTGTATAGCAAGGAGATCTGAAAGAAGAAACGCCAGGCTGGTTCGACCTTCAACATTTTTCTTGAGAAACCCAGAATACAGAGGTCCATATCACCAGATTGGCCCATGAGCCACCGCCTTCTGGCATAAGACTCTAGGCAAACGTTTACATAATAATTTGGGATGTCAAACACGTAACACATGACCAAGACCAAATAATACATTAATATCAATCACATTTGTGCAAACACAATATTATGCACAGGGCCTGGCATGACCAGCCGATTGATAAGACCGGGCCCATCTTACCACCCGTCTAGGCGAAGTAAGGGTCGAAGTAGTGTGTTGGGCAAAGGAACACAGTTCCAGGAACCAGTGCCCTCAACTACCAGACTCCCGTCCTCCGCCGACACAGGGACGCAACCCACGGCAAACAGGTTGCCCATTTTAGTCGCCTCATACGACCAGCAATGGGGGGCTGTGGAAATATTCTGCCCCGGTTCCACACGGGGGAAGAGCGATTAGCGTTACCCAGCACTCACCACGAGGAGGTTGCTCTTCACGAGTGCCCCCTTGACCTTGAAAATCGAAAATGGCGGAATTGGCTGCACGAAGAATTGTCATGCTTCAGCAAAGTCATTGGAAACAGGATCCTTGGTCCTTGACTATGACACAGTTAAGTACATCCGTCAATTAACGATTGAGTCGAGAGTAAAATAACTGCTTTGTCTGAAACACAATTATACACATATTAAAGCGTCGCGATCCAAGGGAAGCTGAGCCATGAGACTTGGAGCCTATCTGAACTTTGTCATCCGGTGATACACCAACAAGTGTTCAGTAGAGGGAAACTATTTACAATGTCAACCGAAACCGTAAGTGTAGATCAAAGTAGAAACTTGTGCAAGAACCACGCCGATCTCGTTGGGTTATCGATAGTAGTAAACGTCGAAGACCTAAACTTAACTTTCATTCTATAGTTATACGACGTGATATAACAGAAATAATGTCCGAAATAGCGTTAACATACGAAATTGTTTTATTTGAACACACGAATCGGTTAAGTCTCTTACATATATGAGCGTGAGAAATGTGTTTTATCCAATATGGCGGACACAAGGCCTCAAAGATGGCTGCCAATACAGTTGGTTGGTTTGTTGTTTTACGCCGCACTCAGCAATATTCCAGCTTTATGACGGTGGTCTGTAAATAATCGAGTCTGGACCAGACAATCCAGTGATTAATATCATGAGCATCGATCCACGCCATTTGGATCGATGACATGCATCCACCAAGTCAGCGAGCCTGACCACCCGATCCCGTTAGTCGCCTTTTACGGCAAGCATGGGTTGCTGAAGACCTATTCTACCCCGGATCTTCACGGCTCCTGCCAACACAGGAAAATGACAATCTGTCGTCTTCTCTTCGGAATGGATGAGAAAATTAAAAATTAGGTTTCGACCAGGAAGTTCATCTTTATATAAGATAATTATCGCCGATGATATGTAGTATAATTGCTGATCATATTGGCTTACTTTGAAGTGACAATGTGTAGCACCTATAAGCAATTGCTTCAATATTGTCAGTAACCCATTAACGTATCCATATTTTTTTCTGATACAGTAAGATACATTTAGTCGCTGCCACTGTCACTCAAGCCTTCAGGTTCATCATGTGCATAGTTTGGGCAACCAAAGCACGTACCGTTGTCAGTACGTGGCAGTCCAGGCATGAGACAAGGACACTTTCTGGTGACGGCACATGATCTGTCACTGCAGATGAGATGAGTGACATATCTGCAGCCATACTTTCGTCTGAAACATGGCTTGTCCTATTGTCGTGTTGCTTGAACGCATCTTCAACAGCAGGGAACATTGTAGCTGCCTTGTCACTGTTTTCAAATCGAAATGACAAGTTCTTCAACATTTCAACATGTGTTCATCAATGTTCAGTTTTGTTTGTTTGTTTCTTCGTTGTTTAACACCGCACTCAGCAATATTCCAGCTATATAACGGCGGTCTGTAAAATAATCGAGTCTGGACCAGACAATCCAGTGATTGACATCATGAGCATCGATCTACGCAATTGGGATCGATGACATGTATCAACCAAGTCAGTGAGCTTGACCACCCGATTCCGTTAGTCGCCTTTTACGACAAGCATAGTCGCCTTTTACGGCAAGCATGGGTTGCTGAAGATCTATTCTACCCCGGAATCTTCACGGGTCCAGCAATGTTCAGAAAGCTGTCTTCCTTGAATTTATAACCAGACATCACCATAAGCATATCACGTATCAGAATGTTATTCTAGATCACAATTACCAGCATGCAACTGCCTTTCCCGATTCACTTATAAAAAAGATAACAGAGAAAACCCAGTCTCGAAAAGCTCAACGCAGTGCAATTACGCTAATGAAGCTTGGGTACCAAGCAGAGTATAGTTAAGTGATACAGGAATATGAGTTCAAATAATTTTCATAAGATCTTATCCTTATCATCTCAGCTAATATTTAGTCGTCTAATATGGGCACTCTCCACCGACCGACCCACTCCTCTCTTTCACCACACAATTTGCATAAAAAGTAAATGCTTGGAAGTTGCCTACCATGCGACGGTTGTTTCTCAACAAACCTGAGAATCAAGGAATGGACCAGGTGTCGTGTCCAGTGACACGACACCGCATTTACTGTTTATTTGTGGTGTCATCAGTACACGATAGTGATTCATAAACGCATGCACATGATATAGTCAGAATAACACAATGGACTCTGCTTTTACCAGAGATTTCGTATGAATATGGAAAGGTTTTTATTCGGTTTTATTAACACGACAGTAACCACCAATGAACGATGCCCTAACGTGGCCAATCTGTTCAGATTTGAGTCTCAATGAAAGATTGAGCTGTGCAACGTGTTTACCCACGCCCTCTCCTAACAAACCGGGACCACCTCCGTGGTCTAGTGGTAGAGCGTCCGCCTGAAGAGCGGAAGGTCCAGGGTTCGATCCCCGGCCGCGTCATACCATGAGACGTTAAAAGATGGCGCTTGTTGTTATAATGTCTGGCGCTCGGCATTAAGGCTCGGAGTCAGTTAACTGTATCTGAGTGGGGTATTCAAGTTGCTCTCACTGCGGCATGGTATCTCATGCGACATGGGCATTAGTCCTGACTATAGTGCAAGCAGCCACACACACACACACACGTACATGCACGTCGCTTTATAAGTGCAATAATCTTTGACGCGACATTAAACACCATTTTACCTCCAGCAATTGCAACATTGGGATTTATATGTATATTTATACGACTGGAGGTCATGTGGCCCCCATGTGACCACTTTTCCATAGGGTGTATGACTTTGGTGGCGAGGAATATTGGCGATTGGTGTTGTTGTTGTTGTTGTTTAACGCCGCACTCAGCAATATTCCAGCTATATGACGGCGGTCTGTAAATAATCGAGTCTGGACCAGACAATCCAGTGATTGATATCATGAGCATCGATCCACGCAATTGGGATCGATGACATGCATCAACCAAGTCAGCGAGCCTGAACACCCGATCCCGTTAGTCGCCTTTTACGACAAGCATAGTCACCTTTTACGGCAAGCATGGGTTGCTCAAGTGAGTGAGTGAGTGAGTTTAATTAAAGTCACGTCGGCAATATTGCAGCCATAATGTGACTTGAACAAGTTATACAATAGGTATAAAAACTGTCGACGAGGGACAGTATAATAACTAGCAATATATCACAGATTGACTTAAAACTAGTTGTAGAACATTAAAAATTATTGAGGTACGATACAATATAAAAATGGGGCTATAGATCGCCAGCAACAAGGTTAAGATCATCATACTGGGGACCAAGGGGACTTACGGTACCTCTGCCACCTGCATTATTCCCCAGCAGGATTTACATTTCCCAAAGTTACTGGCGATTGTTGCAAGTTTAGCTAGAGGTTAAAAGTTACACATATTCTGCAGTTAAAATTGAGGTAGATATAAATATACTTTGAAAGAGGTGGTCTTACATACTCTCTCAGGGGGGCAATAATTTTACGCTACTTCAACCCCCATCGAGGGTAGGGTTGCTGAAGACATATTCTACCCCGGAAGGGCGATTGGTGTCTTCGCATATGAATTTGACTGTACTCTTTACTGTAAGTCTGTAACATAGTGCATTAGTATCGATTGTGATCGATTTCGGTGAACGATATTTTTTTATGAAATAAACTAGGGTCCGATTCTGAGGGCGTATACTTTCTTTTAAGGCTGAGTATATGTTGATCTTCATCTTCTTCGGATTTTCAAAAAGTGTGTCATCGTTCCCCATCGGTTTGTCTTCAAAGACTTGATTATCTACAGGCCGCCGCGTCAGCCTGAAGATTGTTACTCACAACGTAAAACAAAAGGCAACCAAGCTAAACAGTTGCAAAAAAAATAGAAATTAATTCTATTCCCGAAAGAAATCTTTGCAAAAAGCAGATCGATTGTACAATTCTGACTGTATCGTGAGCTTGTGTTTATGAGTAATAATTCTAGTGTTCGCGAAAATCAGCGAATCAGGATCAAGCACATATTCCGTCGAGGCATTAACTGACACCAATCATAGCCTCGGAGAAGCCGCGCAGCATACTAATCGCAATACATTAGATCAGATTTTTATTCTTCAGAGAAGTGCCGGGTTGTGTGTTAGCGTCTCACAAATGGGGCTTCTTGCGCTGACTGTTGTGTCGGTCTTGCAACTCAGTGTATCAGATTGCCTATGGTGCGAACAGGACTTAGTGCCACGCGTCCCCGATTTTGACAACTACTTGCTCACCGAGTACCTGCTGTGGTCTGTCCATGTGATGCTGAGGGTTGAGTGTTCCAGCAGGTGCTACTTTGACCCCCATTGTCACAGCTTCCAGGTGCTTAAGGCTAATAGTACCTGCATAGGTTTCGCTACGGGATTTGCAGACACTGGACATATGTATTCACCTCTGACGCCTGCCCCTGGATATCAACTCTTTCTGTTACCTAGAGGTAAGAAAATGTGATTACTCATGGTTGTCTACGGCAATTTTTCTTAGACGATTTTTCGACCATGTGAGTCTAACATGTTATCACTTTCGTCCAGTCTGAAATATGATGGCAAAATAAAAGCCATCTGGAAGATGGAGTTTTGACTAACGAAAACACAGATAATGATGACAATGTTCAATATTACCTCGTATAATTGAGTGAATAACACAGTCGAAATGGTAACAAACACATGCAAAGGCACGGCAATTTTTCACTGAAACGCGGGATTATGGATAGTGTTTGGGCGCTTTTATGTATATTATGATCTATGTGATGCTTTTATTTTAAAGCAAAATTCAGTGCAAACGTTGAACTGCTAAATAGGGCCGTATCTCTTGTCAAGAACTGTGTCTTCTCTATATTGATCTTTCTTATCTCGCTATCTTTAGCCTCCCACTACATAGGTAGTGCCTGTACCAGTGATAGCGACTGTCACGTGGCGACCTCTGTGTGCAATGATGGAGTCTGCACCTGTCTGTTGGGCTACATCTTTTCACCCCGACAACATGCCTGTATCACGGGTAAGTTCTTTCACGAGTGTAAAACCAGGACCAAGGGTCCCTCCTTGCTGATCTGTTTCCTTCTGCGTAGGAATTCTGCTCGTTTTGGCAAGGGGAATTTAGATATATTCATTTTGTATCGGAACGACAAAGCACTACCCACAGGATTGTATGACAAGAGTCATGGCTTTCCTCTAGTCCGCTTTCCATCTAGGTCGAGCAATGTTAGTGGGTGAGTGAGTTTAGGCTTTACGTCACATCGGCAATATTTCAGCCATATCGTGACGAGAAATCATACATTTTTAATCATTTTGTCATCAATGGACAGTAAAATTACTAGAATATCACAGATAAATATTTAAAACTAGCATACAACTATAAAAAGATATCACTATAAAAAACGATACAATATAAAAAAGGGCTATAGATCGCCAGCAGCTGAAGGTAGATCACCATGCTAGGGTCTATGGGGACTTACAGTACTTTTGTTACCTGCATAGACCCCAGCCGGATTTACATCATCCCTTCCGCTGTTGGCGATTAATGACACATAACCAGGTTAAATGAACATATAGGTCGAGCAACGTACCAGCGTCAAGTTATGCTTACGTGCCAATGGAGGAAATACCCGTTGACAGATTCCTCCTCTTCAAAGTGACTTTATTGTGTGTGAGGACATTGGGTCTGACGGGATATAGATCATGGCAGCCCGCATGTACGTCTGGATGGAATAAGGGTGTCAACAATAATGGATGGCTTGAGAGGATTTGTCCTTTCCTAGTGGTCAGGAAACTGTTTCATTCGCCCGTCAGTCATCTTCCCGAGGCAAGAGAGTTAACTGACTTTAAAAGTCCAGATTCCCGAGGCAAGATAGTTTACTGACTTTAAAAGTCCAGTTTCCCGAGGCAAGAGAGTTAACTGACTTTAAAAGTCCAGTTTCCCGAGGCAAGAGAGTTAACAGACTTTAAAAGTCCAGTTTCCCGAGGCAAGAGAGTTAACTGACTTTAAAAGTCCAGTTTCTCGAGGCAAGAGAGTTAACTGACTTTAAAAGTCCATTTTCCACCCTTGCCGAAATAGGCTGGAATTCCTGGGCTCGATTGTAGCGCCAGAGGGTGGTTATTATGATTGATGTCCCTTCTGAGCCTCACCTATAGACCATTGGATTCCATCACTTGCATTTATTTTAAACAAAATGGCGGCGCCCAGTCAAGACGATCTGAACGATAATCAAGATCTATATTGTGATAAAACGGGTCTTACATCGCGAAGTGCATCAAATCACGCGAATACCTTGATTAAAAACATGAAAAGGTTTGGAAAATATCTGTTGACAACGAGTTGGCGGTGCACATGCTTTGCATATCATGTAATCGACCGAAATCTAAACGATGGTTTACGAACCGGATTTCGATTTCGCTGCACGATTTTGATTGGACTATGCATAGACTCGTTAGTCCAGCCAAAATGTAACTCCATAATACCATCCTAGTTCGGCAAGGGTGGAAACTGGACTTTTACAGTCATTTAACTCCCTTGCCCCGGGAGGATGTCCCTCAGTGTAAGATGCCTGCCATGTTACATGGTACACAAAGGTTCGTGAAATCACGTTCCCACAAATATCTGCGAGATTACAGGGTTAACCAAACACCAGTCACGAACTCGTTAAGTCACGAACCTACGATTATAGTGGGAAAATACAAAAGATAGTTATATACTTATAGTGAGTGAGTGAATTTGGTTTAACGCCGCTTTAAACATTATTCCAGTTATATCACGGCGTTTCAGCTTAATGTGTGAGGAAAGCCCGAAGTGATGCAGGTCTCAGACGTTTACCACTTCGGTGAAACCCACGGGTATGGTGCTGACAAACCTAGAAACATAATCGGGGCGAACCGGGATTCGAACCCACAATCATAGGTTTCTGGCGTGCCTAAGGGACGCAACTCTACACAGCGAATTGTGGCGCCTAAGACGACTGCGCCACCCATGTCCCCTATATATACTTATATGCTTATAATATAGTGATTACACTGAAGACGTTTAGTGAAAGATGACGTTAAGATTAGGTATTATTTTCCCTTTGTTGTGAAATAGTCATAGGCTCCCGTCACAGCTAGAATGTATTCATCAAAAGACTGGATATATCATCAAACAATACAAGATACACTAACTGTACTGGCTTACCAGAAGACTTGTTATTGAGCTTGTGCGTTTAATGAATTTACGTTTCAGTAATCTTGGGATATCAATACAAATATCACATTATAACATGGATTAGTTTGTTGATTAACGCCGCATTCAGCAACATTATGACGGCGGCGTGTAAATAATCGAGTGTGGACCAGACGATCCAGTGATTGTTACTATGAGCAACGTCCATCGCCGGCAGCGTATAACAACAAGGAATCCACCAAGTCACGGGCTCTGACCACCCAATGTTATAGACCATCCCGCCCGACAAGCATATGTTCCCAAGGGGTTGGGACCCGTGAAGATCCGGGTTAGAATAGGTCTTCAGCAACCCATGCTTACTGCAAAAGGCGACTATGCTTGTCGTAAGAGGCGACTAACGGGATAGGATAGTCACGCTCGCTGACTTGGTTTGATGCATGTCATCGTATCCCAATTGCGTGGATCGATGCTCATGATATTAATCACCGGATTGTCTGGTCCAGACTCGATTATTTACAGACCGCCGTCATATAGCTGGAATATGTGCGGCGTCGCTGGTTTTGGTGACTGGTTTTATTTAAAGCGACAAAACCCTTTCCATATCCAGTAGAAATCTCTGCATAAAGCCGAGTCGATTGTACTATTCTGACTATATCATCGCATGTGTTTAAGAATCACTATCGAACAGTAATGATACCAGTAGTTCGCGAAAAGGTGAGCGTATCCTGCCCCATTGGTGGCACCCGTCACAAACACATGTTAAACAACAAACAAACATTTACCTACCATAATCTATTTCTTGTATTCGAGACTGCTCAACTTGGGGAAATGACCTCACCCGCTATTTTGGGTACTCTGTAACAGGCAACGATCAAGACATTATCCGCAACATATACACTGAATTCTTGTATTCCAGACTGCTCAACTTGGGGAAATTACCTTACCCGCTATTTTGGGTACTCCGTAACAGGCAACGATCAAGACATTATCCGCAACATATACACTGAATTCTTGTATTCCAGACTGCTCAACTTGGGGAAATGACCTCACCCGCTATTTTGGGTACTCCGTAACCAGCAAAGATCAAGACATTATCCGCAACATATACACTGAATTCTTGTATTCCAGACTGCTCAACTTGGGGAAATGACCTCACCCGCTATTTTGGGTACTCCATAACCAGCAACGATCAAGACATTATCCGCAACATATACACTGAATTCTTGTATTCCAGACTGCTCAACTTGGGGAAATGACCTCACCCGCTTTTTTGGGTACTCCGTAACAGGCAACGATCAAGACATAATCCGCGACATATACACTGAAGCCGACTGTCGAGTACAGTGCAGAAACAAGGACGCCGATGCCAACTACATCTGTGTGAGCGTTGAGTACAGCTTCAGCAAGGAAAGCTGCTACCTGGCGGTACTCACCTTTCTGCAAGTACCGCCAGCGGATAGGGTCGACACCAATGATAGTGTCCAATACCAACGTAGCTGTGCAGTGTAGACGGCCCAGACGAGAAAACTCAAGTCCTCCTTGATTTCAGAATGACGACTATCATCTCGCCCAAATTATTTGTTACATAAAACGCTTGGCCTAATTCTGATGTTTCTTCTTTTCATTATCCCCATCATCACCTGCTTGTACTGATGCCTACTGAACCCGTAGAGATTCTGGCATAGAATAGGTCTTCAGCAACCCATGCTTGCCGTAAAAGGTGACTTTGCTTGTCGTAAAAGGCGACTAACGGGATCGGGTGGTCAGGCTCGCTGACTTGGTTGATGCATGACATCTATCCCAATTGCATGGATCGATGCTCATGACATTAATCACTGGATTGTCTGGTCCAGACTCGATTATTTACAGACCGCGGTCATATGGCTGGAATATTGCTGAGTGCGGCGTTAAACGACAATTTTTTTTATTATAATATGTATTCATATATAATAATAATTTCAAGATGACAGGGATATTGTGCAAATACATGTAGAGATTAAAAGCTACAATGAAATATGGCAAAATTAAAGTGACACAAATCTCATACACGTTTTTGAACAGCTTCAGTATTTCTAAAGATGGTATTGATGAATTATAAGTTTTTCATATCTTTTAATCCAATGATGGATTTTCAATTTATACATAGTTGAGATCTTTAGGTACGTACATAGGCCGCCACTGGAGAAGCGCTTCACATCTGAATAGGTGATGAAACTCGTCACCGACCGCCGGAGAATTACATAAATTACACAAACGTTCCACTCTTGGGATATCAGACCAGCGTCCGGTTTCAATTGGAAAGTAATTGTTTGTGGTTCTAAATTTTAAGAATGGGTGATAAACGTTTTTAGGCAGATGAAGATATATTTCAAAGATTATATTTTCCTTAAATATTTAATAGTGCACACTTTTAGAACCTTTAGTAATGGAACTGTGCCTATTCTGCAGGAACTGGTCTTTCAATATTTCTTCAACTTTTAAGCCAGTCATGATGAAATCAAATATTTCACCGAATCCACAGTTGTTTAATATTTTCTTGATAGCGTCAGCCTTTGGTGTCTAGTTTGCCTTTGGTGTCTAGATTTTAGGTACAATTGAACATGACGTTTCTTCGATGAGCGTCGTACGACTTTTGCTCAAACGTTGATCAGGGTAACAACATTCAAGGATTTAGTAACACTTTCAAACAGCCTTATGGTAGCCTTGTGGATGATCTTCCTATCAGTGACCATAATGATATCCGGTTCTGATATTATTACTGCTGCTACTACTACTACGACCCCTGTTTTGCAGTCCAATACCAGCCATGATGAAGAATACATTAACAGGTTGTCAAACGGAGTCCACATATGTTTAATGTTTTCATGCCAACTGTTGTCCATGGAACCAGCGTAGTTATGAATAATTTTATAAATACTGTTTGTTAATTTTGGAGTCTGCTTGTACATTGCCATTTTATGCCAGAATAACGCGTTTGTACAGTTTGATGTAGAGGGGTTCCCTTCCGAGTTCTCCATAAATCAGTTTTAAATTAAACAAAGTTTTATGTTGCATTTCAAACACCTGCTGTCAGTTTAAGAAATTTTAAATGTATTTTTTTGATTTGATTAAAGTTTTCAAATGATTTCAGAACAGTACTTTAGGATTCCAAGGTAAGTATAATCATCGACAATGTCTACAGTTTGATTGCTGAAAGTGAACGAGTATTTGAGATTGCTGTTTCTAGCAGGCCAGCTTCCAAAAAACTATTTTGGTTTTGGACAAGTTTACATTTAATTTCCATCGTGAATAATATCTATGAAAAGTGTCAAGTGATTGTTATAGGTCTGGAGGGTCTTCATTGAATAAGACGGTATTATCTGCATATAACAAAACAATAAACTGCATGCAAAAGAAAGTTACCATATATACCATAATTTAGCAATTTAAACCATAGACCAGCCCTCTACACAGTGAACGCTTTTGTGTAATCAATAAAGACTTGCATTCGTTTAATAACATGGCACAGACTAGTTTCCATTCCTTTTCTTCTTTGTATAGAATTTTGAAATTATATGGAATGAATGGTTGTTCAATTTTCCTATCTAATGATATAGATTTGTAATCCATATATGTTTTTATGGATTTAGAAAGAGTCAAATTAAAAACTTCACATTTTTAAAAGTAATCCCATATATGATATACAACGGACAAATGTATCAGAGAAGGTAATTTTTAATCATTAATGTCCAAAGAAGGATTTCAATTAACGGTGGTAACCATAATTTGTTCCAAGCACCTACGGTATTCGGTAATAACATCGACAGTTTAAATAATAAGTCCCAAGCACGAGAATCTGATGGCACACAAGTTCAGTAGCGTGTATGGCCACCATGTGCGTTGACCACTTGCCACACATCGCCTCCGCATGGACCTTGTGATGCTTGTGAACACATGATTGGGAAGACGACGCCATTGTTGCTGCAAAATGGTGCCAAGATCTTGCAAATTCTGTGGTTGGTTCTGGAGAGTGCGCAGACTTCCGCCAAGAGCATCCCAGACGTGTTCGATGGGATTGAGGTCGGGAGACCTTGACGGCCAGTCCATGACGTTGACTCCCGCATTCCGAAGGAAATTCCTTGTCAAAATAGCTGTGTGGGGTCTGGCATTGTCGTGTTGGAAGATCAAACCGGGTCCATGTGCTGCCATAAAAGGCAGAAGTTCTGGTGCCAGTACCTGGCCGCGGTAAGCAGCAGCGTTGAGGTTGCCACGGATGACAAGAAGCCTGGAACGTGCATTGCCACAGAAAGCACACCACACCATGACACTTCCGCCTCGAAATCTGTCAACTTCCTGTACACAACACTCGGCGTAACGTTCATGACGGCGCCTCCACACCCTCGCCCTACCATCAGTGAGTTAATATTTAAAGTCACATCGGCACTATTTCAGCCATATCGTGACTTGAACAAGTGAAACATTTATATTATATATAAAAACCTGTCGCCGAAGGACAGTACAACAATTAGCAATATATCACAGATTATAATTTTAAAAACTAATTTTAGAGCAATAAAACGATCAAATTTAATCAGACGACACAGTATAAAAACGGGCTGTAGATCGCCAGCAACCAAAGCTAGGCCACCATACTAGGGACCATGGGGACTTACGGTACTTCTGCTACCTACATGGTCCCCAGCAGGATTTACACCATCCCTCGGGCTACTGGCGATTATCAGAAAGATTAGCCAAACAGTTAAAATCAACAAAAATGCTACGATTAAAATCACAGCAAAATGAAAAGATACTTTGAATGATACCGGACTTACGTACCTTCCCAGGGGGACAATTGTTTTACGATACTTCAACCCCCTGTGAAGATACAGCCACTAACAATCCAAGTCATGAATTCAATTTACCAATAAAAATCACTTTCTATATACTATACATATTATAATCAAAATTTATCTATTAATTCTATTTCTTTTAAAAAACCGATGAGTAAATGAGCACTGATACTAAAAAGATCCTTGATGGACGAAACTTTGAAATACTTATCCCTTGTAATGGAAAAATCAATACAGTCAAGCAGGACATGCTTGACTGTGATTCTCTCATCACAAGGGATACAAAACGGAGGATCCTCACCTTTTAATAGATATTCGTGTGTATATCTTGAATGGCCAATACGACATCGTCGTAAAATGACCTCTTCAAATCTGGACTGACACCCCAAGTAGGTGTAACCGAGAGTTGGCTTAATTTGATGTAATTTATTGATACCTACTTGGGTGTCCCACTTCATTTGCATAAGATCTCTGATGTAACATCTGATCACAGGTTTATAATCACTGTAGGGAAGTAGAAGTGGTGTCACAGATTTGTTGAGGGCTGCTTTAGCAGCAGCATCAGCCATTGTGTTGCCTTTTATGCCCACATGACTGGGCAACCAACAAAAGACGATGTCGTATTGGCCAGTTGAAAGATCATTATAAAGTTCTAAAATGTTTAAAATGATTGGATGACTAGAAGAGACTTTTTTAGTGCCTGAAGACAAGATAAAGAATCAGAAAAGATTATAAATCGGTTATATACAGATTGTTTTTGAATGTATCCCAAGGCTGTAAGGATAGCATTGGCCTCAGCAGTGAATATAGAGCTATTATCTGGTATTCTGGACGATAAATGTTTTGATCCAATGACGGTGGCAGATGCTACTTGGCCACCATCCTTGGATCCATCAGTAAAGATTGAACGGTGAGTGTCGTATTTATTTCTTAACTGTAAAAATGCTTGTTGATATACGAGTGGATTGGTCTCAGATTTTATAAAACGTGTGAGGGAAATGTCTACTTCTGGCCTCACCAACTGCCAGGGAGGAGAAGACAAAAGGCGGTAAGGAGAGATGAGATTTAAATCTATATGGGCAGCAATAACATTTAATTAATCCGAATTCCAAGTGGGGGAACCAGCTTTGGTTTCCTCAGAAACAGTTCTTCATATTGAGGATGAAAAACGGAGTCATATGCAGGATTAGAAGGGTTAGAGTGTAATTTTGTGATATATTGAAGAGATAATTTAATACGGCGTAGTTTCAAAGAGGGTTCATCAGCCTCGACACAGAGACTGTCAACAGGAGAAGTTCTAAAAGCACCAAGGCACAGTCTAAGTCCCTGATGGTGGATTGAATCTAGCTTTTTTTCAATTACTCTTGCAAGCTCCAGCATACACAATGGAGCCATAGTCTAATTTAGAGCGGATTAATGATCTATATAAGTGAAGGAGGGTTGTCTGATACCCTCCTCACTTAGAATTCGAGACGACTTTCAACAAATCGAGGGCCTTCAGGCATTTAGTCTTTAAATATTTAATATGTGGCAAAAACGTCAAATGGTGGTCGAAAATCAATCCCAGAAATTTGGCCTCTTTTACAACCTTAATTCGAGTACCATCTAAAGAGAGCTCTGGGTCTTTATGGGTTTTATATTTCCGACAGAAATGTATACAATTTGTCTTTGTCTGTGAGAACTTAAATCCATTCTCAAGACACCATTTTTGAATTTTATTAAGACACAACTGTAACTGTCTTTCAATTGTACGCATATTTTTACCACGACATGAAATATTAAAATCATCCACAAACAAAGACCCATCAATTGAGTCATTTAATACTTTAGATAAACTATTAATTTTTATGCTAAACAAGGTAACAGACAAAATACTGCCTTGTGGAACCCCCTGATCCTGATTATAATGATCGGACAGGGTTGATCCAACACAAACTTGAAATTGTCTGTCCGTTAAAAACTGTGATACAAATTGAGGCAAGCGGCCTCTTAAACCAAAGTCATGTAAATCTTTTAAAATACCATGCTTCCAAGTGGTATCATAAGCTTTTTCAAGATCGAAAAAGATAGATACAGCATGTTGTTTGTTTATAAAAGCATTTTTAATAAATGATTCTAAACGAACCAAATGATCAATTGTACTTCGGTTTTTACGAAAACCGCACTGGATATCACTGATTAAATGGTTGGTTTCTAAAAACCAAACCAAGCGATTATTCACCATGCGCTCCATGGTTTTACAAACACAGCTAGTTAATGAAATAGGTCGGTAATTGGATGGATCTGTATGATCCCTGCCAGGCTTTGGTATGGGTACAACGATGGCATTTCTCCATGAAGGAGGAAAATGTCCTGTTGTCCAAATATCATTGAAAATATTCAATAGTGTTGTGAGACAAGATTCAGGCAAGTGTTTTAGAAGCTGATAATGGATATCATCAGCACCAGTTGCAGTATCATGAGCTTGTGCTAAAGCAGTGTGTAGCTCATGTAGTGAAAATACTTCGTTATAATCTTCGCCATTGTCAGAAATAAAATTGATTTTTTTCCTTTTTTGCTGTTGTTGATACTTCTGAAACTTAGGATTATAATTTGACGAAGAAGAATGTATGGCTAAAGTTTCGCCCAGTTTGTTTGCAATATCTGACTTGTCTGTCAATAAATTATTGTCATCTTTGAGATGATGAATACTTGATTTGGAACCTTTGCCTTTGATTTTTTGGATCATGTTCCACACCTTTGACATAGGCGTGCGAGAATTTATATTGGAAACATAATCCTTCCATGTCTGTCGTTTATTGAGTTTCAAAGTTCGGCGAGCCTTGGCATAATTAATTTTTACATTATTCAAATTATGGACAGTAGGATGGCGTCGAAAATATTTCTCAGCCTTCTTCCTACGCTTCCTAGCTTGCTTGCATTCATAAGTAAACCATGGTTTACGAATATGTGGATTCACAGAGGACTTCGGAATAGTTTCATCAGCGATACCTTTCAGTTGATCAGAAAACAACTGAATCGGGTCAGGAACATCCATAAAAAGTTCGTGTCGCAATTTGTCAGTACATATGTTCTGAAATAATGGCCAATTTGCCTTAGAAAAATTCCATCTTGTTATAGGTGGATCATCAGTGGGGTTTATTGCTGTAAGTACTGTCGGAAAATGATCACTTCCACAAAGGTCATCATGGACTGACCATTCGAATTCATTATATAAGTTAGAATCTGTGATTGACAGATCTAATGCAGTGTACGTACCTGTTGCAGGATGTAAATATGTGTTCGAGCCGTCATTGAAGATGCATAGATTATTGTAAGCAATAAAATCTTCAAGGATTTTCCCTTTATTATTTGTATTGGAACTTCCCCATAGAGGGTTATGCCCATTAAGATCACCCATGATGATACAGGGCTTAGGTAGTTGGTCAAATAAATTCTGAAGGTCAGACTGCTGCAAATTTGAGGATGGAGAAATATATAGGGAACAAAGTGTGAAAGTTATTTGTAGAGTAAGACGGACAGCAACAGCCTGAAGGTTACAATGGAGATGAACAGGACTGTGGATGATGCCCTGCCTCACCAAAATGGAAGCACCGCCAGTGGCTTTATCACCTGGAGGTGAAAAAGAATGATAGGAAGTGTACTGACGCAATTCAAATTTATCAGTATGCTTAAGATAGGTCTCTTGTAAACTAAAAGCTGATGGTTTATAGTCTTGTGCTAATAACTGGACTTCATTAAAATTATTCCTAAGTCCTCTGCAATTCCACTGAATTACGTTAGGAGATTGAGTCATGGTGGCTCAATCGGTGAACGCTCACGTACACGTGAGGAGGAAGGACTCCTACTACTGCTCTGTGACGATGGGGTGACATCCATGTCCAGAGCATCAAAGGAGTTATGGATAACTATCTCTGAAGAAGAGGAGTTCCTGTTTGTCTGTTTTTTATTTAGTTTTTTTCTTTCTTTTCTCGTCAAGGTAACAACACCTGATTCAATAGTTGCAGGCTCTACTGTAACCTCTGGCTTTTCAGTTGTAGGCACAACATTATCAGAGTTAGCAATCAAGAGTTCAGATTGACTCACAGTTTGAGTCGAGGATGTGTTTGAGTGAGTGAGTTAAGATTTTAAGTCACATCGGCAATATTTCAGCCATATCGTGACTTTCAAAAGTTATATATAATAAATACATGTAAACCATAAAAACCTGTCGACAAGGGACAGTAAAATAACTAGACTTATCACAGATTATTATTTAAAACTAGCAGGGAACCATAAAAATACATCACTAGACAGGACAATACATTATAAAATGGGCTATAGATCGGCAGCAACTGAAGGTAGATCACCATACTGGGGACCATGGGGACTTACAGTACCTTTGCTACCTGCATGGACCCCAGCAGGATTTACATCATCCCTTCAGTTGTTGGCGACGATTAGGGAATGTAGCTGTATTTAAAAGAACATATATTCTACGATTAAAACTATGATAGGAATAACAGACGTCGAATGATATGGACTTACTATGCCCTCTCAGGGGGACAATAATTTTACAGTACTTTAACCCCCGTCAAGGGCACAGCCATTAACAATCTCAGTTCACAATGAGACACTATCAAATTAAGAAACAATTATGTACATCAAAATTTATTTATCAGTTCAATTTCTTTTAAAAAGTTAATTATTAAATGAGACGAAACATTATTAAAAAGATCCATTATTGAAGTTGCACTGAAATATTTATCCCTTGTGATGGAAAAATCAATACAGTCAAGCAGAACATGCTTGACCGTGATTCTCTCATCACAAGGGATACAAAATGGAGGATCCTCGCTTTTTAAAATATATTCGTGTGTATACCTGCTATGGCCAATACGACATCGTCGCATAATGACCTCTTCAAATCTGGACTGACAGCCCAAGTAGGTGTAACCAATATTTGGTTTAATTACATGTAATTTATTGATACCGACTTGGGAGTCCCACTTCTTTTGCATAAGATCACAAATATAAGATCTGATTACAGGTTTAAAATCAGTGTATGGGATAAGAAGTGGTGTCACAGATTTGTTGAGTGCTGCTTTAGCAGCAGCATCAGCCATTGAGTTGCCTTTGATGCCCACATGACTGGGCAACCAACAAAAGACGATGTCGTATTGGCCAGTAGCAAGTTCATTAAATAATTCAATAATTTTGATTAAAAGTGGATGTTGACAGGATACGTTATGGATAGCCTGCAGGCAAGAAAGAGAATCGGAAAATATGATAAATTTCTTATATTTTGACTGTTTACTGATATATTGTAAAGCTGTTAAAATGGCATTGGCCTCTGCCGTGAAAATAGAACTATTATCGGGTAATCTGGAGGAGATAGTCCTAGATCCAATGACAGTGGCGCTGGCAACAGCGCCACTATCCTTGGATCCATCAGTAAATATAGATTTGTAAGTATTGTATGTGTTTCTTAATTCATTGTATTTTTGTTGATAAATAAGTGGATTTGTTTCCGATTTCTTTAATTTAGTTAATGTCAGATCTACCTCTGGCTTTACCAACTGCCAAGGTGGAGAAGACAAAAGCTGCGTGGGGGCTATATCTTCAAGAATAATTTGAGCAGCTGAAATATCAGATTGAAGTCTTATTCCAAGTGGGGGTAGAACCGATGATTTGTTTTTATAGAGATTTTCATAAAGGGGGTGAAAAACACAGTCATATGCTGGATTCGAATTATTAGAGCGTAATTTAGAGACATACTGTAAGGATAATTTAATGCGGCGTTGTTTAAGAGATGGCTCATCAGCTTCAACGTACAGACTGTGAATAGGAGAAGTTCGGAAAGATCCAAGACATAGTCTTAGACCTTGATGATGGATAGTATCCAAAAGTTTAAGGTTGCTTTTGCAGGCTCCACCATAGACGATGGAGCCATAATCCAGTTTAGAGCGAATTAGTGTTCTGTATAATTGGAGTAGGGTTTTCTGATCCCCACCCCACTTGGAATTTGAAACAACTTTCAGTAGGTCAAGGGCCTTCAGGCATTTATTTTTCAAATATTTTATATGTGGTAAAAAGGTTAAATGGTGGTCAAAAATAATACCCAGGAATTTAGCCTCTTTTACAACTTTAATCGGAGTGCTATCTAAAACTAACTCAGGGTCTTTATGAGGTTTGTATTTCCTACAAAAGTGTAAACAGTTTGTTTTGGATTTCGAAAATTTAAAACCATTTTCTAAACACCATTTATTTATCTTATTGAGACATAATTGTAATTGTCTTTCGATAGTATGCATGTTTTTACCACGACATGATATGTTAAAGTCATCCACGAATAAAGATCCATCAATGGAGTCACTTAAAACCTTAGAGAGGCTATTTATTTTAATGCTGAACAATGTGACAGACAAAATACTGCCTTGTGGGACACCCTGATCCTGATTATAATGATCAGACAGGGTAGTTCCCACGCGGACTTGAAATTGTCTGTCAGATAAAAACTTGGATATAAATTGAGGCAAACGGCCTCGCAATCCAAAGTCATGTAAGTCTTTTAAAATACCGTGCTTCCATGTAGTGTCGTATGCTTTTTCTAGATCGAAAAAGATAGACACTGCATGTTGCTTATTTACAATGGCATTCTTAACGAATGACTCCAGTCGAACTAAGTGGTCAATGGTACTGCGATTTTTACGGAATCCACATTGGATATTTGTGATTAAGTTATGGGATTCTAAGTACCAGGTTAATCTATTATTGACCATGCGTTCCATGGTTTTGCAAACGCAACTAGTCAATGAAATTGGTCGATAATTGGAAGGATCAGTATGATCACGACCAGGTTTAGGTATGGGAATTACTATAGCATCACGCCATGAAGAAGGAAATTCTCCTGACGTCCAGATTTTATCAAAGATCATCAAGAGGGTTTCTAAACAGGACTGCGGTAAATGTTTTAAGAGTTGATAATGTATATTATCAGACCCTGAAGCAGTGTCATGAGCTTGCCCAAGGGCAGTATTGAGTTCATGAATGGAAAAGATTTCATTGTAATCCTCGCCATTATCTGAATTAAAATTTATAGGTTTCTTTTCTTGCTGCTTTTGATATTTTTGGAATTTAGGGGCATAGTTCGAGGAGGAAGAATGTTGAGCCAGAGTTTCACCAAGTTTATTAGCAATATCTGAAGTATCGGTTAATAAGTCATTCCCAGTTTTAAGGTGGTGAACACCAAATTTAGAACCCTTACCTTTAATTTTCTTAATCATGTTCCATACCTTAGATATCGGCGTACGTGAATTTATCTTGGAGACATAATTTTGCCAAGACTGACGCTTGTTTTGTTTAAAAGTACGCCTTGCCTTAGCGTTTAATATTTTAAATTTATTTAAATTGTGGACCATAGGATGGCGACGGAAATATTGTTCAGCTTTTTTCCTTGCCTTCCTAGCTAGTTTGCAATCATTGCTGAACCACGGTTTACGTATGTGAGGATTTGAAGAGGACTTCGGAATACATTCATCAGCTATTTGAATTAGTTTATCGGAAAAAAGTTTTATAGGATCAGAAACATCAATAAAACCATCAGGTTTTAGATGATTAGTGCAAAGGGTTGCATATAAAGCCCAGTTTGCCTTAGTAAAATTCCATCGTGATGACGGAGAAACATCAGATGGTGTCACAGATTGTAAAATGGTAGGAAAATGGTCGCTTCCGCATAGGTCATTGTGGACTGACCATTCAAATTCCGGAAGTAAATTGGAATCTACAACTGACAGGTCTAAACAAGAGTAAGTGCCAGTTGCAGGATGTAGATAGGTGTGAGTACCATCATTGAAAATACACAAATCATTATTCAAGAGAAAATCCTCAAGTATCTTTCCTTTATTATTAGTGTCATTACTACCCCAAAGAGGGTTATGGCCATTCAAATCTCCCATGATAACACATGGCTTAGGGAGTTGGTCATATAGTGCTTGAATATCAGACTGTCGAAGAGAGAACGACGGTGGTACATACAATGAACATAATGTAAAAACAATATTTAATGTTACACGTACCGCAACAGCCTGAAGAGGGGTATTGAGAGGAACAGGACTGTGAATGACGTCCTGCCTCACTATAACAGAAGATCCCCCAGTTGCTCTATCCCCTGGAGGGGAAAAGCAATGGTATGAATCATACTGTCTTATATCAAATTTATCAGTAGTTTTAAGGAAAGTTTCTTGTAAACAAAATGCAGATGGTTTGAAATCCTGAATTAATAGCTGAAGATCAGTGAAATTGTGCCGAAGTCCTCTACAATTCCATTGGATTAGATTAGGAGAGCAACTCATGGAGGCTCAATTGGAGAACGTGAGCGTGGGGAAGGTCCTCTACGCTGTAGTGGCAGCGATGGGGAGACCTCCATCTCAAGAGGTTCAAAGCTGTTGTGAACCTCTATAGGGATTGGTAAAGACTCCTTAATATGCTTAAGGGCCTTAGCTTCTTTTCGTTTCTGCTGTTTTCTTTCTTTATTGGTTAAACGTTTCGTTGCAATGATTTGATCTGTGTTAATATCTGGCACAGGTTCAGCATCTTGCATAGAATCAGTATCTGGCTCAGGGCCTGGTTTAGGTAGGTCAGCTGGTTGAGACTGAGGGGGAGATGGTATAACAGTCTGTGTTGCAGCGGATGTTGTCATCTCAGAAAGAGAGTAGAGCATAGTTTGCTGATCCGTGACCCAGCTAATTGCTGTCTGACATGAAGTATTCACCTTTTTGATGGCAGAAGAAACTGTGGCAGAGTATGACCTTGAGGAAGGAGTATTGGGAGCTTGGTCTGCTACCAATTTCTTGGCCTCAGAAAACGAAATGTTGTTTGTGTACTTTAATTTCACAATTTTAGATTCTCTGTCAAAGACAGGACATAACTTGGAGTAGGACATGTGCTCACCGTTGCAGTTTGCACACTTGATATCATTGGTGCAATCGATATTGTCATGTTTGCCACTGCAGCGGGAGCAAATTGGATCGTGAGTGCAAGATTTGGCCCCATGTCCAAAATGTTGACACTTAAAACAACGGAGTGGATTTGGAATATATATATCCACTCCGATGTTAAAATATCCAGCTTTGATGGATGTCGGAAGTTTTGACAGTGAAAAGGTCAAAAGATAAGTAGTGGTATTGATTATTCTGCCATTATCTTTCCGGGTGAATCGTTTTACGGAAGTCACCCCTTGAGATTTCAGTTCCACCTCAATCTCATCCTCTGACATGTCAGACAGACATTTAGCCCGATCACGAACAATGCCCCTACATGAATTAAGAGACTTGTGCACAGAGACAACTATCTCAGTATCCGCAAAATGATGTGCATTTAGCAGATTTAGAGACTGCTGTCTCCTTGCACACTCTATCAAAAGAGAACCAGACCGTAAACGAGTGACGTTCTTCACATCACCACATATTCCTTGAATAGATTTAGAACAACAAAAGGATTGATCTTGAGTGGTTGGCCATGAACACCTTCCACAACCAGAAATCGAGGCCATGAATCTACATTAGTAACACAAGTTTCATCATCAGAAGATGAAACTGTATCAGTGTCAACGTGTCTTCTCTTATTTTTGAAACGAGAACCAGTGTTTTGTGGGGAAGCCATGATGAAAGAAAACAGATTCGACAACCCTGCTCCCCACCCGCCATGGAGTGTCAACAAGGACAGTATTGCAGTGGAAGCCAACTACATACACTAGGGTTACAGGGGTGCTATACTCAAGCAATACCAACACAGGTAGCTAATAATGTCAAACAGAATAAGAGTAAGGTTGGTTCTGCCCAATACAAATATCTGATGACAATCAGAACCTGGAGGTCAATAATGCCAGATTGGCCCATGAGCCACCGCCTTCTGGCATAGGACTCTAGGCAAAGTTGTGATATGTGCAGAACGCGATTATATGCCATATATACTGCATGATATACTAATATAATCAAAATTGACATTTACCATGCACAGGGCACGGCATGACCAGCCGATTGATAGAACCGAGCCCATTCTACCACCCGTCTAGGTGAAGTAAGGGTCAAAGTGGTGTGTTGGGCAAAAGGAACACTTGTTCCTGGCTCCAATGCCCTCAACCACCAGAATCCCGTCCTCCACCGACACAGGGGCGCAACCCACGGCAAACAGGTTGCCCACTTTGGTCGCCTCTTACGACCAGCAATGGGGTGCTGTGGAAATATTCTACCCCGGTTCCACACGGGGGAAGAGCTATTAGCGTTACCCAGCACTCACCACGAGGAGGTTGCTCTTCACGAGTGCCAGGATGTGTTTGAAGTGATCACAGAAGTAATGCTGATAGGAGAATCTGATGTGACCCATGTCATTTCTGTTTGAATAGAAATGGATACTGTTGGAGGAGTTGGAGGGGTAGAGATAGCAGCAGCAGAGTAGGTTCTGGTAAGTGGAGTTGACGGGGCCTGACTGTCAATAACCTTCTTTGCCTCGAAAAATGATATATTTTGTTCATGTTTTAGCCTGATGATTTTTGATTGTTTTTGCCACACTGGACATAATTTCGAGGAAGCCAGATGTTTGCCACTACAGTTGGAACATTTAATGTCAGCTGTACATCCAGTGCTGTCATGGCCGTCACCACAGCGCTGGCAGACGACAGAGTGATTACAGGATTTAGACCCATGTCCAAACTTTTGTCACTTGAAACATCGGAGTGGATTGGGGACATACACCTCCACTCCGATGTTGAGATAACCAGCTTTAACAGATTTAGGAAGGGTCGACAGTGCAAAAGTAAGCATATACGTATTTGACGGGATGATGTCACCGTCTCTGGATTTCATTGTGAAACGCTTCACTGCACTTACTCCCTGACTAGTCAATTCATCTGTAATTTCTTGCTCCGACATGTCGGACAGGCAACGAGCTCTGTCACGAACAATGCCTCGGCAAGAATTTAAGGTTTTGTGTACGGACACAGCAACCTCAATATTTGCAAAAGTAGATAAAGATAGCAAATTGAGAGATTGCTGTCTCCGTGAACATTCAACGAGAAGAGAGCCACTACGAAGACGTGTCACATTTTTTACCTCTCCGCAAATTCCTGAAACTGCTTTTGAAATGGCGAAAGGATTAAGCTTTAATGGTTTCTTATCAGCTGCCTCGATCACAATAAATCGGGCCCAGGAATCCAATTCACGAGATAGTTTTTCAGTTTGATCAGACTCATCTAGATCCACATGTCTACGTTTTGATCGGTTTGAACCAGGGTATTGGTGAGACATGATGAAATAAAGTAATTCAGCACCCCTGCTCCCCACCCACCACGGAGTGTTATAAAGAACGGTGTTATGGTGCACCGGATATCCAAGATGCAAACACCAGGGATACAGAGATGTTATACTCCAGCAAATATGACACAAAGAGCAATATTTGTATACCAAATTAAATGCCAGGCTGGTTCGGCCCATGACAAGAAATTGGATACATACTGAATTTGGAGGTCAACATCACCAGATTGGCCCATGAGCCACCGCCTGCTGGCATAAGACTCTAGGCAAATTGGTACATAAATAGTTTGAAAATTCAAGCATGATATACACGTCCAAGTCTATAGCTAAATAATACATTTATAAAAATCACGAGAGTGCATACACAATTTTATGCACAGGGCTTGGCGTGACCAGCCGATTGATAGAATCGGGCCCATTCTACCACCCGTCTAGGTGAAGTTAGGGTCAAAGTGGTGTGTTGGGCAAAGGAACACCGGTTCCTGGCTCCAGTGCCCTCAACCACCAGACTCCCTTCCTCCACCGACACAGGGACGCAACCCACGGCAAACAGGTTGCCCATTTTAGTCGCCTCATACGACCAGCAATGGGGGGCTGTGGAAATATTCTGCCCCGGTTCCACACGGGGGAAGAGCGATTAGCGTTACCCAGCACTCACCACGAGGAGGTTGCTCTTCACGAGTGCCCCCTACCATCAGCAAATCGAAGATTAAATCGGGATTCATCACTGAAGACGACTTGATTCCAATTCCTCTGAGTCCATCGTAAGTGTCGCTGTGCCCACAATTGACGTTGACGTCTGTGTAATTGAGTCAGAATCGGCCCGCAATATGGCCGTCGTGCTTGAAGGTGAGCAGTTCTCAGACGGTTTCGAACAGTTTGCGCACTCAGTGTACCCCTAAACAGTTCATTTCTGGTTGATGTAGCCGTTAAAAATCGGTTACGGAGGTGACGTAAGACAATCTGACGACCCTCTACATGTGACGTCACACGTGGCCGACCTGGCCGAGGGCGATCAGCGGTGGTACACGTTTGCTGTAGACGCGTCTGTAAATCATAAACAGTCCGTCGACTACAACCCATCGTCCTTGCGACTTCAGCTACGGACGTCCCCGTCTGCAACATGCCGATGGCACGTTCACGTTGCACATTTGAAAGGCGTGGCATGACAAATGGCCGTGAAGACTTTTGTTTTCTTGTGTTTTTCTTTTTTTTGTTAATGCCTGCTAACAAGTATGTCTGAAACACGTGCGGTATTATGACCACGTGACCGGTTGCACGTGAAAAAACACTTTTTCCACTATAGTGCTGTGCACATGATTTTGATCGATTCACCTGCACAAAACGGGTGTTCATGATCTGAAGACAATACGTGGCCATTACTGTTGAAATACACAATAAGGGTCCACAATGATAACTGGTCAAAATGTTAAAATTTTAGGATTGTGAAGTTTTTAATTTGGTTAAGTATATATTTTAATGTATATTTCTCTGTAATTTCTTTGAAATTAAAGAATGTACCGTCATCTTTTATCAGATCATTGATGAATTTTATATTTGCGTTGAGGTAGTGTTTGTATATAATGGGTTCATATCCAATCTGGATATCATCGTTTCCTCATATGTACTGTTTTGGTAATGCTGCGTTATAGTTTGTTTTCTGAATTCTGCTCGGGCTGGAGTTAAAATATTTTTCATTTCTACAAACTAAGTGAGCCTCGCTTTAAGGATACTTGTGAAAAAAATTCCGAAACAACTGAAAATTCATGTAGGTCTACGTTTCGATATCAGGAGTATTATCGGATTTAGTCATATATCATTTATTTAGTAGCTTCCGGTATTCTTTTGGTGAATGTTTGTTTAGGTCACGACACTGTTTACTTGTCTCATTTTGATATTATCTTATACTTTTGTCCATGCATTTCTTATATGCTCTGACCGCCTCTGTTGTCTAGTGGTAGAGCGTCCGCCCGATCCCCGACCGCGTCATACCAAAAGACGCTAAAAGATGGTACTTGTTGTTACCCTGTCTGGCGCTCGGCATTAGGGGCTAAAACAAGGACTGGTCGGCTCGGAGTCAGTATACTGTGTCTGAGTGGGGTATTCATGTTAAACTGCGGCATGGTATCTCAGTGAGCTAGCACTATAAATCGGCATCAGTCCGGACTAGTACAAGCAGCCACACAAACACACACACACGTACATGTCGCTATATAAGTGCAATAATCTTGGACGCGACGTTAAACCCCATTTCACCCCACCTCTTATATGCTCTTGACATTTGATGATAGTGCGTTCTCTTTCATAGGGTGTTACGTGACTTATATTCTTTTCATCTTTAAGGATTTTCTTCCGTATTTTCCACGGCAGCATCTGAAACTGAGCAGAGTAGAATGAGGGCCTTAAGGTCAAGAACATTAAAAAAATGTAGGCCCAAGCTTTTTAGCTCAAGCAGAGAGACATACTCTTGCAATATACGCTACAAAACAGAACCAGTCAACCAGAAGGTTTTACTGCCATCACACTGAGCTCCCAGAGACTCGGTGATGACAGATGAAGTCTACATTTGGCAGGTTGGTTGGTTGGTTTGTTGTTTATGGGGCCGTCACACCATGAATTTCTGGTCAGCGTTCTATGACGTTTGAGGAAACGTTGGTGGTCGCTGGGATAGCGCCAGAAGAGCGTTGTGTGAACGCTATAGAACGTCGGTGATCGGCGGTGAACGCTGGTCCGGAAAAAAAGTTTTGAACATGCACAAAAGTTCTCACTGAGACCAGCGTTCTTCAACGTTTAATTTTAAACGCTCTTCGCCTTGTTCCTGTAATCTGTCTTCTGTGAGTTCCACAGCAGTTCGTTTTCGCGGGAAAAACTCCACCAGACTATCCTCAACCGCCCGGTCCAGGATCCTGCAATCCTGTCTCTGCTTCTTCCCTCTCTTTGTTATGGTCGGACCGTCCTCATTGGAGTTTTCAGGGTGTTTAGGGTCTTCAGGGGGTGTCACATGGTGCGTTAATTCTCGGATGTGCTCTTCCTCCTGGTGTTTTTCTTCGTACGAAGACATTGCTAGTGAAAGAGGCTTTGCATTCTTCTTACTTGCAGCGCTAGTAGCAGAAGCCCCCATCATACCCTTTTTTCGTCTTGGCGGCATGATGCTGATTGTTCAAACTCACAAGAACAACTGAATTCACTATGAAATTTCCAGCGTTTTGTACCCGTTCGACCGTAAAAATAACACGCCAGCAAGACGCTATTCTGTCGTTATTCACACGTTAGTCACACGCTCAACACGCTCGTCTAACGTTGACAAATCGTTCGTCGCGCGCCAGTGGCACGTTAGCACACGCTAATAGTTTTCAGGGGTATCTTACTTGGTCGCTGTTACACGCTTCTCGTGCGTTAGACACACGCTAGTCATGCCAGATGTGTCATCCTCATTCTAGAACGCTCAAAAATTGAACGATTGAAATGTTCAGAGAACTTTGACCAGAACGTCATGGTGTGACGGCCCCTTTAACGCCGCACTCAGCAATATTTCAGCTATATGACGGCGGCCTGTAAATAATCGAGTCTGGACCAGACAATCCAGTGATTAATATCATGATCATCGATCCACGCCATTGGGATCGATGACATGCATCAACCAAGTCAGTGAGCCTGACCACCCGATACCGTTAGTCGACTTTTACGACAAGCATAGTCACCTTTTACGGCAAGCATGGGTTGCTGAAGACCTATTCTACACTGGAATCTTCACGGGTCTACATTTATCAGGAACTTAGCAGCTTGTAAAACATCTTTGCGACTACATGTCATACACCATCTAAAAGGTCTAATCCTACTGATTATAAATATGAAAGGTATGTATATGACATTACTCCAAAAATGCTTAATAAACAATTGCCTAAATAAACTGCAGACCATAAGGGCCTGCTGAAATCAAAAACTATCAGTCCGAAAACTACGGTGGCCCATAAGGGACATGGAGTCTGTTTTTCCATATTTTGATATTTCACTTATATTTATCGTAACCTTTTGCAAATTAACATGATTTGTCTTACAAATATGTGATAAATCATGTGTAAAGAAGATATTGAATCGCCAAAAAACGAAACGAAAATGTCAAAAACTAAAATGAAAATGTCAAAAACACAAAACGAAAATGTCAAAAACTAAAATGAAAATACAGAAAACTATTTCCACCGCGGTGGAAATAGTTTTCTGTGTATTCATTTTAGTTTTTTGACATTTTCGTTTTGTGTTTTTGACATTTTCATTTTAGTTTTTGACTTTTCCATTTTAGTTTTTGACATTTTCACTTCACATTTCAGCGACTCAAAAGCTACTTAAAACTACATTTTCGGATGTTTTTATACATGATTTATCACATATTTGTATGGCAGATTGTGTTATTTTGCAAAAGGTTAAGATAAAAGTAAGTTAAACATCAAAATATTGAAAAACAGACTCCATGTCCCTTATGGGCCACCGTAGAAAACAAATCAGTCCATTTGAGCTCGAGGGAGGCCAGATGCCGTTCGCCAACTCGTAACCGCCCCTCGACATTCCATTCAAAAATAAACGCTCGTAGATACTGCTGTGTTGCTGAATTGGGAAGAATAAAGTTTTATGAACATGGTGTCCTGAGATTAGAATACTGGTTTAGATAATTATGACTGACGTTTGGAAAATATTCAATTCATTGTTATATTATGTTCTGCAAATATGATGAATTATGTCTGGGCGACATTGGTTAAAAACAAATAGTTTAGCTATAGTTTTGGAAGTTGGTGGATAATGCAAGATATCAACTATAATGTGTGTTTTTACAAATACTAATATGGCTTTGGTTTGGTTTGTTGTTTAACGCCGCACTCAGCAACATTCCAGCTACATAACGGCGGTCTGTAAATAATAGTCTGGACCAGACAATCCAGTGATTAATATCATTAGAATCGATCCACGCAATTGAGATCGATGACATGCATCCACCAAGTCAGCGAGCCTGACCACCCGATCCCGTTAGTCGCCTCTTACGACAAGCATAGGTTGCTGAAGACCTATTCTACCCTGGATCTTCACGGGTCTCACATTTGGGATACGATGACATGCATCAACCAAGTCAGCGCATCAACCAAGTCAGCGCATCAACCAAGTCAGCCAGCCTGACCACCCGATCCCGTTAGTCGCCTCCTTCGACAAGCATAGTCGCCTTTTACGGCAAGAATGGGTTGCTGAAGACCTGTTCTACCCCGGATCTTCACGGGACCCACGCAATTGGGATACGATAACATGAATGTGGGTAACTAGGAGCAACGGTCGTCTGACCCTCACTCATAGACTTGGCGAAACCCCGTAGGCATGCGAGTTGCTGAGTAATATCTTAAACTGACCTGGGCGACATTGAACTGCAGTACGTTTAAGTAACTGCTCAAGAGTCCCTTGGTACCCCAAAACACAGTTACATCATTCCACGATCAAGCCAAACAGACAACCACGCTCAACACCGCACTCAGCAATATTCAAGCTACATGACGGCGGTCTGTAAATAAATCAAGTCTGGACCATACAATCCAGTGATTGATATCATGAGCATCGATCCACGCAATTTGGATTGATGGCATGCATCAACCAAGTCAGCGAGCCCGAACCCGTTAGTCGCCTCTTACGACAAGCATTGGTTGCTGAAGACCTATTCTACCCTGGATCCTAAACACCGTGAACCCGAAACTAATGTCAACGTCAGTTGCTGCACGGTAGCAATTGAGGAATGCCAAGGATATCTGACCAGACTCAGACTGTTCGCAACCTTCAGCATGAGATAGGTCCCAGGGCCAGACGGCCTGCCAGAGATGTTGTTTTGATGCGCCAACTGCGCAAATGTAACCACCCATCAGGTTTATCAAGCATGGAGCTCAAGAAATAATAAAGACAGTTCAAGTCAGTGTGAAAGTCAGAAATATGAATAACAACAATGGATTTAAAAGATAGTTTATTGCCTACAGAAAATGCTCAGTCTACTAGAAGACAGAAGATCATGGACATTTGCGAGGAATCACTGGATTGTCTGGTCCGACGCCAAATAGCTGGAATATGGCTGAGAGCGGCGTTAAACAAAAAAAAAATACATTTGGGAGGACAGATGCATGGCAATAGACCTAACGTCGTTAAGTTAAGATTAATCTACTGTGAGTGAGTGAGTATGGTTTTACGCCGCTTTTAGCAATATTCCAGCAATATCACGGCGGGGGACACCAGAAATGGGCTTCACACATTGTACCCATGTCGGGAATCGAACCCGGGTCTTCGGCGTGACGAGCGAACGCTTTAACCACTGGGCTCCCCGACCGCCCCTTAATCTACTGTGAGCCTGGGATAATAATATTCGAAACTAGTGTGAAGGTTTAAAAAGGAAACATCCTGCAGGGTAGGTATTGAAGGCACGGTAACTTGTCACTTAATTCTAACATGCTGTTGTGTAGTGTGACCATTCATGGTTTTCGATCATCGCTTCATTCTGATTGGTGATACCCTGACACTGCCCTGTCACTACGTTGTAGTTGAAGCCGATACAGACGTCTGCCCTCCCACACTGCGATGCACAGGTCAAGACTTTTTCTGTCGCTGTCAGGTCAATCGTGTCAGGTCCATCGTATTTTCTACCCTCCGTGCGATCAAATCTTCTTTGACTTTGACATAATCCGCTCTCTGCAATAGTTAAATTCATATTCTTGATACTCAGGTTATAGGTGAAAAGCAAGTAATCGTCTTGTGGTTGGTTGGTTGGTTGTTTAACGCCGCACTCAGCAATATTCCAGCTGTATGACGGCGGTCTGTAAATAATTCAGTGGTTGACATCATAAGCATCGATCCACGCAATTGGGATCGATGACATGCATCAACCAAATCAGCGAGGCTGACCACCCAATCCCGTTAGTCGCATCTTACGACAAGCATAGTCGCCTTTTACGGCAAGCATGGGTTGCTGAAGACCTATATTTTACCCCGGATCTTGACAGGTATGACATGGTTGGTTTGTTTGATTGTTTGTTGTTCAACGCCGCACTCAGCAATATTCCAGCTGTATGACGGCGGTCTGTAAATAATCGAATCTGGACCAGACAATCCAGTGATTAATATCATGAGCATCGATCCACGCAATTGGGATCGATTACATGCATCAACCAATTCAGCGAGCCTGACCACCCGATCCCGTTAGTCGCCTCTTACGACAAGCATAGTCACCTTTTACGGCAAACATGGGTTGCTGAAGACCTACTCTACCCCGGAATCTTCACATTTTAAAAGTACCACGTGAGCAACGATGTCTTTTCGAAACCCGTACAGCTTCGAAATGTCACATAGAGATGCAAAAACGTTAAAGACTTAGGTATCGTATTCCTAGTGAAGATCAGGGGTAGAATAGGTCTTCAGCAACCCATGCTTGCCGTAAAAGGTGACTATGCTTGTCGCAAATGGCGACTAACGGGATCGGGTGGTCAGGCTCGCTGTCTTGGTTGATGCATGTCATCGATTCCAATTTCGTGGATCGATGTGATGTTCACGATGTCAATCCCTGGATTGTCTGGTCCAGAATCGATTATTTACAGACCACCGTCATATAGCTGGAATATTGCTGAGTGCAGCGTTAAACATAAAAAAAAACACAAGCAAAACGTATTCCTACTAGTATCCAGGTCAAATATAAAAAGGAGAGGGCAGTGTTTGGATCGCTGAAATCAATGATATAAATAGTTCGGATGGAAGCGTTGGTACGACAAATATATTCAAATCATCAAACAATTATCTGTGTGATACTAATTCACCCCTTTTTATTTCGAAAAAAATCTTTATTTCTTTGTAAATTACCACCAAAGACAATAAATAGATCTTAATTGTGCACACCCCCCCCCCCCCCCCCCCCCCCTCCTTTTCAAAAAAGCTGTATCCGCCCATGCGTTACTTACACGATTTTGTTAATAAACGTTCATGGGTTTGTTTGATGTTTAACGCCCCCCCCCCCCCCCCCCCCCCCCCCCCCAGCAATATTCTGGCTATATGTCAACCAACCCGATCCCATTAGTTGCCTCTTACGCCATTCATTGTCGCCTTTTACGGCAAGCACATACAGCTAGCAATATTCTGGCTATATGTGCTTGCCGTAAAAGGCGAATATGCTTGTCGTATGAGGCGACTAAAGGAATCGGGTGGTCAGGCTCGTTGACTTGGTTGATGCATGCCATCGTATCGCTTCTCAGGTTGTCAATCACTAGATTGTCTGGCCCAGACTATTATTTACAGACCGCCGTAATGTAGCCGACATATTGCTGAGTGAGGCATAAAACAAACAGTGAGTGAATGAGTGATTTAAGATTTAACGTCACATCGGCAGTATTTCAGCCATACCGTGACGAGAAGTACATTAATATTACATATATCTAGACCGAACTAAAACCTGTCAACGACGGACAGTACAATAACCAGAATATCACAGATTTGATTTAAAACTAGTTGAGAATCTTTAAAAGCAGAAAGTATCAGTTTACAACACAATATAAAAATGGGCTTGAGATCGCCAGTAAAACAAACAGACTGGTACGCCAGATTGTAGTAGCCAAGAATATGTGCATCTGTAGCTAAACATAATGATACAGGATAGGGTGTGAGGTCTCATTATAAACTGACAACCTAGAACAATGTTTTGTTTGTTTATTGTTTAACGCCGCATTATTCCACAATATTCCAGTTATATGACCCGATCCCGTTAGTCGCCTCTTACGACAAGCATGGGTTGCTGAAGACCTATTCTACCCCGGATCTTCACGGGGAGACAAGCATGGGTTGCTGAAGATCTATTCTACCCCGGATCTTCACAGGGAGACAAGCATGGGTTGCTGAAGACCTATTCTACCCCGGATCTTCACGGGGAGACAAGCATGGGTTGCTGAAGACCTATTCTACCCCGGATCTCCACGGGGAGACAAGCATGGGTTGCTGAAGACCTATTCTACCCAGGATCTCCACGGGGAGACAAGCATGGGTTGCTGAAGACCTATTCTACCCCGGATCTTCACGGGGAGACAAGCATGGGTTGCTGAAGACCTATTCTACCCCGGATCTCCACGGGGAGACAAGCATGGGTTGCTGAAGACCTATTCTACCCCGGATCTTCACGGGGAGACAAGCATGGGTTGCTGACGACCTATTCTATCCCGGATCTCCACGGGGAGACAAGCATGGGTTGCTGAAGACCTATTCTACCCCGGATCTTCACGGGGAGACAAGCATGGGTTGCTGAAGACCTATTCTACCCCGGATCTCCACGGGGAGACAAGCATGGTTTGCTGAAGACCTATTCTACCCCGGATCTCCACGGGGAGACAAGCATGGGTTGCTGAAGACCTATCCTACCCCGGATCTTCACGGGGAGACAAGCATGGGTTGCTGAAGACCTATTCTACCCCGGATCTTCACGGGGAGACAAGCATGGGTTGCTGAAGACCTATTCTACCCCGGATCTTCACGGGGAGACAAGCATGGGTTGCTGAAGACCTATTCTACCCCGGATCTTCACGGGGAGACAAGCATGGGTTGCTGAAGACCTATTCTACCCCGGATCTTCACGGGGAGACAAGCATGGGTTGCTGAAGACCTATTCTACCCGGATCTTCACGGGGAGACAAGCATGGGTTGCTGAAGACCTATTCTACCCCGGATCTCCACGAGGAGACAAGCATGGGTTGCTGAAGACCTATCCTACCCCGGATCTTCACGGGGAGACAAGCATGGGTTGCTGAAGACCTATTCTATCCCGGATCTCCACGGGGAGACAAGCATGGGTTGCTGAAGACCTATCCTACCCCGGATCTTCACGGGGAGACAAGCATGGGTTGCTGAAGACCTATTCTACCCCGGATCTTTACGGGGAGACAAGCATGGGTTGCTGAAGACCTATTCTACCCCGGATCTTCACGGGGAGACAAGCATGGGTTGCTGAAGACCTATTCTACCCCGGATCTCCACGGGGAGACAAGCATGGGTTGCTGAAGACCTATTCTACCCCGGATCTCCACGCGGCCCCTGGAACAATGACTATAATAATACACATACAATTATCCAGCACAATAAAACAATAAAGCATATTAAATTATAATGGTCTACTACACTTATAAGGTATTCATGTTATAACATTTCACAATAATAAGATTAGACATGTCAGTTTAAAGGTTTTACGATTTAAAACGATTTAATCATATAGCAGGAATAATATTGCTGAGTGCGGCGTTTAACAAACGATACAAACCCGGCTATATGACGGCGGTCCGTAACTAAACGAGTCTGGACCAGACCATCATGAGTATCAATCAACACGGCGGTCTGTGTAAATAATTGAGTCACGACCAGACAATCCAGTGATTGACATTTTGAGTATCGATCTTCACAACTGGATACGATAGCTGGACTTTTGCTGAGTGCGGCGTTAAACAACACACACACACACACACACACACACACATAGTTTGACTATTACCTTGCACTGGTGCACCGTAGATTTGCATCTCGCACATGTTCAGCGTATCTCTGTCACTTTCCACTACTTTTGTGAGCCGGAGAAACCTGCCCCGGACTCCATCATGGCACTGCAACGATACGCCCCATCTGGGGAGGACTCCGGGATAGGTCAAACACAAGGCTGGACAGTGTTGGTGTGTATTCCCAAGTACGGTGACTTCAAAATCATGAAATCTGAAGTAAACTGTCAACACGCCACATATCAACATAGCTACACGTGTCTCGAGGTTGCGAACTAGTGGCTCATACATTGGTATATAGGTTAAGGAGAACATACTAGAGTGAGTGAGTGAGTTAATATTTAAAGTCACATCGGCAGTATTTCAGCCATATCGTGACTTGAACAAGTTATGCATTTATATTATATATTAAAGCTGTCATCGAAGGACAGTACAACAACCAGCATTATATCACAGATTATAGTTTTAAAACTAGTTTTAGAACAATTAAATAATCAGATACCACACAGACGATACAATATAAAAACGGGCTGTAGATCGCCAGCAACCAAAGTTCGGCCACCACACTAGGGACCATGGGGACTTACGGTACTTCTGCTACCTACATGGTACCCCAGCAGGATTTACACCATCCCTCTGGCCACTGGCGATTATCAGACGGATTAGCCAAAGAGTTAAAATCAACAAAAATACTACGATTAAAATCACAGAGAAATGAAAAGATACGTTGAATGATACCGGACGAGAGAACATACTAGAAGCTGTAACTGACAGATGTTGCGGGTACCTATTTCACAGCCCATTTCAACACACACCATGCATCCTTACTTTTTTACACTTGGACAAAACAGTTATTTGTGGAAAGTATTTGAAAAATATACGAGAAAAATTCGGTATCTATGTATTTATACCGTCCAAAAGTTCTAAGCCTGACTAACTTTCGAGTATGAACCATAACAAAATAACGGGATCGGGTGGTCAGACTCGCCGACTTGGTCGATGCATGTCATCGTATCCCAATTGCGTGGACCGCCGTCATTCAGGTGGAATTGTGCTGAGTGGGATCGGTGACATGCTTCATGGAAGTGACCACCCGATCCCGTTGGTCGCCTTTTACGGCAAATATTGGTTGCTGAAGACCTATTCTACCCCGGAATCTTCACGGGTACGGACGCTATGGAAATCAGTCCCGTGAAGATCCGGGGTAGAATAGATCTTCAGCAACCCATGCTTTTGCCGTAAAAGGCGACTAACGGGATCGGGTAATCAGGCTCGCTGACTTAATTGATGCATGTCATCGATCCCAATTGTGTGGATCGATGTTCATGACGTAAGTCACTAGATTGTCTGGTTCAGACCGCCGTCATATAGCTGGAATATTGCTGAGTGCGGCGTAAAACAACAAACCAAACCAAAACTAGTAGCCTCTTACGACAAGCAACCCTGCTGAAGACCTATTCTAACCCGGATCTTTAAGAAATGCGGTGAGGCATGCTGACTGCTGGAGTGCAACTATACATAGACTCTTCTCACACCTTTCGACTTGCAAAGGCTGCTGGGCGACAATGTGGGCTTGAAGAGCTTCCTCACCTTCCATACTCGCCAAACCTGGCACCTGTTTCCTGAACTGAAAGATCACCTACGTTGAAAGCACTGTGATGACCTCAAAGCTGCCGTGAAAGGTTTTTTCAGGGAGGCTTTAAGCTACAGTCACACCGACAAAGCGACCGCGATGCAACCTCCTGGCGCCCGATTTCCTTAGCGCCGTACCCGTGAAGATTCCGGGGTAGAATAGGTCTTCAACAACCCATACTTGCCGTAAAAGGCGACCATGCTTGTCGTAAAAGGCGACTAACGGGATCGGGTGATCAGGCTCGCTGACTTGGTTGATACATGTCATCGATCCCAATTGCATGGATCGATGCTCATGATGTCGATCACTGGATTGTCGGGTCCAGACTCGATTATTTTACAGACCGCCGTCATATAGCTGGAATATTGCTGAGAGCGGCGTTAAAGAACAAACAAACAAACAAACAATCCTTAGCGTCCGACTGGTGATCGCTGAGACTGGTGCAACTAATTCTGCCCATATTTGGAACTAGGGTATGCTCGCCGATCAGTCAGCGATAGGTTTTGCAACTTGTCAGTGATTGATCGGCAACTGTTCACGCAGATACGGCGAAATATTTGCAACTGGTTGAGACCGATCGGTGACAAGTCAGCGAATCTTCGGTGACTTGTTGCAACTGAAAGGGGAGTGGTCGGTGACTAGTTATCGATCTATCAAAACTTAATTCATATAAAAAGGGTGCTTTTCTGAATCAAATCATGTCTTTGCAAGTTGTCAAGATGTTAAAAGCAGAACAGTTGCAGTTGATCCGCCTGCAAAGAATAAATGAAAATGCTGCAGTTGCTGCCATGATGGTGTAAAGCAGAATGAGAAGGACACGGCGAAGGCACTATTGGCTGAGACCTTGGATCGCAAGAAGTCCACAGCTAGGAGACTATGCGAATCTGATGGCTGAATTGGAGAGAAAGTCGTGGTGATTTCGTGGGCTACCTCAGAATTGAGCCTGTCAACATCAGGCCTCTTCTTTAGTTGAGATGTTGTTGGCTCTGGCTCAACTGTAGCAGACCTGTGCACCACAGCAGTTGTCTCTATTGTATGTTATACAATTTCTGGTTCCTATATATTCCTGCCTTTACTGACCATAGTGATGAATGGAAAAAAATGCTGTGAACTCCCTGAGTACTAATGACAAAATGATGCTGTAATGCACAGACAGGTCTATTTATAGAGGGTGACATGCTGCAGTCCCAGTGGCGAATGATCGACGTTTAGAAACAACTTTTCATCCGATCGACAACCAGTCACCGATGAAGCAGCGCTGGTCGATCACCGCCTCGTCCCTGATCAATCACTGATAGGTCGCCACTAGGTTGCAACAGAGTCAACACCCTTGTGTAGACGAAACTGATCGCCGCACAGTGGAAACAAATCTGCGATTAACATAATGCCACTTGGGGACCTCTAGGAGACCAATGAAGCCTCCGAGTGACCAAATCGGTCGCAGCTAGTCTTGTGTGCATGTTCAAAAGACTGGTTGCGGCCGAATGGGTTTTGCAACCGCTCTGAAACCTTGTAGCGACTTAATTGAAACCTCATTGTGATTTTCAAATAATTTGGTCGCAAGGAGGTTGCATCGCGGTCGCATTGTCTGTGTGACGGAGGCTTTAGAAAACTTCTTCCTGACTGGAATTGAAAAGCTTCACTATCGATATGAGAAGTGTGTTGAAAAGCAGGGAGAAAAATAAAATTAAGAACACTTTCATAATTGTTGGTTTTGTTTGTAAGGCTTAGAACTTTTTGACCAGCCCTCGTACTAGGAATCTGTCCCATGAATTGCTACAAGGATTTCTTAGAGATGAGTGATGTTAACATTTGTATAAGCTCCTAATTGATTGGCTAAGGTATTCCTGAGTAGAATTGTCCAAAGCAACCTGTCAACTTGAATGAGTGGGGTGGTCTGGCTCAGTAACTGGGCTCATAGTGCCGATTTATCGACCACCCTACCAAAAGTTCGTATCGTATGAAAAGCAAAGGTTGCTTGGGACAAACAGTTCCAACCAGGAATCCTCGTGGAGGCAATATTTACGTGGTCACTAGTAGACGTGATGTGTACTTACATCTGTCCTCTCTGTTATAGATGGTAATGTTGTGTATTTCGTAGTAGCCTTGTAGATCCACAGACCAGATAGCAGTTGACTTGTAATCCGCTGTATGACTACACGTGTTAATGTCACCGTCTACTGCCATATCAGCATTGTTAATCTTGTAAGTCGATGACTGGCTGGCTGGTTTATTCAATGCTAGGTTGGCATCACAGAGGCACTCTAAAATGAAAAGAAGACAAATGCATCTGGGAACTTGAATTAAGTTTCATCTGTATTCTACGGAAATACGTACAATTTTTGAATAACATCAATCTGCTACAGCATCGTTTACAATATCTTAATGCCATTGGTGTTAACGTTTATTTATTACCACATTTAATACAAACTACTCAATTTTGGAAATAGACGAGTGTAAGAATAGGAATAATATAGTTGGACTGCACATTTAAGAGGTAGGCAAGGTTCTGTCATGTAGGCACCAGGGGTGGAATGTGTCCTCAGCACGACTTTTATTGTTGTAAAAGGCGCCCAATGTTCCAGGCACTGTGTTCCTTTGTCCAACACATTACTGTGACCATAACTTCACCAAGATTGGTGTTAAAATGGGCTCGGTTCTATCAATCGACTGATCATGCCAAGCGCTTTGTGTAATAATTCTTATTATTGCACATGTATTTTATTTTGCACAAACGTATTGTTTGGTCTTGGTTTTTGAAAACACAAGTATTAATAATATATTGCCTAGTGTCCTATGCCAGAAGGTGGTGGCTCATGGGCCGATCTGGTAATCTTGACCGCTGAATTCTGTATGTCTCTTAATTATTATTAAGGGCAGATCCAGCCTGGGAGTAAATTGGACAGACACATATAGCTTTTAATGTCATATTTGATGGTGTATAAACACCCCCTTGGTGTTTTGCATTTTGGATATCAAATGCAATAAGACACTGTCCTTGACTGACTGTCAATGGTGGGTGGGGTGCAGAACCACTCTCTTTCATTATGTCGAAAACACTTCGATGCTGGCTCTTCTGATGAAGAAACTCATCTACAATTGGATTCCTGGGCTTGATCCATTGTTATCTAAGCATCAGATCACCAACCCATGAAATTAAAGTTTGGTAGGACCGGATCGTCCTTGGTTTGAAAATGTGACATCGTTTTATTGACCATTGATGTTATGCAGACATAAAACGGCATACGAATTAGGATAAGTCATCCAGCGCAAATTCGTTCCACCGCATCGCGAAGTCAGCTGTGTGTAACGTAGGGGTAAATAGTCCAGCAGCCAAGGCCCTGAATTTTAATGGTTTTGTCGGTTAAAGAGTTTTTTTCTCTGTTATTTCTTGTAGCCCAGGGGTTGTTTAATAAGAATCAGGAGGGTGCCCAGTGATATCCCTTGGGCAAATCTAGTAATTAACCCCTTGCTATTGGATACCTACAGATTCTGAAAAACTTTAAATTGTCTCTATTTCTTCATGCAATATGTTTACCAAAGGCATAAATATAATTCTGTATCATTATTATTCATGTTGTAGAGTGTTCCCAAACCGTTTTTATACCCTACTTTTGACAATTAACCCTTTCCTGATCAATTTATGGAGTCTGGATTATGTCAGTTGAGCATACCAAATGTAAAATTCAATGCTAGGCTATTAATTAGAATAGTTTAAGGTAATCACTCAGGAGTACAATATATGGCAGCACTTAATTACATCTACTTCCTGTTAAAAACACACACACGTTTGCTTTGTCATCGTTTTAAGTTTTCAGTCCTGTTAAAGTATGCCAGATCTTGGTTTTCAACTGCTTCGAAGTAAGTACATGTGCTAGAGCACCACCAGAACAATGCCTGTTAAATCACTGACATAGTAAAGGCTGGTTTTAAGGCAATTTATAATCAAATGAGGCCAACATCTGTGATTAGTGTGTGCTGCCATCTTTTTGCAGATTATCAATCTGTCTGCATTATACAGGGTGGTCCAGAAAAATATCCCCTCAACCAGCAATAGAATAGAACGTCCATTGTAATTGTTCACCTACCCCAGCTGTAGAAATCCTTTATAATAGTGAGTTTAGTTTATACATGTTACTTCTTTTTCTGAGAAAGTAAGACGCTGAAACGCCATATGGGAGCCACTAATGCTTTGCTCAGGCTTCGGTGTGATGAGGTGAAATGGGGTTTAACGTCGCGTCCAAGATTATTGTACTTATATAGCGACGTGCATGTACGTGTGTGTGTTTGTCTTGCTGCTTGTACTAGTCAGGACTGATGCCGATTTATAGTGCTAGCTCAATGAGATACCATGCCACAGTTTAACATGAATACCCCACTCGGACACAGTATACTGACTCCGAGCCGACCAGTCCTTGTTTAAGCCCCTTAATGCCAAGCGCCAGACAGGGTAACAACAAGTACCATCTTTTAACGTCTTTTGGTATGACGCGGTCGGGGATCGAACCCCGGACCTAGATCTAGACCACGGAGGCGGTCCGGTGTGATTTAAGATTTATATACCTTATCAAGGCCAATATGCGATAATTCACAGAAAGCCCTTCCTGTGCACTTAAAATCATTATCTATACACTAAGGTTAGTGCCACAACTCTAAAGAATCCTGAAGATTCAGAAATCAATAGCACATCCAAGGAAATACTCTGGAATTCTTCACAACATATCTCCCTTCAAGTGAAAATAGGTCATTCTTGACATTCACTGGTAGATTGCAGGTCTTGTTTAGATAGAAATACTACACTAGTTAACTTATTGGGTTTCGCGAGGCCTTCCGACCATACCAATAAGCTATATATTTTTTCAGGGGAGAATTCTGCTGAGTAAACAACAAAACAATATTGATTTATTACTATGTTATAAATAGTAATAATGCATTGAATTAAAAAAATCATTTTAAGGAAAAAGATTGAGAGTCTATCATTTTTACAGGGTTGACAGTCATGGAACCGGACCTTCATGAATGCTACTTCAAATGGAAATTCAACTGCCAGGACAAAAACGAAAAGCTGTCCGAATAACGAACATTATCCGGTGTAGTAAAATAAACGGTGTCATAAAAGTTGTGTTTCAGGTTACACGTCAAGGACTCACACCGAACGACACTGTGGAGGAGAAAGTGATCCTAGATTCACAAGGCGTTCGTTGTCGGAAGACACTGCAGAAACCTTCAAATTTAAGAAACACTTTCTTTTTTGTGGAGAAGCCTGGAATGTTGAGAGGGATACGAAACATCCCGACAGATGGAGGGAAGTGTACCTGTTTCGACAGCTAGATAAGAAACAACCTCTTTTAGAAACGTGTGCCAAGCGAAATGATGATGCAGCAAAGAAAGTTCAGCATCGTCTTCATGGGGTGCTGAGCGATTTGCATGCAGAAGAGGCTTGCTATCATCTTGACTAGGCAGAGATTTACTTCATTCAGGTCTCTCCCTGGGGTAGCATCTACCTTTTGCCAGGAATCATAGAACACCGATGAAGATCAGCCTTTCTTGTCAGTTGTTCAAATGCAGAAAAATGACAGGTCACGAATGTGGAATTCTGTAGAACTGTTTGAAACTTAGTTCAATTCCGCCACACTCTGAATATCTCACAGGACACTAGTTTGTAAACTAAGATATTCGGCAATGAACTCTTGGTACTATCTTCACCCGGTATTGCTATTATCATTGCGTTTCGTAGCTGTGCCTCTCAGACTTGTGAATAACGAAGAGGATGATACAGAAAGTGTTATATCAAAAGCTCATAAACGCATCCTTCAAGATTTGAAGAACATTGACAAGGAACACTACAACATTAGCATAAATAGGACCATATCAAAGAGTCAGTTAGTGAATTTCTGTTGGCTAAGGTTTCACCAAAACTTGATAATACCCTTCCTGCATTGCTTATTAGTTCCATCGTAACAAGTATTGTCAAGTCACAGGCAACTAGTTTACAAGTTGGCCCCTTCTGAAACAAATGGGCATGTGAAAGAAGCATATCAATAGTATGTATTCATATGGCGTATGTAGTTCATATACTGAGTACAGGCGTTTCAAGAAATCTGCTGCTAAAGCTGCAGTTGAAGATTTAAAGTTGTCTGGTACTGCAGATGGTCTAGTTCAGGGGGTTGTGGATAACGTTGATGCTGACATATCATCTCAAAATCGTAGGCAGTCCACACACTCACTTGCCATTCTTCTCACACAGTACTCCCAGAACCTCACGGAGGGAGAGGAAGAAGCCAAATTAAAGATCAACAGGGTTCCTTATGATTCCTCAGAGGTTCCTTATGATGTTGAAATCTACAGGTACCATGGGCTAAAATCCCATGCTATCAAGGCTTTCCCCACCTTATCACTTTCCAACCAAGCGTTTGCAGGTAGGAGACCTTCTTAGGTCAAACAGTTTTCTACAGGACACCGTTTTAAGGACGACTGTCCAGAATTTCATGGGTACAACACAAAACAAAGCAGGGAGCAGGGTCATCTTCCACAACCTAAGACGAAAGCCCTCTACTTACCTCTGATCGACATGAAGACGTCTAGATCTGATCCTGATACATTGTTGACAGTCATGGTTAGCGTTCAAGAGGTTACATTTCAAACCGGACTTTCACCCTCTTGACTTGCGACCTACAGCTCTACCGAGTTGGCAGTGCATGTGTCATGGGATCAGCCAGAAAGATTCAAAGACATGAACTTGCGACTTGGAGGTATGCATGCACTTATGAAATTTGTTGGGGCTATAAGTTCATTGATGACTGAAAACGGGCTGTCTGATGTCCTTTCAGAAGTGTTTGGAGGGGTTCCAAAGCTACTGAGAGGTAAGAAGTTCCCACAGACTGTACGTGCCCTACGGATGATGGCAGAGGAGGTGGTCCATAGCCTGTTCATGGATCATCATTTTCAGAAAGCGGATGACCTGATGAAAGCCTTGCAAGTGAGAGCAGGACAGTAAAATTGTGGGTTGAGGCCCTCGTGAAGCCAGCCTAGTTTATGATGACATATATCGGGGCTGAACGCCAAGGTTCATGTAAACTATGCAAGATATGGCTTGTATGACTTGCGTTCCATGGAGAAACTCCCCTCTCACATCCAAAGTATTTTTCTAAAAGGACAACACATGACCCGACACATTCGTGGAATATGGAATGGTTTGTGGAGTGACCAATTCATTGAATCCACATTCATGTGGACATAGCGCTGGCGGAATTATTGGAATCACGCTCAGGTCGAACGGTTTGAAGGTCTGGGCCCTGAGCCTCCACCACATCTGCTGGAAGATAGAGTGTGACGTGTGGAAAATGGAAGAGGAGACATATGCCACCAGCGTTCAAATGTACCACAAAGAAGAGGCCAAAGCAAGGATAATAGCAGATGCCAAGGACAGGGCTGATCTTCGTCAGAAGCTTGACTCTTGCATAGATCCTTTGGATCCAGAGGGAAGCTAGCTCCTGCATCTGTCAATGTTGACAATGCCATGAAGATCGGAGAGGCAATTTTGGAAGATTTTGAGAAGACGTGGGCAGAGGGATTTTACACTACCATCTCCAAGAAGGTCGAGACCATGGCAGCAGCATGCAAATCTGTTCAGATTGACATGTCAAAAGTCTATGATCTGAATGCAATCTACCCCAGGGTCATTGCATTGTTATAAAGTGACCGAGATATTGATGTGAAAGATATATTTTCCTATGAGCTTACACCAGTCCCAACTGCAATGTTCATGAAAGATTGAATGGACATTTGTAAAGCCAAATCCCAACTATAGAGGTTGCTCCAGATTGAGTTTTCCCGGGGTAATGTTGGTGATGCGAATGCCACTGTCATTGATGGATCAGCCTTCTATGGACTATACCCTGGCCAGCAGATGGTTCAGTAGCTGATTTCAAGAGTCGCATCGCTACATACCTGACCAACAGTGACGTCTACCTCATCTTCGACAGATATCATGAGCATAGCATAAAGTCAACCACACGAGATGGCAGGGAGACAGGGGTTAGTAGGAAACATCATTTGCTTCGGACAACCAAGTTGCCAGCTCAAAAGATTGTCCTGTCTTCTGTTGTAAACAAGAAACAGCTTATCCGGATCTCATGTGATGAACTGTCACAAGATAGACTTTTCCATCTGCTGACTACGGGAAGGCACAAGTTGGTTGTAACATGATTGGTTTGTTGTTTAACGACGCACTCAGCAGTATTTCAGCTATATGATGGCGGTCTGGACCAGACAATCCAGTGATTGACATCATGAGCATCTATCCACGCAATTGGGATCGTTAACTGGAACCAACCAAGCCTGACCACCCGATCCCGTTAGTCGCATCTTTGATTGAATCTAGAAGCAAGGGAGTAACCAGCCGAGTGTTTCTGCCGAAAGACATTCCATTTGGCGTGAAATTATTTGAATGGACCACTGAAAATCTGTGATGACACCATGCATGTGTTCGTGAAACAGGTAAGCACGTCCTGCCCTGCTGACACCGCACAGCAGTACTCCTGCCATACGTCAGCCTGTAAACAAACCAGCCTGTAATCAAGTGATCTAAGAACCAGAAAATCCATTGACACGATAGTACCACTACTGATTTTGTTAAAACTAATAGAAAGGATATGTTAATTTTGAATTACGTCTGCTGTGTAAAAGTGCAGAGATTGTGCTGCTAATAAGTAAAGAAAAACGTTTAGAAATATATTTGTTTTGCAACACAGCGGGGCGCAGTTTTTAAGTCCTCATCAAAAATACTTCTTTTGTAGTTGACTCGGCATAAATACATGCTCCTGATGATTTGTTTGTCTTATATGACGGCGATCTGTAAATAATTACGTTTCAGTCCACCAGCAGAAGCATCGACCCAGTTATGTATTTTAGATACCTTGAAGGAGACCCATGAAGATCCGGGCTAGAATAAGTCTTCAGCAACCCATGCTTGCCTTAGAAGGCGACTAACGGGATCGGGTGATCAGGCGCGCTGACTTGGTTGATGCATGTCATCGATCCCAAGCCAGTGATTAATATCACGGATTGGTGCTTATGATATTAATCACTGGATTGTCTGGTCCAGACTCAATTATTTACAGTCCGCCGTCATATAGCTCGAATATTACTGAGTGCGGTGTTTAACAAACCAAACCATACCTTGAAGGAACAACAGGAACAGAAAAGTTGAAGTGACGTTGCTTAGCACAAACTGATGAATGTACATCCCGTTCCTCGTCACAAACTGATGAATGTACATCCCGTTCCTCGTCAATACACTATATGGCCCACCACCACCTGACAAACGGCTGCTTTGTGGTGTAGTTGCAATGTCAACTTACAGTAATCAGACGCCTGGTTCCAACAAGTGATTAGATCAATGAGCGCTCAGCTTGCTTCACAATCTCATTAAAGATCAAAGTTCTCGCTACCGCTAACACAGATCGGAGGATATCCCATTACGCCAGAACGACCTTTCATCCAACCAATCACAGCGTCGCTTACTGACAGTCGGAATGTGTTCTGTGATCATACACCCTCGAACAGTAACGGGCCGTACGACTGATTCGTCGTATGTCTCTCGCTTCAATGGGATTAACATTTGAAACAGGAAAGACTGTCCATAGTTTGCTGGAAGTACTGCCATACAATATCGACAGTCTATTAGACATACATACTAGAATTTTCTTGAGTTCAGTTTTCAAATTTCGAGTCAAATTTTTTCAAAACGTTGTTGGGAATGAAAATCGCGAGTTTAGCACAAGAAAACTGCTTTCAGCCTGCTTACGTAAACTTCGTCATGTCATTTCATTTCGTATAGCCTTGTGGCTGCCTGTGACAAACTTATGAATAACGTCACTCCTTGACCCATGGAGATTTTGTTACAGTGAGTGAGTTTGGTTTTACGCCGCTTTTAGCAATATTCCAGCAATATCACGGCGGGGGACACCAGAAATGGGCTTCACACATTGTACCCATGTCGGGAATCGAACGCTTTAACCACTAGGCTACCCGACCGCCCCCTGATTTTGTTACAAAACGTGGTGACATTAGACACCGTTTCATATCTATCTTCAGGGGTTCAGGGCAATTTGTCAAAAATGAAAGCAAATGTCATCGGAGTTTACCGAAACACAGTATGTAGGTAATTTGGCCAAGAAATTTCACTTTATCTGATATCAGGTCATATATTTCGATGACCTGATGTCGTTCAATGACCATAAATAGCCAATTTCCTTCGACTGATGAACCCACCTGAACTAGAAATAAAAGAGACCAGTGAGACTCCATCAACTGTTTCATATTTAGATGTGTGCATAAAGTGAGTGAGTGATAAATCACTCTCCACAAGACTGTATGACAAGAGGGATGACTTGAACTTTCCCTTTATGTCTCAGTATTCCTGCATCTCCAGCTTTTGGTGTTTACATTTCGCACCTTATCTAGATTTACAAAAGTTGTTTGATCAAGGTTACAACATTCAAGGGTCTTGTAAAGCTTTCAAAAACGTTTTGGTAGACATGTGGAGGACATTTCCAAATTTGACAAAATTATGTTCGATGTAATTCCCTGTTTTGACATTTACCCTATGTTCCTGTGTTTTTCCCGGTCAACAATTGACTTGCCTTTGCATGTGTTTGTGATGCGTGCCACCGGTGGGGTAGGATACGTTCACCTTTTCGCGAATATCTGGTAACATCTGTTACGTGTCGATTCCCAAGTGAAAACAATTCGTCAACATAGAAATTTACATGTAAACGGACGTGTAGTGTGAAACCAACAAACAACCAATAAGCGGTATACAATCAACAAATGTATTACAAACGTTAACACTAACTAGGTTCACAAATCAATACAAATTACAATGGCAGTACGCAATAGAGTGGAAGTACAATATTCAATGGAAATGAATTATATGATGGCAGTTGTCAGTATCAAATATAAAAATAAAGTGATGATAATAATACATATTCACCCAACGGCGACAGTAGTCAAGCTTCCGAAAATGGCTAGGCAGGGAATCAGGGATGATGAGCGATCTTCACATGAAGGCTGGTACCGAAGCGATGAAATGCGTGAGAGATACGTAAACACACTCTTGTCCCGATATATAGTCTTACTCGCTACTGGAAAGTTCTATACAGTGCCCTCGCCAGTCTAGCAGCACTAGAACATAACAGAAGCTTCTATAACATACTATCACCGTCCACGGTATACCAGACCGGAAGTTTGCACACCACATTAGCATCTAAATATAGTAACTATCTGACAACTGATTACTGTCCAAACAATGCAATAAGCGTCTACCAAATCTCAAAAGAAACAAATTGAATGTATCACAGTTTCAATCACTGTTAAACAATAACATAAACAATAACATACACTGCCATATGACACATATGATAGTGATTCATTAACACATGCTTATGATAGAGTCGGAATCGAACAATCGATTCTGCTTTTGGCAGAGATTTCTCTTGAGTATTGAAAGCGCTTTGTCGTTTTCATGTGGGGCGATGCTGTGGTTCGTATGAAGTTTGCGGGGGATGAGGATTCATTTGAAATCCATGAGTTGTAAACAGTATCATTTCATTACCTTACTAAACTGACCGCCTCCGTGGTCAGTGGTGGAGCGTCTGCCCGGAGAGCGGTAGGTCGGGGGTTAAAAGATAAAAGATGGTACGTTAAAAGATGTCACTCTGCCTGGTGCTCGGCATTAGGGTCAACTCGGAGTCACTATACTGTGTCTGAGAGGGGCATTCATGTTAAAAACTGTGGCATGGTAACTCAGTGGGCTACCACTATAAAATTGGCATGAGTATGACCTTCACTGTGACCTTATGAACAGTTTACTCATGACCCGCTCTAAAATAGACATGTACCAAGTTTCAGTGACCTACAGTGAATCATCCCATTAGTCATGAGCTATTAATTTTGTCTGGTTCATGCTAAATTATTTTTATATTTTTGGCTGTATGTGGCTATAAACAACATTCATTCTCCAACACAAACGCATATTCTTTACAATAATATACTATGCCAGAACGCACAATAACCCAAAAGCTGCCATTTATATAAATAAACTATAGGGCAAGTAAACTCAACTGACTTTGCAGACTTTAATTCTTGAGGGCATACTTGACAAAATTATGTTTGAAAAATGGAAATAGGATAAAACAGACGATAAAAAATGACAGGCGAAATCGCCTCGCAAACGAAAATTCAGTCACTAGCGGAACTCCCATTGCTGTTGTTAAAACTTGTTCGCGTTGTTTTACGCGCTGGGTATTTTTTAAACGATCGGGCCAGCGCCAGGTCTGTCTGCCTCGAGTTACTGAATCGCACTACGGCGCCTTTTCTGTCTGCTCATCCGTTTGAATAATATGTCCACAACTTATTAGTAATGTGTGTACGTATATTGCTCTAGTCACTTACACTTGTTGCATGCTCAAAGCGCTAACGGGGGCACGGGTGACCCAGTCGCCTAAGGCGCCAGAAAACTATGATTGTGGGATCGAATCCTGGTTCGCCCCGATTATATTTCTAGGTTTGTCAGCAGCATACCCGTGCTCGTGGCTTTCACCAAAGTGGTAAACGTCTGAGACCTGCATCACTTCGGGATTTCCTCCCACATTAAGGTGACACGCCGTGATAGAACTGGAATACTGTTAGAAGCGGCGTTAAAACCCAACTCACTCACTCACTCACTCACTCACTCACTCACTCACTCACTCACTCACTCACTCACTCACTCACTCACTCACTCACTCACTCACTCACTCACTCACTCACTCACTCACTCACTCACTCACTCACTCACTCACTCACTCACTCACTCACATACATTATCACCCCAATCAATGAAACAGTGTGCACTCGATTTTTAGCTGCTAGATCTGTTAAGGTATGCCTAATTAGTCGTCACAACATTATGGGGCACTCCTGTAGAGCAACCTCGTCTAGGTGAGTGCTGGGTAACGCTAATAGCTCTTCCCCCGTGTGGACCCGGGGCAAAATGAGTCCACAACACCCCATTGCTGGTCGTATGAGGCGACTAAAATGGACAACCTGTTTGCCGTGGGTTGCGTCCCTGTGTCGGTGGAGGAAGGGATTCTGGTGGTTGAGGGCACAGGATCCAGGAACCAGTGTTCCTTTTGCCCAACGCACCACTTTGACCCTGACTTCACCTAGACGGGTGGTAGGATGGGCCCGATTCTATCAATCGGCTGGTCACGCCATGCCCTGATCATGGAAACTGTGCAATGATCTATCACATCAAATGTTTCTTAAGTGTGAATATATTTACTACAACATTGTATGGGTACTTTTGCCTAGAGTCCTGTGCCAGAAGGCGGTGGCTCATGGGCCAATCTGGTGATATGGACCTCTGTTTTCTGGGTTTCTCAAGAAAAATGTCGAAGATCAAACCAGCCTGGCGTTTCTTCTTTCAGATCTCCTTGCTATACAAGTCTGTGTTTCTGGAGTATACAACCCCTGTAGCCCTGATGTTTCAGTCTGGTTTCCGCTGCAACATCGTCCTTGTTGACACTCGGTGGCGGGTGGGGAAGCAGGGTTGCTGAAAAGCATCACTCTACCATGGCTCAAACATTACACTCTGGTTCTGTAAAAGCAAAAAAAGAGAAGACATCTTTCTTCTTCGTCAGATGTTTATCAATTTGTGTCTGATTCCTGGCCAAAACTCTTGGTTATTGAGTGAGTGAGTGAGTTAAAATTTTACGTCACATCGGCAATATTACAGCCATATCGTGACGAGTCAAACATTTGCTTACAAAGAAATTCCAACTTGTAAAATACCTGTCGCCAAAGGACAGTACAATAACTAGAGTATCACAGATTTTAGTTAAAACTAGTTTGAGAGTATATAAAAGAATAAGGTACAATTCAACAACACAATATAAAAAAGGCTTTTGATCGCCAGCAACCAAAGCCACCACACTAGGGACCGAGGGGACTTACGATGCTTTTGCTACCTGCACGGCTCCCAAGCAGGATTTACACCATCTCTTCAGTCGCTGGCGATTGTAGTCAATATTAACCACCAATTAAAACGAACAAATATTCTACGATTAAAAATGTGATAGCTATAAATTTACTTTGAAAGAAATGGAACTTATGTATCCTCTCCGGGGGACAAAAATTTTACTGTACTTTAACCCCCTTCGAGGATACAGCCACTAACAATCGCAGTTGTTAATTTATTCCACCAAGTTTAAAACATAGTTTTTATACAATATTATTAATCAAAATTTTGCAAACAATTTAATTTCTTTTAATAAATCTATAATTAAACGAGAGTTGATACTAGTAAAAAGATCCTTAATAGATGATGTTTTGAAATATTGATCCCTTGTGATGGAAAAATCAATACAGTCAAGCAGTACATGCTTGACCGTGATTCTTTCATCACAAGGGATGCAGAATGGAGGATCCTCACCTTTCAACAAATATTCATTAGTATATCGAGAATGGCCAATACGACCTCTTCAAATCTGGACTGACAATCCAAGTAGGTATAACCTATATTCGCTTTTATTGCATGTAATTTATTGATATCTACTTGGGTGTCCTACTTCTTCTGCATTAGATCTCTGATGTAACATCTAATGACAGGTTTATAATCACTGTAGGGTAGAAGAAGTGGTGTCACAGATTTGTTGAGAGCTGCCCAAGCAGCAGCAGCAGCCATTGTATTACCAACAATCCCAACATGGCTTGGTAACCAACAAAACACGATGTCATATTGGCCAGTAGCAAGATCATTCAATAATTCAAGTATTTGGATTATAAGTGGATGTTTGCATGACATATTTTTAATAGCCTGAAGGCATGAAAGAGAATCTGAAAAAATAATGAATTGTTCATGTTTCGATTGGTTTTTGATATATTTTAGTGCGGTAAAAATGGCGTTTGCTTCTGCTGTAAAGATGGAACTGTTATCTGGTAATCGCGAAGATATTGTTCCAATGACAATGGCGCTGGCAACAGCGTCACCATCCTTGGATCCATCTGTAAATATGGATTTGTAAGTATCATAAGTGCTCCTTAATTTCATTATATTGTTGTTGATAAATTTGTTGATTTGTTTCAGATTTTTTTAATTTGGTTAATGTGAGGTCTCCCTCTGGCCTTACCATTTGCCAAGGAGGTGATGAAAACAGTTGAGAAGGAGCAATATGTTGCAGTTTAATATTTGAAGCAAACATAGCAGACTGGATTCTGATTCCGAGTGGTGGAACAAGAGATGATTTTTTATTGTAAATATCTTGGTAAAGAGGATTAAAGACGCAATTAAAAGCTGGATCTGATTGATTAGAATATAATTTAGTGACATATTGCTAAGAAAATTTCAGACGGCGTTGTTTAAGAGAAGGTTCATCCGCCTCTCCATACAGACTGTGAATTGGAGATGTCCTGAAGGCTCCAAGGCAAAGCCTCAGGCCCTGATGATGGATAGTATCCAGTTTTTGTAAATTACTTTTGCAGGCTCCACCATAGACGATGGAGCCATAATCGAGTTTTGAACGGATCAATGATTTGTACAAGTGTAAGAGGGTTGTTTGATCCCCTCCCCACTTAGAATTTGAAACTACTTTCAACAAATCGAGTGCCTTCAGGCATTTGGCTTTAAGGTAATTAATTTGCAGAAGGAAAGTTAAATGACTGTCAAAAATAAGGCCCAAGAACTTGGCCTCTTTTACAACTTTGATTGGGGTGCCATCTAAAAATAGTTCAGGGTCCTTATGCGGCTTATATTTTCTGCAGAAATGGATACAGTTAGTTTTTGATTTGGAAAATTTAAACCCGTTTTCAAGGGACCATTTATGAATTTTATTGGGACAGATTTACAACTGCCTCTCTATTGTATGCATATTTTTTCCACGACAAGAAACATTAAAATCATCCACGAAAGGTGATCCATCTACTGAATCACTTAAAACCTTTGAAAAACTATTTATTTTTATACTTAATAAGGTGACAGACAAAATACTGCCTTGCGGGACACCCTGATCCTGATGATAATGATCAGACAGGGTAGAACCCACGCGGACCTGAAATTATCTGTCAGTTAAAAACTTGGATATAAATTCAGGCAAACGGCCTCTCAATCCAAAATCATGTAAATCCTTTAAAATCCCATGTTTCAACGTTGTGTCATACGCTTTTTCTAAATCGAAAAAGATAGACACTGTATGCTGGTTATTAATGATTGCATTTTTCACAAATGATTCTAACTGTACTAAATGGTCAACCGTACTTCGATTCTTTCGAAAGCCACACTGAATATTTGTAATTAAATTATTTGATTCCAAGTACCATGTTAATCTATTGTTGACCATATTGTTGTTTATTTTGGAAACATAATGTTGCCAAGATTGGCGTTTATTTTGTTTAAACGTAAGACTGGCTTTAGCATTTATGGTTTTATATTTATTCAAATTATGGACCATGGGATGGCGACGGAAATAGTGTTCAGCTTTTTCCGTGCCTTCCTAGCTTGTTTGCAGTCATTGTTTAACCATGGTTTACGGATGTGTGAATTTGTAGAGGACTTAGGAATACATTCATCTGCTATTTTGTTTAATTCATCCGAAAATAATTGTACAGGATCAGTCGCGTCAATAAATAGATCAGGTTTCAATTTATTGGATGCGAGCATTTCAAATAAAGGCCGCCTTAGTGAAGTTCCATCTTGTTGAAGGAGGTACATCTGAAGGTAAGACAGGTTTTAAAATAGTTGGGAAATGATCACTGCCACAGAGGTCTTCGTGGACGGACCATTCAAATTCGTTTAATAAATCAGAGTGAGTGAGAGATAAATCCAGAGCAGAGTAGGTACCTGTACCGGGATGTAGATATGTGTTTGAACCATCGGTATATAGATACATAAGTCATTGTTGGAAATGAAGTCTTCCAAAAGTTTCCCCTTATTATTTGTCGGAACACTACCCCAAAATGGATTGTGCCCATTTAGATCACCCATAATAAAACAGGGCTTTGGGAGTTGATCATAGAGAGCTTGAAGTTCAGACTGTCGGAGAGAAGAAGATGGTGGGATATATAAGCGAGCACAATGTAAAAACAATGTGCAAAGTTACGCGGATTGCAACAGCCTGAAGGGAAGTAGTAAGTTGAACGGGGCTATGGATGACGCCGTGTTTCATTAGAACTGAAGAACCTCCAGTGGCTTTAGCACCAGGAGGTGAGAAGACATTGTAGGAGGTATAACCTCTAATATCAAATTGTCAGTATCCTTATAATATGTTTCCTGTAAACATATGGCAGATGGCTTAAAATCCTGAATTAAGAGTTGTAATTCATTGTAATTATTCCTAAGTCCTCTACAGTTCCATTGAATTAAATTTGATGAGTGAGTCATGGTGGCTCAATTGGTGATCTCTCACATGAACGTGAGGAAGAAGAACTCCTACTGCTACAGTCTGACGATGGAGATGTAACGGAAGTTTACACTCGCCACAACCGGAACAGGAAGGTACCTTGGTTCATACGGGTGTTTTTACATCCGGGTTTTTGGAAAGGGATACTTAAGCTCGTGCGTGTCGCACGAGCTTCAGTCAGCGTCTGGCTCCGGGGACAGGCTTGCCGGAATCTGTACACACGTGCGTTGGTATGGTAAGATAATTGTATTAGTAGTAGTTTGTTATTTTATTTGCCCAGTCACACCATTTTTTCTGTTTAGGTTATCATGTTTGTTATAATGAGATAGATTTAGCATGTAGGTTAAGAATATTTTCTGCTGGAATGTGTGTGCCAGTGTTGGTTAGGCTAGAGAGTTTCAAAGTCTTTGGACCCGGTGTGTCGACCGACATGAAGTTACATGAAGTGACAAATATAGCTGATTTAAAAGGATTAATTTTAACAAGAAGTCTATGTACACGGGAATACTGGGAATAAATGACATACTTAAATACATTTGTATTGACATGTTACTTGAGAGCATTGCTGTTTTTGCATTTAAGAGTAACTTTATGTATTTAGCATGGAAAATAGCATATGCAAAATCCCGCCCTCCTAGGCGGAAATGGACATTTGAAACCAACGTGATGCTACTAATTGCACAACATTGAAAGTTGTTTTCGACTAGACAGGGTTGAAGATAATAGACTTAAAGTTGTGAATTATTAACAGCAGATACATAGGATTAGTAACATTACATTTCATTTATATCATTGGTGGAAGTTCAAGTCCTTTCATTCAGGACCCCACACGTATCGGTTTACTTGATTGATAGCGTCTACACGTTCCTGTTTTTCCTTTGCTTTGTCCTTGGGTGGGAAGGTACTGACTATGACATCAAATATCATGGCCATCTTTGCTATGACAGTGATGTCCTGTCCTGACTTTATCATCCCGTAAACCTTTCTTTAATACTTTTCTCGCAGGGTGAAAACTGTTCTATAAAGTTCTTTTGCCAGCTGCTTTCGGGTCTGTCCACCTCGCTGCCTTGGTTCTTCTACTACGTCCTGTTGAGAATTCCTTGAGTCCAGGGAAGTTTTAATGTTGATATCGCATATTCTGCATGGCAAATCTGCTACCCCCAGATCCCAAAATCTGCTTTCTGTGATGATGTTGGATTTCATTGATGTTAATGACGCGGCGGATGGCAATACAGTGAATGTCGTTGAGAGGGGAGATGATGAGTTGGTTGGTTTGTTGTTTAACGCTGCACTCAGCAATATTCCAGCTATATGACGGCGGTCTGTAAATAATCGAGTCTGGACCAGACAACCCAGCAAGTAATATCATGAGCATCGATCCACACAATTGGAATCGATGACATGCATCAACCAAGTCAGCGAGCCTGACCACCCGATCCCGTTAGTCGCCTTTTACGACAAGCAGAGTCACCATGAAGACCCATTCTACCCCGGAATCTTCACGGGTTCGGGGGATGATGACAGTGGAGATGATGACAGTGGTGGTGTCGACAATGCATTGTTTAACGGAGACAGGGTAGGTAATGGAAGGAATGATATTGGTGAAGGCAGCGTGGTGTCAGAAACCATCGACTCTACTAATAGTTGCAATTCCTGGATTTCCTTTTTGAGGCTGGCGGCTGCAAGCTTCAGTGTGACGATATCTGCGTCACTGGAACGGTCAGACAGTCCTGTTGTTGAGGTAGATACATGGCGTGGTGATCGTGATGTGCATATGGTCCATTCAGGCGATGCAAGGGGGGAGGTTGTTGGAGACGATGCATTCGACGACTGACTTGATGCCGGTCCTCTTCCAAAAATCAGGAACTATAACGATGTGAAGAAGATTTTGTTAGGTCATACAACATGCATACACCGGCCACACAGGTTATAACTAAGCTACCAACTTGCTCATACCGTCGTGTCTAAGAAGTCTGGTTTATAAGACGTGATAACTTCTTTAATAAAATAATTATTCATGACAGTAATGAGAAAGGAAACCTAAATTCATCTTCTTCGCAGGAGTTGTTCTTTTCTTGGTTTGCTCTTGCTCTTGCTGCATATCCTATGAGATACAAAATTAATATACGCCACTTTCAGTCTAAGTCAGTCAAAGTCCTTGCCATGAAAACTTAAAAAATAATTTCTTTAAAAATCCCAAACTATCAAAAGGCACCAGTTCACCACTAGACCTATCTATGTGCCAAGTTTGGTGAAGAAATATGGTATGGTTTTCAAGATCTGCTTCGGAAACGAAATGTGACGGATGGACGGAAGGATGGAAGGACGGACGGACGGCACCCATTCCTATATCCCCCCTTCCACTTCATGGCGGGGGATTATAATCGCATGTACGTGAACAAAACGCGTGATCGCTGCCTAAATGGCTACAGAAATTACAAAATTACAGGTTACAAATATTTTAACGAGATATATCTTAAGGATACTGAACCTGACTAAAATATTCGATGCTAACACTCACATGTTTCAAATTTTTCACGTATTGTCATGATGAAGGTCGTAACATAGATGTTAAGAAACGCATTTCCTGCTCATATTTAAAACGATTGCCATGAAGCAAAGAAAAACTGTTGATTTACTTGGCGGAAAATACATTGGTATATATATCGTTGAGGATAAATTTGAGAAAATACTTTATATGATTTGCTAACCTTTATCTAAACAATTGAGATGGAAATCCCAAACAAGAATCTCCATAATTCTAATGAGTGATTCGTCCTGCAGTTGTTGTTCTCCAACAGTCAATCGGCTCAAAACTCCTTGAGACAAAACGTTGTTCTGGTCGTAGATTTCAAGGAGCAACACGGCAAGTTTATGTTCGACTGTAGGGCTAAACCGCCTGGAATCAGGTGAACAATTCCTGCTCTCTCGGCTGTGAATGTGTCATCGTCCAGCTGACTAAGGAATGACGAAACTTCATCTTCCATGTTGCCTGTAATTGACATATTTTTATTATAGTGATCCTTGTACTTGGGTTGTCAGTCCAGATTTTAAGAGGTCATTTTATGATGCTGTCCATTCAGATATACACATGAATATATACTACTCAAAAGAAGTTAAGGAACACACAATTCTTACATGTGACTATCGAGTTAATCTGTCATGGCATGAGATTAGCTGTAGCCATTTGAAAGAATCCGATGTTCTTTAACTTCTTTTGAGTAGTATATATACGTACTTCTTGACTATTGATTTTGACATTACAAAGGATCAACATTTCAAAGTTTCGTCCCTTAAGGATCTTTTTAATCTAATTTCTCATTTAATAAGAAGTTTTTTTAAAAGAAGTAGAATTAATTGAATTTTTTTGTTGTACATAGTTATTTTTTACGAAATGGTAGTGTATAATTATTAACCTAGATTGTTTGTGGCTGTGCCCTCGAAGGGTGTTGAAGTAGCGTAAAATTATTGTCCTCCTGAGAGGGTATCATAAGACCAAATCATTCAGTTTGTTATTCCTACCAAGATATTTAATTAGTGGCTAATTTGACTAAAATCATTCACTCACTCACGTCGTGTAGCGGTGATCTCCCCCAGAGCGGCTCTCAGATGATTTCGCAAATGGTTGACCTGGCGAAGTTGAAAGTTCATAACAGTCTGCAGGTGGTCGATACTATTAGGATTGGACTCTGAGAGAACCTGCTCAATGGCTCTGGCAGAGGAGGCGAGTGTAGACAGTGGTTTTAACGAACGCCGCAGTTCCGTTTCCATGAAGGCGAGTCGGGAGTCCGGCATAAGGATGGTGGCGGATTGGGATGACCCGGTCATGCGATGTAGGTCCTCGTCTAGGATGTGCACACCATCAGCCACATCGAAGGAGTGGACAGGGAAATCATCACGCCGTAACAAGGTCTGTCAGCATTGGGTCAGGTTAGACCAAATCGTAGATTTTTTGTCGACATCGGGCTTGGGCAGGGAGCGACGGAGGCCAAACGATCCGCTAGCCAATCAGCTACCTGTGATGGGCCCAAGTGTGTGTCAATAATCGGGTTGAAATGATCCCTCCGATGAAGCCGATCGAGATGAACGACGCCGACGTCTATGTATGGGTGACTTCGAGAACGATGACGGGATCGAGAGAACTTGGAAGAGTGTCGTGAGGCAGTCGGAGGCAGTCGGAGGCGAAGAGGTATACGACGATCGAGTCAAATGAGCGCCCGAAGTAGAACGTCGCAGGAGGCACCGTCGGCGCCGCTGAGGCGGGTGGAGCTTGTGCAAATGAGGATTGCATCCAAGCTGGATCCATAAACGAAGCCAGGAGCACATGACCAAAAGTAGGAGGCGCCGGGTTAGTCAGAAGCGCCGAGGTGGTTGGAGGCGCCGGAAGCGCCGAGGTTGTCGATGAAGATGGCAGAGGTGATAGTGAACCCGTTACGGGCGACGCTGGAAACGATGAGGTCGATGCAGGCGACAGTAAGGGTCGTTTGTCGTGCCGTGGGAGGCAGACTCTACTTTTTAGGCATGTCAGGGTGTCGACGCACACGTTGAGTGAAGCGTTTTCGCGACACTCGTAGATAGGCGGTGAAGGAAGCTGGCGACAGGGGACTGCAATATACAAAACGAGCGAGAACTTTATCAATAATTATCAATAGGATGAAAACAAAGGTAACAAACCATAAACAATAAACAAAACAGCAGACTTTTGTCGCAGTAAACAACGCAAGTAAGGATCATAGAAAGCTTTTAATATTTCCACAATGGATACAGATACGTCGGTTCCGTGTGGCTGACAAAGCAGTTATGTGTTTTAACGTGACGTCAATACTTCTCGTAAAAGGCGACTAACGGGATCGGGTGGTCAGGCTCGCTGACTTGGTGGATGCATGTCATCGATCCCAATTACGTGGATCGATGCTCATGATATTAATCACTGGATTGTCTGGTCCAGACTCGAATATTTACAGACCGCCGTCATATAGCTGGAATATTGCTGAGTACGGCGTTAAACAACAAACCAACCAACCAACTTCCGGGTCACGTGCCGACTTGTCGGGGGAGGACGAGATTCTGGTGGTTGAGGGCATTGGAGCCAGGAACCAGTGTTCCTTTCGCCCAACACACCACTTTGACCCCTACTTCGCCTAGACGGGTGGTAGAATTTGCCCGATTCTATCAATCGGCTGGTCACGCCATGCACTGTGCATGAAAAACGGTCATTTTATTTATATCATTTGAAACACTTTTTGATTATGTAATAAGATAAACCAACTTATGCAAATCTAAATATTGCCTAGAGTCCTATGCCAGAAGGCCTTGGCTAATGGGCCAATCTGCCGATTTTGACCTCTGAATAATGTATGTTTCCCATTTCTTGTCATGGGCCGAACCAGTCTGGCATTGAGTTGGTAAACAAATACAGCTGTTCGTGTCATCTTCCCTGGAGTATAACATCCCTGTATCCCTGGTGTTTGCATCCTGGATATATAACACTGTCCTTGTTGACACTCGATGGCGGGTGGGGAACAGGGGTGCTGAATCATTTTCTTTTCAACATGGCTCAACAACAATCTGGTTCATCTCGAAATGAAAAAAAAGGGACTTCTGGAGGAAATTGAAATTACAACTGGAAATCTTTCTCAAAATATTGATTCCTGGGCTAAATTCCTGGTGGTTGAGGCTGCTGATAACTTACCCATCAAATTGAATCCTTTTGCTGTTGCGGTGAGGTCAAGAACGTCACCCGTGTCCATAGTGGTTCGCTTCTTGTGGAGTGTGCAGGGAGACAGCAATCTCTCAATCTTTTATCTATCTCTACATTTGGCAATATTGAGGTTGCTGTGTTTGTGCACAGAACATTAAATTCTTGTCGAGGAATTGTTCGTGACAGGGCTCGTTGTCTGTCCGACATGTCTGAAGAAGAAATCGCTACAGAGTTGGAAGACCAGGCTGTTACTGAAGTTAAACGTTTTACGTTCAAGAAGGATGGTGTCATCACAAATACAAATACGTTTGTCATGACGTTTGCCCGTACATCCCTTCCACAGTCAATAAAAGCAGGTTATTTCAGTATCAAGGTGGATGTGTATGTCCCCAATCCGCTCCGATGCTATAAGTGTCAATGTTTCGGTCATGGCTCCAAATCCTGTCATAACTCTGTGGTATGTCGTCGTTGCGGTGCCAACCATGAGAGCACTGACTGCGAAAATGACTTGAAATGTGCTAACAATTCTGGGCCACATGTTGCCACATGTTGCTTCATGTGACCGATTGAATCTCAAATAATGAAACTGAAATGTGAAAGGAACATAACCTACCTGGATGCCAAAAACTATTGAAAGATCAGACCACGACTCCATCAACTATTTCTTACGCTGCTGCAGTCTCACGCTCCGTAGCAACATCATCTATTTCATGTCCCAATTAATAAACCTATTCCTGCCATCAGTCAATCAAGTTCAGGTTCTCAGACTGAGATTGAGTCTGAAACACAATCTCAAAGGTCTGTGAAAGAACCAGTTAATCAGTCAAATCCTTTGGGCCTCTGGACATGGAGGTTACTCTTGTCCTCACAGGACAGGCGGAGGAGTAGTTCCACCTTACATTCACGCGAGCGATCTCCAATTGAGCCACCATGACTCAATTGTCCAATATAATACAGTGGAATTGCAGAGGACTTAGGCATAATTTTAATGAGATACACTTATTGAAACAGGATTTTCAACCGTCAGCATTAAGTCTTCAAGAAACATACCTGAAAACTACAGATCAGTTTACCTTAAGACAGTGCGATGATTATCATTCCTTTTCTCTTCCTGAAGATAAAGCAACGGGAGGCTCAACTATCTTGGTGTTGAAGGGCATCATACATAGCCCTCCTTGTAGCTCTTAATACAAATCTTCACACTGTTGCTGTTCATCTGCACATTGCTTTTATGCTGTGCTCCTTATATATCCCTCCTTCCTCTGATCTTCGGGGCGGTCAGGTAGCCTAGTGGCCGAAGGCCCGAGTTCGAATCCCGACATTGGTACAATGTGTGAAGCCCATTTCTGGTGTCCCCCGCCGTGATATTGCTGGAATATTGCTAAAAGAGGCGTAAAACCAAACTTACTCACTCACACCTCTGATCTTCATTAACTCACTCACTCACTCCTCTGATCTTCAAAATCTATACGATCAACTTCCAAAGCATTATCATGGGTGATCTGAACGGACACAACCGTTGTACTGTGGGGAAGTACAAAATGCTAATAATAAAGGAAAAATCATTGAGGATTTTCTTTCTGACAATAACGTATGTATCTTTAATGATGATTCGAGCACCTATTTACATCCAGCCACTGGAACTTAATCTGCCCTCGATCTGTCACCCACAGACTCAAACTTGTATAATGAATTTGCTTGGTCAGTCAATGATGACCTCTGCGGGAGTGATCATTTTCCCACTATACTTAAAACTGTAAACCCTACTGATGAGCCACCATCACCCAGGTGGAATTTTACCAAGGCTAATTGGTCCTTATATAAGGTACTGTGTACTGACAAATTAAAACATGACATTTTCCAGAATATTCCAGATCCGATACAGTTGTTTTCGTATTTACTGAATGACATTGCTGACCAAACCATTCCTAAGTCCTCTGCGAATCCCCATATTCGTAAACCATGTTTTACTGCAAACAGGCCAGAAAGTGTAGGAAGAAAGCAGAAAAATATTTTCGCCGATATCCTACAGTCCATAATTTGGATAAGGTTAAAATTACAAATGCCAAGGCACGACGTGCTTTTAAACAAAATAAGCGACAATCGTGGAGGAACTATGTCTCCAAAATATATTCCTGTACACCCATGTCCAAGGTGTGGAAAATGGTTCAATAAATGGAAGGCATAGGTTCAAAATCTTCTGTTCATCATCTTAAGGACGTCATTCACAGTATATTTATTACTACCACGTTTTTAATCGCAGAATATATGTTCTTTTAATTCGGCTAATTTGACAATAATAGCCAACCACTGAAGGGATGGTGTAAATCCTGCTGGGGTCCATGCAGGTAGCAAAAAAACCGAAGTCCCCATGGACCCTAGCGTGGTGATCTACCTTCAGTTGTTGGCGATCTATAGCCGTTTTTATATTGTGTTGCAAAATGATGATATATTTTTACATGCTCTCTAACTAGTTTTATGTAAATCTGTGATATTCTAGTTATTATACTGCCCTTCGTCGGCAGAATTTTATACAGTTTAAAATATATTGTTAATGTCAAATTTTGTTTCGTCATGATATGGCTGAAATATTGCCGATGTGACGTTAAACTTTAACTCCCTCACTCACTCACTCACTCATCTTAAGGATGGTCATCAGTTATTAACTAATAAAACTGAAATTGCAAATAAACTTGGAGAAACGTTAGCCAAACATTCTTCATCATCAAATTATGTCCCGGAGTTTAGAAAATATCAGAAACAACAGGAAAAGAAAAAAAGTACTTTTTTAATTCGGACAATGGTGAAGACTATATTGAGGTATTTTCATTACATGAGCTACGTACTGCTCCTAGACAAGCTCATGATACAGCAACAGGAGATGATAATATCCATTATCAGCTCTTGAAACATTTGCCTGAATCAAGTCTCGAAACCCTTTTAGACATTTTTGACCAAATATGGATTTCAGTGAATTTCCCTCCTTCGTGGCATAATGCCATTGTAGTCTCCATACCAAAACCTGGCCGGGATCATACAGATCCCTCAAAGTATCGCCCTTTATCGTTAACCAGTTGTGTCTGTAAAACCATGGAACGAATGGTAAATAACAAATTAGTTTGGTACCTGGAAACATGCCATCTTCTTTCTAATATTCAATGTTGTTTCCGGAAAAACAGAAGTACTGTAGATCATTTAGTACGGTTAGAATCCTTTGTTAAAAATGCTGTCGTAAATAAACAACACATAGTATCAATATTCTTTGATCTAGAGAAAGCATACGATACTACCTGGGAGCACGGCATTTTACAGGATCTGCATGATTTTGGTTTGAGAGGTCGTTTACCTCATTTTATATCCCAGGTTTTAACTGACAGGCAATTTCAAGTCCGTGTGGGCTCAACCCTGTCTGACCATTATAATCAGGATCAGGGTGTTCCACAAGGCAGTATTTGCCTGTAACACTATTGAGTATAAAAAAATAGTCTTTCAAAATTTCTAAACGGTTCAGTTGATGGATCACTGTTTGTGGATGATTTCAATATTTCTTGTCGGGGTAAAAACATGCATGCTATTGAGAGACAACTGCAATTATGTCTGAATAAAATACATAAATGGTCGCTTGCCAATGGCTTTAAATTTTCCAAAAATAAAACTAATTGTATACATTTCTGCAGAAATATAGACCGCATAAGGACCAAGAATTGTTTCTATCTGGCACTCCCATCCAACTAGGTGAGGAGGCCAAGTTTCTCGGACTTATTTTTGATCGTCATCTGACATTCCTGCCACATATTAAATATCTGAAAGCTCTTGACTTACTGAAAGTCGTATCAAAGACCAAATGGGGAGGGGATCAGAAAACCCTTCTCGATTTGTACAGATCACTAATTCGCTCAAAACTGGATTATGGTTCCATCATTTAGTGTGGAGCCTGTAAAAGTAATTTACAGAAATTAGATTCAATACATCATCAGGGATTGAGGCTCAGTCTTGGAGCATTCCAGAAATCTCCTGTTGATAGTTTATTCGTGGAGGCCAATGAACCTTCCTTCAAACAACGCCGTCTTAAACTCGCATTACAACATATTACTAAATTACGTTCAAATCCGTCTAATCCATCATATATACACATGCACAAAAGTTAAGTGCCACCCACCATATTTGTGAGCTGTTACTTTTGGCACTTAATGATGACTATTATAACGAGATGTACGAGCCGTATATGTAAACCTCATGTGTTGCAAAAGTTGTCCCAAAGCAAGTTTATCTTGTGTTCCAAAAGAATATGAGCAGAATGGAATTTTACCGAAGACCAGAAATTGAAGGATTAGAAAACATTGAAAAACTTTTTTTGTCATATAACTGTCATGATATCAGCATACCATATCAGGTGTCTATAGCAAGACAGAAACGTCAGTAACGTGTGTATGATCCACGGACATTGACCACAGCTTCAACCCTATGCCTCATACTTATTACAAGTCGTTGAATGCTTCTCTGGGGCAAACGGAGTAAGTCCCCATGGTCCCTGGTGTGGTGATCTCCCTTTAGTTACTGACGATCTCTAGCCCATTTTTATATTGTGTTGTTCCTTAATACTTAATGCTTTTAACTGTTCTGCAACTAGTTTTAAATCTTATCTGTGATATTCTAGTTCTCATACTGTCCTTTGATGACAGATTTTTATAAAGTTTAAATATTTGTATATTTCATGTCTAATTTCTCGTCACGATATGGCTGAAATATTGCCGATGTGACGTAAAGCAGTACCTCACTCACTCACACTGGGGCAAACGGATCCATTCTTCATGAAGTGCGGCTTCAAGTCCAGCGAGATTTTGAACTGAAGGGTCACGATGTCTGATTTTCTGGCCAAGAATGTCCCAGAGATGCTCAATCGGATTAAGATCCGGACTACAGGCCGGCCAAGGAAGAGTGGCAATAGCTTCTTGATGCAAATAAGCCAAAACTGCCCGAGATCTGTGTGGTCTAGCATTGTCGTCCATGTAAACAGGTCTTGTCTGAAGAGGATGGTTGTCAAAATGAGGGACTACCACTGGACGAAGAACGGCATCTTGGTATTGTTGGTCATTCAGGATTCCACGAATTGTCACCAGCGGAAGTTTGCAGCCGAAGGAAACACAACCCCATATCATGACAGACCCCCGCCACATGCTAAGGTCTTCTGGATGTTCCTTGGTGCAAAACGAGTGTTACATTGCCTCCAATCACGATATGGCTGAAATACTGCCGATGTGACTTTAAATATTAACTCACTCACTCACATTGCCTCCAAACACGTATTCGACCATCAGCAGTTCGTAGCATCATTCGACACTCGTCAGACCAATGGATCCTTCTCTAGTTGGCCAAGTTCCATCGACTACGGGCACGACACCATATCAGACGAATCCGCATGTGCCTCTCAGTCAGTTGAGGACGTTTTACTGGTCTTCTGGCGTTATAACCAGCCGCTCTGAGGCGACGCCTTACGGTCATCGTCGAGAGTCTCTGATGGGTAATCAACTGCAGTCTTAAATCTTTTGATTTCGTCTGACTATCCTGAAAAGACGTCTATCCTCTCTGTTAGAGGTCTTTCTTGGCCTACTAGACCTATGCCTGTCATTGACATCATTGGTTTGACCATGTTTGACAATCAAACGAGTGATAACACTGTGATGACGACCCATTTGTCTTGCAATGGCCCTGCATGACATGCCAGCATTTTTCATGCCTATCACTTGCCATCTTTCAGCGTTCGTTAACTTTCTCCTCACCATGGCTTATTTTCAACCTCTATCGGAAGGGGAATCTCACACAGAAGCAAAATGCAACCACGTGTCTTAAACTTGAATTTCACTATTTATAGGGTAGGGGAACTGCAGCAACACGTAAAGCACGCTTTCCTTGTGGTATCTGGACAAATTTGGGTTCATGAAACTATGGAAGCCTAATTCAGTCATACAATATCATATTTCGTATTTCTGATTCCCACACGTGAAATCAAGAGACTATGAATATGGTGGCGCTTAACTTTTGTGCATGTGTATAGTTGTGTTTTCTCTCCCATTTACGAAGAATTGTTTCACACAAAACCCAAACTTGTTCCACCTCTTGGGATCAGACTCAAGCCACATATTATAGCAGCTAACATAGATTTAAATAATATTGTGCCATATCAGCTGCTGTGTACACCTCCCTGGCAACTAGTTAAACCAGAGGTAGACCTAACACTTGCTGATTTAAAAAAATCAGAAACCAATCCATTAGTCTTCCAGCAGGAATAGGCACTCGTGAAGAGCAACCTCCTCGTGGTGAGTGCTGGGTAGCGCTAATAGCTCTTCCCCCGTGTGGAACCGGGGTAGAATATTTCCACAGCACCCCATTGCTGGTCGTAAGAGGCGACCAAAGTGGGCAGCCCGTTTGCCGTGGGTTGCGTCCCTGTGTCGGCGGAGGACGGGAGTCTGGTAGTTGAGGGCACTGGTTCCTGGAACTGTGTTCCTTTGCCCAACACACTACTTCGACCCTTACTTCGCCTAGACGGGTGGTAAGATGGGCCCGGTCTTATCAATCGGCTGGTCATGCCAGGCCCTGTGCGTAATATTGTATATGCACACATGTGTTGTATTTTATTGTATATTTTGGTCTTGGCCATGCATACCTTGTGTATGTTCTCAATTTTAGATTGTATACATTGCCTAGAGTCTTACGCCAGAAGGCGGTGGCTCATGGGCCAATCTGGTACTTTCGACCTCTGAGTTCTGTATGTCTTCAATTTCTTGCCATGGGCCGAACCAGCCTGACATTTTATTTGATAGACAAATACAGCTATTCATGTTGTTCTTACTGGAGTATAACACCTCTGTATCCCTGATGTTTGCATGTTGGAGATCCGGTGCAGGACAACATCGCTCTTTGTAGCACTCCATGGTGGGTGGGGAGCAGGGGTGCTGAATACATTAATTTCATCATGGCTCACAATATATCTGGTTCAAACCGCAATGACAAGAAGAGACGTCTGGAAGCTGAGATTTTCTCATCTGACGACGATGCTTCTATTTCACAAACTTCAAATTCTTGGGCTCGGTTTATCGTAGTGGAATCACGTAATCAACTACCTTTGAAAATCAATCCCTTCGCTATTTCTAAAGCCATTGAAGGTATCTGTGGTGAGGTGAAGAATGTTTCACGGCTCCGGAGCGGCTCTCTTTTGGTGGAGTGTGCACGGAGACAGCAGGCTATTAATCTTTTAAAATGTACTAGCTTTGCTAACACAGAAGTTGTTGTTTCCGAACACAGAACGTTGAATTCGAATCGGGGGATCATCCGCGACAGAGCTCGTTGCCTGGCAGAAATGTCAGAAGAAGACATTTTGGAAGAACTCAAAGGACAAAGTGTCACATCAGTGAAACGTTTCAATAGAAAAGATGGTGAAAATATCGTTCCAACCAATACCTATTTGTTCTCCTTTTCTCTTCCAACAATTCCACAATCTATTAAGGCAGGCTATTTTAACATCGGAGTGGAGGTGTATGTCCCCAATCCGCTCCGATGTTACAAATGTCAGAAGTTTGGCCACGGCTCCAAATCATGTGATCGTCCGACTGTTTGCCACCGTTGTGGCGGAAATCATGATGGTTCAGGCTGTACAGCAGACCTGAAATGTACAAATTGTAAGGGTCAACATGTAGCATCATCTAAATCCTGTCCTTTTTGGACGCGTGAAAAAGACATTTTGACAATCAAATGTCAAAACAACGTCAGTTACTTTGATGCGAAAAAACTCTATGATAGCCGGACACCTTCATCCAAACAATCTAATGCTGCTGCTGCTGCTGTCTCTCGCCCTTCAACCATTAGATCTATAGAATGTCAGACGGATTTGACGTGGACACATTCTGAACACCCGCTGCCTCTGACTACATCATGTGACAGTCAAACAACTCATTCTGTCAGCCCAGGTGAAATGTCTCCAGATTCTATCATTGTGACTCAGGTTGTGGCCCCATCTACACCCACTCCTGATATACCAGCTACCAACAAACCATTAACTGAAATGCCCAAAAAACAAAAGAAGAAACAAAACAAGAAAATTTCTACTAAGATCCCTACTCTCACTGAAACATCTGTAGATGTTCACAATTACTTTGAACCACTTGAGATGGATGTCACCCCATCTTCACACCACAGCAGTGGTGACTCCTCTTCACGTTTACGTGAACGATCTCCGGTAGAACCACCATTAATCATTCGAATCTAATTCAATGGAATTGCCGAGGACTTAGGCACAATTTTAACGAACTGCAATTATTATCAACGGATATTTGTCCATCAGCAATTTCTTTACAAGAAACGTACCTTAAAACAACCGACAAATTTGATTTAAGGCAGTATAGTTCGTATCATTCCTTCTCTCCTCCGGGAGATAAAGCTACTGGAGGAGCTTCTATTTTGGTGCGGCGGGGCGTTGTTCACAGTCCTGTTCCGCTTGACACAAATATGCAAGCTGTTGCAGTTAGACTTACACTGCATATTGCCTTCACACTTTGCTCCTTATACATTCCTCCATCCTCAAATCTTCAGCGTAATGATCTCCAAAAACTGTACGACCAGCTCCCAAAGCCCTGTGTCATCATGGGTGATCTAAATGGGCATAATCCTTTATGGGGAGGTTCTATCATTAATCCAAAGGGTAAAGTCATCGAGGATTTTGTTTCTGATAATGACCTCTGCATCTTTAACGATGATTCGGACACCTACTTACACCCTGCAACTGGTACGTATTCATCATTAGATCTGTCTTTGACGGATTCAGTTTTGTTGAATGAATTCTCATGGTCAGTCCATGATGACCTATGTGGGAGTGACCATTTCCCCACGGTGCTTAAACCAATTAATCCCGCTGATGATCCACCTTCACCTCGATGGAATTTTGTGAAGGCTGATTGGCTTTTATTTCAATCTTTATGCAAAGATAAATTACTACCTACGTCTTTTCAGAATGTTACTGACCCGATTCAGTTGTTCTCAGATCTACTGAATGAAATTGCTGATGAATCAATACCTAAGTCCTCGATCAACCCACGTGTTCGTAAACCGTGGTTTGATGACACTTGCAAACAAGCTAGGAAATGTCGTAAGAAGGCGGAGAAGTACTTCCGTAAACATCCCACTGTCCATAATTTAAATATTGTAAAAATTTCAAATGCCAAGGCAAGACGTCTATTTAAGCAAAATAAACGTCAATCCTGGCGGACTTATGTCTCCAAAATTAACTCTCGTACCCCTATGTCCAAGGTATGGAACATGATTAAAAAGATCAAAGGCAAGGGATCAAATTCTACAGTTAACCATCTGAAGGATGGCGATACTTTGTTAACTGATAAATCTGCCATTGCCAATAGCATTGGTGAAACTTTATCTCATCATTCTTCTTCATCTAATTACGCTCCTGAATTTCAAAAATATCAGCTTCAACAGGAAAAGAAAAAAGTAAATTTTACATCTGATAATGGTGAAGATTACAATGAGGTTTTTTCACTACATGAGCTATATACTACCTTAGGGCAAGCTCATGGATACAGCAGCAGGCGCTGATAATATTCATTATCAGCTGCTGAAACACTTGCCCGAATCATGCCTTGAAACTATGTTAAATATATTCGATGATATTTGGACATCTGGGATGTTTCCAGCTTCATGGCATAAAGCCATTGTTATCCCCATTCCCAAACCTGGGCGGGATCATTCTGATCCATCAAATTACAGACCTATCTCTTTAACTAGCTGTGTTTGTAAAACGATGGAACGCATGGTAAATAATCGATTAGTGTGGTACTTGGAAACAAATAATCTTCTTTCCAATATACAATGTGGTTTCCGGAAAAATAGAAGTACTATCGATCATTTAGTGCGTTTAGAATCGTTCATTAAAAATTCCATTGTAAATAGACAACATGCTGTATCGATCTTTTTCGATTTAGAAAAAGCATACGATACAACATGGAAACATGGTATTTTAAAAGATCTTCATGATTTTGGATTAAGAGGCCGTCTGCCTCATTTTATATCCCAGTTTTTAACAGACAGGCAATTTCAAGTCCGAGTGGGTACAACCCTGTCTGATCATTATAATCAGGATCAGGGTGTCCCACAAGGCAGTATTTTGTCTGTCACTTTATTCAGTATAAAAATTAACAGTTTGTCCAAAGTTTTAAATGATTCAGTTGATGGATCACTTTTTGTGGATGATTTTAATCTATCTTGTCGTGGTAAAAATATGCACACAATAGAAAGGCAATTACAATTATGTCTTAATAAAATTAACAAGTGGTGTCTTGAAAACGGGTTTAAATTTTCCAAATCAAAAACTAATTGTATTCATTTCTGCCGAAAATATAAACCGCATAAGGACCCTGAACTATTTCTGAATGGCACTCCTATCAAAGTTGTTAAGGAGGCCAAGTTCTTGGGACTTATTTTTGATAGCCACTTAACTTTCCTCCCACATATTAAATACCTTAAAGCTAAATGCCTGAAGGCTCTCGATCTATTGAAAGTTGTTTCTAATTCAAAGTGGGGAGGGGATCAAACAACTCTCTTACACTTATACAGGTCACTAATCCGTTCAAAACTTGATTATGGCTCCATCGTCTATGGTGGAGCCTGTAAAAGTAATTTAAAAAAACTTGATACTATACATCATCAGGGCCTGAGGCTTTGCCTTGGTGCCTTCAGGACGTCTCCAATTCACAGTCTATATGTAGAAGGCACTCGTGAAGAGCAACCTCCTCGTGGTGAGTGCTGGGTGGCGCTAATAGCTCTTCCCCCGTGTGGACTCGGGGTAGAATTTGTCCACAGCACCCCATTGCTGGTCGTACAAGGCGACGAAATTGGGCAACCTGTTTGCCGTGGGTTGCGCCCCTGTGTCGGTGGAGGAAGGGATTCTGGTGGTTGAGGGCACTGGTTCCAGGAACAGTGTTCCTTTGCCCAACACACCACTTTGACCCTAACTTCACCTAGACGGGTGGTAGAATGGGCCCGGTTCTATCAATCGGCTGGTCATGCCATGCCCTGTGTATGGTACACATTCATGTTAATTATGTTCTGTATTTTTGAATACTGTAAATGAATGTTTTCATTGAAAATTATATGTACAAATTTGCCTAGAGTCCCATGCCTGAAGGCGGTGGCTCATGGGCCAATCTGGTAATGTTGACCTCCAAACTCAGTATGTATCCAATTTCTTGTCATGGGCAGAACCAGCCTGGCATCTATTTTGGTATACAGATATTGCTGTTTGTGTCATATTTTCTGGAGTATAACAACCCTGTAGCCCTGGTGTATGCATCTTGGAGATCCGGTGCTTTGCAACACTGTCTATTATGATACTCCGTGGTGGGTGGGGAGCAGGGTTGCTGAATCACTTCAACATAATCATGGCTAACTCACACTCTGGTTCAAAAAGACGTCATTTGGACTCTAGTTCTTCTGATGAAGCTGATACTCTTCCTGATTCCTGGGCTCGATTCCTTGTGATCGAAGCCACAGATCATGAACCACTAAAACTAAATCCCTTTGCTGTATCCAAAGCAATTCATGGATGTTGTGGAGAAGTCAAAAATGTCACACGACTGCGTACTGGATCTCTTCTGGTTGAATGCTTGAGGAAACAGCAATCTCTAAATTTATTATCAATCACACACTTTGCTAATGTTGAGGTTGCTGTTTCTAAGCATAGAACATTGAACTCTTGTCGTGGCATTGTTCGCGACAGGACACGTTCACTTTCAGACATGTCTGAAGATGAGATTGTTTCGGAACTCAAACATCAAGGAGTACTATCTGTCAAACGTTTTACCCGTAAGGATGACAAGTCAAATATCATTCAAACAAACACCTATTTGTTCACCTTTGCCCGTCCATCGGTTCCACAATCAATAAAAGCAGGTTATGTCAACATCGGAGTGGATGTGTATGTCCCCAATCCACTCCGATGCTACAAGTGTCAAAAGTTTGGTCACGGTTCGAAAACATGTAGACGCCCCATGGTTTGTCATCGTTGTGGTGGCAACCATGAGAGTATGGATTGTACTAAGGATCTAAAGTGTTCAAACTGTGCAGGCCAACACATGGCCTCTTCTAAATCCTGCCCTGTATATCAAACAGAAACCCAAATACTAAAACTGAAATGTGAAAAAAACATCTCTTTTGCAGAGGCTAGGGAGCTTGTTGCCAGTCAATCAACATCTCCTTCAACTCTGAATTATTCTGCTGCAGTGACCAAATCTGCTAAAAAATTCTCATCTGTACTGTGTCAGACTGATTTGACATGGGTCAATTCAAATCGACCTGTTCCAAGTACTTCTGTCACTGCTATCACTGAACGTAACTCCACATCAATATCATATGGTGTTCAGGCTGAAACTCAGACTTCGTCTGAAGCATCTCCTGAAGCTGCTACTGAAACTTCTCCTGCAGCATTGCCGGAAACATCTCCTGAAGAACCATCTTCTCTGGAACGAAAATCATCTAAAAAACAAAGAAAAAAGTTAAATAGAAATCAATCACCCAGTACCCCCTCTTCTTCGGAAGTAACTACTCACAACTCCTTTAGTGCTTTAGACATGGAGGTGACTCCATCGTCAGACAGTAGCGAAAGGAGTTCTTCTTCCTCACGTTCACGTGAGAGATCTCCCATTGAGCCACCGTGAATCAATCATCACATTTAATACAATGGAACTGTAGAGGACTTAAGACTAATTATAATGATTTACAACTTTTAATTCAGGATTTCAAACCATCGGCGATATGTCTTCAAGAAACATATTACAAAGACACTGATCAATTCGATATAAGAGGTTATACCTCCTACAATGTCTTTTCACCTCCAGGGGCAAAAGCCACTGGAGGTTCTTCAATATTCATGAAAAACGGCGTTATCCATAGCCCTGTTCAACTTGCTACTCCTCTTCAAGCTGTTGCCGTCCGTGTAACCTTACACATAGTTTTTACTTTGTGTTCGCTCTATATTCCACCATCTTCTTCCCTTCGACAGTCTGAACTTCAGGCTCTTTATGATCAACTCCCCAAGCCCTGTATTATTATGGGTGATTTAAATGGGCACAATCCACTCTGGGGTAGTGTTCAGACAAATAACAAGGGTAAACTTTTGGAAGATTTCATTTCAAACAACGACTTGTGTATACATAATGATGGTTCAAACACATATCTTCATCCCGGTACAGGTACCTACTCTGCTCTTGATTTATCACTCACTCACTCTGATTTATTAAACGAATTTGAATGGTCCGTCCACGACGACCTCTGTGGCAGTGATCATTTCCCTACCATTTTAAAACCTGTCTTACCTTCAGATGTTCCACCTTCAACAAGATGGAACTTCACTAAGGCCAACTGGCCTTTATTTGAAATGCTCGCATCCAAAAAATTGAAGACTGACCTATTTATTGACGTGACTGATCCTGTGCAATTATTTTCTGATGAATTAAACAAAATCGCTGATGAATGTATTCCTAAGTCCTCTACAAATCCACACATCCGTAAACCATGGTTCAACAATGACTGCAAACAAGCTAGGAAGGCACGGAAAAAGGCTGAACACTATTTCCGTCGCCATCCAATGGTCCATAATTTGAATAAATATAAAATCTTAAATGCTAAAGCCAGGCGTACGTTTAAACAAAATAAACGGCAATCTTGGCAACATTATGTTTCCAAAATAAACTCACGAACGCCCATGTCCAAGGTATGGAACATGATACAGAAAATTAAAGGTAAGGGTTCTAAAAGTAGTGTCCACCATCTTAAGTCTGGGGATGACCTTATAACAAATAAATCGGATATTGCTAATAAACTCGGTGAAACGTTAGCAAAACATTCTTCTTCCTCAAATTATGTCCCTCAATTCCAAAAATTTCAAAAACAGCAGGAAAAGAAAACTATAACTTTTAAATCTGATAATGGGGAAGATTATAATGAAATATTTTCGATCCATGAACTTCATACTGCTCTTGGACAAGCTCATGATACTGCTACAGGAGCTGATAATGTACACTACCAACTCCTGAAGCACTTGCCAGAACCGTGTTTAGAAACCCTTTTGTTGATTTTTGATGATATATGGACAACAGGTAAGTTTCCTTCTTCCTGGCGTGATGCCATAGTAATACCCATACCGAAACCTGGACGGGATCACAGTGATCCCTCAAATTATAGACCCATTTCATTGACCAGTTGCGTTTGCAAAACCATGGAACGCATGGTCAACAATAGATTAACATGGTACTTGGAATCAAATAATTTAATTACAAATATTCAGTGTGGCTTTCGAAAGAATCGAAGTACCGTTGACCATTTAGTACGGTTAGAATCATTTGTGAAAAATGCAATCATTACTGACCAGCATGCAGTGTCTATCTTTTTCGATCTAGAAAAAGCGTATGACACAACGTGGAAACACGGGATTTTAAAGGATTTACATGATTTTGGATTGAGAGGCCGTTTGCCTGAATTTATATCCAAGTTTTTAACTGGCAGACAATTTCAGATCCGCGTGGGCTCTACCCTGTCTGATCATTATCATCAGGATCAGGGTGTCCCACAAGGCAGTATTTTGTCTGTCACTTTATTTAGTATAAAAATAAATAGTCTTTCAAAGGTTTTAAGTGATTCAGTAGATGGATCACTTTTCGTGGATGATTTAAATGTTTCTTGTCGAGGAAAAAATATGCATACAATAGAGAGGCAGTTACAAATCTGTCTCAATAAAATTCATAAATGGTCCCTCGAAAACGGGTTTAAATTTTCGAAATCAAAAACTAATTGTATACATTTCTGCAGAAAATATAAGCCGCATAAGGACCCTGAGCTCTATTTAGATGGCACCCATATCAAAATTGTTAAAGAGGCCAAGTTCTTGGGCCTTATTTTTGATAGTCATTTAACTTTCCTTCCGCATATTAATTACCTTAAAGCTAAATGCCTGAAGGCACTCGATTTGTTGAAAGTAGTTTCAAATTCTAAGTGGGGAGGTGATCAAACAACCCTCCTACACTTGTACAGGTCATTGATCCGTTCAAAACTCGATTATGGCTCCATCGTCTACGGTGGAGCCTGCAAAAGTAACTTAAAAAAACTCGATACTATCCATCATCAGGGCCTAAGGCTTTGCCTTGGAGCCTTTAGGACGTCACCAATTCACAGTCTGTATGTAGAAGCGGATGAACCTTCTCTTAAACAACGCCGTCTGAAATTAGCATTACAATATGTCACTAAATTATATTCAAATCAGTCAAATCCAGCTTTTAATTGCATCTTTAATCCTCTTTACCAAGATATTTATAATAAAAAAACGTCTCTTGTTCCACCACTTGGAATCAGAATCCAGTCTGCCATGTCTGCCGCTAATATTAAACTGCAATATATAGCTCCCTTTCAACTGTTTTCATCACCTCCTTGGCAAATGGTAAGGCCAGTAGTTGATCTCACATTAACCAAATTAAAAAAATCTGAAACAAATCAACTAATTTATCAACAACAATATAATGAATTAAGGAGCACTTATGATACTTACAATTCCATATTTACAGATGGATCCAAGGATGGTGACGCTGTTGCCAGCGCCACTGTCATTGGATCCAGAACCATATCAACTAGATTACCGAATGACAGTTCCATTTTTACAGCAGAATCGGATGCAATATTAACTGCTCTCAAATATATCAATAATAAATCTAAACATAAACGGTTCATTATCTTTTCTGATTCACTTTCCTGTCTTCAGGCAATTAAGAATATATCTTGTAAACATCCACTTTTACGTGAAATTATAGAACTACATAATGATCTTGCTACTGGCCAATACGACATCGTCTTTTGTTGGTTACCAAGCCATGTTGGTATCACTGGTAACACAATGGCTGATGCTGCTGCTAAAGCAGCACTCACCAAATCTGTGACACCACTTCTCATCCCCTATAGTGATTATAAACCTATCATTAGATCTTACATCCGTGATCGGATGCAAAAAAAGTGGGACACCCAAGTCGGTATCAATAAATTACATGCAATTAAACCAAATATCGGTTACACCTACTTGGGTTGTCAGTCCAGATTTGAGGAGGTCATAATACGACGATGTCGTATTGGCCATAGCAGGTATACAAATGAATTTTTATTAAAAGGTGAGGATCCTCCATTTTGTATCCCTTGTGATGAGAGAATCACCGTCAAGCATGTCCTGCTTGATTGTGTTGATTTTTCCATCACAAGGGATAAATATTTCAAAGTTTCATCCTTAAAGGATCTTTTTAGTATCAATGCTCGTTTAATTATTGCCTTTTTAAAAGAAATTGAATTGTTACATAAATTTTGATTGATATGTTTTGTATATAATATAGTTTTTATACTTGGTAAAATAAATTTGATGACTGAGATTGTTAGTGGCTGTATCCTTGAAGGGGGTTGAAGTAACGTAAAATTATTGTCCCCCTGAGAGGATATGTAAGACCACATCATTCAAAGTACATTTATTCTTGCCACAGTTTTAGACGTAGAATATTTGTTTATTTTAAGTGTTGGCTAAATTGCATATAATCACCAGCGGCTGAAGGGATGGTGTAAATCCTGCTGGGGAGTCGTGCAGGTAGCAAAAGTATTGTAAGTCCCCACGGTCCCCAGTAAGGTGTCCTAACTTTGGTTGCTGGTGATCTATAGCCCATTTTTATATTGTATTGTTGATTGAAAATGTATTCTTTTAAATGTTCTCAACTAGTTTTAAAATCCAAACTGTGATACTCTAGTTATTTTTACTGTCCTTCGATGACAGATATTTAATCCATTCAAATCTTTGTATTTTATATCAGTTCTCGTCACGATATGGCTGAAATACTGCCGATGTGACGTTAAATATTAACTCACTCACTCTATATGTAGAAGCGGATGAACCTTCTCTTAAACAACGCCGTCTAAAATTATCTTTACAATATGTCACTAAATTATATTCTAATCAGTCCAATCCAGCTTTTAATTGCGTCTTCAATCCTCTTTACCAAGATATTTACAATAAAAAGTCATCTCTTGTTCCACCACTCGGAATCAGAATCCAGTCTGCCTTGTTTGCTTCCAATATTAAACTGCAAGATATAGCTCCTACTCAACTGTTTTCAACACCTCCTTGGCAAATGGTACGGGGTTGACCTTACATTAACAAAATTCAAGAAATCAGATACTAACGAATTAATTTACCAACAAGAATACAGTCAATTAAGAAACACTTACGACACTTATAAATCTATATTTACAGATGGATCCAAGGATGGTGGCGCAGTTGCTAGTGCCACTGTCATTGGATCCAGAACAATATCTTCACGTTTACCTGATAACAGTTCAATATTCACAGCAGAAGCAAACGCCATTTTTACAGCACTTAAATATGTCAGTCGTCAATCAAAACATAAACAATTCATTATTTTTTCTGATTCACTTTCATGCCTTCAGGCGATTAAAAATATGTCACCCAAACATCCACTTTTAATCCAGATTCTCGAATTAATTAATAATCTTGCGACTGGCCAGTACGACATCGTCTTTTGTTGGTTACCTAGCCACGTTGGAATTATTGGTAACACAATGGCCGATGCTGCTGCGAAAGCAGCACTCAACAAATCTGTGACACCACTTCTGATCCCATACACTGATTTTAAACCCATGATTCGATCTTACATCAGAGATCTTATGCAACAGAAGTGGGACACCCAAGTAGGTATCAATAAATTACATGCAATTAAACCAAATATCGGTTACACCTACTTGGGCTGTCAGTCCAGATTTGAAGAGGTCATTATGCGACGATGTCGTATTGGCCATTCACGATATACACATGAGTATCTTTTAAATGGTGAGGATCCTCCGTTTTGCATCCCTTGTGATGAAAGAATCACAGTCAAGCATGTCCTGCTTGACTGTATTGATTTTTCCATCACAAGGGATAAATATTATAGTGTCAAAACAGTCAAGGACCTTTTTAGTCAAGTTAATTCTCATTTAGTACTGCACTTTTTAAAGGAAATTGATTTAATACATAAATTTTGATGTACATAATATGTTTTTATATATTGGTAGTGCTAATATATAACTTAGATTGTTAGTGGCTGTACCCTTGAGGGGGGTTGAAGTAGCGTAAAATTATTGTCCCCCTAAGAGGGTATGTAAGTCCCACATCATTCAATGTATTGTTATGCATACCAGAATTTTAAAACGTAGTATTTTTGTCATTTTAATCTAAGGCTTAACTGGTCAACTATCGCCAGTGACTGAAGGACTGATATAAATCCAGCCAGGGTCCATGCAGGAAGCAAAGGCACTGTAAGTCCCCATGGTCCCTGGTATGGTGTTCTCCCTTTAGTTACTGACGATCTCTAGCCCATTTTTATATTGTGATGTTAATTCTTTCTGCTTTTATATGTTCCTCAACTAGTTTTAATACACTTTGTGATATTCTAGTTATTGTACTGTCCTTTGCTGACAGGTTTTTTATAAATTATGTATACTTATTTGTTATTAATGTATTAATTCTCGTCACGATATGGCTGAAATATTGCCCATGTGACGTTAAATAATAACTCACTCACTCCAGCAGGAATATAACCAATTACGATCCAAATATGATTGTTACCGCTCCATATTTACTGATGGATCGAAGGATTGTGGCAACACTGCTAGTGCCACAGCCGTTGGATCAAACATTATATCTACCAGAATATAAGATAATAGTTCCATATTAACTGCTGAGGCCAAGGCTATACTGGCAACACTAGAATATATAGAGCACCAAAGTAAAAGTTAGCAGTTTATCATATTCTCCGATTCATTGTCATGCCTACAGGCACTAAAAATTGTTAACTCGGCTCATCCACTGATTCTTGCTACTTTAGAATTATTTGATACCCTTGCAACTGGCCAATTATCTTTGTTGGTTGCCCAGCCATGTTGGAATCGTAGGCAACACAGTGGCTGATGCTGCAATCTAAAGCAGCACTCAACAAATCTGTGACACCACTTCTCATCCCCTACACTGATTATAAACCTGCAATTAGATCTTACATTCGTGATCTGATGCAAAAGAAGTGGGACACCCAAGTAGGTATAAATAAATTACATCAAATTAAACCAACTATCGGTTACACCTACTTGGGCTGTCAGTCCAGATTTGAAGAGGTCATTATGCAAGGATGTCGTATTGGCCATACGAGATATACCCATGAGTATCTATTGAAAGGTGAGGATCCTCCGTTTTGCATCCCTGGTGATGAAAGAATCACAGTCAAGCATGTTTTGCTTGACTGTATTGATATTTCCATCACAAAGGATAAATATTATCATGTTAAAACAGTAAAGGACCTTTTTAATCACGTAAATTCTCATTTAATATTATGCTTTTTAAATGAAATTGAATTAATTCATAAAATTCACTTAGATTGTTAGTGGCTGTACCCTCGAGGAGGGTTGAAGTAGCGTAAAATTATTGTCCCCCCTAAGAGGGTATGTAAGTCCCAAATCATTCGAAGTATTTTTATGCATGCCAGGCTTTTAAACGTAGTATTTTTGTCATTTTAATCTTACGCTTAACTGGTCAATTATCGCCAGTGGCTGTAGGGTGATATAAATCCTGCCAGGGTCCATGCAGGAAGCAAAGGTACTATAAGTCCCCAGGGTCCCTCGTATGGTGATCACCCTTCCGTGACTGACGATCTCTAGCCCATTTTTATATTGTGTTGTTCTCTAATACTTACTAACTTTTAATATTCTCAACTAGTTTTAAATAAAATCTTTGATATACTAGTTATTGTACTGTCCATCGTTGACAGGTTTTTATTTCATCTCAATGTATGTCTTATTAATGTAGTTCTCGTCACGATATGGCTGAAATACTGCCGAGGTGACGTTAAATCTTAAGTCACTCACTCGCTCACCCATACAGTGACTATAAGCCTGTTATCAGATGTTACATCAGAGATCTTATGCAAAAGAAGTGGGACACCCAAGTAGGTATAAATAAACTACATGAAATTAAACCAAATATTGGTTACACCTTCTTCGGTTGTCAGTCCAGATTTGAAGAGGTCATAATACGACGATGTCATATTGGCCATAGCAGGTATTTATTGAAAGGTAAAGATCCTCCGATGTGTATCCCTTGTGACGAAAGAATCACGGTCAAGCATGTCCTGCTTTACTGCATTGATTTTTCCATCGCAAGGGATAAATATTTCAAAGCATCAAATATGAAGGACCTTTTTAATAACGTGAGTTCTGATTTAATCATTTGCTTTTTAAAAGAAATATCGTTGTTGAAACATTTTTGAAGCATATGTTTTGTATTTAGTTGATTAATTCATGTTAAAATTGGCATGAGTAAATTTGATTTCAGCGATTGTAAGTGGCTATACTCTCAAGGGGTTGACGTAGCGTAAAATTATTGCCCCCCTATGAGAGTATATAAGAGCATATCATTCAAAGTACGTTGATTTCTACCATGGTTTTAATCGTAGTATCCTTGTAATTTTTAATTGTTGGCTTAACTTTCTAAGAATCGCCAGCAGCCAGAGGGATGGTGTAAATCCTGCTGGAGTACCATGTAGGTAGCAGAAGTACCGTAAGTCCCCATGGTTCCTAGTGGGGGAACGGGTGGCCCTTGGGCACGCCAGAAACCTATGATTGTGGGTTCGAGTCCCTGTTCCCCCCGATTATGTTTCAAGGTTGGTCAGCACCATACCCGTGCTCGTGGGTTTCACCGAAGTGGTAAACGTCGGAGACCTGTATCACTTCGGGCCTTCCTCCGACATTAAGCTGACACGCCGCAATATAAGTGTAATACTGTTAAAAGCGGCGTTAACCCCAACTCACTCACTCACACGTGGTACCTAGTTTAGTGACCTATCTTTGGTTGTTGGTGATCTGTAGCCCATTTTTATTTTGTATCGTTATGAATAGTTCATATTTTATAATGACATGCTAGTTTTAAATATACGACTGTGATAATCTAGTTATTTTACTGTCCTTTATGGAGAGGTTTTAGAGTTCAGTTTAGTGTTTCATTAATATATAACTTGATTTAGTCACGATATGGCGGAACTATTGCCGATGTGACTACGAACCATAACTCACTCACTCACTCTATTTGATTGTGATGTAATAGTGAGTGAGTGAGTTGGGTTTAACGCCGCTTTTAACATTATTCCAGTTATATCACGGCGTGTCAGCTTAATGTGGGAGGAAAGCCCGAAGTGATGCAGGTCTCAGACGTTTACCACTTCGGTGAAACCCACGAGCACGGATATGGTGCTGACAAACCTAGAAACATAATCGGGGCGAACCGGGATTCGAACCCACAATCATAGGTTTCTGGCGTGCCTAAGGGACGCAACTCTGCACAGCGATGTGTAATAGATGTATTGTTGCTACTGTTAAATCCACGTTGTTCTTGAGTAAACGTGTTTGAAGTAGCTCTTTTGTTGTGATTTAAATAACGTTACACGGAGATAGTTTGTTTGTTTGTTGTTTAACGCCGCACTCAACAATATTCCAGCTATATGACGGCGGTCTGTGAATAATCGAGTCTGGATCAGACAATCCAGTGATTGACATCATGAGCATTGATCCACGCCATTGGGATCGATGACATACATCAACCAAGTCAGTGAGCCTGACCACCCGTTCCCGTTAGTCGCCTCTTACGACAAGCATAGTTGCCTTTTACGGCAAGCATGGGTTGCTGAAGACCTATTCTAGCCCGGATCCTCACGGGTCATGTAAGAATGAATGTACTATTATATAAACCTGTTTCAATACACAGCACACTAATATCCTCATGACTTGAAGAAAATATTATGCCACAGTTCAGCTTCCTTAGACAAGTAAGCTCGAGTAGAAGAGCAAAAAATGTATTGTGAGTATAAAAGCATATTCAATATGGCTGTTGTAGCGGCCATATTGAAATATCGAATTCGAACCTCTTGAAAACATTGGCGTGACATCATTGGTATAGTTACTAACAATATCAGCAATTTGGAAACAATGACATGTCCCAACCAAGTCAGCGAGCATGACCACCTGGTCCCGTTAGTCGCCTGACACCAAGTATGGGTTGCGGAAGATAACTTATAATCTTGATCTTCACGGGGGGTTATAATTAATTACCAAAAGGTTAGGTAGTGTTCAACAGGTACTAAGATTATACTAATTGGTTTCACTTTTTGTCTGACATTTAATGAACTCACTGAAATGATAATAAAATGTAATAGTAATAATTGTTTTCGAAAAAAATCAACAATGGAGCCGCCGCCCTATAGCTGGAATATTGCTGAGTGCGGCGTTAAACAAAAACAAACAAACATCATATTTAAGGTGGTAGCCGTGAAGATACCGGGGTAGAATAGGTCTTCCGCAACCCATGCTTGCCGAAAAAGGCGACTATGCTTGTCGTAAGAGGCGACTAACGGGATCGGGTGGTCAGGCTTGATTGATTGGTTCATGCACGTCATCTTATCCCATTTGTGTGGATTGATACTCATGATGTCAGTCACTGGACTGTCTGGTCACGATTCGATTATTTTACATATCACAGTCTTAAAGCTGGAATATTGCTAAGTGCGGCGTTAAACAACAAACAAACACATTTTAGGTAGTGGTAGGATGTTTGTCGTGAGAAGGTATTAGTATTCAGACCATCCCTTAAGACATGGCTTGCAATTGTTTTCCTCTGAAAGATGACAAAAACCGTCCCTTGATCTCTTCATGTTGAATTACTTATATTGTTTATGCTATACGAAGTGACGCTGTTGATGGGCTGTGGGTTCGTTAAGACCGTTATGGTTCATTTCATCAAACACTGGAAGTACGATCAGAAGAATTGACATAAAAGCCCCAGGGAAATAACATTTGTATCAGCTACAGACTAGTTCATTGTTGTAAGTTGGTTTTCAATCGTTCTCAACGAACTTCTCTCAATATACTTTGGTAAAGTGTCCTCGAAAACTCTTGAAAAAAATAATTATGTTTTACATTGTTGGTAAAAAAGAACTTGTCTGCCACAAAAATTACATAGTCGCAATGTGGTTTAAGAAAAGAAATATTTGTCTCATAGTTTTAATTTAAAAAATATCTGGTCTCAATACAAATTGAAATTTAATAGGGGAATATGTGAAGTTTGTTTGTGAAGTAAAATCGCTCTCACCAAAATGAATCCACTGAGAAGGGATTTTTTTCTCGCCGGTAACAAACTTAAATAAGCGGTATAGATATGTCTCCATGTTGATTTAAATGTACATTTGTCAAGAGGACTCGGCATGCGCACCTGTAGCCGGTTATGGTACAGATATGTACCACATATTTTGGCTGCCGCCTGTTGGCTTACATTTCCATCTCTTATCAAATGTCCCCGTGGGGACCCGTGGACGATCAACAATAATGTGTCCTCAGCACCCCATTGCTGATCGTAAAAGGTGATCCTAACTGGTGATCCTAACTTTGTCTAGACGGGTGGTAGGATAGGCACGGTCCTAGTCAATCTCATTAAAATCAGATCTAAGTTCTCGCTGCCGCTAAACAAAGATCTGAGGACATCCCATTGCGGGTCACGTCAGAATGACCTTTCGCGAACTTTGACCGACCACTGAAACGAATAACAAGAAGTCGACATCAGCCAATTAGAAAGCAGCTTTCTCGAGCTTCACGGCACTCGTTTCAACCTGGCGACTTCCATTTCAGACCTGCTTGACTGTATTGATTTTGCCATCACAAGGGATCAATATTTCAAAGTTTCATCACTCAAGGATCTTTTTAAAATAAACTCTCATTTAATTGGTTTTTTTAAAGAAATTGGATTGAATTGAATTTGATGTAGAAAGTTATATATTGGTAGTCTATAAATATGAACTGAGATTGTTAGTGGTTGTACCCTTAATGGGGGTTGAAGTAGCGTAAAATAATTGTCCCCCAGAGAGGGTGCGTAAGCCCACTTCATTCAAAGTATTTTATATATACCAGGTTTTTAATCGTAGAATAATTGTTTGTTTTAATTTTGGCTAAATTTCTCCATAACCACCAATAACTGAAGGGATGGTGTAAATCCTACCGGGGTCCATGCAGGTAGCAAAGGTACTGTAAGTCCCCATGGTCCCCGGTATGGTGGCCTAACTTAAGTTGTTGGTGATCAGTAGCCTGTTTTTATAATGTGTCATCTGTCATAATCAAATCATTTAATTGTTCTAAAACTAGTTTTAAAGTTATAATCTGTGATATATTGCTAGTTGTTGTACTGTCCTTTGGCGGCAGTTTTTTATATATGTAATAACTTGTTCCAAGTCACGATATGGCTGAAATACTGCCGATGTGAATTAAAATATTAACTCACTCACTCGCTCCGTTTCAGACTACGCTTAAAAAATATGTTGACACAGTTCTCGATTAAAATTTTGAAAACTGAACAAACAAACCATCCGGAATGTCTGATATATGGTTGCGACTTTTTGGCAGTGCTTCCCACGTACGTGCAACGCCTCCTCCGTTCAAATCATTTTTCCATGTTTCCCTATCAAAAGAATGTCCAACAAGGAAACGTGAGTCAAAGGTTGTAAAAGTAAAACATGAGCGGAACATCTCTTTTCAGGATGCTAAGCCCATGGACCCTACCATGGTGGTCTACCTTCAGCTGCTGGCGATCTGTAGCCTGTTTTTATCTTGTATCGTTATGTATAGTGCTATTTCATTTATAATTCCGTACTAGTTTTATATCTTTTCCTGTGATGAATCTAGTAATTTTACTGTCCTTCGTTGACAGGTTTTATACAAGTTTCAATATATGTATTATGTTTAACTATTGATAGTCACGATATGGCTGAAATATTGCCGATGTGACTTAAAATTTAACTCACTCACTCAATTGTCATGCCTACAGGCATTAAAAAATGTCCGCTCAAATCATCCACTCACTCTTGATATTTTAGAAGCCATTTTTGCTTATGAGCGATCTTAGTGGTCACAACCCTTTATGGGGTTCAGGTGATCAAAATCATGAAGGGAAAATACTTGAACAGTTGCTCCAGAAAAATGATATTTGTCTGTTTAATGATGGTAGCAACACGTATTTACATCCAGCGACTGGTACTTACTCAGCTCTTGATTTATCCTTTGCTGATCCGTCTCTTTTGGATGAGTTCTCATGGTCAGTACATGATGACCTGTGTGGGAGAAATCATTTCCCAAAACTGTCGTTCCTTGTAAGGACCCACCCATTACTAAATGTAAACTTAAAAAGGCAGATTGGCAAACCTTTAGTACCATGTGCAATGATGAACTGACCTTTGAAAATTTTATTGGTGATCTTGACCAGATCAGATCGTTTTATGATAAATTAATTAACATTGCCACAGAAACCATCGCCAAGACCTCGACAAATCCACATGTAAAAACACCATGGTATAATGATGATTGTAGAAAAGCTAGGAAAAATAGGAAAAAGTGTGAAAGAGTGTTCAATAAACATCCCACGGCCAATAATTTAAACTGCTTACGAATGTCAGTTTCTGGGCCAACCTCTGGGCAAGATGACGTACACTATCAATTTTTGAAACATCTTCCTGAGCCTTCTCTTTTAACCCTTTTATGTATATTTAATAGTATATGGGAAAATGGTAACTTCCCTCCTTCTTGGCATGAGGCAACTATAATACCTGTGCCTAAACCAGGTAAGGATCACACAGATTCTTCTAATTACAGACCTATTGCTCTGACAAGTTGTCTCTGTAAAACCATAAAACGGAAGATCAGCCGGCGTCTTGTTTTGTTTCTTCAATCAAATAATCTGATCACAGACATTCAGTGTGGTTTTAGACACCAGAGGAGCACCATCGATCATCTTGTCCGATTGGAATCATTTGTACGGAATGGCTTTGTAAACAAGCAGCATGTTGTGTCGATCTTCTTTTATCTTGAGAAGGCTTACGATACCACATAGAAGTATGGTATATTAAAAGATCTCCACGACATGGGTATACGTGGCCGTATGCCTGACTTTATCACTCGCTTTTTAGAAGATAGAAATTTTAAAGTTCGAGTAGGCTCCACATTGTCCGAGATATATGATCAAGAAATGGGGGTCCCTCAGGGCATTATTTTATCAGTGACCCTTTTTAGCATAAAAATCAACACTCTTGCTATAGTTGTAAATGAACATATTGATGGTTCGTTGTTTGTTGTCGATTTTAATGTTTCATGCCGTGGTGCAAATATGACTACCATTGAGAGACAGTTACAACTTTGTCTCAATAAAATAAAAAAATGGTCTTTAGAAAACGGTTTTAAATTTTCCAAAACTAAAAACCTGCTGTGTTCATTTTTGCAACAAATGAAAACTGCATAAAGATCCAGAATTGACTTTAAATAATATTCCAATTAAAGTGGTCAAAGAAACCAAGTTTTTGGGGTATTGCCTTTGATCAAAAGTTATCATTAAAACCTCACATTAAAAATCTTAAAGCTAAATGTTGTAGCCTCGTGGTTAAGGCGTTCGCTCGTGACGCCAAAGACCCGGGTTCGATTCCCGACGTAGGTACAGTGTGTGAAGCCAATTTCTCGTGTCCCCCGCCGTGATATTGCTGGAATATTGCTGGAATATTGCTTAAAGCTGCGTAAAACCATACTCATTCACTCACTAAAAAGGGTGTTATGTTAAACCTCAAAAACGAAAGAAGTATAATATGTGGCCCCTTTTGTATGAAGAGTGTATATTCTTATAACTTAAATAAGCTTTGTACATCTAAACAAAACGAAGTATTATTATATTTTTCTTATTATCTGCATAGTATATTTATAAACAGAGTTGATATGTAACATCATCTTTAACATGTTTAACATCGTACCTACTGAATGGAAATTGTTAGAAGCGCACATAAAATATGAATTTCTCATTTTGCGATGGTTCAAATGGCCCCACATTCTAAAATAAATTGTCTATAAGTAAAACCAACTATAGCAAAGGAATAATATACTGTAACTGACATTTACAATGCTTATAAATGTGCAAATATTTCATTTCAATTCACACGTCTCAGGCAATTATTGTTCAGATCTGTGCTGTTGGAACATTTCAGCTTGAGACCATGGTGTCCAGTGGTACCTGCTTCCATTGAGCAATTGTTCATTATATATCCCCCGCCTTGAAGTGGAAGGGGGATATAGGAATGGGTGCTGTCCGTCCGTCCGTCACGTTTCGTTTCCGGCGCAGAACTAAATAAACATGAGAGATATCTTAACCAAACATGGCACACAGATCGATCTCATGTTGAACTGATGCCTTTTGATAGCTTCGGATTTGTTTCCACTTTGAATTAGACTGAAAATGGCGGTAGTGCTCCTTTCCGGAGCAGATCTTGAAAACCGTACAACTGGTGCCTTCTAATTTGGGATTTAAGCTCTCCCCCCCCCCCCCCCCCCCCCCCCCAACATTTTTCGAGTTTCCGTGGCAACGACAATATTTCTTGCCGTGCTCACAACCGGACATATTGGCAGGGAATATGAGTATTTCAAGCTTGTTGATATTTGGAACGGATGTATCGGATAAACGTACCGAAATCTCATGTTTGAAATTGTTATTGTTATTTTCCATATTGTGTCTTTTTCTGTTCACTAACCATTGCAGGAGACATATGTCTGCAGCCTGTAGTGTGTACATGCATAATTTATGTTTTCTTTGTAACATATAACCCATGCACTAGTTAGAGTGATGGTATCCTTACCAACCCATCTCATGATGCCACTCAACCGTGAAGTCTTGGTCTTCAGCAACCCATTAAGAGGCGGCTAACGGGATCGGGTGGTCAGGCTCGCTGACTTGGCTGATGCATGTCATCGTATCCCAGTTGCGAAGATCGCTCTATACACTACACCACGGAGACAGTGATATGGGTAAATTTACAGCAGTGGAATACTATTTCATCAGATTTATTGCCTGTAAATTCTAGGTAAGAGTACAGATGAAACAGATAAATTCATATATGTAACGCATTGAATAACCAATGCATTTATCTGACAAGGGATACGCTCATCCTCTCGAGAACACCTGGGCCCACTTGCACAAAGTGATCTTAGCGCTAAGATGATCTTAACTCCCATACTTTAACATAGGCTTACAATAGTCGTAGCGCTAAGATCGCTTTGTGCAAGTGGTCCCTGGTATCATCACCATGTGACATTGATTCAGAAACACGATGCTCTTATGATCATGGAAATGATGCAGCGTCCTCTAAATTAACATTTTGTCAGTTTCACTGCAGGTTGGGCGAATCGCTTCTGTGAGTGAGTGAGTGAGTGAGTGAGTGAGTGTGTGAGTGAGTGAGTTGGGTTTAACGCCGCTTTTAACAGTATTCCAGTTATATCGCGGCGTGTCAGTTTAATGTGCATTCAGCTAACCAGATGGTTCGGCCGTTATTTAACCATTCGTTTCCGATGTTTGATAGCATTGTTTCACCTCAGAACAACGCCAGCTGTTATGAGATAACAAAGCCATGTGCAAATCCCAACTCTCATCATGTACATGCATATTTTAATAAATTCATCCGATATCTTGAAGTGGCTTTAAGAAGCTGTGGTGCCAATGAAGACATGACTAGCTAATGGGTTTCGAAACCTTCCTATTCTACCAGGGGCACGGGTGGCCCAGTCGTCTAAGGCGCCGCGATTCGCTGTGCAGAGTTGCGTCCCTTGGGCACGCCAGAAACCTATGATTGTGGGTTCGAATCCCGGTTCGCCCAGATTATGTTTCTAGGTTTGTCAGCACCTTACCCGTGCTCGTGGGTTTCACCGAAGTGGTAAACGTCTGAGACCTGCATCACTTCGGGCTTTCCTCCCACATTAAGCTGACACGCCGTGATATAACTGGAATACTGTTAAAAGCGGCGTTAAACCCAACTCACTCACTCACTCACTCCTATTCTACCAATATGGTGGATCAGTTGAGGTGCTGGTACAATTATCAAGCAAGTGATCAACATCTGGTTATGACATGGTTAAGTGTGGTTACTTATGTCTTTGCGATAAGTATGTAAGCGGGTCCCTGGACATTCATTTTTGGATGACACGCTGAAGGATATGTGCGATTTCGAAAGATGTACAATCACGTCCGTATTAATATATACATATTATCATTGATAGTGACTATATAAAAATGGGGGACAAACACAATTTGAACCAAATGGACATAAGAATACCCTGTAACCGTAGATTAATGTCAATTAGACTTAAGTTTGAGATTAGGAGGATTGACTGCTATCGGATCCCCATCCAAGACACGGGTCTCTTTAGTCTTTGTCCTGCTCCACAACAGGACTACCAGGTTACCCATTGGTGCCACACATAGCAGATGTACTAGGAGGGATGTTGACAGCGCATAGACAGTAACCCAGGTGTAGGAGGTGATCTGCAACATATTTGAACTTTCATGCACAACGTAATCTTTCAAGAGCACCGAAGCAGCTGGGCTTTTTTCAATTTTCAATCCATATCAATACACACAGCCTTGCTCATCCAATACTTACTGAGTGTTATTTTGAAGATGGATCCGAAATGAATATGCTATAATACCCAAGATATACATAAATATGCTTTTGTACCTCAACACTTCTATATGTAGATGTTATTGCACCAATAAAAGTGCAATCATCTTGGACGCGACGTTAAACCGAATTTCACCTCACCTCACCTCAGAGGCATCAGTAGATGGCATATCCCCCACGTTCCCATCATATTTCCGAGTTCATAATAGCAAAACTTGAAGACAGAGCTATTGTAAAGAACATGTTCGACAGTATTTGCTAACTCTTAAACACAGCCATCATTTATGGGACATAAAGTACAATCAATAAGTACACTCATGCCACAGTGTAGGTCACAGACTGTAGGTCTGACAGAAACAAACCGCATCCAAAGTCCAACTTGTTTTCATCAAATGGCAACAAAATATAAAATATAAATATATCCCTAAATATCAAATGGTATTATTTATCTACCTAATTGATATACGTGCAGAGTTAATGATAGAATGGTGAAAGCGTTTTTAGTTCTGCTTCGGAAAAGAAAAAGATGAAGACATGTTGACGGCTACATCTTCCGCACATCAGCTTATAGTTTTAATCAATCGCTCACTTTATGTGGACATTACAAACCGTATCAAACCCGTGAAGATCCGGGGTAGAATAGGTCTTCCGCAACCCATGCTTGCCATAAAAGGCGACTATGCTTGTCGTAAAAGGCGACTATGCTTGTCGTAAAAGGCGACTAACGGGATCGGGTGGTCAGGCTCGCTGACTTGGTTGATGCATGTCATCGATCCCAATGGCATGGATCGATGCTCATGATATTAATTACTGGATTGTCTGGTCCAGACTCGATTATTTACAGACCGCCGTCATATAGCTGGAATATTGCTGAGTGCGGCGTTAAACAACAAACCAACCAATCAACCAACCAACCAACAAACAAACCAACAAACCGTATCAAGCCAGGTGTAGTGCCAGTTGTCCTGTAATCTGGAGCTGTAGATATGACCCACGGCAATGCGGGTGAGAAAGGAGCTGTAGCCAAGCTTACTGAGGGGAGCCATCACCTTCCACGACAGAAACTTGTTGATGATGCCTGTTGATAAACGTATTCATACAATCAGAAATTCATGTAATCATTTTTTTTGTTTAACGCCGCACCCGGTAATATTGCAGCTACATGTACATGTATACGACAGCGGCCTGTAGATGATGCATCAGTTAGGTTATCTCGTATAGTAAGCATTGGTTCATGAGGATTGTAACACTGAATCTACATGGGGAGATATATTATCCACGTGTGTCTGTTTTATGTTTTGTGAAACCTTTCTCCTTTTCCACACACACACACACACACACACACACACACACACACACACAGACACACACACACACACACACACACACACACACACACACACACACACACACACACACACACACACAAAGGCACACATTGACACTCACATGCAAACACACACTCACACACATACAAACACACATACAAACACACACACACACACACACACACACACACACACACACACACACACACACACACACACCGACCTGCTCTAATTCCAAAAAACGTTATATTGAGTTCTCCAGTTCAAAGAGCCGTGACCCGGATCAGACTCCATAGCGGTACGTACCTCCATTCCCGGTAGAACAGGCGATAACGATCCATCCGAAACTTACAGTCCACAAAACCTTGAATACCGGTTCATGATAAAAGCCCAGGATGTCTCTGATGACTGCTTTACAAGTTAAACTCTCGCCAAAGACATGGAAGAAAATGACGCCAAGAGCACAACTCCAACCGATTATCTGTGCTGTCTAAGGCAACAAAACACAAGCAAAAAGTCCCTTAAGTTAATGGTTCGTACAAATGGAACGTCAATAAGATCTCAAACAGGAGAATCTATTGGAATATATACTACTCAACTATTCATAGGTATGGTCAATTAACTACAATAAAACCATATCCATAAATCATTGTACGATTCCGACTACTACTACTAGTATGTCATAAGCATGTTTTTATTAATCACTATCATATAGTGATCCTACCAGGTGTTTGCGAAAAGGTCTCAAATACTTTCTGCGAATATAAAGAAAGACCTCTCTTGATTGTATTAAGGATTATGGTCAATATTATATGTGTTCCAAATTACTATAATTTTGTTTTTCTACCTGATATGAAATATCTCAATATCCCTATCAATGGTTGAGTAGCATATATGCCAATCACATGCGTAGTTACATCAAATAGTTACACATGAAGCTTTAGTGCTTTCAGAATTGGCATACCTCTTACGACTAACACATACTTTTTATGTCTTCGTTTTAGTTGGTTCTAGACGCCAAGCCGAATAAATGCGGACGCCTTCATACGTTTCATCTGTAAAAGTGTTCCAATTTTTTCAATCAGCTGAAGCATTTTCGATCTCCAGAATCTTTAACAGTTGATGAGGCTTGAGTCACATTACAAACATAGAGTAGGAAGTACATTTTGAGGACAAAAGCAGATAAAGAGATCATGAGCTTGAAACCTACCTTGCTTAGTGCAATTTTGTCTTTGTTCTTGAACAGTATATAGCCAACGAGGACACCGACTATGTAGGATCCAAACCGTCTGAAATATTGACAAATGTACCAACCTACAATCGTAAAGACTTTGACAGACATTCACCTGATGAAGGAGCAACAAGTAGCTCAGAAGCGTCGTACAAAGAATAAAAGAAGTTGCTATCCATAAAAAAGTGTCATGTGTTCATCCAATCGTAAAGGCTTACATATATTCACTTTTGCATAACTATTATTACAACAATAGAAATATAACACGTTGACGCCGGAGAATATCCAGTCTCTATTATCCTCCGAAACAGATTCCCTTGGGCGAAAAAGACAAAATAGCGTGCTCTGCCATGCGACAGCGGCCTGTGAGAACAAAAAGACCATATCCCCACCCTTTTCAATATGTACATAAAATAACAAGAAAATATGTCATATACCTCATGATATCAAAATCCTAACGGTTGTAAGCACAACTGACATTATGATCAATGACTGAACCAAATGATTCCCTATTTTTTACATACTTTCTGCACCTTCCAACGACATGAAATAGTAATGGAACCTTTCAATCGTTGGTTGGTTGGCTTGTTCGGTGTTTAACACCGCACTCAGCAACATTCAAGTCTGGACCAGAAAATCCAGTGATTATTATCATGAACATCGATCCAGGCAATAGGGATCGATGACATGCATCAACAAAGTCAGCAGCCTGACCACCCGATCCCGATAGTCGCCTTTTACGACAAGCATAGTCACTTTTTACGGCAAGCATGAGTTGCTGAAGACCTATTCTACCCCGGAATCTTCAAGGGTCCTTTCAAGCGACAGAACTTTTAATTTGAGAGCAATGGTATATGTAATACTTTTTAAAGTTTCAATTGTAATTCCACAACAAAATAGAGTAAATGAGTGAGTTAATATTTAACGTCACATCGGCAGTATTTCACCCATATCGTGACGAGAAGTTATACATAAATGATACATATATTTAGACTTAATAAAAAGCAGTACAATAACTAGAATATCACAGATTTGATCTAACTAGTTGAGAATATTAAAAAGCAGTAAGTATAATGAAGAATACAAAATAGAAATAGTTATGGGTCTTTGTTTGCTTGATTTATAATACACACTTCATTATGTCTCACTCTATCAGGGTAGGATGTCACACAATCCACCACTCGATCCATTTAGTCACTTCTTAAAACAAGCATAGGTTGCTTTGAAATTTCGTACCTGAACATTTGTTGTGCGTACATTGTTTCCATAATTCTATCATCAAATGACATTATCAGGCATGTGATTCCATTTTCGCACAATAACCTGCATGTGAATAGTCTGCACATTGATGCACATAAAAATAGTTGTCGATAACCAATTAGACCTGTCTGTATACGTTCGATATCGGAACATTTTCAGATGTTGTTGTCACTCGCTGATACACTGCTGAAGAAATCCATTCCAGAACACGCACTATTAAGTAAAACATACTGTAACCACTGTCGCAAAAGTGAGTAGTCTCCCATGTTGTATTCACACACAGGTGGTTATTTATGAACTGTATATCTATGGAGAATTATGATAACTCAGTAATATAAACATTAGCGACAAACCCATTTGTACGATTCCTGTAACAGTAAGTAGTCTTGAACTTGAGTAATCATATTTGTGACGTTGTCACTACCTGTCACCCAATAATGGAATATTCTAAGACAACTGACCTATTTACCCATGTGAAATTACGCATTCCAAAAAAGTTTTAAAAGCGCCCGTGTCGTCATAGTATGCAGAATTTAAGGCAGTCAAAACAGAGTTAGTCTATCACCTAAATATTTCAACGGTTTATAAGATATGTCCATAAAATGAAACCATAAAAATTTGAACCAAAATCAAAACTTGTTATTTATTGTCTTAGACGCATAATATTTTATAACGCTCCTGAATAGCCAAATGCAACAGTTTATCACTTGTCTGGTGGACGGACAGACGGACGGACAAACAGACAGACAGACAGGTCAAGGACACGTTCCCCACAGTAATCGTGCGGAAAGGCGAGGTATCCGGACTAATGAAGCTTCAACGCCAGAAAATAACTAGTCTCGATTATCTGCCGAAACAGATTCCACTGGGCGCGAAGGGCAACACATGAGGAACATTATAGGAATGGATCACTGAAAATCAGTGATGACACCAGGTGTTCGCGGAAAGGGTACTCATGTCATGATCTACCGGTAGCTTTAGCTTAGAATTAATGCATGAGTATGGTTTTACGACAATTTTAGCAACATTCCAGCAATATCACTGCGGGGATACCAGAAAGGGGCCACACATTGTACCCATTTTGAATTAGAATTAGATGTAGCATTGGCTTTCATAATGGTCTCTTCTAATGGGCACTTTTTCTATTGTTATACTTACAACGTACATGTTAACAACTTCAAATAAGTCTTCACACAAGCAAACATTCACTCTCATCTCTACTTGTCGGAGGAGCCATACTACGTGTTAATTACCTTTTACCAAGCAGGCGATGCAGTAGCGAGTTTGGACGAAAGCGTACTTCACTCACAAGGTAGAATGACACACTCGCAACAATTGACAAGATGAACCCAGGGATTGGTGATCTGGAATAAACAAGTATGATCCCCAAACATGAAAAAGCATCACGTATTGGCAAATGATTACCAACAATGAAAAACCAGCTATGTGTTTTACATTGCAGTCTAATAACATATATGATTCATAATGCTCATGTATCGCAAAGTTCTCACTAATCCTACATATGATGCATTGCTTGTTAGTATCGCAAAGTTCTCACTAATCCTACACATGATGCATTGCTTGTTAGTATCGCAAAGTTCTCACTAATCCTACATATGACGCATTGCTTGTAAGTATCGCAAAGTTCTCACTAATCCTACATATGATGCATTGCTGTTAGTATCGCAAAGTTCTCACTAATCCTACATATGATGCATTGCTTGTTAGTATCGCAAAGTTCTCACTAATCCTACATATGATGCATCGCTGTTAGTATTGCAAAGTTCTCTCTAATCCTACATTTGATGCATTGCTTGTTAGTATCGCAAAGTTCTCACTAATCCTACATATGATGCATTGCTTGTTAGTATCGCAAAGTTCTCACTAATCCTACATATGATGCATTGCTTGTTAGTATCGCAAAGTTCTCACTAATCCTACATATGATGCATTGCTTGTTAGTATCGAAAAGTTCTCACTAATCCTACATATGATGCATTGCTTGTTAGTATCGCAAAGTTCTCACTAATCCTACATATGATGCATTGCTTGTTAGTATCGCAAAGTTCTCACTAATCCTACATATGATGCATTGCTTGTTAGTATCGCAAAGTTCTCACTAATCCTACATATGATGCATTGCTTGTTAGTATCGCAAAGTTCTCACTAATCCTACATATGATGCATTGCTTGTTAGTATCGCAAAGTTCTCGCTTATCCTACATATGATGCATTGCTTGTTAGTATCGCAAAGTTCTCACTAATCCTACATATGATGCATTGCTTGTTAGTATCGCAAAGTTCTCACTAATCCTATATATGATGCATTGCTTGTTAGTATCGCAAAGTTCTCGCTTATCCTACATATGATGCATTGCTTGTTAGTATCGCAAAGTTCTCACTAATCCTACATATGATGCATTGCTTGTTAGTATCGCAAAGTTCTCACTAATCCTACATATGATGCATTGCTTGTTAGTATCGCAAAGTTCTAACTAATCCTACATATGATGCATTGCTTGTTAGTATCGCAAAGTTCTCACTAATCCTACATTTGATGCATTGCTTGTTAGTATCGCAAAGTTCTCACTAATCCTACATATGATGCATTGCTTGTTAGTATCGCAAAGTTCTCACTAATCCTACATATGATGCATTGCTTGTTAGTATCGCAAAGTTCTCAATAATCCTACATATGATGCATTGCTTGTTGTATCGCAAAGTTCTCGCTTATCCTACATATGATGCATTGCTTGTTAGTATCGCAAAGTTCTCACTAATCCTACATATGATGCATTGCTTGTTAGTATCGCAAAGTTCTCACTAATCCTACATATGATGCATTGCTTGTTAGTATCGCAAAGTTCTCACTGATCCTACATATGATGCATTGCTTGTTAGTATCGCAAAGTTCTCACTTATCGTACATATGATGCATTGCTTGTAAGTATCGCAAATTTTTCACTAATCGTACATATGATTTATAACTTGAGAGTATTGTATAAGTCTCACTAATAGTACTCTGACAAGTGTATTAATGTTATATGTTCTACATGTTCATACAACAATGAAAATTCAATAACTTACCATGGACAGGTCATATAGCATTGAGGTCTTGTTTAATGCTATGTATTCATTTATAGAAAATACGATGTCTGAATCAGAAACGGCGTTTTCCAATTTAGCGCCTAATCTACACTACTGTCTAGAAGTTCATTCCCCTTACATGCATTGGCAATGCGAGCGCAACCCTTTGGTTACTCGTGCGGAACCCGTGATACACGCATTTCGGAGGTAACAAACTTTTGACCAAAGGAGGACCCATGTTAAGCTGAAAATGGAGGATATAATAAGGAGAGCCAGTTGTGTTGGTCCTGACGAAAATGTTGAAACACACTATGATATGTACCAGCTGATGTCTCCTTTTTAGATGTGAATTTGAGAAAAAATGAGTACTGTTGTGATCAATCAGATGCATCTTGTTTGTACGACCATTGGCTTCTACATGTTGTTTAGCGGTGATGTGAAAGGGATACAACGTTCCAAGTTATGAATTCTTCAAACATAGATTGTTTTTACTTGCCTTCCGCGGCAATCCATTGGTCTGTCCGCTAGAGTAACTGCCCTTTGTCAAAGGGAAGCTACTCTAACCCTAGTCTATGAGACGTCACGGCCTCGTTCAGACATTGTTGACAGTCGGCCTGTCCTGTCATAACGTTAAGAAGACTAGTGCAGTCCGATGTACACACAACGACAAAACGAACAATGTAACAATTCAAACATATTTCGGTCAAATATTAATCCAACTATTTTTATTTGTGGAAAAGGTTTCATGCCGCAGAGGTCTACAAGCACAGATATGGCTACCATCCCGCTTGGCTAGGCTTAGTGTCTTCGCAAAATTGTTTCGAAATTTATATCTCCAAAGTTGCCAAAACTTATAAAATGCCTTAGCTACGTCACAGTTAGACACGGATTTTCAGTATATTTAATGTTCTTTTGATGATAGCAATTATCCCTGTAGTTTATCCAGATTCTCGATGGTTAATTCTGACTTGATCGCCGAATGACAAGGGCGAGGCCATGTTTGTTTATAAACACTGAAAGTTGTCCCTACTCGACCTTTGATATTTGCATCTCTATCCGCATATGACCCCAACGGATATCGTTTTTATCCGTTGGCTTTATCCTGCCGAGAAACCGACCCATTATATGATAAATCAACGTGTTATCGGCTAATTAATTCTTTGAACAAAATATGTTGTTTTTACAGCGGCACTTCACGCCCAGATATGGGTGTATCCCGTCTGCTTTAGTAAACCTACATATATAAACACTTACTTTTGACAAATCCACTGTGCAAAATAACAGTGATTAATCAATCAACGTATTATCGGTCAATCCTTTAATCGATGTTTTTTGGCAACTCTATTGATCATTCCTCTCTTGCTGCACTGCCACATGAAGTATCTCCAAATCAGATCTGGATATATTACCCAATCGTATATTAAATAATTACCCCAGACACTATGCGAACCATTGAGTGCTTTATTACCATGACATCCTCATGGCCAGCGGTGAACGTTATTGAGAAATTTGGCAGTCTTTGTCAGGTGATCGGAGTACATGTACTTCTACCACTAATTATACCTGTAATAAAGTCATTAAATGGGAATCAAGTGAATGACGACAAATACACAGGTAGGAGGTTATGGATGACAAGGAGGGAATAATTGTCGTCTCGCATCAAAACACGGGCTGTGTACACCCTCTGTCCCTGGCTACAATGTGTGTGTTCCGATGATGGCGTCTATCTGGTACACAGCAATCAGTGGTTCTCATTTGTAGTATACACCCTCTGTCCCTGCCTACAATGTGTGTGTTCCTATGATGGCGTCTATCTGGTATACATCAATCAGTGGTTCTCATTTGTAATGTATTGATGTTAAATCAACACACCTACGGATACGGATTGAACATCATAAGTGGGTGTGTCTGGTTTCTTAATGATTAACTATATTTCTGGATAATTTGGTTCTGCGCGTTGCGTTTGAAGATAAATCGTTTAACCGGGTAAAATAGTTCAATACCTCTTTACACGGAAACATTTATATTAATTCCAGCGATAGAATAGAAAGCATTACTACAAAGTGTGTTTCGTATAAACGATGGTACAGAATAGTGTTTAGAAAAATATTTGTCGATTTCTGTTCATATTCAAGACCTCTATTTCAGTCCAGCTGCTTCAACACTGCTACATACCGACATAAATAATTCTTATAACGCCAGTCTATTGTTACAACCGTCTATTATTTCCAACGAACAATTTTAGCCAAACAGATGTGCCTAAAACCCGATATCAACTTGACGTAAATGCCGGTACGATCCCGCGCAAAGACTTAATTATTTCATTATGTTACTGCCTATTTGTTACTCCATGAAATGAACTAACGATTTGTTTTTAATTCATTGCCTTTGTCATTCATAATGCATCATGAAGTCGGACATCTCTCCACACAGACATTTCCCCACAATTCCCTATTAATTAAAGGACAATTAGCCACACCCATCGATACTTTAAAACATGAACATTATTTTATTTCATGGATTACATACAGATCTCACTAAGTATATATTTTACATTTTACCAGCACGGAGGATGGGATTAAAGGAGAATGCAAAATGTTTACTTTTGTTTTCATTACGTTATGATCATGTTTACGTTGATCCAAACAGTTTGAAATGGAAATGAATTAAATTGGAAAATGAGAGAAGAAATTAGTAGCCAATGTTTTCATAAAAACAACGGTTGTTATTTTAGTACTTGTCTAAAGGAATATAATTTCCAAAACCTTCTATTTCTCTGTTACAGTATGTAATGTTAGATGTAAACAAAACAATGAACGTGCAACAAAGCAGGATTCATGGACGTATCAGTTATCTTATTGTTGTGTCGAAATTAATTAAAACATTGTGTATAAATTATATGTCACGTGGGCATTTCTTTTTTTGTTATTTACACTACGCCTCCGCAGTAGCCATACAACCAGTGTGCAACCCGTTGAGCACCCGTGTCGCCCGTGTTCTCAAAGCGTGTAAGGGGAATGAACTTCTGGGCAGTAGCGTAAATGTATGTTACTATTGCTAATTAACACACGTTAGTTTAAATTACAAGCCATATGATCTATAAACCCATACTCACAACATAAGAGGTAGAAAGATGAGAGGACATGCCAAAGCATATATCAAATCCGTCCTTCTTGATAACACTTGAGGCAAACAGTCTGAAGGCTGGAACAGGAAGAGAGAAAAAAACACATAAATATCTTACACACAGTAAACTACGTATATAACGTTTTGGTTTGGGTTTGGTTTGTTGTTTAACGCCGCACTCAGCAATATTACAGCTATATGACGGCGGTCTGTAAATAATCGAGTCTGGACCAGACAATCCAGTGATTGACAACATGAGCATCGATCCATGGGACCGATGACATGTTTCAACCAAGTCACCGACCCTGACCACCCGATCCCGTTAGTCGTCTTTTACGACAAGCATAGTCGCCTTTTACGGCAAGCATGGGTTGCTGAATACCTATTCTACCCCGGATCTTCACGGGCAAAAGTATATAACGAACACGCTTATAAGGAACAGACGGATATAACGAACTTATTTTTTGGTCCCGACCATTTGCTGTTTATACAGGTAAACATGCTTATAACGAACTACATTTATATCGAACTAAAATCAGTGGTCCCTTTGGGTTCGTTTTAACCGTAGTTTACTGTATAATCCTCTACAAGGTGACAATGCTGTTGTTGCAACATCATGGTATGATGCCAAGTTTTAGCTTATATTCCCTTAGATGACAAACGGTGTGAGATAATTATTCTTAACATTGTTTCCTTTGCTTTTTGCCTTTAAACATGTGAAGATCATTTACCATTTGCATCGGATTTTGTTCTGTTTTAGAGAAGAAGAACCTCCTGATGGTTTGGTTTGAGCCTCCGGTGTAGGATTTGTTTGTTTGTTTGTTTGTTGTTTAATGCCGAACTCGAGAAAATATATTCGAGTCTGGGCCGGACAATCCAGCAATTGGGATACTATGATATGCATCAACTAAGCCAGCGAGCCTGACCACCCGATCCCTTTAGTCGCCTCTTACGACAAGCATAGTCGCTTTTTACGGCAAGCATGGGTTGCTGAAGACCTATTCTAACCCGTAACTAACATGGTAACGATTCACAGACAGGATATTATATTGAAGTCTCTACCCGTATATACAGATACGAAAAGCATTGTACGGCGATAAATAAATTCAAGCCACTCCAATGTGACGTGAAACAACAACCAAATATTTAAACCCTAGCATAAAAGAAATAAAGACAGGAAAATCATTATAATAATCTAGTAATATTGTGGTAGCTTCTAACTAATCGACCGCCTCCGTGGTCTAGTGGTAGAGCGTCCGCCCGGAGAGCGGAAGGTCCGGGGTTCGATCCCCGACCGCGTCATACCAAAAGACGTTAAAAGATGGTACTTGTTGTAACCCTGTCTGGCGCTCGGCACTAAAGGGCTGAAACAAGGACTGGTCGGCTCGGAGTCAGTATACTGTGTCTGAGTGGGGTATTCATGTTAAACTGCGGCATGGTATCTCAGTGAGCTAGCACTATAAATCGGCATCAGTCCGGACTAGTACAAGCAGCCACACAAACACACACACGTACATGCACGTCGCTATATAAGTGCAATAATCTTGGACGCGACGTTAAACAACATTTCACCTCACCTCACCTCTAACTAATCGAGTAAAGACCAACCAATGACACACAATAAGCCGAGTTATATGTTGTATTCAAATAGTCCCATTGCTGTCAGTGTTTCTAAGGAAAGGATTCTTGAAAGTTGTTCTGCGTTCGAATCCAGGACGATTCGTCATAACAGAGTCTTACCGGAGGATGATGTAATTTAATTGGTGTGACGAAACTCCACCATGGTAAACAGCGTTGCATGTTCACGCCTTGAGATCCATTAAGAAAATAAGGTAGGAACGTGGTCAGTAACACCAGGACAAGGATGGCCGGTGGTGTCGCTCTGAAAACAAGAAACAAAGGGCACATGTGTAGTGTTTAGCGCCGCTTTTAGCTTTGGGACTATCGTTTGTTTGTTGTTTAACGCCGCACTCAGCAATATTCCAGCTATATGACGGCGGTTTGTACAATCTAGGACCAGACAATCCAGTAATTGATATCATGAACATCGATCCACGCAATTGGGATACGATGACATGCATCAACCAAGTCAGCGAGACTGACCACCCGATCCCGTTAGTCGCCATTTGCTACTTGCATAGGCGCCTTTTACGGCAAGCATGGGTTGCTGAAAATCTATTCTACCCCGGATCTTCACGGGTCATGGGACTATCGACCAACTGCGAACGCTTTGATGTAGCTGAAATACAGTTCAAAGCGCCCTTAAACAAAAATGTAATGACTCCTCCTCCCAAACAATGTACTTTTGTAATTATATGTGTAATATTTTGTATTGACGCCTGCAACAACAGTGCTAATTGCTTACCGTAAATATCTTTGTAAATACAGCTTCTTCCAGTCTATTTTCCCTTTCTGCTTTTGTTCCAGACTGGTCAGAGTTGTCTGTAAACCACTTAAAATATAAAAAAATATCAACTAGTATACAGCTCATGCCTACATATACTGTTATACTCTGGATACAATTTTTTAGTAAGTTCTGTCAATATTCAATATTTTCATTTTCCTGTATTTGTGAAGCTTGAACTTTTGTCAGCTACAGCAAAGTCTCAAAGGGTAGTCATTTAAGTTACTTCTACAACCATAGTATTTTCATGAAATGTTTCAAATAACTAACCAAAGATTACCTCATAACATATGCTGATTCCGTCAGATAACCCCTTACATATGGCCTCAATATTCTCCATGTCAACGGTAGAGCTACATCGAACCCTTTCGTCACGACTTTATCTGCAACAAGATACATGCATTCAACAATGATACACATATCCAGCATCTGCAACAATGATACACATATCTAGCATCTGCAACAGTGATACACTCATATCCAACTTCTGCAACCTTGATACACCTATCCAACATCTGCAACAATGATACACGTATCCAACATCTTCAACAGTGACAAACATATCCAACATCTGCAACAGTGATACACGTATCCAACATCTACAACAATGATACACATATCCAACAACTACAACAGTGATACACATATCCAACAAATGCAACAATGATACACATATCCAACAAATGCAACAATGATACACGTATCCAACATCTGCAACAATGAAACACATATCCAACATCTGCAACAGTGATACACATGTCCAACATCTGCAACAATGATACACATATCCAACATCTGCAACAATGATACACGTATCTAACATCTGCAACAGTGATACACGTATCTAACATCTGCAACAATGATACACGTATCTAACATCTGCAACAGTGATACACATATCCAACATCTGCAACAGTGATACACATATCCAACATCTGCAGCAATGATTAACATATCCAACATCTGCAACAATGATTCACATATCCAACATCTGCAACAGTGATACACATATCCAACATCTGCAACAATGATTCACATATCCAACATCTGCAACAATGATACACGTATCTAAAATCTGCAACAGTGATACACATATCCAACATCTACAACAGTGATACACATATCCAACATCTGCAACAGTGATACACATATCCAACATCTGCAACAGTGATACACATATCCAACAACTACAACAGTGATACACATATCCAACATCTACAACAGTGATACACATATCCAACAACTACAACAGTGATACACAAATCCAACAACTACAACAGTGATACACATATCCAACAAATGCAACAATGAAACACGTATCCAACATCTGCAACAATGAAACACGTATCCAACATCTGCAACAATGATACACATGTCCAACATCTGCAACAGTTATACACATATCAAACATCTGCAACAGTGATACACATATCCAACAACTACAACAGTGATACACATATCCAACAAATGCAACAATGAAACACGTATCCAACATCTGCAACAATGAAACACATATCCAACATCTGCAACAGTGATACACATATCCAACATCTGCAACAATGATACACGCATCCAACATCTGCAACAGTGATACACATGTCCAACATCTGCAACAGTGATACACATATCCAACATCTGCAACAGTGATACACATATCCAACATCTGCAACAGTGATACACATATCCAACATCTGCAACAATGATACACGCATCCAACATCTGCAACAGTGATACACATGTCCAACATCTGCAACAGTGATACACATATCCAACATCTGCAACAGTGATACACATATCCAACATCTGCAACAGTGATACACATATCTAACATCTGCAACAGTGATACACATATCCAACAAATGCAACAATGAAACACGTATCCAACATCTGCAACAATGAAACACATATCCAACATCTGCAACAGTGATACACATGTCCAACATCTGCAACAATGATACACGTATCCAACATCTGCAACAGTGATACACATGTCCAACATTTGCAACAGTGATACACATATCCAACATCTGCAACAGTGATACACATGTCCAACATTTGCAACAGTGATACACATATCCAACATTTGCAACAGTGATACACATATCCAACATCTGCAACAGTGATACACGTATCTAACATCTGCAACACTGATACAAATATCAAACATCTGCAACAGTGATACACATATCCAACAAATGCAACAATGATACACGTATCCAACATCTGCAACAGTGATACAAATATCCAACAACTGCAACAATGATACACATGTCCAACATCTGCAACACTGATACACATATCCAACATCTGCAACAGTGATACACATATCAAACATCTGCAACAATGATACACATATCCAACAACTACAACAGTGATACACATATCCAACATCTGCAACAATGATACACATATCCAACATCTGCAACAATGATACACGTATCTAACATCTGCAACAGTGATACACATATCCAGCATCTGCAACAGTGAAACTCATATCCAACATCTGCAACAGTGATACATGTATTCAGCATCAGATTCTGATGGAAGTTAATAACGCGTCAACATAAAACTCGGTACTTAGACATTTATCACATATCTTGTATATAATCTTGGGAAATGTTTTTGACACATAGATATGTCATCTCAAGGTCATAGTCTAAAACAAGTATTACCGCCTTACTCGCCTAACTCGAGAAGGAATTACTAAGATCAAACTTGGAAAATGTCATCCTTAGGGCAGGGTCAATATCAAGAAAGGTCGTGAGTGATCTACAAATAATGTCAAGGCCAAGTTGCATGCATGAAATGGTTATACTATTTGAATACTTTCACATGAAAAGTGAAGGCAATGTTAGGATATCAGCATTTAGGTTACTGTGATCTACTCTCAATGTGGAGCTTTGCTTTGCTACATTAGGAGGTTACACCCGAAATATCCTGGTTAATGGCGACGAACGGGATCGGGTGATCAGGTTCACTGACTTGGTTGATGCATGTCATCGTCTCCTAATTGCGTAGATTGGTGCTTATGATGTCAATCACTAGATTGTCCGGCCGAGACTCGATTGTTTACAAACCGCCGTCATATAACTGGGATATTGCTGAGCGTGGCGTTAAATAACAAAAAATCCTAACAACTTTAGATATCACATAGAATCCCACCTTTGGAATACATAAATAAATTGATGTGTTTGGAAGCCCGTGAATTAATATGAGTTTCTGTTTAAATTTGTTTTGCATTAGACGTGTTTCTCAACCAGGAAGTGATGCCATAAGACCATAAGTGCATATAATTTTCTTGTTAGGGTATGTGAAGGGAGGGACGTTTCTCTTCAAAAATGTCACATTGCATATTGCGTGTAAACCTTTTTTATTATGGTATATGTAGTTAGATTTAAAGGACTTTGTTGGTTTAATTGTACAGTAAACTACGTTTATAACAGACACGCTTATAACGAACTTCCGGATATACCGAACTGTTTCTTGGTCCCGTCCATTTTGTGTGTATATGTTGTAAAAATGCTTATAACGAACCACGGTTATAACGAATTAAAATTAGTGGTCCCTTTGAGTTCGTTTTAACCGTAGTTGACTGTAATGTATTGGGCATGTGTTGTCCCAACCAGAACTGATGTCATAAACCTAGAAGGGTTGTCATCAAAGTGGAGGTTACTCTAATCTGCTTTGAAATTGTAGTAGAACGGTCTGTCGCAGGGCATTTCTGAGGCATTCTAGAGCCAGAGAAGGGACTGTTTCTGTGATTTTTTCAACTACCTTTCACAATGAGTTTATTAAAAGTATGCCTTCTACTATTTCTATTGAAGCTACTTAAACAGTCATTGTATGATAGTCAAGCGAAGACACCTCACGGCACCCATTGTTTGAAGACCTACATACAAATCTCACACTGGCATTACATGCAATTCCCAATGGCTGTCGTAAGGGGCGACTAACGGGATCGGGTGGTCAGGCTCGCTGACTTGGTTGAAGCATGTCATCGATCCCAATTGCGTGAATCGATGCTCATGATATCAATCACTGGATTGTCTCACCCAGACTCGATTATTTACAGACCGCCGTCATATAGCTGGAATATGCGGCGTAAAACAACAAACCAACCGAAGGATTCGAAGGATGTGACATTCTTTCAAGCTTGAATTTTTCCATGGCTTTATTGCCATACATGAATGGCAATGTCGACAGTTGACAATATCCACGCTAGACTGTTGATAGTTTAGATGGACATAATATACATAGATGAGAAAATCCCCGCAATGTTGACAGTGCTGTGCAATTTTAATTTTATCAAAACTACATCAAAGTACACATTCAAGTCTTTGAATGCATTTAGACAGAAAAGAAAAAAACAGTGTCAAGTTTTCAAGCATTCCAGCAGAGATCATATAGGCCTGTCCCTCGGTATATGGTCTCTGATTCTAGGCATAGCAATATCACAATATCAATGCAGAAGTTTAAAATGCCACAGCTTCCAAGCGATTGGCGCTTTGCAACGGACCCCTGGTTTTGCTTAATGCCACCTCATATCGGTAAATGTCAACTTGAGGTGAGGAGAAATACTGAGTTTAGTCAGAGTCGTTTACCACTTTGGTGAAACCCACGGGCACAAGAAAGAATAAGGGGGATCGAGACACTGCATCTGTTTCACGTGCACATTTAGTAATAGATTATCAGCACTAAGTCAGTTGATGAAGCTGGGACCCCCATGTTTCGATCACCATGTATGGCCGGGAATACTGGGGCCATATTTTAAAAAAACTATCAGAACTAAACCATCCCGAGAGGATGTGCATCACGCCCTATATACCACGACTTTTGACCTTCTAAAGTGTGGTGAGTTCACCTGCATCTCTTTTCAAAAAATACTTTGGAGAAAACGATATATTCGCGAGTTCTTTATTTCATTGTAAAAAAGCGTTTTAATTTGCTGCAAGTTACGGATGTAAAAATGAAAATAAAGTATTCAAACATTTGATTAAGACTTCTGTTTATCTTAGGATTAGAGTGAGTGAGTGAGTATGGTTTTACGCCAATATTCTAGCAATATCACGTCGGGGTACACCAGAAATGGGCTTCACACATTTTGAACACGGAGGGAATCGAACCCGGGTCTTCAGCGTGACGAGCGAACGCTTTAGCCACTAGGCTACCCGGCCGCCCCCTTAGAATTAGAGGGCGAATTAATTCTTTGACCAACGACAACGTGCCTTACGACAAATTTCGAAATATGAACCACTGATAATGCGGTTTAACCGAAATTGTAGCAGGAAATAGTTATACAATAGCTAGCAGATAATAATTGAACTAATTGAAATATTTGAGATTGGAAATAATTGATGTACAGTCTCAACATTGCTGTGTGCATCGACAAACAACAAACACACTTTAATCCAAACCAATTTTATCGTAGAAATATCTTTTGGAACGTACCTAGAGTTGACGCATGCAGGCGGCTGAAGAGAATCCAGAAGAAGGAGAGTGTCTTGATACCATTTAGGCATCCCAGTCTTTCAGAGGACACCGTCACATCGAACAGCTTCAGGGTGTTAGTGTACACGGAGAAACATCGCAGGACTCTACACCAAGTCACTAGAAATGGACAAGGAGTAGCTTTAAACAATACATTACAATGACATGAACGCTTATCTGAATGGTAAAATGCAACTGGAAACTGTAATTTTGTTTCGGTTCATGGCATACGAGTAATGACTCGGGGATCCATGTGTGAAGCAGATTCTTACAAATGTTTGCACTTACTTTGCTTCAGGAATCATGACTCGACGAACCGAAACTTCATGATAATCAACTCCCTTATTGTTGAGATAGGGCGCTGGTTTTTGGGAGTGAGTGAGTTGGGTTTAACGCCGCTTTTAACAGTATTCCAGTTATATCACGGCGTGTCAGCTTAATGTGGGAGGAAAGCCCGAAGTGATGCATGTCTCAGACGTTTACCACTTCAGTGAAACCCACGAGCACGGGTATGGTGCTGACAAACCTAGAAACATAATCGGGGCGAACCGGGATTCGAACCCACAACCATGGGGTTTCTGGTGTGCCCTAGGAACGCAACTCTGCACAGCAAATCGCGACGCCTAAGACGACTGGGCCACCCGTGCCTCCTTGTTTTTGAGGATTGCATGACATAAACAAATACATTGAGAAACAAACGTTTTGTTCCGTACGAAATCCAGTACGATTTGAAGCATTTGAGAAACCCTTAGCACATTATATGGTTTCCGTGCTCAAATTGAACAATGGCTGTTCGTGGGTTGTCAGTTCTCTCTTGGTATCCGCAGCGCACAGATAGAAACCAATCAGTACATATTATCAGTAAATATAAGACGGGTACAAGATAAATCGCAAAGAACAACTTTGAACGAAGCGTGGTTTATTTCACGTTAAAACATAGTTCTATCATGACGTCATTGCGGGAGATTCCAAAATATGCTCGCAACTTGTACACTACATTGGACGACGTTGTTTTTGAGAGGGAAGTTGTTCCCCTAAGATGTAGCTGGGCATACTCAATGGCCGAATGGTCGCATTCAAATGTGGGTGAGATACGACAATTAGTATTGACAGAAAAGGTACAGATAATCAACGTCAAAGATGTGAGAATATCCAACACCAATATCAACCCTCCTGTTCATAAAATGGACTTGTCCGACATTGCCGAGTCAGGATTGTATCCAGGGAGTCATCATTATTCAAATACGGGTAAATAGTTTTATTAAAGCTTGTACATTTTATTAACATCCTTAAACATTATGTTGATATCTCATTTAAGACATGAACGAGGAGAGGGAGTTGTTTATCGTACAATAAAACATTTTCTTAAATATCAGCGACAAAACCGTCAAAGTAGAGTCCATTAGGTGTCCAGACTATAACGAAATGTTTTCAGTTTTGTTGGTTGTTTACCTTTTAACGTATATTTAGTATAATTTAGTATATTAATATTAGTTGTCCTCAATGGAACATAATCACTCATATTTCTTTGCATTGTTTAGTAGTGGTCAACTAACGCTTTATCCACTTTCAGAATACAAGCTTATGGAACCATTTGCTATGAATATAGCATGTAGAAAGAACCAAAGATGAGTCCTCATTAAGATAATACAGACAACTCACCGCGTTTTAAATAGGTTCTGAGATTAATTGACTGTGGCAGTTTGGTACAGATCAGTAAGTCAATACTCGTTCCCGTGACCAACATCGTGACAAGGACCAGCAGGAGGGTTCTGAAAAGCAGCAAAGACAGACAGTGCTTGCAATCAGGTGAGGTGAGGTGGGGTGGGGTGAAATGGGGTTTAACGTCGTGTCCAAGATTATTGCACTTTATAGCGACGTGCATGTACGTGTGTTTGTGTGGCTGCTTGTACTAGTCCGGACTGATGCCGATTTATAGTGCTAGCTCACTGAGATACCATGCCGCAGTTTAACATGAATACACCACTCAGACACAGTATACTGATTCCGGGCCGACCGGTCCTTGTTTTAGCCCCTTAATGCCGAGCGACAGACAGGGTAACAACAAGTACCATCTTTAAACGTCTTTTGGTATGACGCGGTCGGGGATCGAACCCCGGACATTCCGCTCTCCGGGCGGACGCTCTACCACTAGACCACGGAGGCGGTCTCAGCCGTAAGGACAACGTGATGATAGGAGCAAGAAAATAGTCACACTGGGTATCAGACTGATCGCAATGCCGGAGCTTTGTCGTGGTTAATATCATGGCGGCGGTGAGTAACAGCAGTATATATACATGTATATATCAGAGGACATGATCATGATGTATTCAGAGGGTGCCGGATATATATTGTCTGATCAACGCAGACGTCGATATTTGTACGTCTTGTCAGAGAGGAGGTTGCTCTCTCGCCCACCTCTCGCCAGCAAACATTTGTTTTGTTCGTACTGTTCATGGTACCAACCTAAATGTTTTCAATCAGTCGCCAGAATGATCTTATTGTCTGCTTCTGATAATAACAGCATAGTTTCGGGGGCAAATCATCAAATAAATCCAACTTACATGACAAGTTTTGTTTGTAGATGTATGCGAGAGTTTCTGTGACGAAGTCTTTCCATGGCCGCATCGTCATGTCGAACAGCTGAAATCAAATACAACCGGAAATAACACTTTAATTTATTTAGGAGATGAACATTAATTGAACTGAACGCTCAACGTGGATTTCAACTGTTTCATGTGGACTGGTTAAGTTTACAAGTAACCTATTTATCCATTCTACCGTGACAAAATCAAACGTGAACTCCTTGGGGAGCGAAGCGCCATTGGTTGAGTCCAATGTTTTGGATGTGTTTTCGATCTGAATTAAGGAAACATTGATAATAACCTTCAGACATTGTGTGGCGTCGTATATGTTCTAAGATTGTTTTTCAGATCATTGTAGGGGCGGTCGGGTAGCCTAGTGGTTAAAGCGTTCGCTAGTCACGCCGAAGACCCGGGTTCGATTCCCGACATGGGTACAACGTGTGAAGCCCATTTCTGGTGTCACCCGCCGTGATATTGCTTGAATATTGCTAAAAGCGGCGTAAAACCATAATCACTCACTCACTCACATCATTGTACTTATTTCGCATAATTGACAGGTACTGAAAGTAAAAGTTCAAAAGTTAAAGTCGGATAAAAATCTCAATTCAGTTTGGGTCAGGGAGGTGTGTGGGGTGAAATGTTTCTCTGTTTTATGTGGTGACAAAAGTAGGCAAGGACCCCGATCCTATTTCAACAATCCTACTTTTACCATGAGGTCGTCATCACTGTCAGAGCAAGTTCGGACAAAAAGCAGCTAATCTGTCCACAAGCTCTGAACACCACTGAAAATGTAAACTGGAACATAATAGGATTCGCCAGGCATACGCTGTTCGGAGTTATCTTTATAATACTTTCAGGAGTCAAGTCTGTTTACTCTACATTGACCTGGTCCCTGAGTTGGGATCAAGTTGGGATCCATAAAGAAAAATAAGCAAGCCTTGCAAGTTTCGTTCTACTCCGCACGTGATTACTAAGACGTCACATAACGTTGCATTCGTCACCACTCGCCCCTTTCCGTAACCTGCAAGAAGACTCGTCCCCCTTTCGATGAATGTTATGTGCGAAAATACGACAAACCAATCAGAATGCGCGTATGATTTCAAGTTTTTCGTCAAAGAATCCCTCAGAAACAATTTTAATTTAACATACGTCTTACATCTACAAATATACCCAAGACACAGTTAAAATGTGGTCAATCATACTGTAAAATTCCGCATGTCCCGATGTGCTTTAAATTGCATCTGAAATATATATAAAATATAGGGAAATATATGTGAACCATTACGCAACGAGGTGACAATTGTTTTAGGTATGCCCGTTTGCGCTAAGACGGCACCCGGTCGCAAAAATGGCCATGAGAGGGGCACGAGTCGCTATTCGGCTTGTCCCGGAATAACACGAGTTGGTCACGAATGATTACGTTGACGTAAGACACATGACGTCACAGTCGGCGACAAAATAGCACCAAAGCGCTTTTGTTGCTAGAACTTGAAATGCACACGCTTCATGCTCTTAGTCGATGTCTAACGTGGGTTATGCCAAATATTTATTTTGTGCCAAACATACATTGAATAGTTTGAACAGGCACCTCTGCATTTTGTATCATACAATTGTACATATCATCTTTCTTTCACTGTTTGTTTCGCAATGATGCGGCCGTCAGCCTATTACGATATGAGGCAGTTGTTTTGTGATTTGAAACCTCAGATTTACCACTCGACAAATGTCACTCGTAATTCATCGTAGAATTATCAATGTTTACATTTGTATCTCTACATTTAAGAAATGTGTAGTTGTCAGATGTTACTGTTTATACAAGTTTGTCATACAAATATCCACTGTCGTTACATGATTATTATCCAGTAAACTACGGTTATAACGAAGTCAAAGGGGCCACTAATTTTAGTTATAACCGCAGTTCGTTGTAAGCATATATACAGCAACGTATACAGTAAATGGCCGGGCCCAAAAACTAAGTTCGTTATATCCGCCAGTTCGTTATAAGCGTGTTCGTTATAAACGTAGTTAACTGTACATACATGAAGTTTTTCCTGAAACGATACCCATCCTCAAATAACCTGAGGAGATATCACAATAGTTACCTTTGTTGCGAAGTGATCTGTCCCGGAAATACCAACCCAGATCTGAGTTCAACCGGTGTATCTAAAATTAAAAAACAACAATCATGAACCAACAGTATGTTCTTTGTTTAACGCGCCACTCAGCATCATCGAAAATCGATTGCTGCGGAACTATTCACCCAGAATTCCCACTGGGCTCAGAACCATCAGGTTTTGTTTGTTTGTTTGTTTGTTTGTTTGTTGTTTAATGCCGCACTCAGCACAGCAATATTCAAGCTATATGACGGCGGTCTGTAAATAATCGAGTCTGGTCGAGACAATCCAGTGATTGACATCATGAGCATCGACCTACGCAATTGGGATACGATGTCACGCATCAACCAAGTCAGCGAGTCCGACGACCTGATCCCGTTAGTCGCCTCTTACGACAAGCATAGTCGCCTTTTGCAGCATACATGGGGGGGGGGGGGGGGGGGGGGGGGGTCGGAGCTGAGATTTTTCCAGGTCGCATTTCAAATTATACATATGGACGGAGAATGTTGAAATTTTCTCACTACCTACTTAAATATAATTTAACAGTACAGACATATGTGCTTTTATAACAATCCACGTATTTCTGGGTAAAAAAGAATTTGATTGATTTATGGCCCTATTTAGCTATTGGTTACCCCGCCTCCGGGCCAAGTTATCGAAACAAATAGCAAATAACACCGCTCAATAGCGCTGAGTAGTACGTACTTCCTAAAAGGCAATAGTGTTTTCCTAAAAACAACGCTTATATCAATGCTTATTCTGTTTGCGGAGTAGATGTCATCAAAGTGGGAGTCCTCACCCAAGCAATGGTAATACTACCGGATGTTTATTATGTTCAGTGAGGCCGTCTTATCAACAGTCATTTCTGAGACATAAATGCAAAGTATAATTGCCGTATTCGACGTAATAAGCGCCCCGCTCTAATAAACCTCACGGCGTTATTTGCTAATATAATGGCTAGTGAACAATCCCAACACCCCTTCCGATTGATTAATGTACACAAGACTTATCTATTCGCGTATAATAAGCATTCGTTATATGCACACTTAATTATGGGCAATTAAATTCGGGAAAAATATATCTGTCGTACATAAACATTTCAGGCTGTCAGAATAAACCACGAAATTCATCTTTAGTATGTACGTTAAGAAGAGATGTTTCCAATGTGTACCAATTAATGACAAAACTAACAATCACTCAAGCGTTACCACAGAGTGTCTTAATTCTTATCACGATATGCTGCACGTAATTTCCAAACTTTACATGCTAATCCCGCACCAGACAAATGGTCCATCTCGAGTCATGGATCTATGACGTCACATGTGATGCGTTCATGAGCGTCGGTTCAAACAACGTACTAGTATGCCTGTTTGAGTATAAACAAATCTAACATCTCTTGAATATGAGTAATTCTTCATAAATTAACTAACATATATGGTATTCGTGTTTCTTTTGTCGGTGAGTATATGATTACTGCACTGTTCTATAAAGACCTGTTTGAATAAATTGTTGCCTGTAGACGAGACCAGTAATTTCCCGTAAGGATGTCGATTCCGCTTGTACATATCAGGTTGTCTTCCGATATCTGACTTCAGACATTCTTGATACGGTCCAAAACCGATTGCTGTTTCACTGGTGTGTTCCAGACGTGGTGCACGGGCGCCAGATTGCTGAACGGCTGAAATAGTGAATGAGTGAGTGAGCTTTTAACAATATTCCAGTTATATCGCGGCGTGTCAGCTTAATGTGGGAGGAAAGCCCGAAGTGATGCCGGTCTAAGACGTTTACCACTTCGGTGAAACCCACGAGCACGGGTATGATGCTGACAAACCTAGAAACATAATCGGGGCGAACCGGGATTCGAACCCACTTTCATAGGTTTCCGGCGTGCCCAAGGGACGCAACTCTGCACAGCGAATCGCGGCGCCTTAGACGACTGGGATTGTCTTGTCCAGACCCGATTATTTTTCAGACCGCCGTCATATAGCTGGAATATTGCCGAGTGTGGCGTTAAAGAACAAGCAAAAAGAACAAACGAAAAAGTCAGAGAAGTCACTCGAATCTGTTGATTCTCAAGATTATCCATCATATAAATGTTCCACATCCGGGCAGGTCTGCCGGAGGGCTTTCGTCAAAATATCGATAAAGCTGAAAAAACCAGGTTGTAACTTTTAAGGTTGAGAATGTTGTAATTCCATATAGTTTCTGCTTTAACACTAAACAAAGGTTGAATCAGCAGAGGTTCAGACCGCCTTTGTCAGTATTTCAGTGATCATCTTCCCAAGACAAGAGAGTTAACTGACTATAAAAGTCCAGTTTCCACCCTTGCCGAACTAGGCTGGTTTTATGGGGTTACATTTTGGCTGGACTAACGAGTCTATGCATAGTCCAATCAAAATCGCGCACCGAAATAAAAAGCCGGTTCGTAAACTGTCGTGCAGATTTCGGTCGATTGCAGGATTCGCAAAGCATGTGCACCGCCAACTCGTTGTCAGCAGATATTTTCCAAATCTTTTCATGTCTTTAATCAAGGTGCTCACGTGATTTGATGCATTTCACGATGTGAGACCCGTTTTATCACAATATAGATCTTGATTATCGATCAGATCGTCCTGACTGGGAGCCGCCATTTTGTGTGAAGCAAACGCAAGTGATACGAGAGGTGGAATCTGATTGGTCCATAGGGGAGAGGCTTAGAAGGGACATAACTGGTAATAGCCAGGGGCGGTCGGGCAGCCTAGTGGTTACAGCGTTCGCTCGTTACGCTGAACACCAGGGTTCGATTCCCGACATGGGTACAATGTGTGAAGCCCTTTTGTTGTTTCCCCCGCCGATATTACTGGAATATTGCTTAAAGCGGCGTGAAACTAAACTCACTCACTCACTGTTTAGGTGAACAATTGACTTGCCTTTGCATGTGTTTGTGACGGGTGTCTACGGTGGGACACTCATTTTTTCGGGAAGACCTGGTATCATCACTATTTGGTAGTGATTCATAAACACATGTTCATGCTGTAGTCGGAATCGTACAATCGAATCTAGTTTCTATCGAATATGGAAAGGGTTTTGTCACTTTTATTATTTACCATAGATTTAAGATAGACGTAGCACCAGTAATGAGCCTCTAACGTCCAAAAAACCCATAGAAACGTTTTTTGTTTAAGGCCATTTCATATTCTTTGTCCTCAGGTTATACTCCCCCATCCCCATCAACATCGTTCATCAGATATGCAGGATGCTAAGAGAAGTTTGTTTGAATCATTTGGAACAAATATGTGTCAATACCATGCTACAATTATATATATTTACACGTTTTATATGAGAATTAATTGTTTGACAGAACATTGTTGTCTATCGATCCAACAAGTTCATCTGGTATACATAAACATAGCGGTTAACGTGTTGTCATTATTGAATTATATGAAATGAACCGGACAACCTATTGAATTTTAAACCTATTGACATTTTAAACATGGCACAAAAATAATTAAATACTGTATATCTTTCATTTTATTTTATGAAATATGACGCACATTGGTAAAATTCCACTCACACAATGTAATTCGAAAAATGCTAGGCCTACATTACATAGGGCCATCAATTCAGTATTGTGGTATTGTCTTCGAATATAGTTTAAAAATATTTCTGATGATTTGTGATACAATTTGGATAAAGTGAATGTTTCAATGTCAATTTTAGTGTTTTTCGTTCAAAGTTGGCTCCAAGACAACTATCCTCCCACAGTTCATAAATGAACTAGCGTTTGGGTGGAATGGCGGTAGATATGTCTCCTTTAAACATAACTGAACTGGAAAAACTTACTTGGATATAACTTTTACTAAAACAACGAGAAGACCTGAACAATAATGTGTTTGGGTCCAAACACATTTGTTTAGAGAAAAGGTCGTATGCTTAAAAGCACTCTCAAACAACAACCTTGTGAGATGGTGGTGGCTCACTGAAGATGTCGGCGATCAGGATCAGAATAGGTCTTCAGGAACAGGACAGACGATGACACGTATCAACCAAGTCAGCGAGTCTGACCACCCGATCCCGTTAGTCGCCTTTTACGGCAAGCGTTGGTTGCTGAAGACCTATTCTACCCAGAATCTTTACGGGTCCATAAGCATACGAAACTTCTACTAAAAGCATTGTACGCTTCCGACTATATCATAATCCCGTGTTTAAGAATGACTATCAAATGATGATACTAGGTGTTCGCAAAAAGATGAGCGTATCCTGCACCACCGCTGGCACCCTTCCCAAACACATGCAAAGGCAAGTCAATTGTTCACCTAAATAAACACGGATATTATTGCATCGGAAATATCCTCCTTATGTCTTCCGGGGCGGTCGGGTAGCCTAGTGGTTAAAGCGTTCGCTCGTCACGCCGAAGACCCGGGTTCGATACACGGCATGGGTACAATGTGTGTCCCCCGCCGTGATATTGCTGGTTAAAACCATACTCACTCACTCCTTATGTCTACCATACAATCTTTTGAAAGCAATACTGATGCCTTGAATGTTAACGACCAATGGAAAGATTCCGATGTACCTGTTTCACAGAAGAAAACAAGATGCATGGCGAAAAAATACTTGCACTTTCGAAATAAACATACGGAGCAATGTAATATTGTTTAAACTAATCTACTTACGATGGATAGTACATTTCTGATCATCCTTGACGATGTTCAAACCACGTGTGGCATAACTGGATAGGTGTTTGACCACTGGGGTCCCTGGAATCCCAAAATAATAATGGGATCCTTGAAGCCGCTCACATGAGAGTATCTGAGTGATCAGGGTTAGGACAACTGCACAGACCAAGGACACATCCATTGCCATACTATCTTTCTGAGTAAGACCACTCCTCGACGTGTTGCAAATGCACCTGAACACTTAGATTGACACCGTGACGACAAAACGTAAGGTAACATATGGTTAATATTATTTATACGCAGTTATTTCGAAGTGCAACAGGTGTTCGAACACGATCTCGACGCTGAGTGGAACTCCAATGCATGATTCAGTGGAGGTTAATTATAAATTAATGTTTTGTTAAGACCGTTTCATCATAAACGTTCGCACCATCAAATTTTAACAATAATTCAATAATAAACCTGTGGTATCCCTCAGATATAACTCTTACCGAAACCTGTTTAGTTAGCTACTATTAATTTAAAAGTAACTGTAACATATGTTATACTAATTGGCAGTAATGTATATCTTGTATATGCTCACTTCGAAACCGATGTCATGTGGAAATACCGAATAAAACATGGAAAATAGTCCTTCTCAGATCACGAATTGTTGTATAACGAATATAAATGTGTACCACAATATGATTAGAAAAAAGATTGTGAAATTGGATTTGGAGTCCCGGAATTGTTCTTGGGTTTTCACTGGGTGTTGATGTCTATTGGTTTTGGAAAAGGCAATTCGTCAGGCACGTGATTACCATATAATCAATTTGATTCATATTTATATACGATTTAGCATTTACAAAATGGGACAGCAAGGAGGTGAGTGTGTATATAGTTGCAATACCGATAAATCATATGTATATGTATTTTTAGGTCTGCATTTCTCATTGAGCATTTACGCCGTCATGTGCCTTGCGCCGTCAGTTCCAGGTAATTCATTCGTTTGTTGTTTAACGCCGCACTCAGCAATAGTCCAGCTATATGACGGCGGTCTGTAAATAATCGAGTCTGGACCAGACAATCCAGTGATTAATATCATGAACATCGATCCACGCAATTGGGATCAATGACATGCATCAACCAAGCCAGCTAGCCTGACCACCCGATCCCGTTAGTCGCCTTTTACGACAAACATAGTCGCCTTTGACGGCAAGCATGGGTTGCTGAAGACCTATTCTACCCCGGATCTTCACGGGTCCAGTTCCAGGTAAACATCCCGGCATCAGCAACTCTGATAGTGTTAGGCAACTAACGGGATCGGGTGGTCAGGCTCGCTGACTTGGTTGATGCATGTCATCGTATCCCAAAGGCGTAGATCGATGCTCATGATGTCAATCACTGAATTTGGCTGGTCGTGACTCGATTATATGCAGACCGCCGTCATATAGCTGGAATATTGCTGAGTGCGGCGTAAAACAACAAACAAACAAACAAATCCACTGGTTATACCCACCTGAACTAGAAATAAAGGAGACCAGTGAGACCAACTCATCTGTTTCATATTTAGATCTATGCATCAAGAATAAGTGTGACAAAACACTGTCAGCACCATACCCGTGCTCGTGGGTTTCACCCAAGTGGTAAACGTCTCAGACCTGCATCACTGCGGGCTTTCCTCCCACATTAAGCTGACACGCCGCGATATAACTGGAATACTGTTAAAAGCGGCGTTAAACCAAACTCACTCACTCACTAACCACTTTGAACAGTGAAAGTCGTTTCTTGGTGGGTAACTTCCCACAGTTGTTGCACTCAAGCGCCAGGTGCTGAGATCGTATCCCGCTAGTGACCGGGTTGTTATTCAGCCTTGGGACCAACAATGATTCCAGGTGTTTACAGTGTTGTCACGACGCCTAGTGTACACCATGTGCACTTAAAGGAACCCACTCGAACACGATGGTTGATGACCAGAAGGTGGGAACACGAATACGTACATACACTCGAAACACAAGTGTCACAACTTTTTGGTGTCGCCCAGGGCAAATGCTTCTGTTCACCCGGAAGGGAACAGGTACCCGATATATGAGGTGGATGTAAAAACCTCTTGCACCTATAGGCAGCTTGGGGTGTGTACTCCCCAGGGAGTTGAGAATGATAAAACTGGAACGCAAACGGATCCACTGGTCGGGGGACAAATAAATCTGCATTTGAGTCGATACTAGTGAGTGAGTTAGTTTTATAGTTTATAGTCACATCGGCAATATTTCAGCCATATCGTGACTAAATCAAGTTATATATTCATGAAACACAAAACTGAACTATGAAACCTGTCGACAAAGGACAGTACAATAACTAGAGTATCACAGATTTTAGTTAAAACTAGTTTGAGAGTATATAAAAGAATAAAGTACAATTCAACAACACAATATAAAAACGGGTTATAGATCGCCAGCAACCAAAGTTAGGCCACCACACCAGGGACCGAGGGGACTTACGATGCTTTTGCTACCTGCACGGCTCCCCAGCAGGATTTACACCATCCCTTCAGTCGCTGGCGATTGTAGTCAATATTAACCACCAATTAAAACGAACAAATATTCTACGATTAAAAATGTGATATCTATAAATTTACTTTGAAAGAAATGGAACATATGTATCCTCTCCAGGGGACAATAAGTTTACTGTACTTTAACCCCCTTCGAGGATACAGCCACTTACAATCGCAGTTGTTAATCTATTCTACCAAGTTTAAAACATAGTTTTTATACAATATTGTTAATCAAAACTTTGCAAACAATTCAATATGTTTAAAAAAATCTATAATTAAACGAGAGTTGATACTAGTAAAAAGATCCTTAAGAGATGATGTTTTGAAATATTGATCCCTTGTGATGGAAAAATCAATACAGTCAAGCAGGACATGCTTGACCGTGATTCTTTCATCACAAGGGATGCAGAATGGAGGATCCTCACCTTTCAACAAATATTCATTAGTATATCGAGAATGGCCAATACGACATCGTCTTAATACGACCTCTTCAAATCTGGACTGACAATCCAAGTAGGTATAACCTATATTCGCTTTTATTGCATGTAATTAATTGATTCCTACTTGGGTGTCCCACTTCTTCTGCATTAGATCTCTGATGTAACATCTAATGACAGGTTTATAATCACTGTAGGGTAGAAGAAGTGGTGTCACAGATTTGTTGAAAGCTGCCTTAGCAGCAGCAGCAGCCATTGTATTACCAACAATCCCAACAATAATACCTGGATACCTGCGCTATATACGTCACTAGGATGAAACAAGACGGCTGGAATAATGCATGCCCTAATAAGGATCCACAAGGATCTTTCATGAATAATTAAATGTGACCAATTTATAGGCATTATTAAGGATTTAATTACCATCGTTTTATTACTTCCAAATCGATGTCCTACAATGGATGTTTAAACCACATAGAATTTCATCCATTATTCAAGAGAACTGATTGGCAAACCAAATCATTGGCTTGCGACCCCATTTAATAGTAGAACAAGGACTTTGAATTGTCCTTTGACGGTATTGCCATAATGATTGTAGAGGAGACCAAAATACTTCTAATACTGAGTGGTGAAAGCATGTAAACTAGACCTATAGCCTCGTTTGGTTTCATTCTCTTGATTGATTATCAGTTTTCAAATTCACATACAAACACGAATCAGTCATGTTATTAATGCTTTTCTCTTTACTTAATTTCACAAAGTTAATCTATTTCATTTGATGTATAATTATGAATATATAATATTATACACATGAATGACGTTTTAGCAGTCATTATCAGTATTATCTTATGTATTTCTAAAACTTAAAGGATTCAGATATATCTACATGAAATGCTTTAACTAGGGGTTGGATTTGAAACTATGTCTTTAAAATATTTGATTTAATTACCCACGTGACGTCATTTCCTTTACAAAAAATTACTACTACCAGACACGAGTGAAGGAATCTCATAAAACGAGAGACATTTACAAACACTTTATTAAGAAAGACAAGACAGTCACACGCATCAGATTCATTTGGTTGGTTGGATGGTTTGTTGTTTAACGCCACACTCAGCAATATTCCAGCTATATGACGGCGGTCTGTAAATAATCGAGTCTGGACCAGACAATCCAGTGATTAACATCATGAGCATCGATCCACGCAATTGGGATCGATGACATGCATCAACCAAGTCAGCGAGCCTGACCACCCGATCCCGTTAGTCGCCTTTTACGACAAGCATAGTCACCTTTTACATCAAGCATGGGTTGCTGAAGACATATTCTACCCCGGATCTTCACGGGTCCCATCTGTAAGAAATGAATTTTTCAGACATATGCCAATAAAGAGATACTCTGCTAAAACAGACAACTGCAAATGCTGTAAAATCTCATGATAATTGTCCAGGCTCATGTATTCTAGAATCAGAATCTGCAAGAACGTTAAACTTGGCAGGCACATGGATAGCTTTTCAACACAAAGTTGTACTGCGCGTGGAGCCAACACAAATAGCGCAAATACTGAATCACAAGACATTATGAGTGTCTTACTTGTTTTGTGGCATACATGGTTGATATAAAGCATTTTAAGTACAGTACTGTGAGACAATATTTGTGCATTGTGTCTAATATTCACAAAATGAATGATCTTGATGATCCATTGAAGGATAACTGGCATGTGCAGAACCTGCTCAGGGGTGTACGAAGAGAGCTAGGTGATGCTCTAAAAGTGTGCAGCACCCATTATTCCCCATCACTTATTGATGATTCGTTCTAAGCTGAACTTGACAAATTTATTGGGTGCGTCCATCCGGACTGCATGTTTAACAGGATTTTTCGGTATGCTTAGATCTAGCAACTTTTTGTGTAAAAGTGTGTTTGATGCCAGCAAGCACATGTGTGTTGAAGATGTCTCCCTGAGCGATGGAGCGTTTGTGATAGATTTAAAATGGTCTAAAACTCCATAGTTTAGGGAGAGAATTCTGCAGGTGCTTCTCCCTAACATCAAGGGACATCCCCTCAATCTGTTTGAAGCTATGTCGTCTTTGCTGCTGCTGCATGCAGATACTGGGCAGCTACAACCGCTGTTGTGTGACAATAATCTATGTGCTTTAGCTCGTGACAGATTTTTTAGTAGAGTTCAGTACAATTTAGCATTATGTGGTTCAAATGTTGTAGTTACAGGGCACTCATTTAGACGTGGTGGTGGTGCATCATGGGCCGTTAAGTACAGGCCTACCCGGTGAGATAATCCAAGATATTGGATTCTGGAAAAGTCAAGCTTATTTACGCTACCTAAATGTCAGTACGGCTTCTAGACTGGAGGCCCTTAAGGTATTTGGAAGATCTCTTCCATCCAGGTGATACGTAACTGCATATGTGCTATATATTGAGGTTTAACTATTTTTGTCCATCTTAATCAGATAACCTAATTAACATCAACTGTATCTTTCCCTTCCACATCATTTCGGGGCTTTTGGACTTTATTTACTCAATAACTTAACTTTGGCAAATTGACTAACAGGATCGGGTGGTCAGACTCGCTGACTTGGTTGATGCATGTCATCGATCCCAATTGCGTGGATCGGTGCTCATGATGTCATCACTGGATGATCTGGTCCAGACTCGATTATTTACAGACCGCCGTCATATAGCTGGAATATTGCTGAGTGCGGCGTTACACAGCAAACAAACAAACCAGTGTAATTGTGTGTGTTATTCTCATTACGTGTATATAATTTGTATGCACTGTAATTTATTTTGCACTATTATTATTCACATACATGTATTACAATGAATGAAAAATATGTAGAAGGCCTTGTAAGTGTGTCACATGTGCATAATCAATTTGACTTTTCGCACAAATATGTTTCAATCAAATCAAATGGTTAAATAGTTAGTTTGCTATTCATGTTTTCCCCACAATTCTGTTCGCCGACGAGACTGGATGTCCTCTCCAAGGTCAACATGTCAGGCTACAGCGCTACCGAGTGTAATTATCGCCAGGAACCGTTAGACCCTGACGGGTCGTTCTACTACAGTATGAACGTTTGAACTTCGTTTCGCTATTCGGTAATTATTGGGCAGTGTTGATCTTATGCTGACTAACCCCTGGTGGTACGGCGCTAAACGTATTGGCTAGGGTATTATATTTAAATAATATACCCCTTTTATCTAGTAATCATGAATAACACATTTTCTCAGAATTATCTAGCAAAGGTCGTTGTTTCTTGTTGGGTGTCAAGAACTTGTGTTTGTTTGTTTGTTGTTTTACGCCGCACTCAAGAACTTATGTTAGTCAAGTACGTGTATACTTAGAAAGTGAAGTATTTTTTTCTTTTGAGACTTTTTAGAGATAGGTGCACAGTAGCCATTTCTCCCCATCTAGCCAAGCCTAGGTTATTCACTCATTAGAGAGTGCAGAGTTAATTAACTCCCAGGTATTATTGGTCTCAGCCGGTTTAATCTGCTGTCTATATATGTGTCTTACAGATTGCATTGCCAGAGTGTTGTTTTAGCCATATTTCTTAATAGCTGGTTGTTTAGTTAACGAGTTTGCATATTCGTTCATTGTTTATGTATCATATTGTTTGCCTGTGGCAATTGAAGCCCACTTTAGATTGTCTCTCGTTATTATTTCTTCAGCAACCCATGCTTGCCGTAAAAAGCGACTATGCTTGTCGTAAAAGGCGACTAACGGGATCGGGTGGTCAGGCTCGCTGACTTGGTTGATGCATGTCATCGATCCCAATTGCGTGGATCGATGCTCATGTTGTCAGTCATATAATATTGCTGAGTGCAGCGTTAAACAACAAACAAACACAATTTGTAACACATGTCCGCCCGGAGAGCGGAAGGTCCGGGGTTCGATCCCGCCCGCGTCCTACCAAAAGACGTTAAAAGATGGTACTTGTTGTTACCCTGCCTGGCGCTCTGCATTAAGGGGCTAAAACAAGGACTGGTCGGCTCGAAGTCAGTATACGGCGTCTGAGTGGGGTATTCGTGTTAAACTGCGGCATGGAATCTCAGTAAGCTAGCACTATAACATCGGCATCAGTCCGGACTAGTACAAGCAGCCACACACATGTGCATGCACGTCGCTATATAAGTGCAATAATCTTGGACGCGACGTTAAAACCCAATTCACCTAACCTCACCTGCCTTCAGATTAGATTACACCGAATGAGTGCAACTACGAAATGATCGGCTTGGGGTTGTGTTGTACTCCACACTATCCCGGAATCTGCTATCAACTGTCGCTTTATACGTGGTTAAGCTAGTGTGATCTTGCATAAGTGATTGTGAAATTTCGACGACTGTCAAATAGCAAAGGGAAATATTTATGAATGTGTTTCCCAATGTATATGGATTATTTGGTTTCCTGTTAGTTATAAACTGGATGCCATGCCTCTACCTCGAATTACCTATTCTCTATGGACGTCCTTCACAAAAATTGTATTATTGGACAATTATTGGGAATATATTGTTCAGCTCGCTCAAAAACGGTCACATGTCGGGTGACCTGTATGCCGTTATATAGCTGAGATAATTAATGCTCAGAGTAAAACACACAAATATTGATTTGGTATTGGTTTTAGTAGTAATATGTCACGCTTTGGTTTTCGTCTTAATGACAACTGGGCGTTCCTCATCTATTGTTAATCCTACAAACGTTTGACAATAAAGAAGTCATGAAAATCAGTCAACAGTGCAAACTGCATTGATATTCTCCGTGTGGTTTCTATCTGTGTCGGAATCAACAAATTGGATTCAACAACGCTTACTACACGGACGTACTATTGCATCTGACATATTAGTTTCCAATCACTCTCGGACACAACAAAATGACAGCCTTTGTCATGTGTAAGTTTTTCTCTGTTGTATCTCTACTACTCCAAATACACTCTTACACCTGTTCTCGGTGTGAAAAAACCCAACTTGTGCCCTTAGCTGACTTTGACAATTTATTCGTGAACGAGCACGTGTTGTGGAATGACCAAATGGACAGCGTAGCGGAGTGTATCAGTCGCTGTTTCCAAGATACTCGCTGTCGAAGTGTGCAGGTACACGGGATCACGAGCGGGTGTACGGGTCATGCTACAAGCTTTGCTAGTCCTACCAAGATATACCCTCCGGCCACTGCTCTAGAAGGTTCCAGACTCTTCCTACTGCCAAGAGGTAATTATGAATATCAAATATAATACATCTTCTTTTACCTTCCTAGGACAAAAAAGTGTTTCACAAAAGTATCCTAATTCTAAGACACCCATCACGTGTGGCTTTCCTCTCACATCAATCTGACAGGCCGTGATATAACTGTGCATAGACACACCATGCCAAAAGTCAGAGTTACGTTAGAAATGAGAGTTTGTTATGTGGCCATTGTAAATTATAAGGTCTTAGAATGGAGTACATTATTAGAGGAGCCGTATGCACAAAGATTTTAGTACATAAAACTCTAACGAGAAACGTGTTCACAAGTACCTTTAAGAGGAGCTCTAAATCCTTTGCTATTAATTGATTGATTTTGAAGTTAACATAATCGTAATGTGCCATGTGCCTCTAAACAAGCACCTGTTCAGAAACTGAGAGTTTAAAGAAAAATAACTAATTGCATTATGTGTATTATGTGGCTGAGTGAAATATATATTATGTACCACCCATTCTTATGTTATTAGGACTTGTCACATCTACATAGTGTAGAATGCCCGTGAAGATCCGGGGTAGAATAGGTCTTCAGCAACCCATACTTGCCGTAAAAGGCGACTATGGTTGTCGTAAAAGGCGACTAACGGGATCGGGTGGTCAGGCTCGCTGACTTGGTTGATGCATGTCATCGATCCCAATTGCGTGGATCGATGCTCATGATATTAATCACTGGATTGTCTGGTCCAGACTCGATTATTTAAAGGCCGCCGTCATATAGCTGGAATATTGCTGAGTCCGGCGTAAAACAACCAACCAACCAACCAACAGTATAGAAAATATTAGTGTAGATACAGAATACTCCTACATTCATATTGATTGAGATATGGAAATATGTCAGAAAATAGAATACAGGATAAAATAAACAATGTTAATATTCAAATAAATTGTATATCACTTAAATAGTCTCATGTCTTTGTCATATTTCATTCGCTCCATGAGTGATACGAGGTCTGGTCAAAAAGTTCTAAGCCCTGATCAACTTTCAACTATGTACGATAACAAAGTGAATTTGTCAGTGTAGCACATTTTTTTAGTAGTTCATTGCAAGTGTCTGTTGAGACCGTTTGTATATAACTGACAGCCAGTCGAACGTGATAGAGGTTCAAATGGACACAGACATGGAAAAGAAGGAGTACCGAACAGTCATCAAGTTGTTTTTCAATTTAGAGAAAAATACTCCACAAGAAATTCATGACCGCATGTCACAAGTGTATGGGCATATTCCACTGTTAAACGTTAGGCAGCTATGTTTAAGGCTGGGATGATGGCCCTAGGTCTAGACGCCCTCGACTTCCATCAATGAAGATTCAATAGTCAAGGACCAACCTGTAGGTCCCGTGACCAAATCATGGAAACACAGGTTTAAAAGTGTTTTTGAGTTTCCTGATGTATACTGAACAATTTTGACTTGGGCTGCCCAGTTGTAAATCCCGGGCATTTTGGGGAAGGGTCAACAAAGGTCAAACAGGGGTCAACATTCACTTTTGGCAGTCGGTGAAATTCACAAACACAGTTAACATTGTCCGATAGTCATGATTTTAGTGTCTAATAATATGTTTTCTGACATGACAAATTCAACCAAGCAACTTTTAAAAGTAAAGGCTGACAATGTTTCTCAGAGACTAGGGTTGTTTTTCACTTTAAGAACATTTGACAGTTTAATTTCAACCTTGATGATCAGTTTTGCCAAGTTTCATCTTTCATCTCAAAGTATGTTTACAGTGTTTGGACAAATAAAGTTTCTCATATATCTATCCATTGTGACGTTTCTTTTGCGGTTCAGTATATGTTCATCACGTCAGGCATTCACATTATCATAACAGGTTCAATTGTGTTAATGCCAGATGATGTAATCAAAACTTTATATGCACTAACTAAATTGACAATCATGTCAGTTAGACACGACAGGGTATGCTTTATGTTCAATCCCGTTATGACTACTGAAAAAGAAGACCCGTGAAGATCCAGGGTAGAATAGGTCTTCAGCAACCAATGCTTGCCATAAAAGGCAACTATGCTTGTCGTAAAAGGCGACTAACGGGATCGGGTGGTCAGGCTGCTGACTTGATGGATGCATGTCATCGATCCCAACTGCGTGGATCGATGTTTATGATGTAAATCACTGGATTGTCTGGTCCAGACTCGATTATTTACAGACCGCCGTCATATAGCTGGAATATTGCTGAGTGCGGCGTTAACCAACAAACCAACCAAGCAACTAAAAAAGAAAGGGGTAAAATTAGCATACCTATAGAATAATGGACTACTCCAGTCGTCATCTGTACTCTGCCCAACATACACGAACAGTTAAGAGATTAAAGGGGCACTGATCTAACGCAATTCCCCGGGACTGGTTGTTGCCTTTGTTATTGTTTTTTCCCAGTGAGTACCCGGATGTATAGCAGAAATCTAGACTAGTTCGCGACCTCTGCTGCGCCTTTCGTAAGCGCATTAGTCGCTTTTATGGGTAGTAATAAGGGCGTATGGTCACATTGATGAACAAAATGAAATACAGTTTTCGAGATAATAAGGAAATGTAGGTATCTTTGTGGGTAGCATCGGTAATGGTGACGAAGTTTTGATAAGTCACTTGCTTGGTAATTTTGCGATTTTCGTTTACACTATTTTGACTTGCAACACAAAGTACATATTTCACCTGAGCATTGCTTTTTTTATAGTGTGTATTTTCTTTTACTGTCAAATGTGTAACGTCGTAATATTTAAACGTCTAAATATTCAGTTATTTTCAGTGACTGAAAAACATTTCCATCTGTATTATTATGATAACAAATTCCAAACATTTTGATGTTTAATGTCATCACCAAGAGATTGAAAATGTTACGTTGAGAAAAGTACATTTATATGTTGTTTGGCTTCTAATCCTACATAATAATCTGTTGTGATGTTTGTAGGCCCTTTTGATCGTCTCAATCAATCTGGAGAGATTTTTTAGTCAAAATGACTGAAATATTTACACATTTTATAAATTGCCTCAGAGAATCACATTTTACAAATTGACGGTAATATATACACGCTTACAAAGGAAAAGACCTGTGAAAACAACGTCTATCGCGCATTGAAGAATTTCCCAACCAAGACGAGGGGAAACAAGAACGAATCGGTTCAAATGAAGGAAAACAAAATGCAAATATCATAATTACAACCTACCAAATTTATGTGTATAAATTTTAGGCAGCTTCCTTGTTCGAGGAATGTATCCGTGAATATCCACACAAAGGAATAATATCCCACTCGTCTGCAGATGTACAAAGAAACTTATTCGATGTCACGTGTCTCAGTAACAATCAAATATTTTAAAAGATATATGTCGTTTCGGGATATTATAACCCGTGTTCGTTTCTCAACTGATCACTTGGATTGTTTCAGGTGTTTTACATAGGTGTCAAGTCTCAATGGTCGGCTGAGAAAGCCCACGTGACAACTGTTTTCATAACGTTCACGGTTCCTAAAAAATCCATTGAGTGATAGATAACAATGATCAATCAATCAACGTATTATAAGTTAACCCTCTGAACAAAGTATGTTGTTTTTACATCGGCACTTCACGCCATGGTATGAGTGTATTCCCTTTGTTTTAGTAAACCTAGACATGTAAACACTCACTCTTGACATATCCACTGTGCAAGATAACAGTGATTAATCAATCAACGTATTTTCTGTTAATCCTTTGATGACTAGGAACGATCCGTTGATTTACAAAAAAAGGTAAATCAACTGATCATTCATCTCTTGCTGGGCTGCCACGTGCATATTACATAACACACATTTCACCTCACTTCAAACCTGGATTTAGATTGAATAATTACCCCAGACACAATAAATGCCAAATGGGAAGCTTTGTCAGGTAATCTAACTGGTGCTACCACTAATTGTACCTGTAATAAATTCATTAACTGAGCATCAAGTGAATGACGTCAAATACACAAGTGAAGGGTTATACGAGAAAACGTGGATGTCAACAAAGGAGTAGTAATCGTATTATCGACGCAAGCCGAAATCCGAAAATGCTTTCACTGCATGGATACTTTTTTAGTATAAAACTATAACCATCTGGGGTATTTCCAAATGACGACATCCGATGAGCTCCGCTGTTCTTTTTGTCTGCTTGTTTAGGCTGAAGAAATTAATTAACATGCGGCCTTTGTCGAAATCTGTATAGATCACAGTTAACCAATCAGTGTTTATGCAAAAATGCGTAAAACAAATATTGCCTCCAGCCTCCAAGTTTATTTAGCTGTCCTTGCAGACGGTAGCCCAGTTTCTGGTCACGCTCAGTTGCGTTGCGTATCATCCGGGTACTCACGGGGGAAAAAACAATAACAAAGGCAACAACCAGTCCGGGGAATTGCGTTAGATCAGTGCCCCTTTAAGAGATGTGGTTTTTTTTGTAAGTGGATGTCAATTTCGTTGCATTATTTCTTCTTATATTACTTATTTTCATAACGACTACAGATAATACCTTACATTATTAGGATAATCTTGGGATAATCTCTGTGAGTAAAGAGCGCTAATCTGGTGGTGAACCAGATATTTGTAAGGACCTGGTTCTTGAAACAGGAATACAGTTTCGTCCTTATAAACAATTCAAAATGACTTTAAATATCCAGTTCACCAGGCTGTCAAAGATGAACTTTACCACTGACATATACATGTAGGGGTGTTTTGGCCCATTACACTCAATGTGATTGGGGAAAAAGTATGACACTTGTAACTTTAAACGTGTGAATTCATGAACATATGAATAATAATAGGAATGATCAAATGATTACTACAAGGAATGTGTTTTCTTTTTTCCCAGTATGACTACTATTTCTTAGTATCTATCCATTGAACTGTCAGGGGATGTCAGGTAGTAATTAGCAGTCACTGCACCATGAGTGAGTGAGTTGGGTTTTACGCCGCTTTTAACAGTATTCCAGTTATATCACGGCGTGTCAGCTTAATGTGGGAGGAAAGCCCGAAGTGATGCAGGTCTCAGATGTTTACCACTTCGGTGAAACCCACGAGCACGGGTATGGTGCTGACAAACCTAGAAATCGGGGGTGAACCGGGATTCGAACCCACAATCATAGGTTTCTGGCGTGCCCAAGGGACGCAACTCTGCACAGCGAATCAGGGCGCCTTACACGACTGGGCCACCCGTGCCCCCCCGCGCACCATGAGGTATGCGTATTGAAACAGTAGTCATAATGGGAAGGTGTCTTGTGTTTCCTGTATCAGTGAAGCCACACCGCTGTAAATTAGTACCTAGATCTAATGCATAATTTCAACGTTTTGTGAAACGGTTTGTTAATCTTCAGAATAAGGCGCAGAGTGGTGTGGTGCATGTAGTTAATGATATATTACTGCAGCAGTGATGGCGGGAGAAGAACCAAGGAGCGCCTTCGAACATATTCGAGTGATGTTTCGATTACTTCATCAGAAACTGGGGGGCACGGGTGGCCCAGTCGTCTAAGGGGCCGCGATTCGCTGTGTAGAGTTGCGTCCCTTGGGCACGCCAGAAACCTATGATTGTGGGTTCGAATCCCGGTTCGTCCCTATTAAGTTTCTAGGTTTGTCAGCACTATACCCATGCTCATGGGTTTCACCGAAGTGGTAAACGTCTCAGACCTGCATCACTTCGGGCTTTCCTCCCACATTAAGCTGACACGCCGCGATATAACTGGAAGACTGTTAAAAGCGGCGTTAAACCCAACTCACTCACTCACTCACTCGCTCATCAGAAACTGGCTCCATTCAACACACCGATCTACGAGCTGTCATTAATCTGTGTTAGAGTATTTGTGCCCGGATAGTCGTATCATTACGAGTGAGTGAGTGAGTATGGCTTTACGCCGCTTTTAGCAATATTACAGCAATATCACGGCGGTGGACACCAGAAATGGGCCTCACACATTGTACCAATGTCGGAATCGAACCCGGGTCTTCGACGTGATGAGCGAACGTTTTAAACCACTCGGTTACCCGACCTCCCCCTTAATATTAAGAACCTTCGGGGAGTGGAGCCCTGATATTCATGTTTTCTTTGTATACTTTCAGCCTCCCACTTCATAGGTAGTGCTTGTGCCAGTGATGGTGACTGTCATGTGGCGACCTCTGTGTGCAATGATGGAGTCTGCACCTGTCAGATTGGGTACTGGTTTTCCGCCTCACAACAGGCCTGTGTCACTGGTAAGTTTTGTACGTCATGGTTGGGGCGGTTGTAAAGCGGTTAAAACGTCATGAAGACGTCATGGTCATTGGTACAATGTGGAAAGTCCATTCTTATGTCCCTCTTCATGAATTGTCGTATTGCTGGAGCATTAACGTGAGTGAGTGAGTGAGTGAGTAAGTGGGGTTTAACGACCCTTTGAAAAATAGCCCACAATCACAAGTGTGTTGCCAAGGGAATTAACTCTGTACGTTGAATTAATGCGCCTCGGGCGACTGGGTCACCGGTGCCCGGATATCACCAAAGCCATACTCACTTACTATCTCTAATGTACACCGTGACACGAGTTGTTACCGTTTACTTGCTGTGATGTTAACAACCCTAAAAAAGATTGGCATACGAGCTGAGCACGCAAACTGGAATAATATCAAAGTATTATTGCAAGAATGATTGTGCAAGTTACATGAATACTGAATCAACTCACTTTTGTAAAACAGGCATAGGTTGGTAGGCACCCATTATAGTCCCGAATCACAACGGGGTCTTCTTCATACATAACAACATTGATTTCAGCACTTGACATAGTTGTCTGTAGGGTTTTCTTTTTTTATATTGTTTGGTTTTTGTTGTTTTTCATCTATTTTTAGGGGGGAGGGGGGTGTAGCAACGTTGCACGCGGTCGGGGGTATGGTGACACGCTATCAGCCAAGTCACAGAAGACCCGTGAAGATTCCGGGGTAGAATAGGTCTTCAGCAACCCATGCTTACCGTAAAAGGCGACTATGCTTGTCGTAAAAGGCGACTAACGGGATCGGGTGGTCAGGCTCGCTGACTTGGTTGATACATGTCATCGATCCCACTTGCGTAGATCGATGCGCATGATGTCAATCACTGGATTGTCTGGTGCAGACTCGATTATATATTACAGACCGCCGTCATATAGCTGGAATATTGCTGAGTGCGGCGTTAAACAACAAACAAACAAACAAACAAACCTTGCAACCCAATCCATTTAGCCGCCTCATACGGTCACCAGATGCTGATGCTGGTTATGGTAATTTGGAATCATCACTGGGCCGTAAGTGGTTTGTCCTGCAATATGGGGATATGTACAAATGGAATTTAAACGACTCCGAAAAGTAAACTCTATGGTCCTGTCTTTTTTGGACAGCCTATGTGGCATATATTTGTGGCAGTATATATTGAATTAACCACACAAAGGAAAATTATGTCTTCAACTGTTCATCCGAGAGTAGCATAATTCATAAATCCTTCAATACTTCTTTCTGAAACTTCGTATGAGACTATTGCTGGACTGACGCTTCCTGCTGATAAGGTATATTTTGGCGTATCTATGGTAGCATGTTGGACATCAAATGAGGGTAAGATCCTTCCAAACTCAAACAGTTTGTATGTACATCAGGCAAATCGGTGTGTCACCCATACAGATTCAAAGGTCCATTGAAAAATGTGGCTCTGAGCATCTGTCGCCATGTACTTGAATTCATGCCATACGCGATAAAAATACATAAATGTACTTATAGGGTAACATTATACCTGATGGATGACAGGTGTTGAGTGAGATATATATTCAAGGTCAAAAGATCATTTCTTATAATAATCGTAGATGGGCACTCTTAACGAGACAAGAGAGTTGAGAGACTGACGCAGTTTTACTGATCTTTCACTGACATAACTATCTCAACCTTATAACATGTATCAACTACAATGGATATAACGTTACTATATAGCTAACCCAGTTCTAGAGAGAAAGGGACCCCTGAAGATTCCGGGGTAGAATAGGTCTTCAGCCACCAATGCTTGCCGTAAAAGGTGACCATGCTTGTCGTAAAAGGCGACTAACGGGATCGGGTGTCTTGGATCGCTGACTTGGTTGATGCATGTCATCGATCCCAATTGCGTGGATCGATGCTCATGATATCAATCACTGTTCCAGACTCGATTATTTTCAGAACGCCGTCATATAGCTGGAATATTGCTGAGTGCGGCGTTAAACAACAAACCAACCAACAACCAACTAGAGAGAAAGGATGACAAAATAAATTTACATTCACTTGGAATTAAGCAGTATTTAACTTTCTTAATGGTATAATGTAAGCATTATACTAAAATAAAATCTCCCTATCGTTTTATATCTATCGTTGTGGCTGATGTTATGACGTTCATGAAAACCGCTTCTTTGCCAAATGGTGCAAACCGAAAGGTCTCACGCTCTAAGTGAAAACAAGAACAATATATATTACCGACGCACACCGTGTATTGTTACAGTTGCTCCTAACACGCTTACGCATATACTCACGCACCTACAGTCATGAAAATGCTGATACTATTAGACAAATACCTAGACTTGTATAAGTGACTCTGTAGAACATAAATACTCCTTAGTCCGTTGAGACCCGTGAAGATCCGTTGTAGAATAGATCTTCAGCAACCCATGCTTGCCGTAAAGGCGACCATGCTTGTCGTAAGAGGCGACTAACGGGATCGGGTGGTCAGGCTCGCTGACTTGGTTGAAGCACGTCATCGATCCCAATTGTGTGGATCGATGCTCATGATATCAATCACTGGATTGTCTGGTCCAGACTCGATTATTTACAGACCGCCATCGAGTGCGGCGTTAAACAACAAACCAACCAACCAACTCAGACCGTTGTAAATGGACATTGGGTCCTGGAATATATGACATTAAGCACTAAAATTTAAAGATAGACACAAATAATACCTTGAAATCTAACTCCGACCATGATGATTTCTCAGGAATGATAACCACTGGGGTTTTGAATATAATGAAGATGTTCGTAATATCTGACCAAGAAAGTGCCAGTATTCTTCTGGGTATGTACCAATTATTAGAAGGTATACCTTCGACAATACTTTGACTGATAACGTTGCTTTGAGTGACTCCTCGTTTGTTGTACAATAAAGTACGGTTATAACGAACTCAAAGGGACTACTAATTTAAGTTCGTTATAACCGTAGTTCGTTATAAGCATATATACAGCATAACTACAGCAAATAGTCGGGACCAAAAAGTAGGTTCGTTATATCCGTCAGTTCGTTATAAGCGTGTTCGTTATAACCGTACTTTACTGTATTATCTGAGAGCTATAGGAACAGAAACACGACAGCTGAACTTTTGACGTATCGAGGAAGGGGGTATATGTCACTGATTGATAAAGCTCACTGCCAAATAGTCCATGTAGCAAAAGTAATGTAAGTCACCACGGTCCCTAGTGAGGTGGCCTAACTTTGGTTGCTGTGATCTATAGCCCATTTTTATATTGTATTGTTGATTGAAAATGTATTCTTTTAACTGTTCTCGACTAGTTTTAAAATCGAAACTGTGATATTCTAGTTATCTTACTTTCCACCGTTGACAGGTTTTAATTAAATCAAAATATAGTTATTATAACTGTTTCGTCACGATATGGCTGAAATATTGCCGATGTGAAGTTAAATTTCACTCACTCACTCACTGCCAAATATTCAATAAATTAGGTTTTATTCCTAATCTAAACTGGGAAAGTAGACAACCAATACAAAAAAATTCAATGTTATGTGAACCTCGCTGTAGAGTTTGTAACGTGCGGTTTGTTATTTGTTTTAGAATGTTCTTCTTTGGGGCTTGGTCTCGTTCGTTACGATGGACACGTCATCTTTGGATATGATATGACTGTCCATCTGATGGAAGAAACGTCTTGCCAACACCTCTGCAACGGCACCTGCTCCAGCTTGGACTACGACGAAAAAAGATCTCGTTGTTATATTAATAACGGCACATACCTCTCAGTGGACGTCGCATCTCGGGGTGAAGAGGATAAATGGGTGTACTACCAACGTAACTGTGCTCAATAGACAAAGGACAAAAAAGCACACTACCAGAATATCTGGATCATATGCTGTCAGTGGACATTATCTAGGTGGATGGGTATTTACGTATGTATTTATACGAGGATTTATACGATATTTAAGGGACCCCCCCCCCCCCCCCCCCCCCCCCCCTGTTTCCCGACATGCCTGGGACGATGGGTTCTCAACCGACCTCTGCGTCCCAAGAATTTGCAACAGCTTGGGCAGGCCCTACAAGAAAAATGGTAAATGATATAAAGGGAGACAACCCGGCATTGGATTTCTAGGATCCCTAAAAGACGTCGTGCCTGCATCGATATTCACGTGGCATCGACAAGATATTGACTTTACTCTGAAGATTCCACAAGGTCTTTTCTTTCGTCAGTTTCTGAATAAGCTTAGGGAGTCCCTTAAATATGGGATTTGTATCTATATGTTGTTGGTGGATATATATTGAAATGTTGACAGTGGATATGTAGATGCATGTTGTCGGTGGATGTGTATATATATACTGTTAATTGATATGTATTATATGTGGTGAATTGGTATTCGCGTTATATATGTAGAAGAGAGTAGTTCTGTGTATATTGATCATGTTTCAATAACTAGATGTTTCACTTCAGTATGTTGTCAATAATGTTGTTTTGTATATTTCACATACTGCATTAACGAACAATTATTTATTTATTTATCATTTCAGGATGCATAAGGTATTTAAGTAGTTGTAAGTTAAGTATCATCATTAAACTTAAGCTCTATTCTTTTGTTAGGTTTTATTCATTAGGTCTGTCAACTGCATTGTAGGGTAGACATCAAAGGCGAACAATAAACACATTCCTGGCTATTACAAAGAGATAATTAAGAACGGGACAGATTTGCCATCTTCGATCGATCGAGGGCAGGTTTTGCCTCTTTCGAGATGAAGGTCAGCGATTTGGAGGCGGTGGAGTCATGGCCAGGGGGGGAATCTGTGGAGACTTCAAGACAAGGCCGGTTGCCATTCAAGACATCTATCCTGCACAGAGGTATTTGGAACAAGTTCTGAGACCTGTTGTGCTGCCATTTATCAACAACAGCTACGGGGTAAATCCTCCCGGCAGAACAACGTTAGACCCCATACCGCAAGGCAAACACGACACTTCCTGAACAACATGAACGTCAATATTTGGCCATGGCCTACATATGTTCTCCTGACATAAAACCCCATCGAACATTCGTGGGATCATGTTGACAGGCAAATCTATACTAGAAACACCAGACAACCGTCAGGGCCTGGAGCATACCTAATTCCGTCCTCGTTCCATGAATATTTTGCTTATGAAGACAAAGAACAAAATATTTGATGAAGCAATATCTTTCGTAATATCGATATTTACGCACAATTTAGTTACACGGTAAATAATCACATTGTGTTTAAGGTAATTGATGATGGTTGCAGCAGCGAGTACTTCAAGTCTCAACCTACCAGTGTACGATTTGTTTGGGGGCACTGATATACGGTTTTTTTCAAACAATTTCTGTTCCATTTGATATAAACATATTTATTTCCATAAAGTGGAGGGATTGGCAAAAAAGAAAATTTTGCTTATCTGAATGCCTCTCCCAAAGTTCCATTTCAATAGTATGCAGAGAATATACTAGTATTAAGGAAGGTATTGCATAACAGCATGTGATATTAATTAAATTGTACATGGTGGGGGCATTATTTTTAAACAGTGGATGTGTGAGTATAAACAAGTGTATAATGTATTCAGAATTGTACTTACATTACATGTTATGAGTGCTTCAGTCGATTAGTGGTGTCAGGAACTTGACTTGAAATACATTAAAATCAAATTAAATGAAATTGTTTGCTAAGGTTACAAAATTAGTTTTAAATAAACAGTAGGATTTAAATCTTTAAAATCAAATAAGAAGTGAGATCATTGATCAAACAGAGCAAATGATTCCATTTTTGTGATATAAATATTGAGTATTATTCTTATAAGCAATATATTTTTTCTGTTTTACAAATGTCCGTGACAACCTTTAGAAAGGTCTCATAAGATAACCTTCGAGGCTTGATGCTTGAGACATAAATACATCTTTCACTTTCTAGGAGAATATGGTTCACAACAGTGAATTAAGTCCAAAGACAAAAGAATATCTTGTGAAAGTGATATCAAGTTGAAGGCTTCTTTTCATAAGTGACTGCACTTGCATCCAAAATGAACGAACACGTTCACAATCACAATATAAATGTATAAATGATCTTCGCTATTACATTTGCAAAAAGGTTTTTTTTCTTTCTAATTTGGGTAAATACTTTATTCCGTTGTATTTTTAGATAATATATTTTTTCCATTTCTCAAGATGTTTATCAAATTTGTTTTAACTGATGAATTCATCATAACAAATTTTAGATCCTTTTGTAGATTCTAATAAACCATGTTGATACCTTTGTTGTATAAAATCAAATCTTCATCTTTAATTATTTCTCTCATTGTCTCGGTATGTTATTTAAAAGATGTTGATAATCTAATATTGTTCCTTTTATGTTAAATCTTTCTGTTAGTTCTTCAAACGAAAGAAAACCATTGTTATGACAAATATCACTCATTAATTGATTTCCTTGATTTAACCGATTTTTAATTAAGTATGATTTTTCATATTGATGATTCAACCATAATGGTTCTTCCATTATTTGTAGGGGGCACGGGTGGCCCAGTCGTCTAAGGCGCCGCGATTCGCTGTGCAGAGTTCTTGGGCACGCCAGAAACCTATGATTGTGGGTTCGAATCTCGGTTCTCCCAGATTATGTTTCTAGGTTTGTCAGCACCATACCCGTGCTCATGGGTTTCATCGAAGTGGTAAACGTCTTAGACCTGCATCACTTCGGGCTTTCCTCCCACATTAAGCTGACACGCCGCGATATACCTGGAATACTGTTAAAAGCGGCGTTAAACCAAACTCACTCACTCACTCACTCCATTATTTGTTCTATAGTTATACTGTCCCCAAGATTGTGTTCCTCACAGTATTTTCCCCATGCATAAATAGCATCTTTACAGAAAGGATTATCTTGGCTTGTGTAGTTTCCTGTATTAGCCCACAACAAAAAGATATCTTAAATTGGCAAGTTGTTGTGATATATACTTATTAAAGCAGGATAAATAGACAGACTATACTCTCATTGAAACCTTGATATGTAACTGTGACGTTAAATAATAACTCCCTCACTCACTCACTCACTTGATATGTAACTGTGACGTTAAATAATAACTCACTCACTCACTCACTCACTTGATATGTAACTGAAACGCAATACAATCTTCGGTGAGACTTGGAGCATGCTGCTTGGTTTGTTGTTTTACGCCGCACTCAGCAATATTTCAGCTATATGACGGCGGTCTGTAAATAGTCGAGTCAGGACCAGACAATCCAGTGATTGACAGCATGAGCATCAATCCAAGCAAATGGGATACGATGACATGCTTCAGCCAAATTTCAGTGAACCTGACCACCCGATCCCGTTAGTCGCCTTTTACGACAAGCATAGTCGCCTGTTACGGCAAGTATGGGTTGCTGAAGACCTATTCTACCCCGGAATCTTCACGGGTCGCGAATAATGTAATTCCGTAAGACAAAGACAAACGTGATTCGAGTCTGTGGCGTTCTCAGCTAACGAGTGAGTGAGTGAAATTTATCGTCACATCGGCAGTATTTCAGCCATATCGGGACGAAACAGTTATAATAATTATATTTTGATTTAATTAAAAACCTGTCAACGATGGACAGTCAGATCACTAGAGCATCACAGTTTCGATGTTAAAACTAGTTGGGAACATTTAAAAGAATACATTTTCATTCAACAATACAATAGAAAAATGGGCTATAGATCACCAGCAACCAAAGTTAGGCCACCTCACTAGGGACCGTGGGGACTTACATTACTTTTGCTACCTGCACGGCTCCCCAGCAGGATTTATAACAACCCTTCAGCTGCTGGTGATGGGATGCAATTAAGCCAACACTTAAACTCAGCTAACGATGTCACTGGGAGGTCACCCTTGGATTACGCCTCTTTAAAGCAACGCCACTGATTCCAAAGGTTTGTTGCTGAGACAACCAAAACAGACATGACCACTTAACACTTGAGAACACATCAGCAAGGGCCATATCTAGGTAAAGATATCATGTGCTTTATTTGGCAAAATGTTTCCTTGAAAAAGTACTGAAGTGTAGCGTAATTCATATAACAATTATCGCTGACAAAGCACCACTGTGGTGTTTGCCTTTACGAATATATTCCAGATGAGTATCTAATATCGTCAACTTGAACGTCGTTCCACTGCAGGTAAACAATGGAATCATATTGGACGTAAAGGGAATATTTTGTTGTGAAAATGATAGTCGCTACGTTTCAACCGAATACAAATGTCATACTATTGATTTGTAACTGTGAATGAGCATGAACACAACACCGGAAAATATAATGAAACATTAACTGCACATTGTGCTACTGTTTTACTGTCCAAATCACATTACACTGCAGTTAATCACCTCCAGTTAAATCAATGATACTTCACATAAATAACACGATCATTTAGCTTTTTACGCTGAATATTATAGTTGGCAGTGCCCGCCTCCGTGGTCTAGTGGTAGAGCGTCCGCCCGGAGAGCGGATGGTCCGGGGTTCAGTCCCCGGCCGCGTCATACTAAAATACGTTAAAAGATTGTACTTGTTGTTACCCTGTCTGGCGCTCGGCATTAAGGGGCTAAAGCAAGGACTGGTCGGCCCGGAGTCAGTATATTGTGTCTGAGTGGGGTATTCATGTTAAACGGCGGCATGGTATTTCAGTGGGCTAGAACTATAAAACGGCATTAGTCCGGACTAGTCCAAGTACCTACACACACGTGTAATCACGTCACTAAATAGGTGCAATAATTTTGGACGCGACGTTAAACCCAATTTCACCTCACCTAACTATAGTTGACAGTTGATGTAGCAACTTCTCTATGTACGTTGGTAAATTGCCCCACTGTTTTCATGAGGTTATACATACATGTGTCATGTGCACTAGTGAATCAGTATTCAGTGTATTGACTTTAGCGTAAGGATGTTATTTTCACGTAGACTGGGGTGTGTATATACCTGGAAATATATTAATGGATCCTGCCTTAAACATATGATATTACGTCTCGAAACAATAATTTTATTGAAACAATATTTTAATCCAAAAATCTGTATGTGAAGAACTTAAGTGTGAAACCACCAAACAAACAACAAATGATATAGAAGCAACAATTGTATTACAAAATTGACTAGGTTTACAAATCAATAAAAAAATAATGCGTAGAAATTACAATGGCAGTACACAATAGAGAGCAGTGGAAAAGACAATGACAAGAATAATAATCACCTCGCCGCAACAGTGGTAAAGTTCCCGAGATATACCTAGCCTGAACACCAGAGTGAAAAGTGAAAAGCTGGTCTTGATATAATGTCAGATGAAAAGTGAGATCAGACAGGGACGCACACGTCCCACTGATACAGTCTAACTAGCTTCCAGCACTTTCTACACAGTTCTAGTCCAGTGTCACTTGAACATCACAGAATACTCCAAATGTTTCAATAACGCTTGACACCCATCCATGCTATTCCGGAAGTTTACAGATGATTCGAGCATCTAAATATATTAACTTCCTCACTATTGTTTACATTAAAAAGAACGACATTCATTGTCCAAATTCAATGTAATGAACTTATACTGAATATCAACACAAACGATGTAATATACTCACAAGCATTGTGTAACAATAAATTGCAATCATAACAGTGGTATCAATTATATTTACATAGATATTTCAAAACAGGTAGGAGAAAAGTTACATACAAACTTTATACCAAAAGGATCATTCAAATGGACAGCGCGCGTGCTTTTGTGTACAAAAAATACATTTTGGACAGTGCGTTGTTCATGAACTTTGACTACCATACATAACTAATTATTATAGGATGTGTCAACTATGCTGGGCCCAATAGTCTATTAAAAGAGTCATTGGGATTCGGAAGTCGGTAGTAGGCAAGACGAAACATGATTACAAGCGCTAGTGCGTTAACATCCTCCCGAGGCAAGAGAGTTAACTGACTTTAAAAGTCCAGTTTCCACCCTTGCCGAACCAGGCTGGAATTACTGGGCACAATCGTAGCGCCACCAGTGGCTATTACCAGTTATGTCTCTTCTATGACTCTCCTATGGACCAATCAGATTCCACCTCTCTCATCACTTGCGTTTGCTTCACACAAATTGGTGGCGCCGAGTCAGGACGATCTGATTGATAATAAAGATCTATATTGTGATAAAACGGGTCTTACATGATCGCAAAATGCATCAAATCACGTGTGCACCTTGATTAAAAACATGAAAAGATTTGGAAAATATCTGCTGACAACGAGTTGGCGGTGCACATGCTTTGCAATTTCTGCAATCGACCGAAATCTGCACGACAGTTTACGAACCGGATTTCGATTTCGGTGCGCGATTTTGATTGGACTATGCATAGACTCGTTAGTCCAGCCAAAATGTAACTCCATAATACCAGCCTAGTTCGGCAAGGGTGGAAAATGGACTTTTATAGTCAGTTAACTCCCTTGCCTCGGGAAGATGGATCGTTGAAAGGCCGAACAACGGCATTATTTCAACAGAGTTTAGCAAGTCACCAACTGGGGATCAGCGTCTGTTCAATGAAAGAGTTACATATCTTTGATTTCTGAATAAACAAATGGACAGATGTTCGGTTATTTAATTAAGGTTATGAAGCTACGTGGCCGCCCATTGCTTCGAGGAAATGTCCAGGCTACAAACCAGATCTTTAAGGCGTAATACATGTCTAAACAGATGTGTTAGGACCTGATTCACACTTTCTGATGTGATACAAATATACTCTGATCATAACACAGTTGTTTCTTCTATATATGTATCCATGTTCATAAGAATACATACACTTACTTGAGTATTAACAATATTATATGAAATTCGTCAATGCTGCTGAGCATTTACAGTGAGAGTTTATGTATTTACGCTTAATCAGCAATATTGAAGGTATTCACGTATATTACAATATTATTGAACAATAGAGTTAACTTTCCTTTCTAGAAATAGCATTGAGTGGTCATATAGATGCACTTTTTTTCCCTAAGGGTGTGTGGCTGGCTACAATCTGCTTCTTCCTTTTTTTTATTTCAAACGATAGCTTTCACCTGGAAGGAGTGTTTTGTTGCTCTCTTCAGTTGTGTTTCTTTTCGTACATACGAATAGGAATATGACGAGAAATTGGGTAGCATAATTTATTGGGTTTTTTAATCGGAATTTTTTCGTAATTTCAATTATTTTCTCGAAAATTCGATTTTTTTTCTCGTTACATAGATTTTTTCTCTCATTGCTTCGATTATTTTCTCGTTATTTATAAAACTCGAAATTTCGATTTTTTTTCTCGTTACTTCGATTTTTCTCTCGTAATTTCGAGTTTATTCTCCTTGCTTCGATTATTTTCTCGTTATTTAAAAAACTCCAAATTTCGAAAACATTTTCTCGTTACTTCGATTTTTCTCTCGTAATTTCGAGTTTATTCTCCTTGCTTCGATTATTTTCACGTTATTTTAAAAACTCGAAGTTTCGAGTTTTTTCTCGTTAGTTTCCTCGAAAATTTGATTATTTTCTCCTTACTTCAATTACTTGGAAATAAACCTGAAATAACGAGAAAATAATCGAATTCGAAGTAACAAGAAAATAATCGAATTTTCGAGTTTTCTAAATAAACATTAAATAAAGAAAAACTAATAGAATTATCGAGTTTTTGAAATAAACATGAAATAACGAGAAAATAATCGAAAAACGAGTAAAAACTCGAAATAACTTGAAATAACGAGGAAATAATCGAAGAAACGAAAAACAACTCGAAATGTCAAGTGTTTTAAATAAACTCGAAGTAACGAGAAAATAATTGAAATAACGAGAAATTTTGATTTGAAAAAAAATATTATTATGGTTCCAAAGTGGCATCATTAGGCGTTCGTATTGAAATATCATGTCTCAGAAATTACTCCTGCTTTCCAAAATGCGCCCCATCTTTGAACGAGCCACATTCGCTCAGCACAGTGGGTCCTTAGACGTACCAGAATCCCAGAATTCAATTTTATGATGTATTTCAGGGTGTACAGTGGTTATTACTGATAAGTTATCAGTAAACAGAATACATACCCGTAGCCGCGTGGACCTTATTCAGCGAAGCAAACAATTCTTCTGCACCTGTTGTCGTCACTATTTGATAGTAATACATAAACAGTTGGGTATGATATCATCTTAATCTACAATGGACAAAGCTGTTAACTGAGATTACTTATGACCAAGGAAGATTTTATCGCTTTTGTCAACTGTCAACACTGATGTGTAAGTCACAACAAACTGTCCATACCCAATGTGAATGATAACACGTGCGTAAACGCTCAATGGTTCAAACAGTTAACTGGAGCATTGGTCTCTCAGCAGCCTGAAGTCATTACAGATTATTAAGAAAATGTATGATTGCTTAAATACCAAGATATTTCTGACCCGTGAAGATCCGGGGTAGAATAGGTTTTCAGCAACCCATGCTTGACGTAACAGCTGCAGGTGACCATGCTTGTCGTAAGAGGCGACTAACAGGATCGGGTGGTCAGGCTGGCCGTCTTGGTTGATGCATGTCATCGTTGGTTTGTTGTTTAACGACGCTCTCAGCAACATTCCAGCTATATGACGGCGGTCTGTAAATAATCGAGTTTGGACCAGACAATGCAGTGATTAATATCTCGAGCATCGATCCACGCAATAGGGACCGATGACATGCATCAACCAAGTCAGCGAGCCTGGCATGTCATCGATCCCAATTGCGTTGATCGATACTCATGATGTACATCACTGGACTGTATAATCCGCCGTCATATAGCTGGAATATTGCTGTGTGCGGCGTTAACCTACAAACCAACCACGATGTTTCTATTCATCCGCAAAATCCAAATAATTTTCATTCAAAATATATTACCTTCTTTTGTCAATTGTAGCACCATCGTTTTATCCATGTTTACAGATAGTTCCCACAATTTACAATAGGTTTCAAATCAATTTCTTGACGTTACAGAAGTAGAAATAAAACTAGTGCAATAGAATCAGTTAAGTGTAGCTGACTCGAGCTGCAGCCCTGTACAATCCTGTTGTGTGAAACAGAATTCTATCTCATTCAAATACAAGAATTTGTGATACATTTTCCTCCAATTTACAATAAAAAGCTCTGACTTTAAACTTTAATCACAAGTCCCCGTGTACAACAATATTTTACTCTTCGATGCAAATAGTACACATCAATCTTAACTCTTAGTTTCTGTGACTATTGTTCTCTTTCCGTTAAGGGGCGGTCGGGTAGCCAAGTGGTTAAAGCGTTCGCTCGTCACGCCGAAGACCCGGGTTCGATTCCCGACATGGGTACAATGTGTGAAGCCCATTCCTGGTGTCCCCCGCCGTGATATTGCTGGAATATTGCTAAAAGCGGCGTAAAACCATACTCACTCACTCACTCACTCTTTCCGTTAATTTCAGCAAACTGAAATTCTCCTTTTTAATAATAGAGGGGGATTATCGATATCCGAGAAATGGGCGTGTAATAATGCTCATATTAAAATGGTTTCAGGTTAAACTTACTATGGGATACTGTTTACGAGAACCTTTAGCTGGAAAAATCTTCAGAAGTCACATCAGCCAAAAAAGCGTTTAAATACTGATTCTCAATTATTGATTCATATAGCTTTATCCATTAGTTTGCCTTTTACGTCCAAAGGAATCTGTTTCGGCAGATAATCGAGACTGATTATTCTTTGGCGTTAATAATTTTATATTTATGTCAATATTTAAAACAATTCCATAATTTTTAGAATAACCCCTGTAAAAAAAGCGAATTTCTTTCAATACATGTAAACGGATGCTTCGGGTTGATCTTCCACCTCAAATAGTATTGTATTTTACTATTCCTATATTTTGTCTTAAACACTGTATATATTTGTGGTTGAAATTAACAACCCTTTAATCCCAACGATCTCTAACTGAAGCGTTAAAAATGTATTCACGTAATAAAATTAATTGGGCAACATATATAAGTTTAGGTCTTAGAACCGCATGCATTGATCAGAGTTTTGATAATATAAATATATATTATTAGATTGTTACTTCAAAGAGCAAAGTATTGCTTTCAGCATTTGTGGTGAGAAAGGTTACAATAGTCAATGTACATACATGTACGTATATTTCTATTTTCAGGTTTTGTGTGAAGATTATATTCATTCTGTTACTGTTTAGAAAATTTGCGCTGCAATCGCTCACGTTAGACCTGGATTCTAGGACGTAATATATTTATATTAATATATATCAAAATATAATTCAGACGTCTGAAATGCAATAGAAACCGAATACCATTGTATTGTTTGCATGTAAAAAATACCATCAGCACATATGTACCAACGAAGTATAAATGCATACCTATATTAACCTAGATTGTGCATTGTAAATTATAAAAGCAATATTGCTTTATTATACACATTGTACCATGCGTTGCCTTTAAGAAAATATGACACCATACCTTGTGAATACCTTCTCACTTTAACATGTGCTATGGATCTATGGTCTCACAGCTTTCATTTAAAAACGGGGCGGTCGGGTAGCCTATTGGTTAAAGCGTTTGCTCGTCACGCCGAAGACCCGGGTTCGATTCCCGACATGGTACAATGTGTGAAGCCCATTTTCTGGTGTCCCCCGCCGTGATATTGCTGGAATAGTGCTAAAAGCGGCGTAAAACCATACTCACTCACTCACTCATTTAAAAACAATTAGAACTCTTTAGTCACGCAATATTTCCATGATCCGTACGCCACTATCTGTATTATATATCGTGGACCATCAATGACTTGATCCATGAGCAAGGGGTGGTCGGGTAGCCTAGTGGTTAAAGTGTTCGCCCGTCACGCCGAAGACCCGGGTTTGATTCCGAACATGGGTACAATGTGTGAAGCCCATTTCTGATGTCCCCCGCCGTGATATTGCTGGAATATTGCTAAAAGTGACGTAAAACCATAACTCAATGTTTCATGAGCAAATGCCACACCGCCCGGACACAGTGGGCCGATGACACACAATGACATTATCAGCGTGTCTGACTTCTGTGCAAAACTGAGAGTACATCATTCTGTCTCATTATATATTGGTGTTCCAGTGACCTATGGCGCTAAAACTCGCCATGATTGCGTCCATGTGCCATGCCTTGGTCAGCATGTCGTGACCAGGTGTCCTCAATATAGCTGGAGTACACTGAGTCAGTTAAATTAGGCACCGAGTCACCGATTCCCATCCTCATCAATAAGTGCAGTGGCATGAATATCACCTCTTGCCTCTTTCATAATGAAAACAACGAAAACATAACTGTCCATGCAAATAAATGTCCGCAACAGCGTACGTCAACATCAGTAAAACGGTCTAAAAAGCATGGGTCCAGATTTGGTAACAGGGCACGATCACATGACTACCAATCCTGTTGTTCTTGGATTGACAGTATTGACTGTTGCAATCTCCTTCGGTACATGTCTCATCCGTTACGTTTGTGGTTGAGCGTTTCTGCTCACTGACACTCATGAACTGTAAAAGGCTTAGACATCGAGTTTCTGATATTGGTAGTGTCTTCTAAAATATTAAATGTCACAGAACTCAGGAACTCATACGTGGAATCGAACTCAGAAGAGCAAACTGTTTAACCACCTTCACACCTCCCCGACATGCACAATGATACTAGTTTGTCAAAGTTCTTACATCCACAATGGAAACGTATTATAATTTTATAATTAAGTTTTAAGTAATGTCGTGTAACGCTAGGAAGCACTGTTTAGACAAGCAAGTACTAGTGTGCCAATTTGCAAAGCTACCTATGGCATTCTAGTTTTCTGTAACAGCGTCAGCATCATTGAAACGGTTTTAAAGGCTTCGATCCATAAGTGCTAACAGGGCAAATAACTACAAATCCTGTTCTTTGATTGACAGTATCGACTGTCTTCTGCCAGTACAATCTTCCCTCCGGATGCTACATCATCTACTTCGTATTGACTCTTCTCTTGACGATTTCATGCATATACAAATCAACGTCCCCTTGGATTTTTTATTCGTTAGCTCTTCTATCTGGTTTGGGTGATTATAAAGGGATTGTTGTTACAGGAATTGATTTTCCTCTGCTTTGTGTCGTCAACAGACGATATTCAGACTTTCTGTTAATTCATCGGATACCTGGCTGTACTTCACAAGCATTGTTCCGGGGCTTGAACATTGAAAACATGACCGCTGTTATTGAGGTGACCTGTTTCACTATATGTTTATCTCAGTTATTCACACGAAGCTTTTGTACTGAGTGTACAAATTACCAACTGACGCCATTACCTGGCTTTGATGATAAATTTGTGAACCAGAACATGATGTGGGAGAACCAGGTTTTAATCGGAATGGAGTGCGTCGGTAAGTGTTTCTTTGACCATCGCTGTCACAGTGTCCAGATAGACAGGAACACGGGTATCTGTACAGGTCATGCAACAGCCTTTGCCACCCCTACCAAGATCTACCCTCCTGCCCTATCACGGGAGGGCTCCCGACTCTACCTACTGCCAAGAGGTAAATATATGAATTATATACGTAACCTTCTCACCTGTTGGTACGCGATTATGTTTCTAGATTTGTCAGCACCATACCCGTGCTCGTGGGAGGAAAGTTCATAAAATGCAACAAGGCCGTAGTTAATTAAATTCGTACAAGTATCACTTGTTCCCAACTTGTATTTTCATGATTCAAATATAACTGAAGATTGTTGACGTCATTGGACAATTGTTGTTTTCGGAGACGGCAGTCGTGATCAGTGCATTTATAACTAAAGAGGAGCTCAAATGACTTAATAATAATGAGAAATAAGAAAAACCCATTATACTCGTATGTGTGTCATACTGATTTTACGAATGTAAGAAATTCACAAAATAATCGACCCGTGAATATTCCGGGGTGGACTAGGTCTTCAGCAACCAATACTTGCAGTAAAAGGCGACTATGCTTGTCGTAAAAGGCGACTAACGGGATCGGGTGGTCAGGCTCGCTGACTTGGTTGATACATGTCATCGGTCCCAATTGCGTGGATCGATGTTCATTATATCAATCACTGGATTGTCTGGTCCAGACCCGATTATTTACAGACCGCCGTCATATAGCTGGAATATTGCTGAGTGCGGCGTTAAACAACAAACCAACCAACCAACCTCAAAATCATCACACGAGGCGAAGTGTTCTCCTACATGTTTCAGTTTTATCTTCAGGAGAAGTGATTACAATTACAGATTATATTATGACGCCACTATATGATGACGTCACGTTGCACAAATATTGTGACAGGGCGTTGATATGATTTTTCATTAGTGGCTTCACAATGACAATGGTAACATTCACAATAAATACAAATTTGCTTCATATACATTGCGTTGCCTATTTAGACACAACTTTGAGTGAAAGAGATTTCTTCAGCTTTATGCCCAAGGCGGTTTTAAAGTAAGGGATTATCTTAAACTTTATTTTCTTCCCTGTTGCGCATTTGTCGATTGAGCGCTTAAGTGGATTCACCTTGTTTTGAGGTCCTTTATCTGTTGTTTATGGACCTGCATTCTTTCCCTTATGCACAGCATTTGTCCAATTCATTCTTCATGACACCCTTGCCATATAATAGCATAAATAATATATTTTGCGGATCAGTCGGTTGGGGGCACATGAAACAGTTGTTTCCTGTTTTTGAATTTCATACATGAAGTTTCAAAAAAATATTAACAAGTTCAACATTTTCCCCATTGACATTTTGAGACACTGAATTTTGCAGACCTAGTACAAGCCGAATTTGGCGCGTGTTCTTTTTGGCGTTTACTTTTTCTCATTGTCACATTAGCCAATATTCGATTCATTTTAATATCAGTATTTAAATTGAACACCCTACTCATTTGACACTGATGCTGATAACTGCAGGACCTATATGTGTAACACATCGGTTGAGTAATTTTTTGGACATAGAAATTAAACATCGTATTACAAATCTTCACAGTTATATTCTATATACATTGGTATCCCTAAATTAGTTACCTCAATAAATGTAAGGCAAAATAAGACTTTTGATGTCAAAAGGTTATATTCTAATATTCCACGTGATTTAGGGGTTGATGCTGTAATATTCTAGTAAGACGAATATTCAGAATTGCTCGTGGAAAGTTCATATGGAATAACAATACGTTAATTTTGTTATAATTTTGATTTTAATTAATTGACAAATAAAGGGTACAGTAATGGGAACTAAAATGGAAAGCAGTTGGAAAAATTGCAAGATCTCATGTTCTCAGTTTCAATCGGTAGGCTAATGATATAAAGCTCTATCTAGGATTCAAACCGGTTAGTGAGACATTGATGACATCAAAAGTTGGATGACGACAACATTTCTCTAACTGAATGATGACACAGCTGTTTTATCATCAGTTCAAAACTAATGCTGCCCAAAGCTTCAACTTCCCAAAATATGGAGGGAGTTCTCGTCAACCATGCAGACAGAATCTAACTGTGATCATTGATTCAACATTCGCGTCTGCTATTTGTTTGCTGTTTAACGCCGCACTCAATATTCGAACTATATGACGGCGGTATGTAAATAATCAAGTCTGGACAAGACAGACAGTGTTTGACATCATGAGCATCGAGCTACTCAATTGGGGTACGATGACAACCAAGTCAGCGAGCCTGACCACCCGATCCCGTTAGTCGCCTTTTAAGACATGCATTGGTTGTTGAAGACCAATTCTAACCCGGATGCAAACATGCAGACCACAAGATAAGGAATGTCAAATAGGTCAGTGGCCCAGTTCTCTAAGGCGCCGCGATTCGCTGTGCAGAGTTGCGTCCCTTGGGCACGCCAGAAACCTTTGATTGTGGGTTCGAGTCTCGGTTCGCCCCGATTATGTTTCTAGGTTTGTCAGCACCGTACCCATGCTCGTATGGTTTCACGGAAGTGGTAAACGTTTGAGACCTGCATCACTTCGAGCTTTCCTCCCACATTAAGCTGACGCGCCGCGATATAACTGGAATACTGTTAAAAGCGGCGTTAAACCCAACTCACTCACTCCAGCGTGTGCAAAATACACCTCCCAGGCTCAACACACGATGTGGAATACGCGACCACGTAACAACGGTCCACACTGGCTACCAGTGAGACAGAAAATCATTATCAAGCTGCTGGTATTTGTATACAAATCCCTCAATGGCCTGGTCCAAGTGTACCTACAAGAACAAGATTTTATCGAATTGCATGTTTATTCGCAATATTGGTGACTTGATATAAACAGAGCGACTATGATAACGTGAATAACAAACGACTTGAAATAACTGAATTATGATGTTATTCTCTGAATTGCAGCAATTAAAACTTGTATGGTTGGCCAGATGAATCTGGATATATTTAAAGTCACAATTGTACATATAATGACTATAAATGTAGCAATAATGCCATCAATTTCCGGTTGCATTTCTACAAATATTAAGCCCTTTTCATAGTTACTTTGATCTTAATTAAACCATTTATCGATGAATACTACCTTTAGAAATACTATGGAAGCGTATTAGATGATGCTTTCATCTACGTAGATGATGCTTTTATATTTAGGCATTGGCACTACCATGCTTCCGTAAAATACAGGCGAACCAATCCTTGCATACCGCTTCAGATCCATGTGAAGATGATTCAGTGAAAACATTGAAGAGAACATATAAATCAAATTAATTAAATTTAAATCATACTCTGTGGTAATTGCTAACTGTTGGATTTATGATATGAATAATTCTGAGGTAATGAGGTTTTAACGATTGTAATGGTTAATTTATTCCAAATAGTCATTGTGTGACTTGGTGAAAGAAGTTCCACATGGCCGGAGAATGATAACTGTTTATGTATACACAACGCAAACATGGAAACATTCATTGATTCACATAACATTAACTATAGGATGTAGGACCATGTCAACTTCCATACTTGATCCTTAAGCAACAAAATCAGCTGTTTCGATCTAGATGTTTTATAATGGTCTGGCGTAATGGTAAAGTACACAATACCTTAGAATGTATGTCTAATTTAATGTGAGTGTATAGGTCCCCAGCAGCCTCTGCTCGTCGTAAGAGGCGACTAAATGGATCTGTGTGAGGGTTCTTGAACGACGGCATGATACAATGCTCATAATATCAGCCGTAGATTGTCTGGTCCAGACAGCCGTCGTTTGATAGCCGGAATAGTGCGTGTGTGGTGTTCAATAACAAAGAAACGGCTTTATGATTGTGATAAAACAGTGATAAAAATGCGTAGTTAACTCTTCGGGGACACAGGTGGCCTAGTTGGCAATCTCATTTCCCCTTGTACCACAATATTATCCTTTTCTTTGCAATAAATACATGTCAGTCTTACGTCTTTGTTACAAAAGGGTACACAATTATACCTAGATCTTCTAAAAATCCTCCTTGAACTCTTTTCTTTGTGATTCGTTAGTTGGTCTTCAACGTCAAATTTGTATCTTGGAAAGTTACTGTGATAAGTAGTGACTTTCCATTAATTTCAACAAAACGTTATTTGAATTTATATAAAGATTCTAAATTGAAAGTATTCTATCAGATGTAAAGAAAAGATATCATTTATATTTATGTAAACGTATACTTTGGGTTCGATCGTTCACTTCAAATAGTATTGAATTTAACTATTCATCATAATCACATGAGTCAACGTGTTTGATCTCAGGGTAAAACTGACAGTTCATCTATCTCTCTCATTTTATCTCAGTAGCCTAGAAGCTGAAATCACTTAAGCAGAATTGCGTCCCTTTCCTATGACTGGATCAGCTTGTCGTGACGAATACTCTGATACAGCTAAAATAGTCACGCAGTCATCGATGCTCGTCGTTATCAATAAGTGCAGTGGCATGAATATCACGTCTTGCTACTTTCATAGTAAAAGCAAAGAAAACATAACTGTCCATGTAAATACATGTCCGCACCAGCGAACGCCAACATCAGTAAAACGGTCATGGAACCATGGATCCAGATTTACAGGGTACGATCACATAACTACAAATCCTGTTGTTCTTGGATTGACAGTATTGACTGTCTTCTTCTGCCAGTACAATCATCCCTCCGGATGCTACATCATACATCATACACTTCGTATTGACTCATCGGAGGAATGGGAATCGGCCAGAGAGCGGCTTATACCATAAAGTCTGCTGCTGCTGTTGTTGGTGGTGGTCGAAGTAGAGCTGGGGTGGCTCTCTCAGGATGTGACCCAGCTTTAAGTCATGCATATACACATCGACGTCCCCTTGGATTTGTTATTCATTTGCTCATCTTTCTGGTCTGTGTGAATTTTAAAGGAATTGTTGTTACAGGAATTGATTTTCCTGCTGCTTTGTTTCGTGACAAGTGACGTTCAGACAGCATTCAGACTTTCTGTTTATTCATCGGATACCTGGCTGTACTTCACAAGCATTGTTCCTAGACTTGAACATAGAAAACATGACAGCTGTTATTGAGGTGACCTGTTTCACTATATGTTTATCTCAGTTATTCACACGAACCTTTTGTACTGAATGTACAGATTACCAACTCACGCCATTACCTGACTTTGATGATAAATATGTGAATCAGAACCTGGTGTGGGAGAACCAGGTTTTAATCGGAGTGGAGTGCGTCGGTAAGTGTTTCTTTGACCATCGCTGTCACAGTGTCCAGATAGACAGGAACACGGGTGGCTGCACAGGTCATGCAACAGCCTTTGCCAACCACACCAAGGTCTACCCTCCCCCCACATCACGGCTGGGCTCCCGACTCTACCTACTGCCTAGAGGTAAATATATAAATTATATACGTAACCTTCTCACCTTTTGATAGGGATGATTTGATAGTTCTTAGTGTATGGAACAGAGGATGAAGCTGATATTGCATCCATGGTAATATCGAAATTTATCATGAAGCCTATGAAAGGGTTCCCAAACAAAATGGGAGACATAGATACTGTATTTAATACCCAGAGGTTTCCAAATAGTGTATGGAACAGAGGGCCAGAATAAAGCTGAAAGTGCTTTCATGTCAATATGACACTTAATGAAGTATATAAAAATATTCCAAACAAAATGTTGAATCTTTTCTAGTTAATCAGAGTTGACATAGGTACTGTTATCCCAGACTTCATGTGCGTGTTCGAGAATAGGCCGTTTGAAAACAATGAGAGTTTAATTAAGAATTGACTTTCACAAGCTCCGACGTTCATGCAGTTTGCCCTCACTCCATGAAGGTTCATACTCCAATTAACTCGCACAAAGTGAAAGTCAATTCTTTTAAAAGAATTATCACTATTTTTGCCTCAAAGGACGTAGACGTTCATCAATACGCCATTATATTTAGTACCTTAGATTTATTTCCTCAGATGCATATGATACCTTATATAAAATATCTATTTTTCTTACCAAAGCTCATCAACTTAGGGTAAATAGTAAAAATTCCACTGCGAATAAGTAAAAAAAAATAAAAAAATAAAAAAATAAAAATTTACATAATGTAAATTTTCCCAGTTTGTAAATATGTCATTTTGCGCAGGCTTTATATATTCCTGCATATGTATGTATTTTGGGCCAGTGGCCTATTATTGAATAAATTGTCTGTCTGTCTGTCTGTCTGTCTGTATATTTAGTACGTGTAACGTGTAACGTGTAACAGCCATACAACAACCAGCTGTATCGCGGAATAAAATAGTTCCTCAAAACTAGAGGTGACATGAGCGTATGTATGAACAACCTGCTCTTCAGGCACATCACAACACATGTATTCATATCATCATTAGACGAGAAAGGTCTGTTAAGAACTACCTCAGTAAGTCAGTTACAATGAAAGCGCGTCGTAATACATTTACATCAAGTCGTAGACGTCAAAATGGCCGACACGATAAACGTGACGGGAGATATTTCCGAAGATGTTAATGAACCTGTGGTTATTACAAGTGTTAGTCCTCAATTGGCCGATCACTGAAAGGTGATTGTAAAGATGTGTCAAATAGATACTAAGGGACTTTCATTTATTGCTGTAGACTGCCACGGATCGAGTCGATACGGTTGTTTGGATGTGCATTTCTTCGTTTTGTTCTGAAGGATGGGTTGTAGCGAGGATATCCTTAAACGGATATTCAATCAAACCTTTTTACTTATCCCAATGTATACAAACACGCTGAGTTCAAGATTAAAGGGTTTAAATGAGAAGCACCACTTCTGTACGTATTCGTGCTGGGGCACTCCCAGGGGTAAGGAATGTGGAAGTTGTCCGTCAGTGTTTACGTAATTTCAAGAACACGGTCCCGTGAAAAGTGAGTGAGTGAGTGAGTTAATATTTAAAGTCACATCGGCACTATTTCAGCCATATCGTGACTTGAACAAGTTAAACATTTATATTATATATAAAAACCTGCCGCCGAAGGACAGTACAACAACTAGCAATATATCACAGAATATTATTTTAAAAACTAGTTTTAGAGCAATAAAATGATCAAATTATATCAGACGACACAGTATAAAAACGGGCTGTAGATCGCCAGCAACCAAAGTTCGCCCACCATACTAGGGACCATGGGGACTTACGGTACTTCTGCTACCTACATGGTACCCCAGCAGGATTTACACCATCCCTCTGGCCCGTGAAAAGCGTATGCACATCAAATTGTGTCGCCTCGTCCATTGGAATAGCTGTATATCATGTAAACTTCAAATTAAAAAAATTAAATAATGTTGGTCTATTGAGTATTTATTTAAGTTTTCGTTAAGAAAATATCTTTTTAGGTGCATAGTTGCGTATTCGTCAATATGGGCATACTATTTCATGTCTTGGGAAAACATTACACCGAGGTGTTTATGAGTATTCGAGTGATGATGTGATGTATTTTTATGAACCAAATTAATTTTAAGGTCGTGTGTTGCATAACGTCATAACAGTGATGCCTGTCTTGGTTACAATAAGCGAGATGTTGCTCATCTCGGCATTAATCACTGCAGTAGGGTTCTTGAAAACATGATTCCTGCATTCAGACACCGAGTATTCCACAACATGAATATTAATTTGTCAAGTTACACTCATCAGAGGGGTACACACAGTACGTGATTTATGCTACCAGTTGTCGGACTTTAATTTCGATGGCTGAGTGGTTAGATCGCTGAATTTGTATGCTGGCGATTTGGATATACCTACATATCAAAATTCATATCATATTGATTATGTGCAGTATATCGAGTTTCAAAAACACGTGGTATAGTCACTACAAGTGCAATCAAAAATGAGACAGAAATATTAGATCCTACTGTATATACATAATTTGAATGAAGTACATTGTATGTTGAATACTGTAGTAGAGTATTATCACCGTCCTTTAGATGGTGAATAGAAGATTTGGAACCTTTGCCTTTTATTTTCTGAACCATGTTCCACACCTTGGACATAGGTGTACGGTAATTTATTTTGGAGACATAGTTCCTCCAAGACTGACGCTTATTTTGTTTATCTATATTATGGACTGTAGGATGTCGGCGAAAATATTTTTCTGCTTTCTTCCTACATTTTCTGGCCTGTTTGCAGTCATTAGTAAAACATGGTTTACGAATATGGGGATTCGCAGAGGACTTAGGAATTGTTTGGCCAGCAATGCCATTGAGTAAGTCCGAAAACAGCTGTATCGGATCTAGAATATTCTTGAAAAGGTCATGTTTTATGATGTCAATACATAGTATCTCATGTTATGACTAATTTGCTTTGGTAAAGTTCCACCTTGATGAAGGTGGATAATAAGTAGGGGTTAAGAGTTTTAAGAATGGTTGGGAGGTCATCATGGACCAACCATTCAATTCCATTGTACAAGTCTGTGAGTGACGGATCGAGGACAGAATACGTCCCAGTGGCTGGATGTAAATATGTGGCAGATTCATCATTAAATATACATAGTTTGTTGTCAGAAATAAATTCCTCATTGATTTTCCCTTTATAATTTGTATTTGCACTTCCCCACAGCAGGCTGTGTCACCCATGAAAATGCAGGGCTTTGGACGTTGATCGTATAGATTTTGTAGATCAGACTGTTAAAGATCCGAGGAAGGAGGGATATATACTCAACAACAAAAGTTTCTGTGACACCAATATTTCAGTGTATTTTTCAAACAAGTAAAGTTTGGTGTTCAATATTGTAGTTCATGTATGGAATCAAGTCACAAAAACGCAACTGCTAAAGAAAAGCATGCAGTCCATGCAAAAGTTGACTTTTATGCAAGCCCATGCATTTCACTACCCAAGAATGGGTATAAAAACAAGTGCGTTAACGGGATTCCATATGCATTGTTTAGCATCGTACTGACAACAACCACTCAGAAAAACAACAAAATTAAATTATTCAACATTACGAAATGCCAAGCCTGTCCGAAAATGAGCGTCTGCGAGCCATTGGTATGCTTGAAGCAGGATCGAGTCAACATGATGTTGCAAGACAATTTAACGTCCACAGAAACACCATTTGGTGTTTATGGCAACGTTGGCAACAGACGAATGCAGTCAGAGGCCATCCTCGGAGTGGCAGGCCACGCGTAACCAATAATTGACAAGACAAATGGATTCAAACAACAACACCTAAGAAATCGATTCCAGCCAGCAACAGTGACTGCAAGAAGCATCCCTGGCCTTCGACGAATATCTTCACAAGCCGTACGTCGCCGCCTCAGATGTGCAGGGATTGTCGCCAGAAGACCCGCCAGACGTCCCATTTTGACAGGAAACCACCGTCAAGTACGTCCACACTGGTGCAGACAGCGTCTACGCTGGACTGCCATGCAGTTGGGACAGATGGTTCTATTCACTGACGAGTCTCGTTTTCACCTCAGCCACAGCGATGGACGGATTCGAGTGTACCGACGTCGAGGTGAACGTTACGTCAATCATTGTGTCATGGAAGAAGATCGGTTCGGGGTCGGCAGCGTTATGGTATGGGGTGGGATTACAGCAAGACAGAGGACCCGTTTGATAGTAGTAGAGGGAAATCTCAATGGACAGCGCAACCGCGACGAGATAATCGGCCCTGTTGTTCTACCGTTTTTGCGTCGTCATGGCCAAGGCATTACCTTTCAACATGACAACGACCCGTCCCACATTGCTCGACTTGTTCAGGACTCTCTTCAACAAAACAACGTGAATGTCATCCCCTGGCATGAGACAAAGATGTGTTGCTTGCATCGCAACCAGAGGTGGACATACACGCTATTGATTTGTAAATTGACATTTTGGCATGTTCATGGTTTTTTTTAATGAAATCACGCATTTTCTGAAGTCAGTATGGTACATTAAACCATTTGAACACTTACAGGATTCTTTTATCTGTTGCAAACCGAATTAGTTTCAGATTTGGTAAAAAACTTACCTTGCCATTAATCTTATTCAATGTCACAGGAAATTTTGTTGTTCAGTATATAGGAGCACAGCGTAAAAGCAATGTGCAGAGTCAGACGAACAGCAACAGTTTGAAGATTGGTATTAAGAGGAACAGGACTATGCACGATCCCCTCTCGCACCAAGATGGTTGATCCTCCTGTTGCTTTATCTCCCGGAGGAGTGAGTGAGTGAGTGAGTGAGTTAATATTTAAAGTCACATCGGCAATATTTCAGCCATATCGTGACTTGAACAAGGTATAGCATATATAAAAAACTGTCGTCAAAGGACAGTACAACAACTAGCAATATATCACAGACGGCTAAGGGGATCGGGTGGTCAGGCTCTCTGACTTGGTCGATGCATGTCATCATATCCCTTTTGCGTACACTAATGCTCATGATGTCAGTCACTGGATGGTCTGGTACAGACTCGATTACATGCAAACTGCTTTCATATAGCAGGATTATTGTTGAGTGCGGCGTTAAACAACAAACAAACAAATCGTGTACACTCATTTCCAAGTCCTCGTAGTCCCTTGTTGCTTAAAGGTGAGGAGTACTTTCGGCACTGTTATTTGGTTGAATTTCGTTTTTATATAGAACAATATGGGCACTGAGTGAGATCCTCTCTATTCGTAGAACACAAAGTAGCAGCTACATGGGGATCTTCAGGAGTGAGATCATCAGTTAGACCCTCTCTATTCGTAGAACACAAAGTAGCAGCTACATGGGGATCTTCAGGAGTGAGATCATCAGTTAGACCCTCTCTATTCGTAGAACACAAAGTATCAGTTACGTGGGGATCTTCAGGAGTTAGATCATCAGTTAGACCCTCTCTATTCGTAGAACACAAAGTAGCAGCTACATGGGGATCTTCAGGAGTGAGATCATCAGTTAGACCCTCTCTATTCGTAGAACACAAAGTAGCAGCTACATGGGGATCTTCAGGAGTGAGATCATCAGTTAGACCCTCTCTATTCGTAGAACACAAAGTATCAGTTACGTGGGGATCTTCAGGAGTGAGATCATCAGTTAGACCCTCTCTATTCGTAGAACACAAAGTAGCAGCTACATGGGGATCTTCAGGAGTGAGATCATCAGTTAGACCCTCTCTATTCGTAGAACACAAAGTATCAGTAACGTGGGGATCTTCAGGAGTGAGATCATCAGCTGGACCCTCTCTATTTGTAGAACACAAAGTAGCAGTTACGTGGGAATCTTCAGGAGTGAGATCATCAGTTAGACCCTCTCTATTTGTAGAACACAAAGTATCAGTTACGTGGGGATCTTCAGGAGTGAGATCATCAGTTAGACCCTCTCTATTTGTAGAACACAAAGTATCAGTTACGTGGGGATCTTCAGGAGTGAGATCATCAGTTAGACCCTCTCTATTTGTAGAACACAAAGTATCAGTTACGTGGGGATCTTCAGGAGTGAGATCATCAGCTGGACCCTCTCTATTTGTAGAACACAAAGTATCAGTTACGTGGGGATCTTCAGGAGTGAGATCATCAGTTAGACCCTCTCTATTTGTAGAACACAAAGTATCAGTTACGTGGGGATCTTCAGGAGTGAGATCATCAGTTAGACCCTCTCTATTTGTGGAACACAAAGTATCAGTTACGTGGGGATCTTCAGGAGTGAGATCATCAGCTGGACCCTCTCTATTTGTAGAACACAAAGTATCAGTTACGTGGGGATCTTCAGGAGTGAGATCATCAGTTAGACCCTCTCTATTTGTGGAACACAAAGTATCAGTTACGTGGGGATCTTCAGGAGTGAGATCATCAGTTAGACCCTCTCTATTTGTAGAACACAAAGTATCAGTTACGTGGGGATCTTCAGGAGTGAGATCATCAGCTGGACCCTCTCTATTTGTAGAACACAAAGTATCAGTTACGTGGGGATCTTCAGGAGTGAGATCATCAGCTGGACCCTCTCTATTTGTAGAACACAAAGTATCAGTTACGTGGGGGCATTCAGCTGTCAGGCCCTCTCTATTTGTAGAACACAAAGTATCAGTTACATAGCGGCATTCAGCAGCGAGACCCTCTCTATTCGTTGAACACAAAGAAGTAGTTGTCTCATATGTTTTAGCATCACATGCATGTTATCGCAAAATAGGAAAAGTGTTCTTAATCCGCAAATGAACAGTTTGTAATTGTGTACATGAAGTAGGCAATGTCATCACGAAAGAGCCTATCTTTGTACGATTCCCATGGTGAGGAGAGCCGAAAAAGGTCATATCTGGAAACGTGAGTGAGTGAGTATGGTTTTACGCTGCTTTTAGCAATAATCCAGCAATATCACGGCGGGGGACACCAGAAATGGGCTTCACACATTGTACCCATGTCGGGAATCGAACCCGGGTCTTCGGCGTTCTAGTAACGGGATTTTTGGAAGTTTACAATCATAAAATGTCAAGATCAGAGTATATTCAGTCTCGATTATCTCTCGAAAAATATTACATTTGGCGTTAAAGGCAAAGTAGTGGTGGAAATTATATGGATCGATAAGTAGACGCCACTCATGTGCGACGAGCGATCTCCTTTCACAGACGCACGCATTGCTTTGTCAGGACGGGTACGAATATTTGCAAACTGTTCATGGTTACTAAAGAATCAATTCATCGATATTTAATTTAATTTAAGATTGACCATGGAGTTCCTTAAAATCCAACCCGGTCCTCATTTCAGTTTTACCCACCTCAAAACACGTCCAACTCGTTAAATGTTCCTCCAGTTGCGTAAACCGTTATGGTGACTATAAGCTGTTGTTCTTGTAGTTGATTCTGAGTCAGGAATTCATTCGTCATTCTCAATATGCATTTTAGACAGGTACAACTGACGCAGCTGTAGGTCATTATGCAAAGTTATGGAGTCATTATGTATCAACCACAACATGGTTTATGCCAGAGAAATCACTAGAATCTGTTAATTCCGGAAGAAGGCGTGATGTTTCCATTACTTCATCAGAAACAGGCTCCATTCAACACATCGATCTCAGAGCTGTTATTAATCTATGATAGAGTATTGGTGCCCGGATAGTCGTAAAATTAAGAGTGAGTGGGTGAGTATGGTTTTGCGCCGATTTTAGCAATCTTCCAGCAATATCACGGCGGGGGACACCAGAAATGGGGCTCATGTCGGGAATCGAACCCGGGTCTTCGGCGTGACTAGCGAACGCTTGGCTACCCGACCGCCGGCGTGACATTAAGAACCTTCGGGGAACGGAGCCATGGTAGTCATGTTTTCTTTTTATATTTTCAGCCTCTCACTACATAGGCAGTGGCTGTACCAATGATGTCGACTGTCATGTGGCGACCTCTGTGTGCAATGATGGAGTGTGTACCTGTCAGATTGGGTACTGGTTTTCCCCCTCACAAAAGGCCTGTGTCACAGGTACTTAGAGCCTTTTTAATCACATTTGAGCACATTCGCAGGGTTGGAACTCTTCCATTTCACACATTTGTATGATCGCACATTTTCACTCCCAACACCCTCACATCACATACATCACTCTCACATCACACCAAACGCCCTGAATTTGCACCGAACATCATCATATTCAACACCATCAAAACAAACAAAACATCTTCTACATCACACGCAACACCCTAATATCATAACACCCAACACCTCACATCATAACAACCACCGCCTCCGTGGTCTAGTGGTAGAGCGTCCGCCCGGAGAGCGGAAGGTTCGGGGCTCGATGCCAGGCCGCGTCATGCCAAAAGACTCTTAAGGTTAGTACTTGTTGTTACCCTGTCTGGCGCTCGGCATCAAGGGTCTAAAACAAGGACTTATCGACACGGATTCGGATATACTGTGTCTGAGTGGGGTATTCATGTTAAACTGTGGCATGGTATCTCAGACGCACGCACGCACGCACGCACATCGCTAAATAAGTGCAATAATCTTAAACGCGACGTTAAACCCTATTTCACCTCACCTTATAAAGCCCAACACACATACATCATCACACCCAATTTGCAACACACTCACACCATAACACTGACACCTCACATGACTCACCCAATACTCTCAAATCTCACCCTTGCTTTCTCTCGTTACAATACGTGCCCAGTCTCCGAATGATTTACCCTGGGTCTAAGTTTGACGTTTAAGTTGAGAGATTCAATCTCATTAAAAGCAGATCGAAGTTCTCGCTACCGTTAAACAAAGATCTGAGGACATCCCATTGAGGGTCACGTCAGAACGACCTTTCATCTGACCAATCAGAGCATTGCTTATCAGATCATGAAAGTGACAGTTGGAATGTTATTTTTGATCGTGCAACACACAGGGTATTCCGAACGACAGTTATGGGCTTCATGTCTGTATTCATACAATCTAGACCATCTATTAGCCATTCCAGAATGTTTTTTTGTTCAGTTGTTATATTTTTAATCGAGTTTGAAACTCATGCCGTAAAACTCGATTAAGCTGCCTTCTGATTGGCTATTGTCGACTTCTTGTAAGTCATTCCATTGGACGGTCAAAGTTCGCGAAAGGTCGCTCTGACGTGACCCGTGATGGGATGTCCTCATATCTTTGTTTAGCAGTAGCGAGAACTAAGATCTGATTTAATGGGATTGAGCGATTTAGCTCCAATTATGCTTAGTTAATGGACCATGTTAAGAATAGAATGTTAGAAAGAATACAGTGTTTAGTCGTTGTACCGCGTGCAATCAATAAATAGGTATTAAATTTTTAACAGAGCCATACATAGTTACAAACCAGCCGCTATATATTCGTCCGCCGAGTCCAAGTTTCCCTCAGTGTACGAAAATAATGAACCCGATAGGTTTGTTAAACACACAGAAGATGTATGATTATTACTTTCAAGTTAAAAGGATTTGCAGGATTTAAACACCTCCCGCTTGCCTGGATATTGATATGGTTTAACCAATTACTTATTCACCAACTGATGACGCCTAAATTAGTACAAAAGATTCGACCATGGCAGCCATCTTGAAAAGCTTGAATTTGGACATTATTCGGCCATTTCAGCCAAAATATCATGAAATGCGGTACCTGTACATGTACAGATAGTATGCACGTACACGTATGCTGCGTTTTTCGCGATATTATTTATTTGGACCGCTGTTGACCTTTGAGTGTCTTAAATCCTCACATGCATAGATGGTTCTGTAAACAGACAGACAGACAGACAGTTTTTTCAGTAATTTGTGCATCAAGGCCCATAGTACAATGCAGATTGGATATCAATTTGTCACGTGATGTACATGATGAGATTTTAAATCAAGTTAAACACTCTTCATTATAAAGACATGTTTTAAGAATACAGAAACAGCATGGCTCATATCAGAATTTTCAGAGTTTAGCAGATTTATCATTTACTGGCGGTCTTTAAAAATACCTTGCAACATGGGGAGAAATTTGTACCTTAAATGGGAATACGTTTCACATATATAAGTAAGACATGGTATTCATCCTCTACTTCTCCGGATGAACAGTTTGTACAAATAGAGTTTACAATATCACCGTCTTTGGACCTGCGACATATATTTACATTAAAATTAGGCAATGAAATTTAAGTTTTACAATAAGGTCTGATTAAACTTTTATTATTGAAACAAGTTAAATATCTTTCAGTTTGTAACAATGATTTTACTTTGCTGTAATTGCTAAGATAAAGTGATTCAGAAATACTTTGGTGCCACTGTTGACAAAATATATCCTTCAGTCATTGATGGTTCTGTAAACATTTCTACTGAAAGGTTGTCGGTAGAAAAGGGCTGATCTGTGCAGGCGTTGTTCAGGGCCAACTTGCACAAAGCAATCTTAGCGCTAAGATTATTGTAAGCCTATGTTAAAGTATGGGCGTTACGATCATCTTAGCCCTTAGATCGCTTTGTGCAAGTGGGCCCAGATCAATAGGATGAAGTGTTGGGTTGTTGAGCGATCGTCTTTGATTGCATTTTTAACTGCAGCTTAAAACACCAGGTGAACTACAGTATCATGAAATTATTTTCGATTTACGGATTCGACCGACAGGTGCAAGAATTTACGAACAGAAAGTGGTATATAACAATATATATTAAATTAATCTGCTGAATCTTCACACATTTACCAAAGGTTATTGTCAAATACATTGTTTATCGTGAGGTAAGAATCGGTGCCCAAGATTCAATTGCTTCTCCGAAGGAAGGACTACATTAGATCTGCAGTGGCGTTCATGATACATGGAGAACTATCGTACCCCAACTTCGTGGCACATTGCTCATAATATCAATCACTAGTTTGTCTGTCCGAGACTAACCCGTCAATTATCTGAAATATTACGAACTGCCCAAATCGTGAAACTAACAATAGAACATTATCAAGTAAAATACATATTTCTACTGTTTTCGGTGTATTAATACTTAAACAGCCACACAGAACATGCCTTTTCTTTTTCCCACAAATCCGATCGACGCATAACAGTTTAGGCAAATGTTTAAAAAAAAAGACAGAATATTTTTTTTAGGTTTAATATCGTCCAACCCAAGCTAACTGAATTGTAAAATATCCGACAACCATAAAGGGTAGAAATATGTTGCTGTTACAAATACAGTAAACTACGGTTATAACGAACACGCTTATAACGAACTTTAGTCCCGACTATTTGCTGTGGTGATGCTGTATATATGCTAAAATATAACGAACTACGGTTAAAACGAACGAGTTCCTTTGAGTTCGTTATAACCGTAGTTTACTGTATGTCATTTTTACCGTTAATCTGACCTTGGTTATAATGCTCGGTATTCATTTGTGTACCAATAGGATATCATGCTGATCAGTTTAAGGATTGACTATGTTTTATTCCCAGTGCTATGAGTAGTATAACTGGTCGAGGGCAAATACGAGTGACCCAGTGTGGATAATAGCTTTTTATTGATAAATTCTGTACCGCTTTTGTCTTTCGATACATCACTCAAAAACCGGACACGGGTTTCCTAGGATCAATGATGAAACAAAAGCGGAAAACATGTACAGAACATGTGGCCTGAATGTATCGGTGCAACGGTGCAGCGGAGCGTGACACGTGTTTTCATTGCCTGATATGAGGACTTGATTGCAGCGTCTGTCTATTATATAATCTTGTAATGTATCTACTATAGAGTCAGACCGCCTCCGTGGTCTAGCGGTGGCGCGTCCGCCCGGAGAGCGGAAGGTCCGGGGTTTGATCCTCGGCCGCTGCTTACAAAAAGCCGTTAAAAGATGGCACTTGTTGTTACCATGTCTGAGTAAAAAAGATGAGCGTTCAGGCGAGCATTTGGTAAATGTTTTCGATCTAACGTCACATCCACCTAAAGAAATATGAGAAATAACTCTACAACACATAGTGGAACCCTCACCATACTGACTGAGATGAGCCCATGGGGACTGCATTGCCATACAATGATCTTCTTCAGGGTAGTGAAAATTATATGTATGGAATACTGAAATCACTTCAACACATGTTTCACTGTGTAGATGTTCCCTTATTTCTGTCCACCGTTATATTTACTTCCTTGGTAGTCTATAACGCTAGTAAGATTCCCAGATTCGTCATCTATTCAGGACCCATGAAGATCCGGGGTAGAATAGATCTTCAGCAAACTATGTTTGCCGTAAAAGGCGACTATGCTTGTCGTAAGAGGCGACTAACGTGATCTGGTGGTCAGGCTCGCTGACTTGGTTGATGCATGTCATCGGTCCCAATTGCGTGGATCGATGCTCATGATGTCAATCACTGGATTGTCTGGTCCAGACTCGATTATTTACAGACCGCCGTCATATAGCTGGACTATTGCCGAGTGCGGCGTTAAACAACAAACAAACCAACCAACCAATCAACTATTTAGAGGGTTTCACAATTACTTTAGCACTTCAAAAGAATTGACGGATGATCAAACATCAATGTCCATGAATTATCCATACACCTGTCCTATCCTTGTGCATCACTTTGAATCATAAAATATTTATCGATGAATGTAGTGAAAGTATTTTTCTGTCCATCGATACATTTATGTTTTTGTTCTTCACAGAATGCACTACCTTAGGACCTGGTCTTGTCCGCTATGCCGGTCACGCCATCTGGGGCAATGACTTGGAGGATCTTACATCAATTGAAGACAGCCAATGCCAACAGCTCTGTATCAACATCACCTGCTCCAGCGTCGACTACGACCCGCCTGGCAAGCGTTGTTTCCTATCTTCAGCCACGTACCTCTCCGTGGGTTCAGGATCTCGTGGGGTGCACGCCGGCTGGGTGCACTATCAACGTAACTGTGCGTCGTAGACCTTGTGTACGAAAGAAATCACAAACGGAACACGATTATACAGTTAGTTATAACCTAAAAACATACATTAACTTGTTGCTGACTGAAGTATTAGATGCGTTGTTCTGATTACAAACAGAACAGAACACTCTGGATACATATAGTGAATGACGAAAACTTGTTTGAACTCCAGATTAGACAGACCTTGGTTTATTAGAAAGGATTGGTTGGTTGGTTGGTTGCTTTGTTGTTGAACGCCGCACTCAGCAATATTCCAGCTATATGACGGCGGTCTGTAACTAATCGATCCAGTGATTAATATCATGAGCATCGATCCACGGAATTGGGATCGATGACATGCATCAACCAAGTCAGTGAGCCTGACCACCCGATCCCGTTAGTCGCCTTTTACGACAAGCATAGTCGCCTTTTACGGACTGCATGGGTCTTATTAGAAAGGAAATAGCATCACGAATAAATAACAATACGGAGGTAATGAACACACCCGGGATTCGAACCCACACTTTTAGACTGTGACAAAACCAACTCGAGGCATTCGAGCCATGGAAGTCCAACAACTAGCAGTCCAGATCGCGTACAGTAAACTACGGGATTCGAACCCACACTTTTAGACTGTGACAAAACCAACTCGAGGCATTCGAGCCATGGAAGTCCAACAACTAGCAGTCCAGATCGCGTACAGTAAACTACGGTTATAACGAACACGCTTATAACGAACTGACGGATATAACGAACTTACTTTTTGGTCCCGACTACTTGCTGTAGTCATGCTGTATATGTACTTATAACGAACTACGGTTATAACGAACTAAAATAAGTAGTCCCTTTGAGTTCGTTATAACCGTAGTTTACTGTACTTTGTTTTTCCCCTTACATCAAGCTGACACGCCGTGATGTAACTGGAATATCGTTCCAAACGGCTTTAAACCCTCACTCCCTTACAAACTCTTTTTGCACATGACTTTGGATATGTATGGTTTATCCTTCAGTCTCGGCTATTTCAGGCAATTCTGAGCAAAATGAAGTTGGTTGGTTGGTTTGTTGTTTAATGCCGCACTCAGCAATATTCCAGCTATATGACGGCGGTCTGTAAACAATCGAGTCTGGACCAGACAATCCAGTGATTAACAACACGCGAATCGATCCACGCAATTGGGATCGATGACCAAATCAGCGAGCCTGACCACCCGATCCCTTACGACAAGCATAGTCGCTTTTTATGGTTGTCGTCACTTTTCCTTATATTTTGAAAGCATCACTGAAATATCAAGGCAAAGGTGCCGATAAGAAATAATATCCTTTAAGGAAGCTCTTCAGTTCTTTTCACGGATGTCAACTAGACCCCAAAACAACTAATAATATGAGCGCATCATTGAAATTTGCGTGCATTGATATCTGGTGTTGCATCCTGACCTAATAAAACACAATCGCTTACACATTCCCAAGTAGAGATTTGATTTCTTTCGGTTATGTTTCAATATCGATCTCTGCGGCGGTAAGCTAAGTAGAAACTCGTACGTATCGATCAATACTTCATTAAACGAAGACTAAATCAGCACACAAGTTGTTAATTAATTGCTTTATCGATTTCATGTTTTGTTGAAATGTAGAATTACATGTTCAGAAATGCATTATAAGAACTAAAGGTGTTTTTTAAGATATATTTCTCCTCAGTTTATTTCTCTCCTCTTACAAAACTTTGTCTTCTTCTTGTTCACGTTAATTAAAAAAAATTAAAGAGATCTTTCAAGTAGGACCCGGATTCCGAATATGTGTTTCCAAAAGTCAAAGTACCCATCCGCATACCAGAGGTGAGGTGAGGTGAAATGGGGTTTAACGTCGCGTCCAAGATTATTGCACTTATATAGCGACGTGCATGTACGTGTGTGTGTTTGTGTGGCTGCTTGTACTATTCCGGACTGATGCCGATTTATAGTGCTAGCCCACTGAGATACCATGCCGCAGTTTAACATGAATACCCCACTCAGACACAGTATACTGACTCCGAGCCGACCAGTCCTTGTTTTAGCCCCTTAATGCCGAGCGCCAGACAGGGTAACAACAAGTACCATCTTTTAACGCCTTTGGGATCGAACCCCGGGCCTTCCGCTCTCCGGGCCGACGCTCTACCACTAGGCCACGGAGGCGGTCTCCGCATACCAGAACCAGTTTGAGGGGAGTGAGTGTATATAGTCTGAGACTGGTTACTGGTGTATGGCAAACACAACAATACTCAACTCAGTAAATATGGACACTGTTTTATACAGTTTTATGAGCACGTTATGACATTGTGTTTTATATAAAATGATGGCTGATCAGTAGAAGAGATACAACAGTTTTGTTTGTATGTTGCGTAACGCCGAACTAATCAATATTCAAGCTGTATGATGCGGCCTGTAATTAATCAAATCAGGACCTGACAATGCAGTGCTTGATGCTATGCGGTACAATCCACACCGTCGGGGTACCGCGACACGTAATCAACAAGTCATCGAGTACGACCTCCCGGAAGCCGAGGTACTGTAAGTCCCATGATCCCGAGCGATGTGGCCTAGCTTTGGTTACTGTTGGCCTATGGCCCGTGTTTTAAATCTGTATACAGTTATATTGTTATGCTCAAATATGTTTCATAAATTGTTTTTAAATAGAGTATGCTCAAATACGTTTCACAACTTGTTTTTAAATTTAACTTTGCATAAATAATTAAATTGTTAATATATGAACTTGGTCTCGTCGCTATATCGCTGAAATAATGCCGATGCGACGTTAACATTTAACTCACTCACTCACTCACTGCATGTATTTTTATTTTGTAATAACTGTCATGTTCTTGCTTTATTATAATTATTTTTTATGTTGCATGTTTTCAAACAACAAATTATTTAAATGCATATAAAGATTTTCTGAAATAATTGTTGAATTATTTACAAAGGTTTTTTTAATTTTTTGGTTTGATCATTTGATGAAAATAAAGGATCTTGCACATTGTGATAGTGGTATTTATGTTTGTATAATATATGCAATTCAACATCAAATCAACAAAACAAAAAACATACTCATACTCAAATGAAGGGCAGGTTGCAATTGCAAAAGCCAAACTAACTCCATTTCTGAAAGATGGTCAGCTTCTCAAACGCAATATAAGAGAGGACTAAACGAAATTCTATCATTTTCTAAAAAAGAAATAAAACCATGTCAATGCCAAAATAGAAATGTTATCAATACAAACACATAAATGTTATCAATACTGAAAATCGCAATAGATATGTGTACGCTATTCACACATATGAGATCCCAAAACGGGCAGGTCGGGTGAAATTGCTAATGCAGAAGGTGACATCTAAAACACCAGAAGCAACTACAACAACCCTCAGGGATAAACCCAAACGGATCGTACGGCATCGTTGCTGACCCCGAGTTGCTGTGCAGACAGAAGTTAAGTTATCTGGTTTTGTGGAAGTAGCTGTAAAAAATATATAATCTCGACTCCCAGCCCCCACCACCCAGAATACCAATGGTCGGTCTTTTTATGCGTTAGCTTGGTTTTTGACATCAATAAAACAAAAACAAAACATTGGCTGCATGTTTGACTCAGCTACAAGTGGTTTGTTGTTTAACGCCGCCCTCAGCAATATTCCAGTTATATGACGGCGGTCTGTAAATAATCGAGTCTGGACCAGACAGTCGAGGATTGATTTCATGAACGTCAATCCACTCAATTGGGATCGATGACATGCATCAACCAAGGCAGCGAGCCTGACCACCCGATCCCGTTGGTCGCCTCTTACGACAAGCATAGTCGCGTTTTACGGCAAGCATTGGTTGTTGAAGACCTATTCTACCCCGCATGGATTTCTTTAACTATAAGTTGGTGCAATCAGTCTGTCTTTTTATTTATGTTTCTACTTCACGTGTGTGCATAACGGCTCGCCCAAACCTTTTGGACAAGTACGAGTCGGCTCCTCTGTTGGTGAGGCGTAATCAATAGTCAGTCTTTTTTTTCTTTTCTTTTTTTCGAACCCACAATCATAGGTTTCCCAAGGGACGCAACTATGCACAGTGAATTGCGGCGCCTTACACGACTGGGCCACCCGTGCCCCCGACAGACATATAGACATATTGAAGATTGAGTTAAACTATGTGCAGTGGAATGATTCACATGAACAAGATACGTCACTGAATGGAATGTTTGTATTTGCAGATACCGACGCAATTATATTCCTCCCGGGTTATTTCTTTACGCACATTGTACAACCGGCATTTCCGAGCATTAATAATGCAGGCCTACATTGCAAACAAATTCACAGTGAAGGATTTCATGGTATACCGATTGACTCCTCCGCATATAGTTCGTAAAATGTAGCGGCCGAGTTTGAGAAAATGTTTTCGTTGTGGTTAACAGAAATTATGTGTATATTACAGTAAAAGCGGTCAATGTATAATGTGATTCACTTAAGCTATTTATAAAGTGCCTAAATATTTGAATCATTTTACAAACTGACTGAAACAAATGTCCAAAATTTAAAAGGGATTCAAAACACGATAATAGACTCATCATACCAAGATTAGAAGCTAGAAAATAAAGAAATATACATTGACTTTCGTTTTCTTTCAGTCCTATCGTTTTCAGTCAGTCGCTGATGAAAATACACGTCAAAATGTTTGGAATTCATTATCATAAAGTAAAGAAAATGGACATTTGCAGTCAATTTGTACAATATCTGACATATTTACACGTTTTGTAAATTGCCTAAGTGAAAATTTCAATCATCTTACGCATTAACTGTAACATATCGATCAAGGGTCACGCCTGAGTCGTTTAGTATACTGTCAGAGTAGGGTGACCTGGTGAATCCGGTTCCCATGGAAATTCTTCAGAATAACGGCGCGATGACATTTGTTTAAGAATGAATCGTGAATGGGCTTCAAATGTCACTTCAGCAACTCTAATTAACTTAACGGATCTTCTTGAGGCTCAAACACCATGTCCAATCGTATGCGTCTGTTCCAGACAAACAGTTTTTATTTTTTGAAGGCATGTGTTTTATCTGTGAACACATTGATCGCACAATCTATATGATATGGAGTTAAGACTTAACGTCACATCGGCAATAGTTCAGCCATATCGTGACAAGACATTTACATATCAAGAGTACATTTAGAGTTTATGGCAACCTGTCTACAATGGACAGTAAAACAACTACAGTATCACAGATGTGTATTTAAAACTAGCTTGTATTCTTACAATATGACTACTCATAACAATACATCATAGAAAGGGGCTAGAGATCACCAGCAACCAACTAAAGTCTGGCCATCATACTAGGGACCATGGGGACTTTGGTACTTCTGCTCCCTACATGGTACCCCAGCAGGATTTACACCATCCCTTGACCCGTGAAGATCCGGGGTAGAATAGGTCTTCAGCGACCCATGCTTGCCATAAAAGGCGGCTAAGGGGGATCGGGTGGTCAGGATCGCTGACTTGGAAGATGCATGTCATCGATCCCAATTGCCTGGATCGATGCTCATGATGTCAATCACTGGATTGTCTGGTCCAGACTCGATTATTTACAGACCGCCGTCATATAGCTGGAATATTGCCGAGTGCGGCGTTAAACAACAAACCACCCAACCAACTACACCATCCCTATGGCTGGCTATTGACGAGTGTCATGTAGTTAAACCAAACAGTTAAAATCGACTAAAATACCACAATTAAAATCCCAGAGAAATGAAAATGCTGTCAATAATATGGGACAATTGTTTAACGTTACTTCAACGCCTTTGAAGGTACAGCCACTAACGATTTCAGTTACAAATTCAATCTACCAAATTAAAAGTCATCTACTTTTATAGACAATATATATTTTGTCATCAAAAACTAACAAATCAATTTCTTGAAAAGAGACACAATAATTCATGAACTTTTATTAAAAAGATCCTTGATTGATGAAACCTTGAAATAGTTATCCCTTGTGATGGCAAAATGTGCACAGTCAAGCAGGACATGCTTGACTGCGAGTCACTTATGACAAGGGATATAAAATGGAGGATCCTCACCTTTCGAATGGCCAATACGACATCGTCGCATAATGACGTCTTCAAATTTGGACTGACAACCCAAGTGATTGTAACTGATAGTTTTTAGAGCATGTAATTTGTTAATATCAACTTTTATGTCCTATTCCATCTGTATTAGGTCTCTTATTGCAGGTTTATAATAACTGATGCTGTTGTAACCATTTTAATTGTTTTAACTACAGAAGCATATAGATGTCCTATTGTGTTAGCATATGCAACTAAGTTTGCTTGTTTCCTGGCATCGGAATAGCTGGTATTTTGCTCATACTTAATTCTTAGTACAAGGGACTGAAGTATATATACACTGTTGTCACTTGAAGATGACATATTCACAGGGTCACGGGGTCACGGGTGGCCCAGTCGTCTAAGGCGCCGCGATACGCTGTGCAGAGTTGCGTCCCTTGAGCACGCCAGAAACCTATGATTGTGGGTTCGAATCACGGTTCGCCCCGATTTTGTTTCTAGGTTTGTCAGCACCATACCCGTGCTCGTGGAATACTATTAGAAGCGGCGTTAAACCCAACTCACTCACTCATATGACTCATATGACCACCTTGACAGTTGGAGCACTTCAGAGGCTGAGTGTTACCGTCATGATCAATTTCACCACGTCTGGAGGCCTTGAAGTAACCTTACGTGTACATGAATTCTGAATTCCAAATTTCTGACATTTAAAACAACGAGTAGGTCCTGGGGTGTAGAGGTCCATAGGCACAGAGAAACAACCAACTTTATAAGAACTGGGTAGAGCAAAGATATGTGTTGGATGGTAAACACACAGGCTTCTGTGGGATATGTAAATCGTTCGGCTTCAGTGACACCTTGACTCCGAAGATCTGATACAGTTTCGTCGATGGTATCATAAGCTATTTGTAGGCTCCGGTCATGGACTAAGCCTTTGCTGAAATTAATTGCCTTGTGTCAGAACAGCTACGGGATATCAGCTAATTTAGTTGAAGTCATCACATTGATGGTTTGTGTTTTCCTGGAACATGCTATCGAAAGAGCTCCAGATCGTACTTGTTTGACATCCTTTATAATTAACTCACCAGCATTACCAGTCAGAAATGGTAAATAAGAAGCATAAGTACGGCCACCCGTTTCTTTCATATCAAGGAACCGAGGTCAAGTTTTCCTTTCGAAATACAATAACCTGGTCAGTGTTTCCATCAGATTTGGAGCTGCTGTTTTTATTATGGTTCAGTAAACCTGTTCACTGCCTGCCATGGGGCGCCAACAAGGGCGATGTCATATGTAAGTTGCATTCCTGCAAACAAACACCATAGGGTACAGGGGTGTTATATACTCTAGCAGATCCGGAGGAGCAACCAGATTAATTGGCCAATGAGTCATCTTCTAGGTAAATGCTGTAGGCAAGTATCTTAAATAACAGAAGACAAATCGAAATGTAGTCAAACCATATCAACACATATCATACTCTGGGCTGGACATGAAGGGCCGATTAGAAAGCCAGGCCCATTCTACCACCAGTCTAGGTGAAGTCAGGGTCGAAGTGGTGTGTTGGGCAAAAGGAACGCTATTCCTGGAACCAATGCCCTCAATGCTGGGATATTGCTGAGTGCGGCGTTAAACACCAAACAAACTAAGAACTCTGTTATTGACGTGGAAGGATACTCTTGGTATTGAAATAATAGGACACATATAAATAGACAAGCTAAAAAGGGATCCGGTGGTGTAGGGACTTTTGTAAAGAAAAGTTTGCTACAAACATATAACGTTGATGTTATTGATAACAACAGCAAGGAGGACATCCTGTGGTTAAAGTTAGTTTCTCGAATCAAGCCTGACTAAGGATGCTAAGGATGGCGAACTGTTTTTCACAGCTCTTTTAGAACAGCTATATATGTACCAGAATGAAGGTATTTTATGTATACGTGGAGACTTTAACTCTTGGATGGGGGATGAAAGTGATGATATTCGGGGAGGTGACGAAATATTTATTGACTCAACGGGAGTATGTGTGTTCTCAACAGCGGAGTCGGACATCAGGACTTTGCATACATCAAGAATGAGCATTCTGTCGTGGACTATGTCATCACATCTCATGAAGGTCTCGACTGCTTCAGATTTAAATGTGGTGAGAATGTTATCTTTAATCAACGGTAACAACGTTCTCGACAGCTTCCCTGAAGCTATATTCCAGCTATATGACGGCGGTCTGTAAATAACCGATTTTGGACCGGACAAACCAGTGATTGATATCATGATCATCGAACCACGCAATTGGGATCGATGACATGCATCAACCAAGTCAGTGAGTCTGACCACCCGATCCCGTTAGTCGGCTCATACGACAAGCCTTGTCGCTTTTTACGGCAAGCATGAGCTGCTGAAGACCTATTCTACCCCGGGTCTTCACGGGTCTTGCGCGTTGAACAGTGTTTCAGTTATATCAACGTGTGTCAACACCTCGCTCCATGCACCTGTATCATTTGGGGGAAAGTACACAATGTAGACTGGTGGAAATTTGGACAGTTCGCTTCTCGGTTATTGTTCATAAACACCCCACTTCAGGTTTTCAAGCCATCATTAACAAACAATGTCGTGTGATCGACCAATCTGGCGTGCTCTTTCTCGTTAACTTGGCTTCCACCAAATTGCTATTAATAAACTAGTTCTCCCTCATCAGTTCTCGATTATTTCCAACGTCACGAACCACTGGCCAGCTTTCTTCAAAACATATCATTTGTCTAGCAGACAGGCATAATTTAGCATAAGGAAAACATATTTTTCAGTATTTTCTGGAATCAATTCGTTTAAAACAGTTCACCAGCCTACAGCTTGTTTTAATGTTAATTGGTAATGCACATGAAAGTGAAAACAATTGCGCTACCGCAACCAGAATGGAATTCAGGTTCTTACCTTTAGATTTTGTTCATTTTGCCCAACAATAATGTTGAAGCAATGAGCGTCAGTTGGGGTTGTGATTATAAGGTAAACACGAATGGTGTATACAAACAAATACATGAAATTATAATATGGTAGACTGTACCTCTCCTATTTGACAATGGTGGTCTTATGCTAATGACATAAAACATATTAGTAGCTGCCTCGCGTTCAAGCGTTCAAGCGATTCGCTGTGCAGAGTTGCGTCCCTTGGGCACGCCAGAAACCTATGATTGTGGGTTCGAATCCCGGTTCGCCCCGATTATGTTTCTAGGTTTGTCAGCACCATACCCGTGCTCGTTGGTTTCACCGAAGTGGTAAACGTCTGAGACCTGCATCACTTCGGGCTTTCCTCCCATATTAAGCTGACACGCCGCGATATAACTGGAATACTGTTAAAAGCGGCGTTAAACCCAACTCACTCACTCACTCAAGCGTTCAATCGTGCACAGAATAGAAACTCCCTGCCTCGACCATCAGCATTGAAAAACTCGAATTGTTTGCGCGTTCCGATTGATAACTTTTACCTTAATATAAATTCACATTTACGATGACCGTAGTGCGGGAGGTCGGTGGTTGGATACTCGGCCACGTCATGCCAAAAAATGTTAATATATTAAACATATTGTTACCCTGCCTGCCTCAACATTAAGGGGACAAAACAAGGACTGGTCACTCGGAGTCACTATGCAATAGCTGATTTGGGTATCCATGTTAATCTGCGGCATTGTATCTCAGTGGGCTAATATTATTAAACCGGCATTAGTCCGAACTAGTACAATCACTCTGGTTAAAAGTAAAACATATACTAATTTAGACCCTAGGACAAGTTTAATTTTAATATTAATGAGTTTTTGCAAGTGTTCTAATATTTTTAAAATTATATTTATCATGATCGTCTTAGTGTTGTAGTTTTTTAGCATATATAATAATTGATGAAATGTGTTATGTGTTATTTTGAAATCTTTGGTTGATAAAGGAATAATAATTTCTCCAACAGCTGCACTTGACTTTAATCGGAAGTCAATTGTGGTAATGGGACCGGTTATTGTTTCACATTGTTTACAGAAACTAAACTCTTCCAATGCAAAACATATTTTTTTAAATAAGCACCAAATAAATATTTATGTGTTTAATCGCTTCGAAACATTTTGTAATGTTTATTTGCAAAAGCTATTTTGTCTTAAATTTATTCAATTTATTTTATAAAAAATAAGAATAAAATCAAAAACATCATCTTAAAACAAACATTAAAGGTATTTACAAACTGATATTGATTTAAATGTAATCTATTTGATACAGATATACATATTTAAATAAAATATGACCTAAAACTAGTGGCTGGCGGTCATCCTGAAAAGACCAGTGAAGATTCCGGGGTAGAATAGGTCTTCAGCAACCCATGCTTGCCGTAAAAGGTGACGATGTTTGTCGTAAAAGGCGACTAACGGGATCGGGTGGTCAGGCTCGCTGACTTGGTTGATGCATGTCATCGATCCCAATTGCGTGGATCGATGCTCATGATATTAATCACTGAATTGTCTGGTCCAGACTCGGTTATTTACAGACCGCCGTCATATAGCTGGAATATTGCCGAGTGCGGCGTTAAACAACCAACCAATCAACCAAATCATCCTGAAAATGGCGGCCATGTTGGGTTATTCTAATTGTCCCCAATATCCGGTAAAAACCTGCATCTATCATGATGCCAAAGACCCGGGAAGACTCGGGGTAGAATAGGTCTTCAGCAACCCATGCGTGCCGTAAAAGGCGACTATGCTTGTTGTAAGAGGCGACTAACGGGATCTTGTGGTCAGGCTCGCTGACTTGGTTGATGCATGTCATCGTAACCCAATTGCGTGGATCGATGCTCATGATATCAATCACTGGATTGTCTGGTCCAGACTCGATTATTTACAGACCGCCGTCATATAGCTGGAATATTGCTGAGTGCGGCGTTAAACAACAAACAAACAAACAGTTTGAAAATGCACAATGGACCCACTAGGAAACGGCTTGAATACCCATGCATACCCCAATCCGAAACTAGACAATGTTCGCGGATTTACTCAGCATGCACACCGGTTTGTACGTTTATAACTCCAAAAACGAAAATAATACTAAAGTAGATTCTTAAATAACCTTCTTCAACACAGTCTAATGCCTTGTGACCCATATTTCTTAACCATATGCTAATATAATCATTGGTATATTTGTGAAGTGTCAAATACAACAGGGGGCACGGGTGGCCCAGTCGTCTAAGGCGCTGCGATTCGCTGTACATAGTTGCGTCCCTTGGGCACGCCAGAAACCTATGATTGTGGGTTCGAATCCCGGTTTGCACCGATGATGTTTGTAGGTTTGTCAGCACCATACCCATGCTCCTGGGTTTCACCGAAGTGGTAAACGTCTGAGACCTGCATCACTTCGGGCTTTTCTCCCACATTAAGCTGACACGCCGTGATATAACTGGAATACTGTTAAAAGCGGCGTTAAACCGAACACACTCACTCACTCACTAATTTGTTCCAGCATATTTTTCTTGTCAAATGTATTCCGAGATAGGTATATGGAGTAACCACTTCATTATATGTTCATTTTTTTTAAATTTTCGGTAATGTTCCTCCAATTTAAAATCAACCAGTTTTGCTAGGATGTGGATAGTTATGGTTTGTGAAACTTTTCTTCCCTGCAATGTTCGGAAAAAAATAGAATGATAGTCCGGTGTTCGTGTCAAGTCATTAACTGTGGTTTTAGGTTTAGCGTACCTTGCATTGTTACACTGTAAATAATTGTTAAAGAAATATATATACAATGTAATTATATATATTCAAATTTACGGTAGGATAGGAGACTTCTTCTGTACGGGCCTTGTGATGTTCAGAAAAAGTATGTTTTTAAATCCGTGTTAACATCATACAGAAAGGCGTTTTGTTGACATACATCTGAATAATCACGCAGAAAGGCGTTTTGTTGAGATACATCTTGATTATCACACAGAAAGGCGTTTTGTTGATATACGTCTTAATAATCATTCAGGAAGGCGTTTTGTTGAGATACGTCTTCATCGTCACACAGAAAGGCGTTTTGTTGAGATACATCTTAATAGTCAGACAGAAAGGCGTTTTGTTGAGATACATCTGAATGATCACACTGAAAGGCGTTTTGTTGAGATACATCTTAATAGTCACACTGAAAGGTGTTTTGTTGAGATAAATGTTAATAGTCAGACAGAAAGGTGTTTTGTTGAGATACATCTTAATAGTCACACTGAAAGTCGTTTTGTTGAGATAGATCTAAATAGTCATACAGAAAGGCGTTTTGTTGAGATACATCTTAATAGTCAGACAGAAAGACCTTTTGTTGAGATACATCTTAATAGTCACACAGAAAGGCGTTTTGTTGAGATACATCTTAATAGTCACACAGAAAGGCGTTTTGTTGAGATACATCTTAATAATCAGACAGAAAGGCGTTTTGTTGATATACATCTTAACAGTCACACGGAAAGGAGTTTTGTTGAGATACATCTTAATAGTCACATCGAAAGGCGTTTTGTTGAGATACATCTTAATAATCAGACAGAAAGGCGTTTTGTTGAGATACATCTTAATAGTCAGACAGAAAGGCGTTTTGTTGAGATACATCTTAACAGTCAGACAGAAAGGCGTTTTGTTGAGATACATCTTAATAGTCACATCGAAAGGCGTTTTGGTGACATACATCTTAATAATCAGACAGAAAGGTGTTTTGTTGACATACATCTTAATAGTCACCTCTGATGCACATGCTGATGCACATGCTCTTCACAAAGGTTATGCTACGTGATAAACCTGAGTACAAGGCATCGATTGAGGTGTTGTCGAAGAGTTTTCCTATTGTGCTAGTAGTATTTTGGTTGTCTTTCGTATACTCAACAACAAAAGTTCCTGTGACAACAATATTTTAGTGTATTTTTCAAACAAGTAAAGTTTGGTTTTCAAAATTGTAGTACATGTATGGAATCAAGCCACAAAAACGCAACTGCTACAGAAAAGCATGCATTCCATGCAAAAGTTGACTTTTATGCAAATCCCATGCATTTCACTACCCAAGAATGGGTATAAAAACATGTGCGTTTACGGGATTCCATATGCATTGTTTAGCATCGTGCTGACAACAACCACTCAGAAAAACAACAAAATTACGCAATTATTCAACATTACGAAACGCCACGCCTGTCCGAAAATGAGCGTCTGCGAGCCATTGGTATGCTTGAAGCAGGATCGAGTCAACGTGATGCTGCAAGACTATTTAACGTCCACAGAAACACCATTTGGTGTTTATGGCAACGTTGGCAACAGACGACTGCAGTCAGAGACCATCCTCGGACTGGCAGGCAACGCGTAACCAATAATTGACAAGACAACTTGATTCGATCAACACACCTAAGAAATCGATTCCAGCCAGCAACAGTGACTGCAAGAAGCATCCCTGGCCTTCGACGAATATCTTCACAAACCGTACGTCGTCGCCTCAGATGTGCAGGGATTGTCGCCAGAAGACCCGCCAGACGTCCCATTTTGACAGGAAACCAACGTCAAGCACGTCTACAGTGCTGCAGACAGCGTCTACACTGGACGGCCATGCAATGGGAACAAGTTCTATTCACTGACGAGTCTCGTTTTCAACTCAGCCACAGCGACGGATTCGAGTGTACCGACGTCGAGGTGAACGTTACGTCAATCATTGTGTCATGGAAGAAGATCGGTTCGGGGGCGGCGGCGTTATGGTATGGGATGGAATTACAGCAAGACAGAGGACCCGTTTGATAGTAGTAGAGGGAAATCTCAATGGACAGCGCAACCGCGACGAGATCATCGGCCCTGTTGTTCTACCGTTTTTGCGTCGTCATAGCCCAGGCATTACCTTTCAACATGACAACGCCCGGCCTCATATTGCTCGACTTGTTCAGGACTCTCTTCAACAAAACAAAGTGAATGTCATCCCCTGGCCGGCTCGCTCCCCTGATCTCTCACCAATCTAGCACATGTGGGATGAGATGGATCGGCGCCTTCGACGTCAACCACGTGTTTCACAGACACTCCAGGAACTTCGAAACATGCTCCAGCAGATAAGGACAGATATCCCACAGCACTTTGTGCGAGGCCTGGTCTATTCCATGAGACGAAGATGTGTTGCTTGCATCGCAACCAAAGGTGGACACACACGCCATTGATTTGTAAATTGACATTTTGGAATGTTCATGTTTTTTTATGAAATCATGCATTTTCTGAAGTCAGTATTGCAAATTAAACCATTTGAACACTTATAGGAGTATTTTATCTGTTGCAAACCGAAATTGTTTCCGATTTGGTAAAAAAATAAGTTTGCATTAAATCTTATTCAATGTCAGAGGAACTTTTGTTTTTCAGTATTGTTTCAACTCCGAGAGGTACTCGTGAAGAGCAACCTCCTCGTGGTGAGTGCTGGGTAGCGCTAATAGCTCTTCCCCCGTGTGGACTCGGGGTAGAATTTGTCCACAGCACCCCATTGGTGGTCGTAAAGGCGACCGAATTTGGCAACCTGTTTGCCGTGGGTTGCGCCCCTGTGTCGGTGGAGGAAGGGAGTCTGGTGGTTGAGGGCACTGGAGCCAGGAACCGGTGTTCCTTTTGCCAAACCCACCACTTTGACCCTAACTTCACCTAGACGGGTGGTAGAATGGGCCCGATTCTATCAATCGGCTGGTCACGCCAAGCCCTGTGCATAAAATTGTGTATGCACACACGTGATTTTTATAAATGTATTATTTTGACTTGGTTGTGTATAACATGCTTGACTTCTCAAACTATTTATGTAACAATTTGCCTGGAGTCTTATGCCAGAAGGCGGTGGCTCATGGGCCAATCTGGTGATGTTGACCTCCAAATTCAGTATGTATCCAATTTCTTGTCATGGGCCGAACCAGCCTGGCATTTAATTTGGTATACAAATATTGCTATTTGCGTCATATTTTCTGGAGTATAACATCCCTGTATCCCTGGTGTTTGTATCTTGGATATCCGGTGCACCAAAACACCGTTCTTTGTAACACTCCGTGGTGGGTGGGGAGCAGGGGTGCTGAATTACTTTATTTCATCATGTCTCACCAATACCCTGGTTCAAACCGATCAAAACGTAGACATGTGGATCTAGATGAATCTGATCAAACTGAAAAATTATCTCGTGAATTGGATCCTGGGCCCGATTTATTGTGATCGAGGCAGCTGACAAACAACCATTAAAGCTTAATCCTTTTGCCATTTCAAAAGCAGTTTCAGGAATTTGCGGAAAAGTTAAAAATGTGACTCGTCTTCGTAGTGGCTCTCTTCTTGTTGAGTGTTCACGGAGACAGCAATCTCTCAATTTGCAATCTTTAACTACATTTGCAAATATTGAGGTTGCTGTGTCCGTACACAAAACCTTAAATTCTTGCCGAGGCATTGTTCGTGACAGAGCTCGTTGCCTGTCCAACATGTCGGAGCCAGAAATTACAGATGAATTGACTAGTCAAGGAGTAACTGCAGTGAAGCGTTTCACAATGAAATCCAGAGACGGTGACATCATCCCGTCAAATACCTATATGCTTACATTTGCACTGTCGGCCCTTCCTAAATCTGTTAAAGCTGGTTATCTTAACATCGGAGTGGAGGTGTATGTCCCCAATCCACTCTCCGATGTTTCAAGTGCCAAAAGTTTGGACATGGGTCTAAATCCTGTAATCATTCTGTAGTCTGTCAGCGCTGTGGTGACGGCCATGACAGCACTGGATGTACAGCTGACATTAAATGTTCAAACTGTAATGGCAACCATCTGGCTTCATCGAAATTATGTCCAGTGTGGCAAAAACAATCAAAAATCATCAGGCTAAAACATGAACAAAATATCTCGTTTTTCGAGGCAAAGAAGGTCATTGAAAGTCAGGGCCCGTCAACTCCACTTACCAGAACCTACTCTGCTGCTGCTATGTCTACCCCTCCAACTCCTCCAACAGTATCCATTTCTATTCAAACAGAAATGACATGGGTCACATCAGATTCTCCTATCAGCATTACTTCTGTGATCACTTCAAACACATCCTCGACTCAAACTGTGAGACAATCTGAACTCTTGATTGCTAACTCTGATAATGTTGTGCCAACAACTGAAAAGCCAGAGGCCACAGTAGAGCCTGCATCAATTGAATCAGGTGTTGTTACTTTGACGAGAAAAGAAAGAAAAAAAACTAAATAAAAAACAGACAAACAGGAACTCCTCTTCTTCAGAGATAGTTATCCATAACTCCTTTGATGCTCTGGACATGTATGTCACCCCATCGTCACAGAGCAGTAGTAGGAGTCCTTCCTCCTCACGTGTACGTGAGCGTTCACCGATTGAGCCACCATGACTCAATCTCCTAACATAATTCAGTGGAATTGCAGAGGACTTAGGAATAATTTTAATGAAGTCCAATTATTAGCACAAGACTATAAACCATCAGCTTTTAGTTTACAAGAGACCTATCTTAAGCATACTGATAAATTTGAATTGCGTCAGTACAATTCTTATCATTCTTTTTCACCTCCAGGTGATAAAGCCACTGGCGGTGCTTCCATTTTGGTGAGGCAGGGCATCATCCACAGTCCTTTTCATCTCCACTGTAACCTTCAGGCTGTTGCTGTCCGTCTTACTCTTTAAGTAACTTTCACACTTTGTTCCCTATATATTTCTCAATCCTCAAATTTGCAGCAGTCTGACATTCAGGATTTATTTGACCAACTACCTAAGCCCTGTATCATCATGGGTGATCTTAATGGGCATACCCTCTATGGGGAAGTTCCAATACAAATAATAAAGGGAAAATCCTTGAAGATTTTATTGCTAACACTAATCTATGCATCTTCAACGACGGCTCGAACACATATTTACATCCTGCAACAGGTACGTACACTGCATTAGATCTGTCAATCACAGATTCTAACTTATATAATGAATTTGAATGGTCAGTCCATGATGACCTTTGTGGAAGTGATCATTTTCCGACAGTGCTTACAGCTATAAACCCCACTGATGATCCACCTATAACAAGATGGAATTTTTCTAAGGCAAATTGGCCGTTATTTCAGAACATATGTACTGACAAATTGCAACACGAACTTTTTATGGATGTTCCTGACCCGATTCAGTTGTTTTCCGATCAACTGAAAGGTATAGCTGATGAAACTATTCCTAAGTCCTCTGTGAACCCACATATTCGTAAACCATGGTTTACTTATGAACGCAAACAAGCTAGGAAGTGTAGGAAGAAGGCTGAGAAATACTTTTGACGTCATCCTACTGTTCATAATTTGAATAATGTAAAAATTAATTATGCCAAGGCTCGACGAACTTTTAAACTCAATAAACGACAGACCTGGAAGGATACTGTTTCCAAAATAAATTCTCGCACGCCTTTGTCAAAGGTGTGGAACATGATCCAAAAAATCAAAGGCAAAGGTTCCAAATCAAGTATTCATCATCTCAAAGATGACAATAATTTATTGACAGAAAAATCAGATATTGCAAACAAACTGGGCGAAACTTTAGCCAAACATTCTTCTTCGTCAAATTATAATCCAAAGTTTCAGAAGTATCAACAACAACAACAAAGGAAAAAAGTCAATTTTATTTCTGACAATGGCGAAGATTATAATGAAGTATTTTCACTACATGAGCTACACACTGCTTTAGCACAAGCTCATGATACTGCAACTGGTGCTGATGATATCCATTATCCGCTTCTTAAACACTTGCCTGAATCTTGTCTCACAACACTATTGAAAATTTTCGATGATATTTGGACAACAGGACATTTTCCTCCTTCGTGGAGAAAATATGCGTACCATTGAAAGACAGTTACAGTTGTGTCTTAATAAAATTCAAAAATGGTGTCTTGAGAATGGATTTCAGTTGTCACAGACAAAGACAAATTGTATACATTTCTGTCGGAAATATAAAACCAATAAAGACCCAGAGCTCTCTTCAGATGGTACTCCAATTAAGGTTGTAAAAGAGGCCAAATTTCTGGGATTGATTTTCGACCACCATTTGACGTTTTTGCCACATATTAAATATTTAAAGTCTAAATGCCTGAAGGCCCTTGATTTGTTGAAAGTCATCTCGAATTCTCAGTGGCCCATGGGGAGGGGATCAGACAACCCTCCTTCACTTATATAGATCATTAATCCGCTCTAAATTAGACTATGGCTCCATTGTGTATGCTGGAGCTTGCAAGAGTAATTTAAAAAAGCTAGATTCAATCCACCATCAAGGACTTAGACTGTGCCTTGGTGCTTTTAGAACTTCTCCTGTTGATAGTCTCTATGTCGAGGCTGATGAACCCTCTTTGAAACTACGCCGTATTAAATTATCTCTTCAATATATCACTTAATTGCACTCTAACCCTTCTAATCCTGCCTATGACTCCGTTTTTCATCCCCAATATGAAGAACTGTTTCAGAGGAAACCAAAGCTGGTTCCCCCACTTGGAATTCGGATGAAATCAAATGTTATTGCTGCCAATATAGATTTAGATCTCATCTCTCCTTACCGCCTTTTGTCTTCTCCCCCCTGGCAGTTGGTGAGGCCAGAAGTAGACATTTCCCTCACACGTTTTATAAAATCTGAGACCAATCCACTCGTATATCAACAAGCATATTTACAGTTAAGAAATAAATACGACACCTACCGTTCAATCTTTACTGATGGATCCAAGGATGGTGACAAAGTAGCATCTGCCACCGTCATTGGATCAAAACATTTATCCTCCAGAATACCAGATAATAGCTCTATATTCACTGCTGAGGCCAATGCTATCCTTACAGCCTTGGGATGCATTCAAAAACAGTCTGCATATAAACGTTTTATAATCTTTTCTGATTCTTTATCTTGTCTACAGGCACAAAAAAGTCTCTTCTTGTCATCCAATCATTTTAAACATTTTAGAACTTTATAATGATCTTTCAACTGGCCAATACGACATCGTCTTTTGTTGGTTGCCCAGTCATGTGGGCATAAAAGGCAACACAATGGCTGATGCTGCAGCTAAAGCAGCACTCAACAAATCTGTGACACCACTTCTTCTACCCTACAGTGATTATAAACCTGTTATTAGATGTTACATCAGAGATCTAATGCAGAAGAAGTGGGACACCCAAGTGGGTATAAATAAATTACATGCAATAAAAGTAAATATCGGTTATACCTACTTGGGTTGTCAGTCCAGATTTGAAGAGGTCATTATGCGACGATGTCGTATTGGCCATTCACGTTTTACACATGAATATTTATTGAAAGGCGAAGATCCTCAATTCTGTGTCCCTTGTGATGAAAGAATCACAGTTAAGCATGTCCTGCTTGACTGTATCGATTTTTCCATCACAAGGGATATTTATTTTCAGGTTTCATCAATCCAGGATCTTTTTAATCAGGTAAGTACTCATTTAATTCTTGGTTTTTTAAAAGAAATTGATCTGATTGATAAATTTTGACTTGTGTACATAGCTATATTTTATATTGGTAGTGTATAATTTGTAACTTAGATTGTTAGTGGCTATATTCTGAAAGGGGGTTGAAGTAACGTAAAATTATTGTCCCCCTGAGAGGATATGTAAGACCACATCATTCAAAGTACATTTATTCTTGCCACAGTTTTAGACGTAGAATATTTGTTTATTTTAAGTACTGGCTAAATTGCATATAATCACCAGCGGCTGAGGGGATGGTGTAAATCCTGCTGGGGAGTCGTGCAGGTAGCAAAAGTATTGTAAGTCCCCACGGTCCCCAGTAAGGTGGCCTAACTTTGGTTGCTGGTGATCTCTAGCCCATTTTTATATTGTATTGTTGATTGAAAATGTATTCTTATTAATGTACTCAACTAGTTTTAAAATCAAAACTGTGATACTCTAGTTATTTTTACTGTCCTTCGATGACAGATATTTCTTCCCTTCAAATATATGTATTTTATGTCAGTTCTCGTCACGATATGGCTGAAATACTGCCAATGTGACGTTAAATATTAACTCACTCACTCACTCAACTCCGAGATATGGGAATTGGAGGTACGGAATATTGAATTGGGTATGGAATACATCAATGTTTGATACTCCGTCCTAAGAAACACATCTAAAATGGTAGCTAACAGCATTACACCTGGGTATTACTAAATGTGTGTTCGATATAACAGTTTGTTCAACCCACTGACTCGTCTGCCATTTAACCTGCAGACAAATGTGGACCGATATATTATTTAGAGCAAAGCGGGTGCGCCAAATACACAGGTGGGTCTACAGTCTAAACCTTTTGTCCCAACTTTCAAAAAATATGCAAACTATCATTTTACTGGGGAATATTGCTGGACGATTTCATTCCAGTCCATGCGTACTTAAGTGAATCATATTTGCGATTTATGCGCAGGCGTGCCAGCGATGAAGTAGCAACAGACATTTGTCTTGAATCACTTTAACACGTTGACGACTTAGGATGAAGTACTTTATTCCCGTCACTCTCTTCGCACTGATGAAAATGTTCTGGTGTCAGACGTGCGTCCAGCAGACATCATCACCTGACGGAGCTGGGTCTTGAAGGAACAGAGTGCGCGAGTAGATGCTTCTTGGACCTTCGCTGCCACAGTGTCCAGTTCCGGAGGTCCACTGGCGGGTGTACAGGTCATGCAACAGCCTTCGCCAACTCCACCAAGATGTACCCTCCTCCCACAGACTCACCGGGACAGAGACTACACCTAATGCCCAGAGGTAGGTATACTAATTTGTTAAGCGATAAGACGTCATGTTGCTCATTTAAATATGATCTAGAGGACCGACCCTTTGATGTGTTAGTGTTAGTTAGTTAGTAAGTTAGTGTTAGTGTTAGTTAGTTAGTGTAAGTGTTAGTTTGTGATAGTGCTAGTTAGTGTTAGTGTTAGTTAGTTAGTTAGTTAGTTAGTTAGTTAGTTAGTTAGTTAGTTAGTTAGTTAGTGTGTGTGTGTGTGTGTGTGTGTGTGTGTGTGGGGGGGGTGGGGGTGGGGGGGGGGGGCACTCTATCGGAAAAAGTAGTTTATAACCAAATATAAAAACCCATTTTAATAAGACCCCAGTGATATATTTTGCTTGCTCTGTTTATCTGCAGCCGCGCACTACATAGGTAGTGCCTGTACCAGTGATGGCGACTGTCACTTTGCGACCTCTGTGTGCAATGATGGAATCTGTACGTGCCAGATTGGGTACATGTTCTCTCCCACACAACAGGCCTGCGTCACAGGTAATGAATTACCACACAAATCACTCGTACATTTACTAAGAAATGGTCATTGATTTCATTGGAATATATTCATACCATACTCCTAACAAAACACACATGTGACATTGAAGTATATACTCTTCCAAAAAAGAAACGCAAGAAAACCGTTGGAATCGATAGCAGCCTGACATCTCCTGCCCATGGAAGAGTTGAGTATGCGAATCACATCCTTGGGAATGGTAGCCCACTCGGCCTGCAACGCAAAAGCCAACTGCTGCAACGTCTGGGGTTGTGGTTGACTTTGGCGAAGCCGTCTACTCATCCCACAGGTGCTCTATAGGGTTCAAATCCGGGGATCTGGAGGGCGAGGGGAGAACCTCAACATTGTTGTTGTGAAGTCAGGTTCTTGTGATCCGTGCTGTATGGGGTCGAGCGTTGTCCTGCTGGAATACACCGTTGCCGTTGACTGCAATTGGGAGGACGTGTGGTTGGAAAAGTTCATTGATGTATCGTTGAGCCGTACGATTGCCCTGGATATGGACCACATCTGTCCTGTCATGATGAGAGATAGCCGTCCACATCATAACGCTACCCCCACCAAACCTGTCCGCTTCCCGTACGCAGTTTCCGGCGTTACGTTCTCCCCGACGTCTGTGGACCCGTGCTCTTCCATCCCCTCGACGGAGGAGAAATCTTGATTCGTCGCTGAACCAGATATCTCTCCATCGCAGTTGAGGCCATATCCTGTGTTGTCGACACCAATGCAGTCATGTTGACGATGTTGTCGACTCAATATGACGCGTCGAACAGGGCGTCTTGCTCGTAGACCTGCTGCTCTTAAACGGTTGAACTGTCACTGTTCGATTGACGCAGATACACGATACACGGATCGATACACGTGTATGTTCTGCAAATGAATCATCATGAAAAAGGCCCATAATAGGTAGGTGTGTGTGTGTGTGTGGGGGGGGGGGGGGGGGGGGGGGGGGGGGAGCAGTGAGGGATGGTTTCTATTGCTAAGACGTTATCTGCCATCAATATGACTACGGCGAAGTCATACCATGACTAGCAGAAGCACAATGCAACAACGTCATCGGTCAGTTGGAATCAGTAAATCGGGTTCGGCATTACCCAAGGTATTCGATGTGTCCCACAGCACCATCCCTAGACTTTGATACCGGTACCAACATCATGGAGCATCATGTAACTGCATAGGTTTCTTTTGACGCAACATCATCGTCAACTGCGATGTCAGTAGGGTATGGCATAACCAGCGATGAAGATCTGTTTTACGAGTCAAAACGTATGCTGCAACTAGCTGAAACTGCGCTAGCGTATACCGAGGTCAGAAGGACGATAGATTTGCTGTGGCAGCGCAATGATGTGGGCGTGACTCTCTCATAGTTGCAGAACAAACCTGGCGCTTGTACAAGGCAACTTAACGCCCCAATGCTATGGTTATGAACTTCCAGAGCCGCTACATGTTCCAATTATAAACCATGCTAACATCATCCTGCAACACACACAATGCTAGATTGCCTCCGTAGTCTAGTGGTAGAGCGTCCGCCCGGGGTTCGACGTAATGAAAAAATATTAAAAGATGATGCTTGTGGTTGGCCTGCTTGGCCTTGATAGTCACCTTTAGCCATAATGTTCGTACACTACCATTTGTTTCTATCCCAAATACACGTTGTGTGTAGTTTAAGAGTTATTCATAACACATCAGGCTGTGATCAGAGCAATGAATCTGGGGAATTGCGGGTCTGTTAGGTGAGTGAGTGAGTTGGGTTTAACGCAGCTTTTAACAGTATTCCAGTTATATCGCGGCGTGCCAGCTTAATCTGGGAGGAAAGCCCCACGTGATGCCGGTCTCAGACGTTTACCAGTTCGGTGAAACCCACGAGCACGGGTATGGTGCTGACAAACCTAGGAACATAATCGGGGCGAATCGGGATTCGAACCCACAATCATAGGTTTCTGGCGTGCCAAAGGGACGCGACTCTGCACAGCGAATCGCGGCGCCTTAGACGACTGGGCCACCCGTGCCCCCGGGTCTGTTAGGCTTTTATATCATGTCGAATAAAGCCAAAGAACTGCATTGATACTGCACCCTATGTTATGACAAGCTGATATGTGCTTTCTTTGCTTCAGATTGCCCTACCTTGGGAGTTGGGCTTGTTCGCTACGCAGGCCACTTTACCTCCGGGTACGATTTCAATGTTACTCACGGGGTTGAGGAAATAACATGTCAGCAGCTCTGTGGCGGGGACGACGACTGTCGCAGCTTTGACTACAAGCAACCCGAAAGAACCTGCCATAGATCTAGCACCACATACTTCAATGTGAATGATACCGCTAAGCTCCAGGGTTCCGACTGGGCGTACTATCAGCGAAACTGTGCCGTGTGAACTGTCGCTTGTAAAACTCAGGGACTGACCATTAGAAATTCTTGAAGGGTCGAAGAGGGTTCTAGGACCTGGGACCTTTTTTAGAAGTTAGTCCCAGAAAATATGTTGTGAAACTCAAAAGTGTTCTGCTCCCTTCACAAAACAAAGACAAAACTGCTTATTTTGAGATACCTAAAATATATATATTTGTTTAATCAATGACCAAAACAATATCGTATGTCTCACCAAAATTCCCTTCCCACCCCAACCCCGACCCCCCCCCCCCCCCCCCACACGCGCACACACACACACACACGACACACACACACACACGACACACACCAACAAACAAACAAAACACGCACACACACGCAAACAAAAACACGCGCACACACAAACCCACACACAACAAAGCACACACGCACGCACGCGCGCGCACACACACACACACACACACACACAAACACAAACACACACCAGACACACACCAGAATATTAAATGACTAGTCCCTTTAGCACATCCCTCTGTAAACACAAGAACGAAGTACAGGCCACAGCACTGTTACTTAACATTCTACCATGGATTTTGAAATTAAACGATTCTGACTGGTCTACTCTGGGTTTATAATCACAATAACAACCTCTGGTTTCATGGCAACATCATTCCGAAAGCTTGTATTTTAGATTTTTTTCTCTGGCGTTTTGAGATTAGTCTATGAACAATTATATGTTACAAAATGTGGGTATTAAAATATTCAAAGTATTCACTTCGGCAGAAACACCATAGAAATCGACAAAAAAATGTTGACATTGTATATACCTGACTGTCTCATCGGTGTGATGAATGGAGAAACCATTTCACCTCAGGAATGGTATGATTGTATAACCGGGTAGGCACAGAAAAGCTGTGCCTACCCGGTTATACAATCATACCATTCCTGAGGTGAAATTGTTTGTCCAACTTATAAACCGCTATCCATTAATCTATGTCATTTTGGGAGCTTATATTTACGCGGTATACGGGTCGCAAATAAGCGCGGTATAACGAGACACACTTTATAACAGTTGTTATCGCGGGCCGCTGCGCGGACTGCACGTGCAGAAGAGGGCTGTACGTGCAGAAAGAACCGCGTGCGTCGTACCACATGGCATTGTGTCGTTGACTGTTCACAAGAGAGGATGTCTGACGATGACGATATTTTCCTTACTCAAAGTAAGTTAATTGATGAAAATTCTGCAGAAAAGGATGCTCCCCAATTGCAATTGTAAAACCTGGGGAGCAATTGTAAAACCTGAGGAGCAATTGTAAAACCTGAGGAGCAATTGTAAAACCTGCTGAGTGGTCTTACTACAAAAGAAAGGTCGTCTGGGAGATGGTTACAACACCATGATATGTTTATAAGTGATGATATTGACGGCCGGTGTAAACTGAGCCTTGTAAGGCTTGCTTACTTTTCTTTAGGCTGCTCTCTTTATGTTGGTTTACCATACTGCTGTGTCACACATTTTCAATGCCAGTCATATATGCGAATAAAATATTTATAATGATGTAAACAAACAATGTCTTGAGCATAAACAGTGCATGCTTTGTTTGAAGGGTATTATCTATTCTTTCTTACTTCAGATCGAAAGAGTTTTATTTTTGTCATTCTAGAATGTCGATAAACATACCGCATTTTCAATGTAGAGCGAAGTAACCTGTAGATTAAACAACGTAAAAATGAATGTGGGACTCTCCATGCACTTGGTGTCATTGTTGTGTTATTGGTGTCGTCACTATTACTAACAAGTAAACACAAGTTGTCATCACATAGACGTTCCAGTGAACAACTGGTATTGTTTTCTTTACAATAGACAGCCGGTATCGTGTTTGTTACTTTAGAATTATATTGTAACTTTGTAGGGTTTTATGAGTTTCGGATTTGCTTTAATCGCTTACGATCACTGACTGACTGACTCGTAATTATGTTATAGTGATAAATATCTTAATGTTTCCTACTCATTATAATTATGTTTTTGTTCACAAAATGTACTTGCAGTTTAATATTTCTCAAAACAAAAGTGCTATGATTGTCACCTATCGCTTTATTATTGTCCAATCGTTCAATAAATCACCTTCAGGTTAAATCAGATTTATTGTATGTCAACACGATTTATCCGTCAACGATGCCTAGAATGTATAATAGTGACGTTGTTAAAGCGTGATATCGTCGTGAATGTTATCATTCAAATGATGATTATCAGGTGAGGGGAAATAGGGTTTAACGTCGCGTCCAAAATTATTGCACTTATAAAGCGTGCGTGGCTGCTTGTACTAGTCCGGAGAGTTACCATGCCGCAGTTTAACATGAATACCCCACTCAGACACAGTATACTCCGAGCCTAACATTCCTTGTTTTTACCCCCTTAATGCCGAGCGCCAGACGGGTTAATAACAATCTTTTAACATCTGTCGGTGAGATGCGGCCGGGGATCGAACCCCGGACCTTCTGCTCTCCGGGCGGACGCTCTACCACTAGACCACAAATGCGGTCCTGAGGAGAGGAAATGAATCCGTTTACATTGAGAAGCTTATCCGACAATGTCTGAGACACTGTTGGAAATCCTCTTGGCTATCAGTCCACGGGTAGATATGTGTGTACGTATGTGTTTGTGTCTGAATTATTGTCGGACTAAATACCGTTACCTTCACTCTCGATCCTGTGTGAGTAAGTTGGGTTTAACGCGGCTTTTAACAGAATTCCAGTTAGTTCACGTGTCAGCTTAATGTGGGAGGAACTCCCGAAGTGATGCAGGTCTCAGACGTTCACCATCTTGATCAAACCCACGAGCACGGGTATGGTGCTGACAAACAAAGCAACCTTAGCTGCCAGAACCGAGATTCGAACTGACAACCACTGGTTTCTGATGTGCCCAAGAGACGCAACTCAATCAATCTTTATTGTATGAAAGGCCATTGGCCCATATACACATACAGATAAACAATATCATTTACAGCTGTACAGCGCATTATATAATTATTGGATAACTAATATGAGGTATTGTAATAACAGTGGTAATAACCACAGTGGCAGTAGTAGTATAAAATACAAAAGGAATGGAATAGCATAGCACGACGTTCAATACAAAATAATCTATCAGTAATATACTCATCATGTCATGACAATTTGACAATTTAAATGTATATGCATTTCTAGTAGAAACAAACAGACAAAAATGAAATGTAGATACTCCTGATCTAGATGCGAAAGTTTCAAAGCAACTATTTTTTTCTGGACATATCGGATTCACTAAGTAATTTACTACGCACTCGTAGACTTTGGTAGATGTATTGTAATATCTTAGTTAATTTTTGACTAGGGATACCATTAAAAGATAGTATTTTGTTCATGGAATAGTGGTTCTTAGTGATATCAGGCATATATTTCAATCTTAGGTTGTCGTAAATTGGACATATAAACAAAAAGTGTAATTCGTTTTCAATATGGTTTTCGCAGAATGGACAAAAACGCATATCCTTAGGAATAGAGGAGAAGCGACCCCTGTTGCACATCAAATCATTTAACCCTAGCCTAAGTTTGATAAATGTGTCTCTAATTTTTCTCTCTGTTATAGTATGCAGGTAAACCTCTGGTGTTAGACAATATTTAAAGGTATTATAGACGTCGTAGCGTGTACTGTTATCTAGTGACGACCTCCAGTTTTGAGTAAACATATCAATTGCTACCTGCTTAAAAGAGCTAACAAAATACATTTTGTCTCCAACGCTTTGATTTAGCCAAACATATCCAAATCCGTGAGAGAAGAGTAAATGCTTAATGTTAGATGCCCAGGTTACGTAACTCTGCACAGCAAATTCCTGCGCCTAGACGACTGGGCCACCCGTGCGCCCTCATGGAGCGAGAAGGGAGATTTTATGACTTCTCATAGCAAAGACACTTGCAGCACACACCTCCATTCAGTGTTCAATAACGGACATGTCCAACGCCTCTCTATCTATATCTGATATTATATTTTAAAAAGTAAAAGGGAACTTGATCACATTACATTAATTAATAATTATTGTAAAAAGGATTGTAGTGTGTTGAAAAACGTTGTTAAACTGGAATACTATTCTTGATAAGTGTATTTTCTTCTTTATCCTAAATTTGAAATTCGTGCCATTCGGCAGCGTTAGGTGTTTCAGATAAGTATTAGATGCCACGAAATTTCATTTTAATGTTGAATTTCGGGATAGCTCTCTTTGAAAACAAGCTTCTTTACAAACTCTATGGGATCCATCTTCAATCGAATTAAACACAAGTACAGGTTATAATTAACTTTTCAAAAAAGTGATCTGCTTCTATTTGACTGGTTTTTTGTTTGTTTAACGCCGCACTGAGCAAAATTTCAGCTATATGAAGGCGGTCGGTAAATAATCGAGTCTGGACCAGACAATCCAGTGATTGTCATGAGCATCGATCTACGCAATTGGGATCGATGACATGCATCAACCAAGTCAGCGAGCCTGCCCACCCGATCCCGTTAGTCGCCCTTTACGACAAGCATAGTCGCCTTTTAAGACAAGCATGGGTTGCTGAAGACCTATTCTACCCAGGATCTTCACGGGTCGATCTGCTTCTAGGACATCACAAATATGATACAGAAGAAACATGCATGATAACAGTTACTTGTGAATTCTTTGAATTTATCAAATACCACATCAATATTGATAAAGCGGCCTGAAGCTGGGTGTGAGATGAAAACCCGAAGTGAGTGAGTGAGTGAGTTGGGTTTAACGCCGCTTTTAACAGTATTCCAGTTATATCACGGCGTGTCAGCTAAATATGGGATGAAAGCCCGAAGTGATGCAGGTCTCAGACGTTTACCACTTCGGTACAACCCACGAGCACGGGTATAGGTTCCCATGTTCTTCTCTGATGAACAATTGACTTGCCTTTTCCTGTATTTGTTCCACGGTCGGGCAGGATACAGTCACCTTTTCACGAACACCTGGTATCATCACTATTTCGTAGTCACTCATAAAAACATGCTTATGATATTGTCGGAATCATACAATCGACTCCGCATTTAGCAGATATTTTTTACGACTTTAAACATGGTTTTGTCCCTTTTATTATAAAATATATTTGGCTATTTCAAACTGAAACCATGAACGCGTGCCAGAGCTATCTATTGCAATAATCCAAGGGGGAACTACGTTTTGCCATAGGCACCGCGCCGTGATCCAACAAATGTTGACACTTCGCATTATGTTCCTTGATATGTAAACAGGCACTATATACTTATGTTTTAGTAATGCCTGCAAGCATGTTTTATTAAAGTAAATCAATTACTACGCCGGCGTTTGTTTCCGATATTTCTTACTGCGCATTGTTTGTAGACCGTGGCAGTTCACATGGTCTCTGGAGAGCACTGTCAGTAGTCGGCTTGCAACTGAAAATTATTGCCACCCACACTGCTAGTACCATAACTCCGTTTTTATTACAGTGTAGAGTATGCAATAGATGTTGTGTGAGAAATATTGTGGTTTTAATCATAAGCTTAGAAGGAACGTTTATATTTGGACCACTGCACAGTTTGGAAGTATCTTCCTTTGACGAAGGGTTATTCAAGTCATGTAGATATATTGACCAAACAGAATAATGCAATGAACTTTTAATGTGAGGAGTGTTTGATGTCGATTAAGAATATTTCAGACTTGTCCTGGGCTTATCACGTGATTTTAGCAGCACTTCATGTAGAGAGGTGGTCTCCCCTTGATGAACATAGATTTAACACAAAAATAGGATATATGTTTCTATAAATACAAATTAAATAATTGTTTTCAAAAATCACGTTACAGGTGAGGGAGCCCCTTTTGATTTAAACCAAAAAAGAAAGGGAAAGTATGTAAAAAACATCGCATGCTGTTGGTTAATGGTAATGAAGACTTCAAAATTTCAGATTTATAGTTTCAAAGGAAGTTTGCAATAATTTGAAATTTGACCCCACCCGAACAAGGGTAAAAGGTGATATCGTTATTTCACCAGTCATCGTTTATTCAAGTTCTGAGGTTTCCTGTTTCTTGTGCTGAAGATTTCATAAACAAATCATATGATAGTTCCCATAGAAGATTTGTTTGTTTGTTTGTTTCCAGACTACGCTTGAAAAATATGTTGACAAGTTCTCGATTAAAACTTTGAAAACTGAACAAACGAATATTCCGGAATGTCTAATATATGGTTGAGATTGTATAGCAGTGCTTCCCAAGTACTGCACAACGCCTCCTCCGTTCAAATGTTTATCCCACTGAAGCGAGAGATGGACGATAAGTTTGACGGAATCAGTCGTACTGTCGTTCGGAATACCCTGTGTTAACGTTTTCGAGGTTGCATGATTAGAAAACACATTCTGACTGTCACTTTCACGATGTGGTAAGCAACGCCTTGATTGGTCGGATGAAAGGTCGTTCTGGCGTGAGCCGTAATGGGATGTCCTCAGATCTTTGTGTAGCGATAGCGAGAACTAAGATCTGATTTTATTGAGATTGCCTCACGGTTGAGTGAACAACGAAACCTCTACCTGTTACCTTCTCAATCAAATGGATTAACACAAACAAAGAACCAAGCTGAATGGAGATAATAATGTATGGAGGTACATTGATGACAAAATAAAAAGCACATTTAATCATCAAGCATGGTTATTGGTTATTGTCATATATTTAGCAAAAATGCCTTTGACCACATCCATAAGTACTGAGATTGGTGGCCTTGGCTTACTCCCTCTCAGTATATCCTTACTCAGGGGTTGAATTGTATTCAACCTTTTTAAATTTTAAATGAGAGTCTAGGCTGGGTATTCTCTTGCATGACAATTTATGTTATATTTGATACAGCTAAATAATCACCGTGTCTGAACACTGAAGAAAGCACAACACTGAATGCAGCTATAACAAGAGGTGAAATAATAAATTGTGTTCACAAATTTGAAAAAAACCAAAGTGGCTGGTCTTGTTAATATAATTGACCGCCTCCGTGGTCTAGTGGTAGAGCGTCCGCCCGGAGAGCGGAAGGGTCAGGGTTTCGATCCCCGGCCGCGTCATACCAATAGAAACGTTAAAAGATGGTACTTGTTGTTACCCTGACTGGCGCTAGGCATTAAGGGGCTAAAACAAGGACTGATCGGCTCGGAGTCAGTATACTGTGTCTGAGTGTGGTACTCATGTTAAACTGCGGCATGGTATCTCGGTGGGCTAGCACTATTAATCGGCATCAGTCCGGACTAGTACAAGCAGCACCACACACACACGTGCATGCACGTCGCTATATAGTGCAATAATCTTGGACGCGACGTTAAACCCCATTTCACCTCACCTTACTGGGGATCATGGGGACTTACAAGCATATATTGCTTGACTGTATAATAAATTTAAAATATGAATGTGGATAATTAAATGTATGTTTTCAAATTTTGTGTGATGCTGTATTATCAACTGACATTATTGAAGGCTCTGTCCAGGAGGTTAAAGTACTGTAAAATTATTGTCCCCCTGTGTGACACGTAATCCTATCATAATCGATGTAACTATCATCAACCAGCGTTTTTAAGCCAACTCATTGCTGAGTATTTTTTAATATTGTGTTAATGAGTCGCTATGAAAAAAAAGTGATGATACCAGGTGTTCGGGAAAAGGTGAGTGTATCCTGTCCCACCGGTTTGGAATGTCATTGTAATTGCTTATCAAATTCCGTTACTTTGGTATTTCGATTAAAACTGTTCCTAATCGGCTATGAAATAGTGGTAATCGCATGACATAACACAAAATTCAAAATGCACCTCCGCTGGTTTGGATCATACAGTCATCGGAAACCACGCCATGAACCAAGCTCACTATAAACCAAGCTCCCTCCGTCCACAAAAAGAACATTGTAAGTTAACATCCTATTTTTCAAGAGTGTGACAATGACTTCGACCTATGATACAAATAAAAGGTATATATAAGAGAAGACAATAGCTGCTCAGCGCCTAAACCAAATAGGAACAAAGAATCAGTCTCGTTATACAGTTTCTCAGCCAATACAATTCGCAAACCTGTCTATCTAACCATAACTTTGGCCCATCACAATTAATCAATATTTACCCTCTCTGGAGGGAGAGATCCAAAGAACACACACACATCCTAGGTAAAATCTCCTCCGAAAAGGCACCAAGGCACCCTTGTGAACTATGACTTAATATGTCATAACATTCAAGGCCTCGCCACAGCTTTGTAAACGTTTTGTGGTAGACATGTGGAGGACATTTCTTAATGTGACCCATTAGTGACAAATTCATGTCCAATGCCATTCCCTTTTTTAAAATATACCATATGTTCCCGTGTTTTGTCAGGTGAACAATTGACTTGCATTTGCATGTGTTTGTGATGGGTGCCTACGGAGTGATAGGATTCACACACCTGGTATCATCAATATATGGTAGTAATTCATAAACAGGTTCTCATGATGTAATCGGAATCGTGCAATGGACTCTGATTTTAGTACAGATTACTTATGATTATTGTTATATGACAGTCTAATTTATTGTTCAACGATGGTGTAATTGTATTACAGTTTCTGTTTAGATTTATTAGAAGTTCATAACATTGTGTTTTAGCAATAATTAGCTGTCAGGAATGTATTACTATCTAGTATAGGCAGTTGTGTGGAAGTTACTATATTTAGATGCTTTTGGAGTCAGGTGTCATCTGGAATCTTGCATCTTCCCGGGGCAAGGTAGTTAACTGACTGTAAAAGACCAGTTTCCGCCCTTGCCAAAATAGCCTGGAATTTCGTAGCTCGACCGTAGCCCCACCAGTGACAATTACGAGTTATGCCCCTTCTTTATTACCCACGTGGTGAAGATACAGGGGGTAAGATACTAAATCCGTACGTCACACGTGTGTCGTACAAGGTTGACCTTGTTTTATTCGTATTGATCGGATAACCGTGACCTCTGTCACACCGGGACTACTTTTTTCATTCATAAAATAATCGCGAGACGTCATTCATTTTGCAACTATAAGGCAGAACTGAAGCAATCTCATGAGTGCGACAGGTATTTACAAACACTTTATTAAACCAATTAAGTTAGTCACACGCATCAAATTCTGTTTGCACTCTATATAGGTTATGCATAGAGCTTCTACAGATATTTTATCATCGAGCTATTGCAATTTACAATGTACGACTACCGATCAATAGCTCGAGGGTACCTATGAGCGTGACACACCCGACCACTTTCGCAACTTTCAATTTGATTTAACGTTAATGGATAAGCGTGGTGAAATGAAGTCAGTTTTAACTATCTGGACAGATATCTAGACTTACTTGGGATGATCCGGTTGTGCCATCAATGTCCCATTCGACTCTTATTTCCCTCTTCCAAAATGGTACGGACATGATATTAATTCAGCTGATAGATCAAGGAAACCGAACCATTTTGATTGCACAGCCGGGACCCCGGCAGTGCGAGTGACCGACTGTTGGTCCGATATTCAAAGCGCGGAGCAAATGTGACTTTTCAAAGTTTCTTATAGGTGTCCTGCGTACTAACAACATGGCGCTTGAATTACCATACGTTGAAGAAATCCTTCCAAAAGGATCTTGTGCGTCGGTGCTGATATGTTTGCAAACACAACAGCAGGAACATGTTGTTAATGCGTATGCACAGAAATGTCAACAATGCCCATGTTTGGCCAGATATCAATATTCATGCGCAACCAGATTTTGCAACCGGTTTCAGTTTGGTCTGTCAACGAACGAAAGTTGTTCTGTTTTTACACCTAAATACATATTTAACGTGATCAGTCAGATACCATAGAAAGTCCACTCGTTTCGTAAAAATGGTATCTAACGAGAATGAGTGTAGTATTCTCTATATATCCTATTGATCAGTCAGATTCCACCTCTCATATCACTTGCATTTTGCTGCAAGCAAAATGGCGGCGCCTAGTCAAGACGATCTGATCGATAATCAATTTAGTTGTTATAAAACGGATATTACCTCGCGAAGTGCAACACATCACTTGGGTACCTTTATTAACGACATGAAAAATTTGGAAGGCTTCTGTCGACGCCCAGTTGACGTACACATGCTTTACAAACCCTGCATTTGATCGTAATCTGTACAGCAGTCGCCATGTTGTCGTGAACCGAATGTCGATTCCGTTACGCGACTTTCATTGAACTCGTTAATCCAGCCAAAACATAACTCTATAATTGCAGCCTTGTTCGGCAAGGCAGGAAACTTGCCTCCCATGTTGTCTGGAAGACGGGGAAATTAGAAAAACAGCTAGATAAATCCAGCATAATATGGAACATTCTAGAAGGGATTGATACTAAGTGATCATTTGTCTATTGTGTTCTGCCATTGTAAGTACTTTGCAGTAATTTGTATTGATTTGTATACTTAGTTAATGTTATAATACAATTATTAATTGTATAACATTTTTTTGTCGTTTGTTAGTTTCCCATTAAATTCTTTTGGGTATAGATTTTTTAGTTGACTTATTGTTTCAATCTGGAAATCGACGCGTAACATTATGGAAATTGTTTTGTCGCTTTTATTTGAGAACTAAGTGGCAAAAAACATTGAGAAATGCTGCTTTATCAGATCGATAGGTCTTGGAAGAAAGCCTTTGTTCCGTGTATCTATTATGCTACATTATGCGCTCAGAGTGTATAGCTCAGTTAACGCCGCTTTTAACAGTATTCCAGTTATATCGCGACGTGTCAGCTTAATGTGGGAGGAAAGCCCAGGTGATGCAGGTCTAAGACGTTTACCACTTCGCTGAAACCCACGAGCACGGGTATGGTGCTGACAAACCTAGAAACATAATCGGTACCGGGAATCGAATCAATAATCATAGGTTTCTGGCGTGCCAAAGGGACGCAACTCTGCACAACAAGTCGCAGCGCCTAAGACAACTGGGCCACCCGTGCCCCCACAAACTGATTGGAAACTTAACTTATTAGATCATCAGATGGGATATAATATGTACAGATTTGTGACAGCAGATTCCTATGTCTTCCAAAAGTTTTCTTTCTTCTTTTTGATGTTTAGTGGAAAGGATTTGGAAAATGTCCAACTGAATTTGGTTGCTGGGGAACTTTTGCTGGTGGAGAGGAAAGATTTGCGGTCTGCTTTGGCCGTTGAAGTTTTATGTTCTTTGATGCGGGATGTTTTATCAATGTACGAGTCACCAAAGTCACAATGTATCTTATAAATCCCTCCTTTGGGAGGTTGCGTGTTGGAGGGAAGGTTACAGCAATTATCTTGCAGGATCGTCCTTAGGGATGAAGGGTATGTGAAGATGATATCGATGCCTGCTTGGTGCTTAAGTAATCTTCTGATTTGCTGTGAAGTCTTGTCAATGTAGTAGTAAGTATGGTTTACGCACAAGTTTAGCCATTCTCCAGCATTATCACGGCTTGGGACACCAGAAATGGGTTCCACACATTGTACCCATGTCTCTGGAATCGAACCCGGGTCTTCGGCGTGATAAGCGAACGCTTCAACCACTGGGCTACCCGACCGCCCCTTCTTGTCAATGTAGGGTAGGGTGATTCTGATTGGAGTTGATTCTGGTCAGGTTGGTTTGGTTTTTGGCTGGAGTGTTGTGGAGATGATACTGGTTGAGGTTGGTGAAGACATGCTGCAGATGTTCATGGTCAAGTGCAAGGATGCTGGAGCAGATGTTCATGGTCAAGTGCAAGGTTGCTGCAGCATGGATACACTCAAAGAAATAGTCTGACATGGGTGGTCTCCCTTTGTTCATTGGTAGAAAAGAAGCCCATTCCCCTCACATACACGGAAGATAAAAGCCGTCTTGGTTGCTTGTTCAATCAGTGTGTTTAATTGTTTGTTTATTGTTTACAAGATGTGAGTAAGAAATTAACGCCGGCCCCACAGCATAACCCAAGCTATATATTAGAACAGAACAAAATTTTACTCTAAAAAATCACACATTGACACACGCAGAGAACATACATCATCACATCATACACACACATATAATATGTACAAGTAAGCAAGCATATACATCCCAGCTCCTCCACGTGTCAAGGCGACCGTGAAGATTCGGGTTAAAATAGGTATTCAGCATCCCATGCTTGCCGTAAAAGGCGACTATGCTTGTCGTAAGAGTCGACTAACGGGATCGGGTGGTCAGGCTCGCCGATTTGGTTGATGCATGTCATCGTATCCCAATTGCGTAGATCGATGCCCCATGATGCCAATCACTTGATTGTCTGGTTCAGACCGACGTCATAAAGCTGGAATATTACTGAGTGCAGCGTTAAAGAACAAACAAACAAACAGTGTGTATCTTGTCAGTGTAGATGGAGAAATGAACACTTATAGATGAATTTACTTGTGCATCGGTATGAAGGTAGCCGTTCATGTTGCAGTAATGATTATTTATTAGTATCGTATTTCGCATAGATGGTGTTTGTTGTTTGCTGTTCAACACCGCACTCGGCAGTATTCGCCTCTTACGACAAGCATATTCGCCTCTTACGGCAAGCATGGGTTGCTGAAGACCTATTACAGCCCGGATCTTCACGGGCCTCGCATATAGATGACATAAGGGGGCGATGGTGTAGCTGAGTGGCTAAGGCGTTGGCTCATCGCGCCTAAGGGCCAGGTTCCATTCCAGGTATAAAGGCTTATCTTGAAGTCCATTCCTGCAAGGTGTCCTTCACCGTCATATGGCTTCCATGCGATTTTCGAGTTCAAACATTTAAAGGGCGACTATCCCCGGGCAGATTGGCTGCTTTAGTAAGTTTGGTTCAGGTCGTTCAAACACAACTTTCTTTGTCTGTTGACTCCAGTTTCATGATTTATATCAATCTAAGAGTTCACGAGTACTCTGATTGACCCAGGTGTCCATTAGGCATAATTTATAACATGTAGACCTGGACTGAAACTGGCACCAGACACAGAAGCGCAGTCCTCCCTTTAAGTCTTAGTTTTCTAAGAAACTTACGTTTCAATTTTTGTCACCATTTTTATCGTGATCATGTGTGCCTAAACTGCTATATTTACTTTCCAACCAGCTACCCATAAACGAAAGAGAACATCTGTAGATATATCTGAAGAATCGATGCTAGGAGAAACAGCGGCAGAGGGCGAAGGGAGATAACTCTCGATCTTTCATCCATACATGTACCCACCAGTAAGTGAAAAAGTGATCGTAATATACCCAGCGTTACTACACCGGCTTCCAAGCTATATAACAGCTATCCATGGGTATGGAGTTCGGACTTTCCATGGGATATTCCTCTAGTAAATTGGGCTAGAAGACAGCAACACAACGGTTCAGGGCAAATGTCCCATTAATATCTTAACTTGAAAATAAATATTAACAACTTATTATAACAACTTCAAATTATATTAACACCAGGCTCGGGTCACCTGCCTTTCCTGTTGTGTTGCTGTCACCCAGTCGTTCTTGGATCCAAGGAAGGAAAACAGACTCATGTGTATACCATTATTCCATTTTTATTTAGATATATTTAAGTAATGGAGTAGTATGTGTCCAAAAAAGGTATTTAAAGCAGGGCCAAAAGTGAGCACAAAAACGGTTCTCCTATATCAGAGAACGGAATCAACTTAGAAATGTCAGTCAAAGGGTGAGCCAAAACAAATGAAAAGAAGATCGAAAGAGTGTGTCCAAACATAAACCCAAAGGGTGTAGCCAAAACAGTCCAAACGGGAGAAATGCTTTATTACAGGGGCACCAAACCACACCCTCTCACACAAACACACATGCAAAACACATCCTCTTATGCATATACTCAAAACACGCGAGACACATCCTGTCGCACATGAGCTCTTAAAATCAAACACACATGCTGTCACACATACACACGTACACACAATACTAGATGCAAATCACTCCAACTCCCATATACACACATGATTACACTCACCCAAACACACATGTGAAACGAACACTCATACATACACACTTAAACCCAATCACACATTCAAAACACATTCACACACATCACAAACTTGCACTTTCTGTCACACATGCAAAACACATCCTCTCACACATACACACTGACACTCAACAACACATGCAAAAACACACCATCTCACACATACACTCTCTATCACACAAGCAAAAAACATCCTAACACACCTACACACCCACACTATCTATCACACGTGCAAAACAACATCCTCTCACATTTACACACACTCGTACTCCCTCTCTCTCTCTCTCTCTCTCACACACACACACACACACTGGATGAGAAATCTACGAGAAGATTCTCCTCCAGAAGGCAGCCACTCTCCTCAGCGCCTTCCTCAGAGGATGAACCTCTCTGTCCTCCACGAAGCTGTCGTCATCCTCGTCCTCGTAGACCCAGTAGTCACTGTCGTCATCACTAGGGGCTGGATAATGGTCGACGAAGGTGATGGTGACTGGGGCGGGGAGCGTCTCACCGTGGTCAGGGCGGGCCCAGAAGGGGGTGAAAACACTCAGAGGGTTGGGAGAGGGGGTCGGGGACGCAGCCTGGGGACGCTACATCAGTGAGTGGGGAGGGAGGGCGAAAGGAGGGTCAGGCCAGGTATATAGGCGGTTTTCAAATAACAAATAACATGTGGAAAAGAAAGTCAGTGTGATACACAGGTTACACATGCAATAAGGCGCTACAACAAGACAGAAATTCTGATCGACCTTTTGAATCATGCAATTGGAGGAGGGGGATCATGCAGTTATTTTTTAGGACACAATATCACACAGAAAAAATGGGCAATGTCAATAGCGTGCGTGGGGGACATCGACAAAAGCACTTAAGTGATCTTATTCGGCGGCCAAATCCGAAACAGATGTAGATAAACTACATACACAGTCGGATTCCTCATCCAGCGACGGCCATAAACTCGCAGCAGGAGTGACATGATACCGGATCATGTCTTCCCGTGCTGAAAAGAAAAATAAACAAATTTAATAATACCTTAAAATACATGTTCAATGAATATATCGAGTTAAGGAGTTCGAGTTAACGAGGTTACACTGTACTACAACTTTGATAAAAGGCATCGCCCAGCCTCTAGTCAACAAATATAGATCTAGATATTTTGCAACACATCTCTACAAAAACTTGTACAGCTCTTATTTACTCTTCAGAACCTGAATGGATGGACAGACAGACAGACAGGCAGACAGGTGGATTAGGAGTTGAGAGTACTATCGAGACTGAGCATTTCATCATTGTGTTCATGCGTTTTAGTCATGTCATTCCAAGCCCGTTCGTTTGAAAGTGTAGTTTACGTTTAAATAGATATCAAAGTTATACAATGTCACACATTTCTATAATGTTTAAACAACATCGTCCGTCATATTTATAACCGGCCCGCTCTCATTTCAGAGCAGTCAAGAGATTTAGAAGACACCCATTTCTGAATCAAAACAATTGCAAATGGCGGCCGGCGTCATCACCATCGGTACTGCTGTCAAACTACGGCCAATTTCAGTACTTATCGACGTTCTAAACACTTTAAAATACAATAATTGCATTCTTAAATACCTTGAATATGCAGCCTTGCAAACATCTTGTCAGTAGAAGATCTTGAAACGATTCTGTAGTCAACGAAATGCAGAGCGATAGGGAGCAAGAGCGATAGTGAATCTGTTCAAAACAGAGGGGACGTTGGCCACGACAACGGTCACTACGTTACCGAGACGAAGTCAGAACGAGGCGTCATCGTCCATTTCCGGCAAAGCTGAACCTGTACGGCTGCATTTCGTGGGTGCCAAAGACTTAAAAGGGGGAAGCAGATAAAGTTGTGGTGGCCGTTGGCGTGGTTACCGTCGTTGATAAAAAGAAGGGCCGGTTCAGTTTGTTTTGTCCCTGAGCATTCTCTAGATTAATTATGAAAATGTTTGCTGATAAAGACCGTTCGTCTTACCTGGGGACTGTTTGCTGGTGTGTGTAAGGCGCGATGTGTGTTGTTGGAGGGTCGTCCGCACTTTATTGCCGTGGAACGACAGGCTGCGCAAGTCGCCTTGGAAATCCCAAGCTAGCATCGCCACTGATACACTCAAAGAAATAGTCTGACATGGGTGGTCTCCCTTTGTTCATTGGTAGAAAAGAAGCCCATTCCCCTCACATACACGGAAGATAAAAGCCGTCTTGGCTGCTTGTTCAATCAGTGTGTTTAATTGTTTGTTTATTGTTTACATGATGTGAGTAAGAAATTAACGCCGGCCCCACAGCATAACCCAAGCTATATATTAGAACAGAACAAAATTTTACTCTAAAAAATCACACATTGACACACGCAGAGAACATACATCATCACATCATACACACACATATAATATGTACAAGTCAGCAAGCATATACATCCCAGCTCCTCCACGTGTCAAGGCGACCGTGAAGATTCGGGTTAGAATAGGTATTCAGCATCCCATGCTTGCCGTAAAAGGAGACTATGCTTGTCGTAAGAGTCGACTAACGGGATCGGGTGGTCAGGCTCGCCGATTTGGTTGATGCATGTCATCGTATCCCAATTGCGTAGATCGATGCCCCATGATGCCAATCACTTGATTGTCTGGTTCAGACTCGATTGTTTACAGACCGACGTCATAAAGCTGGAATATTACTGAGTGCGGCGTTAAAGAACAAACAAACAAACAGTGTGTATCTTGTCAGTGTGGGTGGTGAAATGAACACTTATAGATGAATTTACTTGTGCATCGGTATGAAGGTAGCCGTTCATGTTGCAGTAATGATTATTTATTAGTATCGTATTTCGCATAGATGTTGTTTGTTGTTTGCTGTTCAACACCGCACTCGGCAGTATTCGCCTCTTACGACAAGCATATTCGCCTCTTACGGCAAGCATGGGTTGCTGAAGACCTATTACAGCCCGGATCTTCACGGGCCTCGCATATAGATGACATAAGGGGGCGATGGTGTAGCTGAGTGGCTAAGGCGTTGGCTCATCGCGCCTAAGGGCCAGGTTCCATTCCAGGTATAAAGGCTTATCTTGAAGTCCATTCCTGCAAGGTGTCCTTCACCGTCATATGGCTTCCATGCGATTTTCGAGTTCAAACATTTAAAGGGCGACTATCCCCGGGCAGATTGGCTGCTTTAGTAAGTTTGGTTCAGGTCGTTCAAACACAACTTTCTTTGTCTGTTGACTCCAGTTTCATGATTTATATCAATCTAAGAGTTCACGAGTACTCTGATTGACCCAGGTGTCCATTAGGCATAATTTACAACATGTAGACCTGGACTGAAACTGGCACCAGACACAGAAGCGCAGTCCTCCCTTTAAGTCTTAGTTTTCTAAGAAACTTACGTTTCACCATTTTTATCGTGATCATGTGTGCCTAAACTACTATATTTACTTTCCAACCAGCTACCCATAAACGAAAGAGAACATCTGTAGATATATCTGAAGAATCGATGCTAGGAGAAACAGCGGCAGAGGGCGAAGGGAGATAACTCTCGATCTTTCATCCATACATGTACCCACCAGTAAGTGAAAAAGTGATCGTAATATACCCAGCGTTACTACACCGGCTTCCAAGCTATATAACAGCTATCCATGGGTATGGAGTTCGGACTTTCCATGGGATATTCCTCTAGTAAATTGGGCTAGAAGACAGCAACACAACGGTTCAGGGCAAATGTTCCATTAATATCTTAACTTGAAAATAAATATTAACAACTTATTATAACAACTTCAAATTATATTAACACCAGGCTCGGGTCACCTGCCTTTCCTGTTGTGTTGCTGTCACCCAGTCGTTGTTGGATCCAAGGAAGGAAAACAGACTCATGTGTATACCATTATTCCATTTTTATTTAGATATATTTAAGTAATGGAGTAGTATGTGTCCAAAAAAGGTATTTAAAGCAGGGCCAAAAGTGAGCACAAAAACGGTTCTCCTATATCAGAGAACGGAATCAACTTAGAAATGTCAGTCAAAGGGTGAGCCAAAACAAATGAAAAGAAGATCGAAAGAGTGTGTCCAAACATAAACCCAAAGGGTGTAGCCAAAACAGTCCAAACGGGAGAAATGCTTTATTACAGGGGCACCAAACCACACCCTCTCACACAAACACACATGCAAAACACATCCTCTCATGCATATACTCAAAACACGCGAGACACATCCTGTCGCACATGAACTCTTAAAATCAAACACACATGCAAAACACATGCTGTCACACATACACACGTACACACAATACTAGATGCAAATCACTCCAACTCCCATATACACACACGATTACACTCACCCAAACACACATGTGAAACGAACACTCATACATACACACTTAAACCCAATCACACATTCAAAACACACTCACACACATCACAAACTTGCACTTTCTGTCACACATGCAAAACACATCCTCTCACACATACACACTGACACTCAACAACACATGCAAAAACACACCATCTCACACATACACTCTCTATCACACAAGCAAAAAACATCCTAACACACCTACACACCCACACTATCTATCACACGTGCAAAACAACATCCTCTCACATTTACACACACTCGTACTCCCTCTCTCTCTCTCTCTCACACACACACACACACTGGATGAGAAATCTACAAGAAGATTCTCCTCCAGAAGGCAGCCACTCTCCTCAGCGCCTTCCTCAGAGGATGAACCTCTCTGTCCTCCACGAAGCTGTCGTCATCCTCGTCCTCGTAGACCCAGTAGTCACTGTCGTCATCACTAGGGGCAGGATAATGGTCGACGTAGGTGATGGTGACTGGGGCGGGGAGCGTCTCACCGTGGTCAGGGCGGGCCCAGAAGGGGGTGAAAACACTCAGAGGGTTGGGAGAGGGGGTCGGGGACGCAGCCTGGGGACGCTACATCAGTGAGTGGGGAGGGAGGGAGAAAGGAGGGTCAGAGGGCCAGGTATATAGGCGGTTTTCAAATAACAAATAACATGTGGAAAAGAAAGTCAGTGTGATACACAGGTTACACATGCAATAAGGCGCTACAACAAGACAGAAATTCTGATCGGCCTTTTGAATCATGCAATTGGAGGAGGGGGATCATGCAGTTATTTTTTAGGACACAATATCACACGGAGAAAATGGGCAATCTCAATAGCGTGTGTAATCGACAAAAGCACTTAAGTGATCTTATTCGGCGGCCAAATCCGAAACAGATGTAGATAAACTACATACACAGTCGGATTCCTCATCCAGCGACGGCCATAAACTCGCAGCGGGAGTGACATGATACCGGATCATGTCTTCCCGTGCTGAAAAGAAAAATAAACAAATTTAATAATACCTTAAAATACATGTTCAATGAATATATCGAGTTAAGGAGTTCGAGTTAACGAGGTTACACTGTACTACAACTTTGATAAAAGACATCGCCCAGCCTCTAGTCAACAAATATAGATCTAGATATTTTGCAACACATCTCTACAAAAACTTGTACAGCTCTTATTTACTCTTCAGAACCTGAATGGATGGACGGACAGACAGACAGACAGGTGGATTAGGAGTTGAGAGTACTATCGAGACTATGAGCATTTCATCATTGTGTTCATGCGTTTTAGTCATGTCATTCCAAGCCCGTTCGTTTGAAAGTGTAGTTTACGTTTAAATAGATATCAAAGTTATACAATGTCACACATTTCTATAATGTTTAAACAACATCGTCCGTCATATTTATAACCGGCCCGCTCTCATTTCAGAGCAGTCAAGAGATTTAGAAGACACCCATTTCTGAATCAAAACAATTGCAAATGGCGGCCGGCGTCATCACCATCGGTACTGCTGTCAAACTACGGCCAATTTCAGTACTTATCGACGTTCTAAACACTTTAAAATACAATAATTGCATTCTTAAATACCTTGAATATGCAGCCTTGCAAACATCTTGTCAGTAGAAGATCTTGAAACGATTCTGTAGTCAACGAAATGCAGAGCGATAGGGAGCAAGAGCGATAGTGAATCTGTTCAAAACAGAGGGGACGTTGGCCACGACAACGGTCACTACGTTACCCAGACGAAGTCAGAACGAGGCGTCATCGTCCATTTCCGGCAAAGCTGAACCTGTACGGCTGCATTTCGTGGGTGCCAAAGACTTAAAAGGGGGAAGCAGATAAAGTTGTGGTGGCCGTTGGCGTGGTTACCGTCGTTGATAAAAAGAAGGGCCGGTTCAGTTTGTTTTGTCCCTGAGCATTCTCTAGATTAATTATGAAAATGTTTGCTGATAAAGACCGTTCGTCTTACCTGGGGACTGTTTGCTGGTGTGTGTAAGGCGCGATGTGTGTTGTTGGAGGGTCGTCCGCACTTTATTGCCGTGGAACGACAGGCTGCGCAAGTCGCCTTGGAAATCCCAAGCTAGCATCGCCACTGATACACTCAAAGAAATAGTCTGACATGGGTGGTCTCCCTTTGTTCATTGGTAGAAAAGAAGCCCATTCCCCTCACATACACGGAAGATAAAAGCCGTCTTGGCTGCTTGTTCAATCAGTGTGTTTAATTGTTTGTTTATTGTTTACATGATGTGAGTAAGAAATTAACGCCGGCCCCACAGCATAACCCAAGCTATATATTAGAACAGAACAAAATTTTACTCTAAAAAATCACACATTGACACACGCAGAGAACATACATCATCACATCATACACACACATATAATATGTACAAGTCAGCAAGCATATACATCCCAGCTCCTCCACGTGTCAAGGCGACCGTGAAGATTCGGGTTAGAATAGGTATTCAGCATCCCATGCTTGCCGTAAAAGGAGACTATGCTTGTCGTAAGAGTCGACTAACGGGATCGGGTGGTCAGGCTCGCCGATTTGGTTGATGCATGTCATCGTATCCCAATTGCGTAGATCGATGCCCCATGATGCCAATCACTTGATTGTCTGGTTCAGACTCGATTGTTTACAGACCGACGTCATAAAGCTGGAATATTACTGAGTGCGGCGTTAAAGAACAAACAAACAAACAGTGTGTATCTTGTCAGTGTGGGTGGTGAAATGAACACTTATAGATGAATTTACTTGTGCATCGGTATGAAGGTAGCCGTTCATGTTGCAGTAATGATTATTTATTAGTATCGTATTTCGCATAGATGTTGTTTGTTGTTTGCTGTTCAACACCGCACTCGGCAGTATTCGCCTCTTACGACAAGCATATTCGCCTCTTACGGCAAGCATGGGTTGCTGAAGACCTATTACAGCCCGGATCTTCACGGGCCTCGCATATAGATGACATAAGGGGGCGATGGTGTAGCTGAGTGGCTAAGGCGTTGGCTCATCGCGCCTAAGGGCCAGGTTCCATTCCAGGTATAAAGGCTTATCTTGAAGTCCATTCCTGCAAGGTGTCCTTCACCGTCATATGGCTTCCATGCGATTTTCGAGTTCAAACATTTAAAGGGCGACTATCCCCGGGCAGATTGGCTGCTTTAGTAAGTTTGGTTCAGGTCGTTCAAACACAACTTTCTTTGTCTGTTGACTCCAGTTTCATGATTTATATCAATCTAAGAGTTCACGAGTACTCTGATTGACCCAGGTGTCCATTAGGCATAATTTACAACATGTAGACCTGGACTGAAACTGGCACCAGACACAGAAGCGCAGTCCTCCCTTTAAGTCTTAGTTTTCTAAGAAACTTACGTTTCAATTTTTGTCACCATTTTTATCGTGATCATGTGTGCCTAAACTACTATATTTACTTTCCAACCAGCTACCCATAAACGAAAGAGAACATCTGTAGATATATCTGAAGAATCGATGCTAGGAGAAACAGCGGCAGAGGGCGAAGGGAGATAACTCTCGATCTTTCATCCATACATGTACCCACCAGTAAGTGAAAAAGTGATCGTAATATACCCAGCGTTACTACACCGGCTTCCAAGCTATATAACAGCTATCCATGGGTATGGAGTTCGGACTTTCCATGGGATATTCCTCTAGTAAATTGGGCTAGAAGACAGCAACACAACGGTTCAGGGCAAATGTTCCATTAATATCTTAACTTGAAAATAAATATTAACAACTTATTATAACAACTTCAAATTATATTAACACCAGGCTCGGGTCACCTGCCTTTCCTGTTGTGTTGCTGTCACCCAGTCGTTGTTGGATCCAAGGAAGGAAAACAGACTCATGTGCATACCATTATTCCATTTTTATTTAGATATATTTAAGTAATGGAGTAGTATGTGTCCAAAAAAGGTATTTAAAGCAGGGCCAAAAGTGAGCACAAAAACGGTTCTCCTATATCAGAGAACGGAATCAACTTAGAAATGTCAGTCAAAGGGTGAGCCAAAACAAATGAAAAGAAGATCGAAAGAGTGTGTCCAAAGATAAACCCAAAGGGTGTAGCCAAAACAGTCCAAACGGGAGAAATGCTTTATTACAGGGGCACCAAACCACACCCTCTCACACAAACACACATGCAAAACACATCCTCTCATGCATATACTCAAAACACGCGAGACACATCCTGTCGCACATGAACTCTTAAAATCAAACACACATGCAAAACACATGCTGTCACACATACACACGTACACACAATACTAGATGCAAATCACTCCAACTCCCATATACACACATGATTACACTCACCCAAACACACATGTGAAACGAACACTCATACATACACACTTAAACCCAATCACACATTCAAAACACACTCACACACATCACAAACTTGCACTTTCTGTCACACATGCAAAACACATCCTCTCACACATACACACTGACACTCAACAACACATGCAAAAACACACCATCTCACACATACACTCTCTATCACACAAGCAAAAAACATCCTAACACACCTACACACCCACACTATCTATCACACGTGCAAAACAACATCCTCTCACATTTACACACACTCGTACTCCCTCTCTCTCTCTCTCTCACACACACACACACACTGGATGAGAAATCTACAAGAAGATTCTCCTCCAGAAGGCAGCCACTCTCCTCAGCGCCTTCCTCAGAGGATGAACCTCTCTGTCCTCCACGAAGCTGTCGTCATCCTCGTCCTCGTAGACCCAGTAGTCACTGTCGTCATCACTAGGGGCAGGATAATGGTCGACGTAGGTGATGGTGACTGGGGCGGGGAGCGTCTCACCGTGGTCAGGGCGGGCCCAGAAGGGGGTGAAAACACTCAGAGGGTTGGGAGAGGGGGTCGGGGACGCAGCCTGGGGACGCTACATCAGTGAGTGGGGAGGGAGGGAGAAAGGAGGGTCAGAGGGCCAGGTATATAGGCGGTTTTCAAATAACAAATAACATGTGGAAAAGAAAGTCAGTGTGATACACAGGTTACACATGCAATAAGGCGCTACAACAAGACAGAAATTCTGATCGGCCTTTTGAATCATGCAATTGGAGGAGGGGGATCATGCAGTTATTTTTTAGGACACAATATCACACGGAGAAAATGGGCAATCTCAATAGCGTGTGTAATCGACAAAAGCACTTAAGTGATCTTATTCGGCGGCCAAATCCGAAACAGATGTAGATAAACTACATACACAGTCGGATTCCTCATCCAGCGACGGCCATAAACTCGCAGCGGGAGTGACATGATACCGGATCATGTCTTCCCGTGCTGAAAAGAAAAATAAACAAATTTAATAATACCTTAAAATACATGTTCAATGAATATATCGAGTTAAGGAGTTCGAGTTAACGAGGTTACACTGTACTACAACTTTGATAAAAGACATCGCCCAGCCTCTAGTCAACAAATATAGATCTAGATATTTTGCAACACATCTCTACAAAAACTTGTACAGCTCTTATTTACTCTTCAGAACCTGAATGGATGGACGGACAGACAGACAGACAGGTGGATTAGGAGTTGAGAGTACTATCGAGACTATGAGCATTTCATCATTGTGTTCATGCGTTTTAGTCATGTCATTCCAAGCCCGTTCGTTTGAAAGTGTAGTTTACGTTTAAATAGATATCAAAGTTATACAATGTCACACATTTGACCTATAATGTTGGAACAACATCGTCCGTCATATTTATAACCGGCCCGCTCTCATTTCACAGCAGACAAGAGATTTAGAAGACACCCATTTCTGAATCAAAACAATTGCAAATGGCGGCCGGCGTCATCACCATCGGTACTGCTGTCAAACTACGGCCAATTTCAGTACTTATCGACGTTCTAAACACTTTAAAATACAATAATTGCATTCTTAAATACCTTGAATATGCAGCCTTGTAAACATCTTGTCAGTAGAAGATCTTGAAACGATTCTGTAGTCAACGAAATGCAGAGCGATAGGGAGCAAGAGCGATAGTGAATCTGTTCAAAACAGAGGGGACGTTGGCCACGACAACGGTCACTACGTTACCGAGACGAAGTCAGAACGAGGCGCCATCGTCCATTTCCGGCAAAGCTGAACCTGTACGGCTGCATGTCGTGGGGGCCAAAGACTTAAAAGGGGGAAGCAGATAAAGTTGTGGTGGCCGTTGGCGTGGTTACCGTCGTTGATAAAAAGAAGGGCCGGTTCAGTTTGTTTTGTCCCTGAGCATTCTCTAGATTAATTATGAAAATGTTTGCTGATAAAGACCGTTCGTCTTACCTGGGGACTGTTTGCTGGTGTGTGTAAGGCGCGATGTGTGTTGTTGGAGGGTCGTCCGCACTTTATTGCCGCGGAACGACAGGCTGCGCAAGTCGCCTTGGAAATCCCAAGCTAGCATCGCCACTGATACACTCAAAGAAATAGTCTGACATGGGTGGTCTCCCTTTGTTCATTGGTAGAAAAGAAGCCCATTCCCCTCACATACACGGAAGATAAAAGCCGTCTTGGCTGCTTGTTCAATCAGTGTGTTTAATTGTTTGTTTATTGTTTACATGATGTGAGTAAGAAATTAACGCCGGCCCCACAGCATAACCCAAGCTATATATTAGAACAGAACAAAATTTTACTCTAAAAAATCACACATTGACACACGCAGAGAACATACATCATCACATCATACACACACATATAATATGTACAAGTCAGCAAGCATATACATCCCAGCTCCTCCACGTGTCAAGGCGACCGTGAAGATTCGGGTTAGAATAGGTATTCAGCATCCCATGCTTGCCGTAAAAGGCGACTATGCTTGTCGTAAGAGTCGACTAACGGGATCGGGTGGTCAGGCTTGCCGATTTGGTTGATGCATGTCATCGTATCCCAATTGCGTAGATCGATGCTCCATGATGCCAATCACTTGATTGTCTGGTTCAGACTCGATTGTTTACAGACCGACGTCATAAAGCTGGAATATTACTGAGTGCGGCGTTAAAGAACAAACAAACAAACAGTGTGTATCTTGTCAGTGTGGGTGGAGAAATGAACACTTATAGATGAATTTACTTGTGCATCGGTATGAAGGTAGCCGTTCATGTTGCAGTAATGATTATTTATTAGTATCGTATTTCGCATAGATGTTGTTTGTTGTTTGCTGTTCAACACCGCACTCGGCAGTATTCGCCTCTTACGACAAGCATATTCGCCTCTTACGGCAAGCATGGGTTGCTGAAGACCTATTACAGCCCGGATCTTCACGGGCCTCGCATATAGATGACATAAGGGGGCGATGGTGTAGCTGAGTGGCTAAGGCGTTGGCTCATCGCGCCTAAGGGCCAGGTTCCATTCCAGGTATAAAGGCTTATCTTGAAGTCCATTCCTGCAAGGTGTCCTTCACCGTTATATGGCTTCCATGCGATTTTCGAGTTCAAACATTTAAAGGGCGACTATCCCCGGGCAGATTGGCTGCTTTAGTAAGTTTGGTTCAGGTCGTTCGAACACAACTTTCTTTGTCTGTTGACTCCAATTTCATGATTTATATCAATCTAAGAGTTCACGAGTACTCTGATTGACCCAGGTGTCCATTAGGCATAATTTACAACATGTAGACCTGGACTGAAACTGGCACCAGACACAGAAGCGCAATCCTCCCTTTAAGTCTTAGTTTTCTAAGAAACTTACGTTTCAATTTTTGTCACCATTTTTATCGTGATCATGTGTGCCTAAACTGCTATATTTACTTTCCAACCAGCTACCCATAAACGAAAGAGAACATCTGTAGATATATCTGAAGAATCGATGCTAGGAGAAACAGCGGCAGAGGGCGAAGGGAGATAACTCTCGATCTTTCAGCCATACATGTACCCACCAGTAAGTGAAAAAGTGATCGTAAAATACCCAGCGTTACTACACCGGCTTCCAAGCTATATAACAGCTATCCATGGGTATGGAGTTCGGACTTTCCGTGGGATATTCCTCTAGTAAATTGGGCTAGAAGACAGCAACACAACGGTTCAGGGCAAATGTCCCATTAATATCTTAACTTGAAAATAAATATTAACAACTTATTATAACAACTTCAAATTATATTAACACCAGGCTCGGGTCACCTGCCTTTCCTGTTGTGTTGCTGTCACCCAGTCGTTCTTGGATCCAAGGAAGGAAAACAGACTCATGTGTATACCATTATTCCATTTTTATTTAGATATATTTAAGAAATGGAGTAGTATGTGTCCAAAAAAGGTATTTAAAGCAGGGCCAAAAGTGAGCACAAAAACGGTTCTCCTATATCAGAGAACGGAATCAACTTAGAAATGTCAGTCAAAGGGTGAGCCAAAACAATTGAAAAGAAGATCGAAAGAGTGTGTCCAAACATAAACCCAAAGGGTGTAGCCAAAACAGTCCAAACGGGAGAAATGCTTTATTACCGGGGCACCAAACCACACCCTCTCACACAAACACACATGCAAAACACATCCTCTTATGCATATACCCAAAACACGCGAGACACATCCTGTCGCACATGAACTCTTAAAATCAAACACACATGCAAAACACATGCTGTCACACATACACACTTACACACAATACTAGATGCAAATCACTCCAACTCCCATATACACACATGATTACACTCACCAAAACACACATGTGAAACGAACACTCATACATACACACTTAAACCCAATCACACATTCAAAACACACTCACACACATCACAAACTTGCACTTTCTGTCACACATGCAAAACACATCCTCTCACACATACACACTGACACTCAACAACACATGCAAAAACACACCATCTCACACATACACTCTCTATCACACAAGCAAAAAACATCCTAACACACCTACACACCCACACTATCTATCACACGTGCAAAACAACATCCTCTCACATTTACACACACTCGTACTCCCTCTCTCTCTCTCTCTCTCTCTCTCTCTCACACACACACACTGGATGAGAAATCTACGAGAAGATTCTCCTCCAGAAGGCAGCCACTCTCCTCAGCGCCTTCCTCAGAGGATGAACCTCTCTGTCCTCCACGAAGCTGTCGTCATCCTCGTCCTCGTAGACCCAGTAGTCACTGTCGTCATCACTAGGGGCTGGATAATGGTCGACGTAGGTGATGGTGACTGGGGCGGGGAGCGTCTCACCGTGGTCAGGGCGGGCCCAGAAGGGGGTGAAAACACTCAGAGGGTTGGGAGAGGGGGTCGGGGACGCAGCCTGGGGACGCTACATCAGTGAGTGGGGAGGGAGGGAGAAAGGAGGGTCAGAGGGCCAGGTATATAGGCGGTTTTCAAATAACAAATAACATGTGGAAAAGAAAGTCAGTGTGATACACAGGTTACACATGCAATAAGGCGCTACAACAAGACAGAAATTCTGATCGACCTTTTGAATCATGCAATTGGAGGAGGGGGATCATGCAGTTATTTTTTAGGACACAATATCACACAGAGAAAATGGGAATCATGCAATTGGAGGAGGGGGATCATGCAGTTATTTTTTAGGACACAATATCACACAGAGAAAATGGGCAATGTCAATAGCGTGTGTAATCGACAAAAGCACTTAAGTGATCTTATTCGGCGGCCAAATCCGAAACAGATGTAGATAAACTACATACACAGTCGGATTCCTCATCCAGCGACGGCCATAAACTCGCAGCAGGAGTGACATGATACCGGATCATGTCTTCCCGTGCTGAAAAGAAAAATAAACAAATTTAATAATACCTTAAAATACATGTTCAATGAATATATCGAGTTAAGGAGTTCGAGTTAACGAGGTTACACTGTACTACAACTTTGATAAAAGGCATCGCCCAGCCTCTAGTCAACAAATATAGATCTAGATATTTTGCAACACATCTCTACAAAAACTTGTACAGCTCTTATTTACTCTTCAGAACCTGAATGGATGGACAGACAGACAGACAGGCAGACAGGTGGATTAGGAGTTGAGAGTACTATCGAGACTGAGCATTTCATCATTGTGTTCATGCGTTTTAGTCATGTCATTCCAAGCCCGTTCGTTTGAAAGTGTAGTTTACGTTTAAATAGACATGTTCAATGAATATATCGAGTTAAGGAGTTCGAGTTAACCCTCTTGGTGCCACGGGACCATATATGGTCCCTCACTTTTCACACCCGCATAGTGCCAGGGGACCATATATGGTCCCGAGAAAATGCCCTTTTTAAACTGTGAATTTTTATATTTAACACTGAGTGCGCAAAGTCAAAACTATGACCACCATCACCCCAATCATCTTAGCTTTAACATCGTGTAACTCATACTTTGTACAATGCTACGGATTGCGAAATATGGCGAGATTAGTAAAGTGGCTACCGCTCTTCTCGGCCTTTTTCTGCCATGTTTGAACACCAAGCGAATGACGGCGAATTTTGATTATGCACCCATGTCACAAACACGTAAATATTTTCAGGCAAAATCCTTGTTCATAAGAAAAAATATGACCTGAGTGGTCAGAAAGACATATTTTTCGCAACTGTATACTTATTCACGTAAATACAATTCTGTTCACTCCTTTATGAACAAGTATATTTGCACGTTTTGTATATTTTTATCGACTATCGGTAATGGCGGAATGGTCGGTACTCATGAGAAAACGACAGTGTATATTTCCATTACATTTATGAAGTTCATTGAATGAAATTATGACCATCATCACCCTAATCATCTCAACGTTAATATCGTGTAACTCATATTTTATGCAGTGCTACGGATTGCGAAATATGGCGAGATTAGTAATGTGGTTACCGCGCTTCTCGATCTTTTTCTGCCATGTTGAACTTCATGCGAATGAAGGCAATTTTTTTATTATGCACCCATGTCACATACACGTAACTATTATTATATCAGACAGCCAATTTGAAAAAGAAATCTGATCGGACTGGTCAGAAAGATTTACTAGTCCCCACTGTACAGTTATTGGCGTAAGAGTACTAACGTTTAGTCGGCCACGGAAGTTTTTTGTTCAAGTATTGCATATGTTTATCGACTGTGTGTCATGGCGATTTAGCACGGCGCTACATACCAACCGACAGTGCAGATTTTCTTTTTGTTTTGATGCGGATTTACAGAAAATATTCAAATCAAAGATATGGAAAGATAGCTATAATCATTCATATTAAGGTGGTATAGTGTATATTTATGGCCAGGAAGTTCATGATCAAAACCTAAACATTGAATGGCCAAGCCCGAAGTGATCGACAGGGCACGTTCGCATCATATCTGTGCCGCGATTTCTTGTTTACCGGTTGTCCTACATACTCGCCCGTTCAGACAAATAACTGCTACTTATTTCATATGAAATGACTAAGAGTCATGTGTGATTGCTCAAACTACCATTGACCGTGTGAGTGACTTGCCCTAACTGTTTCACATTTTGTCGCAAATGGAGATTTCATAACGTGGGTCGACACCATATTGTAAACAACTTGTGTCAAGGTCGGTTTCACATGTGGTAGCTCGGCCCCCGTTTCTGTCGATGGTACACGCGATACAAACATAATGCAACCACTGAAAACATCAACATAACTTCTACAATGATGACATCAATACCTTTTTGTATTTGGATTAACCGCTTATGGATACGCTGTGCTGTTAAGTTCGATTTCGATTTGTTTTTCCTTTCATTGAAACTGTGATAATGGCGCTGTGATTGGTTTGCTGAAATAGTATTTTCCATGAGTCTAATGTACATGGTACATGCTGTGATTGTAGAAGATAATTGATAACCAATTGTGTATGCATATATATTATCAAAAAAAAATTACTAATCTCTTCAGAAAATGGAATATATTATAGCTCGTTTTCAAACATTCTGCCATGGATATTAGATCAAAAATTAATATTAGATTTACAAATTATTTATGTACTCGATTAACGTATGATAATCTATTGCAAGTCTTCAACTCTTTGATATGTCATCTGAAATGTCAGCAATGAGTAAAATTAATTTTATTTCGTTACAATCTGCAATGTTATTCAAATAGGCTAACAGACGGTCGTTGATTTCCCGCCGCTGTGGATTTGTCGTCTGGACAGGTGCGCGTGATAAATTTGACCTCGCGTGTTTTGACGTGGATGACGTCACATGAAACAGCTGATCTAATGTTGTGGTAGTATAATGGATATACAAGTGGTTTCATTTTCCAAATAACAATATTCTCTTTGACTGAACTAGAAAGCATATCTAGTACATCACGATTGGAAAATGTCTACGGCGACCGACGAGTGAATGAGACCGCATATCATTTGACGAACAGTGTTAGAATATTTGGCGCAGTTTTCTAATTTTGGTATGTTGACATGTGCTTTTCATATCTGTTTGAATGCTTGATATTCCAAAAATATAATGTGCATTTAGTTGAGTACAGTGAGAAAGCTGTCAAAATGGATCCAATATTAAACAACCTAGATTTTTAATATTTTAGCTTCATCTATTGGAATCTCGAATGGTTCAATTTATAACATAAACAGTAAACGTAATTAGATCTACTCACAATATATAGATAATCAATTTCTGAAAGACAAAAAGTTTTCATCGTATATGTGATTTCGTTTTGATGTTTTATATAGTTGTATTTATGTCTTTTTTTCACTTTGCATTATCTAAATTACCAAATACTTCGACCAGTGACATATAGTAGTAATTAGATTCTACTTTGTTTTGTATCCTAAGTATGAAATAGATATTTTTATAAAATAAATGTTTGTCTAAGAGCAAAATCAATGCATTCTTATGGGGTTTTTTTCACCATTTTAATTTGTATATTTTCCCTCCAAGCTTTAGTTGAGGTAGGCCAAAATTAAGAAAAAAAGGAAAGACATAATAAACCATTTTTATTAAAGATTTTGTTGGTTAAATTTTCGAAGTTCAATACCAAGAATATATTTTTCCTTTTATGACAAATAATTCCATTACTTTCATTGACCTACGATCATTATCTATTTCAAACTTTTCCTTTAGTAGAATGGGATGGAATGGGAAACTAGTGGAAATAAACTATCACCTATGTCCTTAAATGTACATGTACATACCTGGCTAGGTGTAAATGCACTTCTAAAGTCGTATTTATAAATCAAATGAATAAATGAAAGAAAAAATGGTATTTTATGGACTGGCCATACAAGTATATTTTGAGCAAAGGTCTAAGTTAGGCAGCCAAGTGCGAAATACGAGCTGATACGAGGATGTATGTTTTCTGGTGGCCATAGTGAAACAATGACATATGGCGCCCGAGTTGCGAGTGATCGAAAATAGGTTTGTTGAATAGATTTGCTGCCCATGAAAACGTTTCAACAATTTTGATTGAATCTACAAGTACTTACTCTTGGGTGGTGTTACGTTAGTATAATCTTGTTAATTATTCAGAAATAATAATGATGCCCGATATTGAGCGATGTCAATTTGAGTATTGTTAGGGCTGTTTAGCGATCTTTCACATTTTGTCCTTTGAAAATGTACGATGTCAATTACCCCGAAGTTGTTTTTATAACTAATAAAAGAGGACGGACACTGAAACATACATGGACGTAACCGGGATTTCTTCAAGATATACATTCCAAACTGTCATTCGTTTTGTGACATAATCTTTGAAACAGTCTGAGTATGAATTAATCACGACCACTTCCGTCAATTTTGTTTTGACGTCAACAACACGCACAATTTCATCGGGATTTTTTAATCGGTAAATATAACTCACGGAAAATTCTCAGTGAATGTGTACTTCAACATTAATATCATATGTCTATAACTGTTAGGACATGTACTTGCCAATGATATGAATTATTGGTCATTTAGATTTCAAACAAGGGCGCTTACTTGACTTTGCTTGACATATTCGGGTGCGTCCATATTACGATTAATGTGGAAAAGTAGGAAACTTATAATACCAGCACTTTTATCGATGGTTGGGCAGTGCATAGATCTTTTGGATTTGGTGACTTTAGATACTGTTAGAAAGACAATCAACTCGAGTTGCATGTTATACAATTTGGTTACACTGTGTGAAGAAATAAAGACGTTGCAACACTTTTGATACAATGTATACGTTTTTGTAACCGCGACGTCAGCACAGTGCGGCACTGAGCGGTTTGCAGGCTGACTGACGTCCAGGCACCATGAGGGTTAACCCTCTGGATGCCGAGGTTTTTTTCTGACGCACATTTTCCTAAGATCGGAAAAGTGAAGGTTGTGCGAGAATTGCGCTCACGCGGCACTGGATCTACCTCTGGCTATAAAATTACGCAGAGGTGGAGAATATTAAAAATCCTATTTGATGGTGTAAAGTTAACTGCAAATACTAAACTGGTTTAACAAAAATACACTTCTAAGTGTTGTCCGAGATTTTTTTCTGCCTTGAAAAACAGTAAATTTCTCCGCTTTTTATCGTACACCGATAAAAGTACTGTGCGCCGATTTTTTTAATTTAGAAGCTTTACGGAATCTGTGAGCGAACAAAATACTGCCTAATATCTGAACGACATAGCTATATATCAAATGGAGTTATGTGCGTATGTATAACGACATACATGCAATGCCAAAAATAGATTGCCGTAAATGACGAAAACTGATTTTTCTCTATGACGTCAAAAGGCGACAGAGAGGTTACACACGTACAAAGAAAAGGGGGCATAACTCCGCTAAGCGTAGCACCAGTTTATTGTAACTCAGGTCACTTGGTGAGAATTAGCTGTGGGTAAGGATAATTTATTTTTGTGGTGTTTTGTTCGAGAGGAACCAAACTATTCCAACACAAATATCGATAAAGAAACTGTATACGTTTAGTTGTTAAAAAAACCCATAAGAAATGATGAAATCGTACTTCATAAAAAAGAGGTAATAGAGAAATGGATGGCCCTATCTAACCTATAACTTAGTCCTTAGATTCCAACATTCTCCTGAATGTGTAAGACTAGTGTAATTTGACTAATGTTGCACCATTATTAATGGTGCACGAGCCTTATCATCCAATGTAATTATATAATACCCAAAAAATAACACCATTCTATTTGACGTCATGGCTGGTTTTATGTCTTTCATAACGTCGGAGAAAGACGATACTGGTATTTTGATTAATATATATCTCCCCTAATTTTCGTTCATGATATGGAAAATCTCGATGTGTAAAACGGAATTTGACGCTTTTTCGACACAACATAAAATGACTGCTTTCACCAAGTAAATAATGTCTTGAATATGTTAACAATTAGCTTGTTTATCGTGTGTCTTAATTGGACAAGACACGCACCTGTTTGGCATCAATTTACGCAATGAAATACACAAAAGAATATTTCAAAACAACCAAAATTATATTCAATATTGGACATATATTTGTTCATTATTATTTCTCTTCATCTCGTCTCAGAATTACACAATAAAAGATGCGAAGAAAGCTCTATTGGTATAGAATTATCAGGATAATCGTATACGTTTGAACCAACGGGGTACCTGGCATGGGTTTTATTTTTATACATTTTACAATTCCTGGAGAAATAAAGTAAACTGTGTACTATCCTGTGATCCAATATTGAAAAAATAATGTAACCATTGATTATATAATGCAAAACGAGAGGAATAATTCGTAAATTGTTTGTGACTAACGCGCACCTGGCGAATCGTTAGATATCATTGTTCTCTGTATCCAACAACATAAAAGACAAATCCAAGACCAAGACATTTCAGAAATGTGTGCATATATTTTACCGAAAAATATTATCCATTTTGTTTAAGTAATATATTCAGTTTTAGTTATAAAATAAAATGAAACGGCTATTCATGGACATTGGTTATATGAACTTATAATATTGACTTATTACATCCCAAGAAATACGTACATGCTGCAGTTACATTTACACTTCATCTTGTAACACTTGTCCAAAGGAAAGAAATATCGTAGTCGACACTATAAACCTATCACATTGTTATGTAAACAATGTTCAAACAAACAGGAAATTATCAAAGGTTCGTTCATACATGTTGTGGCCTATATGTACGTATGATTTCATTTTGAACATTGACAAATATCCAAAGTGAAATTAATTGTGTGAACAAATGTATAAAAGACATGCCAAATATACACCATAACTGAAACTGTAAACAGCATGATACAGTGATCGCGTGCACTCTCATTCAAGGACCTTCACCTCAAAGAAATTACCAAATATGTACAACAATGTTGACGTATGACATCACTACCTGTGACCCACTTTTACAAAATGGCGTGTACACTTTCAACAGTACGCGGGATTGTACGAGGGGACTTTCGTTGATTCAGGGATCGTATAAACATAAATGTGACATGTAAGTAATCAGAAACATTCTGACAATCTATGTACTGTTATTTGTTGTCATAATTTTCATTGAAACAAACGGAAATAGTCAGAAATTCCGATAAATACCGTTGTCGTTGTGCGTGATTTTGCGTCAGTCATGGCGTCAACCAGAACGGTAACTTTGACAACTTCTGTTGAAAATATCAAATCATTGCAATGAATCTATTTGAAATTCCCTAATTCTTCCTACGATTCTCTTCCCATGCATATTCTGAAAATGTTGAGCCAATATCTTGAACGAATAGACGAATGGATAGCTCAAAATAGGAGAATATGCTACACTGTGTAAAATCTGAATTTTGCTTTGTTTACATTTCAACCATGTGCAGTTTTTCGAGCACAGCGTTCGTTTTCACACCTAACTTATTTTGCTTAATTTCATCTAGCCACTTTGTATTGGTGACAAAGACCACTGGTCATTTGATTCTAAAATGTATGAGGAATTCAAGGATGTAAGTATCACAGATAAGTTTGAAATATACGTGATGTTACAGGCGTCTCATAACCGGTGTACCTGAAACGTGATTTTGTAAACACTATCCAATATGGCGGAAAGTTCACTTCGGCGTTCGTGTTTTCGTTTTTTCCAAAACATTCTAAACGATTCTAGGGTTTTCGGAGACGTTTTGGAATGATCATTGGTGATTTCATAAAAGACAGATACCCGTGATCACTAATATGCTGTTTTTGAAATTCATTTCTCCGAGTAAATATCCGAAATTTAGATTTCAAAACATGCTGTAAATAACGCCGTGAGTGGTGATTTAGTAATGTGTAAAAAATGGCGACATTTACGATGTACCTAATTTTCAGAGGTCATGTTCAGTACTTTTGCTTGGCCTAAAATGCCAGTGGATGATATCACAGAACAGGGAATTTCCCACCTTATTCAAAACTGTAAAGTGTATTTGTGTGGGTGATGTATTTTGAATTTTATTCGACTTCAAAGTGAGGGCTGTAGAGGAAGGACATATATGTCCCTCTGGCATCCAGGGGGTTAACGAGGTTACACTGTACTACAACTTTGATAAAAGGCATCGCCCAGCCTCTAGTCAACAAATATAGATCTAGATATTTTGCAACACATCTCTACAAAAACTTGTACAGCTCTTATTTACTCTTCAGAACCTGAATGGATGGACGGACAGACAGACAGACAGGTGGATTAGGAGTTGAGAGTACTATCGAGACTATGAGCATTTCATCATTGTGTTTATGCGTTTTAGTCATGTCATTCCAAGCCCGTTCGTTTGAAAGTGTAGTTTACGTTTAAATAGATATCAAAGTTATACAATGTCACACATTTGACCTATAATGTTGGAACAACATCGTCCGTCATATTTATAACCGGCCCGCTCTCATTTCACAGCAGACAAGAGATTTAGAAGACACCCATTTCTGAATCAAAACAATTGCAAATGGCGGCCGGCGTCATCACCATCGGTACTGCTGTCAATCTACGGCCAATTTCAGTACTTATCGACGTTCTTAACACTTTAAAATACAATAATTGCATTCTTAAATACCTTGAATATGCAGCCTTGTAAACATCTTGTCAGTAGAAGATCTTGAAACGATTCTGTAGTCAACGAAATGCAGAGCGATAGGGAGCAAGAGCGATAGTGAATCTGTTCAAAACAGAGGGGACGTTGGCCACGACAACGGTAACTACGTTACGGCGACGAAGTCAGAACGAGGCGCCATCGTCCATTTCCGGCAAAGCTGAACCTGTACGGCTGCATGTCGTGGGTGCCAGAGACTTAAACTAAAAGGGGGAAGCAGATAAAGTTGTGGTGGCCGTTGGCGTGGTTACCGTCGTTGATAAAAAGAAGGGCCGGTTCAGTTTGTTTTGTCCCTGAGCATTCTCTAGATTAATTATGAAAATGTTTGCTGATAAAGACCGTTCGTCTTACCTGGGGACTGTTTGCTGGTGTGTGTAAGGCGCGATGTGTGTTGTTGGAGGGTCGTCCGCACTTTATTGCCGCGGAACGACAGGCTGCGCAAGTCGCCTTGGAAATCCCAAGCTAGCATCGCCACTGATACACTCAAAGAAATAGTCTGACATGGGTGGTCTCCCTTTGTTCATTGGTAGAAAAGAAGCCCATTCCCCTCACATACACGGAAGATAAAAGCCGTCTTGGCTGCTTGTTCAATCAGTGTGTTTAATTGTTTGTTTATTGTTTACATGATGTTAGTAAGAAATTAACGCCGGCCCCACAGCATAACCCAAGCTATATATTAGAACAGAACAAAATTTTACTCTAAAAAATCACACATTGACACACGCAGAGAACATACATCATCACATCATACACACACATATAATATGTACAAGTCAGCAAGCATATACATCCCAGCTCCTCCACGTGTCAAGGCGACCGTGAAGATTCGGGTTAGAATAGGTATTCAGCATCCCATGCTTGCCGTAAAAGGCGACTATGCTTGTCGTAAGAGTCGACTAACGGGATCGGGTGGTCAGGCTCGCCGATTTGGTTGATGCATGTCATCGTATCCCAATTGCGTAGATCGATGCTCCATGATGCCAATCACTTGATTGTCTGGTTCAGACTCGATTGTTTACAGACCGACGTCATAAAGCTGGAATATTACTGAGTGCGGCGTTAAAGAACAAACAAACAAACAGTGTGTATCTTGTCAGTGTGGGTGGAGAAATGAACACTTATAGATGAATTTACTTGTGCATCGGTATGAAGGTAGCCGTTCATGTTGCAGTAATGATTATTTATTAGTATCGTATTTCGCATAGATGTTGTTTGTTGTTTGCTGATCAACACCGCACTCGGCAGTATTCGCCTCTTACGACAAGCATATTCGCCTCTTACGGCAAGCATGGGTTGCTGAAGACCTATTACAGCCCGGATCTTCACGGGCCTCGCATATAGATGACATAAGGGGGCGATGGTGTAGCTGAGTGGCTAAGGCGTTGGCTCATCGCGCCTAAGGGCCAGGTTCCATTCCAGGTATAAAGGCTTATCTTGAAGTCCATTCCTGCAAGGTGTCCTTCACCGTCATATGGCTTCCATGCGATTTTCGAGTTCAAACATTTAAAGGGCGACTATCCCCGGGCAGATTGGCTGCTTTAGTAAGTTTGGTTCAGGTCGTTCAAACACAGCTTTCTTTGTCTGTTGACTCCAATTTCATGATTTATATCAATCTAAGAGTTCACGAGTACTCTGATTGACCCAGGTGTCCATTAGGCATAATTTACAACATGTAGACCTGGACTGAAACTGGCACCAGACACAGAAGCGCAATCCTCCCTTTAAGTCTTAGTTTTCTAAGAAACTTACGTTTCAATTTTTGTCACCATTTTTATCGTGATCATGTGTGCCTAAACTGCTATATTTACTTTCCAACCAGCTACCCATAAACGAAAGAGAACATCTGTAGATATATCTGAAGAATCGATGCTAGGAGAAACAGCGGCAGAGGGCGAAGGGAGATAACTCTCGATCTTTCATCCATACATGTACCCACCAGTAAGTGAAAAAGTGATCGTAAAATACCCACCGTTACTACACCGGCTTCCAAGCTATATAACAGCTATCCATGGGTATGGAGTTCGGACTTTCCGTGGGATATTCCTCTAGTAAATTGGGCTAGAAGACAGCAACACAACGGTTCAGGGCAAATGTTCCATTAATATCTTAACTTGAAAATAAATATTAACAACTTATTATAACAACTTCAAATTATATTAACACCAGGCTCGGGTCACCTGCCTTTCCTGTTGTGTTGCTGTCACCCAGTCGTTCTTGGGTCCAAGGAAGGAAAACAGACTCATGTGTATACCATTATTCCATTTTTATTTAGATATATTTAAGAAATGGAGTAGTATGTGTCCAAAAAAGGTATTTAAAGCAGGGCCAAAAGTGAGCACAAAAACGGTTCTCCTATATCAGAGAACGGAATCAACTTAGAAATGTCAGTCAAAGGGTGAGTCAAAACAATTGAAAAGAAGATCGAAAGAGTGTGTCCAAACATAAACCCAAAGGGTGTAGCCAAAACAGTCCAAACGAGAGAAATGCTTTATTACAGGGGCACCAAACCACACCCTCTCACACAAACACACATGCAAAACACATGCTGTCACACATACACACTTACACACAATACTAGATGCAAATCACTCCAACTCCCATATACACACATGATTACACTCACCCAAACACACATGTGAAACGAACACTCATACATACACACTTAAACCCAATCACACATTCAAAACACACTCACACACATCACAAACTTGCACTTTCTGTCACCCATGCAAAACACATCCTCTCACACATACACACTGACACTCAACAACACATGCAAAAACACACCATCTCACACATACACTCTCTATCACACAAGCAAAAAACATCCTAACACACCTACACACCCACACTATCTATCACACGTGCAAAACAACATCCTCTCACATTTACACACACTCGTACTCCCTCTCTCTCTATCTCTCTCTCTCTCTCTCTCTCTCTCTCTCTCTCTCTCTCTCTCTCTCTCTCTCTCTCTCTCTCTCTCTCACACACACACACACACACACACACACACACACACACACTGGATGAGAAATCTACGAGAAGATTCTCCTCCAGAAGGCAGCCACTCTCCTCAGCGCCTTCCTCAGAGGATGAACCTCTCTGTCCTCCACGAAGCTGTCGTCATCCTCGTCCTCGTAGACCCAGTAGTCACTGTCGTCATCACTAGGGGCAGGATAATGGTCGACGTAGGTGATGGTGACTGGGGCGGGGAGCGTCTCACCGTGGTCAGGGCGGGCCCAGAAGGGGGTGAAAACACTCAGAGGGTTGGGAGAGGGGGTCGGGGACGCAGCCTGGGGACGCTACATCAGTGAGTGGGGAGGGAGGGAGAAAGGAGGGTCAGAGGGCCAGGTTTATAGGCGGTTTTCAAATAACAAATAACATGTGGAAAAGAAAGTCAGTGTGATACACAGGTTACACATGCAATAAGGCGCTACAACAAGACAGAAATTCTGATCGACCTTTTGAATCATGCAATTGGAGGAGGGGGATCATGCAGTTATTTTTTAGGACACAATATCACACAGAGAAAATGGGCAATGTCAATAGCGTGCGTGGGGGACATCGACAAAAGCACTTAAGTGATCTTATTCGGCGGCCAAATCCGAAACAGATGTAGATAAACTACATACACAGTCGGATTCCTCATCCAGCGACGGCCATAAACTCGCAGCGGGAGTGACATGATACCGGATCATGTCTTCCCGTGCTGAAAAGAAAAATAAACAAATTTAATAATACCTTAAAATACATGTTCAATGAATATATCGAGTTAAGGAGTTCGAGTTAACGAGGTTACACTGTACTACAACTTTGATAAAAGGCATCGCCCAGCCTCTAGTCAACAAGTATAGATCTAGATATTTTGCAACACATCTCTACAAAAACTTGTACAGCTCTTATTTACTCTTCAGAACCTGAATTGATGGACGGACAGACAGACAGACAGGTGGATTAGGAGTTGAGAGTACTATCGAGACTATGAGCATTTCATCATTGTGTTCATGCGTTTTAGTCATGTCATTCCAAGCCCGTTCGTTTGAAAGTGTAGTTTACGTTTAAATAGATATCAAAGTTATACAATGTCACACATTTGACCTATAATGTTTGAACAACATCGTCCGTCATATTTATAACCGGCCCGCTCTCATTTCAGAGCAGACAAGAGATTTAGAAGACACCCATTTCTGAATCAAAACAATTGCAAATGGCGGCCGGCGTCATCACCATCGGTACTGCTGTCAAACTACGGCCAATTTCAGTACTTATCGACGTTCTAAACACTTTAAAATACAATAATTGCATTCTTAAATACCTTGAATATGCAGCCTTGTAAACATCTTGTCAGTAGAAGATCTTGAAACGATTCTGTAGTCAACGAAATGCAGAGCGATAGGGAGCAAGAGCGATAGTGAATCTGTTCAAAACAGAGGGGACGTTGGCCACGACAACGGTCACTACGTTACCGAGACGAAGTCAGAACGAGGCGCCATCGTCCATTTCCGGCAAAGCTGAACCTGTACGGCTGCATGTCGTGGGTGCCAAAGACTTAAACTAAAAGGGGGAAGCAGATAAAGTTGTGGTGGCCGTTGGCGTGGTTACCGTCGTTGATAAAAAGAAGGGCCGGTTCAGTTTGTTTTGTCCCTGAGCATTCTCTAGATTAATTATGAAAATGTTTGCTGATAAAGACCGTTCGTCTTACCTGGGGACTGTTTGCTGGTGTGTGTAAGGCGCGATGTGTGTTGTTGGAGGGTCGTCCGCACTTTATTGCCGCGGAACGACAGGCTGCGCAAGTCGCCTTGGAAATCCCAAGCTAGCATCGCCACTGATACACTCAAAGAAATAGTCTGACATGGGTGGTCTCCCTTTGTTCATTGGTAGAAAAGAAGCCCATTCCCCTCACATACACGGAAGATAAAAGCCGTCTTGGCTGCTTGTTCAATCAGTGTGTTTAATTGTTTGTTTATTGTTTACATGATGTTAGTTAGAAATTAACGCCGGCCCCACAGCATAACCCAAGCTATATATTAGAACAGAACAAAATTTTACTCTAAAAAATCACACATTGACACACGCAGAGAACATACATCATCACATCATACACACACATATAATATGTACAAGTCAGCAAGCATATACATCCCAGCTCCTCCACGTGTCAAGGCGACCGTGAAGATTCGGGTTAGAATAGGTATTCAGCATCCCATGCTTGCCGTAAAAGGCGACTATGCTTGTCGTAAGAGTCGACTAACGGGATCGGGTGGTCAGGCTCGCCGATTTGGTTGATGCATGTCATCGTATCCCAATTGCGTAGATCGATGCTCCATGATGCCAATCACTTGATTGTCTGGTTCAGACTCGATTGTTTACAGACCGACGTCATAAAGCTGGAATATTACTGAGTGCGGCGTTAAAGAACAAACAAACAAACAGTATGTATCTTGTCAGTGTGGATGGAGAAATGAACACTTATAGATGAATTTACTTGTGCATCGGTATGAAGGTAGCCGTTCATGTTGCAGTAATGATTATTTATTAGTATCGTATTTCGCATAGATGTTGTTTGTTGTTTGCTGTTCAACACCGCACTCGGCAGTATTCGCCTCTTACGACAAGCATATTCGCCTCTTACGGCAAGCATGGGTTGCTGAAGACCTATTACAGCCCGGATCTTCACGGGCCTCGCATATAGATGACATAAGGGGGCGATGGTGTAGCTGAGTGGCTAAGGCGTTGGCTCATCGCGCCTAAGGGCCAGGTTCCATTCCAGGTATAAAGGCTTATCTTGAAGTCCATTCCTGCAAGGTGTCCTTCACCGTCATATGACTTCAATGCGATTTTCGAGTTCAAACATTTAAAGGGCGACTATCCCCGGGCAGATTGGCTGCTTTAGTAAGTTTGGTTCAGGTCGTTCAAACACAACTTTCTTTGTCTGTTGACTCCAATTTCATGATTTATATCAATCTAAGAGTTCACGAGTACTCTGATTGACCCAGGTGTCCATTAGGCATAATTTACAACATGTAGACCTGGACTGAAACTGGCACCAGACACAGAAGCGCAATCCTCCCTTTAAGTCTTAGTTTTCTAAGAAACTTACGTTTCAATTTTTGTCACCATTTTTATCGTGATCATGTGTGCCTAAACTGCTATATTTACTTTCCAACCAGCTACCCATAAACGAAAGAGAACATCTGTAGATATATCTGAAGAATCGATGCTAGGAGAAACAGCGGCAGAGGGCGAAGGGAGATAACTCTCGATCTTTCATCCATACATGTACCCACCAGTAAGTGAAAAAGTGATCGTAAAATACCCACCGTTACTACACCGGCTTCCAAGCTATATAACAGCTATCCATGGGTATGGAGTTCGGACTTTCCGTGGGATATTCCTCTAGTAAATTGGGCTAGAAGACAGCAACACAACGGTTCAGGGCAAATGTCCAATTAATATCTTATCTTGAAAATAAATATTAACAACTTATTATAACAACTTCAAATTATATTAACACCAGGCTCGGGTCACCTGCCTTTCCTGTTGTGTTGCTGTCACCCAGTCGTTCTTGGATCCAAGGAAGGAAAACAGACTCATGTGTATACCATTATTCCATTTTTATTTAGATATATTTAAGAAATGGAGTAGTATGTGTCCAAAAAAGGTATTTAAAGCAGGGCCAAAAGTGAGCACAAAAACGGTTCTCCTATATCAGAGAACGGAATCAACTTAGAAATGTCAGTCAAAGGGTGAGCCAAAACAATTGAAAAGAAGATCGAAAGAGTGTGTCCAAACATAAACCCAAAGGGTGTAGCCAAAACAGTCCAAACGGGAGAAATGCTTTATTACAGGGGCACCAAACCAAACCCTCTCACACAAACACACATGCAAAACACATCCTCTTATGCATATACCCCAAACACGCGAGACACATCCTGTCGCACATGAACTCTTAAAATCAAACACACATGCAAAACACATGCTGTCACACATACACACTTACACACAATACTAGATGCAAATCACTCCAACTCCCATATACACACATGATTACACTCACCCAAACACACATGTGAAACGAACACTCATACATACACACTTAAACCCAATCACACATTCAAAACACACTCACACACATCACAAACTTGCACTTTCTGTCACACATGCAAAACACATCCTCTCACACATACACACTGACACTCAACAACACATGCAAAAACACACCATCTCACACATACACTCTCTATCACACAAGCAAAAAACATCCTAACACACCTACACACCCACACTATCTATCACACGTGCAAAACAACATCCTCTCACATTTACACACACTCGTACTCCCCCTCTCTCTCTCTCTCTCTCTCTCTCTCTCTCTCTCTCTCTCTCTCTCTCTCTCTCTCACACACACACACACACACACACACACACACACACACACACACACACACACACACACACACACTGGATGAGAAATCTACGAGAAGATTCTCCTCCAGAAGGCAGCCACTCTCCTCAGCGCCTTCCTCAGAGGATGAACCTCTCTGTCCTCCACGAAGCTGTCGTCATCCTCGTCCTCGTAGACCCAGTAGTCACTGTCGTCATCACTAGGGGCAGGATAATGGTCGACGTAGGTGATGGTGACTGGGGCGGGGAGCGTCTCACCGTGGTCAGGGCGGGCCCAGAAGGGGGTGAAAACACTCAGAGGGTTGGGAGAGGGGGTCGGGGACGCAGCCTGGGGACGCTACATCAGTGAGTGGGGAGGGAGGGAGAAAGGAGGGTCAGAGGGCCAGGTTTATAGGCGGTTTTCAAATAACAAATAACATGTGGAAAAGAAAGTCAGTGTGATACACAGGTTACACATGCAATAAGGCGCTACAACAAGACAGAAATTCTGATCGACCTTTTGAATCATGCAATTGGAGGAGGGGGATCATGCAGTTATTTTTTAGGACACAATATCACACAGAGAAAATGGGCAATGTCAATAGCGTGCGTGGGGGACATCGACAAAAGCACTTAAGTGATCTTATTCGGCGGCCAAATCCGAAACAGATGTAGATAAACTACATACACAGTCGGATTCCTCATCCAGCGACGGCCATAAACTCGCAGCGGGAGTGACATGATACCGGATCATGTCTTCCCGTGCTGAAAAGAAAAATAAACAAATTTAATAATACCTTAAAATACATGTTCAATGAATATATCGAGTTAAGGAGTTCGAGTTAACGAGGTTACACTGTACAACTTTGATAAAAGACATCGCCCAGCCTCTAGTCAACAAATATAGATCTAGATATTTTGCAACACATCTCTACAAAAACTTGTACAGCTCTTATTTACTCTTCAGAACCTGAATGGATTGACGGACAGACAGACAGACAGACAGACAGACAGACAGGTGGATTAGGAGTTGAGAGTACTATCGAGACTATGAGCATTTCATCATTGTGTTCATGCGTTGTAGTCATGTCATTCCAAGCCCGTTCGTTTGAAAGTGTAGTTTACGTTTAAATAGATATCAAAGTTATACAATGTCACACATTTGACCTATAATGTTTGAACAACATCGTCCGTCATATTTATAACCGGCCCGCTCTCATTTCAGAGCAGACAAGAGATTTAGAAGACACCCATTTCTGAATCAAAACAATTGCAAATGGCGGCCGGCGTCATCACCATCGGTACTGCTGTCAAACTACGGCCAATTTCAATACTTATCGACGTTCTAAACACTTTAAAATACAATAATTGCATTCTTAAATACCTTGAATATGCAGCCTTGTAAACATCTTGTCAGTAGAAGATCTTGAAACGATTCTGTAGTCAACGAAATGCAGAGCGATAGGGAGCAAGAGCGATAGTGAATCTGTTCAAAACAGAGGGGACGTTGGCCACGACAACGGTCACTACGTTACCGAGACGAAGTCAGAACGAGGCGCCATCGTCCATTTCCGGCAAAGCTGAACCTGTACGGCTGCATGTCGTGGGTGCCAAAGACTTAAACTAAAAGGGGGAAGCAGATAAAGTTGTGGTGGCCGTTGGCGTGGTTACCGTCGTTGATAAAAAGAAGGGCCGGTTCAGTTTGTTTTGTCCCTGAGCATTCTCTAGATTAATTATGAAAATGTTTGCTGATAAAGACCGTTCGTCTTACCTGGGGACTGTTTGCTGGTGTGTGTAAGGCGCGATGTGTGTTGTTGGAGGGTCGTCCGCACTTTATTGCCGCGGAACGACAGGCTGCGCAAGTCGCCTTGGAAATCCCAAGCTAGCATCGCCACTGATACACTCAAAGAAATAGTCTGACATGGGTGGTCTCCCTTTGTTCATTGGTAGAAAAGAAGCCCATTCCCCTCACATACACGGAAGATAAAAGCCGTCTTGGCTGCTTGTTCAATCAGTGTGTTTAATTGTTTGTTTATTGTTTACATGATGTTAGTAAGAAATTAACGCCGGCCCCACAGCATAACCCAAGCTATATATTAGAACAGAACAAAATTTTACTCTAAAAAATCACACATTGACACACGCAGAGAACATACATCATCACATCATACACACACATATAATATGTACAAGTCAGCAAGCATATACATCCCAGCTCCTCCACGTGTCAAGGCGACCGTGAAGATTCGGGTTAGAATAGGTATTCAGCATCCCATGCTTGCCGTAAAAGGCGACTATGCTTGTCGTAAGAGTCGACTAACGAGATCGGGTGGTCAGGCTCGCCGATTTGGTTGATGCATGTCATCGTATCCCAAATGCGTAGATCGATGCTCCATGATGCCAATCACTTGATTGTCTGGTTCAGACTCGATTGTTTACAGACCGACGTCATAAAGCTGGAATATTACTGAGTGCGGCGTTAAAGAACAAACAAACAAACAGTATGTATCTTGTCAGTGTGGATGGAGAAATGAACACTTATAGATGAATTTACTTGTGCATCGGTATGAAGGTAGCCGTTCATGTTGCAGTAATGAGTATTTATTAGTATCGTATTTCGCATAGATGTTGTTTGTTGTTTGCTGATCAACACCGCACTCGGCAGTATTCGCCTCTTACGACAAGCATATTCGCCTCTTACGGCAAGCATGGGTTGCTGAAGACCTATTACAGCCCGGATCTTCACGGGCCTCGCATATAGATGACATAAGGGGGCGATGGTGTAGCTGAGTGGCTAAGGCGTTGGCTCATCGCGCCTAAGGGCCAGGTTCCATTCCAGGTATAAAGGCTTATCTTGAAGTCCATTCCTGCAAGGTGTCCTTCACCGTCATATGACTTCCATGCGATTTTCGAGTTCAAACATTTAAAGGGCGACTATCCCCGGGCAGATTGGCTGCTTTGGTAAGTTTGGTTCAGGTCGTTCAAACACAACTTTCTTTGTCTGTTGACTCCAATTTCATGATTTATATCAATCTAAGAGTTCACGAGTACTCTGATTGACCCAGGTGTCCATTAGGCATAATTTACAACATGTAGACCTGGACTGAAACTGGCACCAGACACAGAAGCGCAATCCTCCCTTTAAGTCTTAGTTTTCTAAGAAACTTACGTTTCAATTTTTGTCACCATTTTTATCGTGATCATGTGTGCCTAAACTGCTATATTTACTTTCCAACCAGCTACCCATAAACGAAAGAGAACATCTGTAGATATATCTGAAGAATCGATGCTAGGAGAAACAGCGGCAGAGGGCGAAGGGAGATAACTCTCGATCTTTCATCCATACATGTACCCACCAGTAAGTGAAAAAGTGATCGTAAAATACCCACCGTTACTACACCGGCTTCCAAGCTATATAACAGCTATCCATGGGTATGGAGTTCGGACTTTCCGTGGGATATTCCTCTAGTAAATTGGGCTAGAAGACAGCAACACAACGGTTCAGGGCAAATGTCCCATTAATATCTTAACTTGAAAATAAATATTAACAACTTATTATAACAACTTCAAATTATATTAACACCAGGCTCGGGTCACCTGCCTTTCCTGTTGTGTTGCTGTCACCCAGTCGTTCTTGGATCCAAGGAAGGAAAACAGACTCATGTGTATACCATTATTCCATTTTTATTTAGATATATTTAAGAAATGGAGTAGTATGTGTCCAAAAAAGGTATTTAAAGCAGGGCCAAAAGTGAGCACAAAAACGGTTCTCCTATATCAGAGAACGGAATCAACTTAGAAATGTCAGTCAAAGGGTGAGCCAAAACAATTGAAAAGAAGATCGAAAGAGTGTGTCCAAACATAAACCCAAAGGGTGTAGCCAAAACAGTCCAAACGGGAGAAATGCTTTATTACAGGGGCACCAAACCACACCCTCTCACACAAACACACATGCAAAACACATCCTCTTATGCATATACCCAAAACACGCGAGACACATCCTGTCGCACATGAACTCTTAAAATCAAACACACATGCAAAACACATGCTGTCACACATACACACTTACACACAATACTAGATGCAAATCACTCCAACTCCCATATACACACATGATTACACTCACCCAAACACACATGTGAAACGAACACTCATACATACACACTTAAACCCAATCACACATTCAAAACACACTCACACACATCACAAACTTGCACTTTCTGTCACACATGCAAAACACATCCTCTCACACATACACACTGACACTCAACAACACATGCAAAAACACACCATCTCACACATACACTCTCTATCACACAAGCAAAAAACATCCTAACACACCTACACACCCACACTATCTATCACACGTGCAAAACAACATCCTCTCACATTTACACACACTCGTACTCCCTCTCTCTCTCTCTCTCTCTCTCTCTCTCTCTCTCTCTCTCTCTCTCTCTCACACACACACACACACTGGATGAGAAATCTACGAGAAGATTCTCCTCCAGAAGGCAGCCACTCTCCTCAGCGCCTTCCTCAGAGGATGAACCTCTCTGTCCTCCACGAAGCTGTCGTCATCCTCGTCCTCGTAGACCCAGTAGTCACTGTCGTCATCACTAGGGGCAGGATAATGGTCGACGTAGGTGATGGTGACTGGGGCGGGGAGCGTCTCACCGTGGTCAGGGCGGGCCCAGAAGGGGGTGAAAACACTCAGAGGGTTGGGAGAGGGGGTCGGGGACGCAGCCTGGGGACGCTACATCAGTGAGTGGGGAGGGAGGGAGAAAGGAGGGTCAGAGGGCCAGGTATATAGGCGGTTTTCAAATAACAAATAACATGTGGAAAAGAAAGTCAGTGTGATACACAGGTTACACATGCAATAAGGCGCTACAACAAGACAGAAATTCTGATCGACCTTTTGAATCATGCAATTGGAGGAGGGGGATCATGCAGTTATTTTTTAGGACACAATATCACACAGAGAAAATGGGAATCATGCAATTGGAGGAGGGGGATCATGCAGTTATTTTTTAGGACACAATATCACACAGAGAAAATGGGCAATGTCAATAGCGTGTGTAATCGACAAAAGCACTTAAGTGATCTTATTCGGCGGCCAAATCCGAAACAGATGTAGATAAACTACATACACAGTCGGAATCCTCATCCAGCGACGGCCATAAACTCGCAGCGGGAGTGACATGATACCGGATCATGTCTTCCCGTGCTGAAAAGAAAAATAAACAAATTTAATACCTTAAAATACATGTTCAATGAATATATCGAGTTAAGGAGTTCGAGTTAACCCTCTTGGTGCCACGGGACCATATATGGTCCCTCACTTTTCACACCCGCATAGTGCCAGGGGACCACATATGGTCCCGAGAAAATGCCCTTTTTAAACTGTGAATTTTTATATTTAACACTGAGTGCGCAAAGTCAAAACTATAACCACCATCACCCCAATCATCTTAGCTTTAACATCGTGTAACTCATACTTTGTACAATGCTACGGATTGCGAAATATGGCGAGATTAGTAAAGTGGCTACCGCTCTTCTCGGCCTTTTTCTGCCATGTTTGAACACCAAGCGAATGACGGCGAATTTTGATTATGCACCCATGTCACAAACACGTAAATATTTTCAGGCAAAATCCTTGTTCATAAGAAAAAATATGACCTGAGTGGTCAGAAAGACATATTTTTCGCAACTGTATACTTATTCACGTAAATACAATTCTGTTCACTCCTTTATGAACAAGTATATTTGCACGTTTTGTATATTTTTATCGACTATCGGTAATGGCGGAATGGTCGGTACTCATGAGAAAACGACAGTGTATATTTCCATTACATTTATGAAGTTCATTGAATGAAATTATGACCATCATCACCCTAATCATCTCAACGTTAATATCGTGTAACTCATATTTTATGCAGTGCTACGGATTGCGAAATATGGCGAGATTAGTAATGTGGTTACCGCGCTTCTCGATCTTTTTCTGCCATGTTGAACTTCATGCGAATGAAGGCAATTTTTTTATTATGCACCCATGTCACATACACGTAACTATTATTATATCAGACAGCCAATTTGAAAAAGAAATCTGATCGGACTGGTCAGAAAGATTTACTAGTCCCCACTGTACAGTTATTGGCGTAAGAGTACTAACGTTTAGTCGGCCACGGAAGTTTTTTGTTCAAGTATTGCATATGTTTATCGACTGTGTGTCATGGCGATTTAGCACGGCGCTACATACCAACCGACAGTGCAGATTTTCTTTTTGTTTTGATGCGGATTTACAGAAAATATTCAAATCAAAGATATGGAAAGATAGCTATAATCATTCATATTAAGGTGGTATAGTGTATATTTATGGCCAGGAAGTTCATGATCAAAACCTAAACATTGAATGGCCAAGCCCGAAGTGATCGACAGGGCACGTTCGCATCATATCTGTGCCGCGATTTCTTGTTTACCGGTTGTCCTACATACTCGCCCGTTCAGACAAATAACTGCTACTTATTTCATATGAAATGACTAAGAGTCATGTGTGATTGCTCAAACTACCATTGACCGTGTGAGTGACTTGCCCTAACTGTTTCACATTTTGTCGCAAATGGAGATTTCATAACGTGGGTCGACACCATATTGTAAACAAATTGTGTCAAGGTCGGTTTCACATGTGGTAGCTCGGCCCCCGTTTCTGTCGATGGTACACGCGATACAAACATAATGCAACCACTGAAAACATCAACATAACTTCTACAATGATGACATCAATACCTTTTTGTATTTGGATTAACCGCTTATGGATACGCTGTGCTGTTAAGTTCGATTTCGATTTGTTTTTCCTTTCATTGAAACTGTAGAATGGCGCTGTGATTGGTTTGCTGAAATAGTATTTTCCATGAGTCTAATGTACATGGTACATGCTGTGATTGTAGAAGATAATTGATAACCAATTGTGTATGCATATATATCATCAAATACACATTACTAATCTCTTCAGAAAATGGAATATATTATAGCTCGTTTTCAAACATTCTGCCATGGATATTAGATCAAAAATTAATATTAGATTTACAAATTATTTATGTACTCGATTAACGTATGATAATCTATTGCAAGTCTTCAACTCTTTGATATGTCATCTGAAATGTCAGCAATGAGTAAAATTAATTTTATTTCGTTACAATCTGCAATTTTATTCAAATAGGCTAACAGACGGTCGGTGATTTCCCGCCGCTGTGGATTTGTCGTCTGGACAGGTGCGCGTGATAAATTTGACCTCGCGTGTTTTGACGTGGATGACGTCACATGAAACAGCTGATCTAATGTTGTGGTAGTATAATGGATATACAAGTGGTTTCATTTTCCAAATAACAATATTCTCTTTGACTGAACTAGAAAGCATATCTAGTACATCACGATTGGAAAATGTCTACGGCGACCGACGAGTGAATGAGACCGCATATCATTTGACGAACAGTGTTAGAATATTTGGCGCAGTTTTCTAATTTTGGTATGTTGACATGTGCTTTTCATATCTGTTTGAATGCTTGATATTCCAAAAATATAATGTGCATTTAGTTGAGTACAGTGAGAAAGCTGTCAAAATGGATCCAATATTAAACAACCTAGATTTTTAATATTTTAGCTTCATCTATTGGAATCTCGAATGGTTCAATTTATAACATAAACAGTAAACGTAATTAGATCTACTCACAATATATAGATAATCAATTTCTGAAAGACAAAAAGTTTTCATCGTATATGTGATTTCGTTTTGATGTTTTATATAGTTGTATTTATGTCTTTTTTTCACTTTGCATTATCTAAATTACCAAATACTTCGACCAGTGACATATAGTAGTAATTAGATTCTACTTTGTTTTGTATCCTAAGTATGAAATAGATATTTTTATAAAATAAATGTTTGTCTAAGAGCAAAATCAATGCGTTCTTATGGGTTTTTTTTCACCATTTTAATTTGTATATCTTCCCTCCAACCTTTAGTTGAGGTAGGCCAAAATTAAGAAAAAAAGGAAAGACATAATAAACCATTTTTATTAAAGATTTTGTTGGTTAAATTTTCGAAGTTCAATACCAAGAATATATTTTTCCTTTTATGACAAATAATTCCATTACTTTCATTGACCTACGATCATTATCTATTTCAAACTTTTCCTTTAGTAGAATGGGATGGAATGGGAAACTAGTGGAAATAAACTATCATCTATGTCCTTAAATGTACATGTACATACCTGGCTAGGTGTAAATACACTTCTAAAGTCGTATTTATAAATCAAATGAATAAATGAAAGAAAAAATGGTATTTTATGGACTGGCCATACAAGTATATTTTGAGCAAAGGTCTAAGTTAGGCAGCCAAGTGCGAAATACGAGCTGATACGAGGATGTATGTTTTCTGGTGGCCATAGTGAAACAATGACATATGGCGCCCGAGTTGCGAGTGATCGAAAATAGGTTTGTTGAATAGATTTGCTGCCCATGAAAACGTTTCAACAATTTTGATTGAATCTACAAGTACTTACTCTTGGGTGGTGTTACGTTAGTATAATCTTGTTAATTATTCAGAAATAATAATGATGCCCGATATTGAGCGATGTCAATTTGAGTATTGTTAGGGCTGTTTAGCGATCTTTCACATTTTGTCCTTTGAAAATGTACGATGTCAATTACCCCGAAGTTGTTTTTATAACTAATAAAAGAGGACGGACACTGAAACATACATGGACGTAACCGGGATTTCTTCAAGATATACATTCCAAACTGTCATTCGTTTTGTGACATAATCTTTGAAACAGTCTGAGTATGAATTAATCACGACCACTTCCGTCAATTTTGTTTTGACGTCAACAACACGCACAATTTCATCGGGATTTTTTAATCGGTAAATATAACTCACGGAAAATTCTCAGTGAATGTGTACTTCAACATTAATATCATATGTCTATAACTGTTAGGACATGTACTTGCCAATGATATGAATTATTGGTCATTTAGATTTCAAACAAGGGCGCTTACTTGACTTTGCTTGCCATATTCGGGTGCGTCCATATTACGATTAATGTGGAAAAGTAGGAAACTTATAATACCAGCACTTTTATCGATGGCTGGGCAGTGCATAGATCTTTTGGATTTGGTGACTCTAGATACTGTTAGAAAGACAATCAACTCGAGTTGCATGTTATACAATTTGGTTACACTGTGTGAAGAAATAAAGACGTTGCAACACTTTTGATACAATGTATACGTTTTTGTAACCGCGACGTCAGCACAGTGCGGCACTGAGCGGTTTGCAGGCTGACTGACGTCCAGGCACCATGAGGGTTAACCCTCTGGATGCCGAGGTTTTTTTCTGACGCACATTTTCCTAAGATCGGAAAAGTGAATGTTGTGCGAGAATTGCGCTCACGCGGCACTGGATCTACCTCTGGCTATAAAATTACGCAGAGGTGGAGAATATTAAAAATCCTATTTGATGGTGTAAAGTTAACTGCAAATACTAAACCGGTTTAACAAAAATACACTTCTAAGTGTTGTCCGAGATTTTTTTCTTCCTTGAAAAACAGTAAATTTCTCCGCTTTTTATCGTACACCGATAAAAGTACTGTGCGCCGATTTTTTTAATTTAGAAGCTTTACGGAATCTGTGAACGAACAAAATACTGCCTAATATCTGAACGACATAGCTATATATCAAATGGAGTTATGTGCGTATGTATAACGACATACATGCAATGCCAAAAATAGCTTGCCGTAAATGACGAAAACTGATTTTTCTCTATGACGTCAAAAGGCGACAGAGAGGTTACACACGTACAAAGAAAAGGGGGCATAACTCCGCTAAGCGTAGCACCAGTTTATTGTAACTCAGGTCACTTGGTGAGAATTAGCTGTGGGTAAGGATAATTTATTTTTGTGGTGTTTTGTTCGAGAGGAACCAAACTATTCCAACACAAATATCGATAAAGAAACTGTATACGTTTAGTTGTTAAAAAAACCCATAAGAAATGATGAAATCGTACTTCATAAAAAAGAGGTAATAGAGAAATGGATGGCCCTATCTAACCTATAACTTAGTCCTTAGATTCCAACATTCTCCTGAATGTGTAAGACTAGTGTAATTTGACTAATGTTGCACCATTATTAATGGTGCACGAGCCTTATCATCCAATGTAATTATATAATACCCAAAAAATAACACCATTCTATTTGACGTCATGGCTGGTTTTATGTCTTTCATAACGTCGGAGAAAGACGATACTGGTATTTTGATTAATATATATCTCCCCTAATTTTCGTTCATGATATGGAAAATCTCGATGTGTAAAACGGAATTTGACGCTTTTTCGACACAACATAAAATGACTGCTTTCACCAAGTAAATAATGTCTTGAATATGTTAACAATTAGCTTGTTTATCGTGTGTCTTAATTGGACAAGACACGCACCTGTTTGGCATCAATTTACGCAATGAAATACACAAAAGAATATTTCAAAACAACCAAAATTATATTCAATATTGGACATATATTTGTTCATTATTATTTCTCTTCATCTCGTCTCAGAATTACACAATAAAAGATGCGAAGAAAGCTCTATTGGTATAGAATTATCAGGATAATCGTATACGTTTGAACCAACGGGGTACCTGGCATGGGTTTTATTTTTATACATTTTACAATTCCTGGAGAAATAAAGTAAACTGTGTACTATCCTGTGATCCAATATTGAAAAAATAATGTAACCATTGATTATATAATGCAAAACGAGAGGAATAATTCGTAAATTGTTTGTGACTAACGCGCACCTGGCGAATCGTTAGATATCATTGTTCTCTGTATCCAACAACATAAAAGACAAATCCAAGACCAAGACATTTCAGAAATGTGTGCATATATTTTACCGAAAAATATTATCCATTTTGTTTAAGTAATATATTCAGTTTTAGTTATAAAATAAAATGAAACGGCTATTCATGGACATTGGTTATATGAACTTATAATATTGACTTATTACATCCCAAGAAATACGTACATGCTGCAGTTACATTTACACTTCATCTTGTAACACTTGTCCAAAGGAAAGAAATATCGTAGTCGACACTATAAACCTATCACATTGTTATGTAAACAATGTTCAAACAAACAGGAAATTATCAAAGGTTCGTTCATACATGTTGTGGCCTATATGTACGTATGATTTCATTTTGAACATTGACAAATATCCAAAGTGAAATTAATTGTGTGAACAAATGTATAAAAGACATGCCAAATATACACCATAACTGAAACTGTAAACAGCATGATACAGTGATCGCGTGCACTCTCATTCAAGGACCTTCACCTCAAAGAAATTACCAAATATGTACAACAATGTTGACGTATGACATCACTACCTGTGACCCACTTTTACAAAATGGCGTGTACACTTTCAACAGTACGCGGGATTGTACGAGGGGACTTTCGTTGATTCAGGGATCGTATAAACATAAATGTGACATGTAAGTAATCAGAAACATTCTGACAATCTATGTACTGTTATTTGTTGTCATAATTTTCATTGAAACAAACGGAAATAGTCAGAAATTCCGATAAATACCGTTGTCGTTGTGCGTGATTTTGCGTCAGTCATGGCGTCAACCAGAACGGTAACTTTGACAACTTCTGTTGAAAATATCAAATCATTGCAATGAATCTATTTGAAATTCCCTAATTCTTCCTACGATTCTCTTCCCATGCATATTCTGAAAATGTTGAGCCAATATCTTGAACGAATAGACGAATGGATAGCTCAAAATAGGAGAATATGCTACACTGTGTAAAATCTGAATTTTGCTTTGTTTACATTTCAACCATGTGCAGTTTTTCGAGCACAGCGTTCGTTTTCACACCTAACTTATTTTGCTTAATTTCATCTAGCCACTTTGTATTGGTGACAAAGACCACTGGTCATTTGATTCTAAAATGTATGAGGAATTCAAGGATGTAAGTATCACAGATAAGTTTGAAATATACGTGATGTTACAGGCGTCTCATAACCGGTGTACCTGAAACGTGATTTTGTAAACACTATCCAATATGGCGGAAAGTTCACTTCGGCGTTCGTGTTTTCGTTTTTTCCAAAACATTCTAAACGATTCTCGGGTTATCGGAGACGTTTTGGAATGATCATTTGTGATTTCATAAAAGACAGATACCCGTGATCACTAATATGCTGTTTTTGAAATTCATTTCTCCAAATAAATATCCGAAATTTAGATTTCAAAACATGCTGTAAATAACGCCGTGAGTGGTGATTTAGTAATGTGTAAAAAATGGCGACATTTACGATGTACCTACTTTTCAGAGGTCATGTTCAGTACTTTTGCTTGGCCTAAAATGCCAGTGGATGATATCACAGAACAGGGAATTTCCCACCTTATTCAAAACTGTAAAGTGTATTTGTGTGGGTGATGTATTTTGAATTTTATTCGACTTCAAAGTGAGGGCTGTAGAGGAGGGACATATATGTCCCTCTGGCATCCAGGGGGTTAACGAGGTTACGCTGTACTACAACTTTGATAAAAGGCATCGCCCAGCCTCTAGTCAACAAATATAGATCTAGATATTTTGCAACACATCTCTACAAAAACTTGTACAGCTCTTATTTACTCTTCAGAACCTGAATGGATGGACGGACAGACAGACAGACAGGTGGATTAGGAGTTGAGAGTACTATCGAGACTATGAGCATTTCATCATTGTGTTCATGCGTTTTAGTCATGTCATTCCAAGCCCGTTCGTTTGAAAGTGTAGTTTACGTTTAAATAGATATCAAAGTTATACAATGTCACACATTTGACCTATAATGTTTGAACAACATCGTCCGTCATATTTATAACCGGCCCGCTCTCATTTCAGAGCAGACAAGAGATTTAGAAGACACCCATTTCTGAATCAAAACAATTGCAAATGGCGGCCGGCGTCATCACCATCGGTACTGCTGTCAAACTACGGCCAATTTCAGTACTTATCGACGTTCTAAACACTTTAAAATACAATAATTGCATTCTTAAATACCTTGAATATGCAGCCTTGTAAACATCTTGTCAGTAGAAGATCTTGAAACGATTCTGTAGTCAACGAAATGCAGAGCGATAGGGAGCAAGAGCGATAGTGAATCTGTTCAAAACAGAGGGGACGTTGGCCACGACAACGGTCACTACGTTACCGAGACGAAGTCAGAACGAGGCGCCATCGTCCATTTCCGGCAAAGCTGAACCTGTACGGCTGCATGTCATGGGGGCCAAAGACTTAAAAGGGGGAAGCAGATAAAGTTGTGGTGGCCGTTGGCGTAGTTACCGTCGTTGATAAAAAGAAGGGCCGGTTCAGTTTGTTTTGTCCCTGAGCATTCTCTAGATTAATTATGAAAATGTTTGCTGATAAAGACCGTTCGTCTTACCTGGGGACTGTTTGCTGGTGTGTGTAAGGCGCGATGTGTGTTGTTGGAGGGTCGTCCGCACTTTATTGCCGCGGAACGACAGGCTGCGCAAGTCGCCTTGGAAATCCCAAGCTAGCATCGCCACTGATACACTCAAAGAAATAGTCTGACATGGGTGGTCTCCCTTTGTTCATTGGTAGAAAAGAAGCCCATTCCCCTCACATACACGGAAGATAAAAGCCGTCTTGGCTGCTTGTTCAATCAGTGTGTTTAATTGTTTGTTTATTGTTTACATGATGTGAGTAAGAAATTAACGCCGGCCCCACAGCACAACCCAAGCTCTATATTAGAACAGAACAAAATTTTACTCTAAAAAATCACACATTGACACACGCAGAGAACATACATCATCACATCATACACACACATATAATATGTACAAGTCAGCAAGCATATACATCCCAGCTCCTCCACGTGTCAAGGCGACCGTGAAGATTCGGGTTAGAATAGGTATTCAGCATCCCATGCTTGCCGTAAAAGGCGACTATGCTTGTCGTAAGAGTCGACTAACGGGATCGGGTGGTCAGGCTCGCCGATTTGGTTGATGCATGTCATCGTATCCCAATTGCGTAGATCGATGCTCCATGATGCCAATCACTTGATTGTCTGGTTCAGACTCGATTGTTTACAGACCGACGTCATAAAGCTGGAATATTACTGAGTGCGGCGTTAAAGAACAAACAAACAAACAGTGTGTATCTTGTCAGTGTGGGTGGAGAAATGAACACTTATAGATGAATTTACTTGTGCATCGGTATGAAGGTAGCCGTTCATGTTGCAGTAATGATTATTTATTAGTATCGTATTTCGCATAGATGTTGTTTGTTGTTTGCTGATCAACACCGCACTCGGCAGTATTCGCCTCTTACGACAAGCATATTCGCCTCTTACGGCAAGCATGGGTTGCTGAAGACCTATTACAGCCCGGATCTTCACGGGCCTCGCATATAGATGACATAAGGGGGCGATGGTGTAGCTGAGTGGCTAAGGCGTTGGCTCATCGCGCCTAAGGGCCAGGTTCCATTCCAGGTATAAAGGCTTATCTTGAAGTCCATTCCTGCAAGGTGTCCTTCACCGTCATATGGCTTCCATGCGATTTTCGAGTTCAAACATTTAAAGGGCGACTATCCCCGGGCAGATTGGCTGCTTTAGTAAGTTTGGTTCAGGTCGTTCAAACACAGCTTTCTTTGTCTGTTGACTCCAATTTCATGATTTAATCAATCTAAGAGTTCACGAGTACTCTGATTGACCCAGGTGTCCATAAGGCATAATTTACAACATGTAGACCTGGACTGAAACTGGCGCCAGACACAGAAGCGCAATCCTCCCTTTAAGTCTTAGTTTTCTAAGAAACTTACGTTTCAATTTTGGTCACCATTTTTATCGTGATCATGTGTGCCTAAACTGCTATATTTACTTTCCAACCAGCTACCCATAAACGAAAGAGAACATCTGTAGATATATCTGAAGAATCGATGCTAGGAGAAACAGCGGCAGAGGGCGAAGGGAGATAACTCTCGATCTTTCATCCATACATGTACCCACCAGTAAGTGAAAAAGTGATCGTAAAATACCCAGCGTTACTACACCGGCTTCCAAGCTATATAACAGCTATCCATGGGTATGGAGTTCGGACTTTCCGTGGGATATTCCTCTAGTAAATTGGGCTAGAAGACAGCAACACAACGGTTCAGGGCAAATGTCCCATTAATATCTTAACTTGAAAATAAATATTAACAACTTATTATAACAACTTCAAATTATATTAACACCAGGCTCGGGTCACCTGCCTTTCCTGTTGTGTTGCTGTCACCCAGTCGTTCTTGGGTCCGAGGAAGGAAAACAGACTCATGTGTATACCATTATTCCATTTTTATTTAGATATATTTAAGAAATGGAGTAGTATGTGTCCAAAAAAGGTATTTAAAGCAGGGCCAAAAGTGAGCACAAAAACGGTTCTCCTATATCAGAGAACGGAATCAACTTAGAAATGTCAGTCAAAGGGTGAGCCAAAACAATTGAAAAGAAGATCGAAAGAGTGTGTCCAAACATAAACCCAAAGGGTGTAGCCAAAACAGTCCAAACGAGAGAAATGCTTTATTACAGGGGCACCAAACCACACCCTCTCACACAAACACACATGCAAAACACATGCTGTCACACATACACACTTACACACAATACTAGATGCAAATCACTCCAACTCCCATATACACACATGATTACACTCACCCAAACACACATGTGAAACGAACACTCATACATACACACTTAAACCCAATCACACATTCAAAACACACTCACACACATCACAAACTTGCACTTTCTGTCACACATGCAAAACACATTCTCTCACACATACACACTGACACTCAACAACACATGCAAAAACACACCATCTCACACATACACTCTCTATCACACAAGCAAAAAACATCCTAACACACCTACACACCCACACTATCTATCACACGTGCAAAACAACATCCTCTCACATTTACACACACTCGTACTCCCCCCCCCCCTCTCTCTCTCTCTCTCTCTCTCTCTCTCTCTCTCTCTCTCTCTCTCTCTCTCTCTCTCACACACACACACACACACACACTGGATGAGAAATCTACGAGAAGATTCTCCTCCAGAAGGCAGCCACTCTCCTCAGCGCCTTCCTCAGAGGATGAACCTCTCTGTCCTCCACGAAGCTGTCGTCATCCTCGTCCTCGTAGACCCAGTAGTCACTGTCGTCATCACTAGGGGCAGGATAATGGTCGACGTAGGTGATGGTGACTGGGGCGGGGAGCGTCTCACCGTGGTCAGGGCGGGCCCAGAAGGGGGTGAAAACACTCAGAGGGTTGGGAGAGGGGGTCGGGGACGCAGCCTGGGGACGCTACATCAGTGAGTGGGGAGGGAGGGAGAAAGGAGGGTCAGAGGGCCAGGTTTATAGGCGGTTTTCAAATAACAAATAACATGTGGAAAAGAAAGTCAGTGTGATACACAGGTTACACATGCAATAAGGCGCTACAACAAGACAGAAATTCTGATCGACCTTTTGAATCATGCAATTGGAGGAGGGGGATCATGCAGTTATTTTTTAGGACACAATATCACACAGAGAAAATGGGCAATGTCAATAGCGTGCGTGGGGGACATCGACAAAAGCACTTAAGTGATCTTATTCGGCGGCCAAATCCGAAACAGATGTAGATAAACTACATACACAGTCGGATTCCTCATCCAGCGACGGCCATAAACTCGCAGCGGGAGTGACATGATACCGGATCATGTCTTCCCGTGCTGAAAAGAAAAATAAACAAATTTAATAATACCTTAAAATACATGTTCAATGAATATATCGAGTTAAGGAGTTCGAGTTAACGAGGTTACACTGTACTACAACTTTGATAAAAGGCATCGCCCAGCCTCTAGTCAACAAATATAGATCTAGATATTTTGCAACACATCTCTACAAAAACTTGTACAGCTCTTATTTACTCTTCAGAACCTGAATTGATGGACGGACAGACAGACAGACAGGTGGATTAGGAGTTGAGAGTACTATCGAGACTATGAGCATTTCATCATTGTGTTCATGCGTTTTAGTCATGTCATTCCAAGCCCGTTCGTTTGAAAGTGTAGTTTACGTTTAAATAGATATCAAAGTTATACAATGTCACACATTTGACCTATAATGTTTGAACAACATCGTCCGTCATATTTATAACCGGCCCGCTCTCATTTCAGAGCAGACAAGAGATTTAGAAGACACCCATTTCTGAATCAAAACAATTGCAAATGGCGGCCGGCGTCATCACCATCGGTACTGCTGTCAAACTACGGCCAATTTCAGTACTTATCGACGTTCTAAACACTTTAAAATACAATAATTGCATTCTTAAATACCTTGAATATGCAGCCTTGTAAACATCTTGTCAGTAGAAGATCTTGAAACGATTCTGTAGTCAACGAAATGCAGAGCGATATGGAGCAAGAGCGATAGTGAATCTGTTCAAAACAGAGGGGACGTTGGCCACGACAACGGTCACTACGTTACCGAGACGAAGTCAGAACGAGGCGCCATCGTCCATTTCCGGCAAAGCTGAACCTGTACGGCTGCATGTCGTGGGTGCCAAAGACTTAAACTAAAAGGGGGAAGCAGATAAAGTTGTGGTGGCCGTTGGCGTGGTTACCGTCGTTGATAAAAAGAAGGGCCGGTTCAGTTTGTTTTGTCCCTGAGCATTCTCTAGATTAATTATGAAAATGATTGCTGATAAAGACCGTTCGTCTTACCTGGGGACTGTTTGCTGGTGTGTGTAAGGCGCGATGTGTGTTGTTGGAGGGTCGTCCGCACTTTATTGCCGCGGAACGACAGGCTGCGCAAGTCGCCTTGGTAATCCCAAGCTAGCATCGCCACTGATACACTCAAAGAAATAGTCTGACATGGGTGGTCTCCCTTTGTTCATTGGTAGAAAAGAAGCCCATTCCCCTCACATACACGGAAGATAAAAGCCGTCTTGGCTGCTTGTTCAATCAGTGTGTTTAATTGTTTGTTTATTGTTTACATGATGTTAGTAAGAAATTAACGCCGGCCCCACAGCATAACCCAAGCTCTATATTAGAACAGAACAAAATTTTACTCTAAAAAATCACACATTGACACACGCAGAGAACATACATCATCACATCATACACACACATATAATATGTACAAGTCAGCAAGCATATACATCCCAGCTCCTCCACGTGTCAAGGCGACCGTGAAGATTCGGGTTAGAATAGGTATTCAGCATCCCATGCTTGCCGTAAAAGGCGACTATGCTTGTCGTAAGAGTCGACTAACGGGATCGGGTGGTCAGGCTCGCCGATTTGGTTGATGCATGTCATCGTATCCCAATTGCGTAGATCGATGCTCCATGATGCCAATCACTTGATTGTCTGGTTCAGACTCGATTGTTTACAGACCGACGTCATAAAGCTGGAATATTACTGAGTGCGGCGTTAAAGAACAAACAAACAAACAGTATGTATCTTGTCAGTGTGGATGGAGAAATGAACACTTATAGATGAATTTACTTGTGCATCGGTATGAAGGTAGCCGTTCATGTTGCAGTAATGATTATTTATTAGTATCGTATTTCGCATAGATGTTGTTTGTTGTTTGCTGATCAACACCGCACTCGGCAGTATTCGCCTCTTACGACAAGCATATTCGCCTCTTACGGCAAGCATGGGTTGCTGAAGACCTATTACAGCCCGGATCTTCACGGGCCTCGCATATAGATGACATAAGGGGGCGATGGTGTAGCTGAGTGGCTAAGGCGTTGGCTCATCGCGCCTAAGGGCCAGGTTCCATTCCAGGTATAAAGGCTTATCTTGAAGTCCATTCCTGCAAGGTGTCCTTCACCGTCATATGACTTCCATGCGATTTTCGAGTTCAAACATTTAAAGGGCGACTATCCCCGGGCAGATTGGCTGCTTTAGTAAGTTTGGTTCAGGTCGTTCAAACACAACTTTCTTTGTCTGTTGACTCCAATTTCATGATTTATATCAATCTAAGAGTTCACGAGTACTCTGATTGACCCAGGTGTCCATTAGGCATAATTTACAACATGTAGACCTGGACTGAAACTGGCACCAGACACAGAAGCGCAATCCTCCCTTTAAGTCTTAGTTTTCTAAGAAACTTACGTTTCAATTTTGGTCACCATTTTTATCGTGATCATGTGTGCCTAAACTGCTATATTTACTTTCCAACCAGCTACCCATAAACGAAAGAGAACATCTGTAGATATATCTGAAGAATCGATGCTAGGAGAAACAGCGGCAGAGGGCGAAGGGAGATAACTCTCGATCTTTCATCCATACATGTACCCACCAGTAAGTGAAAAAGTGATCGTAAAATACCCAGCGTTACTACACCGGCTTCCAAGCTATATAACAGCTATCCATGGGTATGGAGTTCGGACTTTCCGTGGGATACTCCTCTAGTAAATTGGGCTAGAAGACAGCAACACAACGGTTCAGGGCAAATGTCCAATTAATATCTTATCTTGAAAATAAATATTAACAACTTATTATAACAACTTCAAATTATATTAACACCAGGCTCGGGTCACCTGCCTTTCCTGTTGTGTTGCTGTCACCCAGTCGTTCTTGGATCCAAGGAAGGAAAACAGACTCATGTGTATACCATTATTCCATTTTTATTTAGATATATTTAAGAAATGGAGTAGTATGTGTCCAAAAAAGGTATTTAAAGCAGGGCCAAAAGTGAGCACAAAAACGGTTCTCCTATATCAGAGAACGGAATCAACTTAGAAATGTCAGTCAAAGGGTGAGCCAAAACAATTGAAAAGAAGATCGAAAGAGTGTGTCCAAACATAAACCCAAAGGGTGTAGCCAAAACAGTCCAAACGGGAGAAATGCTTTATTACAGGGGCACCAAACCACACCCTCTCACACAAACACACATGCAAAACACATCCTCTTATGCATATACCCAAAACACGCGAGACACATCCTGTCGCACATGAACTCTTAAAATCAAACACACATGCAAAACACATGCTGTCACACATACACACTTACACACAATACTAGATGCAAATCACTCCAACTCCCATATACACACATGATTACACTCACCCAAACACACATGTGAAACGAACACTCATACATACACACTTAAACCCAATCACACATTCAAAACACACTCACACACATCACAAACTTGCACTTTCTGTCACACATGCAAAACACATCCTCTCACACATACACACTGACACTCAACAACACATGCAAAAACACACCATCTCACACATACACTCTCTATCACACAAGCAAAAAACATCCTAACACACCTACACACCCACACTATCTATCACACGTGCAAAACAACATCCTCTCACATTTACACACACTCGTACTCCCTCTCTCTCTCTCTCTCTCTCTCTCTCTCTCTCTCTCTCTCTCTCTCTCTCTCTCTCACACACACACACACACACACACACACACACACACACACACACTGGATGAGAAATCTACGAGAAGATTCTCCTCCAGAAGGCAGCCACTCTCCTCAGCGCCTTCCTCAGAGGATGAACCTCTCTGTCCTCCACGAAGCTGTCGTCATCCTCGTCCTCGTAGACCCAGTAGTCACTGTCGTCATCACTAGGGGCAGGATAATGGTCGACGTAGGTGATGGTGACTGGGGCGGGGAGCGTCTCACCGTGGTCAGGGCGGGCCCAGAAGGGGGTGAAAACACTCAGAGGGTTGGGAGAGGGGGTCGGGGACGCAGCCTGGGGACGCTACATCAGTGAGTGGGGAGGGAGGGAGAAAGGAGGGTCAGAGGGCCAGGTTTATAGGCGGTTTTCAAATAACAAATAACATGTGGAAAAGAAAGTCAGTGTGATACACAGGTTACACATGCAATAAGGCGCTACAACAAGACAGAAATTCTGATCGACCTTTTGAATCATGCAATTGGAGGAGGGGGATCATGCAGTTATTTTTTAGGACACAATATCACACAGAGAAAATGGGCAATGTCAATAGCGTGCGTGGGGGACATCGACAAAAGCACTTAAGTGATCTTATTCGGCGGCCAAATCCGAAACAGATGTAGATAAACTACATACACAGTCGGATTCCTCATCCAGCGACGGCCATAAACTCGCAGCGGGAGTGACATGATACCGGATCATGTCTTCCCGTGCTGAAAAGAAAAATAAACAAATTTAATAATACCTTAAAATACATGTTCAATGAATATATCGAGTTAAGGAGTTCGAGTTAACGAGGTTACACTGTACTACAACTTTGATAAAAGGCATCGCCCAGCCTCTAGTCAACAAATATAGATCTAGATATTTTGCAACACATCTCTACAAAAACTTGTACAGCTCTTATTTACTCTTCAGAACCTGAATTGATGGACGGACAGACAGACAGACAGGTGGATTAGGAGTTGAGAGTACTATCGAGACTATGAGCATTTCATCATTGTGTTCATGCGTTTTAGTCATGTCATTCCAAGCCCGTTCGTTTGAAAGTGTAGTTTACGTTTAAATAGATATCAAAGTTATACAATGTCACACATTTGACCTATAATGTTTGAACAACATCGTCCGTCATATTTATAACCGGCCCGCTCTCATTTCAGAGCAGACAAGAGATTTAGAAGACACCCATTTCTGAATCAAAACAATTGCAAATGGCGGCCGGCGTCATCACCATCGGTACTGCTGTCAAACTACGGCCAATTTCAGTACTTATCGACGTTCTAAACACTTTAAAATACAATAATTGCATTCTTAAATACCTTGAATATGCAGCCTTGTAAACATCTTGTCAGTAGAAGATCTTGAAACGATTCTGTAGTCAACGAAATGCAGAGCGATAGGGAGCAAGAGCGATAGTGAATCTGTTCAAAACAGAGGGGACGTTGGCCACGACAACGGTCACTACGTTACCGAGACGAAGTCAGAACGAGGCGCCATCGTCCATTTCCGGCAAAGCTGAACCTGTACGGCTGCATGTCGTGGGTGCCAAAGACTTAAACTAAAAGGGGGAAGCAGATAAAGTTGTGGTGGCCGTTGGCGTGGTTACCGTCGTTGATAAAAAGAAGGGCCGGTTCAGTTTGTTTTGTCCCTGAGCATTCTCTAGATTAATTATGAAAATGTTTGCTGATAAAGACCGTTCGTCTTACCTGGGGACTGTTTGCTGGTGTGTGTAAGGCGCGATGTGTGTTGTTGGAGGGTCGTCCGCACTTTATTGCCGCGGAACGACAGGCTGCGCAAGTCGCCTTGGAAATCCCAAGCTAGCATCGCCACTGATACACTCCAAGAAATAGTCTGACATGGGTGGTCTCCCTTTGTTCATTGGTAGAAAAGAAGCCCATTCCCCTCACATACACGGAAGATAAAAGCCGTCTTGGCTGCTTGTTCAATCAGTGTGTTTAATTGTTTGTTTATTGTTTACATGATGTTAGTAAGAAATTAACGCCGGCCCCACAGCATAACCCAAGCTATATATTAGAACAGAACAAAATTTTACTCTAAAAAATCACACATTGACACACGCAGAGAACATACATCATCACATCATACACACACATATAATATGTACAAGTCAGCAAGCATATACATCCCAGCTCCTCCACGTGTCAAGGCGACCGTGAAGATTCGGGTTAGAATAGGTATTCAGCATCCCATGCTTGCCGTAAAAGGCGACTATGCTTGTCGTAAGAGTCGACCAACGGGATCGGGTGGTCAGGCTCGCCGATTTGGTTGATGCATGTCATCGTATCCCAATTGCGTAGATCGATGCTCCATGATGCCAATCACTTGATTGTCTGGTTCAGACTCGATTGTTTACAGACCGACGTCATAAAGCTGGAATATTACTGAGTGCGGCGTTAAAGAACAAACAAACAAACAGTATGTATCTTGTCAGTGTGGATGGAGAAATGAACACTTATAGATGAATTTACTTGTGCATCGGTATGAAGGTAGCCGTTCATGTTGCAGTAATGATTATTTTTTAGTATCGTATTTCGCATAGATGTTGTTTGTTGTTTGCTGATCAACACCGCACTCGGCAGTATTCGCCTCTTACGACAAGCATATTCGCCTCTTACGGCAAGCATGGGTTGCTGAAGACCTATTACAGCCCGGATCTTCACGGGCCTCGCATATAGATGACATAAGGGGGCGATGGTGTAGCTGAGTGGCTAAGGCGTTGGCTCATCGCGCCTAAGGGCCAGGTTCCATTCCAGGTATAAAGGCTTATCTTGAAGTCCATTCCTGCAAGGTGTCCTTCACCGTCATATGACTTCCATGCGATTTTCGTGTTCAAACATTTAAAGGGCGACTATCCCCGGGCAGATTGGCTGCTTTAGTAAGTTTGGTTCAGGTCGTTCAAACACAACTTTCTTTGTCTCTTGACTCCAATTTCATGATTTATATCAATCTAAGAGTTCACGAGTACTCTGATTGACCCAGGTGTCCATTAGGCATAATTTACAACATGTAGACCTGGACTGAAACTGGCACCAGACACAGAAGCGCAATCCTCCCTTTAAGTCTTAGTTTTCTAAGAAACTTACGTTTCAATTTTGGTCACCATTTTTATCGTGATCATGTGTGCCTAAACTGCTATATTTACTTTCCAACCAGCTACCCATAAACGAAAGAGAACATCTGTAGATATATCTGAAGAATCGATGCTAGGAGAAACAGCGGCAGAGGGCGAAGGGAGATAACTCTCGATCTTTCATCCATACATGTACCCACCAGTAAGTGAAAAAGTGATCGTAAAATACCCAGCGTTACTACACCGGCTTCCAAGCTATATAACAGCTATCCATGGGTATGGAGTTCGGACTTTCCGTGGGATATTCCTCTAGTAAATTGGGCTAGAAGACAGCAACACAACGGTTCAGGGCAAATGTCCCATCAATATCTTATCTTGAAAATAAATATTAACAACTTATTATAACAACTTCAAATTATATTAACACCAGGCTCGGGTCACCTGCCTTTCCTGTTGTGTTGCTGTCACCCAGTCGTTCTTGGATCCAAGGAAGGAAAACAGACTCATGTGTATACCATTATTCCATTTTTATTTAGATATATTTAAGAAATGGAGTAGTATGTGTCCAAAAAAGGTATTTAAAGCAGGGCCAAAAGTGAGCACAAAAACGGTTCTCCTATATCAGAGAACGGAATCAACTTAGAAATGTCAGTCAAAGGGTGAGCCAAAACAATTGAAAAGAAGATCGAAAGAGTGTGTCCAAACATAAACCCAAAGGGTGTAGCCAAAACAGTCCAAACGGGAGAAATGCTTTATTACAGGGGCACCAAACCACACCCTCTCGCACAAACACACATGCAAAACACATCCTCTTGTGCATATACCCAAAACACGCGAGACACATCCTGTCGCACATGAACTCTTAAAATCAAACACACATGCAAAACACATGCTGTCACACATACACACTTACACACAATACTAGATGCAAATCACTCCAACTCCCATATACACACATGATTACACTCACCCAAACACACATGTGAAACGAACACTCATACATACACACTTAAACCCAATCACACATTCAAAACACACTCACACACATCACAAACTTGCACTTTCTGTCACACATGCAAAACACATCCTCTCACACATACACACTGACACTCAACAACACATGCAAAAACACACCATCTCACACATACACTCTCTATCACACAAGCAAAAAACATCCTAACACACCTACACACTATCTATCACACGTGCAAAACAACATCCTCTCACATTTACACACACTCGTACTCCCTCTCTCTCTCTCTCTCACACACACACACACACACTGGATGAGAAATCTACGAGAAGATTCTCCTCCAGAAGGCAGCCACTCTCCTCAGCGCCTTCCTCAGAGGATGAACCTCTCTGTCCTCCACGAAGCTGTCGTCATCCTCATCCTCGTAGACCCAGTAGTCACTGTCGTCATCACTAGGGGCAGGATAATGGTCGACGAAGGTGATGGTGACTGGGGCGGGGAGCGTCTCACCGTGGTCAGGGCGGGCCCAGAAGGGGGTGAAAACACTCAGAGGGTTGGGAGAGGGGGTCGGGGACGCAGCCTGGGGACGCTACATCAGTGAGTGGGGAGGGAGGGAGAAAGGAGGGTCAGAGGGCCAGGTATATAGGCGGTTTTCAAATAACAAATAACATGTGGAAAAGAAAGTCAGTGTGATACACAGGTTACACATGCAATAAGGCGCTACAACAAGACAGAAATTCTGATCGACCTTTTGAATCATGCAATTGGAGGAGGGGGATCATGCAGTTATTTTTTAGGACACAATATCACACAGAGAAAATGGGCAATGTCAATAGCGTGCGTGGGGGACATCGACAAAAGCACTTAAGTGATCTTATTCGGCGGCCAAATCCGAAACAGATGTAGATAAACTACATACACAGTCGGATTACTCATCCAGCGACGGCCATAAACTCGCAGCAGGAGTGACATGATACCGGATCATGTCTTCCCGTGCTGAAAAGAAAAATAAACAAATTTAATAATACCTTAAAATACATGTTCAATGAATATATCGAGTTAAGGAGTTCGAGTTAACGAGGTTACACTGTACTACAACTTTGATAAAAGGCATCGCCCAGCCTCTAGTCAACAAATATAGATCTAGATATTTTGCAACACATCTCTACAAAAACTTGTACAGCTCTTATTTACTCTTCAGAACCTGAATGGATGGACGGACAGACAGACAGACAGACAGACAGGTGGATTAGGAGTTGAGAGTACTATCGAGACTATGAGCATTTCATCATTGTGTTCATGCGTTTTAGTCATGTCATTCCAAGCCCGTTCGTTTGAAAGTGTAGTTTACGTTTAAATAGATATCAAAGTTATACAATGTCACACATTTGACCTATAATGTTTGAACAACATCGTCCGTCATATTTATAACCGGCCCGCTCTCATTTCAGAGCAGTCAAGAGATTTAGAAGACACCCATTTCTGAATCAAAACAATTGCAAATGGCGGCCGGCGTCATCACCATCGGTACTGCTGTCAAACTACGGCCAATTTCAGTACTTATCGACGTTCTAAACACTTTAAAATACAATAATTGCATTCTTAAATACCTTGAATATGCAGCCTTGTAAACATCTTGTCAGTAGAAGATCTTGAAACGATTCTGTAGTCAACGAAATGCAGAGCGATAGGGAGCAAGAGCGATAGTGAATCTGTTCAAAACAGAGCGGACGTTGGCCACGACAACGGTCACTACGTTACCGAGACGAAGTCAGAACGAGCCGCCATCGTCCATTTCCGGCAAAGCTGAACCTGTACGGCTGCATGTCGTGGGTGCCAAAGACTTAAACTAAAAGGGGGAAGCAGATAAAGTTGTGGTGGCCGTTGGCGTGGTTACCGTCGTTGATAAAAAGAAGGGCCGGTTCAGTTTGTTTTGTCCCTGAGCATTCTCTAGATTAATTATGAAAATGTTTGCTGATAAAGACCGTTCGTCTTACCTGGGGACTGTTTGCTGGTGTGTGTAAGGCGCGATGTGTGTTGTTGGAGGGTCGTCCGCACTTTATTGCCGCGGAACGACAGGCTGCGCAAGTCGCCTTGGAAATCCCAAGCTAGCATCGCCACTGATACACTCAAAGAAATAGTCTGACATGGGTGGTCTCCCTTTGTTCATTGGTAGAAAAGAAGCCCATTCCCCTCACATACACGGAAGATAAAAGCCGTCTTGGCTGCTTGTTCAATCAGTGTGTTTAATTGTTTGTTTATTGTTTACATGATGTTAGTAAGAAATTAACGCCGGCCCCACAGCATAACCCAAGCTATATATTAGAACAGAACAAAATTTTACTCTAAAAAATCACACATTGACACACGCAGAGAACATACATCATCACATCATACACACACATATAATATGTACAAGTCAGCAAGCATATACATCCCAGCTCCTCCACGTGTCAAGGCGACCGTGAAGATTCGGGTTAGAATAGGTATTCAGCATCCCATGCTTGCCGTAAAAGGCGACTATGCTTGTCGTAAGAGTCGACTAACGGGATCGGGTGGTCAGGCTCGCCGATTTGGTTGATGCATGTCATCGTATCCCAATTGCGTAGATCGATGCTCCATGATGCCAATCACTTGATTGTCTGGTTCAGACTCGATTGTTTACAGACCGACGTCATAAAGCTGGAATATTACTGAGTGCGGCGTTAAAGAACAAACAAACAAACAGTATGTATCTTGTCAGTGTGGATGGAGAAATGAACACTTATAGATGAATTTACTTGTGCATCGGTATGAAGGTAGCCGTTCATGTTGCAGTAATGATTATTTATTAGTATCGTATTTCGCATAGATGTTGTTTGTTGTTTGCTGATCAACACCGCACTCGGCAGTATTCGCCTCTTACGACAAGCATATTCGCCTCTTACGGCAAGCATGGGTTGCTGAAGACCTATTACAGCCCGGATCTTCACGGGCCTCGCATATAGATGACATAAGGGGGCGATGGTGTAGCTGAGTGGCTAAGGCGTTGGCTCATCGCGCCTAAGGGCCAGGTTCCATTCCAGGTATAAAGGCTTATCTTGAAGTCCATTCCTGCAAGGTGTCCTTCACCGTCATATGGCTTCCATGCGATTTTCGAGTTCAAACATTTAAAGGGCGACTATCCCCGGGCAGATTGGCTGCTTTAGTAAGTTTGGTTCAGGTCGTTCAAACACAACTTTCTTTGTCTGTTGACTCCAATTTCATGATTTATATCAATCTAAGAGTTCACGAGTACTCTGATTGACCCAGGTGTCCATTAGGCATAATTTACAACATGTAGACCTGGACTGAAACTGGCACCAGACACAGAAGCGCAATCCTCCCTTTAAGTCTTAGTTTTCTAAGAAACTTACGTTTCAATTTTTGTCACCATTTTTATCGTGATCATGTGTGCCTAAACTGCTATATTTACTTTCCAACCAGCTACCCATAAACGAAAGAGAACATCTGTAGATATATCTGAAGAATCGATGCTAGGAGAAACAGCGGCAGAGGGCGAAGGGAGATAACTCTCGATCTTTCATCCATACATGTACCCACCAGTAAGTGAAAAAGTGATCGTAAAATACCCAGCGTTACTACACCGGCTTCCAAGCTATATAACAGCTATCCATGGGTATGGAGTTCGGACTTTCCGTGGGCTATTCCTCTAGTAAATTGGGCTAGAAGACAGCAACACAACGGTTCAGGGCAAATGTCCAATTAATATCTTATCTTGAAAATAAATATTAACAACTTATTATAACAACTTCAAATTATATTAACACCAGGCTCGGGTCACCTGCCTTTCCTGTTGTGTTGCTGTCACCCAGTCGTTCTTGGATCCAAGGAAGGAAAACAGACTCATGTGTATACCATTATTCCATTTTTATTTAGATATATTTAAGAAATGGAGTAGTATGTGTCCAAAAAAGGTATTTAAAGCAGGGCCAAAAGTGAGCACAAAAACGGTTCTCCTATATCAGAGAACGGAATCAACTTAGAAATGTCAGTCAAAGGGTGAGCCAAAACAATTGAAAAGAAGATCGAAAGAGTGTGTCCAAACATAAACCCAAAGGGTGTAGCCAAAACAGTCCAAACGGGAGAAATGCTTTATTACAGGGGCACCAAACCACACCCTCTCACACAAACACACATGCAAAACACATCCTCTTATGCATATACCCAAAACACGCGAGACACATCCTGTCGCACATGAACTCTTAAAATCAAACACACATGCAAAACACATGCTGTCACACATACACACTTACACACAATACTAGATGCAAATCACTCCAACTCCCATATACACACATGATTACACTCACCCAAACACACATGTGAAACGAACACTCATACATACACACTTAAACCCAATCACACATTCAAAACACACTCACACACATCACAAACTTGCACTTTCTGTCACACATGCAAAACACATCCTCTCACACATACACACTGACACTCAACAACACATGCAAAAACACACCATCTCACACATACACTCTCTATCACACAAGCAAAAAACATCCTAACACACCTACACACCCACACTATCTATCACACGTGCAAAACAACATCCTCTCACATTTACACACACTCGTACTCCCTCTCTCTCTCTCTCTCTCTCTCTCTCTCTCTCTCTCTCTCTCTCTCTCTCTCTCTCTCTCTCTCTCACACACACACACACACACACAAACACACACACACACACACACACTGGATGAGAAATCTACGAGAAGATTCTCCTCCAGAAGGCAGCCACTCTCCTCAGCGCCTTCCTCAGAGGATGAACCTCTCTGTCCTCCACGAAGCTGTCGTCATCCTCGTCCTCGTAGACCCAGTAGTCACTGTCGTCATCACTAGGGGCAGGATAATGGTCGACGTAGGTGATGGTGACTGGGGCGGGGAGCGTCTCACCGTGGTCAGGGCGGGCCCAGAAGGGGGTGAAAACACTCAGAGGGTTGGGAGAGGGGGTCGGGGACGCAGCCTGGGGACGCTACATCAGTGAGTGGGGAGGGAGGGAGAAAGGAGGGTCAGAGGGCCAGGTTTATAGGCGGTTTTCAAATAACAAATAACATGTGGAAAAGAAAGTCAGTGTGATACACAGGTTACACATGCAATAAGGCGCTACAACAAGACAGAAATTCTGATCGACCTTTTGAATCATGCAATTGGAGGAGGGGGATCATGCAGTTATTTTTTAGGACACAATATCACACAGAAAAAATGGGCAATGTCAATAGCGTGCGTGGGGGACATCGACAAAAGCACTTAAGTGATCTTATTCGGCGGCCAAATCCGAAACAGATGTAGATAAACTACATACACAGTCGGATTCCTCATCCAGCGACGGCCATAAACTCGCAGCGGGAGTGACATGATACCGGATCATGTCTTCCCGTGCTGAAAAGAAAAATAAACAAATTTAATAATACCTTAAAATACATGTTCAATGAATATATCGAGTTAAGGAGTTCGAGTTAACGAGGTTACACTGTACTACAACTTTGATAAAAGGCATCGCCCAGCCTCTAGTCAACAAATATAGATCTAGATATTTTGCAACACATCTCTACAAAAACTTGTACAGCTCTTATTTACTCTTCAGAACCTGAATGGATTGACGGACAGACAGACAGACAGACAGACAGACAGGTGGATTAGGAGTTGAGAGTACTATCGAGACTATGAGCATTTCATCATTGTGTTCATGCGTTTTAGTCATGTCATTCCAAGCCCGTTCGTTTGAAAGTGTAGTTTACGTTTAAATAGATATCAAAGTTATACAATGTCACACATTTGACCTATAATGTTTGAACAACATCGTCCGTCATATTTATAACCGGCCCGCTCTCATTTCAGAGCAGTCAAGAGATTTAGAAGACACCCATTTCTGAATCAAAACAATTGCAAATGGCGGCCGGCGTCATCACCATCGGTACTGCTGTCAAACTACGGCCAATTTCAGTACTTTTCGACGTTCTAAACTCTTTAAAATACAATAATTGCATTCTTAAATACCTTGAATATGCAGCCTTGTAAACATCTTGTCAGTAGAAGATCTTGAAACGTTTCTGTAGTCAACGAAATGCAGAGCGATAGGGATCAAGAGCGATAGTGAATCTGTTCAAAACAGAGGGGACGTTGGCCACGACAACGGTCACTACGTTACCGAGACGAAGTCAGAACGAGGCGTCATCGTCCATTTCCGGCAAAGCTGAACCTGTACGGCTGCATGTCGTGGGTGCCAAAGACTTAAAAGGGGGAAGCAGATAAAGTTGTGGTGGCCGTTGGCGTGGTTACCGTCGTTGATAAAAAGAAGGGCCGGTACAGTTTGTTTTGTCCCTGAGCATTCTCTAGATTAATTATGAAAATGTTTGCTGATAAAGACCGTTCGTCTTACCTGGGGACTGTTTGCTGGTGTGTGTAAGGCGCGATGTGTGTTGTTGGAGGGTCGTCCGCACTTTATTGCCGCGGAACGACAGGCTGCGCAAGTCGCCTTGGAAATCCCAAGCTAGCATCGCCACTGATACACTCAAAGAAATAGTCTGACATGGGTGGTCTCCCTTTGTTCATTGGTAGAAAAGAAGCCCATTCCCCTCACATACACGGAAGATAAAAGCCGTCTTGGCTGCTTGTTCAATCAGTGTGTTTAACTGTTTGTTTATTGTTTACATGATGTTAGTAAGAAATTAACGCCGGCCCCACAGCATAACCCAAGCTATATATTAGAACAGAACAAAATTTTACTCTAAAAAATCATACATTGACACACGCAGAGAACATACATCATCACATCATACACACACATATAATATGTACAAGTCAGCAAGCATATACATCCCAGCTCCTCCACGTGTCAAGGCGACCGTGAAGATTCGGGTTAGAATAGGTATTCAGCATCCCATGCTTGCCGTAAAAGGCGACTATGCTTGTCGTAAGAGTCGACTAACGGGATCGGGTGGTCAGGCTCGCCGATTTGGTTGATGCATGTCATCGTATCCCAATTGCGTAGATCGATGCCCCATGATGCCAATCACTTGATTGTCTGGTTCAGACTCGATTGTTTACAGACCGACGTCATAAAGCTGGAATATTACTGAGTGCGGCGTTAAAGAACAAACAAACAAACAGTGTGTATCTTGTCAGTGTGGGTGGAGAAATGAACACTTATAGATGAATTTACTTGTGCATCGGTATGAAGGTAGCCGTTCATGTTGCAGTAATGATTATTTATTAGTATCGTATTTCGCATAGATGTTGTTTGTTGTTTGCTGTTCAACACCGCACTCGGCAGTATTCGCCTCTTACGACAAGCATATTCGCCTCTTACGGCAAGCATGGGTTGCTGAAGACCTATTACAGCCCGGATCTTCACGGGCCTCGCATATAGATGACATAAGGGGGCGATGGTGTAGCTGAGTGGCTAAGGCGTTGGCTCATCGCGCCTAAGGGCCAGGTTCCATTCCAGGTATAAAGGCTTATCTTGAAGTCCATTCCTGCAAGGTGTCCTTCACCGTCATATGGCTTCCATGCGATTTTCGAGTTCAAACATTTAAAGGGCGACTATCCCCGGGCAGATTGGCTGCTTTAGTAAGTTTGGTTCAGGTCGTTCAAACACAACTTTCTTTGTCTGTTGACTCCAGTTTCATGATTTATATCAATCTAAGAGTTCACGAGTACTCTGATTGACCCAGGTGTCCATTAGGCATAATTTACAACATGTAGACCTGGACTGAAACTGGCACCAGACACAGAAGCGCAGTCCTCCCTTTAAGTCTTAGTTTTCTAAGAAACTTACGTTTCAATTTTTGTCACCATTTTTATCGTGATCATGTGTGCCTAAACTGCTATATTTACTTTCCAACCAGCTACCCATAAACGAAAGAGAACATCTGTAGATATATCTGAAGAATCGATGCTAGGAGAAACAGCGGCAGAGGGCGAAGGGAGATAACTCTCGATCTTTCATCCATACATGTACCCACCAGTAAGTGCAAAAGTGATCGTAATATACCCAGCGTTACTACACCGGCTTCCAAGCTATATAACAGCTATCCATGGGTATGGAGTTCGGACTTTCCATGGGATATTCCTCTAGTAAATTGGGCTAGAAGACAGCAACACAACGGTTCAGGGCAAATGTCCCATTAATATCTTAACTTGAAAATAAATATTAACAACTTATTATAACAACTTCAAATTATATTAACACCAGGCTCGGGTCACCTGCCTTTCCTGTTGTGTTGCTGTCACCCAGTCGTTGTTGGATCCAAGGAAGGAAAACAGACTCATGTGTATACCATTATTCCATTTTTATTTAGATATATTTAAGTAATGGAGTAGTATGTGTCCAAAAAAGGTATTTAAAGCAGGGCCAAAAGTGAGCACAAAAACGGTTCTCCTATATCAGAGAACGGAATCAACTTAGAAATGTCAGTCAAAGGGTGAGCCAAAACAAAAGAAAAGAAGATCGAAAGAGTGTGTCCAAACATAAACCCAAAGGGTGTAGCCAAAACAGTCCAAACGGGAGAAATGCTTTATTACAGGGGCACCAAACCATACCCTCTCACACAAACACACATGCAAAACACATCCTCTTATGCATATACTCAAAACACGCGAGACACATCCTGTCGCACATGAACTCTTAAAATCAAACACACATGCAAAACACATGCTGTCACACATACACACGTACACACAATACTAGATGCAAATCACTCCAACTCCCATATACACACATGATTACACTCACCCAAACACACATGTGAAACGAACACTCATACATACACACTTAAACCCAATCACACATTCAAAACACACTCACACACATCACAAACTTGCACTTTCTGTCACACATGCAAAACACATCCTCTCACACATACACACTGACACTCAACAACACATGCAAAAACACACCATCTCACACATACACTCTCTATCACACAAGCAAAAAACATCCTAACACACCTACACACTATCTATCACACGTGCAAAACAACATCCTCTCACATTTACACACACTCGTACTCCCTCTCTCTCTCACACACACACACACACACACACTGGATGAGAAATCTACAAGAAGATTCTCCTCCAGAAGGCAGCCACTCTCCTCAGCGCCTTCCTCAGAGGATGAACCTCTCTGTCCTCCACGAAGCTGTCGTCATCCTCATCCTCGTAGACCCAGTAGTCACTGTCGTCATCACTAGGGGCAGGATAATGGTCGACGAAGGTGATGGTGACTGGGGCGGGGAGCGTCTCGCCGTGGTCAGGGCGGGCCCAGAAGGGGGTGAAAACACTCAGAGAGTTGGGAGAGGGGGTCGGGGACGCAGCCTGGGGACGCTACATCAGTGAGTGGGGAGGGAGGGAGAAAGGAGGGTCAGAGGGCCAGGTATATAGGCGGTTTTCAAATAACAAATAACATGTGGAAAAGAAAGTCAGTGTGATACACAGGTTACACATGCAATAAGGCGCTACAACAAGACGGAAATTCTGATCGACCTTTTGAATCATGCAATTGGAGGAGGGGGATCATGCAGTTATTTTTTAGGACACAATATCACACAGAGAAAATGGGCAATGTCAATAGCGTGCGTGGGGGACATCGACAAAAGCACTTAAGTGATCTTATTCGGCGGCCAAATCCGAAACAGATGTAGATAAACTACATACACAGTCGGATTCCTCATCCAGCGACGGCCATAAACTCGCAGCAGGAGTGACATGATACCGGATCATGTCTTCCCGTGCTGAAAAGAAAAATAAACAAATTTAATAATACCTTAAAATACATGTTCAATGAATATATCGAGTTAAGGAGTTCGAGTTAACGAGGTTACACTGTACTACAACTTTGATAAAAGGCATCGCCCAGCCTCTAGTCAACAAATATAGATCTAGATATTTTGCAACACATCTCTACAAAAACTTGTACAGCTCTTATTTACTCTTCAGAACCTGAATTGATGGACGGACAGACAGACAGACAGACAGGTGGATTAGGAGTTGAGAGTACTATCGAGACTGAGCATTTCATCATTGTGTTCATGCGTTTTAGTCATGTCATTCCAAACCCGTTCGTTTGAAAGTGTAGTTTACGTTTAAATAGATATCAAAGTTATACAATGTCACACATTTGACCTATAATGTTTGAACAACATCGTCCGTCATATTTATAACCGGCCCGCTCTCATTTCAGAGCAGTCAAGAGATTTAGAAGACACCCATTTCTGAATCAAAACAATTGCAAATGGCGGCCGGCGTCATCACCATCGGTACTGCTGTCAAACTACGGCCAATTTCAGTACTTATCGACATTCTAAACACTTTAAAATACAATAATTGCATTCTTAAATACCTTGAATATGCAGCCTTGTAAACATCTTGTCAGTAGAAGATCTTGAAACGATTCTGTAGTCAACGAAATGCAGAGCGATATGGAGCAAGAGCGATAGTGAATCTGTTCAAAACAGAGGGGACGTTGGCCACGACAACGGTCACTACGTTACCGAGACGAAGTCAGAACGAGGCGTCATCGTCCATTTCCGGCAAAGCTGAACCTGTACGGCTGCATGTCGTGGGTGCCAAAGACTTAAAAGGGGGAAGCAGATAAAGTTGTGGTGGCCGTTGGCGTGGTTACCGTCGTTGATAAAAAGAAGGGCCGGTTCAGTTTGTTTTGTCCCTGAGCATTCTCTAGATTAATTATGAAAATGTTTGCTGATAAAGACCGTTCGTCTTACCTGGGGACTGTTTGCTGGTGTGTGTAAGGCGCGATGTGTGTTGTTGGAGGGTCGTCCGCACTTTATTGCCGCGGAACGACAGGCTGCGCAAGTCGCCTTGGAAATCCCAAGCTAGCATCGCCACTGATACACTCAAAGAAATAGTCTGACATGGGTGGTCTCCCTTTGTTCATTGGTAGAAAAGAAGCCCATTCCCCTCACATACACGGAAGATAAAAGCCGTCTTGGCTGCTTGTTCAATCAGTGTGTTTAACTGTTTGTTTATTGTTTACATGATGTTAGTAAGAAATTAACGCCGGCCCCACAGCATAACCCAAGCTATATATTAGAACAGAACAAAATTTTACTCTAAAAAATCATACATTGACACACGCAGAGAACATACATCATCACATCATACACACACATATAATATGTACAAGTCAGCAAGCATATACATCCCAGCTCCTCCACGTGTCAAGGCGACCGTGAAGATTCGGGTTAGAATAGGTATTCAGCATCCCATGCTTGCCGTAAAAGGCGACTATGCTTGTCGTAAGAGTCGACTAACGGGATCGGGTGGTCAGGCTCGCCGATTTGGTTGATGCATGTCATCGTATCCCAATTGCGTAGATCGATGCCCCATGATGCCAATCACTTGATTGTCTGGTTCAGACTCGATTGTTTACAGACCGACGTCATAAAGCTGGAATATTACTGAGTGCGGCGTTAAAGAACAAACAAACAAACAGTGTGTATCTTGTCAGTGTGGGTGGAGAAATGAACACTTATAGATGAATTTACTTGTGCATCGGTATGAAGGTAGCCGTTCATGTTGCAGTAATGATTATTTATTAGTATCGTATTTCGCATAGATGTTGTTTGTTGTTTGCTGTTCAACACCGCACTCGGCAGTATTCGCCTCTTACGACAAGCATATTCGCCTCTTACGGCAAGCATGGGTTGCTGAAGACCTATTACAGCCCGGATCTTCACGGGCCTCGCATATAGATGACATAAGGGGGCGATGGTGTAGCTGAGTGGCTAAGGCGTTGGCTCATCGCGCCTAAGGGCCAGGTTCCATTCCAGGTATAAAGGCTTATCTTGAAGTCCATTCCTGCAAGGTGTCCTTCACCGTCATATGGCTTCCATGCGATTTTCGAGTTCAAACATTTAAAGGGCGACTATCCCCGGGCAGATTGGCTGCTTTAGTAAGTTTGGTTCAGGTCGTTCAAACACAACTTTCTTTGTCTGTTGACTCCAGTTTCATGATTTATATCAATCTAAGAGTTCACGAGTACTCTGATTGACCCAGGTGTCCATTAGGCATAATTTACAACATGTAGACCTGGACTGAAACTGGCACCAGACACAGAAGCGCAGTCCTCCCTTTAAGTCTTAGTTTTCTAAGAAACTTACGTTTCAATTTTTGTCACCATTTTTATCGTGATCATGTGTGCCTAAACTGCTATATTTACTTTCCAACCAGCTACCCATAAACGAAAGAGAACATCTGTAGATATATCTGAAGAATCGATGCTAGGAGAAACAGCGGCAGAGGGCGAAGGGAGATAACTCTCGATCTTTCATCCATACATGTACCCACCAGTAAGTGCAAAAGTGATCGTAATATACCCAGCGTTACTACACCGGCTTCCAAGCTATATAACAGCTATCCATGGGTATGGAGTTCGGACTTTCCATGGGATATTCCTCTAGTAAATTGGGCTAGAAGACAGCAACACAACGGTTCAGGGCAAATGTCCCATTAATATCTTAACTTGAAAATAAATATTAACAACTTATTATAACAACTTCAAATTATATTAACACCAGGCTCGGGTCACCTGCCTTTCCTGTTGTGTTGCTGTCACCCAGTCGTTGTTGGATCCAAGGAAGGAAAACAGACTCATGTGTATACCATTATTCCATTTTTATTTAGATATATTTAAGTAATGGAGTAGTATGTGTCCAAAAAAGGTATTTAAAGCAGGGCCAAAAGTGAGCACAAAAACGGTTCTCCTATATCAGAGAACGGAATCAACTTAGAAATGTCAGTCAAAGGGTGAGCCAAAACAAAAGAAAAGAAGATCGAAAGAGTGTGTCCAAACATAAACCCAAAGGGTGTAGCCAAAACAGTCCAAACGGGAGAAATGCTTTATTACAGGGGCACCAAACCACACCCTCTCACACAAACACACATGCAAAACACATCCTCTTATGCATATACTCAAAACACGCGAGACACATCCTGTCGCACATGAACTCTTAAAATCAAACACACATGCAAAACACATGCTGTCACACATACACACGTACACACAATACTAGATGCAAATCACTCCAACTCCCATATACACACATGATTACACTCACCCAAACACACATGTGAAACGAACACTCATACATACACACTTAAACCCAATCACACATTCAAAACACACTCACACACATCACAAACTTGCACTTTCTGTCACACATGCAAAACACATCCTCTCACACATACACACTGACACTCAACAACACATGCAAAAACACACCATCTCACACATACACTCTCTATCACACAAGCAAAAAACATCCTAACACACCTACACACTATCTATCACACGTGCAAAACAACATCCTCTCACATTTACACACACTCGTACTCCCTCTCTCTCTCACACACACACACACACACACACTGGATGAGAAATCTACAAGAAGATTCTCCTCCAGAAGGCAGCCACTCTCCTCAGCGCCTTCCTCAGAGGATGAACCTCTCTGTCCTCCACGAAGCTGTCGTCATCCTCATCCTCGTAGACCCAGTAGTCACTGTCGTCATCACTAGGGGCAGGATAATGGTCGACGAAGGTGATGGTGACTGGGGCGGGGAGCGTCTCGCCGTGGTCAGGGCGGGCCCAGAAGGGGGTGAAAACACTCAGAGAGTTGGGAGAGGGGGTCGGGGACGCAGCCTGGGGACGCTACATCAGTGAGTGGGGAGGGAGGGAGAAAGGAGGGTCAGAGGGCCAGGTATATAGGCGGTTTTCAAATAACAAATAACATGTGGAAAAGAAAGTCAGTGTGATACACAGGTTACACATGCAATAAGGCGCTACAACAAGACGGAAATTCTGATCGACCTTTTGAATCATGCAATTGGAGGAGGGGGATCATGCAGTTATTTTTTAGGACACAATATCACACAGAGAAAATGGGCAATGTCAATAGCGTGCGTGGGGGACATCGACAAAAGCACTTAAGTGATCTTATTCGGCGGCCAAATCCGAAACAGATGTAGATAAACTACATACACAGTCGGATTCCTCATCCAGCGACGGCCATAAACTCGCAGCAGGAGTGACATGATACCGGATCATGTCTTCCCGTGCTGAAAAGAAAAATAAACAAATTTAATAATACCTTAAAATACATGTTCAATGAATATATCGAGTTAAGGAGTTCGAGTTAACGAGGTTACACTGTACTACAACTTTGATAAAAGGCATCGCCCAGCCTCTAGTCAACAAATATAGATCTAGATATTTTGCAACACATCTCTACAAAAACTTGTACAGCTCTTATTTACTCTTCAGAACCTGAATGGATGGACGGACAGACAGACAGACAGACAGGTGGATTAGGAGTTGAGAGTACTATCGAGACTGAGCATTTCATCATTGTGTTCATGCGTTTTAGTCATGTCATTCCAAACCCGTTCGTTTGAAAGTGTAGTTTACGTTTAAATAGATATCAAAGTTATACAATGTCACACATTTGACCTATAATGTTTGAACAACATCGTCCGTCATATTTATAACCGGCCCGCTCTCATTTCAGAGCAGTCAAGAGATTTAGAAGACACCCATTTCTGAATCAAAACAATTGCAAATGGCGGCCGGCGTCATCACCATCGGTACTGCTGTCAAACTACGGCCAATTTCAGTACTTATCGACATTCTAAACACTTTAAAATACAATAATTGCATTCTTAAATACCTTGAATATGCAGCCTTGTAAACATCTTGTCAGTAGAAGATCTTGAAACGATTCTGTAGTCAACGAAATGCAGAGCGATATGGAGCAAGAGCGATAGTGAATCTGTTCAAAACAGAGGGGACGTTGGCCACGACAACGGTCACTACGTTACCGAGACGAAGTCAGAACGAGGCGTCATCGTCCATTTCCGGCAAAGCTGAACCTGTACGGCTGCATGTCGTGGGTGCCAAAGACTTAAAAGGGGGAAGCAGATAAAGTTGTGGTGGCCGTTGGCGTGGTTACCGTCGTTGATAAAAAGAAGGGCCGGTTCAGTTTGTTTTGTCCCTGAGCATTCTCTAGATTAATTATGAAAATGTTTGCTGATAAAGACCGTTCGTCTTACCTGGGGACTGTTTGCTGGTGTGTGTAAGGCGCGATGTGTGTTGTTGGAGGGTCGTCCGCACTTTATTGCCGCGGAACGACAGGCTGCGCAAGTCGCCTTGGAAATCCCAAGCTAGCATCGCCACTGATACACTCAAAGAAATAGTCTGACATGGGTGGTCTCCCTTTGTTCATTGGTAGAAAAGAAGCCCATTCCCCTCACATACACGGAAGATAAAAGCCGTCTTGGCTGCTTGTTCAATCAGTGTGTTTAATTGTTTGTTTATTGTTTACATGATGTGAGTAAGAAATTAACTCCGGCCCCACAGCATAACCCAAGCTATATATTAGAACAGAACAAAATTTTACTCTAAAAAATCACACATTGACACACGCAGAGAACATACATCATCACATCATACACACACATATAATATGTACAAGTCAGCAAGCATATACATCCCAGCTCCTCCACGTGTCAAGGCGACCGTGAAGATTCGGGTTAGAATAGGTATTCAGCATCCCATGCTTGCCGTAAAAGGCGACTATGCTTGTCGTAAGAGTCGACTAACGGGATCGGGTGGTCAGGCTCGCCGATTTGGTTGATGCATGTCATCGTATCCCAATTGCGTAGATCGATGCCCCATGATGCCAATCACTTGATTGTCTGGTTCAGACTCGATTGTTTACAGACCGACGTCATAAAGCTGGAATATTACTGAGTGCGGCGTTAAAGAACAAACAAACAAACAGTGTGTATCTTGTCAGTGTGGGTGGAGAAATGAACACTTATAGATGAATTTACTTGTGCATCGGTATGAAGGTAGCCGTTCATGTTGCAGTAATGATTATTTATTAGTATCGTATTTCGCATAGATGTTGTTTGTTGTTTGCTGTTCAACACCGCACTCGGCAGTATTCGCCTCTTACGACAAGCATATTCGCCTCTTACGGCAAGCATGGGTTGCTGAAGACCTATTACAGCCCGGATCTTCACGGGCCTCGCATATAGATGACATAAGGGGGCGATGGTGTAGCTGAGTGGCTAAGGCGTTGGCTCATCGCGCCTAAGGGCCAGGTTCCATTCCAGGTATAAAGGCTTATCTTGAAGTCCATTCCTGCAAGGTGTCCTTCACCGTCATATGGCTTCCATGCGATTTTCGAGTTCAAACATTTAAAGGGCGACTATCCCCGGGCAGATTGGCTGCTTTAGTAAGTTTGGTTCAGGTCGTTCAAACACAACTTTCTTTGTCTGTTGACTCCAATTTCATGATTTATATCAATCTAAGAGTTCACGAGTACTCTGATTGACCCAGGTGTCCATTAGGCATAATTTACAACATGTAGACCTGGGTACCGTTTCACAAAGCAGTCGTAAGTCTTACGTGCGTGTAAAACTGGCGTAACTCGGAAATACTGAACTAGGGGCGTTTCACAAAGCTAGTGTAATATTACGTCTGTGTAAAATTGGCGTAAACTCTACGTGTGGTCTTGGGGTGGTGTAAATATTTACGCAAGCGATAAAGATGGCGTTCAATCCAAACACGGAAGAGATTTCCAAAAAAGTATGTAAGCGAGAACGTGTTTTCCGCGACAGGTCGAACCCCTCGACGATTTGGATGATCATGACATCATCGAGAGGTACCGCCTATCACGACACATGATATTTTCTATCATTGGTAAAGTGAGTGACAGACTTGAACATCAAACCCAGCGTTCCCATGCAATACCACCTTACCTTAATGTTTTAATTGCTCTGAGATACTTTTCCAAGGGTGGGTTTTACAGTGAGATTGCCGATATCCACGGTGTGAGTAAATCCTCCGTCTGCAGAGCAATCCACGCAACAACAGACGCATTATGTGCAACCATGGGTGATTTTGTATTTCCCACAATGCCTTCCACTCAGAAGAGTACCAAAGAATCATTCTTCGACATAGCTGGATTCCCTAAAGTACTCGGTGCAATTGACTGCACACTCGTACCCATAATGGCGCCGAAACGTGACGAAGTAGCCTACGTTTGTCGGAAGGGTTACCACGCACTGAACATACAGGCAGTATGTGATGCCAACATGAGGTGAGATACATACACACATGGTAGATATGTCTTTTAGCATGAATCAATTATTCCTATTCCTCTTGAACAAGGCACGACAAAATGTAAACATTACAACATGAAATAGATGTCCTTGACATTGACGCATGCTGCGCCCCCTAGGTAACGTTTTGGGCGAGATAAGTCATGATGCATACCAGTAAAAATGAATCCATTGTGATAATGTTTTCAAATTTCCATTGTTTCAATGGAGTATAACTGTTCCATAATTAAAATGTGAATTAATAGTGTTTATTTGTAGGCAGATGTAGATCTCTCTATATATACATTAAATAACTAAATACGTATATGAGCTTTAAAAAATTATGCATGTGCATTTTAAATACTGGATTTGTTATATTTTTCTCTCAGATTTACAAACTGTGTCTTCAAGTGGCCTGGCTCTGTCCATGACAGTTATATATGGAATAACTCTGCCCTTGGTCAGTACTTTGAAAAGAAGAATATTGATGGATGGCTGCTTGGAGACTCTGGGTAAATAAAAATACAACATATATACCTGAACTTCACTTACATTTGCTAAATACAGTTGAATTTTACAATGTGTGATAAACAAATCTGATAAAACTGCACTCAGTAAAATATTGATAATATTTTGATGACCTGTCTGGATATAGTGTTATCCTTATTACTTATGTTACAGATATGCCTGCAGACCATGGCTGCTGACCCCGGTGCTCAATCCCAGCTCAGAAGGACAGGAGAAATACAATAGATGCCATATCAAGACACGGAACACAATAGAGAGAGCATTTGGCTTGTGCAAGTCAAGATTTAGGTATGGTTTTAAGTGGTAACAGTAAGTTGGTAATGTAACCAAGAAATTATTGTAAGTGAAATAGTTAAATATTGAAGGTACAGTTACAAGAGGAAAACATGTAATAGTATCTATAACATGGTATCATTGTTGAAAACTTGAAAAAAAAATGGAGTTACTTCTTATCTCAAACTGAGCTTTTTTAAGTTTTTGTAGTATTTTAAAAGAATTGTTAAAAAACATTATCAACTTAATTTTGAACAAAGTGATAGCCTGTCTAACAGGGGTCTGTGAAGAAGTCGGGAAAAAAACTTATAATACAGAAAATGTGTTTCATCACATTTCCAGATGCCTTCACAAGACAACTGGTGTATTACAATTCACCCCAGAAAGGAGTTTGTGTGTTGTCCGGGCTTGCTTCTTGTTGCATAACATGTGCATCCATGAAAGAATACCACTTCCCCAGGGCATTGAGCTACTCAGAGGAGAGGGAACTGCCACCGAGTTGCCATGTGCTGCTGACTTCCAAACAACAAGCTCTGGTTGTGATGGACTGTCAGCAAGACATCAATTAATTTTGCATAAGTTCACTTAAATTACAGCCTTATGCTATTGTTTTCATCATTTATAATAAGCACAGGAATATAAATCATGAGATGTAAGTGACTTTCTACTCTGTATTACTAGACAGTCACAACTTAAGATAATTTCATATTATACAAAAATATAAAATTCACAGCTTTTGTCATAATCAAAAGAATTTTATTATGGGGGATACATTTTGGCCATTAAGGGGAGAAACATGTACAAATTCCCTGAGCAGCTTTAGCTTCTCCTCCTCAATCTCTACTCTTCTATTCTCAGCCAAGAGAATCTGGCACTGTACAGCTATTAATTGCTTTATTGCGTCAGCAACTGGATCTGGTCCTGTAATAAAACATTGTCTAAATCAATATTGCAGTCTTGTGTATTTTAGGGTTTTATGTAAAACTCATCACAGCTTGATATTCAGCAACAATTATGCAGCAAATGTAAAATTACAATATTTTATTTAAATAAAACAAATCCTCCATGCATGTTAACAAACACATAACTTGACTTAACCCTGATAACAGGACCGATGAAGAGGAAGATATTTTAATGTCTGTTTTTACATTAATATTGCATTCAATTTCACAGCCAAGGGCACTTAATTTGGAATCCTGGACAAATTCCTACATTCATTATAAAGAAAATCATTAATCAATTTCAATGTGACTAACAGTGCCAAGTGCCTAACACCTTTGAATATACAAGCCCCAACTTGAACCAGAGCATCATTATCAGAAATGTATTGTGCTACATGGATAAGTATTACCTGATCTTTCTATACTGAACACAATGTTACCAGATTCGAGCTTCTGACACTTCGCTGATTGCACTTATAATTTAATAAGAGGTAATTTTAACTTTGTTCTGTTCACATATTGATAAACTGATAAAAATGTGTGACTAAATGTTGCATAAATCTTTACCTGGTTCACCTTGTGCCTTTCTAGCTGTGATGTCTGAAAATAAAATGTTTGAGCACATTTATAATATATTTTGTGCAGTACATTGTTCAAAACTGACAAATGTCTCTGATATTGGAGTACAATGACTGTGTTGATGCCAAGTTATTTATAACTTTATATGTATTATATTATAATATGATGTGATTTATTGGTAGAAGATCAATACCTTCCATCATAATTGAAGTTCCTGTCCCTGCTGGGGTGATACACGTTGCTTCTGTTGTGTTGCAAGTGACTGTGTCTGTGAAAGAAAGACAAATAAAGCAGTTCATCATCAGAAGTAACTCAATTTGTGTGGATAACATTTGTATCTCCCACCAAAATAAATAAAGCAATTTGAAGCTGTCACATGTACACAAGTTTTATGACATGTCCATGTCAGTATTTAGCATATCATCAAACAAATGGGTTTGTTTTAAATTTGTTTGATCTATATATATCTTTCAGAAAATCAATGTTACTATGAATATCTGAGTTGAGTATCTGTTTTGATAGGACCAAATAACTAAAACATCAACTAGTCTAATAATGATTTTTTTAATGTTTGCAATAGTTATTATAATGCTTTATCTCAACTTATTTAATACATAAGGTCACAAACATTCGAAAAATTTATATTTGTGTATTATTTTTAATTAATGCCTACCATTAAAGTCACAGGTTAATGAAGATGTAGCCATTGCTGCTGTGCTCATATCAGGATCAGCTTCCAAACGACCCATCAACTTGAAATATAAATGGTTCAACACATGAATGATGACTTATGTAAATTTGCTTATCTGGGAGCATATCAATGAGTTGACTATGCCATGAAGATAATGAAAAAAAACATTTATATGGTTTGTGAACCACAGTCACTATTCTTAAATCAGTACTGTCAAGAGGAATGGCATGGACATATTTACCTCCCAAATCAAATCCTCCAGCAATTCCTTCAATCTGGCAAGGAGGAATCAAACTCACAATCTATAATCAAAGAAATGAAGAACACAGTTAAATTACTTCATGAAATATGAGACAAGTAAATAACTAAATGGTATCAGTATTTTGCATAAATATTTCCCCTATGCCAGTAGAAATAAAGTCAATTTAAGCTTTTTATAAGTCTGTTATATTATTATATATATAACACAAATAACTAAGACAGGTAACATTTGTTTTTCTAGGTATCATATCACAATTTCTGGCCCAATCCATATGTTCATGCATAATCCATAGGTCATGCATTTGGGCAATTAGACTATTACATATGATCTGACATATTCTTCCTGTTGTGTTTCATACCTTCTGTTCAACAGTAGTGAGTTGTGTAGGAGGGCCACCTCCACCAGTTCTCACACTCTCCTTCCTCCTTGTCACCTCCTTCTTCTTGGCTGCAGCCCTGAGGTCCTGCCATTTCTTTTTCAGCTGAGGCACAGTCCTTACCTCCGTGTTATTGGCGTTGATCCTGTAAACAAAAATTATTTCAAAATTATAACATGTTTTGCTCGATGTCACCCATGTTTGACAATTGCCTTGTTGTTGTCTACCATTAAATATGAAGATGTTTAAAAATAAGTGATTCTGGCGTTTTTTGTTCCTAATCACTGAGCGGACATTTAGGAAATTTACGTTTAGTCTATATGCAATTTGTTTTATAATGTGAAAATAGTGATACTTCCGCGACCTCTTATATGTGTGCATACATGTATATGCACTTATGCATATTTCAGATCCGTATCCCGAGCAATAACAATAATTCCCACCTTTTCAAATTTTGCACTATCAAAGAAATATAGGCCTCTCGCAAGTTCAAGTAGATCTACAGTCACCTTTTATCGCTATTTGTTTACTTCCGCATAACAACAAGCGCGATAACTCTAAATGGCATAGGTCTATCACTTCCAAATAAAACACATCCTTCATATGACAGATGTGAGTTCAATGCCGTGAAATGCACTCACTTTGTCAGAATATCCTCCCATATCTTCTTCTTCCGATTGTTTGTGATGCAAGAAGAAAAAGATGAAAACAACACATCTGAATTGCTGCCAACTTCTTCTGTAAGAATTTCTACTTCTGTGGCCGAAAAGTTTCACTTCCTCGATTTCTTGTCGCTAATTTCATCCATTTTAATGCGCTTCGTCGTCTGCTCAGAGCACCTGCCACGGTAGACAACTCTAGTGCGGATTTTCCTACCTCACAAAGGGAAAGAGCTCCAATCGTATTTTTTACGTGCGTGTAAGTTGGCCGAGGTTACGCCAGTTTTAGTGTAGCTTTGTGAAACAGTCTTAGACTATGGCGTAAACATTGCGCAAATATGGCGTAAAATCTACGAGCGTGTAAATTTACGACTGCTTTGTGAAACGGTACCCTGGACTGAAACTGGCACCAGACACAGAAGCGCAGTCCTCCCTTTAAGTCTTAGTTTTCTAAGAAACTTACGTTTCAATTTTTGTCACCATTTTTATCGTGATCATGTGTGCCTAAACTGCTATATTTACTTTCCAACCAGCTACCCATAAACGAAAGAGAACATCTGTAGATATATCTGAAGAATCGATGCTAGGAGAAACAGCGGCAGAGGGCGAAGGGAGATAACTCTCGATCTTTCATCCATACATGTACCCACCAGTAAGTGCAAAAGTGATCGTAATATACCCAGCGTTACTACACCGGCTTCCAAGCTATATAACAGCTATCCATGGGTATGGAGTTCGGACTTTCCATGGGATATTCCTCTAGTAAATTGGGCTAGAAGACAGCAACACAACGGTTCAGGGCAAATGTCCCATTAATATCTTAACTTGAAAATAAATATTAACAACTTATTATAACAACTTCAAATTATATTAACACCAGGCTCGGGTCACCTGCCTTTCCTGTTGTGTTGCTGTCACCCAGTCGTTGTTGGATCCAAGGAAGGAAAACAGACTCATGTGTATACCATTATTCCATTTTTATTTAGATATATTTAAGTAATGGAGTAGTATGTGTCCAAAAAAGGTATTTAAAGCAGGGCCAAAAGTGAGCACAAAAACGGTTCTCCTATATCAGAGAACGGAATCAATTTAGAAATGTCAGTCAAAGGGTGAGCCAAAACAAAAGAAAAGAAGATCGAAAGAGTGTGTCCAAACATAAACCCAAAGGGTGTAGCCAAAACAGTCCAAACGGGAGAAATGCTTTATTACAGGGGCACCAAACCACACCCTCTCACACAAACACACATGCAAAACACATCCTCTTATGCATATACTCAAAACACGCGAGACACATCCTGTCGCACATGAACTCTTAAAATCAAACACACATGCAAAACACATGCTGTCAGTCACACATACACACGTACACACAATACTAGATGCAAATCACTCCAACTCCCATATACACACATGATTACACTCACCCAAACACACATGTGAAACGAACACTCATACATACACACTTAAACCCAATCACACATTCAAAACACACTCACACACATCACAAACTTGCACTTTCTGTCACACATGCAAAACACATCCTCTCACACATACACACTGACACTCAACAACACATGCAAAAACACACCATCTCACACATACACTCTCTATCACACAAGCAAAAAACATCCTAACACACCTACACACTATCTATCACACGTGCAAAACAACATCCTCTCACATTTACACACACTCGTACTCCCTCTCTCTCTCACACACACACACACACACACACTGGATGAGAAATCTACGAGAAGATTCTCCTCCAGAAGGCAGCCACTCTCCTCAGCGCCTTCCTCAGAGGATGAACCTCTCTGTCCTCCACGAAGCTGTCGTCATCCTCATCCTCGTAGACCCAGTAGTCACTGTCGTCATCACTAGGGGCAGGATAATGGTCGACGAAGGTGATGGTGACTGGGGCGGGGAGCGTCTCGCCGTGGTCAGGGCGGGCCCAGAAGGGGGTGAAAACACTCAGAGAGTTGGGAGAGGGGGTCGGGGACGCAGCCTGGGGACGCTACATCAGTGAGTGGGGAGGGAGGGAGAAAGGAGGGTCAGAGGGCCAGGTATATAGGCGGTTTTCAAATAACAAATAACATGTGGAAAAGAAAGTCAGTGTGATACACAGCTTACACATGCAATAAGGCGCTACAACAAGACAGAAATTCTGATCGACCTTTTGAATCATGCAATTGGAGGAGGGGGATCATGCAGTTATTTTTTAGGACACAATATCACACAGAGAAAATGGGCAATGTCAATAGCGTGCGTGGGGGACATCGACAAAAGCACTTAAGTGATCTTATTCGGCGGCCAAATCCGAAACAGATGTAGATAAACTACATACACAGTCGGATTCCTCATCCAGCGACGGCCATAAACTCGCAGCAGGAGTGACATGATACCGGATCATGTCTTCCCGTGCTGAAAAGAAAAATAAACAAATTTAATAATACCTTAAAATACATGTTCAATGAATATATCGAGTTAAGGAGTTCGAGTTAACGAGGTTACACTGTACTACAACTTTGATAAAAGGCATCGCCCAGCCTCTAGTCAACAAATATAGATCTAGATATTTTGCAACACATCTCTACAAAAACTTGTACAGCTCTTATTTACTCTTCAGAACCTGAATGGATGGACGGACAGACAGACAGACAGACAGGTGGATTAGGAGTTGAGAGTACTATCGAGACTGAGCATTTCATCATTGTGTTCATGCGTTTTAGTCATGTCATTCCAAACCCGTTCGTTTGAAAGTGTAGTTTACGTTTAAATAGATATCAAAGTTATACAATGTCACACATTTGACCTATAATGTTTGAACAACATCGTCCGTCATATTTATAACCGGCCCGCTCTCATTTCAGAGCAGTCAAGAGATTTAGAAGACACCCATTTCTGAATCAAAACAATTGCAAATGGCGGCCGGCGTCATCACCATCGGTACTGCTGTCAAACTACGGCCAATTTCAGTACTTATCGACATTCTAAACACTTTAAAATACAATAATTGCATTCTTAAATACCTTGAATATGCAGCCTTGTAAACATCTTGTCAGTAGAAGATCTTGAAACGATTCTGTAGTCAACGAAATGCAGAGCGATATGGAGCAAGAGCGATAGTGAATCTGTTCAAAACAGAGGGGACGTTGGCCACGACAACGGTCACTACGTTACCGAGACGAAGTCAGAACGAGGCGTCATCGTCCATTTCCGGCAAAGCTGAACCTGTACGGCTGCATGTCGTGGGTGCCAAAGACTTAAAAGGGGGAAGCAGATAAAGTTGTGGTGGCCGTTGGCGTGGTTACCGTCGTTGATAAAAAGAAGGGCCGGTTCAGTTTGTTTTGTCCCTGAGCATTCTCTAGATTAAATATGAAAATGTTTGCTGATAAAGATCGTTCGTCTTACCTGGGGACTGTTTGCTGGTGTGTGTAAGGCGCGATGTGTGTTGTTGGAGGGTCGTCCGCACTTTATTGCCGCGGAACGACAGGCTGCGCAAGTCGCCTTGGAAATCCCAAGCTAGCATCGCCACTGATACACTCAAAGAAATAGTCTGACATGGGTGGTCTCCCTTTGTTCATTGGTAGAAAAGAAGCCCATTCCCCTCACATACACGGAAGATAAAAGCCGTCTTGGCTGCTTGTTCAATCAGTGTGTTTAATTGTTTGTTTATTGTTTACATGATGTGAGTAAGAAATTAACGCCGGCCCCACAGCATAACCCAAGCTATATATTAGAACAGAACAAAATTTTACTCTAAAAAATCACACATTGACACACGCAGAGAACATACATCATCACATCATACACACACATATAATATGTACAAGTCAGCAAGCATATACATCCCAGCTCCTCCGCGTGTCAAGGCGACCGTGAAGATTCGGGTTAGAATAGGTATTCAGCATCCCATGCTTGCCGTAAAAGGCGACTATGCTTGTCGTAAGAGTCGACTAACGGGATCGGGTGGTCAGGCTCGCCGATTTGGTTGATGCATGTCATCGTATCCCAATTGCGTAGATCGATGCCCCATGATGCCAATCACTTGATTGTCTGGTTCAGACTCGATTGTTTACAGACCGACGTCATAAAGCTGGAATATTACTGAGTGCGGCGTTAAAGAACAAACAAACAAACAGTGTGTATCTTGTCAGTGTGGGTGGAGAAATGAACACTTATAGATGAATTTACTTGTGCATCGGTATGAAGGTAGCCGTTCATGTTGCAGTAATGATTATTTATTAGTATCGTATTTCGCATAGATGTTGTTTGTTGTTTGCTGTTCAACACCGCACTCGGCAGTATTCGCCTCTTACGACAAGCATATTCGCCTCTTACGGCAAGCATGGGTTGCTGAAGACCTATTACAGCCCGGATCTTCACGGGCCTCGCATATAGATGACATAAGGGGGCGTTCGTGTAGCTGAGTGGCTAAGGCGTTGGCTCATCGCGCCTAAGGGCCAGGTTCCATTCCAGGTATAAAGGCTTATCTTGAAGTCCATTCCTGCAAGGTGTCCTTCACCGTCATATGGCTTCCATGCGATTTTCGAGTTCAAACATTTAAAGGGCGACTATCCCCGGGCAGATTGGCTGCTTTAGTAAGTTTGGTTCAGGTCGTTCAAACACAACTTTCTTTGTCTGTTGACTCCAGTTTCATGATTTATATCAATCTAAGAGTTCACGAGTACTCTGATTGACCCAGGTGTCCATTAGGCATAATTTACAACATGTAGACCTGGACTGAAACTGGCACCAGACACAGAAGCGCAGTCCTCCCTTTAAGTCTTAGTTTTCTAAGAAACTTACGTTTCAATTTTTGTCACCATTTTTATCGTGATCATGTGTGCCTAAACTGCTATATTTACTTTCCAACCAGCTACCCATAAACGAAAGAGAACATCTGTAGATATATCTGAAGAATCGATGCTAGGAGAAACAGCGGCAGAGGGCGAAGGGAGATAACTCTCGATCTTTAATCCATACATGTACCCACCAGTAAGTGCAAAAGTGATCGTAATATACCCAGCGTTACTACACCGGCTTCCAAGCTATATAACAGCTATCCATGGGTATGGAGTTCGGACTTTCCATGGGAGATTCCTCTAGTAAATTGGGCTAGAAGACAGCAACACAACGGTTCAGGGCAAATGTCCCATTAATATCTTAACTTGAAAATAAATATTAACAACTTATTATAACAACTTCAAATTATATTAACACCAGGCTCGGGTCACCTGCCTTTCCTGTTGTGTTGCTGTCACCCAGTCGTTGTTGGATCCAAGGAAGGAAAACAGACTCATGTGTATACCATTATTCCATTTTTATTTAGATATATTTAAGTAATGGAGTAGTATGTGTCCAAAAAAGGTATTTAAAGCAGGGCCAAAAGTGAGCACAAAAACGGTTCTCCTATATCAGAGAACGGAATCAACTTAGAAATGTCAGTCAAAGGGTGAGCCAAAACAAATGAAAAGAAGATCGAAAGAGTGTGTCCAAACATAAACCCAAAGGGTGTAGCCAAAACAGTCCAAACGGGAGAAATGCTTTATTACAGGGGCACCAAACCACACCCTCTCACACAAACACACATGCAAAACACATGCTGTCACACATACACACTTACACACAATACTAGATGCAAATCACTCCAACTCCCATATACACACATGATTACACTCACCCAAACACACATGTGAAACGAACACTCATACATACACACTTAAACCCAATCACACATGCAAAACACATCCTCTCACACATACACACTGACACTCAACAACACATGCAAAAACACACCATCTCACACATACACTCTCTATCACACAAGCAAAAAACATCCTAACACACCTACACACCCACACTATCTATCACACGTGCAAAACAACATCCTCTCACATTTACACACACTCGTACTCCCTCTCTCTCTCTCCCTCTCTCTCTCTCTCTCTCTCACACACACACACACACACATACACACTGGATGAGAAATCTACGAGAAGATTCTCCTCCAGAAGGCAGCCACTCTCCTCAGCGCCTTCCTCAGAGGATGAACCTCTCTGTCCTCCACGAAGCTGTCGTCATCCTCGTCCTCGTAGACCCAGTAGTCACTGTCGTCATCACTAGGGGCAGGATAATGGTCGACGTAGGTGATGGTGACTGGGGCGGGGAGCGTCTCACCGTGGTCAGGGCGGGCCCAGAAGGGGGTGAAAACACTCAGAGGGTTGGGAGAGGGGGTCGGGGACGCAGCCTGGGGACGCTACATCAGTGAGTGGGGAGGGAGGGAGAAAGGAGGGTCAGAGGGCCAGGTATATAGGCGGTTTTCAAATAACAAATAACATGTGGAAAAGAAAGTCAGTGTGATACACAGCTTACACATGCAATAAGGCGCTACAACAAGACAGAAATTCTGATCGACCTTTTGAATCATGCAATTGGAGGAGGGGGATCATGCAGTTATTTTTTAGGACACAATATCACACAGAAGAAATGGGCAATGTCAATAGCGTGCGTGGGGGACATCGACAAAAGCACTTAAGTGATCTTATTCGGCGGCCAAATCCGAAACAGATGTAGATAAACTACATACACAGTCGGATTCCTCATCCAGCGACGGCCATAAACTCGCAGCAGGAGTGACATGATACCGGATCATGTCTTCCCGTGCTGAAAAGAAAAATAAACAAATTTAATAATACCTTAAAATACATGTTCAATGAATATATCGAGTTAAGGAGTTCGAGTTAACGAGGTTACACTGTACTACAACTTTGATAAAAGGCATCACCCAGCCTCTAGTCAACAAATATAGATCTAGATATTTTGCAATACATCTCTACAAAAACTTGTACAGCTCTTATTTACTCTTCAGAACCTGAATGGATGGACGGACAGACAGACAGACAGACAGGTGGATTAGGAGTTGAGAGTACTATCGAGACTATGAGCATTTCATCATTGTGTTCATGCGTTTTAGTCATGTCATTCCAAGCCCGTTCGTTTGAAAGTGTAGTTTACGTTTAAATAGATATCAAAGTTATACAATGTCACACATTTGACCTATAATGTTTGAACAACATCGTCCGTCATATTTATAACCGGCCCGCTCTCATTTCAGAGCAGACAAGAGATTTAGAAGACACCCATTTCTGAATCAAAACAATTGCAAATGGCGGCCGGCGTCATCACCATCGGTACTGCTGTCAAACTACGGCCAATTTCAGTACTTATCGACGTTCTAAACACTTTAAAATACAATAATTGCATTCTTAAATACCTTGAATATGCAGCCTTGTAAACATCTTGTCAGTAGAAGATCTTGAAACGATTCTGTAGTCAACGAAATGCAGAGCGATATGGAGCAAGAGCGATAGTGAATCTGTTCAAAACAGAGGGGACGTTGGCCACGACAACGGTCACTACGTTACCGAGACGAAGTCAGAACGAGGCGTCATCGTCCATTTCCGGCAAAGCTGAACCTGTACGGCTGCATGTCGTGGGTGCCAAAGACTTAAACTAAAAGGGGGAAGCAGATAAAGTTGTGGTGGCCGTTGGCGTGGTTACCGTCGTTGATAAAAAGAAGGGCCGGTTCAGTTTGTTTTGTCCCTGAGCATTCTCTAGATTAATTATGAAAATGTTTGCTGATAAAGACCGTTCGTCTTACCTGGGGACTGTTTGCTGGTGTGTGTAAGGCGCGATGTGTGTTGTTGGAGGGTCGTCCGCACTTTATTGCCGCGGAACGACAGGCTGCGCAAGTCGCCTTGGAAATCCCAAGCTAGCATCGCCACTGATACACTCAAAGAAATAGTCTGACATGGGTGGTCTCCCTTTGTTCATTGGTAGAAAAGAAGCCCATTCCCCTCACATACACGGAAGATAAAAGCCGTCTTGGCTGCTTGTTCAATCAGTGTGTTTAATTGTTTGTTTATTGTTTACATGATGTGAGTAAGAAATTAACGCCGGCCCCACAGCATAACCCAAGCTATATATTAGAACAGAACAAAATTTTACTCTAAAAAATCACACATTGACACACGCAGAGAACATACATCATCACATCATACACACACATATAATATGTACAAGTCAGCAAACATATACATCCCAGCTCCTCCACGTGTCAAGGCGACCGTGAAGATTCGGGTTAGAATAGGTATTCAGCATCCCATGCTTGCCGTAAAAGGCGACTATGCTTGTCGTAAGAGTAACTTGTCTGAAACTAGTGATTATTCATTTCTTATGAAAGTTAACTTTCACAAGGAAAATGTTTTCTATAAAAAATCTCCGGCTGGCTATGGCACTGGTCTTAACTGGGGACTGTTTGCTGGTGTGTGTTTAAGGTTGGCGGGACGTCCGCACTTTATTGTCGCGGAACGACAGGCTGCGCAAGCCTTTCCTGTTAATAGCGGCGTAAAACCCAACTCACTCACTCATTAGTTATGGAAATATAGAATTTATTGCGTTTAGCGACGTTTTTATATAGATTCCTGCACTGGTACCAAGCTGGAGAATACCAATAAAACAGTTGAGACAAGATTTGTTTTATTCAGAAGGAGTTGGCCTCCAACATGGCATCCCGAATAACTGCATATATGGAGAAATGTTGTTAATGCCTACTGGAGTCTGAAAAAACAACTGTAACTACATATTTGTGTGGTACGAAAGGTCTTGTATATGTGTTTTCATTCATAATAGAACTTTGACCCTGTCACTCAAAACGTATTTCCCAATTGTTTGACACCCATTTAGGCTATAGTGTTGCCTGGTCGGTACTTTCAATATTATAATAAAAGATTATGCTGGTAACGGTAAGTTAGTTAGTATTTTAAAGACTTCTTAATATCTGCACTTCCACTCAACATTGTCTGATATACGAGAATGTGGTTGGTTGGTTTGTTGTTTAACGCCGCACTCAGCAATATTCCAGCTATATGACGGCGGTCTGTAAATAATCGAGTCTGGACCAGACAATCCAGCGATTGACATCATGAGTGGAGTGTTACGTGTTACCGGTCAGACGATAGGAAGTCGTCTGCATTCCCGGCGACCATGCGTTGTACCACCATTAAGAAGTCGACACATTCTAGCCAGACGCCGATGGTGTTTTGAACGTATAACTGGAGGCATCGGCGATGGTCTGTTTTCAGATGAGTCCCGATTCACACTGAAGTTTCTGGATAGGTTGGGACGTGTCTGGAGGCGTCCTGACAAACGTCATTCGAACGTCAACAAAGGGCAAAACGACTGACAGAAAGCCACTGCATATTGTTAATCGATCTCATTAAAATCGGTTCTTAGTTCTCGCTATCGCTAAGCAAAGATCTGAGGACATCTCATTACGGGTCACGTCAGAACGAACTTTCATCCGACCAATCAAAGCGTCGCTTACCAGATCGTGAAAGTGACAATCGGAATGTGTTTTCTAATCATGCAAGCTCGAAAACGTTAACACGGGGTATTCCGAACGACACTACGACTCGTTCCGTCAAACTTATCGTCCATCTCTCGCTTGAGTGGGATATGCATTTGAACGGAGGAGGCGTTGCACAGTACCCGGGAAGCACTGCCATACAATCTCAGCCATATATAAGACATTCCGGAATATTCGTTTGTTCAGTTTTCAAAGTTTTATTCGAGAACTTGTCAACATATTTTTCAAGCGTAGTCTGAAATGGAAGTCGCCAAGTTGAAACGAGTGCCGTAAAGCTCGAGAAAGCTGCTTTCTAATTGGCTGATGGGAACTTCTTGTTAGTCATTTCAGTGGTCGATCAAAGTTCGCGAAAGGTCGTTCTGACGTGACCTGTAATGGGATGTCCTCAGATCTTTCTTAAGCAGCAGAGGGAACTTTATTAGATCTGATTTTAATGAGATTGATTGTTAATGGAAGGGCAACTGAACAGTACTGAGACAACATACTGGCGCCAGTAGTTGTGCCGTTTGCGCGCCATGCTGGTGCACATTTTGTCTTTCAAGATCATAACGCTCGTGTCCACCGTGCACGTGTGGCAACTGACTACCTCCAGCAGCAAAACATTACCAGAATGCAATGGCCAGCCATGTGTGCCGACATTTTCCCCATAGAGCACGTCTTGGACATGATCGGGAGACGTGTACGTCGACGTCAAACGTCACCCGCTACATTAGCCGAGCTGGGCTCAAAAAGAGGTGAAGACAAGACACCTTAAAATTGCCACTGGGAGATTAATTCGGACCATGCCACGCTGAATTTAACAATAAATGTGTGGCCAATCGTAAGGGCATGATTGATTATTTAAGGTCACATCAGCAATATTTCAGCCATATCGTGACTATAAAAGGTTATACATTAAAAATAAATACATTTAGACAATATAAAAACATGTCAACATACTTAGTACTCCAACTTCTAAATGCCTATCAAAGAACTTACCTGTATTATAAACTCAACAACAAAAATTCCCGTGACACCAATATTTTAGTGTAAAGTTTGGTTTTCAATATTGTAGTACATGTATGGAATCAAGTCACAAAAACGCAACTGCTGCAGAAAAGCATGCATTCCATGCAAAAGTTTACTTTTATGCAAGCCCCATGCATTTCACTACCCAAGGATGGGTATAAAAACATGTGCGTTAACGGGATTCCATATGCATTGTTTAGCATCGTGCTACCACTCAGTAAAAACAAATTTACGCAATTTTTCAACTTTACGAAATGCCACGCCTGTCCGAAAATGAGCGTCTGCGAGCCATTGGTATGCTTGAAGCAGGATCGAGTCAAGGTGATGTTGCAAGACAATTTAACGTCCACAGAAACACAATTTGGTGTTTATGGCAACGTTGGCAACAGACGAATTCAGTCAGAGACCATCCTCGGAGTGGCAGGCCACGCGTAACCAATAATCGACAAGACAACTGGATTCGAACAACACACCTACGAAATCGATTCCAGCCAGCAACAGTCTGCAAGAAGCATCCCTGGCCTTCGACGAATATCTTCACAAACCGTACGTCGTCGTCTCAGATGTGCAGGGGTTGTCGCCAGAAGACCCACCAGACGTCCCATTTTGACAGGAAACCACCGTCAAGCACGTCTACAGTGGTGCAGACATCGTCTACGCGGGACGGCCATGCAGTGGGGACAAGTTCTATTCACTGACGAGTCTCGTTTTCACCTCAGCCACAGCGATCGACGGATTCGAGTGTACCGACGTCGAGGTGAAAGTTACGTCAATCATTGTGTCATGGAAGAAGATCGGTTCGGGGCGGCAGCGTTATGGTATGGGGTGGGATTACAGCAAAACAGAGGACCCGTTTGATAGTGGTAGAGAGAAATCTCAATGGATAGCGCTACCGCGCCGAGATCATCGGCCCTGTTGTTCTACCGTTTTTGCGTCGTCATGGCCAAGGCATTACCTTTTAACATGACAACGCCCGGCCTCATATTGCTCGACTTGTTCAGGATTCTCTTCAACAAAACAACGTGAATGTCACCCCTGGCCGGCTCGCTCCCCTGATCTCTCACCAATCGAGCACGTGTGGGATGAGATTGATCGGCCCCTTCGACGTCAACCACGTGTTCCACAGAGACTCCAGGAACTTCGAAACATGCTTCAGCAGATATGGACAGATATCCCACAGGACTTTGTGCGACGCCTGGTCCATTCCATGAGACGAAGATGTGTCGCAATCAGAGGTGGAAACACACCTATTGATTTGTAAATTGACATTTTGGCATGATCATGGTTTTTTTTATGAAATCACGCATTTTCTGAAGTCATATGGCAAATTAAACCATTTGAACACTTACGGGAGTCTTTTATCTGTTGCAAACCGAAATTGTTTCAGATTTGGTCAAAAACTTAACTTTGCATCAAATCTTATTCAATGTCAGAGGAACTTTTGTTGTTCAGTATACTTGTCAACCATATACTCTGTACATCATGCACTTTCTACACCGAAACGTCGCTCCTAAATTGTAATAAAGATCAAAGTTTTTCATGCATAAATCTTCTCCTTATTTAAATACATCTGTTAAGTTGTTCTATGTAAACAACAAAACACTCAAGAAATCTGAACATGACACAGAAAGATTTATAATTTGTCAATTACACACCTTAATTAATGTACGTGTTTCCTCCTCTGTGAGCCATCATAAATATTAGAGAACTTAAACTGCAACCTACATTAAAGGGTATTGAGAGATTAATTATAACTAATTAAGATTTACATTGCATTAATTAGTTGGCCTAATATTATGGTAATGATATAAATTGATATATCTTCATCCCCCGGTGATACCGGATTAGAATTGTCTTCAGCAACAGGTGGTCGGGCTCGCTGACTTGGTTGATTAATGTCATCGTACCTCATGGAGACTCGTAGATGGATGCCAATGATGCCAATCACTTGATTGTCTGGTCTAGACTCGATTATTTACATACCGCCGTCATATAGCTGGAATATTACTGAGTGCGGCGTTAAAGAACAAACAAACAAACAGTGTGTATCTTGTCAGTGTGGGTGGAGAAATGAACACTTATAGATGAATTTACTTGTGCATCGGTATGAAGGTAGCCGTTCATGTTGCAGTAATGATTATTTATTAGTATCGTATTTCGCATAGATGTTGTTTGTTGTTTGCTGTTCAACACCGCACTCGGCAGTATTCGCCTCTTACGACACATTTTTGTATAAATTAATATCGTGCAAACTTTGCTGGTGAGTAGTTTTTAATATACAATAATAACATAAGTGACAATAGTTATGCCAAAATATATAAATGTATTACCCCCAATTTTGGATGAAAGCATGTGTCAAATTGTAAATGCCCGTCATTGAAAGAAGGTCTAGATTTTGATTTTATAAATGTTTTCTTCCAGATCTAGATCTTGAACATTTGTATATTTTTGATATTTAAATTTTTTTTTATTTCTTTCTTCTTTGTTATTTATTCATTTTTTATGTTCATGAGCTTATTTTAGCTCATTTCAAACTAAAATCTTAAAATCTATATATTTTGCCTGTATGGTCTCTGCTTGAACACAGAGATCTCTATCATCAACGAGGGAACTACTTGTTGCTATGGACACCGCGTCGTGATTCACACAAATATGTACACTATGAATTATGTTCCTGAATATGTAGACATGTACTACATACGTATGTTTAAGTAAGGACAATATGCATAATATAAACTAGCATGCATGTTTTTCAAACTAAATCAATTACTACGCCGCCGTTTCTTAGCACTATTTCTTACTGCGGATTGTGTGTAGTCCGTGGCAGCGCATGTAAACAACTTCGCGTGGTCACAGGAGAGCACTGTCAGAAGTCGACGAAAAACTTCGAAACCAGCAAAATGTCAAGACCAGCAGGGACGCTTATCACCACCCACAATGCCAACTACATATCTCCCAGATTTATGCCAGGGTAATGTTTACAATAGATGTTGTGTGTGAAATATCGTGATATTATTAAGTTAGCGTCTGTAGATATGACCATGAGGCCTGGCACAGGATAAAATGTATTCTTTCGAAGACTAATTTTATTCAATTAAATATTATACGTAGGTCTTGTCCAAACTGAGGGTAACGCACAGAGATTTTAATGTGAGAAATGTTTTATTTCAATTCAGAATATGTATGCATTGTGAATATTCACACTTAATGTCCCGTGATTTGAGAAGCACTTCATATGTATAGATTACCTCCCCTTGGTGAACATCGCTTACATTTAACATGACTTTATTTGTGACCGACCACGAGATAAGGCTCCTTATGGTGAAAAAAATCACATTTTACTTCCCATTAGATTTTAAAACTACAGTATCTTAGGAACACAAATTTACAATTCACAGGCTACAGTTCATATTTATTACAGAGATAGATCTACCTGGCATGAAGTATTTGGACTCATTTTGAGACTTTTGTTTGTTTGTTTGATCTTGTTTAACGGTGAACTCAGCAATATTCCAGCTATATGATGGCGGTCTGTAAATAATCAAGTCTGGACCAGACAACCCAGTGATTTACATCATGAGCATCTATCCACGCAATTAGGATCGATGACATGCATCAACCAAGTCAGCAAGCCCAACCACCCAATCCCGTTAGTCACCTCTTACGACAAGCATAGTCGCCTTTTATGGCAAGCATGGGCTGCTGAGACCTATTTTGAGACTTATAACTGTTTATGTATTAATTGCAGATTTTAGACATAATGTCTGCAATAATTGAAAGAAGACATGTATGCTGAAGGGTTTTGAAATAATATTTTTATTACATTCTGAACTAACAAGAGAAAAATTAGTAATGGTAATTGCTTTATATCATAGGATGAAAGAGCACCTTTTGATTTCACACTTAAAATAAAGATTAGGGGAAAGCATGTAGGTTATTCACATATTTTCATGGATGATGCATGCAGATTAAGATCTACAATTCCACGACTAAACAGCTGCTAAATGGGATTAACTTTGTTATGATTGTTGCAAAGATTTTGTTCTCATCCCAAAAGTGTAAAAGTTAATACCGTATTCGACGTAATAAGCACCCAGGGCGCTCTCAAAATTAGAAATTGGGGGCTCTTATTAGAATATTATTTTGGTGAAAAAACGGTAGTTGAAAGATACATTTTATATTATGCTGACAGCCTGAAATGTTTATGTACGACAGATATATTTTTCCAGAATTTAATTGCCCATAATTAAGGTTGCATATAACACACAAGCGCGTATTATACACGAATGAATAAGTCTTGTGTACATTGATCAATCGGAAGGGGTGCTAATTGGGATTTTTCACAAGCCAATATCATAGCAAATATCACCGTGGGCGCTTATTAGAGTGGGGCGCTTATTAGGTCGTATACGGTATGTTACTTTATCACTTCAGAGTTATGCAAGAATTGAAGTTTCCTGCTTCTCGTGCTGAAGATTTGGTAAACAAATATGATAGTTTCAATATGGATATTTGTGTAGACCTATTAGCATTCCTTTTAGAACGATATTGTGCTGAGGTAGCACCCAAGGTGTTTTTGTCAGGTTTTTGTTTTATTTGAGTAGAATTCTAACATAGTCTATTAGATGAATGTATATGCCAGATTAAGGGAATCTTTTGTGTGTGTAAAGAAGTAACTGTTACAAGAGATAAGATGTGGCTCGAAGTAAAATATTCAACAAACCATTGACTTTTGTTTACAGGTATCGAGGTCACTGCCCCACCACCAAGTTCGACTATGGCGAGACGTACGGAAACGCTACATCTAAATATTTCCAGGACTACAGGTACGAGTGTCACACTACTTAATTCGACGTAATAAGTGCCCCGATCTAATAAGCGCCCACGGCGATATTTGCTAATATATTGGCTAGTGAACAATCCCAATTAGCACCCCTTCCGATTGATCAGTGTACACAAGACTTATTTATTCGTTCATAATACGCACTCATGTGTTATATGCACCATCAATTATGGGCATTTAAATTCTTGAAAATATTTCTGTCGTGTATAATTTCCACAGACTTTTCTTTTGTATCATATTAGGCTGTCAGTATAAACCACAATATAAACGATCATCCAACTCTGTTTTATTTTCTTACCAAAACTATATTCTAATAAGAGCCCACTTTTTCTATTTTTGAGAGCGCCCTGGGCGCTTATTACGTCAAATGGTATATGTCAGTCAATCATGTCATTGCTTATACAGTTCATGTAGAGCCATTTTTAACATTCAAAAGACTGTGGTTACTGGTTACCATGGTAACTGACAATATACACTGTATCTGGATTAGGTTCAGCAGTGTATGATTTTGATGGTTGTTCCTATTAACAGTAAATAAACATTTATGAATGTCAATATTTGCAAATTCATACGACAATAATTGGCTCATTTGTTGAATATGACCCCGTTTTTCTTGTAGGTCGGAGGTGTTGAGGAGCTCGTCTGACCCGTACTGCAGGGGAGGGCAGTTCCCCACGTACTACACACACAACCCAGACCTAGTCATTGGGAACCGCAGTCGCACACAAGACAAGTGGACAGCAGCACCAAAATATCAGCTGTCAAACATTGACCACGACAGGCGTGAAGAACTGTGCAAGTTTGATCAGGTTGGTGCTTCTGAAAAATGGTTGTGGAGAACAAAAGATCTATCAGGGACTTTCTAGAAATGAAGAAAATATCTGTCACTTTAACTGTGACATAAATTAAAGTTCTTGTAGGTAGAGTGTCTGCTCGAAGAGTGGAAGGTCAGTGGTTTGATCCCATACTGCATATTAGCAAATGTCCTTGAAAGATGGTACTTGATGTTACCGCACCTGTCGCTCAGCTTCAAGGGGATAAAACAAGGAATTGTTTGGCTTGGAGTTGGTATTCTGTGTCTGAGTGGGGTATTTATGTAAACCGCGGCATGGTCTCTCCGTGGGCTAGCACTTCTAAAATCGGCATTAGTGTGGACTAGTACAAGCCGCCACATACGGACAAGCACCTGTGCATGCATGTCACTATGAAGGGCAGTGATCTTGAATGTGACTTTAAAAGTACTTAAAACCCATTTCACTTCACCCCAGCTCAAGCCCTGCTGGGGCAGTGGGGTATCCTGGTTGAATAGGCAGTAACTCATCATGCTGAGGATCTATCATCTTCCCAAGGCAAGGGAGGTAACTGACTAAAGTCCAGTTTCCATCCTTGCCAAACTAGGCTGGAATTTCCAGGCTCGATAGAAGAGCTGCCAGTGGCTGTCCCTACTATGCCCTCCTATCGACCAAAACGATTCCATCACTCATAGCGCTTGCATTTGCTTCAAACATAATGGCAGCCAGTCAAGACGATCTGATCGATAACCAAACTCTATATTTTAATAAAACAGGTCTCAATCTGTGAGGTGCATCAAATCACTTGAGCACCTTGGTTAAAAAGGTGAAAAGATTTGCAAAATATCTGTCAATGCCAAGTTGGCATGCTTTGCAAATCCCACAGTCGACCGGAATCTGCACATTGAGATCCATGTTGTTTACAAACCGCATGTAAATTTACTTACTCGATTTTTATTGGGTTGTGCATAGACTTGTTAGTCCAGCCAATATGTAACTCCGGAATTCCAGCCTAGGGTGGAAACTGGACTGTTATACATGTAGTCAGTTAATGCCATTGTCCAGAAAGATGAGGATGTATGTTTGAGTCCCCATTTGGTACAACAAGTCAACACCGTTATTGGTGTCCCGCGTGATGACATTGCTGGAATAATGCCTGAAGTAGCATAAAACCCAAGTCACTCACTCCCGTTTGCATAAATAAAACACCCAAAACATATTAAAGTATCTTAATTCTTCTTGTGGACCTAAAAAGCAGGCCTGAGAATTTATGGATGTCAACTTCTTTATTATGAGGAACACACCGTTTCGGAGTACATGCTTACTCCTCCATTCACCTGATGAAGGAGTAAGCACACTCTGAAACATTTGTTCTTCATAACAACGAAGTTGACCTCCACAAATTCTCTTCCTTATGCGGGCGGTCGGGTAGCCTAGTGGTTAAAGCGTTCGCTCGCCACGCTGAAGACCCGGGTTCGATTCCCGACATGGGTACAATGTGTGAAGCCCATTTCTGGTGTCCCCCGCCGTGATATTGCTGGAATATTGCTTAAAGCAGAGTAAAACCATACTCACTCACTCACTCTTCCTTATGTGTATCACTTCCATATGCCTTTCAAAGACCTGATTTGTTTTTTGTTTTTTGTTTGTTTTATCAAAGTTATTGATGATATTGACAGTTGGTTTTATTTAATTAATTATGATCACAGCTGGCCCAGTCCCATCGGGAACACTATACAGACAAGTCAGGGACCAGGAAGAGTGTGGATTACTTCAAACTGCCTGTCAGTGCTGAGGAACAGTTTAAGAAAAATGCTATGTTGTAAGTATGGGTGTACATTATAGCCAGTGCTTGTCGTCTATAGCTGTCACCTGTCATGTGCTTGTCACTCATCTTCCTTGTCTGTCTCCACTCACTCTCAGTACTAACCATTTTAAACACCACAATAATTGGCTCAGTTAATGACATCAACCGAATTTTGAAATTATGTAGTTTCAGTCCAAAAAGTTAAGATTTTGTGACCATTTGTAAAACTTAGAAATATATTCAGGCAATAAATGCAAATATCAAGATGCTGAAAATTGTTTTAATTAAGTTCTCTGTCAAAGAAATTGGTGCGGACATATCTTTTTATGTGAGAAACCCATGTGCTAGAATTTTCATTTCTTGTTTTCGAACAGATATACAATTCTTTCATGTGGAGTGCTTTGATGATATGATGAAATCTCAGGACAACTATTTCTTGTTGTGGATCACATGCAATGATATGTTGAAACAGTACAAAATCAGAATTGCTTGCAATATTAAAACACCAGCAATAAGATATCATGTCGTGCTTGCATCTTTATTTAATCGCAGAATCATGTTTTTCATTTAGTGCTATGTTCTTGTATGCCAACCCCACAGTCTTGCTGCTTTACATTCGCTGATTATCTATGTTGTGGTTTTCAACTTTTCATTATGCTTTGGTGAAATGTTTACACAAATTCAGTGCCCTGTCGTTGCCAGATATTTCATGTATGCCTATTTAGTTGAGGATTACTTGAAACAAATTTGAGAAATGCCATCTTTAATTTGCAAGACAGAACTATCTGGCAAGGACTTTAAATGCTTTGTGATTAGCACCTGGTACTAATCTGGGTTTTAAGTATGGACAAATCTTCTTACCGGTATTCATTTAGTAATTTCTTTTCTTTTCTCACAAATACCAGAATAGAAGCATTTTAGATGTTCTTAACTATGTACAAGTCGACTTTTCTAATATTTATTTTCATAAAAGTTTGTCTACAAAATCAAAATCTCACTTTTTCTTTGCAAGTTTTACCTCTTTATTTTATTATAATGGTTCATTTCTGTGTCAAAATGTTGTAAAAGAAATCCATGTTTGTACCAAAATTCAGAAAAGGATCTATTACATTGGAATATCTAAAGTCTTGTTGTAAAAAATTGTGTCAATTTAGAAAAGGTCACCAGTTTGTAAGAAGAGTTTCCCCACAAGATGTCACAGACTTTGTGTTGTGCTAAACTCACAGCAGAAATTGTATTTGTATAAAGAAATGAACCATATACTGTAACTATTACTGTAATGTCAATTAGACGTAGTCCTCCTGTTCTGACATAGGTATTCTCTCCCTTGTATCATCTCAAATAGTGCATGTCTTGTAGAAATTTGAATCCGTATGTACACCCATACAATATGTAAACAGAAAAATAAAAAATCTTGTGAATCCAAAATTCAGTCCCTAAATGAAAATCTATAACTTAATAGAATAAATGTTAAAAGTTTATAAGATTTCGATAATAACTGATTGAACACTAACCATGTAAAGCGTTGGTTTGCACTTGAGTGACTTGCAGTGTTCACGTTTTGATGATGTCATCAGTTTGTGTGTGTGATGATAAGTTCCCAGTGTGCAGTGCCATGCGGACTGCTTCTCGCTAACGGAACATCTTGAGCACTTCAGGTAAGGTTATGTTCTATTCATGATTTGTTACCCCTTGCTATAGTGGCGAACTTTATAGTATTTATACATCTATTGCCGCGTATTAGCTATGTGTAGCATTTGGAGAATAACCTACAAGATATGAGAAATTACAGATTATCTGTCCGAACTGAATTAATTCTTCAAGTTCCATGCCTTAGCCTAAAAGAATAATAGTCTTGGTTTTCAGGCACCGCCCGCTTCATCATCAATTCCGCTTCACGTTTCGGTTTCTTTTCCTTTTTTATATCAAAAGAAATCTTTAAATATTCCATGTCTCAAACACATGACCCCAGCAGTGAAATGCTACAATTCTTAAGAACAACATAATTTTGCTGATATTATTGTACACAAAATTTGGTTACATACTAGCTTGAACAACCTCTCCCCCACCACCACCCCAAAAAAAACCCGCCCACCCACACTATATTTTCAAAAGCCATTGCCTGAGAATCAATTCTTTTATTTTTAAAGCCTTATTGAATGTTCAACATTATTTCACGAGGGACATAATCCCAAATCCCAAAGCTTGTGAGCTGTTCTCTATGTTTCCCAGTGAAAATGTAGAAAACATGGGTTTCCTGATCTCAGGTTGAGATGTCAGCTTAGGCACTCTAATGTTGGAACTGCATCGCATAAAATCATTTGTGACGTCATGAACAATCGCCAATGTCGTCTTCAATTGTTTGCGACAATGAATTCATTTGACAACACATTACTGTTGGCCAACAGTTTAACAATGACATTAACTAGCCAATCAGCATGAAGCAGATTAATAATGCTCATTGAAAATTACTGAAAAGGATTTTTCGCATGATTTCCTTGCCACTGTTATATGTCATATATTTGCCTTACACATAGAGGCCCAAAGATATAATTATAATGTGATTCATATCCCCTCCACAAATTTGAATTCGGAACATCAATGTTTTGCATTCACTGCACCAAAAATGGGGATGTTCATTGAATCATTAAAGAGATCAAGACAAAAATTCAGTCAACCACTAAAATTAATTTCTTCATTATCATGGATAGTTTTGTTACTGTTCCATTAATCTTGAATTTCTTTGCAAATATACCGTATTTAAAGTAATAAGCCTCACTCTAATAAGTGCCCACAGCGATATTTGCTAATATATTGGCTAGTGAACAATCCCAGTTAGCACCCCTTCCAATTGATCAATGTGCACAAGACGTATTTATTCTCGTATAATACATTTATTATATGCATCCTTAAACATGGGAAATTTAATTCTGGGAAAATATATCTGTCATATATAAACATTTCAGGCTGTCAGCTAGCATAAACCACGAAATTTATGATCTTTCAACCCTGTTGTTTTTCACTAAAATAATATTCTAATAAAAGCCCCCTATTTCTAATTTTGAGAGTGCCCTGGGTGCTTATTATGTCGAATACGGTACATAGTAATCTTTTGAAGAGAACCTTGTCCTGTTTTCCTGGTCCTTCACAAGAGCATTCAAGCTGACCAATGTGTTACAAGAAGCAGCGTTTGAAATTGGCACTAGTCCCATAGTCCTTGCCAAACTGCCCAATAGTTAAGGTATCATAAGGACCAGCAGATTTTTGAAAATTTTAGGGTTTTACTATATGTTATTATAAGGACTACCGTATTCAACGTAATAAGTGCCCAGAGCGCTCTCAAAATTAGAAACTGGGGGCTCTTATTAGAATATTATTTAAAGGATAAATTTCATGGTTTATGCTGACAGCCTGAAATGTTTATATATGGCAGATATATTTTTCCAGAATTTAATTGCCCATAATTAAGGGTGCATATAACACACGAGTGCGTATTATACGAGAATAAATACCATATTTGACGTAATAAGCGCCCACGGCAATAATTGCTAACATATTAGCTAGTGAACAATCCCAATTAGCACCCCTTCCGATTGATCAATGTAGACAAGACTTATTTATTCGCGTATAATAATACGCATTCGTGTGTTATATCCACCCTTAATTATGGGCAATTAAATTCTGGAAAAATATATCTGTCGTACATAAACATTTCAGGCTGTCAGCATAAGCCACGAAATTTATCTTTCAACTCTGTTTTTTTTTTCACCAAAATAATATTCTAATAAGAGCCCCCTATTTCTAATTTTGAAAGCGCCCTGGGTGCTTATTACGTCGAATACGGTAAGTCTCATGCACATTGATCAATCGGAAGGGGTGCTAATTGGGAGTGTTCACTAGCCAATATATTAGCAAATATCGCCGTGGGTGCTTATTACGTCGAATATGGTAGTGGACTAAAACTGTTAGTTTCTATCGCTGAGATAGTAATAAATTACCTTTGGGCTTAGTAGGTAAGTTAGTTCCCTTGTGCACAAGTCCTCTAATAAATGATGTAACTTTATCTAAAATACTTAGGTATATTTTTCAGATTTAAATATTGGTACAAGAAGTGATTTCAAATCACATGGGGTTGTTAAGTAATTGCTATTGACATGTTTGAATGGTTAATTTTGCTGTCATTTAGGAGATAAACCATCTGTGTTTTGAAATTTGAGATAGTCTAACTAGGGTTAGTACTAGCCTCAAAAGACCCTTGAAGATTCCGGGGTAGAAGAGGTCTTCAGCAACCCATACTTGCCGCAAAAGGCGACTATGCTTATCATAAAAGGCAACTAACGGGATCGGGTGGTCAGGCTCACTGACTTGGTTGATACATGTCATCGATCACAATTGCTTGGATCGGTGTTCATGATGTCAATCACTGGATTGTCTGGTCCAGACTCGATTACTTTACAGACCGCTGTCATATAGCTGGAATATTGCTGAGTGCGGCGTTAAACAACAAACAAACAAACAAACAAACAAACTAGCCTCCAAAGCTTTACGGGCCCAGGTAAGGATAAAATGCCCTTGTAATGTTAAAACAATGGGGAAATTGGGAATTTGAACTAGCTCTGGGCCAGCAGGCTGGTGTTAATTAAAGTTCTAACCCTCCTAACTAAAGACAAGATACCTCGTATACATTTGAAACCTCACACTTAAGTGTCATGGTAGAAAAATAAAATAAACCACTATTTCCACACCGCATTAATCCAGGTGGTACAGTGTAGAATAAACTTTCTGAATCTATAGGTTAACTGTCATACCCCTTGAAGATCCCTTAATGGGTATGAAATATGCTTCAACATAATGTATTTTTTTTCAATATTCTTTAACATCTTTATCAGGTTCAAAATAAAATATCAATGTCAGTTGTTGTCCAACGGCCAATTATTATTTACAACAGTACTGTGCCACTAGTTGTTACTACAGCCATATTATATTGCTGTTGGCTTCTACCTTTTGTGGGGGGCACAGGTGGCCCAGTCGTCGCGATTCGCTGTTCAGAGTTGCGTATCTTGTTCACGCCAGAAACCTATGATTGTGGTTTCGAATCCGGGTTCGCCCCGATTATGTTTCTAGGTTTGTCAGCACCATACCAGAGCTCATGTGTTTCACAGAAGTGGTAAACATCTGAGACCTGCATCACTTCGGGCTTTCCTCCCACATTAAGCTGACACGCCGTGATATAACTGGAATACTGTTAAAAGCGGCGTTAAACCCAACTCACTCTATCTTTGTGTAGCCTGTAATTAAACATGACCTAAATCAAGATGGAGACTGGTTGTCATGAATTGGAAAAGGATGGGTGCTTTTAAATTGTACATCGACTTTGAAAAGCATTAAAAAGATTTAGGCATAAATGCTTTGAACTCGTGAAATAGAGGAAACTGCTACACTGATACGATGTTTGCCAGTTTACCTCTTGCAGAGGCAAGAATTCACTTTCCTTGTGGATCACAGGGGCTCATTTGTTGAAGACCTCCATATGGAGGTCCTTGTATTCTCGATATTGCACAAGACTGTATCTACAGCATTGTTATGGCCTTCCATTCACAGACGACAGGTCCTGTAACCATGGTAACACTGTCATGAGAACCTTGATTCTGCAATGTAAGTCTCAGATGGATGTTAAGGAACAAGCTTGTGGGGTTGGTTTCAAGAATGCATTATGTTAGTTTAAGAACACAAGTATATGGTAAAACTACCAAGCTCAGGACCAAATGTGCGAAAACATTTTCTTTCAGTTCAAGCAGTGAAGACGATGAATAAGTGGCCAGTCTGCATTCCTGGTAACTGTCAGTTGTTCATGATAGTTGAAACATGTGTCAGTTGTTCATGATAGTTGAAACATGTGTCAGTTGTTCATGATAGTTGAAACATGTGTCAGTTGTTTATGATAGTTGATACATGTGTCAGTTGTTCATGATAGTTGAAACATGTGTCAGTTGTTCATGATAGTTGAAACATGTGTCAGTTGTTCATGATAGTTGAAGCATGTGTCAGTTGTTCTTGATAGTTGATACATCTGCCAGTTGTTCATGATACATGTAGTTGAAACATGTGTCAGTTGTTCATGATAGTTGAAGCATGTGTCAGTTGTTCATGATAGTTGATACATCTGCCAGTTGTTCATGATACATGTAGTTGAAACATGTGTCAGTTGTTCATGATAGTAAACATGTGTCAGTTGTTCATGATGGTTGATACAACTATCAGTTCATGATAGTTGATACATCTGTCCGTTCATTAACGTTGATACATGTGTCAGTTGTTTATGATAGTTGATACATCTGTTTGTTTACTATAGTTGATGGATCTGTCATTTGTTCATGATAGTTGATGCATCTTTGAGCTCATGATAGTTGATACATCTGTTTGTTTATGATAGTTGATGGATCTGTTATTTGTTTATGATAGTTGATATATCTGTCATTTGTTCATCATAGTTGATATATCTGTTTGTTCATGATAGTTGATGCATCTGTCAGTTTTCCATGATAGTTGATACATCTGTCATCTGTATATGATAACTGATACATTTGTCAGTTGTTTATGATAGTTGATACATCTGTCAGTTGTTCATGATAGCTGATACATTTGTCAGTTGTTCAATATAGTTGATACATCTTTCAGTTGTTCATGGTAGTTGATATATCTGTCAGTTCATGATAATTGATACATCTGTTTATGATAGTTGATACATCTGTCAGTTGTTTATGATAGTTGATACATGTGTCAGTTGTTCATGATAGTTGATACATCTGTCAGTTGTTTATGATAGTTGATACATCTGTCAGTTGTGTATGATAGTTGATACATCTGTTTGTTCATGATAGTTGACACATCTGTCAGTTGTTCATGATAGTTGATACATCTGCCAGTTGTTCATGATAGCTGATACATTTCTTAGAGGCCACCTGACCTCTTTAAGAGTGAAATACCTGATCACATACATGGGGACAATGAGTAATTTCGTCATTCTCCATCCTCATGTACACTCGACCGCCTCCGTGGTCTTGTGGTAGAGCGTCCGCCCGGAGAGCGGAAGGTCCAGGGTTCGATCCCGGGCCGCGTCATACAAAAAGACGTTAAAAGATTGTACTTGTTGTTACCCTGTCTGGCGCTCTGCATTAAGGGGCTAAAACAAGGACTGGTCGGCTCGGAGTCAGTATACTGTGTCTGAGTGGGGTATTCATGTTAAACTGCGGCATGGTATCTCAGTGAGCTAGCACTATAAATCGGCATCAGTCCGGACTAGTACAAGCAGCCACACAAACACACACACGTACATGCACGTCGCTATATAAGTGCAATAATCTTGGACGCGACGTTAAACCCAATTTCACCTCACCTCACCTCATGTACACTCACAGTGTGCTGTACAAACTTGATACAATATGGAAGGAAATCTCCTGAACACTTTATCAGGTGAAGCAACAATGGGAATGTTTGGATATCAAACATTCATAGTTTTGTTTTATAAACATAGGTCACATTCTTTGCAGGAGCAATGCTGTTATACTACTGAATACTTTTAGCCAAAAATTTGTAAATATAATCTGTCTTTATCATAGCAAAGTAAGACAAGAACTGTTTTTGTCAAAAGTTACTTTATTTTATCTATTCTGGATATTGAAGCACAACAACACTGTACAATGAAACTGACTAATACACTACGTATGATAAAGCAAAATGTCAAACAGGATAAGTCTGTAGACAACCTAATATGCAAATGATAAATTCAGCTTGTGAAATCGTGTTGATGCAGAATAGAGATGCCGTGTTTTGTATTGGGTAAAACTGCAGTGAACCCATGAATTGTTTCTTATACTGGAAATGTTTGTATATATTACATGTATATATATGTTATATATATGTTATATAGCACCTTTATGTGAAGAAAGTGTCTTTGTTTATTTCAGCATGGTACTGTCCACTGGTCACTCGGATCAGATCAGCTTGCCTCACTTAAAGCATGTGGCACGCCGAGGACCCCTCATCCGCCGCGTCGCCCTCAACTCCTCACAGCGGGACCGGGAGATGCGCGACGTGTACTTCGAGAGTCGCTAACTGCAGTTACACACAATGTTATGTTCAGTTGGGATTTACGTTATTGTTTTGAATGATCTACTTACTTACTACCAGTCTTCTTTCAGATTTTAAACACAAAACCCGAGTTTCCAGACCAAATAACATAAGGGAGTGGACCATTAGTCTGCATTGTGGTTATTTTTTCTTTTGTCGAAAGTCAGTATTAATGTTTGTGATATGTTGACATATTGTATCAGGTTTTTAAGTTTTGTTATTGATAATTCTCTTGGTTATGTTATTATAAGATTGTATGAACGAACAAGTTGTAGTTCTTGGGATTTTGATTTCGGACCAAGAATGTTTGTTTAGAATTGGATAAGGTTTTTATACAAAGGGACATAGGTTACCGTACGTCTTTCGGAATGTTTAAACTGAGAACTAGTTTTGTGACACTTTTATCTATAATCATTTCATCTCCATTGATTTAGCAATGGTTGTTTGTGTATTGTGATAACTTATATATTGTTGTGTATTTTTATATGAGGTCTACAAGCTCATATGGTTGCCACTGCTGTAGGTGTTTACCACTATGTATAGACAGTGAGGATGTACGGGGGCAAGTCTTGGATACTCTTACTTTTGTTTTCTGCAGAATTACTGCATTACCATGTCAATTTCCAATCAGTTTTCTTTGTTTTTTTGTACCGAGAAAAAATCCTGCTCGAAATATGTTTTTCAATAACTGAAAGTGATATTGTTTAATATGATATTTGTTATGTCTTTCAGCTGTAATTTAATCATGTTGTTCCAGATCATCATATCATTATAACCATGAGTTGTATATGACAGTATTAAACAGCGTTGAAAAGTTTGTGTTCTCCATTATCATTTGCATCTGATGCAGGCATGGTGAAATCGGGCTGAACGATGTGTTTGAGATCATTGCACTAATATAGTGCTGTGTTGGTCCTTTGTAAGAGGCCACTTAATGGACGGGGTGATAGTCCACTTGGTTCATTGCATGTCATTGTATCCCACTGGCATTGATGCTCATGATGTCAATCACTGGATTAAATGGTCAAGACTCGATTATTTACAGACCACAGGGGGCGGTCGGGTAGCCAAGTGGTTAAAGCGTTCGCTCGTCACGCCGAAGACCCAGGTTCGATTCCCGACATTGGTACAATGTGTGAAGCCCATTTGTGGCTGGAATATTGCTGAGTAGCAACTTTGGCTAAGTCCAACAACAGTTTAGCCTGTTGTGCACACAGTTGTTAAACAGTCATATTATTAGCATTAACAAAATTTGACAATCAAATTACAGCTCAATGGATAATTATTTGGTCAGACTGCACAAAGATTGAAATACCCCAGAGGTTTCAATGTGGTGGCCATGTTGGCACATCAGATAATTGGCAAAAGAAAGGGAGCCTACGAGGTTGGAAATGCATGTAATATAAGAATACAATCAATTAATCCCAAGCTGGCTCATTGTATCAGCCAGCCTGCCTTCTAACTACTGAGCTTTGGTGATGAATAATTTATGGTTATCAACCTTATATGTATTCACCCATCAGGAATCACCTGAATTCTGTTGCAGTATTATCACACTGGTGAATGCCATAGAAGGTTTAACACTGCTTATAACAATGTTACAATCTTACCAGTGGGTGACTGCCTCCGTGGTCTAGTGGATAGAGAGTCTGCCCGGAGAGCGGCAGGTCAGTGGTTCAATCCCCCAGCTGCATTGTACCAAAAGATGTTAAAAGATGGTATTTGCTCTTGAGCTCTGCATTAAGGGGCTAAAACAAGGACTGGTCCACTCGGAGTCAGTATATTGTGTCTGAGTGGGGTATCCATTAAGGCTGGGATGGGTGACCCGGGTACCCACAGGACTACCCGGACCCGTGGTTAGTCATGTGATATATTGTTTAATGACAAAATATATCTAGAACTCTATGGTTACACTACAAGTCACTAATGTTCGCATTTCTTTCTGACTATGCACCCATTCCTGCTGACTTTTACTATTGATGAATAAAGATACAACTTAAGTCAACTTCAGTGTTTGCATGACCAGATAGTTTAATACATGTATCTAAATACGTTTTTCCATGGCTATGTAAAAAAAAATCCCAATCGAACATTTTGTATCTCTTTAGACCTACGGTGGGTACCCGGGTAGGGTCGGGTAATAGTGGGGGTGGGTACCCGGGTAGTAAATTTGGACTCGTCCCAGCCCTAGTATCCATTTTAAACTTTGACATGGTGTCTCGGCGGGCTAGCACGAACGAACAAACGAAGAGCAAACCTCACTGACCTCGCATCAGCCTGCTTAAAAAATCCAGATTTTTTTTCAACAACTTTATATCCTAATTCCTGTTTGTCAGCAGCTCTTGAAAAGAAACACAACAAAATGGGTGTAAAAAGAAAATATATTTATTTAAAAGTAGAAAGTTCAGACAGGTTTTACCAGCAACCCCAATAAAATATTGCATAATCAGAGTTGAATTGTGTCTTCCTTCAACCAGCAACATGAGCCAATGTAAATGAATTCCAGCACTGATCATCATCTCACACACTCGCCAACTGCTGAACATAACACAGAGGCAACCTTGGATACAACAAGCTTCAGGATCCCGTTCCACAAAGCCATCTCAGCATTACGACTACCATAAGCCTATGTTAAAGTATGGGAGTTACGATCATCTTTGCGCTAGGATCGTTTTATGGAATGGGGCCCTGATCGAAGCGCTACGATTTACTTTGCCCTATGTTAAAATATGGGAGTTACGATCAACTTAGCGCTAAGATCGATTTGTGGAACACGGCCGTGATCTAAGCAGTATGATTGGCTTAACCCAATGTTAAAGTATGGGAGTTACAATCATCTTAGCGCTAAGATCACTTTCTGGAACGGGCCCAGACCCATTTGTACAAACAATCTTAGCACAAAGACAATTGTACTCCTAAACCTTAACATAGACAGACAATAATCATAGTACTAAGTACTCTCTGTGCAAGTGGGCCCACGGCGCCATCAACACCAAGTTGTAATTCTCATGAACAAAGATGATCACCAGTCTCTGGGCTCGGGTTTGTAATAGTCATATATATGCAAAGTGGTCATACCGGCAGTCTACAACACCTGTGCATGATGGGACTGACATTACAAGAGTTGTCTCACACTTCCCATCTATGTGGAAAGTATCAGTGTAAACATGCATAACTGTGGCCCCCAGTGACTGATCATCCTCTTATTCAGCCCAGCGTACCCAGTATTTCATCCCATTTTTCTGGTCCAATCAACCTTTTGTTCTATGAGAAGAACATATAGCAATAGAGACTCTAGATGTCAATGCATATGAAGATAAAATACATAAAAATGAATACTGTGTTAACAAGGCTAAAATCTGGAATATTCTTCCTAATATACACACATACTTGAGAATACAAGATGATTGTCACACTCTCTACTAATTATTGGTACTTACCGTATTCGACGTAATAAGCGCCAGCTCTAATAAGCGCCCACGGCGATATTTGCTAATATATTGGCTAGTGAACAATTCCAATTAGCACCCCTTCCAATTGATCAATGTACACAGACCTATTTATCAGTGTATAATACCCACTCTTGTGTTATATGCATCCTTAAACATGGGAAATCAAATTCTGGAAAAATATATCTGTTGTATATAAACATTTCAGGCTGTCAGCATAAACCATGAAATTTTCCATCTTTCAACTCTGTTTTTTTTTACCAAAATAATATTCCAATAAGAGGCCGCTATTTCTAATTTAGAGAGTGCCTTGGGCGCTTATTACGTCAAATACGGTATACTAATTTAAGAATTTAACAAAACCTAACAACAAAACTTAAAATATAAAATAAATGTTGGATTAGAGAGAGCAGAAATGGTGCCAAATATTCACTAAATGTTTATAATAGATTGTTTAATTATGCCTGAATTCCTTTTAAATAAATGCATATTTCTAACAATTACTATGCAACCATTATTAAACTGCTTTTTTTATTCAACTTATTGTATTACCAAAAATATTTAATATATTCACAACCATTTCATTTTCAAAATCGATGAAAGTACATTGCCTGATTGCCTATTTACAAATAATACTCTTGTTCTGTAATACACATCAGGTAACCATGGTAACATACACTCAGGGCCAACCTTTCTCGTTACTTGATCACCACAAATCAACAGCTTTATTTGTTAATGGAATAAATAATATTAACATTCTGGCTTAAAAAACAAATAATTTTTTTAATAGGCTAGATATGTCCCTTTCGTATTATTTGTAACCCTTTCAAACAGATAAAAGATTGAACACAAATGAAGACAAGAAGTTGTGTCTGAAGAAAAATACTGTCTGCATTATTTCATATCCAGCCACTAAAACATCAATGAAGTTTCCCAATGCTATATTTCTGCCCATTATATTTTAGTCTATTGTTATGAAGAAAGGCTGGCCTAAAATAACATGCAACTATCACATAAAGTTCAGGGGATATTATCACGAATATCTGTGAATCAAACTCGGATCAAACAATAACTATGGTATATACAGTAACAATGTGTCTGGTCAAACCATTCTGAATTAAAACACATCATAATTTATTCTGTTATCACAACTGGGTACACACAATACAATATATACAATCTTGCGGAGTATGTGTCATCTAAAATGTTGATATTTTCAATCCTCAAAGTTCAGACAGTTGTAAGATTCTGATTCTGATTTCCTAAGAAGCTTTGCTGTGTTGTATTCCTCATATCATTTGCATAAAACAACAACATCATCTGTAATTCTCCACAATTTAAAAAACAGCTAAAAAATGTCATAGTTGCATATAACACAGACAGACATGGATTTCAAATCATTTGATTTTTTAAAGCGATGTTTCGGAACAGAGGATTATACCGTTATCAAGTGAGCAAGCAACACAATTCAGTACAAATGCGTTCTTGCTTTGTAAAGGTATTAGCATGTGTACAAAATGTGGTAATGAAAGAAAAAAGAAGTTTAAATCTATAAGTCAACTCTTGTCATCATCGTTACTAAAGCTTCAAAAATTCCACTTAAGATATTACTTGCATATCGTTTGAAGTGCTCTTTTATAATTCCATATTGTACACAATGGAAAGTGTCATATTTGTACACAGTGAAACAATGTCAACTTGAAGTCATTGGGATCATTGAAAATGTTTTCAGTCATCCACAGTTTGATACAAGACCAGTGTCAATATTGCACCCTAGTCTTGATAATGATTTCATCTGAATTTTATCACAAAATCACATATAAGATCCTAATGAGTTAACAGGACGTGTTTCGCTGTATTTTAATCCATACTTAAAATGTTAAAATATTCAGTCTGTCTACCAGCAGTCTAAGCCAATGACATAACCTTCAGTCTTAGCCAATTACAGAACCTGCAGACTTAGCCATTGACAGAACCTGCAGTCTTAGCCACTGACAGAACCTGCAGACTTAGCCATTGACAGAACCTGCAGTCTTAGCCATAGACAGAACCAGCAGTCTTAGCCACTGACATAACCTGCAGTCTTAGCCATAGACAGAACCAGCAGTCTTAGCCATTGACATAACCTGCAGTCTTAGCCATAGACAGAATCTGCAGACTTAGCCATTGACAGAACCAGCAGTCTTCGCCATTTACAGAACCAGCAGTCTTCGCCATTCACAGAAACATGAGTAATTTCCAAGAAGACATGCTGCTAAAACAGCTGTTTAACAAATGAAACTAACATTACTAACATATACTGTATTTGCCGTAATAAAAGACCCGCTCACTAAGAAAATTGACAAAGAGATAACTTTCAACAAGAACAAAGTAATCAAAATTAATAGGAAACAAGAGTTTTCAGATGGAAATGAGAACAAGTTTGTCACATCGATGACTGGTGATTGTTTTCTTGAGCATTGTACCCCTTAATTTAGTCAACCCAGCATCTGGATGGGACTTTCTTGGAGGAGAGGACAGATCTGTTTCAGGCACTTCACAAACGGATTCTGAAGGAGCTAAAACACAGAATGAGACTGATTGAATGTCCTTGTAATGAAAACGGTGATTAAAGTTAAGAAGTGTATTAAAGGATTTGTTACTAAGAACAAATTTGCAATTGTAGAATATTTTGGGTGTATATTTCACCATGTGGTGTCATGTGGTTTTACAACAGGGCAGGTCTTGAACCGTCCCCTGGATCTGCCCGTCATAAGAATACTCCTGACTGCATGAAGGCTAAAACTTACTTGACAAAGTCTGGAGCTTTGGAAATGACATGTTCAAACTCAGCAAATGACAGAGAGTCATCATCATCAAGATCTGCCTCTTCAAGGATCTGAAACACATACAATCAGATGTGTGAGTGAGTTGGGTTTTTTCACTATGTAGTGAGTGAGTATGGTTTAAGCCGCTTTTAGCAATATTCCAGCAATATCACGGCGGAGGACACAGGAAATGGGCTTCACACATTGTACCCATGTCTGGAATCGAACCTGGGTCTTTGGCGTGACGCGTGAACGCTTTAACCACTAGGCTACCCGACTGCCCCACACTATGTAAGATAGTTACACGCAAAGAACAATGAAGAACGAATCTTGGTTTATTTCACAATAAAACATTGTTCTATCATGATGTCATTTCTGGAGATTCGAACATGCGCTCTCAACTTGATGACGTTGTATATTGGATGACGTAATTTTTTAGAGGGGAGAGCTTAGTGAGTTGATCCACATTGATGAAGCTGGGCAATGCAGATAAATACAGATAATCAACGTGAGGATTGTGAGAATATGTGGAAACTACCCACCTATGCATAAAATGGACTTGTCCAACATTGCCAAGTTCAGATTCTTTTGAGGGAGTCATCAATATTAAAATAAGGGTAAATATTTTTAAAGTTTGTACATTTTAGTATCATCCTTAAAGAGGCTGTACATAATGTTGATATCTCAAAATATATAACTCACATTATCGATTAGCTGTTGCATGTCCTCATCGGACAGCTTCTGTTCGTCGTTCTGGAAACTGGTCAGGTGGTCGACAACATTACGCAGGTCTGTGCTTGATAACATGTCGTCCTCATCAAAGTCTGAAACACACCATCATAGGCCCCCTATTAGATTAACAGACATTCAGGAACATTTCAAGCATAACCAAAAATATAATACCATCAGTATGGAATTATTAGGGCTGGGATGATACACCAACTGTGTGATCCGATACGTATCACGATACCTTGTTCACGATACTTGTCAGTGCTCTTATCTGTAGTGTGTAAGCCATCTTTTTCATAGACAGGATAGTCAAACACCTGGCACACTGATGATTTACAGTTTGCAGTGTCAAGTATGATGCAACTGAGGAAAATATTTACTTTTTCACTATTAATTTTCACTACTAATTAATGTTTGGTGTAACAGCCATTAATGTAAATATTTAAGGTATGAAATGATATTTTGTATTTGGTGTGCGACTAAGATCGATACTTGTATCGGGAAGTAAAATATCATGTTACACCCACAACTAGGAATTATACTACTGAAAAGAAGAAAAAGAAAACCTGATTATTTTATTTTACCATCGTTAATCTGTCATGGCATTCACCATGTTCAAAATAATAATATGAAAGAATTGTGTGTTCTGCAACTTCTTCTGAGTAGTATATCTTGCATCCTACTACTTCTTGTGTAGATGGGGAGCACGGGTGGCCCAGACGTCTAAGGCGCCGCGATTCGCTGTGCAGAGTTGTGTCCCTTGGGCACGCCAGAAACCTATGATTGTGGGTTCAAATCCCAGTTCGCCCCGATTATGTTTCTAGGTTTGTCAGCAGCATACCCATGCTCGTGGGTTTCACCGAAGTGGTAAATGTCTGAGACCTGCATCATGTCCGGGCTTTCCTCCCACATTAAGCTGACACGCCGCGATATTCCTGGAATACTGTTAAAAGCAGCGTTAAACCCAACTCACTCACTCACTCACTCTTGTGTAGACCTAATGATTTTCCGAAGGCATTCAGAAAAAGGCTATCATTAATGGCTAGGTTGACAGACAATAATTTATTTGATGGAGATGGATACTTACGTCCAAGACCACGAACGTTGGTGTCTTTGAGATAGTTGTACAAAGTGCAAACTGTCTAAAATAAACAAGATCTTACCATATATTCTGAAGGCGTATTCCACCTTGACATTTTTGGGTGCATTATCCGAGAAGACAGACATCATATCCAGGAAGTCTTCAAACGTCATGTTGCCCTGGCCGTCCGATGAAAACACCTGGCAGATGCGCTTCCCAAATGGGTTCACCTGTAGACATAGATATGGCTTAGATACATGTCATGAAAACAAGCATGCAAAAATCAGGGCCATGTCACCATGATCATGGGTCTTCATGTACAAAGTGTTTGATGGTAGTCAGGCTGCAGCACACAGACACTGTCCCCATCATGTTTACTCCTAACAAACCGGCTGAGCCGATTACCAAAAAGAACTGTTATAAGATTTGGGTTTCAAATAGTGTCTCAAGTTGCCGATTTCCATTATGTCTGTCAACATCCCTGTATTGTTCTTGTAGTAGGCATAGTCACATGACAGACACCACTGAGTGAGTGAGTGAGGGAGTGAGTTTGATTTTACGCCTCTTTTAGCAATATTCCAGCAATATCACAGCGGGGGACTCCAGAAATGGGCTTCGTGAATCGAACCCAGGGTCTTCGGTGTGATGAGCGAACGCTCTAACCCATGGCTACCCGATCGCCCTGACACCTCTTAGTACAAAATATACAGATATAGTTTTGGAAGAATGCTGCATTGCAAAGTATACAGTTCTGTAACCACTCATACTGCTTGTCAATAAGACCAATTAGCATGTATAGTGTTCTGTCAGCCTCATTTAGCATCTTGTATAGTTTCTAGACGCCCAGTTATCATTTCAGCATGTTCAGTGTGGTGCTCCATGTTGAGTGTGCTGCCCCCTTTGACAGGCATCCAACTCACCTTCAGCTCTGGGAGCTCCAGTACCTTGTCCTGCGAGAGTTTGCAGTTCTTGTCATTGTCCACAGCTGTGCTGTCTAAACGATAGAATCTCTTGTAGACACTGCAATATTGAGAATATTTCTGTCTTACCATGGATATAACAAAGCAGTTATGTGTAGTATGGACACTCAATGGCAACATCTAAATACAAATAGATTATCACCATGATCACAGCCTTGTCCTGGCTTGTCAGCTTAATATGGGAGTAAATCCCAAGTGAAACAGTTCTTCAACGTTTTTATAACATTGTTGAAACTCATTAGTACTGGGATTCATACTCATGCGGATCAACAGATCCTTGCAAAGCTAAGGGACATAATTCTGCATAGCAAATTAAGAAGCCTTAGAACCTGGGGCACTTGTGAGGTGAGATGAAATTGATTTTAATATTGTGTCCAAGATTACTGCACTTATATAGCCACGTGCATGCACGTGGCTGCTTGTTCAAGTCCAGACTGATGCTGATTAATAGTGCTAGCTCACTGAGATACAATGCCGTAGGTTAACATGAATACCCCACTCAGACACAGTATACTGACTCCGAGCCGACCAGCCCTTGTTTTAGTCCCTCAATGCCGAGCGCCAGACAGGGTAACAACAAGTACCATCTCTTAACGTCTTTTGGTATGACGCTGACTGGGATCGAACCCAAGACCTTCCGCTCTCCAGGCAGGGGCACTTGTGACATGATTAAATAACTGGGCAACCCAACTAGCCCTTAATTTGTTAAATATCAAACAAAGAAATGGATCGAAGCCTTATCAACAAATTTGGGTGTCGTCAGCATGGTCAGTCTAAATTAGCTCAAAGTTTCCACTTTATTGGTCCAACAATTTCACAGGTGACATTTATAATGAATGAATGCCTAACAAGAAATAACATGCTATGACATGGCCCATTTGAGTAAGAAATAACATTTTCGTCGATGCAAAAATGCCTGATTTATGAGTGAGTGAGTTGACCTTAACGCCAGTTTAAACAGTATTTCAGTTACATCACGGCTTGTCAGCTTAATGTGGGAGGAAAGCAAGAAGTCACCACTTTGGTGAAACCTACGAGCACAAGTATGGTGCTGACAGACCAAGAATAAATAATCCTGTTGGGGTACGATGACACTCGATCAACCAAGTCACCGAGTCTGACCACCAACTCTATAGGTTGCTGGGGACCTGTTTGAACCTGGAATCCCTATAGGGTGAATACAGTGAGCAGGACACTTACTGTAGAATCTCCTTCTTGGTCAGATAGGTCAAAGTCTGAAAAAACAAACGATTAATTGTCATTAAATTACTTTGTATTGGTTTCTCGTGTTGGATAACACTTGGCACTAATAATAATTATCAAAAACTCATAAGTAAATGAGTCAATTTCACAAAAAGTGTAAATGAATGTTCATTTGCAAGTTTGGTGAGGTGAAATGCGTTTAACTTGGCGTCCAAGATTGTAGCACTTATAAAGTACCGTATTCGACGTAATAAGCGTCCCGCTCTAATAAGCGCCCATGGTGATAATTGCTAACATATTAGCAATCCCAATAAGCACCCCTTCCGATTGATCAATGTACACAAGACTTATTTATTTGCGTATAATACGCAATCGTGTGTTATATGCACCCTTAATTATGGGCAATTAAATTCTGGAAAAATATATCTGTCGTACATAAACATTTCAGGCTGTCAGCATAAACCACGAAATTTATCTTTCAACTCTGTTTTTCCACTAAAATAATATTCTAATAAGAGCCCCCTATTTCTAATTTTGAGAGCGCCCTAGGCGCTTATTACGTCGAATACGGTAATGTGCATGCACATGTGTGTGTGACTGCTGCTTGTACTAGTCCGGAAAAATGACGATCTTTTAGTGCTAGCCCATGCCGCAGTTTAACTGACTCCGAGCTGACCAGTCTTTGTTTTAGCCCCTTAATACCGAGCGCCAGGCAGGGTAACAACAAGTACCATCTTTTAACAGCTTTTGGTATGACGCAGCCTGGGATCGAACCGCCTACCTTCTGCTCTCTGGGCAGATGCTCTATCAAGTTTTGTTTAGTAACCCTTACATATGTTTTAATTGATACAAACGATAAAGACTCATTAAGACAACATAATGAAAGCGCTATATGAAAGTTATTTCACTATAAATATATATAATTTTGTATTTTCCTGTTTTTGTTTTTGGTTGTGTCTTTGAAAGTATCTTTTTTTTTTTTAGAAATGAGTAATCTGAAATAAAATACCATAATTTTTCAATTTTTTAACCAAATTTAGAATGTAAATTTTTATCAATTTTTTTTTAGTAAGAAGCTCAAATAGTTTCAAGTAAAGTCCATACTGTTACTTTCTCTTAACGTCTACTGGCAGATATTTCATGATGGTTTCCTGTTCATCAGTTAACTGTACATCATGTATACTTGGACCCCATGGTACCGCGGCATTCATCGTATCACTGCATTTGTGATTTCCGGTGGTTCACGCGGGACACGCCTCTTAGCAGCTGTCTATTAATGCTAATCAGTAACCAGGAAGTGCTCACTTTGTAAACAATTTCAATTTCCTCGGAATGTTCCGTCTGCTGTAAGTAAGGAGTTATTAATGCGTTAATACATATTTCTGGCATCTTTTGTAATATTGCCTTACCCCCATCTATCAATGGCCAACGATACAACCCGCAGTTCCCCAAGTAAACTTTCTCTATCGACCTGAACTAGATCATCTGCATATTCATGGCGACTAATAAGGTAACGGAAGGGAGATCATAAGGGCCATAATGCCAAACTTAGAAATACGTTCTTCACTAGTAGCCAAAAGATAAATACATACTTTGGGCATACTAGGAGCGTTTTTTTATATATTTATTGTTAACGTTTAACATTTTTCCATTATGTGACAAATTATTGCCATCCAATTTTTTTTTATAAACGATCTTAGAATATCATTTCTGATTTTTGTTTTTTGATTATTAAAATACTTTTCTCTTACTTTTCTGTAAACATGCATTGAATACCTATTACAGATAACACATTTCGAATTTTACTTGAGCTGTCTTTGCACTTGTCACTGATATCTGGCATGATCATACCAAGTGGTTGGTAGAATTATGTCCTCTTTTTGTCCAATTCGGACCTCCATACACAATTTTTCTCTGTACCGCGATACGATGGAGTTCTCTCACTTGTCATACAGAGCGCGAGGCCCGGCTTTTACTCGGAGCTACTAATGTAAATAATGAACTTTTATCAGTAAAATATGCATTGTTAGATCAAATAAATGCCATCTGATATAGAGAACACGAATAATCCTAACGGTTAGTGAGTGCATTTTGTTCCGTTCAGCGTACATGTCAAGTACCGCGATACCCCGAGGTTGCAGGCTACATATTCAGCATTTTATTGAGAAACATGAAAGTTATTCTTTCATTCATTCAGTAATATATTCATGAAAACATAGGCCAGTGCATGAATATATCCATAGTCCCTAAAACAGCAACAATTACATGAGCGTTTGTCGAACAACTTTTTCTACCCTTCATGACAATGTCTAAAATTATGGTGGCGAGTTGGTATGGGCAAATGAATAACTGTCATGACATTTAAGGCGAATTGTTTTCGGATTTAGGGGGCCTATATCTATTTTGCATTTAATCGGCACGATTTTGCAGCAAACGGAATATTGTCAATATAAATTATTTGTGTGTAAATACTCAGTGGCTCAAAACATTGTTTTGAGGTTTTGACATTTCTATACATAAGCGAGAATGGTCAACAGAGGAAGTTGGGGTGACAACGAAGAAACAACAGGTGCCCGTTAAATTGTCAAACAATGTCTTCACAGTTATTGGTTTAGAAGTCGTTTAGCTTATATGAAACGGTGACGTAGATATCTTACTTGATAATCATCCAGTTCTTGTTCCGTAAAAGCACTCTGCGCACTACCCATCTTGAAATCTCTGTCTTCAGGTATATTTCGGTACGATCACTTCTTGACAATTTGGGACAGTGTATACGTCATGTAATTTGTGTACACACGTTTCGATGACGTTTTGTGGCAATACAATTCTTTGAACATAACACGAAACGAAATAATATGATATTACGTGGTCAGTCGTGTTTTTATGCAAGAAAATACTTTTATGTTTGTTACAGGTACAAAAAAATATTTGTGTCAATGCTTTAAAATAAATGCAATGATCTGGGGTTATTTTTAAATAACTCCAATGAATCTTGTTTCGATAAATTCAATTAAGTGTCATTTTACAAGGTTCTTACCCGGAAATAGTAAAAATAGGTTGATCGTGACAGTGACTCAAGACAAAACACTGTCAAACATATACAAAGAATAGTAAATACGTGGACAACAACTAATGTCGATGTTTGCTCAAGTTCAGTCAAGTTCAGGTGCGTTCAATTTATTTCTATGCTTTAATTAGTGTCAGTAAGAATGGCAGGTTTGGTCAGAAATTGGTAAAGAGCGTCTTTCATCAAATATCATTAACTGTTGACTATTCAAAGCTTTCGTCTGTTATGCTTGATCGAAACAATAACAATTGAAACAGTATAGATTGCCTTAACTGTATTTGATATGAATAGATGGTATGGTGTATTTTTTTGTTTTCATAGAGTTGACCATGTCATTAAGTCTTCAATGACTTCATGGAAGTCCGACATTGATCATGTTGATTGTGAAGTAAAAGAGGCTAAAAGTAATGGATATTCACTTCTGCATTAACCTATTTAGCTGAAGTTCAGGGAGTGCTGCACTATATCGGACACACATTTTTTGATTTCAGTTAGTGCCATGTATAGGATTGAACTCGCCTTGCAAGTTGAAGTTAAACTAGATTAATGGGTTAATTTAATGAACCAACATTATATCAGGGATCATTGGCACTATCACATTTAGACCTAACTAGAGCTTGTTTATGATACAAGCCTTGCGTAAGATAGTGCCTACCGTACTAGTAATATGTGTGAAGGTGAGAAAGCATCTGTATGATGTATGCAGGTTTACGTTATGTTGTTGTGATCAGCTGTTGAACAAGTTAGCTAACCTTGTACCCCAAGATAGAAATATATGTTTAACATGTTTAGGAGCACCTTTAGAATACAGTACCACAACTTCTCGTGAGGACGTTCTCTGCCGTAAGTCACATGTCACAAGACAAGCAACTAGTTTTAGTGAGAGTCCGTTGGACGCGAACCCGCGACCTTCGGATTGTTAGCCTGACAGCTAACAGACTGAGCTACATCCACACTGTTGAATTTAGTGCAAATTTACCTAGTCATGCCTATGACGTTGCGGAACTGAACGAAAAGGGTCGAATAGGTGACGGACACTTACGAAGGTTATGGGTAGGCATGGTGTCTCGTGACTTTAGTCTACGGACACTTACGAATGATCACGATGCCATTTGGCACACTCGTCCCATTCCGTAATCTACAAGATACCGGGTGGTGAGGAATGAGCCGATATGCCGCGAACTGAAAACGTCTCCAGGCGTCAGACGTCAAACTCGCGAGTGCGCATGAATGATATGGTATTTAATAATTCGTCGGGTGATTTTTGTGACAGAAAACTGTGGTAGGGAACACTGTAAGGATGATGTGGATAATAGTAAGGAACGATGGAGGAATAACCATGACTAGTGACGACACAACGGTGAGTTCGCTTTTGAATCAGTACTGAAAAATGTAGCCGGTGAAAGTGGCTTGTGTGAATGTTCCAGGACAGTCTCCAGTAGCCAAAATATTCGACACAAAACCATTTCATCCTTTTTACTCGAAGTATTTGTGGGAAGAATATAAGGAGCCGCTATATAATCTATAATAGCCACTAAACGAGTACCTAGCTCTTAACCCTAATGATCGTAAAGGGGTGATTGATCGTAAAGGGGATCCAAGGGTTAAGGATAGACTTAGGGTAATCTAATACCAACTAAACGGGTTCCTAACCCTAATGATCGTAAAGGGGTGATTTATCGTAAAGGGCTAAGGATAGAGTTCGGGGTAACCTACCCTTACACTGGCGACATTTGGATGTGTTCAGCACCACTAAATATCCCTAACAAACTACATTCTTGTGCATAATAATGAAAATTAATGCACCGAAAAAATAATATATGTATATTAGTTCTCATTTATAAACCTTTTAGCCACTTGAATTACGAGAAAAACGAAATAAAAAATATATAAAAAATAAAAGTGCTTTCGTAAACAAGCGCTTGCAATAAAATGCGCCGCTGCAGGCTATATTCAGTAAACAAATATTCAAAACTCTCCACAGCGCTTGGCGTATTCAATGACATTTCGTGTAGAGATGATAGATCACTGGGAGGAGCTTATGCACACTCGATGACGCCTGACGTCACAGGGCATTGTTTCGCCGGTGTGACTGGCAACAAAATACTACAAATTACGTCATGGGGTATGATCATGTGTTTGAAAAGTTTGTGGTACTGTATTCTAAAGGTAGGCCCATGTTTAAAAGAACATTAAAATATGTTGAAATAAAATATATATTCAATTAACATGATCAGTGGGGAAACTACAGAATATGTTATTGTAATGGTCACAATAAGTATATATGTATATGTTATAAAGTATGATGTAGATGGGAACATCTGTTTATGACCAGAAGAACATTACTCCTTACCCATCATTTGATAAGGTAGATGTTTGTTATTCCAGACTTTATCAGTACAATACAGATAAAAGAGGTTAATTCACTGTATATTCTGAATGTAATATATTTGTCTTGCATTGTATTTTTGCAGGGCAAGCTAACAATGTGGGATTGTATGAGGTAATTATTGTTATTATTATTATTATTGTTATTGTTATTCTGATATCCTGGTCTTTCAAAGTTTATTTGGGGGTACTCTATGTAGAGATGGACCGCTGTGGTCTAGTGGTTGAGCGTCCGCCCGGAGAGCAGAAGGTCGGGGTATTGTGATGGTATTTGTTGTTACCCTGTCTGGCACTCGACATAAAGGGGCTAAAACATTCGACGTAATAAGCGCCCAGGGCGCTCTCGAAATTAGAAATAGGTGGCTCTTATCATGCTTATTAGAATATTATTTTGGTAAAAAGGGAGGGTTGAAAGATAAATTTTGTGGTTTATGCTGACAACCTGATGTGTTTGTGTACAACAGATATATTTTTCCAGAATTTAATTGCCCATAATTAAGGGTGCATATAACACACGAGTGCGTATTATACACGAAGTCTTGTGTACATTGATCAATCGGAAGGGGTGCTAATTGGGATTGTTCACTAGCCAATATATTAGCAAATGTCTCCGTGGGCACTTATTAGAGCGGGGCGCTTATTACGTCAAATACGGTACTGGTTGGCTCGGACTGTGTCTAAATGGAGTATTCATGACTGCGGCATGGTATCTCAGTGGGCTAGCACTATAAAATCAGCATCAGTCCGGACTAGTACAAGAAACCACAAACACACATATATGCACATCGCTATATAAATGCAATAATCTTGAACGCGACGTTAAACCCAATTTCATCTCTTCTTGTCGGTGTAGAGTTACTCCCCTTGGGCAAGTCAGGTGTGCCAGAAACATAGGATAATCATGATCATTGTTCAAACTTCGATTCTCCCGGATAATGTTTCTCGGCTTGTCAGCACCATACCCATGCTGATGGCACTGGGGTGCAAAAACAGCGAATGTCCTAAGACCTGCATTACAACAGTCTTTCCTCCCACCTCAAGCTGTTGCGATGATATAACGAAAGTACTGTTCAAAGCAGCGTTAAACGAAACTCCCTAAAGTTCCAATTAGGCCAAGCAAATACATGACTGTTATTGCCCAAGAGATGAAAATCACATCAGGTTTGGTGAAAAAGCTGATGGCTGACATGCCTGATGACTTCATGACAGTAAGTTACACATTAACACTGTTGAGAAAAAAAGAGTGCAACCAAAAACGGCACCTTGGCAAAATGGCGCCGATTCCTCAGGCGAAAGGGGCACCTCATTTGGCGAAAACAGGTAGTAACTGTCGGGCGAAAATGTTTCCTCTATTTTCAATAATGATAAGAATGATTTATGTAGTAGTATATATATGCTATATTTAAATGCTTTATTATGTTATGTTGTATGTATGTTTTCCTTGGGGGGGACACACACGGTCTGTTATCTGCAGAAACATTCTTGTGATGTCAGCTGCCGACAGAAAGGGGAGATATATATGACATATCTATCAAATTACTATTGATTTCCTACTTACTCAAATATATGTCAAGTATATAGTATACCTGTAGTCCCAATTTCTTGACATTTCCACCAGACTCAGTTTCAGCTTGACATTAAGTTAATTTGGGTAAACATGTTAAAGGTAATCAAAGCATGTGATGTTTTCACAATACGTTTAGTTGGAATAGAGGCTAATTTCTAATGTAAACTTGTTTTAAGGCGATTAACATTTCACAATTTTGTGTTTGCAAGTGACCATGTGAGTTTAATTTCGCTTTAGGCAAGGTGAAATTATCGCCAATCGGTGCCATTTTCGCTCAGTGACATTTTACTGAGGTACATTTTAGCTATAACCCGAAAGAAAGATGTAAATATATTTATGTGTGAGGCTAAGAGGATTTTATTCTAACTTAAACAAATCAATTATTCCAATAATAATCAGAAACGTTGTATGTTATTGTTATAAGTACAATCCATCATATTACCGTCGTTACCAGGTAATGTTTCCTATTTTGAACTTAAGGTGGTTAATTAGATTGATCAGTATGTCTTGTTGACAGGTTTTGCAAACACTTTCAGTGTCGAAACCAGTAAATGTTTTGCACCCATCACATTGGCTGGTGTGCACAGGTGGCCCAGTCGTCTAAGGTGCTGCGATTTGCTGTGCAGAGTTGCATCCCTTGGGCACACCAGAAACCTATGATTGTGGGTTCGAATCCCAGTTTGCCCTGATTATGTTTCTAGGTTTTTCAGCACCATACCCATGCTCGTGGGTTTCAACTTTCACTGAAGTGGTAAACGTCTGAGACCTGCATCACTTCGGGCTTTCCTCCCACATTAAGCTGACACGCCGTGATATACCTGGAATACTGTTAAAAGCGGTGATAAACACAACTCACTCACTCACATTGGCTGTCAAATGATGTCTACACATAGTCTCATCAACATTATTAAGAGATGTCACCTAAAACACACTGTGTATTTTCAGGAGGTCAAGCTGTACAGAACAGCAAGGGAGAGAGAAAAGTAAGTCTGGAGAGTTAGTGAGGGAATGTCCAGTTAGTGTTGCACATCAGCAAACTTTTAGCTGATTGGGAAATAGTTTCAAATCTTTCAATTATGTCCAATGTTACTGTAGCGGCCATAAAATTTCCGAGTCCCGTGTGGGTTTCGAACCACTGAGCTTCTGATCAGAAGTCGGACGCCTTGTCCACATAACCAAAGAGGTTAACCCCGTTGGCAAGCTGACAAGGTAAGGATGTCATCTGTGGGATGACTCCACGCCCTGCTACATACTTCCCCATCAACAGAAGGCACGTCCCGGGCCACATAGTACGGCACTGAGGCTTATATTGACCTAATTTAATATGAACGTGCTCAGCCCCACGTTGGGCGCCAATGTAGTGGCCATAAAATGTCTGATTCCTGTGATGGGATTCGAACCACAGACCATCTGATAAAAAGTCGGACGCCTTGTCCATATGACCAAAGAGGTTAACCCCGTCAGTAACCTGACAAGGTAAGGATGTCATCTGTGGGATGACTCCACGCCCTGCTACGTTACCATGGTCACTATGTGTGTGAATATGAGTTTTGTGGCCTCTTATACCAACTTAATCTGTCCATGACCAGCATTTGTCATATTCCAATGACTTCATTATTTTAAAATTTAAAAACATAGAATCTAAAGAATTTTCTCTTTTTTGGGGGTGAGCTTATGTATATTTGAAATTAATGAAAATTATTCACATTTAATTTGACTGTGTTAATAAAATTTCCATAAGAATTATATACAGATATAAGTTTGATGTTCACATACATTCAGTACAGGGCCCACTTGCACAAAGCAATCTTAGCGCTAAGACTATCGTAAGCCTGTGTTAAAGTATGTGAGTTATTATCATCTTAGCGGTAAGATTGCTTTGTGCAAGTGGACCCAGGTGTACAGATTGTCAAATTCTTCACACTGTATTCTTGTCCTGAATAGCCTGCATGTTTGTTCCCCAGGTATGACAACATGGCTGACCTGTATGCTGTGATCAACACCCTTCAGAGTCTGGAGAAGGCCTACATCAGGGATGCTATCCTGCCCAAGGAGTACGTTCCATACACTCATCTTCCCATAGTCTGGATCTGTAAATAACTGTCTTCAGCAGCCCATGCTTGTCGTCAGAAGCAACTAACGGGACAGGTGGTCAGGTTCGCTGACGAGGTTGATGCATGTCATCGTATCTCAGTTGCCTAAATCGAGACTGCCATCATGTCGCTGCAGTGTTGCAAGAAATAAACAGTAAATAACTGTAGAAGACGAGACTTAACAGGCTACCAAATTGCTGATGTTTGAAACTAATTATATCCTTGTCTCTGTTGAAACCATTTGTGCCGCTAGGCTCCTTAATATTCATTGAATATCCTTTGTATTATCATGATTATATTTTTATTCTATTGTGATAAATGTCCTGGATGTATACACTACCATAGGTTCGTCTTGACTCTTATTTGTATGAGGGGGCACAGGTGGCCCAGTCGTCTAAGGCGCCGCAATTCGCTGTGCAGAGTTGCGTCCCCTGGGCACGCCAGAAACCTATGATTGTGGGTTCAAATCCCGGTTCGCCCCGATTATGTTTCTAGGTTTGTCAGCACCATACCCACGCTCGTGGGTTTCACCGAAGTGGTAAACAACTGAGACCTGCATCTCTTTGGGCTTTCCAAACACATTAAGCTGACACGCCGCGATATAACTGGAATACTGTTAAAAGCGGCGTTAAACACAACTCACTCACTTATTTGAATGAAACTATGCTAAAAATAGCAACAAGGCGAAAATGGTGAATGGGCCCAGGATATTTATTATTAAAGAATGGTGATAAAATACAATGGATAATCAAGGATGCACAATCACCTTCTTTCCTTGTGGACAAAGGCAGACAACTCTTTACACAGAGTTGTGTCCCTTAGCTGCCAGAATGTGTTGCTGTTAGGTTCAAATCCCAGCTTCACACACAATTCCTGGTTTGTCAGCACCAAGGGTAGATCCAGCATTTTTAAGAGGGAGGGTCCAAAATATCAATCATTGGTTTTCCAAGGGAGATGGGTCCGGACCCCCAGGACATCTATTAGCACTATGTCCCTTTTGCTGAAGTTGTGAACATATATGACGTGTGTCACATTTGTCTTTCTTCCAAAGCTGGCTGTCTGGGATTTGACACCTAATCAGCAATACTGGTGTTAGACCTAATGTACTTGCTCACCTAGTATCAGGGGCGGTCGGGTAGCCTAGTGGTTAAAGCGTTCGCTCGTCACCCCGAAGACCCGGGTTCGATTCCCGACATGTGTGAAGCCCATTTCTGGTGTCCCCCGCCGTGATATTGCTGGAATATTGCTAAAAGCGGCGTAAAACCGTACTCACTCACTCACTCACTCACTCACTCACTCACTCACACCCTTACTTACCCACTCACTCACTTACCCACCCATCCACTCACTCACTCACTCACTCACTCACTCACCTAGTATCAGTTCGTAATCAGTGCTGAGCAATAATTGTCCTTCTGCTATTTGCATGTTTGTTCCAAGATTGTTTTGTTGTGTGTGTGTGCAAGTGAAACCCAGTTTAACACGGTGTGTTTGTGTGACAGGTACACTGCAGCCTGTTCCCGGCTACTGGTTCAGTTCAAGGCTGCCTTTCGCCAGATACAGAGTGAATTCCCAACTATTGAAGACTTCCTCAAGAAATACAGAGTAAGAGGGGCACCTGCTGTACACCTGTTGAATAAGGTGTTCATTGTGGATGTTAATGTTTCAGTTATTGATACGAATCTCCAAGTTGTGTATCAATAAACAAAATGTGAATATTGATACAAATATGATTATTTACCCTTTGAGGTTGTTGCTACACTTTCTTAGACATGTTTTATATTTGTCCCCATGGTCATAATGATAGTGATGGAAAATCTATGTAAAGACGAATTAAATGAGAGAGTGATATGTAAGGAAGAGCCTCTATGAGAAGTCTCTTCTTGCCAGAATTATCCATCTTCCCGAGGCAAGCGTGTCCACTAGCCTATATCAAAGCCTAGTTTCTACCCTTGCCACATCAAGGCCACTTTTCTTGGCTCGACCCTGGCGCCACCTCGCGTAGATCACAAGTTGTGCCCCTTGTAATGAGAACTCGATATCCAATCAGATCGCCTATAGTTTCACAAAGATGGCAACTACCAAAGGCGACGACCTAGTCGATCAGATAACAAAAACATTTGAGATTTCATCCCTGACCCAAAGACATAGGCAATTGTTGGGGGGTTTAAAAGATGAAAAAGACAATCGTGTCAACAAAGACAGGCAGCGGTAAATCACTTTCATACAAATGTGTACCAGTCGTGGATGTTGATTTTGTGAAACGTTCTCTAATTGGAGTATCGATATGTGTGATAGTCCAGTCATATTTAGCACAGGAAAGTGGGCTTGATGTGGCAAGGGCGGAAACAAGACTTAAATACAAGGCTGGTGGATGCTCTTGCCTCAGGAAGATGAGAATTATCAGTCTCACTAAGTTCACCTTAAAGGTTTAACATGTTCAGCAAATTGAATGTTTAAGGTTTGTGAGTTCTGTTTACGCAACTGTCACTATCAGTTCCGATCATCCCTGGGCAGTGAAGGTGAAGATGATTTTAGAGATGAACAAAAATAGTGGACCACCATTGAGATAAATTATCAAAGTAAAATGTTAGATTCCAACTTTCTTCATCACAATGTCTGTAGTCTTCAGGGTTCATGCAAATTTCATGCATGCCATCATTTTCCTTGTCTGAAGTTTTACAAAGACGAAGGTATTTTCTCAGTGACAACTATATGATGCTGCTACTTTGTGCGTTTCCAGTTAGATTGTCCTGCAGCCCTGGAGAGAATCAAGGAGGATCGACCAATCACAATTAAGGATGACAAAGGAAACACAAGCAAATGTATTGCAGACATTGTGTCGGTGAGTACAGCATTATTTACTCTTCTCAGCAGATACCAGTGTTTATTATTCTCCACCACGAAGTGGAAGGGGGATATAGGAATGGGTGCTGTCTATCCGCCCTTCATATTTCGTTTCAGCAACCAGACTCAATAACCAAAAGCGATATCTTAAGCAAACTTGGCATATTGATAAGTCTAGTAGTGAAATGGTGCATTTTAATATTTTGGGATTTTTTAGTTTCCATAGCAGCGACTTGCTCCTTTCCAGAGCAGATCTTGAAAACCGTACAATATTTCTTGCCTTGCACACAACCGGACATGTCATATTGGCAGGGATATCAGTATTTCATGATTGTTTGTTGTGTCATGCATCATTTTGCTGTTTAGCCTGATACATTATGGTCTATCATTCACATAAGAGATTCGTGTAATAAGTACTTAGATTATTGTGAAGGTATAATAATAGATACTACCTCTTTCAGCTCTTCATCACAGTTATGGACAAACTTCGGCTGGAAATCAGAGCTATGGATGAGGTATTGTTTGCGTTGCAAAAACCCTGCAAATTTGTTAACAATTTGTTAATTTGTGACCCGTGAAGATCTGGTGTAGAATAGGTCTTCAGCAACCCATGCTTGCTTTGAAAGGCGACTATGCTTGTTGTAATAGGCTACTAAGGGGATCGGATGGTCAGGCTTTCTGACTTGGTTGATGCATGTCATCAATCCCAATTGCGTGGATCGATGCTCATGATGTCAGTCGCTGGATTGTCTGGTCCAGACTCGAATATTTACAGACTGCCGTCATATAGCTGGAATATTGCCGTCATATAGCTGGAATATTGCTGAGTGTGGCGTTAAACAACAAACAAACAAATGTTAATATGTATTTAAACTCCACTGACAAATGTAATCCAGTAATGTTTTCTCCAATACTTCATTCTTGTAAGAGATAACAACCCCGAGCCAGACAGTCCTCCTTTCATCCCCTTACTGCCAGGCAGGGTAACAACAAGTATCAACTTTTGTCTTTTGGTATAACACAGCTGGAAATCAAACCATCGGCCTTCTGCTCTGCAGCAGGCTCTATATCTACTGGACTACTGTGGTGGTCTTTCTCATTGAATCATTGAGTTGAGTGTTTGTGTTTGCGTGTTCACAGATCCAGCCTGACCTGCGTGAGTTGATGGAAACCATGACACGCCTCAGTATTCTGCCAGGGGACTTCGAGGGGAAGAAGAAAGTTGAAACTTGGTATGATTAAGATGCGATTTGAAATTTCATCTGTTCAACATGCTCAACTAATAATTTGATTTCAGTGTTATTGATATTAAAGTCAATGTACTGAAACGGTTATTATGCATTCATAGAAAAATATTTTAGCATTTAAAGAACAAAATAAATCCCTTTTTTTTAATATTTACCAAGGAATATATACTCACTGCCAAAAGAAACACGAACCATAGAAACATAGGAGTATGTACATTAAGAGATGTTTCCAATGTGTAGCACTTAATGACAAAACTAACAATCAGTCAAGTGTTACCAGTGTCTTTATCTTTATCATGATATGCTGCACGTGATTTCCTAACTTATCACGCTAATCCTGCACTTGACATGGTGCATCCCGTGTCATGGATCTGTGACATCACGTGATGAGTTCATGAGCATAGGTTCACACAACATAATCGTATGTTCGTTTGTGGATCAAACCAATCTAATATCTCTTGAATACAGTAGAACAGGGATATAACGAACACGGATATAGCGAACAAACGGATACAACAAACTGTTAAAAAATCCCTGATTTATCTCCTATATAATATCATATAAAATTTACGTATATAACAAACTCTCTACAGCAAACTGGCGGGTACAGCGAACTGATATCTGATCACTGACAAGCCCATCCATCACTAATTAGTGACGTGTATAGCGAACTGAGAAATCTCACTCAGTGTCAAGTGTCACAGACAATTGGCTGTACGCGATCAGCGGCGAATCAACACAATGACGGCGAATCAATACAATCGGCGGTGACGGACCAACCTTGTCAAATTTGCATTGTGTTAATCTTACCTGTACATGTAATCTTGTCTGTGAAACAGACATTAAACATATACATTTTATGAGATTGTGTCCAAGTGTCAGTTCACTTGCATATGCTATCATGGCGGGCAATAGTAAGAGGACTATCAGTTTAGACACGAAAATGAGAATTATTAATGCTGTTGATGCCGGCTTAAAAAACAAGAAAGTCAAAAGCTGACGAACTTGCAGTGAAATTAGGCCATGAAGATTTCATGTGTAACACTGCAATTACGTGTATTGTGTTTTGTCTTATCCAAGATGGCGGACGTTTCCGAGCGAAAACGTGTATAACGAACAACGGATATAACGAACTGATTTTTCTGGTCCCTAGTAGTTTTGATATCCGTGTTCTACTGTATGAGTAATTCTTAATTATTGTAAATATATTAACCAACATGGTATTTGTGCTACTATTGTCTGTGAGTGTATTAAACTCTACTGAAGTCCGCCTAGTAAATGATGTAAGAAGGTCAGTCAGAGAAACAAACAAAATGTTTTATGTGTTTAATCTAAACTTTAAAAATAAAATTATTTAGGGTTTGGCAAATTTAGGTGGACTGCGTGTAGGGCTGGGATGGGTAACTCGGGTACCTGGGTCGGGTGTGTACTGAGTAGCACCCAGGTACCCACAAGACTACCCGACCTGTGGTTTGTCATGTGATATATAATGATAAAAATTATCTTGAACTCTATGGTTACACTACAAGTCACTAATGTTCGCCTTTCTTTCTGACTATGCACCCATTCCTTCATTTATTATGGTTGAATAAAGATACTAGTATGACTTAAGTCAACTTCAGTGTATGCATGACCGGATTGTTTAATACATGTATCTAAATACGTTTTTCCAGGGCTATGTTATAAAAATTCCCAAACAGACATTTTGAGACATCTCTTGAGACCTACAGTGGGTACCCGGGTAGGGTTGGGTAATAGCAGGTGGGTACCCAGGTAGTAAATTCAGACTTGTCCCAGCCCTAGCTGCTTGTTTCCAGTGTATAACAGAATGTCACATTGTGTTTCAGGCTCGACACACTGAGTGCTATGCAGGCGTCCGAGGAACTGAACGATGGACAAGTACGACAGATGTTGTTTGACTTAGAATCAGCTTATAATGCATTCAACCGAGTCCTGCACGATCATTAAGACCCTGGACGGCTTGTTGGATTGTCTGTTTTACCAAATTCTGTGATTGTGTATTTCATCGTGGGAGTCACTGTCAGCAGCGTGTTGAATGGCATGGATGAGCCGAGCATGTTGATCTCCATGGGACGAAGTAACAGGAACGATAAGGCTAGCATGTGGTTTATTCATGGTTCAAAGTCATACGTTAAAAACATAATGACACATTATTTCAGAAAAATAAGATTGATTCCTAAGATTCAAATAAGAAGGAAATAAGACTTTGAAATTAATTTAGAAGTGATACAAGTAAGAAAGAGAATTAATGGATGTCAGCTTCTTTATCATGAGGAACACAACGTTTCGGAGTATAAACTTACTCCTTCATGTTGAAATAGTCTGTCAGCCCACTTCAGATTTTTGAAACTTGTAGCTGGGTTTTCAGATTATTCTAGTACACATGTAAAAAGGTTTTCTTATAAGGAAAAACCATGCAGGCATGTAACCAAAATTATTTATGGTAATGATTTGTCTTAATCTGTTTTAAGGATTAATAGACCTACCATGTCTTTGCTTCAGTGAGACCATACAACTGTGGTTTTAATAGGGAGATGCAAACGAAGCTTGAATGTCTTCAAGAAAAGTTTCAGTGCATGATTGCATGATTTGGCCATGGGCTCAAGTCGTGGATGTCCTGTTGTAGTCGGTAGCCATGGTATTCCCTGTGACAAGTTCACCCATGTAGGTTTGTTCCTGCTCTTATCATAGATCTGACCAACAATAATCTGATAATCAATGCAGAGGTCCAGATAAGCTTTTGGTGTTGTGGGTATTTTACCCATGCATTTTAAAATCATTGGGTATCAGTAATTCTATCTGGGTATTCAAATTTCTGTTACCCACTAGTTTTTACACATGTGGGTATTTAAGTTAAATATTTAAAAACACTGTTCATCTAGTCCCTGCAAACTGGTGTCGTGTGGGTTCGAGAGCTTTAGAGGACTCAAAAATACCACGATACTTCCACAAGAAAGTGTGATGGCAAATGATCATGATCTAACTGTCATCGTGGAGTTTGGCAAGGTTGACGGAATGCCCGTTTATAATTTCAAAATAAGTTACTCATTTGCTAATCGAATCTGCAGGGTTTCTTCACAATATTGTGATGATACGTACAAGTTTTATTTTTGTAGCATATCTGTAATGTTCGTTGCGTATTTGATACGCTTGGATTTTATTTTACTGCGTATTTCTGCATTTCTGATGCGTATTTTACGCAGATACGCAGCTTATCTGGAGCTCTGTCAATAGGCCCGTTTCTTGAGTTGGTCATTGCTGACATGACAGGCTACAGATATGCACTGTCCACTATGTCAGCTGTACTTGATAAACAGTTATGTCTGTATCCTAGAGGAAACAATGAAACATGAGAAACTTCAATTATCGACTCTCAGATTGGAATGTGAAAAAATATATGAACAGAAGTGGTCTGCCAGCCATGAATAAGTGAAACCTATGTTCTGTCAATATAATACTATTATTTAAACCTGTTGAAAATGTATCTTAAACTCACACCTTGACTTTTTTCATCTACTTTCCTAACAGTTTAAGGAAATAAAATATATTTGAAATTGGATATTTATGTTCATGTTTTTGACATTCTAGCCTGAATATTTTAGCCAAAAATCCCTAAAAAAATAAACAAAAAAAGGATATGTATAACCTATGAGATTCAACAGGATAGGATGCCTCTTGAATATCAGGGATGGACAACTTGCCATTGACAAAATGGTTTACAGCACAATCTGATAGGGTAATATTTTCTGTGTGTATATATTCTCTGTAACCTGTGTGAGGGGGCACGGGTGGCCCAGTCGTCTAAGGCGCCGCTATTTGCTGTGCAGAGTTGCGTCCCTTGGGCACGCCAGAAACCTATGATTGTGGGTTCGAATCCCTGTTCACCCTGATTATGTTTCTAGGTTTGTCAGCACCATACCCGTGCTCGTGGGTTTCACCGAAGTGGTAAACGTCTGAGACCTGCATCACTTCGGGCTTTCCTCCCACATTAAGCAGACACGCTGCGATATAACTGGAATACTGTTCAAAGCGGCGTTAAACCCAACTCACTCTCACTGTAACCTGTGTGTCAATTTGTAAATAGGATGTACAGTCACAGGCTCATTTGTCAACCTCATCAGTGGCCATTTGATGTTTTTCACCAGCTAGCCCTCTCACAAGTACAATGAAAGTGAAGAAAATATTTGTCATATTTAGTTTTAAGTTGCTCTCTGATGTTAAAATGGGAAGCCAGTGACAGACATCAAATCCTCATTTTTGAACAGCTTTAGTCTCGAGACAAGTGTTATGGGTACATTGTATTGATGCTGGATCAAGTGTGACATGATTTATGTGTTTTCCTCTACATCATGCCACTAAAATGTTTTTCCTAGTCCAATCTCATTAAAATCAGATCTTAGTTCTCGCTACCGCTAAACAAAGATCTGAAGACATCCCATTACGGGTCACGTCAAAACGACCTTTCATCAGACCACAAGATCATGAAAGTGACAGTCGGAATGTGATTTCTAATCATGCATCCTCGAAAACTTTAACACATGTTATTCCGAACGATAGTTATCTGCTTAACGACTGAATCCATACAATCTAGACCACCTATTAGCCATTCCAGAATTTGTTCAGGTTTCAAATTTTTAATCGAGAATTTGTCAAAATATGTTTCGAATTGTAGTCGCCATTTTGAAATTAGTGCTGTAAAGCTGCCTTCTGATTGGCTAATGTCGACTTCTTGTCAGTCATTCTATTGGTCAGTCAAAGTTTGTGCAAGGTCAGTCTGACGTGACCAGTAATGGGATGTTCTCAGATCTTTATTTAGCGGTAGGGAGTTCTAAAAACTGATTTTAATGAGATTGTTCGTAGTCATGCCGTTTTGTTCATGTCTGTGTCTGTGCCTCAACCAGTGGGAATTCTGGGATGCAGTGAATTCAGTTTGTTGCTAATTCAGGTGCAACATTTCTCCTCATTCCTGGTTATTGTTTTTATATATTTTTCTCATTATGGACTCAAACAACATGGTAAGACATATTCATATATTTCCCAGAAATAATTTATCATGATAAATAGTTTAGGCTAAAAAAATATTAGTCTTCGTTTTTGCGCAGTGTCCACATCATCATAAAGTCTGCCGCATGTTCCGTTTTTATTTCCATTTTCAAAAAAGAAATCCTAATGCGATCCAATATAGCACAGTTACTTCCCTTTACATGCGAACTGCTTTACTGTGCATGGCATGGAGTTTGTATGCTTGTTTATGGCGAGAGGCCCTGTCAAGTGTTGATGGTACGCAACTGTTTATTTGGATACAAGTTTGAACAAGACAAAAAAAACACACTGTACTCGCGTAGTCGCGTACTATATTTTCAAAAGTCATTGCCTGAGAACCAATGCTTTTATTTTTGAAGCCTTATACAATAATTAATTTCAGTTTTAACTTTCATAACATGTTAATAGTTACAGGATAATTCTCAAATTGTGCAGATGACAAGGTTGTATCTATTGATGTTAATAGCACAGAAAAATATGTTGACAGTTTGTAAGATATGATTAATTGAAATAAACATTTCATATTTGTGACCATTAAAGTTCCATTCTTTCTCACATCAGAGGGCACAGGTTGCCCAGTCATCAAAGGCGCCCCAATAGGCTGTGTAGAGTTGCATCCCTTGGGCACGCAAAAACCAATGATTGTCATCTTCCCGAGGCAAGGGAGTTAACTGACTATAAAAGTCCAGTTTCCACCCTTGCCATCTGGGCTCGATCGTAGCGCCACCAGTGGCTATTACCAGTTATGTCCCTTCTAAGCCTCTCCCCAATGGACCAATCAGATTCCACCTCTCGTATCACTTGCGTTTGCTTCACACAAAATGGTGGCTCCTGGTCAGGACTATCTGATCGATAATCAAGATCTATATTGTGATAAAACAGGTCTAACATAGAGAAATGTGAGTGTGAGCACCTTGATTTAAAACATGAAAACATTTGGAAAATATCTGTTGACAATGAGTTGGCGGTGCACATGCTTTGCAAATCCTGCAATCGACCGAAATCTGCACGACAGTTTACGAACTGGATTTAGATTTCGGTGCGTGCTTTTGATTGGACTATGCATAGACTCGTTAGTCCAGCCACAATGCAACTCCATAGTACCAGCCTTGTTCGGCAAGGGTGGAAACAGGACTTTTATAGTCGGATAACTCTCTTGCCTCGGGAAAATGATGATTGTGGGTTCGAATCCAAGTTTGCCCCGCAAAGGCACCCCAGTTGGCTTTGTAGAGTTGTGTCCCTTGGGCACGCCAAAACCAATGATTGTGGGTTCGAATCCAAGTTCGCCCCAGTTCTTTCTAGGTTTGTCATCACCATACGAGGTGAGGTGAAATGGGGTTTAACGTCGCGTCTAAGATTATTGCACTTATACAGCGACGTGTGTGTGTGTGTGTGTGTGTCTGTTTGTACTAGTCCAGACTGATGCCAATTTAATAGTGCTAGCCCACTGAGATATCATGCCCCAGGTTAACATGAATACCCTACTCAGACACACTATACCAACTCCGAGCCGACCAGTCCTTGTTTTTAGGCCGAGCGCCAGACAGGGTAAGAACAAGTAACATCTTTTAACATCTTTTGGTATGATGCGGCCAGGGACCTTCTGCTCTCCAGGCGGACGCTCTACCACTTGACCACAGAGGCGTTTTAATCACCATGAGAGGGCTTGTGGGTTTCGCCAAGGTGGAAAATGTCTGAGACCTATCACTTTGGGCTTTCCTCCCACATCAAGCTGACACGCTGTGATATAACTGGAACAGCATTAAAAACTCACTCGCTCATGTCAACTAGAAGGGCAATGTGTTCAGACATGCGACTCAGTATATTCAGAATCAGTTTTAAAGATGTGGGTCTGGGCAACTGTTTCTCAATCAAGTCCGTGTTCCGTGGTTTGTTTGTTTTACGCCAGTCGGCAAAATACTAGCTATGTCACAGTGACCCGAAAATAATCCAGTCCAGGTCAGGAAAACCAGTGATTCATACTGTGATCAATGGCCCATACCGTCAGGAGTGAAGACACAGAATCAACCAAGTCCGCCTGACAACCTGATCCTCTTCTCTGTACAGAATGAACATGATGGACGTCCTCTACCATCCTTCCTAACCCAGGGTATTACATCTCCATAATGTTATGATCAATACCCAGGACCCATCACCACTGGGTACGCAGCAAGAGGTATCTGTGATGGGTTCGAGTGATGCAGGTTTTGTTTGTTTGTTGTTTGACGCTGCTCTCAGGAATATTCCAGCTATATGACAGCGATCTGTAAATAATCGAGTCTGGACCAGACAATCCAGTGATTGATATCATGAGCATCGATCCACGCAATTGGGATACAATGACATGCATCAACCAAGTCACCGAGCCTGACCACCCGATCCCGTTAGTCCCCTCTTACAAGCATAGCCGCCTTTTATGGCAAGCATGGGTTGCTGAAGACCAAATCTAACCCGGATCTTCACGGGTCAAGTGATGCAGGCGGTGATGGAGCATGGGTCCAGGGAAGATAGAATCCATTGGAGATACAATACACTGGATAATGAAGGCTGGCAGAAAAGAAAGAAAAGCAAATGTAGAGATATTCTTTTAATTTGAAGACAGGTCGACTTCACACTTCAGATTACACCAAGCGTATGCATAGAATCTGGTTATTTACACCAAAGGACAATGTCATGATCAATTGTAACCTGCAAATAACCGAAAGCAGGACTCGGTCAACAAAGTAAACACATGCATCAGGCTGGTACACATGAGAACTGGCTGGCTGGCAGAGCTGTTTGAAAAGTGAGAACAGGCAGATATTACAGAAACAACATGCTTTCATGGGGTGACTTTCCTGATGCCCTTGTGCCTAATAAACAGTCCGAGTTTCTTCACCTTGGAGATCAAGTTGTCTGCACAAGATCTCAAATCACCTAATTTCCTCTATCAAGGCCAGACCGTGTTATTCTTATGAGCATATTCTTATGTTTATGATGCCTTTTAAAAATGCCCATTAGTCTAAGGTATAATGAAGAAAGGTTTGTTTGTCTACAAGACTAACCAAGCAAATAATGCCTCATTCAAATAATAACTTGACCCTGTTTCTGACAAAAAGAATTGTAGAAGTGCAACACGTGCATTTCAATAATGGAACAAAAAATAAACAGCATCAATGTCTTGCTTTGATTGTCTTTGAGAAGTGTTCTTGAAATGAATACATCAATAACGACCTGAGGATGGTTATACAGTGAAACCCAGCTAATCTGGTCGTACCATTTCCAGTAAAATAATCCTGATAAACACATGCTGGGATAAGAGAGACACAAGTAAGTACATGGAGTAATGGCTTGTTCAGAAGGCAGGATTGTCACAAGGGGATCCACACTAATATTTCCCTGAATAAGATCAATGCCTATGATGAACCTGAAGATTGTTGCTAAGAAACAGACAATTACCTACCAGCCCAGTTCTGAAATGCCTGGATGGAGAAAGACGAAGCAATATATTTTTAAGGCTGATATAATACGTCATTTCCTTATATGATTTTGCAAACAGAACATATCACCTGGTCTGGCCTACTAAGGTAGTATTGCTATATCACCTGGTCTGGCCTACTAAGGTAGTATTGCTATATCACCTGGTCTGGCCTACTAAGGTAGTATTGCTATATCACCTGGTCTGGCCTACGAAGGTAGGATTACTACATGAAATACCCTGTACTTTAATGCACCAATGTTGGATGAGATTACAAACTAAAGCAGTAATGAAACAAGAACATAACCATGGTTACCAGACAGTCTTGAATGAATGTGATCATATATCTAAATGTACTGTCAGGAAGATTGATGTCATTGGATGATAATGTTCACATTAACGTTCAAACACCATATTTCATAAGTGAAGACAAGCACCATCAATCAAAAGTCAGACTGGATTACATGAAATTTCAAAAGTAAAAAGTAAAAAAAAATTCTATTAAAAGCAAAAGGCATCATTCTCCAATCAAATTTTAATGGGTTTTGATTTTCAGGAATGAAATGATTATAGACCACTATAACCTAAACATTATGGCAATAAGGTATTATAATATTCTGACATGAAGACATGATGTATTATGTGGACAAATGCCTAGAAATATTATTGCTCATAAGGCGGTATTATTGGTGATATTCAGAGCTCATGCAAATATAGTGTCAGTCAGCTCCGGATGTTAGCCCTCTGGTTCAAAGAACAATGAATCTTGCATGCATGTATTTATACTTCATAATAAAGACGACTAGAATGGCATTGCTGTAACCATGGTAACAGCTTAATCCTGGCATCAATAATGCATGATTCTTTATAAAGATCTCTTAAATATGGCTGCATGCACAGTAAGTGATATTTGTTTGTTTGTTGTTTAACGCTGCACTTTAATATTCCGGCTATATGACGGCGGTGTGTAAATAATCGAGTCTGGACCAGACAATCCAGTGATGAGCATCCATCCACGCAATTGGGATACGATGACATGCATCAACCGAGTCAGCGACCCTGATCCTGTTAGTCGCCCCTTACAGCAAGCATAGGTTGCTGAAGACCTATTCTAACCCAGATTGTCAGGTGTTGTAAGTGTTATTTAGTGTCAGACTAAGATGCCTTACAGCACATTACATGAGGACATGCAAAGCGTTTATTCCCTTTTACACTGACCAATCCAACATGAGCACACTTATCTAATATAATAAAAAAACATTCTTCTATTTAGCATCAGCACAAATGCTTCTCTTGAAAATATGAATGAATGAAGCTGATTTGGGAATTCCCTCCGCTTGGTGGCAGATTAATCAAAATATTCCCCTTCGTAAATGAAATATTTGTTCTGTTGTTAATTAACGCCACTCTCAGCAATATTCCAGCTGTATCATGGGGGTCTGGACCAGTCAATCCAGTGATTGACATCATGAGCATCGATCCAGGCAATTAGGTTACGATGACATACATCAACCAAGTCAGCGAGCATGACCATCCGATCCCGTTAGTCGCCTTTTACGACAAGCATAGTTGATTTTTATGGCAAGCATGGGTTGCTGAAGATCTATTCTAACCCCGATCTCATAAATGAAATAATGCGCAAAAAAATATAATCTCTTATCACAGTGATTGAATCGTATGATTACGAGAGTAGAATGTTGACAGGAATGAGACAGCGATAGGGAGATATGGGGACTATGTACATGGAGGAAGGGGAGTTATCTCCCCTTTTGAAGACGAAAGCACAGCTAGCAGGGGAATGGGTAAAAAAGTGAAGGATCATAAAAATATACTTCCGTGACATGTGTCATTCATGATGATGATCATAAACATTGATATACATATAAATTCACAGATATACATGGAAAAGCCTAAGCTTTTAGATGTAATTTAATGCCTATTTAGTTAATAGTCAATCGAACATCCTTCACCAGCGGCAGTATCAGCAGTCATGATAGTCATCAATACTCCACGGGTTTGTATACACTGTGTTCCTCCGTCCCCACTGAATGCATATGGCCACAATGCAGCGTAATTCCTGTTTTTAACTACCAAATCAAGCTGTGACCTAGTTCTGGTGACAGGAAAGACAATGAGTGCTCAGTTAACCCTCTTCCCTGACAAGAGAGTTATCTGACTATAAAAGTCCAGCTTCCACCCATGCGGAACTAAGCTCAAGCTCAAATCAAGGTGCTCAAGTAATGTGATGCACTTTGCGAGGTAAGTGTGAGTGAGTTTGATTTTACGCCGCTTTTAGCAATATTCCAGCAATATCACGGCGGGGGACACCAGAAATGGGCTTCACACATTGTACCCATGTCGGGAATCGAACCCGGGTCTTCTGCGTGACGAGCGAACACTTTAACCACTAGGCTACCCGACCGCCCCTGCGAGGTAGGACCTATTTTATAACAATATATATCTTGATAATAACAATATAATTCTTGATTTTCAGTCAGATCATCTTAACTGGGCACCACCAATTTGTGTGAAGGAAATGCAAGTAAAAAATAGGTGGAATCTGATTGGTCAGTAGGAAGGACATAGAAGGGACACTGGAAATAGCCACTGGTGGCGCTACGATCAAGCAACATAGTTCCAGCCTAGTTCGGCAAGGGTGGAAACTGGACTTATTAACTCCATTAACTCCCTTGTCTCAGGAAGATGTCACACAAATGCACTGTTTCTTGCGTGGTGTGAACAACAGTGCCCCAGCCTTCAGTGTGGCTGCCTGCACTATACACTGCTGGTTTCACGTAGGCTGGGACGATACACCAACTGGGAGATCCGATACGTATCACGATACCTAACTCACTATCCGATATGTACCACGATACTTGTGCTCTTACCTGTGGTGCGTAAGCCATCGCTTTCATAGAAAGAATGCCCAAATACCTGGCAGACTGATGATTTAAAGTTGGCAGTGTCAAGTATGGTACAACAAATGAAAATATTTATCTAAGTTTTCACTATTAACTTGCACTACTGATTAGTGTTTAGTGGAACAGTTATTAAGCAAACATTTAAGGTCAGAATGGATATTTTTTACTTAGTGTGCGACTGTGATCGATACTTGTATCAAGAAGTAAAAAATCACGATCCACCGATACATTGGAGTATCGTCCCACTACTAGTTTCACGTAAGTTCATGCACAGGGGGTATCAGTTTCGTGTAAGTTCATGCACGAGGAGTATCATTTGACAAAGGCCTCATTTCATTACCAATAATAGACATGCATCATAACTACACAACTTAGCAGCTGTATTTATTCATGGCGATGAAGGAACGTATAGCATACAAACTCTTGAAGTACTGACTGAGTCATGAGAAGCTAACATAACATGATTTAATATCTAAACATTCAGACGAAATAAGTACTTTGTGCTGTTACATACAAAAGCTGTGTGTCAAGTACATTAGCAATCGATCAAAAGCTCACCATACAGAATATATATGGTTAAATATATCCTTGAATATTTCACTGATTGACAGACGAGGTAATGTTATGATTATTGTGCACGATTACTAATTTTTTTATTTTGACATGGCTCTATATACTTTCTTTGTTTCTGTCAATTTTGATACGATATGTTTACAGGGTTTTAATCAGAACCACTTGAAGAAAATCTAAATACTTCTCTGCTGGTGGTGCCCGGGATAGGTTGGTCAGAGAGACTGAGGTTTTACGCAAAGTTCAGCAATATTCCAGCAATATCACGGCAGGGAACAAAACATCTTCCCGAAGCAAGAGAATTAACTGACTTTAAAAGTCCAGTTTCCACCCTTGCCGAACTAGGCTGGAATTACTGGGCTCGATCGTAGCGCCACCAGTGGCTTTTATCAGTTATGTCCCCTCTAAGCCTCTCCTATGGACCAATCAGACTCCACCTCTCGTATCACTTGCGTTTGCTTCACCCAAAATGGTGGCGCCCAGTCAGGGCGATCTGATTGATAATCAACATCTATATTGTGATAAAACGGGTCTTTCATTGCGAAATGCATCAAATCACGTGAGCACCTTGATTAAAAACATGAAAAGATTTGGAAAATATCTGCTGACATCGAGTTAGCGGTGCACATGCTTTGCAAATCCTGCAATCGACCGAAATCTGCACGACAGTTTACGAACCGGATTTCGATGCGCAATTTTGATTGGACTATGCATACTCGTTAGTCCAGCCAAAATGTAACTCCATAATACCAGCCTAGTTCGTCAAGGGTGGAAACTGGACTTTTATAGTCAGATAACTCTCTTGCCTCAGGAAGATGGGAACACCAGAAATGGGTTACACACAATGTACCCATTTGGGGAATCGAACCCGGGTCTTTGGCGCGACGAGGGACCACTTTAACCACAAGGCTTCCCCATTATCCCACCATGGTCAGAAGAGATCCTTATCACCCCTGCTGTGATGACGTAACATACACCGACAGTGCGGAGTTACTGATACCCCTGGCACATTCCTTTGTTAACCTTTCTACACCATACTTTTAGTTCGTTGTTCAATACCACCTCACAATATTCCAGCTACTGTATGGAGGACTAAATAACTAAGAGTGGACCACACCACTCAGTGGTGAATATTACGGACAACCAATCACACTGTCAGGGTACAGTGACACAACCAACAAGCCACCACGTCTGACCACCAGATCCATGACGACCAGCACAGGTTGCTGGGACCTATTCTAAACCAGAATCCCCAATGGGGCTAATTTGCGAGTAATCCCCTAACAGTCTGAAAAGGCAGTAAAAAGTTCACTGCATGAAAATCGAAAAGGTAACTGCTAGGAAGATGAGGGGAAGAAACTTACCTTCCCTGGATATCCTAATATCTATAGTATCATTCAGAGGGCAGGGATTGTTGGATCTCTAATCTACCCCTACTCAAAACATCGGTCATGACATTTTTCAGTAATCAATTCACTTGGCAAGAATTTCATTAATACTGATAAAATCCTAACAGTTGTATCCATCCGATAGTTCAAATAATTTGACAAAAATAATCGTTACATAAACCGGACTTTAAAAACCCTACCAAAATGGCAGTTAACATGACGTTTACAAAACATTTACTAAATGACAACTAAAATACTACAACTGGTCCTAACCAAAACAAAAATTCTAAAAATACATCTGAACATATGTGGAATGTGTTCTCCCAAATTGCTTAGAATGTTTTTCATGAATTATGTACACAGAATATTCTCCAAAACAGATATGTATTTTGTATGCATTCACAGTAAATCATGCATATATGCATTAAAAACATGTCGCATTTGACCAGCAAACCTAGAAGCAAGCAAAGCGTTATGACATTACTATGCTTGAGTATTGATAATAGAACAGTACTGCACATGCCCTGTTAGACTTGTCTTGTCAATATGACTTCCTGACCTTTGGTTGCTAGTTCAATATAACGCTTCTTACTGTAACAAAATTGATTTAAGTTGCCTAACTTTAACATAGCACAGTTACATCCTCGACTATCCAGAGTATAATATCTCCATTCTATAATTATGAATACCTGGGACCAAAAGCCACCATAGCTTCATTTTGAGTCTTTTTTGATTGCCACAAGTGGATATATTGCTATAGGACTTAACTCATGTCTTATCATACAGACTTTCCTCACCTGACTTAATGCCCAGGAAAACCTCTTTTTCAGGTTAAGCTTAAACTGTTAAATAAGCTCAACTCTAAACTCATCATGTTCTCGATCACAAAAGTCATCTTGATTTGTTGTTTGTTTAAACCACATGAGAGAAAAGTACGATGATATGTTCTTGAATACGGAGATACTGATGTCATTTCTAAAATACATCTATGGTGGAAAAAGGGTGAGATGAGGTAAAATGGGGTTTAACATCACGTCCACGATTATTGCACTTTATAGCGATGTGCATGCTTGTACTAGTCCGGACTGATGCCGAATTTATAGTGCTAGCACACTGAGATACCATGCCGCAGTTTAACATGACTCCCAGCAGACAAGTTCTTGTTTTAGCCCCTTAATATTGAGCGCAAGGCAGGGTAAAAACAAGTACCATCTTTTAACGTCTTTTGGTATGACATGGTCGGGGATCGAACCCTGGACCGTCCGCTCTCCGGGGATGCTCTACCACTAGACCACTGAGGCAGTCCTGGTGGCAAAAGGCCTTGGGTATTTATCATAATAGAATGGAGACAGAATGCACTGGATATCGAATGATGGCAGATAACGAAGACAAGCCTTTAGTTAAGATCAAAATACCTACACATATTACCGTTAAAATGGAAAGAGCAGTTTCTGTAATTGTATGTACTCATTCCATCAAATTTGCATTAACGTTTCCCTGAAATATTAATTTTGAGATCATTTTTCAAATATCAAAATAAATACCAGATTTAAATCTGATATATATATATCAAAAGTCAAACAAGATACATCAAAATGACAAAATTGAACCAATAAATTAATCGAGAGGCAAACTCTATCCATAGATGTTGTCCGATCTCTAGCACTAGGTCCATCACATGATGACTAGATATTCGTCCCCATCCCGCCACGTCACAGTCGGAGTCCTCGCAGCTTCATCAGGGGCTTCACCAGGAGGGGCGGCTTTATCTTCGGCTTCGGAGGTATAACCTCAGCCTCACTCTCGCTAGTCGGGAAGCGGCGATAGTACAGACTGGGGTATGTTTTGGAGAACTAAAGAGAAACATCCATTTAATAAATAAGTGATCAAATACCCTAGATTATGTACATAATCGATCAAACATGCAGGATACACTAGAATAGTTCATGTGTCATGTACTGCCTTGATATAGGAATACAAAAGGGTTTATTTCAATATGATCATCATTGATTCATTGAGGGATAATGCTTTTGAAACTGCCAGTTCTAGTGGACTGGCAGCTCTAATAATTACCAGTACCAAGCCTAATTTTACCGGTAAAAAACTGGTAATTACCAATTAACGGGAACACTGTAATGTTGGCATGAGTGATCGCGGTGATCAGCTGATAATGTTTTTTGAGATGGGGGAAAATATTGTGTCATTGGAAAACTTGAGTTTACTAAAAATGTTAGTAAATTTTGGGAGCCATGCTTTACCGGGCTATAACCGAAGTGCTCAATAACGAGGGAACACTGTTTGTAACAACTTGTAATGTGTGTGAAAAGTCGTACGAAAATACGCTATTTGAAGGGGGCGTGGCCTAAATGCAAATTTTCCGGATCCCTGAGCTCAACTGTATATTTAGTCAGTTTAAAAGGTCAACAATTACAGCCACTTTACAAAAGCTGCTGTCAGCATACAGTATTGAGCACTAGAAACTAACACTTACATCTACAGATTTAAACAAAACATAACGTCATCACAAGGTGAAACATGCATGCCAAAGTTCATCTCCTTCAGGTGGTTGTTACAAGAGGGAATACAAAAGCATGACCAACTTTAAAATGTTGCAAAATCAACAAAAAACAATGAGGAATCCCACAGTAACTTTGTTTGTTTGTTGTTTAATGTCGCACTCAGCAATATATCAGCTATAAGACAGCTGTCTGTAAATAGTCGAGTCAGGACCAGACAGTCCAGTGATTGACATCATGAGCATCGATCCAAAAATTGGGATACGATAACATGCATCAACCAAGTCAGCGAGCCTGACCATCTGATCCCGTTTGTCGCATCTTACAACAAGTATAATCGCCGTTTATAGCAAGCGTGGGCTACTGAAGACCTATTCTAATGCGGATCTTCACGGGTACCACAGTTAACTAAACAAACACCAAATTTCACAACATAATGACCAAAATGGCTGTGCAAGAGCCATGAATTAAACCAAATATAACTGCTCAATATCCCTTTATTGAAAACAGGATTGCAAACTCTTGAAAGGATTCAGGTGACCACATTGGTGAGAACAATCATGTTAAGTTTCAGCTTCACTGGTCCAGTGATTTTTTGAGAAGATGAGCATGACGCACAACGTACGACACACAACTGACACTGGACAAACAGGCCATGACATAAGCTCACTCGAAGTTCAGTCAGGTGAGCTAGAAAAGCTGAGAGTTGAGTAGAAAACTGAACAACTTACAGTCCACATCTGCAAGAGAAATACACAGCACAACACAAACTAGTCTACATCAATATTGTGCTTGTCAAAAAAATGTTCCCTCCTACCAATACTTTTCCAGAAGCAGTATCCCTAGTAGGGCTGGGACGGTTAACTCGGGAAACCGGGTCAGGTGGGTCCTGAGTAGGACCCGGGTACCCAAAAGACTACCCGGACCCGTGGCTAGTCACGTGATAGATTGTTTAATATTGTGGGTGATGTGTGATATACTGTGACTCAAATCACCTTCAACTTCAGGGTTCGAACATCATAATGTCACAAGGAAAAATAATGATAATAAAACTGGAACCATAGACGAGACAAACAACAAATCATTTCACTGTTCTTAATAACAATCTCATTTTTGTCAAAATTTTAAACTTCAAACATTGAGGCAATGTTGATTCTTTCATTTCAAAAATAACATATGGAGAGGTTTCAGATTGATTCTGATCAATATTAACTTGAATTTGTATTGACCAGTATTTGTCAAGTGAGTGAGTGAGTGAGTTGAGTTTAATGTCGCTTTTAACAGTATTCCAGTTACCGTATTCAACGTAATAAGCGCCCCGCTCTAATAAGCGCCCACGGCGATATTTGCTGATATATTGGCCGCTGAACAATCCCAATTAGCATCCCTTCCGATTGATCAATGTACACAAGACTTATTTATTCGCGTATAAAACGCACTCATGTGTTATATGCACCCTTAGTTATGGGCAATTAAATTATGGAAAAATATATCTGTCGTATATAAATATTTAAGGCTGTCAGCATAAACCACGAAATTTATCTTTCAACTCAGTTTTTTTCACTAAAATAATATTCCAATAAGAGCCCCCGATTTCTAATTTTGAGAGCGCCCTGGGCGCTTATTACGTCGAATACGGTATATCACGGCGTGTCAGCTTAATGTGGGAGGAAAGCCCGAAGTGATGCAGGGCTCAGACGTTTACCACTTCGGTGAAACCAACGAGCACGTATATGGTGCTGACAAACCTAGAAACAATTGGGGCGAACCGGGATTCAAACCCACAATCATAGGTTTCTGGTGTGCCCAAGGGACGCAACTCTGCACAGCGAATTGCGGTGCCTTAGACGACTGGGCAACCCGTGCCCCGAGTAGTGGACCAGCAGGTTGAAGATGTAAGGTGTTTGAAATTAAGAAGGTTCCTGGGGGTCTTTGAGATCTTCTCAAGTCTTAGGGACACTGTAAATCTGTTAGCTAACATTAGGGTGACAAGCTTTCCTGCCTCATTTAAAACACTGCTGTTTGTCAGACATTGAACATGTACACATATGGAGACAGCCTTTGTTGATTTGACAAGCACAATAATGGTGAGATAAAGCCTGAGGTCTCCACAATCTCATTAAAATCAGACCTCAGTTCTCGCTACCGCTGAACAAAGATCTGAGGACATCCCATTAGGGGTCACGTCAGAACGACCTTTCATCCGACCAATCAGACCATCGCTTACCAGATTATGAAAGTGACAGCCGGAATGCAATTCCTAATCATGCAACCTTGAAAACTTTATTCCAAACGATAGTTACGAGTTTAACGACTGAATCCATACAATCTAGACCATTTATTTGCTATTCCAGAATGTTCTTTTGTGCAAGTTTCAAATTTGTAATCGAGAATTTGTCAAAATATGTTTCGAAGCGTAGTCGCCAGTTTGAAATTAGAGCCGTAAAGCACGAGAAAGCTGCCTTCTGATTGGTCATTCCATTGGTCGAACAAAATTCGCGCAAGGTCGGTCTGACGTGACCCGTAATGGGATGTCCTCAGATCCTTGTTTAACGGTAGCAAAAACTAAGACCTGATTTTAATGAGATTGAGAACTCAGACTTGATCAAGCAAGACTACGCTACATAGATAACAGTTCCATAGTAGACCATCTCAAATACTATCTCAGTGTATTCTTCTACAATATCTCAGATCATGTTCACACGTCTACTGTTTCAGTGTTCATAGCAGTGGCCTGCCAAACCTAAAGAAAGGACTGGTCATGTCGAAAACCCTTTTCCCCACTGATCAGACCTTCAGTCTATCTTTTAATCATTTAACAGAAAAGTCATTTGACCTTTTTAGGCCATGCACCCACTGTACCAAATGGTTGTGAAATCAGTTCTCATACACAATTACTCAAGTATTGATAGGGATGTCTGCTGTTCCATACCACGAAACTAATTAATGCTAAGCATAAATACATATGTATGAGTGAGTGAATATGGTTTATCGCCGCTTTTAGCAATATTCCAGCAATATCACAGTGGGAGACACCAGAAATGGGTTTCACACATTGTACCACGTGGGGAATTAAACCCAGGCCATCAGCGTGATGAGCAAACGCTTAAACCACTAGGCTACCTCACCGCCCCAGTACATGGTAATGTATGAAATAACATAGTATCCCTTTCAAAAGTTGAGCAGTTTGTATATTGTTTTATTAGCCTTACAAAAAAAAAAGAATTGGTTCTCAGGCAATGGTTTTTGAAAATATAGTGCGGGCGGGCGGGCGGGCGGTGTCTTTTTTTGTTTTTTGTTGTTAAAACTAGTATGTAACCAATAAACAATTGTGTACAATCAACCTGGGAAAGGGCCTCCCTACATAAATATATTCCTTGATGAGTTAAATACTGGAATACAGTATTTGACTACCGTTGGACTTGGAATATTTAAGGATTTTTTAATTTTTTTTAATAAAATGGAAATAAAAACGACACATGCGGAGAACTTTATGATGATACGGGCGGTGCCTGAGAACCAAGACTATTATTTTTTTAGCCTTAAATCAATTCTCTTAAATCCCCTACCAGAGTTGAGTCTTTAATCAGTATTTTGAAAAAAGATGAGGACATGAATCGATTATGGATAACAACTCGTTTATAACTTGTATCAATATTTCAGGGCCACTGCTTGCCCCTCACAGAAATTGTTATTCATGAAAGTTCCATGTCTACAAAATTTGATACCATGTCCTTAAATCATGTTTAGACAGCTGCCACTTAATAGATACAAAACTTTTGCCAAACATCTGAGTTGCGATACAACTACAAACAGGTTGTACTTGAGAATGATAACAAAATGAACTGTCACCTCTGTGGAACTGTCTAAAGCCTTGCTCACTTGTTTCAACCGTTTCTTCTTGTCCTTGATTGACATGGACTGATCTGCAATGATTTCCTCCAGGAGATCGGCCAGGGCCTTCTGGGAGCTACTCAGCTTCAGGGTCTCATACTGCTCCACCGAGACCTGCGTGCAGTAACGGGAAAGAGCGGGGTCTCCGGGTGAGTACACGATCTGGAAGGCAGACACACCACTCGTCAGCGAGCCAATTGGCGCAGAGTGATGTGTATGCACTGCCTAGATCGATATGTTCCTGTCCTACTTGGGAAAACGTGAGTGAAGATTTCTATCTATTCCCTTGTCAGTACGGTCGAGTTAGGGGCCTTATCAAAACCTTGAATAAACAGTATTACCGGTTATGTGGAAAATAGTTTCCGTTGAGTAGTTTATTATTTTCTATGTTCTACTAGTGTTCATTTATCATGTTACCACAACAAAAACAGTGATATTAGAGGCTTGGTGGCTAACTGTATCAGAGCTCCAGATAAGCTTTTGGTGTTGTGGGTAATTTACCCATGCATTTTAAAACCATTGGGTATCAGTAATTCTATCTGGGTATTCAAATTTCTGTTACCCACTAGTTTTTACACATGTGGGTATTTAAGTTAAATATTTAAAAACACTATTCATCTAGTCCCTGCAAACTGGTGTCGTGTGTGTTCGAGAGATTTATAGGACTCAAAAATACCATGATACTTCCACAAGAATGTCTGATGGCAAATGATCATGATGTAACTGTCATTGTGGAGTTTGGCAAGGTTGATGGAATGCCCGTTTATAATTTCCAAATAAGTTGCTGATTTGCTTATCGAATACGCAGGGTTACTTCACAATATTTTGATGATACGCACAAGTTTTATTTTTGTATCGTATCTGTAATGTTCGTTGCGTATTTGATACGCTTGGATTTTATTTGACTGCGTATTTCTGCATTTCTGATGCATATTTTACGCAGATACGCAGCTTATCTGGAGCTCTGTGTATGTAGGTTTCTGTGACATAATTAAATAATCAACATGATTGTTCTCATAATCATTTGTAACAGACCACACTGACATCAATAACTTTGAAAATACTGTAATACCCGGGAATTAACAATTTAAGTCCTTGGAAAACCTCATCAATTAACTGGACACTTCTCGTTGATTATTTTAATCTTGAATTAATGGGGGTAAAAAACAAGCACTTGAAATTTGTGTATGGCCAAGACTTTTGAACATGACGTCCCAAAACATGAACCCAAAGCATTGCTAAAAAGCAGTATTCAAGAGCTCAAAAAAATCTTTTAGCTAAAATGGTACAGAGTGCATACACATCAAATAAACAGAAATAAAATTCAAATTAACAACTACAGATAATTATTCTAAATCAAAAACTAAAATAAATTTCTTTAAAATTAATCAGGTAAAACTTTGACTTATTTAATTACTGTATTATTTACAAAAGAAATTGATTTGTTTCTACAGTGCATTTGAAATTATGGAAAGGTGGTTAGAATCGATCCATATATATGGGTAATATGGCAGAAAGATTACATATGACCAACAGAATGCAAAGCAGAGTATATGATGCTTGCAGTACCCAACATTCATGTGAGAAGCCAGAATATGCCAGGAAGAGACGTTAGAGAGGATATAGTTGTCAGCTCATCTTCATGAGTCAAGGGTGAGAAACAGATTGAGAAATAGAAGTATCTTTAGAGGCTGTGCAACCTCATTTAAATCAGAACGTTGTGCTGGCTAAAGCGAACCAAAACTTGTGTAGAGATATCGAGCACTAGAAAATCTGACATTTTAATGTTTTCGAATTGTACACAAATGAAATTTTTTTTATCTTGACATTGATCAATATGATCTTAAAATATCTGATTTTAGTCATGGCTAGATTTTGATATCTTATTGAGCACAAATGCCCAAGTTATATGACTGATTGACTGACAGTACTCAAGACGAAAGAAGATATAGCTGCCAGATCTGGGTATTATATCAAAGCCCAATAATATTGATGATACATTCATATACATGGTGAGTGAGTGAGTTGGGTTTAATGCTGTTTTGACCAGTATAACAGATAAATTATCATACCATCAAAGCCTAATATTATTGTGATATATTCATATACATGGTGAGTGAGTGAGTTGGGTATGATGCTGATTTAAACGGTATTAGAGATGCATATATGTGAATGTGTCAACTAGATGTGGGAGAACACCCAAAATGATGCAGGTCTTAGAGTGAGTATGGTTTTACGCTGCTTTTAGCAATATTCCAGCAATATCACAGTGGGGGGGGGGGGGCACCAGAAATGGGCTTCACACACTGTAACAACGTGGGGAATGGAACCCGGGCGTTTGTTTGGCATGACAAGAGAACGCTTTAACCACTAGGCTACCTCCACCCCCCTGATATGTCCTACTACTTTGGGAATTCGGATTTCCCACAAGCATAGCCTTAGACAACCTCTCTCCCCCTCTGAGTCGTATGTAAACAGGTGTATGACAGTGTAGCCGATATGTATAGGTGTATGACAGTGTAGCCGATGTGTATAGATGTATGACAGTGTAGCCGATATGTATAGATGTATGACAGTGTAGCCGATATGTATAGATGTATGACAGGGTAGCCGGTGTGTATAGATGTATGACAGTGTAGCCGATATGTATAGATGTATGACAGTGTAGCCGATATGTATAGATGTATGACAGTGTAGCCGGTGTGTATAGATGTATGACAGTGTAGCCGATATGTATAGATGTATAACAGTGTAGCCGGTGTGTATAGATGTATGACAGTGTAGCCGATATGTATAGATGTATGACAGTGTAGCCGGTGTGTATAGATGTATGACAGTGTAGCCGATATGTATAGATGTATAACAGTGTAGCCGGTGTGTATAGATGTATGACAGTGTAGCCGATGTGTATAGATGTATAACAGTGTAGCTGATGTGTATAGATGTATGACAGTGTAGCTGATGTGTATAGATGTATGACAGTGTAGCCGGTGTGTATAGATGTATGACAGTGTAGCCGGTGTGTATAGATGTATGACAGTGTAGCCGGTGTGTATCGATGTATGACAGTGTAGCCGGTGTGTATCGATGTATGACAGTGTAGCCGGTGTGTATAGATGTATGACAGTGTAGCCGATGTGTATAGATGTATGACAGTGTAGCTGATATGTATAGATGTATGACAGTGTAGCCGATGTGTATAGATGTATGACAGTGTAGCCGGTGTGTATAGATGTATGACAGTGTAGCCGGTGTGTATAGATGTATGACAGTGTAGCCGGTGTGTATAGATGTATGACAGTGTAGCCAGTGTGTCCGATGTGTTTAGATGTATGACAGATGTATGACAGTGTAGCCAGTGTGTATAGATGTATGACAGTGTAGCCGATGTGTATAGATGTATGGATATCAGTGTGATTGTAGCAAGAGATTATATACATGTATAGCATATATTAATATTAGCATGGGATATTAAAGGCTATGGATACATGCTAGGATATAGTTATTAGCCGAGTTAAAAGCTAATTGCATTCATTCCATAAAAATTCAACATATTAAAATATTGTGCATTTACACTTCAACATTTCTCACATTTTATTTTACTGATAATTGAAAGAAATTGGCTGTTAAACCTTGGCATTAATGAGAATTTCAGCTTCCAAAGTTATGAATACTTTTGGATTTCAAGAACATTCAACAAAATGCAGACTATTCTGGTTGAGCAAGCGCGAACTTCTACTTCAAGCGTCATGCGTTACCTGTGGCTTCTGCATGTCCTTCAGCCTCTCTTCCACGGCGACCTTGAGGTCAAGGGGCGCGGTCATGATCTCGGCGTAGTTGTCGATGAGGAAAGAGACGATTTGCCGGACGAGGAGTTCATCCATGTCGGCTTCTTCGTGGGAGCTGAGGATGGTGCGAGTGAAGGTGTCCAGTAACTGCAGACAAATGATCATGGTCAACTCAAACTGCAGATGCTATAGTGAGTGAGTGAGTGAGTGAGTGAGTGAGTGAGTGAGTGAGTGAGTGAGTGAGTGAGTGAGTGAGTGAGTGAGTGAGTGAGTGAGTGAGTGAGTGAGTGAGTGAGTGAGTGAGTGAGTGAGTGAGTGAGTGAGTGAGTGAGTGAGTGAGTGAGTGAGTGAGTGAGTGAGTGAGTGAGTGAGTGAGTGAGTGAGTGAGTGAGTGAGTGAGTGAGTGAGTGAGTGAGTGAGTGAGTGAGTGAGTGAGTGAGTGAGTGAGTGAGTGAGTGAGTGAGTGAGTGAGTGAGTGAGTGAGTGAGTGAGTGAGTGAGTGAGTGAGTGAGTGAGTGAGTGAGTGAGTGAGTGAGTGAGTGAGTGAGTGAGTGAGTGAGTGAGTGAGTGAGTGAGTGAGTGAGTGAGTGAGTGAGTGAGTGAGTGAGTGAGTGAGTGAGTGAGTGAGTGAGTGAGTGAGTGAGTGAGTGAGTATGGTTTTACGCCGCTTTTAGCAATATTCCAGCAATATCACGGCGGGGGACACCAGAAATGGGCTTCACACATTGTACCCATGTCGGGAATCGAACCCGGGTCTTCGGCGTGACGAGCGAACGCTTTAACCACTAGGCTACCCGACCGTCCCACAGATGCTATAGATCACTACTACGTGATATAGTGGTGGGACGATACACCGATGCATCAGTGGATCACGATTTTTTACGTGTATGTATCAAATCATGAACAAGGTATCGTGATACATATCAAATCATGAACAAGGAATCGTGATACGTATCAAATCAGGAACAAGGAGTCGTGATACGTATCGGATCGCACAGTTGGCGTATAGTCCCAACCCTAGTGAGTAAGTATCGTTTTACGCCGCTTTTAGCAATATTCCAGCAATATTCCAGCAATATCACGGCGGGGACACCAGAAATGGGCTTCACACATTGTACCAATGTCGGGAATCGAACCCGGGTTTTCGGCATGACGAGCGAATGCTTTAACCACTAGGCTACCGGACTGCCCCCGTCCCAGCCCTAACGTGATATGCATCTCCTTTATGCCAAGGTGTTTTAGTTGATCACTTCTGCACTGGTCAGGTCCTGGTCATTGCTTGTGTCTCAATGTGGGTGTTGGCAGTTCTAGTTAGTTTGAACAAGACGGTTCATGTAGCAGTAGACAAAATTAAGCAGGTACTGGTTCCTACGGTTAAAATAGGGACACGCAAATTTTAATAGTGCTATCACAAGAAGCTTTTGACTTTCATGCTTCAACTTGATGACTTTACTAGATAATAATAAAATAAAAAAATAAAAAAATAAAAAAGTAAAAAAATATAAAAAAATATAAAAATATAAAAAAATATAAAAAACAACTCCCTCCCCACAAAACTGTCCGGCTAGCATGCTAGAGCTACTTTCTATCCCTGAGAGCAAATGGTTGTTTGTCCCTGCCGCTAACCATCAACCAGTGTGCCCCTCCCTCGTCCAGTGTCCCCCCAACCCATGTGCCCTCCCTCGCTCCCAATGTGCCCCTTCCTCCCACCAAGTGTGCCCTTCCCCCATCCAGTGTCCCCCCTCCCATCCAGTGTGCCCCCTCCCACCCAGTGTGCCCCTCTCCCCACCAATGTGCCCCTCTCCCCCCCAGTGTGCCCCTCTCCCCACCTCCCCCCCAGAGTGCCCCTCTCCCCCCCGAATGTGCCCCTCCCTCCCCACCCCCAGTGTGCCCCTCTCCCCCCGAGTGTGCCCCTCCCTCACCCCTTGCACCCCTCTCCCCCACCTGCCCCCCAAGTGTGCCCCTCTTCCCCCAAGTGTGCCCCTCCCTCTCCTCCAGTGTGCCCCTCTCCCCACCTCCCTCCCAGTGTGCCCCTCCCCACCCCCAGTGTGCCCCTCCCTCACACCCCTCCCACCCCCCAGTGTGCCCCTCTCCCCACCTCCCTCCCAGTGTGCCCCTCCCGCCCAATGTGCCCCTCCCTCCCAGGCTGAATCCTCACCAGCTGCCTGGTTGTCTGTGTCCTGTCCAGACACAGGTCCTGGTTGTTACACATCTTGTACATCAGCTTCAGCAGCAGCTGCAGACGGCGGCGGTTGGCCGGGGGTAGCAGCAGACACACGAGGCGCAGCGCGCGGCGAGTTCGCTCCTCTGTGTCCTCCGACCCCACTGGAACACATTGTTTTCACAAATGCATTCATTTTGTGTATGATATCCAAGCATATACTACTCAAAAAAAAGTTAAGGAACATCCAAATCTTTCATAGTACTGGTTAATCTGGCATGACAAATTAACTATAGTAATATGAAAGTGTTGGTGGTCCTTAAGTTATTTGAGTAGTATAGATAAATCCCTATGCCGTTTACAAATGAAAAATTTACATATGAATAATGGCGTTATAAATGTGTTTACATGAGGAAATATGATTTAGTTAGTGATGTAACTGTTAATTAATATAATATATTGCAATGTAACTGATAATTTATATAATATATTGCCATGAGCAGTTAATCTGGGAATATAAAGCATTAAATACGCAGAGCTCGCAGTTTGCCGTACTACCACATTTCTGACTCACAGTTAAGGAAAGCCGATCTCCGCCATCTGAACGATGATGAACCAGAAGTATTCTTCTCAGGAGAGTTCAGATCAGCCATGCTAATACTTGGGCCATGAAGTTCAAAAGTATTCTTATCAGGAATTCTTGACATGGTTCTAGGAGCAGAGTTAGCCAGGCCGGGAAGATCTGGGGACGAAGCGCTGAACATCCGATTGTTCCTCTGCAGCTTGGCTCCATCCAGAACAGGTTTATGATTCGAGGAGACAGAAGAGGAATTCCTGGCCGAGGTTCGGGAGATATACCCTCTGGCTGATCGAGTAGATCGGGCGGAATTGTTGCCACTATTATGACTTTTGACAGAGTGGAAGCTGTCTCTCTGAGAAGGGGGTGTTTCATAGAAGCCGCTTGAATTTGCAGAATAGTTGTAACAGTAGTCGGTCCCCCTGTCAGAGGTAGTACGGAGGGGCTCCATGTTCAGCCGCTCCAGGGACTGAGCCCTTTCAAAGTTAACTTGACTGCTGTTGCTTGCTGATGATGAACTTGTTTCTGGCTCCATGTCAAAATGAGTTTCAAGTGGCATACAGCTCTCTTCCAAACCGTAGCCACAATGTCCATAATCCGTTGCGACTCCGTTCGTGTAGAAAACCCTTGTGACAGTCTTGTTCTCGGGACCAAATGCTGTCTCATAACGGGTGACCTTCAACTCCGGACTTGACCCGTACTTCTTCTCTATGTGTATGTTAGTGCTCTCTGCAGCAGGGTTAAAGGTCGAAAGGTTAAGGGTTGAGGAGCTGTGCAGGCCAAGCCGATGCTGGTGTGGCGAGGTGTCTATGCCAGTGCTTCTGACGATATCTATGAGCAGGTTTTCAAGTGATGCGTACGACCAGGTGGCTGACTTGGGAGTGGACCGGTTACTGGCGTTACTCGGGGATGAATGACGAGGCAGGCGGTTCTCGGATTGCACTACACATGCCGAAATCAGCATGCAGCATGCAAAGGAACAAAACACAAACATCACATCAATCGACAACTTTCAGAGTAATGGAAATTGACCCCTTGTAAAGCTGAACAAACAAGGTAATAATACTGCCAATTAAAAGCTAAAACTAATACAGAAAGACCAAATGAAGGGCCCACGTTGATCTAACACGATTCTTTTTGCAAGTAAAGTTTATAGAAGGAGCTTCAGGGGTAGATTTAACAAATTTGTATGAAACCAGCAGGACTTGCGCCTCTTAAAAGTTACTGGCCCTTTTCCAAACAAACTGGCCTACAACGAAATGGTGGAGGCAGCGAAATGGCTGAACCTGAGGTGGCGTAGCCACTTAGCGGGGCTCTGAACAGTTAAGAACTCCTCACCCCAAAACGTTTTTTCCTGCATTCTGAGATGAAATCTTTGCTTCCATTTGCCTCATTTCAAGTCGATTTATAAGCAAATAAAGTTGTTGTCCACAACATTACAAAATGGCAGCCAGTTGTCATTCTAACAAGATGATCCAATAAAAAAAAAAATACACAGAGAAGGGGTGAAGCTTTAGCTAGCCAGATGGGCAGTCTACTTTAAATTTCAACAAGCCCCTTGTAATTTTGACTGGCCACAGGTCATTGGGCCAGCAGTTAAACTGACCCAAGCTTGCATCGTTACAATATTTCAGACACATAGTGACCATATTTCACAGAGATCAGAAGTTTATGTTTACGTCATGCCACTAGAGAGAGTATCAGTACACTGCATGCTTAGATTAGATGCATGTTAAAAACGGAAACAAGAAACTACGACTGGCCTCAGAGCTTACAAGCTGGGAGTAGTCTCTTGTCTAACAAGATCCATGCAAATATACTACTCAATAGAAGTTAAAGAACACCCAATTCTTTCATATTACTATATTTAATCTGTCATGACAGATTAACAAGAGTAATATGAAGAAATGGGTTTTCTTTAACTTCTTTTGACTATGATGCTATAACTACAATACAATACTTCTCAAGCATTTGTCATTAAAATGCATTGGATATTAGTGAGTGAGTATGGTATTACGCTGCTTTAGCAATATTCCAGCAATATCATGGCGGGGGACACCAGAAATGGGCTTCACACATTGTACCCATATGGGAATCGAACCCGGGTCTTCTGTGTCGATATTAGTGCATGAGCAGCAAGGTATGTAAAATAGTTGCAAGAAATACAGGATCGCACTGAAGCAGGTCAACATGGTAACCACGGTAACAGAATTTGATTGGATTACAAAGACACAGAATTAGTAGGACAGCTGAGTAAACATCAATGTGATCTCCTTCACTAACGATAGCAATAGATACTCTCCACTTTTGATGGGCATATTTTATCTTCCCGTAATACACAAAACTGATTCAAATATGTCAAGTATCTTTAAATAGAATTGACACGTGGTTATCCCTATCAAAAGTTGAGAAGCATAGGATCACAGATGAATGCGATTTGACACACAGCAAACATGCAATGTTTAGTATTAGATACTATCAATGAACTAGATCCTGTATCCAAGATTCCAAGGTATTCAATGGAAGTATTGATGACAATTTGCGCATGATAATAATTTTGAGATGCAAAGCTGTGTAAAGCCTAAATCAGGGTTTTTTACTGGACATACAAAATTGATGATGACATAGACATTTTTTCTGTCTGATTTAGCGACATGATCGGGAAAGCAACTTTTAGGCTTAAAAAAATAACAGTCTTGGTTCTCAGGCAAGTCTGCTGCATATTACGTTTTTATTTCCATTTTTCTCAAAAAACAAAGGTTGATGGTACACAACTATTTATTTACTTACATACTAGTTTGAACAAGCATAAAAAAAGAAGAAACACCGCCCGCCTGCACTATATTTTCAAAAGTCATTACATGAGAACCAATTCTTGTAATTTTGTAAGCCTTATAGACAGCTTTAGATCATGAATTGCAAATTATAGTATTTCTGAACACAATTCAGTTGTGTCAAATACATTTCAGAGGCTCTACATAATCCAATCACTGATAACAGTAAAAGTATGGATTAAGTTGATGTGCGAGTTACATAATGAAAAACAGCATCAATGATGAAGCTGTACTGATTGATGACTGAGTGCTAATGACAACTTTGCATCTCTGACGTTTGAGTCCATTTCTTATACTCTTATATTTATACCTGGATAGAACAGTGACCATAGTTAGCCATTCTATATTCTACAATCCTGTACATCATAATAATCAATATTACATATCAAAACAGAAACTGCTATCAAGTTACAAATAGCATAATTACTTATATGAGTATGTTACGCAGATGAAGACAAGTTTCACTTATAGATTTAACTTCTTGACTATTTTTATGTCATGTCGGAGAGCAAAAGTACTCACCAAATACATTCGTAATGACCTCATACATCTCAAAGGTCATCAACGGTTCTGCCAGACCGCAGAAATAGTCCTTCACAACCCCAAACACGTCCTTCTCAAAACCAGGGTAGCTCGGAAGGTTGTCATCCACTTTCTCAGGCCCTAGGGACACATGTAGGAATGTGAGTTACATCTAAATCAGGCTTATCATGTGAGTGAGTATTGTTTTACGCCACTTTAAGCAATATTCCAGCAATATCACGGCGGGAGACACCAGAAATGGGCTTCACACATAGTACCCATGTGGGGTATCAAACCCGGGTCTTCGGCGTGACGAGCGAAAGCTTTAACCACTAGGCTACCCTACGACCCCTTATTAAGTTAGAAAAATAGTCTAGATTATCAGTCACATGGTAAAATACGCACACATGCATGAAAACTTATTTTTCTGTCTCAGGCATATTATGACACTAAAGACACCAATCATAATTAAAGTGTTTGTTATTGTGTGTTACATTGTATGGCCATCTTCCCCAATAACTCGGAACTCTCGGAACTCGAACATTCCCATCATTCCATGTCACACCAAACTTTATTTTTGTTTGTTTGTTTGTTGTTCAAAGCCCCACTCAGCTATATTCCTTTTATATGACGGCGATCTGTAAATAATCGCATCTGGAACATACAATACAGTGATTGACATCATGAGCATCAATTACGCAAATGGGATACGATGACATGCATGAACCAAGTCAGCGAGCCTGACTAACTGATCCCGCCTTTTACGACAAGCCTAGTCGCCTTTTGTAGGAAGCACAGGTTGCTGAAGACCTATTCTTACCCAGATCCTCATTGGCCTACACCAAACTGAAAGTTTACAAAACTGGGAATGGAATAAAATCTCATTATCCCTATCTAAAAGTGAACAGTATAAGTGAGTGAGTATGGCTTTAGGCCGCTTTTAGCAATATTCCAGCAATATCACGGGTGACACCAGAAATGGGCTTCACACATTGTACCCACGCCGGGAATCGAACGTGGGTCTTCAGCGTGACGAGCGAACGCTTTAACCACTAGGCTACCCGACCGTCCCTTGAACGGCATAAAATATGGACTACTTCAAATACTCACAGCGAGCAAGGCACTTCATTGCAGACATGGCCCAGTGAGGCAGTTGGTCTGAAAACAATATCAACAATCTTGAAACCACATGTAATTCAATGATACAATCTTTAAATGTAAACATTACAGCCCAAAATATACCATCCTGCCACAATACACATAGCGCCTAGTCACCATGGCCACAAGAAATAGGAAGTGTACCTTTAGCCTCGATGTTGGTGACGATGCCGCTCTTGTTGACGTAGAGGCAGTTGTGGTGGATGTTGCGCCCATTGACGTAGCTGCTGTCGAGGATCTCACCTAGGTCTATTGTCCCCAGCGTCTGCTGTAACCTGAAGCACATACCAAGGTAACCAGTGAGGTCGGAGGTCAAATAGCGTGTCAACGTACAGGGTACGATTTCATTCTGTTTTACCACCTGCACCAGGTGCAACCAAGTAAATTTATCAGGTTGCACAACCAAAATATTGGCTGCACCAGTTTGTCATCAATTGAAACACTGTATTTTCAAGTCTTTGAAAGGCATTTAGAAGTGCTACACATAAGGAAGAGAATTAATGGATGTCAACTTCTTTATTATGACAAAACAACGTTTCGGAGTATATGCTTACTCCTTCATCAGGTGAACGTTGTGTTTCGTCATAATAAATTCTCTACCTTACTGTATTTTCAGTTATTTGTAACAAACCATACCACAGCAGCCTGAAAACACCAGTGTTGACCACTCAAAATACATCAGAGATAGCAACAATACAGACAACCTCGGCATGATGATACACATTCGGCCATTCAAACATCATAATCATTGTTCAACATTCCAGTCGGCTCCTACACATCTTCCCGAGGCAAGGAAGTTAACTGACTGTAAAAGTCCAGTTTCCGCCCTTGCCGAATTAAGATCAATTATGGAGTTATATTTAAGCTGGACTAACGAGTTTATGCATAGTCAAATCAAAATTGAGTAACGAAATTGACATTCGGTTCATAAACAACATGAAATGTTGAGCACATTTCAGTCGATTGCAGGATTTGAATAGCATGTGTGCCGTCAATTGAGCTTTGTTGAGCGCCGACAGATATTTCCAAATTATTTTCAAGTTTTTAACAAAGGTGCTCCAGTGATTTGATGCACGTCATGTGGTAAGGCCAGTTTTATTACAATAAAGGTCTTGATTATCAATTTGTTTGAATCAAATGCAAGTCATATATGGGAAATGTAATCTGATTGGTCAATAGGAGGGGCATAGAAGGGACTTAACTCATAATTGCCACTGGTGGCCCAATGATCGAGCCTGGAAATTCCAGCCTAGTTTGACAAGGGTGGAAACTGGACTTATAAATTCAGCTTACTCCCTTGCCTCTGGAGTGAGTGAGTGAGTGAGTGAGTGAGTGAGTATGGTTTTACGCCGTTTTTAGCAAAATTCCAGCAATATCACGGCGGTGGACACCAGAAATGGGCTTCACACATTGTACCCATGTCGGGATTCGAACCCGGGTCTTCGGCGTGACAAGCGAACGCTATAACCACTGGGCTACCCGACCGCCCCCCTTGCCTCTGGAAATTGGCTCTTACAAGAACAAGCACAGGAGTACTATTCTCCTTCCACGGAGAAATTTGTATCAAAATAAAATCGGATATAAAACAAGATCTTTGATACTTACTCATATTTTACAGGGTCTGTTTGCAATAAAAAATATATATCTCCTTGTGTAACAGTGCTTTACCTGTGCAGTGTGAGACTCTTCCAGACATCCTCTATCTCCTCAGCCGCCAGTACACGGCCCACCAGGTGGCACTCCTGTAGGATGGGCTCGGGGAGGTTTGCTGCCAGGTCATCCTTTGACCCGACCTTTGACTCCCCATTCACATAGTTAGCACGAGGGACGAGAACAGGGCGCGGTGCACGAGGTGGCGACTTGTGAATAAACCTAAAGACAAAAACATATGTGAGCTCTTCAAGATACAGAGTTTACTAACATAATTTGAAAACAATAAAAAGCAAACAAGCTAATAATACTAATATATGGACTTGTCCCAACAGTGAGATCAAGATACAGATTACAAACAATGTCAACCCGGGATCAGGTGGTCAGGCTCACTGACTTGGTTGAGTGAGTGTGAGAGTGAGTTGAGTTTAACGTCGCGTTTAACAGCATTCCAGTTATATCACGGCGTGTTAGCTTTATGTGGGAGGAAAGCCCCAAGTGATTCAGGTCTCAGACGTTTACCACTTCGGTGAAACCCACGAGCTCGGGTATGGTGCTGATAAACCTAGAAACATAATCAGGGCGAACCGGGATTCGAACCCACAATCATAGGTTTCTGGCGTGCCCAAGGGACGCAACTCTGCACAGCGAATCGCAGTGCCTTAGACGACTGGGCCACCTGTGCCCCCCCCCTCACTTGGTTGATGCATGTCATCATATCCCAATTGTGTGGACCCTCCTCATGATGTCAATCACTGGATTGTCTAGTCCAGACTCGATAATTTACAGACCACCGTTATAAAGGTGGAATATTGCATGTGGCGTTAAAAAACAAACTATATCACATGCCAGTATTTTACCAAACTGAAAATATAACCATGTGAAAATATAGTGCATATAATAAATCTCAATCTTTTTCCCAACAAATAACTAATCTATGATATACTATGTACAATAGTGAGTGGCCTAACAGCATGGCATTGAACTATTGAGTTCCACCATACACCGCTGATATCCAAACCTTGCATAACTGTACCTACTTGAATGAATGTCAAGTGAAATAGGTAGCTGTCATTTTCTCATCAGCATTGAAAGGACGGAGATTCCAAAGTAAGTGCCTTCGGCAGGTAAATTAGGATAGATCGTTAAAATTGGGATTTCTTAAAAGGTTCTTACACTAAGACGTTTTAACAATATATAACAGGGATTTATCCAGCACTCCAAAGTAAGTGCCTTTGCCAGGTAAATTGGAATAAATTGTCAAACTAGGGTTATCTTAAAAGGCTCTTACATTCCGAAATAAAGAGGTTTTTAACAATATATAACTAGGATTTATCCAGGACTCCAAACATGCCAAAGTAAGTGCCCTTGCAAGGCAATTTGGGGAAAAACCTTTTTTTTGGTCAGTGAAATAGACGTCATGTCTACAAAGCAATAACATTACTATTTTACTGTAACATGAGTTGGGAATTTGTAGTTCCATGTCAGGAATATTTACTGACATTTGCTGCTGGCTTGGGGCCGAAAATAGCCCTCTGAGCAGGTCCTGACAAATCCTTGATTAACATTCCATGTCATTCAATAACAGAAAAAAAGCAGCCTAATCTTTATTGGTCTTGTTACTACTGGAAAACAAGTCACCTCGACCAAACCATCACATAAGTCATAACTATACATTATATGTGTAACATGAAGTTTGAACTTTGTTAAGAATTGTTTGGGAATTTGTCCTGATTCGCCACAGTATTGTGGCCAATTATCGGCCTTGGATCAGGTCCAGATAAATCACATTATCATATAATGGGTAGGTTTCTCGGCAGGATAAAGCCAACGGATAAAAACGATACCCGTTGGGGGCCATATGCGGATAGAGATGCAAATATCAAAGGTCAAGCAGCACTACTTTGACTGTTTATAAACAAACATGGCGTCGCCCTCGTCATTCGGCGATCGAGTCAGAATTAACCATCGGGAATCTGGAGAAACTACAGAGATAATTGCTTTCATTATCAAAAGAACAGTCTAATATACTGAAAATCAGTGTCTAACTGTGACGTAGCTAAGGCATTTTATAAGTTTGGGCAACTTTGAAGATATAAATTTCGACACAATTTTGCGAGGCTCGCTCAATACAATGTTTATTGCTAATGCAGGATATTTACCATCCCCAAACACATTCGTGTGATAACCTCTATGTACATATCACTACATAATGAAGTGTATCATCATAATGCATTGTCTAGATTAGATTAGTACCCGTATCATGAAAACACAACGAATCAATCAGCCTTAGCTCTATACAACATTGTACAACACGGTTACTAAATGTGAAAGAATTGCTGATCTACCAATCCAAGATGGCTGCCATGCTTTGGGGGTCTGTAGTTAACTCACCTTTTTATCGTTGCTGACATTCGAGACAAAGACATTATATAAAATTGGTTAGGCCCACTATGGAAAGTATGTATAGTAATGCATCAATAACTGTGCCGTATCATGTAAAATGCTTTGGACAATTCTACAATTAGTTTTACATACGGACACAAAATGAGACTAACATTTCCTGCAAATGACTGCACTCAACCATGCAAACCTATCTTTCCACTAAGGCAAAAGTCACTGAACCACGACAGCACGGTAATAATGGAAAAGAAAAAAATCAATAGAGTATTTGCTTCATAAGAAATTTGAACCAGAGCACTGCCATAAGCAAGACAGACTTGTTCATGAATAATTGATCCGTTTCTTAAAATTACTCTTACGAAACAACTAATAAACATGTTGAAAGAGCCTCACAATTTCTCATGCCCATCACAATATTGGAAAACAAACTTTCCAGAAGCAATCAATGTTCCGAGACGTACTGTCGCTGATTACATACCATTAGAGGTACAAAATTGCTGTGTAGCAGAAGTTATTGACAAATCTATTGATCTCACTGTGCACTTCAGACACTGGCAGTCATGGCGAGAGTCATTGGGTTGATGTACCAATATTCCTATTCCTGAATATACAACATTAGCCAAGAAATGATGAGTGATTTGTACCAAATGATGTTATTCTGAGTGTTTGTCATTAAAGAAACAGCTTTTTTATTAAATACCAAATATGAAGATTCTGTCACTGATATAAAAAGCAAAAAGAGGGACTACTTGACCGAAAGGATATTTTGTTGAATATTTGAGCATGTGTAGTCTTTTATAGGATCTGGCAAGTACAAGTTTTACCAATTTAGATATCTCAACCATGTAGATTGATGCTCATGATGTCAATCACTGGACTGTCTGGTCAAGACTTGATTATTTACAGACTGCTGCCATGCAGCTGGAATAGTGCGGAGTGCAGCATTATACATGTTATACAACAAACAAACAAATTTGGAATAAATTTGTTTAATCTATCTCCCCACTGATTTTTAAAAAAAATATTTTCAGTAAACCAAGCGGGGTAATATACAAGTACATTACATGGCATGTGTTGATTATCTGCTGTGGTCACCTGAACATCTAGGCTCTGAGTATAAACATGTCAATTGGCTCAGTGAGTGAGTAGGTTTTAACCCATTTTCAACAGTATTCCAGTTATATCACTGCGTGTCAGCTTAATGTGGGAGGAAAGCGTGAAGTGATACAGGTCTCAGACATTTACCACTTCGGTGAAACCCATGATCACAGGTATGGTGCTGACAAACCTAGAAACAGTCAGGGCGAACTGGGATTAGAACCCACAATCATAGGTTTCTGGTGTGCCCAAGGGACACAACTCTGCACAGCGAATCGCGGAGCCTTAGATGACTGGGCCATATGTTCCCCCCAATTGACTCAGAGTATGGTATGTTAGGCAGCACTTAATATGGCATCCAATACATGCAAAAGGCAACAAATACTGTCATTCATCAACACTCCCACAACCAATTTCCTGAGTGGTCATATCATTTCCTGTGTTCTAACCAGAATAAAGCAATGTTCATTATTGTGTTTCAATGTGATTGTTTCTAGGGTTGGGAAGAGTCAAGGTTGGGTCCTGAGTAGGACCCAAGTACACACAGGACTAACCGGACCTGTGGTTAGCATCTTCCCAAGGCAAGGGAGTTAACTGACTATAAAAGTCCAGTTTCCACCCTTGCCGAACTAGGCTGCAATTCTGGAGTTATATGTGTAGTCCATTCAAAATCGCGTAACGAAATCGACATCCAGTTTGCAAACAACATGGATTTCAACGTGTAGATTTCTGTCTACTGCAGGATTTGCAAAGGATGTGCACCATCAACTGGGCATCGACAGATATTTAGCAAGTATTTTCATGTTTTCAATCAAGGTGCTCACGTGATTTGATGCACTTCGCGAGGTAAGACCCTTTTTTAACAATATAGATCTTGATCATAGATCAGATCATCTTGACTGGGCGCCGCCATTTTGTTTGAAGCAAATGCAAGAGATATGAGAGGTGGAATCTGATTGGTCAGTTGGAGGGGCATAGAAGGGACATAACTTGTAATAGTACTGGTGGCGCTACGATCGAGCCCAGAAATTCCAGCCTAGTTCAGAAAGGGTGGAAACTGGAGTTTTATAGTCAGTGAACTCCCTTGCCTCGGGAAGATGGTGGTTAGTTACGAGGTACATTGTTTAATGACAATAACAACAAATCTCCATGGTTACACTTCAAGTTACTAATGTTTTCATTTCTTTCTGACTATGCACACATTCCCTATGACTTGTATATGTAATGATAAAGCTTCAGTCAACTTCAGTGTATGCATGATCAGATCATTTAATATGTGTATCGAAATTTTTATTTGCCAGGGCTTAGGTAAAACAATTCCTAATAAGACATTTTGTACCCAACTCTCTAGACCTACAGTGTGTACCTGGGTAGGGGGTCGTGTACCCGGGAACTGGGGTAGTAAGTTTGGACTCATCCCAGCCCTACTTCCTGGTATGTACATGTAAAGGAGATATGACAGGAAGTGACTAGATGTACTTTACCAACAGATCAAAGAATAAGTATATTGGAGCCTGCATACACCATGAAATAGCAACTTACCTGTAGAGTCTGCCATTGTCTATAAAGTCTGATCGTCCATGTTTGGACGTCCTGACGTCCTCAAAAACTCCTGACTTGAAGAGTTTCTTCAAGAGCTGCACTGTCTGACACCTACAATATACAACATGGATTTCAGTGCTGATCAATACCTTGTTAACTTGATTTCTTCCTAAGTTAAGTACTGAAATCTGTCTATTTTCAGAACTAAATATTAACTTTTAGGAACAGTGACCACCTCCGTGGTCTAGTGAGTACAGCTTCTGCACAGAGAAATTAAGGTCTGTGGTTCAATCCTCTGACTAGGTCTTGCCAAAAGACGTTAAAAGATGGTACTTGTTGTTACCCTGCCTGGCGCTCCTATTAAGGGGACAGAGAAAGGACTGGTCAGCTCGGAATAAGAATATGTATTTCATATACCGGGTATACCATGTAGGTTATCCATGTTAAACTGTAGCATGGAATCTCAGTGGTCCAACACAATAAAACTAGCATTAGTCTGGGCAATTTACAGCTGGGACGATACACCAACTGTGAGATCCGATACGTATCACGATACCTTACTCACGTTCAGACATGTATCATGATACTTGCATGTGCTGTTATCTGTGGTGCATAAATGGCCAAATACCTGGCACACTGATGATTTACAGTTGGCAGTGTCAAGTATGGAACAACAAATAAAAACATTTGTTTCACCATGTTCACTATTAACTTGCACTACTGATTAGTGTTTAGTGGAACAGTTATTAAAGCAAACATTTAACGTCAGAATAGATATTTTTTACATAGTGTGCGACTGTGATTGATACTTGTATGAAAATAAAAATCGCGATCAACCGATGCAACGGTATATCGTCCCACAAGTACTGGGCATGCATGCACACAAACAAACATGCATGTCGCTACATATGTGATATAATCTTGAATGTGACATTACCCAGACATCTTATATTCATAAACATTATTTCTACACAGAGCAGTTGACAATCATGTATAATGTATCTGTGAATTAGGAAATATTTTCTTTCACATTGATGAGACATGTGATATTTTAACAATAATTAACATGATGAGTAGTTTATTGTTTTGAAATGACCACTGCAATTTGTAGGTATGGGTGACAGTTGGAATAATTAAAATAATAATTATTAGCAATCCTACAAAGATTTATGCCCTTCTTTAATTACTTTCTCCTTCATATATGCTTTTTCTATTTTAGTGCTTAAAAAAACAACTCTACTAGCCTCAGGCAAACATGAATTTTAAACCAAATTTTGTTATTGTTGAAAATGTTGAACATGTTGAACATGTTGAAAGAATAAGCCAACAATAAAATAAAAAGAGGCACAAACATTTTCATATTCCAGGTAGGATTGTCAAGATTATTAGTTACTTTTCAAGAACATCTGGTAAATTAATCCAAAAATATGCTCGAAAGTATTTTGTTTACTCTACAAATTTCCCTTTATCATGTTTAATAGATCATGTTCTTAAAGCTATTTACATTCTGGTTCCACCACTCAGACCATGTAAAAACATCACAGATAAAACTATCAGCAATGTAAACAACCATGTTCCTAGAGATAAGATAATCCTATTAGTTTCAAATACCACAGGCACATGCTGTATAAAAACAAAACAACATTACACAATACACTTTGAGCAATACTAATTCTCCCTATCTATCCATGCTTCACTGATCACGTCATGGTCCACTGAATAGCACCCTGGGGTTAACATCCTGGGGTCAGCATCCTCCCTTCCCAACCTGCCTCCCTAACCCAGGGTTAATTAGCCTCAATACATGTCATGCTCTGTGGGATATCACACTGTTGTCTGGCAGGGTAAATTGAACCTAAAACAATCACTTTCAAAGCCTGCACCTGAGTTACATAATATCACCTTTCAAACTGGTTCACAGCTGAAGGGCATATACTGAGTGGAATGACACTGTACTCGAATCAATGTTGTTTTACTTGCACTGTGTCTATTACAGATGCCTTGAATACCTTTCGACTAAGCTTTGACAAATATCCTGGGAGTGTGGATAATTATATGTTTTTGACACTCAGTGAAATGTATGAGGATAAATTGCAATTAGAATGAGCGCAGGTGGAGATTTATCATTCATATACAATGGTAGGTGTAGTGTTTATAACACTGTTCAGAAGACATGGATGAATTTACCTATGTTCACCATGTATGTCTTCATTCAGTTGTCAATATTATTGCATCAATTCAGTGAATTTTATCTCAAACACACATTTATGAATCTATCAAACAAAAATATATTCTCATAACAATCTTCCAGTTACAATCAAGATATGTCTCACCTGGTGACTTCTGGACCAAAATTGGGATTACATCTAAGGTGTTTTAAAAGCCAGTCAACGGCACCTGATGCAACAAAGCAGTTGTCGTATGTTCTCATGTATCGACGATGCCGGCCACATGGCATGTTCTTCCGGAATGTATGAATGATTTCATTCCACTGTTTAAAGAAACAAGAACAAAATGGATTCAAACTGTCATCAATAGCTAATGCATGATGCCTCAAATATGACATCAAATTAGGGTTTCAGATCGGTTTTTTTTCTAGGATTGACCCAACTTTATTCAAAATGTCCTTAAGCTATTTTCAAAATATGGTAATGATATAGAAGAATGTCCTATCGAAAGTTGATAAAATCATAAAAATATCCTATTGTCATTTACAAGTGTCAAGCAAAATGACTGTCACTGTTGAGACAAATTTGCTGTAGAAAAAGAAAAAGATAGTGTTGTTTTAATGCAGTTACAAAACAAAATCAAAGATATATACAGTAAATATGATCCGAGATTATATCAGTAAATTCAAAATCGCAGTTCACATAATCACAAGTTTTCTGTCTACAATGATCCACACTGCAGGCCCAAATGCATGTCGCCAACATAGTTAAAAATGTATAGGCTCGACCTATTACAGAGTTATAATATATATGTCCGATTAGACTGTAACCTCCACCATAACATCATGATTAAGTAGCAACTGTCATGTTCCAAATCTATAGATCAAGATTTATATTCAAAATGCAATACAGTCCTAAACGTAAGCCTGATCCATGACGGTCTGCTAGCGACGGATAAACAAATCGATTTGCTCACAGAATATTTCACATATTTATCGTAATGATTTACAGATCTGACATACCAACTTTGTAGCCCTGTATGGGCCAATGTAGACATCTGTCTCCTGCTTCGACGAAAAATCCATGGTCAAATGTGTCCGAAATCCTGGACTAATTCATGCCACCTTGTCGGGCACCTGCTAGCCATTCCATCCTCCACGCTGACCAAGCACGTTCAAATCACCCTCTGTTATGCGATTGGTTAACTCTTCCGGAAGCCTATTCTGATTGGTGCTTCGATTGTCAGTGTAAACTTCCGTCAATATCGTCAAAATGGCGACGATGGAAGGTCCACTAAGCAAGTGGACAAATGTAATGAAAGGATGGCAGTACAGATGGTTTGTCTTAGACGAGAATTCTGGCCTGCTGTCATACTACACTGTACGTTGACAACATACGTCGTTATTGACACTGATTTTACCTGTAGCGAAAGTTAATCTCTGTAATTGTCTCGTGATAGCAAGAGGTGTCAACTTTGACATGCTTGTCGTTGAAAAACATTGGTTCGTTTGCCACGCCTCCTTGACGCTTTCATTAATATGCTATTGATTGTTATTACGTAATTCCATGACAACAGCACTGGCAAAATATATTCTGTCATCCCCAAATGGGTATTTTTGATAAAGAGGAATAAGGTTAGAAGTTATTATGAATTAATGTATAAACAGGCCTATATATATATCGCTTTGCTCCGCTAGCAATATTACAGCCATATTCGCGGCGATATTATTAATGTATATGAACGAAGTATCACCTCTCTGAATTAACTAAACAAGCAATAGCTTGTATATATGTCATTGTTACTTTTTCAAATAATTTCTTAATCTTAATGAATAATAATACTTAATGATGTCAGTACAATACACCAACGGTACTCAATTTGGTTTTTGAGAGAGTTTTTTTAGTTAATGCATGCAGCCATATATAGTTGATGTTGTCTTTTGGTAAGACTTGTAGCATTTTGTGTCAATTTCCATGTTAGAAGGTGAAAGCCAATGTGATTTCATGTTATTTGGACAGGAATAAACTTGAAATACTTTTAACCCTTTTTTTTCAGTCCAAAGAGAAAATGATGAGGGGATCACGTAGAGGATGTGTTAGATTAAAAGTATGTACATTCAATGTTTCATCCCAAGAATGTTACCAGTAACATTTGTAATCATCAGTTAAATGGATATTTTTGATAAGTATAATCATTAAAGTTGCTAAAAGAGAAACAGAAATCACACAATTTCAGAGATCCTTTAATTAGTATTCCACTGAGTAAACACTTATAAGGTGTATATAAGATCCATGTATCATGTACTCCATGTGGAACCGGTGGATATTGGCAGGATGCTGTTTTCATCATGGTATTGTGGTGCATTGTTTCAGGGAGCTATTATTGGAATAGATGATGAAGATGATAGTACGTTTACAATAACAGTTGACCAGAAAACCTTCCATTTTCAAGGTATGAAAAAAGAGGCGTCAGTATGTTATCAGATATAGTCAGATACAGTATACATCCAAAACAGAATAACTATGTCCACTTCTTTTAACATATATATTGAATATTGGTAATTCTTTTATTGAATTATGGTACATTTAAATATTTCAAAATATAAATGATGGGATGATATTAAATAGGATTTATTTATTTATTTATTTGTTTGTTTGTTTGTTTGTTTGTTTGTTTGTTTGTTTGTTTATTATTATGAAGACCATCATTAGTTGAAATCATCACCTCCTTGAGAATGTAACATTGACATGTACATGGAATAAGATGTTATGGATGTTTGTAGCTCGTGATGCTGATGAGAGGGAACAGTGGATAGCCAGCCTGGAGAACACAGTGTACCGACATTCTCAAGCTGGCAAGGTACGGCACTTGATTGCATCTAATCTATCCTTGTTTCCATAGGAATACTTTGGTTGTTGAGAAGAGAGAGTTTTGATGATATAATGAAGTCAAGGGGACAAATTTGTGATATCTAATCATTGGCTATAATGAAGCCAGGTCAATTCTTTCTGAGGGCAGTCAGGGGTCAGGTAGCCTATGATTTGACTTGTCACACTGAAGGCCAAGGTTCTATTCCCAATATGATACAATGTGTGAAGCCATTCCTAGGCATTTACCATGTTCACAGCACGAATATGACTGCAGAAGAGCAGTGTAAAATCTTTCTAACATGGTAGCTACCATCTTGTAGTTATGCAAATTCAGAATTCAGAGTTACAGATAAGCTGCGTATTTGCGTAAAATACCCCCCAAAATTATTCAAAACCCAATTACTTTCAATTAACTTTCATACACAAACGCATGCATTAAATGAAAACTTTTGTTGTTTGAAAACAGCATACGTAAATACCCAATGAAGCTTTTTCAGCATGCGTACAACGGAGCTAATTTCCAAAACACAATTACAAGCTAATTTACTTTCTGAGTCAAGCCTATATTTAGAACCGTTATATACATCTAAAACATTAACAAATTTTAAGTGTCAAAATGCTTACTCATTTTGGGAAAAACCCAATAGAGTGATGAATAGAGGAGTGAAAAAATATTTGTTACCCAATGAAAATGTGATAACCCAACTAAAATAGAAACCTTCGAGTAAAAACTCAGTTGTTCAAAAACCTATCTTGAGCTCTTAGAATAAGGAATCATAACATTTGTATAATATTTAACATTTGGGTTCAATACTTTTATGTGACTATAGGCCTTAAAAGATGTTATGACAGTATATTGACACAAACATAAAATACGGGCAAGGAAAGAGTTGAATGACCATGTTGAAAAGACATTCATCACATTAGAATACTTAGCAAAATGTTTATGCAGCAGATTTATCATAGATCCATTGAATAGGGTGTTCCAAACAGTGCTCCAGACACAGAGTGGGACAGCATAGATAAAGTGGACTAACCTGGACTGTTTACGTTAGTGATTGTGAGTGAGCAGTGATTAGTACAACAGTGACTACAACAAAGGCTGTGACTATAAACAGGAGTGTTTGTTGGAGAATGTTTACTAATCTTACAGGATTACTCATTGCTGCTAATCCCATCTCATTAAAATCATAGATTAATTGGATTAAGGTGAGGATTTTAAACCCGACTGAGGACATCTTTAGATAGAAATCCACTGATGCTTGAGAGGAGGGGGTGTCGCATTCATATTGAGTCACATTTGAGCTGTGAGCTGAATAGTATGAGTTGTAGCAGGATCACGAGGGGTACATGTAGTTTCGTGCATCCCGCGTTAGGTCTTGTACCTTCATCCAGAGGCGAGTGGTATAAAACCTAACGAGGGATGAGGTTAATTTGTGCTGTATCACATGACTTCCATTGACTCGGAAAAAGCGTGTTGCTTTTTGCTTTGACGCGGGGTATCATTCGTGACCAGCTCGTGTTATTCCGGGACAAGCCGAATAGCGACTCGTGCCCCTCTCATGGCCATTTTTGCGACCGGGTTCCGTCTTAGCGCAAACAGGCATGCCTAAAACAATTGTCAATTCGTTGCGTAATGGTTCACATGTATTATATATATATTTCAGATGCAATTTAACATGTTTAACGCACATTGGGACGTGCGGAATTATACAGTATGATTGAACACATTTAACTGTGTCTTGGGTATATTTTTAGATGCAAGACATATGTAAAATCGGAAAGTATTTCTGAGGGATTCTTTGACGAAGAACTTAAAATTACATGCGCATTCTGATTGGTTTGTCGTATTTTCGCACATAACATTCATCGATAGGGGGACGAGTCTTCTTGCAGGTTATGGAAAGGGGCGAGTGGTGACGAATGGCGGGGTACAAGGGATTTATTCTACCTCTCATAAATCCACGTGCAGCCTGACTTGCTCATGGAGAGGTGTAAGACATTTGAGAAATTTATACCCCTCAAAGGCGTGTTACATATTAGTTTATTAAGATCACATGGACCAATCAGATTTCATCATTCTGACATGAAGGTATGATAAGCTCATTTAGAGCTGTTATGTTTGGTATCAAAGTAGGGGGCACGGGTGGCCCAGTCGTCTAAGGCCCGCGATTCGCTGTGCAGAGTGGCGTCCCTTGGGCACGCCAGAAACCTATGATTGTGGGTTCGAATCCCAGTTCGCCCTGATTACGTTTCTAAGTTTGTCAGCACCATACCCGTGCTCGTGGGTTTCACCGAAGTGGTAAACATCTGAGACCTGAATCACTTCGGGCTTTCCTCCCACATTAAGCTGTCACGCTGTGATATAACTGGAATACTGTTAAAAGCGGCGTTAAACCAAACTCACTCATTCACTCACTGGTATCAAAGTATCTTAAAGACACGCTTGAACCAATTTGGGCACAACATGCATGTTTACTTCGTGAAATTTAAAACTCACTTTGTGATGTACATCAATCCATTATCAAATGATTACCCTAATTACGAGGAGATCAGGTACACAGATGGCACTGATTGCCACATCCGAACCTAGCGCCAGACCACATAGCATCTCATTACATGTAGAAGCTCTGTTGTACATATGTGGCATGATCAGACATCATGTTTTTTGATAAAATGAATTAAAAAATCATTACAGCGATGCATACATTGAACAGGGGTGAGAATCTTCCGCAGATCTGTGAATTTTAGTGACCACAAATTTGTTAAAATCGGATAAAATCCCCCTTTAACACCCCCAAATTAAGGACCATGCTCCATTGCAAAGAGGGGCAGGCGGGTAGCCTAGTGGTTAAAGTGTTCGCTCGTCACGCCGAAGACCCGGGTTCGATTCCCGACATGGGTACAATGTGTGAAGCCCATTTCTGGCGTCCCCCGCCGTGATATTGCTGGAATATTGCTAAAAGCGGTGTAAAACCGTACTCACTCACTCACTCACCATTGCAAAGAAGTTTCAACTGAAAAGGAAAATTTCCATTTTCATCTCTGATTGACATACTCAGTGAAAGTGTATTTATCAAGATTGTTTCAAAATACGAATTAGATCAGGCTTTGCGTTGGCTAAGAAATTTCATTAAGCTGGAAGAGTCAAGATCTACATTTATGGGTGACTTAAGTTGTGCATCCTCGTCGGCATGATGATCAAACTTATTGTAAAGATAAAGTTCAAATGCAGACTAAGTAATACACAGTGCATAAATGTTTGTTATTTCTTCAGAACATGCATAGGCACTTCTCATGATGGTTTTGAGATATATATTATATCATTGGGTTTCGTTGTATGAGCAGAAACTGGAAGTGCGCCATGCCCCGAGTCTAGAGGACTTCGACCACAAGCTGATGGAGACCGATACCTACCTCCAGATGCTTATAGACCAAGTCCAGGTGAGTGGCCAGTAGTTGTTTGTTTGTTGTTTACACCACACTCAGCACGATTCCAGCAGTATGATGACAATTTGGACCAAACAAGCCACTGGTTGCCGTCATGAGCATCAATCCACCAATTGAGATACATTGAGCTGACCAAGTTGTAGTAGTAGTAGTAGTAGTAGTAGTAGTAGTAGTAGTAGTAGTAGTAGCAGTAATAGTAGTAGTAGTAGTAGTAATAGTTGTAATAGTAGTAGCAGTAGTAGCAGTAGCAGTAACAGTAGTAGTAGTAATAGTAGTAGCAGCAGTAGTAGTAGTAGTAGTAGCAGTAATAGTAGTAGCAGTAGCAGTAACAGTAGTAGTAGTAATAGTAGTAGCAGCAGTAGTAGTAGTAGTAGTAGCAGTAATAGTAGTAGTAGCAGTAATAGTAGTAGCAGTAGCAGTAACAGTAGTAGTGGTAGTAGCAGTAATAGTAGTAGTAGCAGTAATAGTAGTAGCAGTAGCAGTAGTAATAGTAGTAGTGGTAGTAGTAGTAGTAGTAGTAGTAGTAGTAGTAGTTTAGTAGTAGTAGTAGTAGTAGTAGTAGTCCAGCTTACTTGGTTAAGTTGGAGAGTTTCTCAGATCATGGCATGGAGAGGTATTGAATTGCAGGAAAAGATCTCATTTCAGTGACAATGATCATATATCAAATACATGAGCAGCACCATGACCACATCAATGAGTTATGGAGGTCATGACCTTTTATATGACATAGATAATACATCGTCATCTTGCTTAATATCTGTCACAAGACTCCAGTTTTGATTGCAATTGAAATGTTGTGTCATTTATATGAAGGATTCATGTTTACAATTGAGTCCTTGTTAACTGTCAAATGTGGTAATAATTACAAACATGGTTCGTGAAAATAAAAAGATTATAGATTATTTAAGGCTTAAAAAAGATAAAAGAATTCTTTCTCAGGCAATGGCTTTGGTGCATTTTGTTATTGTTGTTGTTGTTCAAACTAGTATGGTATGTAACCAAATAAACAGTTGTGTAACCAAATAAACAGTTGTGTACAATCAACCTGGGAAAGGGCCTCCCTACATAAATGTACATAAAATAGTCCTTGATTAATAAATACTGGAATACAGTATTTGACTACAGTTGGACTTGGAATATTTAAGGATTTTTTGGTTGTTTTGTTTAAAATGGAAATAAAAATGAAACATGCAGCGGACTTTATGATGATGCGGGCGGTGCCTGAGAACCAACTGCGGCATTGTATCTCAGTGAGCTAGCACTATAAATCAGCATTAGTCCTTACAAGTACAAGCACACACACACGCACGCACTCACATACACACGTGCATGCACATCACTATATAAGTGCAGTAATCTTGGACGTGACGTTAAAGTTTAACAGTGATTGACCGATTGGACTATCATGTAGGTACGATGTATTTACAGCAATCAAAACAAACAAAGCTTGTCAGTGTAGATAATCTTCATTGTGTTACAACTGCAGACAGAAACTGCTCAGTCCTAACTGTTGATCATGTCCGGTCAAAATTTAAGAATGTCCGGACAATACTTTTTAAAATGTCCGGACAGAAAAATTTAAATGTACGGTAAGCAATATTTTAAACCGGACATTTGGGATTCCCAATCGGACATGTCCGGCGCATATGACGGTTTCCGGACCCCTGCGTTAAACCCAATTTCACCTCACCTCCTTGATCAACTCTGACTTCATTGATTTTAGGGGCAAAGTACAGACTGTCAGAAGCTGTGAAAAATGCATGTTTATAACAAATAGTCCACAGCTACACTGCCAGCTGCCAGCTGATAACAGTACATACAGCATCCTGCTGATCTAGAACAGGAATTGTATATGTGTTTGGTAATAACTTATTGATCCTATGAGAAGCTACACTACAGGTGAAATGCATACCAGGAAACTGGGAACAGTGATAAAGTAGGTGAGACCATGAATACTTGTCCATGAGAATTGTTATCACTTGATTAGCATGGATTTTATTCATTGCACATCGTAAATATGAAAATTGACACAACTCATCATTTATGTGTGTTTAGATCATGGAAGAAGGTGTGGTTGATTCAGGGTGTTTGTACTTCAGTGGTTGCTGCGAAGTTTGATACAGTTTGATTTGGGAGGTGTTGTGTTGGGTGTGCACCTTCTGATTAGAGTTGTGAGTAGGTGAACGAGGAGAGACACACACGTGATGGTATTGCAGTGTAGAAGGATGTTGTGTTGAAGATGGATTGTGTCATGTTTTGCAGGCCTTGGAAACACGGATTGAAGACTGTCCCGATGAAGGAGAGAGGGAGAAGTACAGTGTTATCAAAGTAACTGCGGATGTAAGTGCAACACCATCTTGTGTTAAACACGGTCACTTGTTCAAGTTAAATGTATAACGGTCATACCGTCTCATCAGGGGTGAGATAAGGTGCAGTGGGTTTTGTTAAGGTGGGTGAGGTGGGGTCTGTTAAGGAGAGTGAGGTGGGGTCTGTTTGGGAGGGTGAGATGGGGTCTGTTTAGGAGGGTCAGCTGGGGTCTGTTTAGGAGGGGTCTGTTTAGGAGAGTGAGGTGGGGTCTGTTTAGGTGGGGTCTGTTTGGGAGGGGTGAGGTGGGGTCTGTTTAGGAGAGTGAGGTGGGGTCTGTTTGGGAGGGGTGAGGTGGGGTCTGTTAAGGAGAGTGAGGTGGGGTCTGTTTGGGAGGGTGAGATGGGGTCTGTTTAGGAGGGTCAGCTGGGGTCTGTTTAGGAGGGGTCTGTTTAGGAGAGTGAGGTGGGGTCTGTTTGGGAGGGGTGAGGTGGGGTCTGTTTAGGAGAGTGAGGTGGGGTCTGTTTGGGAGGGGTGAGGTGGGGTCTGTTTAGGAGAGTGAGGTGGGGTCTGTTTGGGAGGGGTGAGGTGGGGTCTGTTAAGGAGAGTGAGGTGGGGTCTGTTTGGGAGGGTGAGATGGGGTCTGTTTAGGAGGTTCAGCTGGGGTCTGTTTAGGAGGGGTCTGTTTAGGAGAGTGAGGTGGGGTCTGTTTAGGTGGGGTCTGTTTGGGAGGGGTGAGGTGGGGTCTGTTTAGGAGAGTGAGGTGGGGTCTGTTTGGGAGGGGTGAGGTGGAGGTCTGTTTAGGAGAGTGAGGTGGGGTCTGTTTGGGAGGGGTGAGGTGGGGGTCTGTTAAGGTGGGTGAGATGGAGGTCTGTTTAGGTGGGTGAGATGGGGGTCTGTTTAGGTGGGTGAGATGGAGGTCTGTTTAGGTGGGTGAGATGGGGTCTATTTAGGAAGGTGAGATAGGGTCTGTTTAGGAGGGTCAGCTGGGGTTCCGTTTAGGAGAGTGAGGTGGGGTCTGTTTGGGAGGGTGAGATGGGGTCTGTTTAGGTGGGTGAGATGGGGTCTGTTTAGGTGAGTGAGATGGAGGTCTGTTTAGGTGGGTGAGATGGGTCTGTTTAGGTGGGTGAGATGGAGGTCTGTTTAGGAGGGTTAGATGGGGTCTGTTTAGGAGGGTGAGGTGGGGTCTGTTTAGGAGAGTGAGGTGGGGTCTGTTTGGGAGGGTGAGATGGGGTCTGTTTAGGTGGGTGAGATGGGGTCTGTTTAGGAGGGTCAGCTGGGGTCTGTTTAGGAGGGGTCTGTTTAGGAGAGTGAGGTGGGGTCTGTTTAGGTGGGGTCTGTTTGGGAGGGGTGAGGTGGGGTCTGTTTATGAGAGTGAGATGGGGTCTGTTTGGGAGGGGTGAGGTTGGTCTGTTTATGAGAGTGAGGTGGGGTCTGTTTAGGAGAGTGAGGTGGGGTCTGTTTGGGAGGGGTGAGGTGGGGTCTGTTAAGGAGAGTGAGGTGGGGTCTGTTTAGGTGGGTGAGATGGGGTCTGTTTAGGTGGGTGAGATGGAGGTCTGTTTAGGTGAGTGAGATGGGGTCTGTTGAGGTGGGTGAGATGGAGGTCTGTTTAGGTGGGTGAGATGGGGTCTGTTTAGGAGGATGAGGTGGGGTCTGTGTAGGTGGTTGAGATGGAGGTCTGTTTAGGTGGGTGAGATGGAGGTATGTTTAGGTGGGTGAGATGGGGGTCTGTTCGGGACGGTGAGATGGGGTCTGTTTAGGTTGTTGAGATGGGGTCTGTTGAGGTGGGTGAGATGGAGGTCTGTTTAGGTTGTTGAGATGAGGTCTGTTGAGGTGGGTGAGATGGAGGTCTGTTTAGGTGGGTGAGATGGGGTCTGTTTAGGAGGATGAGGTGGGGTCTGTTTAGGAGGATGAGGTGGGGTCTGTATAGGTGGGTGAGATGGAGGTATGTTTAGGTGGGTGAGATGGGGGTCTGTTCGGGAGGGTGAGATGGGGTGTGTTTAGGTGGGTGAGATGGGGTCGGTATCAGTGCATGTACTATGTAAGTCCTACTTTCTGAAGTCCTGAAACATCAGTCTTGTTTCAGTGTGTCCTACATTGGGCATGTTACCTCTGATACCAGGAGCAGCAGGATTTTGTTTGTTGGTAGTACTAATGTCAGGAAGGAAGCAAAGTGCTGTGATTGTGTGACTGACAGACATCCTGTGTTCACAACATGGAGCTTCCTTGTCACTCTGAGTAGCCATTTCTGGCTCGCAATATTCAGGTACACTCCACTCACTCTCAGTGGTAACAACTTTATTCACAGGGGGTATTTCATTATGTTTGTCTCCCTTGTATGTGATGCAGGTAGACATGGTAGTCACCTTGTTTGGCCAGCTGTAGTCAAGGTAACCCAGATATGATGGTCAGTAGATTACACTGCAGTCCATGTGAGCATAACCTGACGTTAGAGTGGTAAACTGACCTGGAGGAATCAGCTTACGTACACACAAACCTTTACAGATGTAAACTGATTGAAGGTGGTGGGGTAGCCTAGTGGATAAGCGTTCGCTCGTCACACCGAGGACCTTGCTTCGATTCCCCACATGGGGAGAAATGTGAAGCCCGTTTCTAGTGTTCGCTGCTGTGATATTGCAGGGATATTGCTATAAGCGGTGTAATGCTCACTCACTCACTCACTCACTCACTCACTCACTCACTCACTCACTCAAAACATTATCTGGAGCCCTGTATGTCCTGATGTCATGCGGTTGTTTACGTTGTTTTACATTGTTTCACGTTGTTTTACATTGTTTCACATTGTTTGCAGGGACTGGTGGAGGCAATCAAACATACCATTGTGATGCTCCAGATCACCAAGGTAGGAGAACAACATACCCAATGTCTCTGCTGTTGTTCCCTCCGAACCACAAGTGGTGCCATACCTAATCATTTGTTTGACTTTGACATGAGATATAATATGTTTGACAAGTTCATCAAAGATTTTAAGCGAGAAGATTTATTACAAACTATTTGCTTCCTGAATCCAAGAACTCTGAACCACAGTATATATCATGATATATTGGCCACGTTGTATGACAAGTACAGTCAATGAGCCTTCAGTACTAGGACTCACCTGAAAATGATTTTTTATAATGGAAATTGCTTCAGTTCATTGTCTCTTTGGAGGTGCATTGTGTTTATAAAAAACTTTTGTTTTTTTCTATTCTGCTATTTAAAGTGATATGTGTTCTGATTTATTTTGTCTTCAGTGATATGTGTTATCTACACCTGATGGTGTCTCATCTACACCTGATGGTGTTTGTCTACACCTGATGGTGTCACGTCCACACCTGATCGTGTCTCGTCCACACCTGATGGTGTCTTATCTACACCTGATGGTGTCTCGTCCACACCTGATGGTGTCTCGTCCACACCTGATGGTGTCTCGTCCACACCTGATGCTGGTCTAATCTAAATGTTTCTGTATTTCCAGGAGAGTCTGAAGGAACCAATCCTGAATGGCTCCCCCCACGACCAGCTTCTACTTACCAACGATGCCAACTACAGCCACTTCAGCGACATCAAACGTCAAGGTAGGAGCTCTAACATGGACTTTGACCCAGAAATAGTCATGTGACATACTGTATTAAACTCCATCTCACCCAATAGCATCACCCTCTGTGATGAGGAGACAAAACACCTTCCCAGGTCCCATGCTTGTCGTGCTAGATGACTTGAATGTGGATCAGAAGGGGAGAATGTGATGTCACCGATTGTCTCATTTTCACTCATGCAATCATCCACTGGTTTTGTTTAACTTGATTGGTATCTGTGATATAGCTGAAACGTAACTAACTATGACATAACACAAACTTTACTCACACACAAATTACCACTTTCAACGCTATACTGAAATGCATGCATGTGAAGTTGAAATATTGTTTATATTTTCATCTCTGGATAATGTGGGGGTTCTTATCGTGACAAGAGTTGCCTCTATCTTAACATCCATACCGTGTGTGAATTCCCCTCTCCTCATTCCCCAACGACGTAAGGTGGTGCTCATGCTGTCAACCACTGGTTTCATGGTCAGATTAGATTGCTTGTGGGCCACCCTGTTGGCAGTAGTGTTATTCTCTCACTCACACATTAGGGGAGGTCGGGTAGCCTAGTGGTTAAAGCGTTCCCTCGTCACGCCGAAGACCCGGGTTCGATTCCCGACATGGGTACAATGTGTGAAGCCCATTTCTGGTGTTCTGCGCCGTGATATTGCTGGAATATTGCTAAAATATTGCTAAAAGCGGCGTAAAACACTCACTCACTCACTCACTCACTCACTCACTCACTCACTCACTCACTCACTCACTCACTCACATAGAATTGCCCTAGAAACACTCAACAGGAAAAACGGAAATTCAGGTAACAGGCTGTTGTAAGGATAGCATTACTTCTGCAAATACCGTATTTGACGTAATAAGCGCCCCGCTCTAATATGCGCCCACGGCGTTATTTGCTAATATATTGGCTAGTGAACAATCCCAGTTAGCACCTGTTAGCAAGACTTATATATTTGTGTATAATACACACTCGTTTGTTATATGCACCCTTAATTATGGTCAACTAAATTCTCGAAAATATATCTATCGTGTATAATACACACAGATTCTTCTTTTATATCATTTCAGGCTGTCAGCATAGACCACAAAATTTACAATCTTTCAACCTCATTTTTAATCTCACCAAAATATATTCTAATAAGAGCCCCCTATTTCTAATTTAGAGAGCGCCCTGGGTGCTTATTACGTCAAATACGGTACTCAAATAGCAGAGTGGAAAACACTACACGGGACAAATGGCCATGGATGAAACAGGAGGAGTTACTGTTAAATAAGATGACCTCACAATAGAGAAAACTTGCCAATGATTTCAACCCGTGAGGACAAACATGTAAAATAATTATTCAGATCCGTTTTAGAGTGGCTCGGGGTAGAATATGTCTTCAGCAACCCATGCTGGCAACTACGCTTGTCGTAAAAGGCGACTAACGGGATCGGGTGGTCAGACTCGCTGACTTGTTTGATGCATGTCATTGATCCCAATTGCGTGGATCGATGCTCATGATGTCAATCACTGGATTGTCTGGTCCAGGCTCGATTATTTTACAGACTGCCGTCATATAGCTGGAACATTGCTGAGTGCGGCGTTAAACAACAAACAAACAAACAATTGAAAGTGGTTCATTATTTGAAATGCCTGTGGCAGTCTGTGAACCTGGGCAGTGCTGTTGCCAGACAAACTGTCTGGGATGTGTTTCTTCAGGATGAATAAATCCTCATTTCATAGTGATGTCCTTGATGTATATTTAGACGTTCCTAACACTCATGGCCAGGGTGAAGTTGTTTGGACTCACAGGGTTTCATTGTATAGAAGTGGTGAAGAAATCAATCTCCCTGCCTTGCTTCACACACTCCCTCCTTTCCCTTCATGGTTTCATTGGCTTCTCATACATGCTTGGTTATGTATAGACACTGGGTTATACATACATGCCAGATTATACATACACACCAGGTTATACATACATACCTGGTTATACATAGACACCAGGTTAAACATACACTGGGGGTTGTACATACACACCAGGTTATACATACACTGGGGGTTATACATACATGCCAGATTATACATACACACAAGATGATACATGCACACCAGATTATACATACACACCAGGTTATAAATACACACCAGGTTATACATACACACCAGATTATACATACACACCAGGTTATACATACATACCAGGTTATACATACACACACAGTTATACATACATACCAGGTTATACATACACACACAGTTATACATACATACCAGGTTATACATACACACACAGTTATACATACATACCAGGTTATACATACACACACAGTTATACATACATACCAGGTTATACATACACTGGGGGTTATACATACATACCAGGTTAGACATACACTGGGGGTTATACATACATGCCATATTATACATACACACAAGATGATACATGCACACCAGATTATACATACACACCAGGTTATAAATACACACCAGGTTATACATACACACCAGATTATACATACACACCAGGTTATACATACATACCAGGTTATACATACACACACAGTTATACATACACACCAGATTATACATACACACACAGTTATACATACACACCTGGTTATACATACACACCAGGTTATGCAAACACACCAGGTTATACATACACACACAGTTATACATACACACCAGATTATACATACACACACAGTTATACATACACACCAGGTTATACATACACACCAGATTATGCATACACACCTGGTTATACATACACACACAGTTATACATACACACCAGGTTATACATACACACCAGATTATGCATACACACCTGGTTATACATACACACACAGTTATACATACACACCAGGTTATACATACACACCAGATTATACATACACACCAGGTTATACATACACACACAGTTATACATACCCACAAGATTATACATACTCACAGTTATACATACACACCAGGTTATACATACACACACAGTTATACATACACACCAGGTTATACATACACACAAGATCATACATACACACAAGATTATGCATACACAAGATTCTACATACACACAAGATTATACATACATGCCAGATTATGCATACACACGAGATTATACATACATGCCAGATTACACATACACAGGGGTTATACATACACACAAGATTATACATACATGCCAGATTATACAAACACACAAGATTATACATACATGCCAGATTATACATACACACAAGATTATGCATACACACCAGGTTATATATACACACCAGGTTATACATACACACCTGGTTTTACATACACACCAGGTTATACATACTCACAAGATTATACATACACACCAGGTTATACATACACACCAGGTTATACATACACACCAGGTTATACATACACACCAGGTAATGCATACACACCAGATTATACAAAGACACCAGGTTATGCATACATACACACCAGATTATACATACACACCAGGTTATACATACACACCAGGTTATACATACACACCAGATTATACATACACACCAGGTTATGCATACACACAGGGTAATACATACACACAGGGTATACATACATACCAGGTTATACATACACACCAGGTTATACATATACACCAGGTTATACATACACACCAGGTTACACATACACACCAGATTATACATACACACCAGATTATACATACACACCAGGTTATACATACACACACAGTTATACATACACACCAGGTTATACATACACACCAGATTATACATACACACCAGGTTATACATACACACAGGGTTATACATACACACCAGATTATACATACACACCAGGTTATACAGACACACCATGTTAAACATACACACCAGGTTATACATACACACAAGATCATACATACACACAAGATTATGCATACACAAGATTCTACATACACACAAGATTATACATACATGCCAGATTATGCATACACACGAGATTATACATACATGCCAGATTATAGGTGAGGTGAGGTGAAATGGGGTTTAACGTCGCGTCCAAGATAATTGCACTTATATAGCGACGTGCAACATACACATGTGGTTATACATACACAGGTGGTTATATATACACACCAGGTTATACATGTCAGATTATACATACACAGCTGATTATACATACACAGGGGTTTATACATACACAGGGGATTATACATACACACAAGATTATACATACACACAAGATTATGCATACACGCAAGATTATACATACATGCCAGATTATACATACACACAAGATTATGCATACACACAAGATTATACATACACAGGGGTTAATACATACACAGGGGATTATACGTACACACAAGATTTTACATACACACAAGATTATGGATACACGCAAGATTATACATACATGCCAGATTATACATACACACCAGGTTATACATTCCAGATTATACATACACACAAGATTATACATACACAGGGGTTATACATACACACAAGTTATACATACATGCCAGATTATACAAACACACAAGATTATACATACATGCCAAATTATACATACACACAAGATTATACAAACGCAGGTGGTTATACATACACAGGTGGTTATATATACACACCAGGTTCTACATGCCAAATTATACATACACAGCAGATTATACATACACAGGGGGTTATACATACATGCCAGATTATACATACATGCCAGATTATACATACACAGGGGGTTATACATACATGCCAGATTATACATACACAGGGGGTTATACATACATGCCAGATTATATATACATGCCAGATTATACATACACAGGGGGTTATACATACATGCCAGATTATACATACACAGGGGGTTATACATACATCCCTGATTATATACACATGCCAGATTATACATACACAGGTGGTTATACATACACGGGGTTATACATACACACAGGTTATACATACACAGGTGGTTATACATACACGGGGTTATACATACACCCAGGTTATACATACACACAGGGTTATACATACACAGGGAGTTATACATACACCCAGGTTATACATACACACAGGGTTATACATACACAGGGGGTTATACATACACCCAGGTTATACATACACACAGGGTTATACATACACAGCAGATTAATCCCTCATCTCCTAGAGTGTGTTTGTTTGTCAGCAAGCCAAATAATTCAATTCAGCTTTAATGATATTTAAATATTAATTTTAAACTTATTATAATATGTTATATCTTATTAATATATTCAGCTTTCATGTATTTTTGTATCAAATAAGCTTAATTGAAGAGTATCACTGTTGTTATATATTCTTATAGTTAATGTGAAGTTTTTTTTATCTAACAACATGTTTAACTAATAACGTTGTTATTTTCATTTCTTCTGCCTGTCCTAACTCCACTCGTTCATCTGTCCTCTGTTCTGGTCCTCCCTCCAGTTCCTGCCTCCCTCTCCACCGACAACATTGAGCAGGCCGTGGATGTCGCTAGTGATGCGCCAGTCTCCTCCAGCACCTCTCTACCTAACATAGCAATACCCTCTGGTACGGGAACCTCTTGTGTCTGGGGGGTGGTGTTTCTAGGGCAACAGTTTAAGAGGGATGCAATCTCATTTAAATCAGATCTTAGTTTTCGCTACCGCTAAAGAAAGATCTGAGGACATCCCATTACTGGTCACGTCAGAACGACCTTTCGCAAATTTTGACCGACCAATGAAATGACTGACAAGAAATCGACATTGGCCAATCAGGCAGCTTTCTTGAGCTTTATGACACTAGTTTCAAACTGGCGACTACGCTTCGAAACATATTTTGATGTATTCTCGATTAAAAATTTTAAAACTGATAAGAACATTCTGGAAAGGCTTATAGATGGCACAGATTGTATGGATATAATCATAAAACCTGTAACTGTCATTCGGAATACCCCGTTTTAAATATATCGTGGTTGAATGATTAGAAAACACATTCCGACTGTCACTTTCATGATCTGGTAAGCGACGCTCTGATTGTTTGGATGAAAGGTCGTTCTGACGTGACCCCTGATGGGATGTCCTCAGATCTTTGTTTAGCGGTAGCGAGAACAGAGGTCTGATTTTAATGAGATTGAGAGGGATGCAATAGGCAAAATTCAAACATTGTGGTTAAGGTTGCCTTAGACCAATATGCTATTCTAAAATGAAGAATGTGTGATATAGTACCTGTTTACAGTTGAGGTTTATAGATTGTGTTTGGTATTGCAGAATGTTGAAGAACTCTTGTCATCCCATCTGAAAATTGTTAAACACTTCGAACAAATGCACTACGAAAGAAATCCATGCCCCCAATAAGTGAAGGCTCCCAAAATACTTAACCACCATACATTTAGTTATACATATAAAAGAGAGAATTTATGGATGTCAAATTCTTTATTATGAGGAACACAATTTTTCAGAGTATATGATTACTCCTTCATCAGGGCAATGAGGTGAGGTGAAATTGGGTTTAACATCGCATCCAAGATTATTGCACGTATATAGCAATGTGCATGTACGTGTGTGTGATTGTGTGGCTGCTTGTACTAGTCAGGACTGATGCCGATTTATAGTGCTAGCCCACTGAGATTCCATGCCGCAGTTTAACATGAATACCCCATTCAGACACAGTATACTGACTCCGAGCCGACCAGTCCTTGTTTTAGCCTCTTAATGCCGAGCGCCAGACAGGGTAACAACAAGTACCATCTTTTAACATCTTTTGGTATGATGTGGCTGGGGATCGAACCCCGGACTTTCCACTCCCCGGGCGGACACTCTACCACTAGACCACGTAGGCAGTCATCAGGTCAATGAATGCAAGGATGCAGAGAGAATATATATATGTAGATGTGAAAACAACAAAAGTGGCAGGATAAAGGTGGAACCTAAACAAGGGAAGCCAACAGTTAATGAGCACTGATTGGTGATTAGCAATGGACAAATGGAAGCCAGGAAGTCTGATAAAGGAGTAAGCCTGTACTTCGAAACATGGCATTCCGCATGATAAAAAAGTTGACATCAATAAATTCCCTCTCTTAGATGGTGCGTTTGAACAGATGGGTGCAGTGTCAATGAAAAGCCTAGATTCATGGCAGTGTATATGTTTTGAGCCATCAAACTTGAAATACATTCAGTAAACTAAATTTATAATAAACACGCTTATAACGAACAGACATATCTGTAGCCCAGTTAGTGTACCACAAGGCTACAGAGGTGTTGATAAGCCGCACTGCTTTTTAGAATGACCTTTTCAAGATCCGTACGCCAGCAACAGATATTTTACGCCCGTTTCCTAAGGTTCATGGGAAGTATGTTCGAAACATAAAAATGTTGATAGATGTTGTTTTAAGTTTCTTTTTTCGGTTCATAAATTAGATGGAAAACACTTCCCCTCGGGTTTTTATGATATCTAAAACCATAATTCTTGGGATGCGTGTTTAAATGTGATAAGAACCCTTGGATGTACTTTATTGTACACTTATAATGGGTTGAAATTTAGTTTGGGGATAATTTTAAGGTTCAAAATCGGTTTATAAGTAAGATAAAACACTTCCCTTCAGGTTGTTATGATATTTGAAACCCTTTCCCTCGGAAAATCCTTCGGGATGCGGGTTTTAAATAACAATCCTATACATATTCTTATAACATACTATGGTTATGATTAACTAAAGACCCGTGAAGATCCAGGGTAGAATAGATCTTCAGCAACCCATGCTTGCCGTTAAAGGTGACTGTGCCTGTCGTAAGAGTCGACTAACAGGATCGGGTTGTCAGGCTCGCTGACTTGGTTGATGCATGGCATCGATCCCAATGGATCGATGCTCATGATGTCAATCACAGGATTGTGTAGTCTAGACTTGATTATTGACAGACCACCGTTATATAGCTGTAATATTGCTGAGTTTGGCGTTAAACAAACAAACCAAACAACTAACTAAAATTAGTGGTCCCTTTGAGTTTGTTATAAGCGTAGTTTACTGTATGTCAAAGGCATGACAGCAAAAGTCAAAAAAGGAAAAAGGAAAGTGAAATATTTACCAAATGAATTAGTTGTAGTGTTATTATTCGATTCTGTTTCTTGTATTCACCGTAATAAGTGCCTGGGTGGTAACAAAATTGATAAGGGAGGCACTCTTATTAAAAGCAAACAAATTAAATTTGTTGTAAGTTGTCGAGCGGTAGTGAACAGTAAGACTTAAACTTTCTTGAAAATGGATAGCAGGCCATTATATTCCCCTTCTGCACTGCTCTTTTCGGTAAGAAATAAGTAATATACAAGAGAAAATAAGGTCAGTCCTGTAAATGTTCGGTCTTAGTATGGGGCTCTTACAAAGACTGTGCCTACAAATTGGTCTAGAAGATGGTCATGGGTCTTTTATTGAAGCAGAGCGCTTAATACAGCGAATACAGTCATATACCTGTTGCCTGTACCAATACAGAGTGAATGGATGTTTTGTGTGCTTTAAGAGGGGGTTTGAATGCAACCTGCGTTTCCCTTCTGTCTCCTTTTCCTCTCTGCTTGTGTGTATCAGGGCCAGAGTAAAGCCTGTCCCTCACTGCCCTCCTTGTGTGTATCAGGGCCAGAGTAAAGCCTGTCCCTCTCTGCCATGTTTGTGTGTATCAGGGCCAGAGTAAAGCCTGTCCCTCACTGCCCTCCTTGTGTGTATCAGGGCCAGAGTAAAGCCTGTCCATCTCTGCCATGTTTGTGTGTATCAGGGCCAGAGTAATGCTTGTCCCTCACTGCCCTGCCTGTGTGTATCAGGGCCAGAGTAAAGCCTGTCCCTCATTGCCCTGCCTGTGTGTATCAAGGCCAGAGTAAAGCCTGTCCCTCACTGCCCTCCTTGTGTGTATCAGGGCCAGAGTAAAGCCTGTCCCACACTGCCCTGCTTGTGTGTATCAGGGCAAGAGTAAAGCCTGTGCCTCACTGTCCTGCTTGTGTGTATCAGGGCCAGAGTAATGCCTGTCCCTCATTGCCCTGCTTGTGTGTATCAGGGCCAGAGTAAAGCCTGTCCCTCATTGCCCTGCTTGTGTGTATCAGGGCCAGAGTAAAGCCTGTCCCTCATTGCCCTGCTTGTGTGTATCAGGGCCAGAGTAAAGCCTGTCCCTCATTGCCCTGCTTGTGTGTATCAGGGCCAGAGTAAAGCCTGTCCCTCTCTGCCCTCCTTGTGTGTATCAGGGCCAGAGTAAAGCCTGTCTCTCTCTGCCCTGCTTGTGTGTATCAGGGCCAGAGTAAAGCCTGTCCCTCACTGCCCTGCTTTTGTGTATCAAGGCCAGAGTGAAGCCTTTCCCTCTCTGCTCTGCTTGTGTGTATCAGGGCCAGAGTAAAAGCCTGTCTTTCTCTGCTCTGCTTGTGTGTATCAGGGCCAGAGTAAAGCCTGTCCCACACTGCCCTGCTTGTGTGTATCAGGGCCAGAGTAATGCTTGTCCCTCACTGCCCTGCCTGTGTGTATCAGGGCCAGAGTAAAGCCTGTCCCTCATTGCCCTGCTTGTGTGTATCAGGGCCAGAGTAAAGCCTGTCCCTCACTGCCCTCCTTGTGTGTATCAGGGCCAGAGTAAAGCCTGTCCCTCTCTGCCATGTTTGTGTGTATCAGGGCCAGAGTAAAGCCTGTCTCTCACTGCCCTGCTTGTGTGTATCAGGGCCAGAGTAAAGCCTTTCCCTCTCTGCCCTGCTTGTGTGTATCAGGGCCAGAGTAAAGCCTGTCCCACACTGCCCTGCTTGTGTGTATCAGGGCCAGAGTGAAGCCTTTCCCTCACTGCCCTGCTTGTGTGTATCAGGGCCAGAGTAAAGCCTGTCCCACACTGTCCTGCTTGTGTGTATCAGGGCCAGAGTAAAGCCTGTCTCTCACTGCCCTGCTTGTGTGTATCAGGGCCAGAGTAAAGCCTGTCCCTCTCTGCCATGTTTGTGTGTATCAGGGCCAGAGTAAAGCCTGTCCCTTACTGCCATGCTTGTGTGTATCAGGGTCGACCCTTGGGCCGCCGAGAGTGACGGACGCCGTGCTGAATGGGGGGACTGGCATCCCGGAGGTGTCCTACTCCAGCAGCGAGGACGAGGAGTTCTATGATGCTGAGGAGCAGAAGTCGTCACAGAAGACCACCCCCGAGTGAGTTAATCCCAACTGTCGGTACGGCTGGAGCACACCGTGGATGGGGGAGTAGGGGGTGGGGAGGGAGTCAGAGTCATGAGCTGCAAAGTGGGTCATAGCATGGGAAAACATTCAACAAATGAGAGTGGTTACCTACCTCTCAAAATGATAAAGCAGTTAAATGTACTCACTGCCAAAAGAAAGGAGTTTACTCATGTTCAAAAGATATTAGAATGGTTCGATGCACAAATGTTGTGTGAACCGATGCTCATGAACGCATCACATGGGATGTCATGACAAACCATTTGCCATGTGCAGGATTAACGAGTAAAGTAAGGAAATCACTTGCAGCATAGCATGATAAGAATAAAGACTCTGTGGTAACACTAGACTGATGGTTAGTTTTGTCATGAAGTGCTACACATTGGAGACATGTCTTCCTAACGTACATGCTTCTCAATGTTTCAATGGTTCTCGATTCTTTTGGTGGCGAGTATAAATCATAAATAAATGTCTTCAACATAAACATTTTGTTTCTTCTTAGAAAAACTAAAAATTTGAACATGGTCACAATTTTTCAAACTAACAAGAGTTTGCCACTAATGTGGCTATATCCCCCGCCCCTGTTGCAGAATTTATGACATAATTAAATCTAAACAAACCCTAACCTTTTTTAACCGAGCTGGAACTTGTCATGGAAATTGTAAAAAAAAGAAGAGTTTGGAACAGCATGTACCTGACAAACCTGCAAAGTTTCATGAAAAAATATTGAACGGTTTATGAGTTATGCTCTGGGAACGAAACGTGACGGAGCCCGTTTCTATATCCCCCTCCAACTTTGTTGGGCGGGGGATAAGAACTGAATCTGGCTTGTCTGAGAATACATTGTTGTAATTCTTTGTCTTCATCTGGATCTTGCATGGCCTGAATCCCTTCTGAGATCCCAATTCTGGTGACATTCCTTCCTAGAGTAACACTCACTGGATGATGTGCTTGTTGTGTTCCAGGCGCGAACTCTCCGCACTCATAGTGGAGGGAGACTGCGACGAGAACGGGGAGCCGCCGGTCTCGCCACCAGTTATAGCTTCCAAAGATGATTACTATGATGGTAAGTGTGCCGGTTTGTTATCCATATGCATCCAGAGAAGTGAGTTAACAAAGTTCATGCAGCACACAGAGAATTCCTGCACCCTGTAGCATTGTTAGCTGGTCGTTGTTATATGTAAGGACCATCTACCCGAGTCAAGAGAGTTAACTGACTTTAAAAGTCCAGTTTCCACCCTTGCCGAACTAGGCTGGAATTCCTGGGCTCTGTCGTAGCGCCATGAGTGGCTATTACGAGTTATGTCCCTTCTATGCCTCTCTTATGGACCAATCAGATTCCACCTCTCGTATCACTTGCATTTGCTTCAAACAAAATGGCGGCACCCAGACAAGACGATCTATATTGTGATAAAACGTGTCTTACATCGCGAAGTGCATCACATGAGCATGAGCACCTTGATTAAAAACGTGAAAAGATTTGGAAAATATCTGTTGACAACGAGTTGGCGATGCACATGCTTTGCAAATCCTGCAATCGACCAAAATCTGCGTGACAGTTTACGAACTAGATTTTGATTTCGGTTCGCGATTTTGATTGGACTATGCATAGACTCGTTAGTCCAGCCAGAATGTAAATCCATAACACCAGCCTAGTTCGGCAAGGGTGGAAACTGGACTTTTAAAGTCAGTTAACTCTCTAGACTCGGGTAGATGTCAGACTGAAGAATGCAGTTAGTCTTTAACCTTTGAGTTTCATGCAGGACATGAGTGGGAGATAATGTTGGCTTTCTGTCACTTTGAACAGTACTTCAGTTTCATCATGGGTGTCAGCATGATGGAGGAAATCCTCAACTAGTGAAGTGATGTAGGTGAGATGTTTCCCACATTGGAGAAACCTGGAGGGAAGTAGATTTCTCAACATGAATAAGTCTCTTATACCCCGCCACAAGCAAGACAGGCTGCACGTGGATTTCTGAGAGGCAGATAGATTTTATATTTAAATATATATTGAGTTGGTCTTTAAGAGATTTCTTTTTTTCTTTCAGAACTCTATGACGATTTAGATAACGAAGACCGTGAGTTGCTTGCCCGTCTGTAGTGTAGACTCAGTCTGTGATGTATAGAGAATTTCACCCTAGTGTCTTTTCATATCAAATATATCAATACGAGTTGATAAAAGTGGGAAAAAATGATAATAATGATAATAATCAACATATTATGTTCAAACACACTGTTTTAGGTTTACAGTCAAAAAGTCAATACCATGGGTCAGATATGTAGCAGCTGCAATAAATACATGAAGGCTCTACAATATAAGATAGTGCTCTGACCGGTGAAGATCCGGGTTAGAATAGGTCTTCAGCAACCCATGCTTGCCATTAAAGGCGACTAAGCTTGTCTTAAGAGGCAACTAACGGGATCGGGTGGTCAGGCTCGCTGATTTGGTTGATGCATGTTATCAATCCAAATTGCGTGGATCAATGCTCATGATGTCAATCACTGGATTGTCTACTACAGACTTAATTATTTACAGACCGCCGTCATATAGCTGGAATATTGCTGTGTGCGGCGTTAAACAACAAACAAACAAACAAATCTCTCAAATGTCCAGGATAGTGTCACTGTCAAATGTCTTGAAACAAGCCTGTCCTGGTTCTTGAACCTGGAATAGTGTTGGAAGCTTGCAGGAATAGGCACCTATTCTGCACATGGCAAGTAGATAAACCCTCGTCCTGCACCTATAGAGGTACAGCCAGGCTTTTAGAAACTGTCCCATCCAAAATTGTCACGTTGTCAACAGCACCCGAGGTTAACTTTTATCACACATCCTGTTAAAATCTGGCCACTGCAGCACTCAACATTTTACCAGCGTTTCAGTCATTTGTTCCTATTGACAATTACAACAAACACATCTACAACAATCTCTACTGCCACATACCGCGATCTGGGCGGTAAGGTAGCCGAGTGGTTGAAGCGTTCGCTCGTCACGCTTAAGACCCGGGTTTGATTCCCCACATGAGTACAATGTCTGAAGCCTGTTTCTGGTGTCCCGTGATATTGCTGGAATATTGCTAAAAGCGGCGTAAAACCATAATCACTCACTCATTCACATACCCGACCACCTCTGTAGTCAATCTCCAGACACGTCATCATACCAAAAGACGTTAAAAGATGGTACTTGTTGTTACCCTGTCTGGCGCTCGGCATTAAGGGGCTAAAACAAGGACTGGTCGGGTCTGAGTCAGTATACTGTCTGAGTGAGGTATTCATGTTAAACTGTGGCATGGTATCTCAATGGGCTAGCACTATAAATCGGCATCAGTCCGGACGAGTACAAGCAGCCACACACACGTGCATGCACGTCGCTATATAAGCGCAATAATTTTGAACGCGACGTTAAACCCCATTTTACCTCACCTCACCTCACCTCACCTCACCTCACCTCACCTCACCTCACCTCACATACCTCAGTGCTAGATATGACAGTCAGGTGTGAAGGTTTTGAGGGGGTTCTCATCCATCTCTCCTCCCTCAGTGGGGTCGCTGGAGCAGCACGGCAGCATCATCGCCCACCTCCTGTCCCAGGTCCGCATCGGGATGGATCTCACCAAGGTCGTCCTACCCACCTTTATTCTTGAACGAAGGTCACTGCTGGAGATGTATGCTGACTTCATTGCACATCCGGACCTATTTGTCAAGTAAGTCAGGGTCACCACAACTTATTGAAGACAGGGGTTTCACAGCTGGATGATACTCATTGAATGCATGATTTCAACTTTTATAGTACATTGAGTGTTAATAGCATGAGTGAGTGAGTGAGTATGGTTTTACGCTGCTTTTAGCAATATTCCAGCAATATCACAGCGGGGGACACCAGAAATGGGCTTCACACATTGTACCCATGTCGGGAATCGAACCCGGGTCTTCGGCGTGACGAGCCAACGCTTTAACCACTGGGCTACCCGACCGCCCCTGTTAATAGCATGAAATTCTAGTCATTAAGAGTAAAATACTGAAGTCACTGATACATACACAGGGAATGACCTAGGCCGCGATTCCGTGATATCCTCATTTGGTTGTCGTAGATCTGTTTGCTTCATCCAGTTGCTAAGCCTGGTTGCCATTGTATGATTAAAACAACAATTAAAACTAAGGCTAAAAAGTTAATAGACTTGGTTCTCAGGCACCACCAGCATCATCATAAAGTCAAACATGTCTCAGTAGGAGACCATCCAATGAATCTCAGACAACACATACTAACATGATCAGGACCCCATTCCACAAAGCAATCTTAGTGCTACAACTATTGTAAGTCTGTCTTTAAGTATGGGGATCATCGTAGCGCTACGACAGTACAAAGTCTATGTTTAGGAATGAGAGTTACGATCATTGTAACGGTATGACTGTCATAACTCTGTGATAAAGTATGGGAGTTATGATCCTCTTAGCACTATGACTGCCGTAAGTCTATCTTAAAGTATAGGAGTGACGATTACCTTAGGGCTACAATCTCTTTGTGAAACAGGACCCAGGGCTTAGTTCCACAAAGCAATCTTAGTGTTACGACTGTTGTAAGTCCATATTAAAGTATTGGAGTTACGATCATCTTAGTGCTATGACTGTTGTAAGTCCATATTAAAGTATTGGAGTTACGATCATCTTAGCACTACGATTGCTAAGTCTAGGTTAAGGTATTGGAGGTACGATCATCCTAGTGCTTTGACTGTCATAAGTCTACGTTAAGGTATTGGAGTTACGATCATCTTAGTGCTATGACTGTCATAAGTCTAGGTTAAGGTATTGGAGTTACGATCATCTTAGTGTTATGACTGTCATAAGTCTAGGTTAAGGTATTGGAGTTACGATCATCTTAGTGTTATGACTGTCATAAGTCTAGGTTAAGGTATTGGAGGTACGATCATCTTAGTTTTATGACTGTTGTAAGTCCATATTAAGGTATTGGAGTTACGATCATCTTAGTGCTATGACTGTCATAAGTCTAGGTTAAGGTATTGGAGTTACGATCATCTTAGTGTTATGACTGTCATAAGTCTAGGTTAAGGTATTGGAGTTACGATCATCTTAGTGTTATGACTGTCATAAGTCTAGGTTAAGGTATTGGAGTTACGATCATCTTAGTGTTATGACTGTTGTAAGTCCATATTAAAGTATTGGAGTTACGATCATCTTAGTGCTATGACTGTCATAAGTCTAGGTTAAGGTATTGGAGGTACGATCATCTTAGTGTTATGACTATCGTAAGCCTATATTCAATTATCTGTGTTACGATAATCTTACTGCAATGATATATATGTGAAATGGGACCCAGGGCCAAGTTCCACAAAGCAATCTTAGTGTTATGACTGTCGTAAGTCTATGTTAAGGTATTGGAGTTACGATCATCTTAGTGTTATGACTGTCGTAAGTCTATGTTAAAGTATTAGAGTTACGATCATCTTAGTGCTATGACTGTTGTAAGTCTATGTTAAACAATTGGAGTTACAGTCATCTTAGTGCTATGACTATCGTAAGTCTATGTTAAAGTATTGGAGTTACGATCATCTTAGTGCTATGACTGTCATAAGTCTAGGTTAAGGTATTGGAGTTATGATCATCTTAGTGTTATGACTGTCGTAAGCCTATATTCAAGTATCGGTGTTACTATCATCTAACCGCTAAGATATATATGTGAAATGGGACCCAGGGCCCAGTTCCACAAAGCAATCTTAGTGCTATGACTGTTGTAAGTCAATGTTAAGGTATTGGAGTTACGATCATCTTAGTGCTATGACTGTCATAAGTCTAGGTTAAGGTATTGGAGTTAGATCATCTTAGTGTTATGACTGTCGTAAGCCTATATTCAAGTATCGGTGTTACGATCATCTAACTGCTAAGATATATATGTGAAATGGGACCCAGGGCCCAGTTCCACAAAGCAGTCTTAGTGCTATGACTGTCGTAAGTCCATATTAAAGTATTGGAGTTACGATCATCTTAGTGCTATGACTATCGTAAGTCTATGTTAAAGTATTGGAGTTACTGTCATCTTAGCACTACGATTGCTTCTTGAACGGAGCCCTAATGTCCCCCAACAGAAGTGTACATCCTTGGCATGGATGAGTACACCCAAGGGAACTGTGCGTAAACCTGCTGCCTTGTTGTACAGAGTGGCTGACCTGGAGACGCCGCGGGAACGCATGGTGCAGGTGGTGCGGTGGTACTTGTCCGCCTTCCACGCCGGCAGGAACAGCGACATAGCCAAGAAACCCTACAACCCAATACTCGGGGAGACATTCAAGTGCTTCTGGAACCTCCCAGATGAAAAATCTACAGTAAGTTAGAATGAAACAGCATAATATATTCAATGTTGCACCGGCTCTATATATACACCAACTGCGCATTCCGATACGTATTACGATACCTTGCTCATATGTATCACAATACTTGCATGTGCTCTTATTTCTGGTGCATGAGTCATGTTTTTCATAGAGAGGATGGCCAAATACCTGGCACACTAACAATTTACAGTTGGCAGTGTAAAGTATGGCACAATGGATGAAAATAGTTACGTTTTCAATACTCGTTTTTGGTGTAACATTTATTGAAGAATACATTTAAGGTAAGAATCGATACTTCTTCATTTGTGTGCGATGTTGATCAATACTTGTATCGAGAGTAAACAATCACGATCCACCGATGTATCAGTGTATCGTCCCACCACTAGGCTCTGTGAGAGAAAGATGATGTTTGTTGTTAGTTGTGTAAGTTACAAGGGGTGATGGGCTAGCCAAGTTGGTAAAGTGTCTGTCCATCACACATTAGTTCTGAGTTTGAGTCTCTATATTGATAAAAATGGGTGGTTTAGTGACTCCAGCTATGGTATGGATGTGTGCTTCTGATTCTTAGACTAAAAAAAAATAATAGTCTTGGTTTTCAGGCATCATCATAGAGTTTGCAGCATAATTTGTTTTTATTTCCATTTTTAAAAAAACCCTTTAATATCAAGTCCAACAGTAGTCAAATACTGTTTTCCTGTATTTTACTCATCAAGGAATACATTTATGTAGGGAGGCCCTTTTCCAGGTTTATTGTACACAACTATTTATTTGGTTACCCAACTGTTTTTTGGTTACATACTAGTTTGAACAACAACAACAACAACAACAACAACAACAAAAATAGACACCGCCCGCCCACCCGCACGCACAATATTTTCATCATTTGATGACATTCAAAACAGTTTTCGAGAAGTCAAGGTTATTGTAAATAACTCTTTTGTTGAAAGTGAATGATTTAGGTTGTACATAGATTTAGATTCTTTAGCAGAAAACCTCAAGGCTGCAAGGATTCCCAATATTTCCAAAACTGTAAAGACTTGTGCAATGGCAGTGCGGTAATCACTTTTCTTTATTAACCTTGTACGATTGCGACTAACGGGATCGGGTGGTCAGGCTCGCTGACTTGGTTGATTCATGTAATCATATCCCAATTGCGTGGATCGATGCTCATGATGTCAATCACTGGATTGTGTCGTCCTGACTTAATGTTTTACAGACCGCCGTCATATAGCTGGAATATTGCTGAGTGTTGCGTTAAACAACAAATAAACAAACAAATAACAAATATCTCCTGAATAATATGCATTTCACATCACCTCTTGTCCGTGTCTGTAAGACATGTAGAATACTCGAATGGAACCGCTATCTATTCGTGGCAGTGTCTCTGTCTCGGAGCTCAGACATACCATGGGAAGTCACACTTTAATAACAGATATTTTTTATAATACCTGTACATACATATTTGATTTAAAGTTTTCTGCGTTTTATGTCTCATTTACTGCATGTGTATTTCTTGACCATTGATGTGTTCAGGATGTGGTTGAAGATGGTCCTGTTGCCTGGGCAACCGAAGACAGCATCGCATTCATAGCAGAACAAGTGTCTCACCACCCACCAAGTGAGTACTCAAGGGCAGGTAACTTGTGTTGGCACGATGACATTGTCATATTGTAATGTCGACCGCCTCCGTGGTCTAATGGTAGAGCGGGGTTCAATCCCCAGCCGCGTCATACCAAAAGACGTTAAAAGTTGGTACTTGTTGTTACCCTGTCTGGCGCTCGGCATTAAGGGGCTAAAACAAGGACTGGTCGGCTTGGAGTCAGTATACTGTGTCTGAGTGGGGTATTCATATTAAACTGCGGCATGGTATCTCAGTGTGCTAGCACTTTAAATCGGCATCAGTCCGGACTAGTACAAGCAGCCACACACACACACACACACACATACTCGTGCATGCACGTCGCAATAATCTTGGACGCGACGTTAAACACGATTTCACCTCACAGTTGTAAAACATGTGTCAGAACATCTTCATGAGGCAAGGGAGTTAACTGGCTTTAAAAGTCCAGTTTCCACCCTTGCCGAACTAGGCTGGAATTACTGGGCTCGATCGTAGCGCCACCAGTGGCTATTACCAATGATGTCCCTTCTAAGCCTCTCCTTTGGACCAATCAGATTCAACCTCTCGTATGGTCGCTATGTAAGTGCAATAATCTACGACGCGACGTTAAACCCCATTTCACCTCACCACCTCTCGTATCTGTTGCGTTTGCTTCACACAAAATGGTTGCGCCCGGTCAGGATGATATGATCGATAATCAATATCTGTATTGTGATAAAACAAGTCTTACATCACGTGAGCACCTTGATTAAAAACATGAGAAAATTTGGAAAATATACAACGAGTTGGTGGTGCACATGCTTTGCAAATCCTGCAATCGACCAAAATCTGCACGACAGTTTACGAACCGGATTTCAATTCCAGTGCACGATTTTGATTGGACTATGCATAGACTCATTAGTCCAGCCAAAATGTAACTCAATAATACCAGCCTAGTTCGGCAAGGGTTGAAACTGGACTTTTATAGTCAGTTAACTCACTTGCCTCGGGAAGATGAACACGTAATAGCCACTAGTGGCTCTTCTATCGAGCCTGGAAATTCCAGCCTAGTTTGGCAAGAGTGGAAACTGGACTGTTATAGTCAGTTAACTCTCTTGTCTCGGGAAGATGGTGTCAGAATGTCACCGAATGTAATGCCAAGTTGACTGTGGTTCCTCACAGAACACTGTCTTCCTTAGTGGTATGTATAATGGGGTTATTCCTCAATGCCCAATAGAGCTGGGTTGGTTGTTGGTTTGTTGCTCAACGCCGCACTCAGCAATATTCAAGCTATATGCAGTGGTCTGTCAATAATTGAGTTTGGACCAGACAATCCGGTGATTAATATCATGAGCATCGATCCATGCAATTGGGATCAATGCCACGCATCAACCAAGTCAGCGAGCCTGACCACCCGATCCCGTTAGTCACCCCTTACGGTAGCGGACGGTCAGGCTCGCTGACTTGGTTGATGCATGTCATCGATTCCTATGGCTGGGAAGAATCTGATTTTGTCAAGGGTTGTATTCTAAAATTCTAAAGCTCTCAAGTCAAGTAATTATTTTTTTTTTTTTTTTTTCTTTTATTTTTTTTTAGAAAGACACACCTGTTACATAAATGGGCTTCCGCCCAGGGTAGCAGAAAGCCCATGACATAAAGCACAACTTATCAGTACATCTTGCTTTGTTGTTTTTTTTATACAGAAAATAACATACTTCTCACTCACACATTCACTCTTGTTTATATATCATATTGCAGTTTAGGAAAGTACATGGTCTCAAACATTAAAATCTTAAGTACAAAACTAAAATTAAATTGAAAGCTGCTCCTCATTTTCGAAAAGTTGATGATACAGCATCCAAGCACCATAGAATTTCTGTTGATTACCTGTCTTGAAAGCAATATCTTTTTCAATGTTGTATCGTGAAAAAGCTTCCTTTTTATAAACATGAAAATAAGGTTTTGTATTTTGGAATTTGCATCTATAAATATAGTATTTGGCAATTAGTAAAAGTAAATCAAACACTTTATCTGTTTTTATGTTCTCTTTAACTCCAAAAAGTATCAATTCTGCACAAAATGTCATATTATAAACATGAAAGCACTGGTCGATCCACAATGACACTTCATCCCAAAATTGTTTTATTACATCACATTCCCAAAACAAGTGAGTAATTGTTTCCTTTTCATTGTGACAGAAGGAGCACAAATCATTCTGAGCATAATTGAGTAAATACAGAAAAGTATTAGTGGTGAGAATTCTGTGGGTAATTTTGTATTGAAACCATCGCAGTTTGACATCCTGTGTTGTACTGAAAATTTTATTATAAATATTGTTCCAATTTAAGTTTTCAAATTGTAATTCCCACTTTTCCTGCCCTTTAGTTTTTACTTCTGTAGAAACCAATGAAAAATAAATATGTTTTGAACCAGACTTGGAACTACAAATAGTTTTTACCACACAGCGCTGATCCTCCACAGAATCTGTTGGAACTCTAACTAAATTTAGAGCTCCAAGGTATTGTTTAACGCTGCTAACAACACCATAAAACTCCAAATAAGATGAACAAATACCATACATATCATTAAATTCCTCATATGACAGAAACTCCTTATTGGCCTTGACCAAGTCTATAATTTGGGAGATGCCCTTCTCAAACCAGCATTTCAAGAAAAATGATATCCTATTAATTTTAATATTAGGGTTATAAAAAATTGGTTCAGTTAAAAAACTACTGAAAGATTCTGGCTTGATTTTCTTATCAAGCACTATAAATGACTGAAAACAACTTTTCCAAAACTCATTACTTATCAAAGATAATTTTCTTTCAAAAAACGTCACACCAAACTCACCAAGTTTACACAAATAAGGATATGTAGATTTAAATAGGTGCTTCCATTTTGGATCACCTGAGGACACAAGTCTCCTTATCCATGTGGCCTTAAGAGATGTTACATATGAAAAGATATTCACCATACCTAAGCCCCCTTGCTTAACAGGTTGACAAACTTTAATCCTCTTTACTTTGTCTCGTTTATCACTCCAAAGAAATTTAAAAAGCATAGCATTTAAAGTAACAAGAAAATCATTTGGGGGATCAGGCAGTGATAACAATAGATAATTGAGTTTTGAAATCAACAAGGATTTAATGATTGCCACCCTACCAATTGGTGTAACTATCCGTTTCATCCACCTATTCATAATCTGTTTTAACTCAAATAATTTGTCTTTAAAGTTCAACTGAACCATTTTTTTCAGATTTGTGCAAAATTTGACTCCCAGAATTCTAAACTCTTCTGGATTCCAACCAACAGGCAAATCATCTTTGAACTTTTCCTTACAACCTCTCTTGGAGCCAAGCCAGATAACTTGAGTTTTATTATAGTTAATCTTAAGACCAGATATTTGGGCAAAACAATCAAGAGAGTTAATACATGATACAAAGGAGGACTGACTACCATCAAGTAATATTTCCATATCATCAGCATACTGACTAAGAAGATACTCACTACCGTCCACCAGGATACCTTTGACATCTCTATTAGAGCGGATCATACTGGCTAGTATTTCTGCACAGAGAATAAATATATACGGTGACAATGGGTCACCCTGTCGGCAACCGCGTCTGATATTAAACCAAGATGACAACTGACCATTGATGGACATACAGCTTTTTATATCATTGTAAAATACCGATATATATTTCCTTAAATTTTCACCAAATCCCCAAAAGGATAAAGATTTGTCTATAAATGACCAAGCAATGGAATCAAATGCCTTCTCAAAGTCTATAAGAAGAAGCATACCAGGAATGTTTGATTTTTCTGTACATGAGATGGCATCATAGATTAAGCGAATATTGTCACCAATGTAGCGACCTGTCATAAAGCCAGTCTGATCTTCATTAATGATAAATGGCAATCTTGACTTGATTCTATTTGCTATGCATGAAGATGCCAGCTTATATGAAACATTCAATAGTGATATGGGCCTCCAGTTAGTTATGAAGCGTTTAGGCTTGTCCCCCTTTGGAATACAGACAATAACCCCTTGTTTCTGGGTAACAGAGAGTTCACCAGATATTAAACCACAATTCAATGATCGCAATAAAAATTGTCCAATATCTTTCCAAAAGAATTTATAAAATTCAGTGGGAAAGCCATCTGAGCCTGGGCTTTTGTTATTTTGCATTTTTTTCAAAGCTTTTGCCAGCTCATCAAGAGTTAATAGATCTTCCATCTCGTCCACATCACTTTTATTTAAAAAGGGGAGAGAATCTCTGTCCAACAGGGTATTCAAATCACAATCTTGCACCATGTGTTCTTTGCTACTGTATAAATTCTCATAGAAATTGGCAGCTTCAGCAATAATGTCACTTGAATTTAGCAATGTGGTGCCATCGTTTAACTCCAAATGAGTCATAGACTTGCTGACAAAATTCCTGTTCTCAAGGTTACAGAAATAGCTGCTAACTCTTTCACCATCCATAATCCACTTAGTTCTAGATCTTATGGCAATTCCAGCCATCTTGTGTTTCCTAATTTCTTCCAATTCTTTTCTTTTATCTTCCAAGTCATCAAAATTAATAACACTAGAAGTTTCAAGAATTTCGATCTGTTGAATCAGGTTTTGTTCTTTTTCAATATTTTTTTTTTTCTTGAAGGAAGAATAAGAAACTGTTTTTCCTCTGATTTCCAGAAGCAGGACTTCAAAGAATAATTGATCATTTATATTAAACTGAATTTCATGATTAGGTATATCATTAATATTTCGAGCATCACCATACATTTTAATATACTGCGATTTAACCTTTAAAATAGTTTCTTTTACTAGATCTATGTAATACTTATCTTTCAACAAAGAAGTATTAAATTTCCATTATGTATTACGCTTTGGACAAGTTTGAAATGAAATACTCAGATCAATGATTGAATGATCAGTTCTATAACCTGCAGTGATTTTTGCCTGTGTGGCAAAAGAATAGAGTCTTTCTGAGATGAGAAAGAAATCTAATCTTGCTTGTTTTAAGGGTGACTTTTTACGCCAAGTAAACCTTTTGATTTCTGGATTGAAATCTCTCCACACATCTACCAAATCAAAATCACCAATTAATTTTAATATTTTTTCACGAGCACGAGGATTATTGATATTCTGGTAATTATGAACATCTAGTGACTCATTCAAAACAAGATTCCAATCTGCAGCAAAAATATAATCCTCATTTCCCATGACACGAGCTTGCTCTTTAACCTGCTCATAGAATTCTGGTGAGTCTAAATTGGGACCATAAATATTCACAAGTGTTACCCGTTGATCACTAATAGTTATATCTAATATAAGTAAGTTACCATTGTCATCCATGTAAGTCCTATGAATCTTATAGTCCACATTTTTGTTAAACAAAATCGCAACACCCCTGGACTGGCTGTTTTTGGAATTGAAGATGCAATCAAATCCCCACTGTGATCTTATAATTGGTTCTTGTTCTTTTGTAAAATGTGTATCCTGTAGTAGATAAAATGAGTATGCTTTAGATCGTAAAAAGTTAAAAACATCTTTTCTCTTGGCATTATCTTGCAGTCCTCTACAGTTCATAGAGCAGCAGGTAAAACCTAAGTTAGCCATTGTCAATAAAAGATTTGTTCACATACACAGAGGCCATATGAAAGATTGAATTTACACACTTTCTACACATACATACACTTTCACAACTATCTGAAGAAAAAGCTTTAAAACCATAAATGACTGAAATCAAACTCACACTTGCTTCTACAAACTTCAAGTAAAGCATCGTATGATACAAACTTGCACCATGTGGCTACCACCAGAAAAAAGGGGTAAAATCTTCACCCAAAAGTATCAGTGGCATATAACAGAAAAGACCAGGAACAAAAATAGCTGTCATAATGATAAGTAAGAAGCACACAAGTGTCAAACCATTACACAACTAAATACTGTCCACTGTGAAGCTAACATCCCAAATTCACAGTTACTAGTGATTTGGTTGAATATTTCCTCATGCAATATTCAATTGACCCATTATACTATAAACTAAATTAGGCTGTGGCATACAGCGAGTATAGGCACTAACATAGTAATATAGAGAAAAGTAGAAAATAACCAAACCAACACACTGTCCGATATGTAATTTACGAGTTTTACACACTTACAAGTTCTCTATTGATCAAAAGTTTAACTGATGAACTAATGATGCAATGCATATAAGACTTATATCTGATATTATGCAAATAAGTCTTATCATTATTATCTCATACAGTAATTCTACAGTATACTAGTTTGTTTTTTAATTGATATCTCCAGTTTTTTGTGTTGGTTTTTTTCGTTGTTTTTGTTTTTTTCATAACGAAACAACGTGACAATGGATCTTCACATGTCCAAGAGCGAGATCAACAAACCCGAACATGATGATGTGCGTTAAAATAAAGTTAACACTACATTTGTGATTTATAACAAACAAAATAAAAATTGACCGAGAGAATGGGTCACTCATCATCAGTAATTCTACAGTGTATTCGTTATTTTAAGCTCACCTCCCAAAAAGCGGCTATCTTATTTTATTTTTCACACCTTATCCATGAAAGAAATATTATAAGAATATCGTCCTCTCCACGAGTCCTGTGGGCCGCCATTTTGAATGGTCACGTGACAGATGTACACACCTTGGTCATGTGATATGCGAAATACCAATGTAAAAAGTTCAAGAAGCGTCTCCGGTAACACTGTGAAACAACATGACAGTGGATCTTCACATGTCCGAGAGCGAGATCAACAAACCCGAATATGATGATGTGCACTAAAATAAAGTTAACACTACATTTGTGATTTATAACAAACAAAATAAAAATTGACCGAGAGAATGGGTCACTCATCATCAGTAATTCTACAGTGTATTCGTTATTTTAAGCTCACCTCCCAAAAAGCGGCTATCTTATTTTATTTTTCACACCTTATCCATGAAAGAAATATTATAAGAATATCGTCCTCTCCACGAGTCCTGTGGGCCGCCATTTTGAATGGTCACGTGACAGACGTACACACCTTGGTCATGTGATATGCGAAATACCAGTGTAAAAAGTTCAAGAATCGTCTCCGGTAACACTGTGAAACAACATGACAGTGGATCTTCACATGTCCGAGAGCGAGATCAAGAAACCCTAACATGTTGATCTGCACTCAAAAATAAAGTTTACACTAGATTTGTGTTTAAAAGAAACAAATAAAACATTGATCGAGAAAATGGGTCACTCATCATCACATACATTGACTTTAGCCAGGTTAGATTCTTGGTTCCTCGTCCTCTTTGAGAGTTTTCCATGCGCTCCCGGCATCCTTTCTGTAATACAGGGTAACAACGATCCCCTTTTCGCGAACCTTTGCATGTAGTTGTTGTTTACGTAATTCAGCGGCTTTTCGTACCAGGCGACCACGAAGTTTTTTTAAGTCGACAGGCAGGTCTGTACGAACACTGAGCCGGTCTTTCGCCAATTCCCTCCCCACGGAATAGGTAGTCTTCAAAATGAGATCTCTGTCCTCCATGCGCACGAATTTAATGATGATAGGATTAGGTTCTTCGTTCGGTGTGAATCGAGGGAGTCTGTGAATATTCACAAACAACATGTTGTCCACCGCATGTGAATCCAGGTGTAATTTATCCTTGAAAATGTTTCTACAGGCCTTGTCAACATCTGTGACTGTATTAGGTACACCGTAGATTAGTAAGTTGGATTTACGGGAATACATCTCTGAGATCAGTAGCTTTTCTCTTAGCTTGTCGATTTCGTCGCGGAGGCGTTGTTCTGACGACGCCATTTTGTCACCAAGGTCGTCGATAGATTTCGACATAAATTCCACCGAAGACTCCACTGAAGATACCCGTTTGAACAAGTCAGCCACTTCTTCTTTAACAGAGTCGATCTTGGAACATATCTGACTGGTCTGTTTGTCCAATTCCTCGCGAAGGAACGTTTTCAAGTCGCTGGGTGCAACGTCAGCAGGCGGGGAGGACGAAGGTGAATGTAAGGGCAGAATAACGTCAGAGCTTTCCTCCTCATCTGTCTGCTCCGGGCGTAAATACGAGCTGATTTTATGTGTAGCAGTACTGCTGGTGGTAGATTTGTTGTTCTGTTTGTTTGTATTTCGTCTCCCCGCCATGCTTGTGTAAAGATTGAAGTGGATTACCACGAGAGCGCCAGTCGCACGTCTTTACGATTCGAGCGCCATACCGGAAGTCAAGTCAAGTAATTATGATTGGTTGCCTTAAGAATCGTCGGATCATAGATTTTCGGGCGTTATACTTTTTTGGACGGCCATGTTTATCGCAATTACTCACACTATAACAAGGGGTGTGGAGTCACATAGACGTTGTAAAAACTTAGATGATGGCCTGTGTTTTAAAGTGAATGAGATGTTCTTGTGATTACAGAGAAAACTACTAATGTTTCTTAAGCCCATAACACGGGGATATTTAAATGTTTGGTTTGGAAAACATGACCCTATGAGCTGTTTTTATGTTTCGGGTCAGGAAACTTATATACTGCCTCTTTCTTGTTGTGTCTAGTTTTTGTATAAAGTATGTGTGTTGTTTTCATCATTCTACAATGGTAAAGATTGTTCCTCATACTATCAACCACTGAAATATTGTTCGGTTATAAAACAAGATTCACCAATGCACCCAAGTTTCACTTATAATTTCTGACCCATGAGAGATTCCGGGGTAGAAAAGGTCTTCAGCAACCCAAACTTGCCGTAAAAGGCGTCTATGCTAGTCGTAAAAGGCGACTAACATGATCGGGTGGTCAGGCTTGCTGACTTGGTTGATACATGTCATCGATCCCAATTGCGTGGAGCGATGCTCATGATGTCAATCACTGGATTGTCTGGTCCAGACTCGATTATTTTATCGACAGCAGTCATATAGCTGGAATATTGCTGAGTGCGGCATTAAACAACAAACAAACAAACTTATAATTTCTGATTAAGCTGTTCCTCATTTCAGTTTCGGCGTTCTATGCTGAACACCACAGTAAGCGCATCGCTCTGGACGGGTACATCTGGACCAAGTCCAAGTTCCTGGGCCTTTCCATCGGTGTCCACATGATCGGTCAGGCTGTTGTGTCTGTCCTGGACCATGACGAGGAATACACACTCACCTTTCCCAATGGCTACGGCAGGTACGACCACTACAGCAAAACTCGTAACAAATGTAGTAGCAGTGTTATTATAAAAAATCCAGTTAAGATAATCTGGATAATATAATAATAAGGTGAACAAATTTTCAATAAGTGATATATATATATTTATCATATAATGGGTAGGTTTCTCGGCAGGATAAAGCCAACGGATAAAAACGTTATCCGTTGGGGTCATATGCGGATAGAGATGCAAATATCAAAGGTCAAGTAGGGACTACTTTCACTGTTTATAAACAAACATGACGTCACCCTCGTCATTCGGCGATCGAGTCAGAATTAACCATCGGGAATATGGATAAACTACAGGGATAATTGCTATCATTATCAAAAGAACAGTGTAATACACTGAAAATCAGTGTTTAACTGTGACGTAGCTAAGGCATTTTATAAGTTTTGGCAACTTTGGAGATATAAATTTCGAAACAATTTTGCGAGAGCACGAGGCCTAGCCAAGCGGGATCAGTAGCCATATCTGTGCTTGTAGACCTCTGCGGCTTGAAACCTTCTCCACAAATTAAAATAGTTGGATTTGGCCGAAATATGTTTGAATTGTTACCTTGTTTCGTTTTGTTGCTGTGTGTACATCTGACTACACTTCTTAACGTTACGACAGGACAGACCGACTGTCAACAATGTCTGAACGTAGCCGTGACGTTTCATAGACTAGGGTTAGAGTAACTTCCCTTTGACAAAGGGCAGTTACTCTAGCGGACAGACCGATGGATTGCCGCGAAAGGCAATTAAAAACAATTGTTGTTTTGCGTATATGTTGCTTCGCCACTGTATAAGAAACAGATTTCAGTTGGAACTATATTGGCTACTGTCACTGTCCGACTGACACATCACTTACCCTGTGGTGTAATAAATATTAATGCGCGCATTCCAGGAAAACTCGCAATGGTTCGGTAATGTTTGTGAGAGAGGGAAAGCGATTTTCAAGCACAGAATTAAAGAATGACATTATATGATAAAGAGGTTATCACGCTTGTGTGTTTGGGGATGTTAAATAGCCTGTATTAGGAATAAACACTATGTATTTAGCTCGCCAAGGCTTGCTATATACAATGTTTATTCCTAATGCAGGATATTTACCATCCCCAAACACACTCGCGTGATAACCTCTATATATCTTGATTCATCACCTCGTATCACCTGGGGGCACGGGTAGCCCAATTGTCTAAGATGCTGCGATTCGCTGTACAGAGTTGCGTCCCTTAGGCACGCCAGAAACCTATGATTGTGGGTTCGAAATCCCGGTTCGCCCCAATTATGTTTCTAGGTTTGTCAGCACCATACCCTTGCTCATGGGTTTCACTAAGCTGACACGCCGCAATATAACTGTAATACTGTTCAAAGCGGCGTTAAACCCAACTCACTCACAAACTCACTTGTATCACCTTGATGACGTGGATCGTTGATCACAGTAGTAATCACTGGATTCTCCGGTCAGGACTTGATTTTGACAAGGTATGCACAGGAATATGAGGGTACAAAAAGAAACAGAGAGGTAAACAAACATACACAGGTACATGAAGGTACAAAAAGATACACATAGGTAAACATAGGTAGAGAAAGGTACACGATGGTACACACAGATTCATACAGGTATGATGGTAACACAAAGGACCCATGCAAGCAAAGATAGAGGACGGTATTCTGAGGTATTCATAGGAACGGACAAGTACAGACAGGTAGATAATAATAATAATATTAATAGGCTATATTTATGTTGCAATATTTCCACACCACACAGAGAGGCATGCTCAAAGCGCTGTTATTACCCCGGTCACTGGAGTGTTCACTCGAGAATAATTCTCAGCCCCTTGGGGAGTATACAACTCAGGCTGCCTGTTAGGCGCTAGTAGATGAAGGTACGAGCAGGAACACACAGGTACACTCAGGTACGCAAAGATACACGGGTAGATGAAGGTACGAGCAGGTACACACAGGTACACTCAGGTGCGCAAAGATACACGGGTAGATGAAGGTACGAGCAGGAACACACAGGTACACTCAGGTACGCAAAGATACACGGGAAGATGAAGGTACGAGCAGGTACACACAGGTACACTCAGGTGCGCAAAGATACACGGGTAGATGAAGGTACGAGCAGGAACACACAGGTACACTCAGGTACGCAAAGATACACGGGTAGATGAAGGTACAAGCAGGTACACAAAGATACACGGGTAGATGAAGGTGCGAGCAGGAACACACAGGTACACTCAGGTACGCAAAGATACACGGGTAGATGAAGGTACGAGCAGGAACACACAGGTACACTCAGGTACGCAAAGATACACGGGTAGATGAAGGTACAAGCAGGTACACAAAGATACACGGGTAGATGAAGGTGCGAGCAGGAACACACAGGTACACCAAGATACACGGGTAGATGAAGGTACGAGCAGGAACACACAGGTACACCAAGATACACGGGTAGATGAAGGTACGAGCAGGAACACACAGGTACACCAAGATACACGGGTAGATGAAGGTACGAGCAGGAACACACAGGTACACCAAGATACACGGGTAGATGAAGGTACGAGCAGGAACACACAGGCACACCAAGATACACCGGTAGATGAAGGTACGAGCAGGAACACACAGGTACACCAAGATACACGGGTAGATGAAGGTACGAGCAGGAACACACAGGCACACCAAGATACACGGGTAGATGAAGGTACGAGCAGGAACACACAGGCACACTCAGGAACGCAAAGATACACAGATAGATGAAGGTACGAGCAGGTACACACAGGTAAGCAAAGATACACGGGTAGATGAAGGTACGAGCAAGAACACACAGGTACGCAAAGATACACGGGTAGATAAAGGTACAAGCAGACTGTACACACTGCTACACACAGGTACACCAGGATACACAGGTTGATGAAGATACACACAGGTACACACTGCTACACACAGGTACACCAGGATACACAGGTTGATGAAGATACACACAGGTACACACTGCTACACACAGGTACACCAGGATACACAGGTTGATGAAGATACACACAGGTACACACTGCTACACACAGGTACACCAGGATACACAGGTTGATGAAGATACACACAGGTACACACTGCTACACACAGGTACACCAGGATACACAGGTTGATGAAGATACACACAGGTACACACTGATACACACAGGTACACCAGGATACACAGGTTGATGAAGATACAAGCAGGTACACACAGATACATGTTGCCTCTGTTGCAGGTCGATCCTGACGGTGCCGTGGGTGGAGCTGGGAGGGAAGGTACAGATTGCATGTGCCAAGACAGGATACAGCGCCACTGTGGAGTTCCATACAAAAGTAGGAGTTTGCTTCGATGTCCATGACAAAGTAGACACAATTTATGGACAACTACTTCTTAATTTACTGTGAAGGTGACGTTTCAGTGTAGATCCTTATACCATTGTCAAGAATGAACATGGTACAGAATATATACTGTAAATCGTGAAATTAATGCGTCTCCAAAAGAATGCGACCACTGGACCCTAGCCAAAAATGTGACTCAATATGAATGCGACACCCCCTCCTCTCAAGCATCAGTGGATTTCTATCTAAAGATGTCCTCAGTCAAGTTTCCTCCCCTTAATCCAACCTTACAATAATCCAATCACACACCAAATAGCACCGCTTATTAGCGCTGAGTAAAGTACTTCTGCAAAAACAATACATGTGCACTGGCTCGTGTCGGCCTTCGACGCAGTCGCAAAGAACAAAGGGTGGCGTCTGTCTTGACTTGCAGGTGTGATCAGTGATGACATAAGTGAGTAGAACACTTGTCTTGACCCCAGCAGTGACAATTCACAGGACAGAATTAGTGTTTGAATGACATTGTTTATATACTTTATATACAAGTGCTGCTCAATAAACAGTGGTGTGGAATACATCAGCGTATGTCTAAGTTGGTATTTTTGCTATCCAAATGTTGATATAAATGCGATGTTTAAAAATGCGAGCAAAGACCACACGCATTTTTCGCATTTAATTCACGCTCGCGTTAATTTCAAGATTGACAGTACTCACCGCCAAAAGAAACACGAACCTAGGAAACATATAGAGAAGTATGTACATTAAGAAGAGATGTTTAAGTGTACCAATTCGTGACAAAACTAACAATTAGTCAAGTGTTACCACAGAGTGTCTTTGTTGTTACTACGATATGCTGCACGTGATTTCCAAACTTTACACGCTAATCCTGCACGAGACAAATGGTGCATCTTGAGTCATGGATCTATGACGTCACATGTGATGCATCGTGAGCATAGGTTCACACCTCATACCAGAATGTCCGTGTGTGCATCAAAGCAATCTGAGATCTCATGAATATGGGGGCGGTCGGGTAGCCTAGTGGTTAAAGCATCCGCTCGCCACGCCGAAAAACCCGGGTTCGATTCCCGACATGTGTACAATGTGTGAAGCCCATTTCGGGTGTCCCCCGCCGTGATATTGCTGGAATATTGCTAAAAGCGGCGTAAAACCATACTCACTCACTCTCATGAATATGAGTAAGTTTTCATATGTTAACCCACATGGATTGTATTCGCGTTTCTTTTGCAATGATTGTATTTAGTAGGTGGAGGATTAACAGTAATAACAATTGCATACATGAAGGAGATTAACATGAGCAGGTTGAATAATGACAACAGAAGGACAGATGAGGAAGCAAGTATATAGTGTGTGAAATATGTTTATATGTAGGCGTCGACACTCGTCCCTCCATGTTGAACTATCAGTATATACCGTATTTGACGTAATAAGCGCCCAGGGCGCTCTAAAAAATAGAAACAGGGGCTCTTATTAGAATATTATTTTGGTGGAAAAACCAGAGTTGAAAGACAAGTTTTGTGGTTTATGCTGACAGCCTGAAATGTTTATATACGACAGATATATTTTCCAGAATTTAATTGTCCATAATTAAGGGTGCATATAACACACGAGTGTGTACTATACACGAATAAATAAGTCTTGTGTACATTGATCAATGAGAAGGGTGCTAATCGGGATTGTTCACTGGCCAATATATTAGCAAGTATCGCTGTGGGCGCTTATTAGAGCGTGACGCTTATTACGTCGAATACGGTATGTAATTATTTCTCACAGCCATTCTACGGAGGAAGGAAACATCGGATAACAAGCAAGGTGTTCGAGCCTAACGAGAAGCTCCCTTTCCTCACCGTGGAGGGAGAATGGAACGGAGTGATGTATGGCAAATATACCTCAGGGGTAAGGATGAATATCATATTAAATTTTGTATATAATTGAGCCCCACACTCATAAGTCAGTAATGTTCCACCTGTGTCATGGCAGTTTGTGAATAACTGCGTCTGATTCTGACATACCAGTGACACACACAATCAACCAAGTCTGACCAGAAATCGTCTGGATCCAACCGCATGGATTTTTGCTCATGCTGTCAACCACTAGGTTGTATGGTTCCAAGGCGACCATGCTTTCCTTAACAGGCGACTAATGTGATCGGGTGGTCAGGCTCGCTGATATGGTTGATACATGTCATCGATCCCAATTGCGTGGAGTGATGCTCATGATGTCAATCATTGGATTATCTGGTCCCGACTCGATAATTTTACAGACAGCCGTCATACAGCTGGAATATTGCTGAGTGCGGCATTAAACAAACAAATAAAAGTTATGGTTCCAGCTGTTACCTCAGGTTGCCATGGTAATACTGAAATATTGCTGACTCGATTATAAAACGACATGCACTGTCAATCCTGACAACTTTTTTGGGTATGAAACGAAAGTCAATTTGTGGTTAATTTTCCAGGTAATTAGTTGGATATCTCCTTTTTCAGCAAAACGAAACATTTGTAGACACGAAGACATTACCTAAGTTCAAGAAGATGGTGAGACCGACGGACCAGCAGGAGGAGTATGAGTCTCGCAGGTCAGTGGCCTTCACCTTCATCAGACGCGTTGTGACGGCTTGCCCACTTGTCACATATGTCCCTTAACTTTGTTTGTTAAATAAACATCAGCAACACCCCACTGGTTTATGAAATAATGTTCTGAACCGTGTTACAAATTTAGAATATAAGCTAATCTGTGATGTGTTCTTAGGTTATGGTGAAATGTGACTTTAAATCTATGTTATCAGGTTATGGCGAGACGTGACATATAAACAATGATATGTTATCAGGTTATGGCGAGACGTGACATACAATCTGTGATATGTTATCAGGTTATGGCGAGACGGGACATATAAACAATGATATGTTATCAGGTTATGGCGAGATGTGACATTTAATCAATGATATGTTATCAGGTTATGGCGAGACGTGACATATAAACAATGATATGTTATCAGGTTATGGCGAGACGTGACATACAATCTGTGATATGTTATCAGGTTATGGCGAGACGGGACATATAAACAATGATATGTTATCAGGTTATGGCGAGATGTGACATTTAATCAATCATATGTTATCAGGTTATGGCGAGACGTGACATATAATCAATGATATGTTATCAGGTTATGGCAAGACGTGACATACAATCTGTGATATGTTATCAGGTTATGGCGAGACGTGACATATAATCAATGATATGTTATCAGGTTATGGTGAGACTTGACATACAATCTGTGATATGTTATCAGGTTATGGCGAGACGTGACATATAATCAATGATATGTTATCAGGTTATGGCGAGACGTGACATACAATCTGTGATATGTTATCAGGTTATGGCGAGACGTGACATACAACCTCAAGTACAAGAATGTGGAGAAGGCCACAGAGGGCAAGCAATTCCTGGAACAGCGGCAGCGGGACGAGGCCAAGGACAGGAAGGAGAAAGGGGAGAGATGGGAAACCAAGGTAAAACTCTCACCTTCACCTTGTCAGGACAGTCTAGTGGCACAAAGTCTGAAGCCCACAGTGGCGTCCCCAACGGTGATGCTGCTGGAACAGTGCTAGAAGTAGTCATACGTACATGTAACAGGAGTCCGTATCTAAAAATAGACACCCTCATGCATTATGACCATGACTTCCGGCTCGCATGTGGAGATGGTCATGAATATGCATGAGGGCGTCTATTTTCAGATACAATGTATACAATGTCCATGGTGTGAATTATCTGTAAATAGGTGGAGAAAAGACTTTTATATTTTGACTTTATTATCCCCCGCCACAATGTGGAAGGTAGATATAGGAATGGGTGCTGTCCGTCTGTCCGTCACATTTTGTTTCCGGAGCAGAACTAAAAAACCATGAGAGATATCTTAACCAGATTTTGAACATAGATGGGTCTAGTGGTGAACTGGTGCCTTTTGATAGTTAAGGATATTTGAAAAAATTATTTTCGAGTTTCCATGGCAATGGCTCTGACTAAGAGGGAAAATGTCAGTAGTGCTCCTTTCCGTCTAAGGCGCCGCGATTCGCTGTGCAGAGTTGCGTCCCTTGGACATGCCAGAAACCTATGATTGTGGGTTCGAATCCGGGTTCGCCCCGATTATGTTTCTAGGTTTGTCAGCACCATACCCGTGCTCGTGGGTTTCACCAAAGTGGTAAACGCCCGAGACCTGAATCACTTCGGGCTTTCCTCCCACATTAAGCTGACACGCCCCAATATAACTGGAATACTGTTTAAAGCGGCGTTAAACTCAACTCACTCACTCACTTGTATCACCTTGATGACGTGGATCGTTGATCACAGTAGTAATCACTGGATTCTCCGGTCAGGACTTGATTTTGACAAGGTATACACAGGAATATGAGGGTACAAAAAGAAACAGAGAGGTAAACAAACATACACAGGTACATGAAGGTACAAAAAGATACACATAGGTAAACATAGGTAGAGAAAGGTACACGATGGTACACACAGGTACATACAGGTATATGATGGTAACACAAAGGACCCATGCAAGCAAAGATAGAGGACGGTATTCTGAGGTATTCATAGGAACGGACAAGTACAGACAGGTAGATCATAATAATAATATTAATAGGCTTTATTTATGTTGCGTTAAACCCAACTCACTCACTCACTCCAGTGCAGATCTTGAAAGCCGTACAGTTTTTCTTCACCAAACTTGGCACATGGATGTGTCTAGTGGTAAACTGGTGCCTTTTGATAGTTGGGAATGTATTTGCCAAGTTTTCAAACAATGACTTTGACTTAGACTGAAAATGGTGGTAGAGCTCGTTTCCAGAGGGCTAATGCCTTGCACACAACCGAACAGGGATATGAGTATTTCATGCTTGTTATTTAAAATTTGGTTGTGTTTCAGTTTTTCCACGAGGTCGGAGAGCACTGGGTGTATGACCGGCCATTGCTGAAGAGAAATAATCCATCACCTACAGAGTGAGGGCGATCTGTGAGGACGACCTATGTGATGGCGACCATGTGATGATGGCCACTGCATCAACAATATTCCAGGCTGGTGTTGTGTACAGCTAGCCATACGAACACACAAACAAGCTGCTTAGTATTGATTAGAATAACTTAATATGTGTACTATATGAAGCAATGTGCAAACCAACATTTTACTGTTTCCCACATAAAAATCAACATTTCTTATATAGCCAAAAAAAACAACTTCAGTTTGGTTCTCAGGCACCGCCTCATCATCATTAAGTCCCTGGCACGGTTCGTTTTTTTCCCCATTTTGAACATTTCTTTTAAGAGAGAGACATATTCAGAAATTTAAGTAACCAAACCAAGAGATCTTTGAGTAAACTTGAGCCAACTCAGCCGGCGATGGAATATTAGTCTCAGAAATCAGATATCCATTGTTATTTTAATGACATGTATTGTCTAAATTCACAAATGCTTGGTTACGTTTTGTATCCTGCTTGTGCTGGCACTTTATCTGTGTGATTCCTCGACTCAGCTGTGGTGATTGCTTATTACCGACATTTCACACGGAACAATTTTGAGAAATGAAAGTTTTTTACAGCAAATGACCAGGTTAGTGAAACCATAACTTGATTTTCATCAGGGAGGAATGAAAATAGTACAATGTGAAGTGAAACTGACTGTATTTATGTTGTAAAGTGGAGAGGATGTTTATATGGTTTCCTTGGTGCACGCTGAACGGAAGTTAACAGTCGTGAGAAAACCAGTGCTGATGTCAACATTATCTACACTGAAACCCTGTTTGTCTGGAGGGTAGCCTGTTAGTCTGGAGGGTAATCTGTTTGTCTGGAAGGTAGCCTGTTAGTCTGAGGGTAGCCTGTTAGTCTAGAGGGCAGCCTCTTTGTCCAGAGGGTACTCTTCCTGGAAATCATCCACAAATTACCACATAAAGTACAAGTAATGTTTAGATCCATAGAGATATACCTCCAAGTAGTTTTTGGTTCGAGATGATTGGGTGTGTATCAGCAGGGTTTAATTGGTGTGAAAACTGCGTTTTGGGTCAGTAGGTGTTCCACCATCTTCGTGAGGCAAGCGTGTCCACTAGCCTATATCAAAGCCAAGTTTCTACCCTTTCCACAACTAGGCCACATTTCTTGGCTTGACCCTGGCGCCACCTCGTGTAGATCCCAAGTTGTGCCCCTTGTAATGAAAACACGATATCCAATCAGATTGCTGTTCTTATCTCATACAGCTTCACAAAGATGGCGACGACCTTAGGCGACGACATAGTCGATCAGAGAACGAAATCATTCGCGATGTCATCCCTGACCCAAAAACAGAGGCAATCGTTTTTCGATGAAAAATACAACAAAGACAGGCAGTGGTAAATCACTTTCATACAAAGGTGTACCAGTCGTGGATGTTGATTTTGTGAGACATTCTCTGATTAGACTATCGATATGTGCGATAGTCCAATCATATTTAGCACAGGAAAGTAAAACAAGACTTTGATAAAAAGGCTAATGGACGCTCTTGCCTCAGGAAGATGGTGTTCCACGTGCAATGGGAGATTCCATTTCCATTGAACAGGGGACTTAGGTTGAGTGTGATGAGGTGAATGTGGAGTTCGTGGTCTGTCGTGTCCGGCAACAAATGTACACCCAACCGACTGGCCCCCGAGTTAAATCTTCCACCTCTGATTGTGATTGTTGCCCGGATTACGTCGATCCATGGGGTCGATTGTTGGGCCATGATTCTTCTTAAGTTTGTTTAGCAGGTAGTTCTCATCAGTCTTTCAAGCTAATTCTGAGACGATACCAAAACCATAAGTACATGCACGTTTATTTATTGACAAAGTATACCACCGTGCCATGTTTAGATAAGAAGCTGTGAGGGGCCCAAGAGACCAGGGTGCCATTGTACAAAATAATCTTAGTGCTATGACTGTCATAAGTCTATGTTAATGTATGGGAGTAACGATCACCTTAGCGCTAAGATTGCTCTGTACAACGGCACCCTGTTGTTTATCAGAGGGGGGGCTTGTGTTAAACATAATTTGGGTATTGAAAACAGGTGCAGGTATTGCAAGGGTAAAGAAAGCCATCAATAAGTCATGTAAAAAGTAAACAAATATTTGGGATGGTAGAATATTAATTATTTAAACAGATGGATTATACCCCTCTATGAGTGATGGGTCCCCATAAATTCTGATGAATTAATATTACAAAACCCCTCCGGAAATGGTAAAATTGGAGATACACGTGTTGCTTTGTGGAGATGTTTTGAATGGGTCTTTTTAAGACTTGTGTTGTAAGGGTTAGGTCGTGTTACAGTCAGCTATGCGTGGGGTCTTGGCGTGTTACAGTCAGCTATGCGTGGGGTCTTGGCGTGTTACAGTCAGCTATGCGTGGGGTCTTGGCGTGACTTCAATGTACATACCTTGTGGTGGATAAGTTCAAACATAGACTTGGTTCTCACACTGTAAAATCAAATTGCATGGAAACGTTTTATATCTGCTTAGAAAACTATTGAAGTGAAATACTGACGTAAATATGGAGAACGTGGTGACTGAGGACCAAGTTGTGTGAGAGCCTCATATGAGCCATTGACAATACTTGTGTCTGGGTGGATCAGGGTGGACCACCCTCTGCTTACCTGTGTCTGGGTGGATGTGTCAGGGTGGACCACCCTCTGCTTACCTGTGTCTGGATGGATCTGCTTATCTGTGCCTGGGTGGATCAGGGTGGACCACCCTCTGCTTACCTGTGTCTGGGTGGATGTGTCAGGGTGGATCAGAGTGGACCACCCTCTGCTTACCTGTGTCTGGGTGGATCTGCTTACCCGTGTCTGGGTGGATCAGAGTGGATCATCCTGTGGATACCTGTGTCTGGGTGGATCAGGGTGGATCAACCTGTGGATACCTGTGTCTGGGTGGATCAAATTGGATCATCCTGTGGATACCTGTGTCTGGGTGGATCAGGGTGGATCAACCTGTGCTTACCTGTGTCTGGGTGGATCAGGGTGGATCATCCTGTGGATACCTGTTTCTTGGTGGCTCAGGTTGGACCATCCTGTGCATACCTGTGTGAGTGGATCAGGGTGGACCACCTGTGCATACCTGTGTCTGTGGATGAGAATGGACCACCCTGACATTACCTGTGTTGGGGTGGATCTAGCCTGTGGTACCCTGACGTCTACTATATGTCTTATCATACCAAAGTGTAGAATTACATATTTATTTCACATCATAAAACCAAAATATCATACACTGTAGTGACAAGTTATATAATTATTTAGACAACTTGTTTGTAAAAACTACATTGTGTGTGATGTATGTTTGACACCATGTGTTTTGATGTATGTTTGACATGTGTGATCTATGTTTGACGTGGTGTGATGTATGTTTGACATGTGGTGTGATCTATGTTTGACATATATAGTGTTGTATGTTTGACACCATGTGTTTTGATGTATGTTTGACATGTTTTATATGTATGTTTGACATGAAGTGTGATTCATATTTTACCTTTTTTGACATCAAGCGGCGAGTTTCTGGATGAACTTTATCAATAACGTCAGGCACTGCCCATCTTACAGGTAGACTCTGAGCAAGTAGAACTATATTTATTTTAATGGTTTTCAGTATCATTATTCAGAAAAGTGCTGAAAAAATTATTCTGTTTTCCATTTCCAGGACAACAAATTCATGATTACAATAAAAACCAAGTTGTACCAGGTGTATCGGGCTTGCAATGAGATTTGTGCCAGTCGGTGCGTTGTAGCCATGTTTGATAACAATGTTAGCCCTCCAGGATATGGAGACTACCATTATAGATTGAGATATTATTGATGCATGTATCTCAAGACTGTGTCGGTATGTATACACATCATAGGAATATTGTTGCCAAAAAGAATTGTTACACTTTGAACAATGTTCTGCCAACATGATACTCATGTAAAAACATGACCGTGTCTAGCAATATCAATTATGAAAATGTTATAAATTGCTGCCATGTCATATACCAGTATATTTCCCCGCCTCTTTCATAGCTATATAGACAATACAGATATATATAGGATAGAAATGATATTTTCCTGATGTATTCAGACTGGTCGTTACTGCACAAGTAACATATACCGATATAGTCACTGCTTATGTAGAAACAAAATATGATATCTTCTTAATTGAAAGTACAGGGTTCACTCAAGAATGGGCCCTTTATGTGAAAATTTCAAATATTCAAGAGGTACGCCCATTGTATTTGAAAATGTGGGCCTTTTTTTTTCAAATTTAGGGGCTAAAAGCACAAGGCCCCACCCTAGAATTATCCCTGAAAGTAATGGAAGACAACATCCTGGCACCTGTAGAGCCTGTCAAGGAATCACAAATGTTTCCCTTTCTGTTCCCTAATTTTGCCCCATCAGTATAGTTCCTGAAAATCATGATTCCATGAGTGATCATCTCTGAGCAGTGATATTATTTATGCAGATGAAGATGGTTTGAAATCCAGGGCCATTATATTCTGCCCTGATTGCCTGTGGTTATGTAAACAAATTCTTGTTTCTCAACCAACCTAAATGCCCAATAGTACCTGTGAAAACATAGATTTCAAGAACTCAAGATGCATTAATGTGGCCTTATCAGACAGTAATGAATTTGTTTCAAGCTATAAAGTAAACAGTGACAAGATAAAAAGTTCAACTTCTGATATTGATGCTGATGATTGGGAGTGGCCTAATCACCATATTGATGCTGATGATTGGGAGTGGCCTAATCACCATGTTGACTGATGATTGGGAGTGGCCTAATCACCATATTGATGCTGATGATTGGGAGTGGCCTAATCACCATGTTGACTGATGATTGGGAGTAGCCTAATCACCATGTTGACTGATGATTGGGAGTGTCCTAATCACCATGTTGACTGATGATTGGGAGTGACCTAATCACCATATTGATGCTGATGATTGGGAGTGTCCTAATCACCATGTTGACTAATGATTGGGAGTGGCCTAATCACCATGTTGACTGATGATTGGGAGTGGCCTAATCACCATGTTGACTGATGATTGGGAGTGGCCTAATCACCATATTGATGCTGATGATGGGGAGTGGCCTAATCACCATGTTGACTGATGATTGGGAGTGGCCTAATCACCATTTTGATGCTGATGATTGGGAGTGGCCTAATCACCATGTTTAATGATGGGTTGGTTGATGATGAAGAACAAGAAAACATTGTTGTGACCTAATCACCATATTGATATTGATGCTGATGATTGTGAGTGAACTAATCCCTGTGTTGACTCTGACTGGGAGTTGACTGAGGCTGTAACTTTGAAACCTTGTACAGAATGAGTGTGTGTCTCCTGTGTGTCTCCTGAGTGTGAGTGAGTGTGTGAGTGAGACATCGGCTGTGATACTGTTCTATTCCTCCTGTGTGTGGTCCTTCACAGGTATCTGGGAACACATGTCAAAACATAATAAATTATTAACTGTTGACAGCATTTTGTTGTTTATACCAGCCTTGACTGGTGTTAAGTAAGGATACAATATATCGATGAACAACTTCTTTGTGACAATGAAGATTGAGATTCTGGTGTAGATTCTAAGACCGTTATCAAGCAAGAGTAAGAACCTACACCGAAACGTTGCTCCTAATTGTAATAAAGAAGTTGTTCATCCATATACTGTATCTTATCCTTACCTTATCTTACCTTAGAAGTACTCCAACTTCTACATGCCTCTCAAAGAGTGAGTGAGTTGGGTTTAACTCCGCTTTTAACAATATTCCAGTTATATCGCGGTGTGTCGGCTAAATCTGGGAGGAAAGCCCGAAGTGATGCAGGTCTCGGACGTTTACCACTTTGGTGAAACCCACAAGCACGGGTATGGTGCTGACAAACCTAGAAACATAATTGAGGAGAACCAGGATTCGAACCTGTTGTGTATGTATTATGTTATTTGTCCGACCCGCACATTGGAGGAACATCAAATCTTCAATACATAACAAAACCGTAGTTGGCTCAATCACTGTTTAATGTAGAACTGGCACTGCCTCACACAGCTGCCTAGGTTACAACAACATAATGACGTCACACCTAAAGTGACGTCACTGCACGTGCGCATTGGCGCACTTACAATGTAAACATACCTAACATGCACAACATTTCTCCCCCTTAAAAGAAATTACTTTCTACTTCTCTAACCAATACATTTACAATATTCAGAACACAGTACTATGAGCTATTTTCTAAAGTTATAATTTAACAATGTTACAACTTTCAACCACAAATGATAAACTCATATATATATGATATCTGCTACACATTGCTGAATACTTTATTCAATGACTTAATTGTCAAAACTGTCAGTTTCTACATTGTGTTCTCACAGGGTTAGTCTATCGGGAGGTTTTCTCACTCTTTCTGAACGTCTCACGGTTTGTTTTGCTGGTACATTTGCAATTGTCACCTCACTGTCTTCACACTGGTGTTCATCACATTGCTGTGATGCACTAGGTATTACGATAGGGTCGCCTTTGTTGACCCTGATACTTTCTACAGTCCCTGCACTACAGTCACTTTGAACAATCATGTTCTCGTTACCATGGTTACTAGTTGCATCTCTACACCTTAATTGATCAATATGACGCTTGACAGTTCTATTGCCAATGTCAACATCAGAATGTCTTTCACCACATTTTGTCATCACCTTGCCAGCAGTCCATTTGTCTTCTTTGTTGTACTCACGCACCCACACCTTATCATTGTCATTTAGCTGTCTTGTGTTGCCAGGTTGACACAATGAAGAAGACTGTTTTGTAGCAACAACATCAGCATGATTAGGCTTGATTAAGTCAAGTCTACATCTTAGTTCTCTTCCAAGAAAAGGTTTTGCTGGAGTTTCTTGAGTTGTGCAATGGGGACTAGAACGATAGGCTAGCAGAAACCTATCAATCTTCTTCTGTAATGTTGCATCATCCCCTCTAGTTGATTTCATAGCTTGTTTGAAGGATTGAACAGCTCTCTCAGCAAGTCCGTTTGTAGCAGGATGATATGGAGCAGATAAGATGTGTTTTACACCATTACTTCTCTTGCAGTGGTAATCCATATTTTGCGAACAAACCTCTCATCACTTTCACTGTCGCATCAGCAGTAGTTGAATTCATAACAATCACCTCTAACCATTTGGAATGAGAATCTACAACAATGAGGTACATGTGACCCATGAAAGGACCAGCAAAGTCCAAATGAATGCGACACCATGGTTTTGATGGCCATGACCAATGATGAACAGGAGCTTTTGTTGGATCATTTTGAAGATTCTGGCATGTAATACACATTCTTGCAGTACTTTCAATATCAGCATCTACTCCAGGCCACCACACATAACTTCTAGCAACTGATTTCATTTTCACCATTCCAAAATGACTACCATGTAACTCATTTAGAACACCGTTTCTGAGTTTAGAAGGAATCACTACTCTCATTCCACATACAATGCATAGGTTTCTGTCGTGTGCAAGGGATGCAACTCTGCACAGCAAATCGTGGCGCCTTTGACGACTGGGCCACCCGTGCCCCAAAGGTGATGAAGCAAGACTGGTCAGCTACTATATCAGTGCAATAATCTTGCATGCAATGTTAAACCCCATTTCACCTCACCTCACCACATCACAAGAATAGGATAGCTCCAATCAAGTTTCAATCCAATCCAAGAATAAATGCATTCCTTTAGGTCCAGGGGTCCGTTCCACAAAGCGAACGTAACGCTACGACTGTCATAAGTCAATATTAAAGTATGGGAGTTACGATCACCTTAGAGCTAAGATCGCTTTGTGAAACGGATCATCAAATCTCGCCCACACACAGTTAAACAATCTTCAGAGTTACTTTAAAGACGACAAACCCAGATTCACTGTTATTTTCTTTATTCATTACCTGAAGCATGAATATGCAATATGCAGTCCTCAAACAAAAGGCGGTACAGGCCAGCAGTAGACAGTTCCCCCACATGGTGCTATGTAAAACAGTACACGTTAACATTGACGGACATTACAAACTTCCAAACATCTGCCGTTTCATTTTAATCAATATATTCAGAGCCCAGCTTCCATGATAATTTTACAGAAAACAATTCCACTGCATACTTGCCATACCGTATTTGACGTAATAAGGGCCCCGCTCTAGGAAGCACCAACGGCGATATTTGCTAATATATTGGCTAGTGAACAATCCCAATTAGCGCCCTTCCGATTGATCAATGTACACAAGACCTATTTATTCGTGTATACTACGCACTCGTGTGTTATATGCACCCTTAATTACGGGCAATTAAATTCTGGAAATATATATCTGTTGTACCGGTATATAAACAGTTCAGGCCGTCAGCATAAACCATGAAATTTACGATCTTTCACCATATGTATATTCTAATGAGAGTCCTGTTTCTAATTTTGAAAGCGCACTTGGCGCTTATTACGTCAAATACGGTATTACCATTTCAACTCTCTTGACCATGCCCCATGTGCATGGCAAGCTGCCTCCCAAAGTTTCTTCTTATCAACCATCTGACATGCTGAGCACCGAAGACTGATTCAACGCAAAGTTTAAGGCGACATTTTTTTATTTCTTGGTTAACGGACATGGCACTCATTCAAAGTCCAAATGTTGGAAAAAAAACCCATAAAAATTCCTCCTTTTTCTATTACCACCGATCTTTACTTTTAAAAATGCATAAAAAGTTCAAACAATAAAAAATGTCGAGTGTAAAGCAAAAGGAAGTCACTCTGATATTACTCGTTGGGATCCTTCTCTAAAACCATCAAAGCTGGTCAACGCAAAGCACAATGGTGACCAGTCTAATTGTTGCCAAAATGGCAGCATCTTTCATGCATTTCACCATGACATGAATATTATATTGTCATTTGTGCACAAGCTGTGTGTCAGGGATTTAATAAAATGTGTAGTAATAATAATAAAAATTGTCTTTTACTTTTGTTACTCCAGGATATATTTTTTTATACCTACCTAACTTTTTAGGACAAAAATCAAGTAAAAAAATCCGAGGGTTTTTTCTTCTCCTTTTTTTCTAATTTGCCTACCTCACTTTTGAAATGAGTTTGAAATCCATAAACCCGGAAATAAAAAAAATGCCGCCTAAAGATAATTCTAAGATATTCTCAAAGTGGGGAAATAAGATAGGGCTGATGAAAACATTTGATTTCATACAAACAATTTCATGAGCGTGCAGGGCAGAAAACACATTGAATAGTGTCAATCATTTCATGGTAACTAAACAAGATGCAATCGCACAAATATTTCATAAATGTTGGACATAATGTAAGTTCCACTGTATCACTGATTAACCAAAGCTGAATCAGAGTGACAATGTTGGCATGGCAACAGGATCACATGTATGAGAAATACACAAGGACTACTTACGGATCCACAGGAACTGCACACACAGTTTGATAAATCTCACTATATGTCATCCCTGTTGTCATGAGTACTGCCCCTTCTCCCAATTTTCAAAATCCTGACTTTGCAGCTTGACTCATGACAGGCAATCTCATTAAAATCAGATCTTAGTTCTTGCTACTGCTAAACAAAGATCTGAGGACTACCTATTACTTCCCATTCCCTTGTGTGAACTTTGCTGACTGACTGAGTATGGTTTTACGCCGCTTTTAGCAATATTCCAGCAATATCACGGCGGGGGACACCAGAAATGGGCTTCACACATTGTACCCATGTCAGGAATCGAACCCGGGTCTTCAGCGTGACGAGCGAACGCTTTAACCACTAGGCTACCCGACTGCCCCTATGGAACTTTGACCGACCTTGCACGAACTTTGACCGACCAATGGAATGGCTGACAAGAAGTCGACATAAGCCAATCAGAAGGCAGCTTTCTCGTACTTTACGGCACTAGTTTTAAATTGGCGACTACACTTCGAAACATATTTTGACAAATTCTCGATTAAAAATTTGAAAACTGATCAAAAGAGCATTCTGGAATGGGTAACAAAGATGGCCTAGATTGTATGGATTCAGCCGTTAAGCCCTTAACTATCGTTTGGAATACTCATTCTCAATTTTTCGAGGTTGCATGATGAGAAAACACATTCTGGATCTGGTAAGCGACGCTCTGATTGGTCGGATGAAAGGTAATTCTGATGTGACCCCTGATTGGATGACCTCAGATCTTTGATTAGCGGTAGTGACATCTAAGATCGGATTTGAATGAGACTGCATGACGGGTGACTGAAGAACCAGATTGTCATTATTTGAGTCGCCATAATTAATACTGTACCAGAGCATTTTAAAGCAAATTAACTACAATTTCATCGTCCACGATTCATTTCGCAGTACCGTTTTCCTGTGAGCAAGTTGAGCTCTGAACAATGCAAGAGATTCACCTATCCGCGGACCTATATGACTGAGATTTATCCTGGATGCCAACCACACGAGAGATACAAAGTTAACATCCTGCCTTTAAGTGTAGGACAAACAACTACACTGATATGCATGTACTTGCGAAAGACAGCGAGCGCTGGGATAAATGAGAATTGTGAATACTGACTAGTACTTAAATGCATTGTAATATTTTTGTTCATTTTTTTGAAAAAAGAACTACAAAACTTTTTGCCATATACTCTGTTCTCAACATTGACTCCATATCCCTGTGTGGCCAGGACATTGCCTCCGAAACCTTCTATCAACAAGAGCATCTTATCTGCATAATAATAATCATAATAATAATAATAATAATAAGCCTCCAATCAAACTACACCCATGATGATGGATGGGAGTTATTTGAAACCACTGTTCCTGTTCCTGGCTCAGCACAAAGAATGTTCTTGATCCCCCGATAATAAACAATATCAAATTGTAAACATGATTAACAAATAATGTACATATTTTAAGCTCTGTAAGCGACTATTCTAGGAAATTATTTACATAGCAGAAAATTGGAGTTAATGGAAAAATAAGTTAGAGTATAAAAACATTAACTGCGATCGCTAGCAAGAAGCTTTAATGAATAATAAACTTGTCTGTCTGATATCAGAGGACAATGCTTCAAAATAAAATTAAATGAGAAACTTGTCTGAAAGAAAAAAGCAATATATTTTGGGTGCTGTAAAGAACAAATATATTGAAGGATCTTTTATGATATAAAAGTACAGAATTCATTTCAAGAAAACGTGAAAAATATGAATTTTCGGAATCCATTTCAACAAAGGTTTTGATAATTGTCGGCTTGATTCCTAACTTGGAAATCTGAAAGTTTTGTCGCACAGCAAAAGGTGTATGCAAAAACTAGCATACATAAATGTACAATGTAAAGTTCTTAGCACGGTTGGATCTACCTATGACTGGCTTCAACTACATACTAAAATATATATACACATGTTCACTAAGCCCATCGACGCCACTAGACAAAATGTCAAACAGTAGTCACTAGAACTTGGGTCAGATTGGCACACACCATTTCAAGGTTCACTACGAAGGAAAACCTAAACTATAGGTACGTCAGACATGAAAATGGATCATTTCCAAAGCTACAGATCAGATCTGTCCACGATGGCCAGAAACCTCCAATAAATGACAAACACAGCGTACATAGTTTTACTTATATCAAGCAGATCTTCAATTCTGTTTCAAATAAGGTTATCAAGTCTGTATTATCAACATTCAATGTCCTCATTCTAACGAGAGAGAATATTTCCCCATTTTTAACTGACACTATGGAATTTCAGTTACAGAACGTAAATGCGCCGTCATCATATTCTTATTAAATTTCTATGGCTATGTGAGCATTTGATTGTAACAGAGTCCAGGTAACGATCGGTACTGCATGACTGTATTCAGGCTAAACATAGGTTGGAATTTGTTCAATGACACTGCAGGCACAAATTATCGAATAACATAAACATATGCCTAAAAATGTTAACCATTTAAATGTTAATCACAGGGGTAGATTTAACTGCTGGCTTGTTGGCCTGCGGCCAATTTAAATTATGAAAGGCTTGCTGAAACATAAAGTGGATGACCCGTCTGGCAAGTCAAAATTTCACCCCATCTCTGTGTCCGTTTAATTTTTATTAATTGGACACTACTTGTGAATTGTGTATTTTTATGAGAAAATATTAGACTGACACAACCGACGGACATTTTGTAATGTTCTGTACAACAATATCGTCTTTATTTGCTTATAAAATTGGAAAATGAAGGAAAATGGAAGCCAAGATTTAATCTCAGAGTGCAGGAAATGACATTTTAGATGTGAGGGGCTCTATAATTTACTCAGTAAATTGAATTCCGTCGTGGTCTCAAACATTTAATTCTGGGCCAGTTAGTTTGGAGAATGCCAGTAACTTTTAAAAGGAGCAAGCCCTGCTGGCTACATGGACATTTTTTTTGTTAAATCTACTACTGCAATCACATTTTGTACAAATCTAGAACAGATTATTATTATTAGAGGGATGTATGAAGACACAGCAACCTGTTCTTTCCAAGTGTGTCAGAACCTAACAGCACCAGATCGATACCTTCACAGGGAGACTTGCCACAATGGAAGCCAACCTTCAGACATAATCCATTTCTATGTATGTAACTTCAGCATTGCACAGGATTCACAACCTTGGACAGAAATAATCTAGGAAATCACAACCTCACAACACAGGTCCCCATCCACAATAGTGCTCGACTAACATACATAGCAGGGTACTAGCTATTCAGCAGATTGCATTAGATCTGGAAAATGTAACACACCCAATGATGTATTGACCTAATGATCAATGCTGTGTCATTACTAAGCTAGTGTATTACATACAGCTAGCGTGTAGAGTGCTCGCTGATCTCACACTGGTGTTTGTTCTCAATGGTCAACAAGAACCTTTCGTTTCACAGCAAACCAAACATATATTAGAAGGGGTTTATTTGTTCACACAATGACTGCAGATGTGCCATCGTCAGTACTTCGCGGTTTGTACCCACTACGTAACCCAATCACATGATAATACAAGAGGCCATTTGGTCGTCGGTATGTTTAGCCAGTGAATCTGGCCACTGCTGGTTCCAGTGAGAAGGAACCAGCAGTGTTCTGACCAATGAGTGTTCAGATTATATTGGCAACATTTGATGGCAATAGTTCATGGCAAGATAATAATAATAGACTTTTTATATTGTGCATATTTCACTCCACTGAGGGGCATGTTCAAAGCGCTATTATTACCCCGGTCACTGGATCAATGTGCATTGAAGTATCATTCTCAGCTCCCTGGGGAGTATACAACCCAAGCTGCCTGTTAGGCGTTAGAAGGTTAACAGCCACATTGCCATCTCATCCTACCGGGTACCCACTCACTTGCCCAAGGAGACGCCACGTGTTACACATGCTTCAGTGTGGGGCAGGATCAAGGGCCCCAGAAACTCTCAGGAGCCAAAATGCCGAAACGTGACCGATGTTGCTTAACTTCACCTGCTTGGTGACCTGTGCCCCTGTGCACAGGATCACAGGCCAAGGCCTTGCAGATTCTACTGTATCAGGCAATGGTAGGGTTCGGACAAAGTTCTGCATGAAGACAAGCTCATTTGACTTCAGTGGCTTCATTTCATCACCAGACTTAAAACAGACACACATCTTAAATGCACTGTACAGTGGCCTTATTCAGGTGATGGGAGAAAGCAGTGTATAGAAACCTGTGAGGTACCGACGATGCAGTTGTACTAATGAAAGACGAAAATGTGACAGTAATGGCATGAAGAATGATACAGGTCTCGTCTCCAATCACTCATCACAGAATACATGAAATAACACAGACAACCTCGCCAGGAAGCCCATTGTGCGGACTGGCACACAGAACGGCACAAAATGATCTTACAAAAAATAACTTGAACCCTTGCAGCTAAATGTTTTAGTAAATCATAAGATTGTAAAACCTCATAGAAAAAATAATCTCATAGAATAATTTCTTAATTTCTGATATACTGAATGAAATTGGTTTCTTCCAAGTAATATACTTCGCAATAAATATTCATCTTCCCGAGGCAAGGGAGTTTACTGACTATAAAAATCCAGTTCCACCCTTGCCAAAATTGGCTGGAATTCCTGGGCTCGATAGTCGCACCACCTGTGGCTATTATGAGTTATGTCCCTTCCATGCCTCTCCTATGGACCAATCAGATTCCACCTCTCATATCACTTGCATTTGGTTCAAACAAAATGACGACGCCCAATCTAGACGATCTGATCGATAATCAAGATCTATATTGTGATAAAACATCTTACATCCCTAAGTGCATCACATCATGCGAGCACCCTGATTAAAAACATATAAAGATTTAGAAAATATCTGTTGACAACAAGTTGGTGGTGCACATGCTTTGCAAATCCTGCAATTGACCAGAATCTGCATGACAATTTATGAACCAAATTTCGATTTTCGTTGCCAATTTTGATTGGACTATGCATAGACTCATTAGTCCAGCCAAAATGTAACTCCATAATACCAGCCTAGTTCGGCAAGGGTGGAAACTGGACTTTTAAAGTCAGTTAACTCTCTTGCCTCGGAAGATGTAAATGCTTGTCTGTGTCCCTACTGCATAAATCAATAGTATTGTGTGCGGGAACATATGTATCTGATGCATCTATACATACCCTTTCGCAATGGAAAATACGGTAATAGCTTTCTGCATACAAGGATATTATGAACTTAATTCAGTGACTCACCTGGTGCTGGTGAAGTGAATTACTCAGACACACCCTCATGCGCCCTCTACTGGTGGATGCGGACAGCTTCATATATACCGTAAATAGTGAGATAAATACACTCTGCTGATCTAGTGTTACGTTTTGATTACCAATATTTGAAAAACTGGCTATGATACCATGAGTTGTGTGTATGTACATATGACAATAATGGATACGTATGAGTTGATGGATGTATGAACAGGTTGTTAGATGATGTATTGATGACAATTCCATTGCATAGGGATGCCAACATTGAATCTATCCACCATCGCCTATAGCCCCGGATTCCATCAGTAGGAACTTATGACCGGACCCCTTCACTAGAACCGTGTCCCAGGACCCCATCAGTAGGACCTTAAGACTGGATCCAATCAGTAGGACCTTAAGCCTGGATCCAGTCAGTAAGGACTGTGTCCCAGGACCCTTTCAGTAGGACCTTAAGACTGGATCCAATCAGTAGGACCTTAACCCTGGATCCAATCAGTAGGACCGTGTCCCAGGACCCCTTCAGTAGGACTGTGTCCCAGGACCCCATCAGTAGGACCGTGTCCCAGGTCCCCATCAGTAGGACCTTAAGCCTGAATCCAGTCAGTAGGACTGTGTCCCAGGACCCCATCAGTAGGACCGTGTCCCAGGACCCCATCAGTAGGACCTGAAGCCTGGATCCAATCAGTAGGACTGTGTACCAGGACCCCATCAGTAGGACCGTGTCCCAGGACCCCATCAGTAGGACCTGAAGCCTGGATCCATCAGTAGGACTGTATCCCAGGACCCCATCAGTAGGACCGTGTCCCAGGACCCCATCAGTAGGACCTGAAGCCTGGATCCAATCAGTAGGACTGTGTCCCAGGACCCCATCAGTAGGACCGTGTCCCAGGACCCCATCAGTAGGACTGTATCCCAGGACCCCATCAGTAGGACCATGTCCCAGAACCCCATCAGTAGGTCCGTGTCCCAGAACCCCATCAGTAGGACCTCATGCCTGGACCCATCCAGTAGGACCTTATCCCAGGACCCCATCAGTAGGACCTTAAGCCTGGCTCTAATCAGTAGGACTGTATCCCAGAATAACAGGATCTAGACTCCCAGGATCCACTCTAACAGGGTCCACAGTCACAGGGTTGCAGACTAGAAGGGTTCCACTGTATGTCAGACCATGTATTGTATCGCAACCTCAGTATGATCATACAAAATGTGTTATATAGCCCCAGCTGACGGCAGCCCCAGACACACATGTAATACTTCGACCAGTTAATAAATTGTATGACACATTATGAGCAGTGAATGCATAATCTGGGAAACATACTACCTGTTGTCTCTGAACACACTATTCTTCAAACATCTGCAAATTAACTTTGGACAAATAAACAAATTTGACATGAGTAAATTACGTAACAACCTTTCAGAAGATGCAAATGAATTCAACAATCGTTAAAAGTCAACATAATTAAAAATATCTTAACTCTCTTAGTTGATATCGGAAAACGCAATCCATAAACAACTTGTTAAAATATCCTAGTGGTGTACAACATATATAGAAATCTGAGCAAAAGTAATATATCCATTACATAACACTGACTAAAGCTTTCATGGTTTGTAAAATTGAAAATGACAATTTGTGATACTAAAACATCACAAGCATTTGCTTTGAGCTATGGAATGCTGGGATGGTGGTCTTTGTAACCGTGGAATGTTGCTATGGTTGATCAACGGTTGCTATGGCTACTCTTGGCTGTCAAGATATTCCATGATGAGCTGGTAGCAGAACTGGTATTGTTCCTGTGAAAGAAGCAATGAAACTCAGCAACATGCTGTTTGTATAAGCAACAATGTAACTATAATAAAAAAATGTCTCTTCCTGTTGCATTTGTTTTTTTGTTTTGTTTGTTGTTTAACGCCGCACTCAGCAAAATTCCAGCTATATGACAGCAGTCTGTAAAAAATCGCGTCTGGACCAGACAATCCAGTGATTGACATCATGGGCATCGATCCAGGCTATTGGGATACGATGACATGCATCAACCAAGTCAGCCAGCCTGACCACCCGATTTCGTTAGTCGCCTTTTACGGCAAGCATGGGTTTCTGAAGACCATTCCACCCCCGATCTTCACGGGTCCACTAGCACTGTGGCTTGTAAATACGTTTTGACTAGCCACCTCACTGTGTGGCTGAAAGCATGAGAAACAAGCCCACCAATGCTGTAGGATGTCACATTAATAGCCCGGAGTCAGGCCTGGCTACCTGATCCAATTTAGTTTCCAATAATGACCAACAAAGGGGTGTTCGGGACCCATTTCTGTCCTGTGACATGAATGGTTGGTTTCACAGCACATATGACAATGGTATGGCAATAGTATGGCAATATTATGGCAAAAGTACAGCACTATCACACCCAGGGACACTAAGAATGTGATTCGCACACTGTACCTAAAGTGGGGAATTGAAACCATGTTCTAAATGTGAAAGGTAAGCACTTCAACCACCAGGCTTCCTCAACAACTCTGTCTTGTCAAAATATCCAACCATTTTCTTTTCACTATTTATTAATGTTATCCCATGATTATGAGAGGGAGGTTTCGGTAATATTACAACAACATGATGGGTGCCTCAAGACTCCACCAATGTGGATCTTTTGTGTTGATGGTCGACATATCGACCAATCATAATCAGAACGACATGGTTCTAAATGCTGTTGCCTCCTCGCAGTGACGGAGACAAAGCAGTCTCTGTCTGCAATGCCGACTTACATAGTTCTCAATGAACTGTGGTCTGTTGATGCGGATCTGTTTGACGGTCTGGTAGACGTCCAACTCCTGGTCTAGACTCAGTCTCTCCAGCACCAGACTTATGGCAGCAAACATCCCGCTCTTGCTGGCACCATTCCTGGACAATCAAAAACAAATTGTTTGCTTGTATCTTATGCAATATTCTCGCCCTATCAGGGAGTCCTGTTATAGGGCTGAGACAGTTTACACAGGTACTAGGGTCGGGTGGGTACTGAGTAGAACCAAGGTACCCACAGGGCTATCTGGACCCGTGGTTAGTCATGTGATATATTGTTTAATGATAAAAATTATCTAAAACTCTGTGGTAACACTACAAGTCACTAATGTTCACATTTCTTTCTGACTATGCTGGGGCATGGGTGACCCAGTCGTCTGAGGCGCCGCGATTCGCTGTGTAGAGTTGCATCCCTGGGGCACGCCAGAAACCTATGATTCTGGGTTTGAATCTTGGTTCGCCCAGATTATCTTTCTACCATGCCCGTGCCCGTGCCCGTGCCCGTGCCCGTGCCCGTGCCCGTGTGTTTCACCGAAGTGCATCACTTTGGGCTTTCTTCCCACATTAAGTTCAGTCAACTTCAGTGTATGCATGACCAGATCGTTTAATGCATATACTGCATACATTTTGCCAGGGCTCCGATAAAACTATTCCCAACCAGACATTTTGTACCTATCTCTTGAGACCTCTAGCAGGGTACCCGGGTGGGGTAGGGTAATAGCAGGGTGGTACCCGGGTGGGGTCGGGGAATAGCGGGGTGGTACCCCGGTCGGGTCGGGTAATAGCGGGATGGTACCCCGGTGGGGTCGGGTAATAGCGGGTTGGTACCCGGGTGGGGTCTGGTAATAGCAGGGTGGTACCCGGGTGGGGTCGGGTAATAGTGGGGTTGTACCCCGGTCGGGTCGGGTAATAGCGGGGTGGTACCCCGGTGGGGTCGGGTAATAGCGGGGAGGCAGGCAGGGCCAAGTTGTCAATTTGGTAATATATCCAGGGCCCACTTGGACAAAGTGTTCAAAGCACTAAGATGATCGTAACACCCATACTTTAACATAGGCTTACGATAGTCTTAGCGCTAAGATAGCTTTGTGCAAGTGGGCCCTGAACACTAACATCAAACCAACAATCCTCTCAAATCATCGAAAACCATATAGTGGGCCAAAATCTTATCATCTAATAGACGTTTGCACAACAAATAACTAGTGAAAGGAGAACACCAATGATCTACATGAGTGAGTGAGTGTTTGGTTTGACACCACTTTGTAAAGATTTCTGTAAGATGATGGCGAGTCACTTTGACGTGGGAGGTCTAAGATGTTTACCACTTTGCTGAAACCCATGAGGACTGGCATGGTTCTGACCAGGAAACATTACCATGGTGAACTGTGATTTGGAGCCATGATCATGGGTTTGCGCAGTGACAGGTGCTTACTCACATGCAGTGTATTGTGACTGGGCCCTTGCCGTTCTGCTTGAGCCAGTCTGTGGTGAGTTTGTGCAGCCTGAGTAGAGCTGTCCGTGAGTTGGGCACTGTCTGGTAGTCCGGCCATGATTTGAACATGAACTGTTTCACTGCTCTCTCCTCACCCTGCAGCAGAACATGACGGTGAAACAATACAGCATGATGGTCAGAGAACAGTATGATGGTCAGAGAACAGCATGATGGTCAGGGAACAGTATGATGGTCAGGGAACAGTATGGTGGTCAGGGAACAGTATGATGGTCAGAGAACAGTATGGTGGTCAGGGAACAGTATGATGGTCAGAGAACAGTATGATGGTCAGAGAACAGCATGATGGTCAGGGAACAGTATGATGGTCAGAGAACAGCATGATGGTCAGAGAACAGTATGATGGTCAGGGAACAGTATGGTGGTCAGGGAACAGTATGATGGTCAGAGAACAGTATGGTGGTCAGGGAACAGTATGATGGTCAGAGAACAGTATGATGGTCAGAGAACAGTATGATTCAGAACATGAATGGTGACACAACATGAATTGTGACAGAACATGAATGGTGACACAACATGAATGGTGACAGAACATGAACTGTGACAGAACATGAACTGTGACAGAACATGAAAGGTGACACAACATGAATGGTGACACAACATGAACTGTGACAGAACATGAATGGTGACACAACATGAACTGTGACAGAACATGAACTGTGACAGAACATGAATGGTGACAGAACATGAATGGTGACAGAGCATGAATGGTGACACAACATAAATGGTGACAGAACATGAAAGGTGACACAACATGAACTGTGACAGAACATGAATGGTGACACAACATGAACTGTGACAGAGCATGAACTGTGACACAACATGAACTGTGACAGAACATGAATGGTGACACAACATGAATAGTGACACAACATGAAAGGTGACACAACATGAATGGTGACACAACATGAAAGGTGACACAACATGAATGGTGACACAACATGAACTGTGACAGAACATGAATGGTGACAGAACATGAATGGTGACACAACATGAACAGTGACAGAACATGAACTGTGACAGAACATGAAAGGTGACACAACATGAATGGTGACACAACATGAATGGTGACACAACATGAAGGGTGACACAGCATGAATGGTGACACAACATGAATGGTGACACAACATGAACAGTGACAGAACATGAACTGTGACACAACATGAAAGGTGACACAACATGAATGGTGACACAACATGAATGGTGACACAACATGAAGGGTGACACAACATGAATGGTGACACAACATGAATGGTGACACAACATGAATTGTGACAGAACATGAATGGTGACAGAACATGAATGGTGACAGAACATGAATGGTGACACAACATGAAGGGTGACACAACATGAATGGTGACAGAACATGAAAGGTGACACAACATGAACTGTGACAGAATGACATAGTAACAGAATAGCTATACAACTAATGACACAATACATTATTGTGATGTATCAGGAAAATTAAGCAGAGAGGACAAAATAACTGATTATGCACATAACAGATGCTACCTTGACAAGATGGCTGAGTTTAAAGATGCGGATGGTGACGTCAGGGTCAGCTTCAGATGACGACAGCAGCTCCACATTGAGAGGGCCGTACTCTTCTGTGTAGCCATACTCCTCCGGCCAGTACAAGGCACACGACTGGTAAACAAAAACAGATAATCGAAACATGTTAATGTAATAGCTCAGAACATCTCACCGTTATGCCAAACCCTAAGTAGTGATGGGAAGGGTGGGCTAGAGGTCTGTAAAGACACATACTTGTTGTTATAGAATAGAGGTGAGGTGAAATGTGGTTTAACAGAACAGCATGATTAGATTATTGCACTTATAGCAAGGTGTGTGTGTGTGTGTGTGTGTGTGTCTGTGTGTGTGTGTCTGTGTGCTATGTCATGGCCTTAACATGAACGGTGAGGTGAGGTGAAATGGGGTTTAACGTCGCGTCCAAGATTATTGCACTTATATAGCGACGTGCATGTATGTGTGTGTGTTTGTGTGGCTGCTTGTACTAGTCCGGACTGATGCCGATTTATAGTGCTAGCTCACTGAGATACCATGCCGCAGTTTAACATGAATACCCCACTCAGACACAGTATACTGACTCCGAGCCGACCAGTCCTTGTTTTAGCCCCTTAATGCAGAGCGCCAAACAGGGTAACAACAAGTACCATCTTTTAACGTCTTTTGGTATGACGCGGCCGGGGATCGAACCCCGGACCTTCCGCTCTCCGGGCGGACGCTCTACCACAAGACCACGGAGGCGGTCCCTTAACATTAACACCAAGGTTGGACACAGTATACTGACTTCGAGCTGACCAGTCCTTGTTTTATCCCCTTAATGCCGAGCACCAGGCAGGGTAACAACAAGTACAATCTTTTAACGTCTTTTTGGTATGAGGCTGCCGAGGATTGAACCACCTTCCACTACACTAGACCATGGAGGTGGCCCTACTTGAAGTGAGCAAGTGAGAAAAGTGAGGATGTTATGCCACTTGGAACACTGTTTCAGTTCTATCTATCACAGCATGTCAAGTCAATGTGGGAGGAAAGCCAAAAGTGATGCGGGTCTTAGACACAGCCAAGAGTATGGTGCTGGCACCAAGAATCCATGTCAGGGTGAATGTGGGATCTGTCACTCTAAAGGGACGTAACTCGGCACAGCTACTTGTGGCGTATTAGACAACTTTGTTTGTTTGTTGTTTAACCCAGGACTCGGCAATATTTGGCGGTCTGTAAATAATCAAGTCTGGACCAGACAATCCAGTGATTGACATCATCAACATCGATCCTGGCAATGGGATACATCATGCATCAACCAAGTCAGCGAGTCTGACCACCTGATCCCGTTAGTCACCTCTTATGACACGCATAGTCACCTTTTATTGCAAGCATGGGTTGCTGAAGACCTATTCTACCCCAGTTCTTCACAGGTCTATTACACAACTAGGCCACCTGTACTCCTACCTTGTAGAGGTGATCGGGTAGTCTAGTGGTTAAAGCAATCACTTGTCAGACCGAAAACCCGGGTTCGATTCCCGACAAGGGTACAATGTGGTAAGCCCATTTCTGGTGTCCCCCGCCGTGATAATGCTGGAATATTGCTGAAAGCGGCGTGAATTCAAACTGTCCCACACACTCCGACCTTGTATAAGGATTACGTAAGCCTAGACTACCTACCTTGTCGTTCCTATCAAACTCATTGAGCATGATGATGGTATCGGAGGTATAGTCGTACAACATGCGCCAGAAGTCGGCTACAGTGTTGGGAAGCGGCATCTGAGTGACAATGAACCGGTCCTTCTGCGTACACCCCTACAACACACCACGGACATTAAACTAGGGCTCTCAAGGCATCAAATTCAAAGCTTCATCAACATTAAAGTACATTCTTCCTAGTTAACATGTTCCGTTCAACATAAACCTTGACAAGAGTAAAATGGACACAGTGTTTAGGAAACAAAGATGATTAAACTACTGATACTGTAAACACTTGATTCACAGGCATTGTCTTTTGAAAACTGTTGCAGGCAAAATGTACAGATTTAAATTTAAAACCAATGGATGATAGCAGCCTGTATTCCTGAAGGAGGTGAGGTGAAATGGGGTTTAACATCGCGTCCAAGATTATTGCACTTATATAGCGACGTGCATGTATGTGTGTGTGTTTGTGTGGCTGCTTGTACTCGTCCGGACTGATGCCAATTTATAGTGCTAGCTCACTGAGATACCATGCCGCAGTTTAACATGAATACCCCACTCAGACACAGTATACTGACTCCGAGCCGACCAGTTCTTGTTTTAGCCCCTTAATGCCGAGCGCCAAACAGGGTAACAACAAGTACCATCTTTTAAAGTCTTTTGGTATGACGCGGCCGGGGATCGAACCCCGGACCTTCCGTATTTCTGAAGGAATAGTACTCATCCTAATCTATGCCATCTAATCAAACTAAAGCAATTACTTTCTCCAGGTACCAAAGTATTCTTTTCTGAGTTCATAGATCCTATTCCACATTTGGTCCAAAATGTCTGGCATTGATCATTTTGTTTGTTTGTTGTTTAACGCCGCACTAAGCAATATTCCAGCTATGTGATGGCGGTCTATAAATAATTGAGTCTGGACCAGACAATCCAGTGACTGACATCATGAGCATCGATCCATGCAATTGGGATAGATGACATGCATCAACAAAGTCAGCTGGCATATCATAAATACTAAGACATTATCCAAAATTGGAAATTAAAATATTGCCAGAACCAACTCATCAAGTCAAAGATTGAGGATCATTTGTCCTCTGTTCCAAGAAGTTGACTATGTGATCACAAGATTTTCAAGTTTCAAGTTTCAAAGATGTGGAAGGATTGAAGGAATGACGATTACAAAGCTGAACTGTCTTTGACAAGTTAAGATGGTAGCATGTGGAATGTTTTGGCTGAATAGGCAATGAACACACAATGCCATTATAAAGTGGTCAAATGTAACAAATGTCATATTTGGGATAACACTTTCTAAGTAAAGTACAGATTCTCGTACTTTTTGGGGGTGAGTCCCGTCCAGGATTCGAACCCACACTGCTAAAGTGAGGCACCTAATCGCCAGCACACAAAGTCAGCGATCCAACCCACTCAGAGATTGAGGCTTCCACAAAATGAAAGTCCGACAACTGGTAGTTTAGATCACATACTTTGCAAACCACACTGACGAGTGTAAATTGGCATGGTTCCCATGGCCGAAAGTAATGAACACACAATGCCATTCAGCCCAAAAAAGTATGAGAATCTGTACATCACTAAGAAAGTGTTATCCCAAGTATAACATTTGTTACGTTAATTGGCAATGACTGAGAATCAAGAAAATATTTGCTCGTTTTGAAAATTCAGACAAGTAACAATTTACAGAGTCGATATAAGAACAGGAAGGTAGAATTTCACATTTGACATGACCTTTCAAAAAGTATTTTTGGTTTGGTTTGTTGTTTTACGCCGCACTCAGCAATATTCCAGCTATATGACGGCGGTCTGTAAATAATCTAATAGGACAATCCAGTGATTGACATCATAAGCATCGATCCACGCAATTTGGATCGATGACATGCTTTAACCAAGTCAGCGAGCCTGACCACCCGATCCAGTTAGTCGCCTCTTACGACAAGCATAGTCACGAAGGATGGGTTGCTGAAGACCTATTCTACCCCGGATCTTCACGGGCCCTTTCAAAAAGTAATTAACAACAGATAAACAGTCACTTAAATAACTATGGACACAGGATATAAATGGTCCTCAATGACATCAGATAGTGAAACAATGGCTTTAGAAGAGTGCTGTTAACTGGCAAAGTGACATTCAACAGAATGTTAGTAATGTTGAGATGATTGCAAACTGTATTATTCAGCAGCACGTTGCATGAGATTAGACATTCTGCAGAATAGTGGAAAGTGCTAGGTGTCAGCTGTTCAGTGAGTCAATGAGTATCACTGTGAAGTAAAGCTTAGATTCAAAGCAGCTATAGGATATCTTCAGTGATTCAATGATGGAACACCAGCTTACAGCTGTCGCAGTTCAACGTTTGTTTGTTTGTTTGTTGTTAAACACCGCACTCAGCAATATACCAGCTATATGACGGCGGTCTGTAAAATAATCGAGTCTAGGCCAGACAATCCAGTGATTGACATCATGAGCATCGATCCACCCAATTGGGATTGATGACATGTATCAACCAAGTCAGCAAGCCTGACCACCCGATCCCGTTAGTCGCCTTTTACGACAAGCATAGTCGCCTTTTACGGCAAATATGGGTAGCTGAAGACCTATTCTACCCCGGAATCTTCACGGGTCTGCAGTTCAACGATGTAACACCATCTAATTGGTTGTCGCAGTTCAATGATGTAACACCATCTAACTGGTGTAGCAGTTCAATGATGTAACACCAGCTAACTGGTGTCGCAGTTCAGTGATGTAACACTAGCTAACTGGTGTCGCAGTTCGTGTGTTGAAGACAATGTTCATCGCAGTAATGTTAAGAACGGTGGCCTGCGATGCTGATGAGAATGTTAACCTGCAGTAATGGTGAGAATGGTGGCCTGCGATGTTGATGAGAATGTTAACCTGCAGTAATGTTAAGAACGGTGGCCTGCGATGTTGATGAGAATGTTATCCTGCAGTAATGGTGAGAATGTTAACCTGCAGTAAAGTTGAGAACAGTGGCCTGCGATGGTGATGAGAATGTTATCCTGGAGTAATGGTGAGAATGTTAACCTGCAGTAATGTTGAGAATGGTGGCCTGCGATGTTGATGAGAATGTTATCCTGCAGTAATGGTGAGAATGTTAACCTGCAGTAAAGTTGAGAACAGTGGCCTGCGATGGTGATGAGAATGTTATCCTGGAGTAATGGTGAGAAAGTTAACCTGCAGTAATGTTGAGAACGGTGGCCTGCGATGGTGATGAGAATGTTAACCTGCAGTAATGTTGAGAACAGTGGCCTGCGATGTTGATGAGAATGTTAACCTGCAGTAATGTTGAGAACGGTGGCCTGCGATGTTGATGAGAATGTTTACCTGCAGTAATGGTGAGAATGGTGGCCTAAGATGGTGATGAGAATGTTATCCTGCAGAAATGTTGAGACCGGTGGCCTGCGATGGTGATGAGAATGTTTACCTGCAGTAATGTTGAGAACGGTGGCCTGCGATGTTGATGAGAATGTTTACCTGCAGTAATGGTGAGAATGGTGGCCTGCGATGGTGATGAGAATGTTATCCTGCAGTAATGTTGAGAACGGTGGCCTGCGATGTTGATGAGAATGTTTACCTGCAGTAATGGTGAGAATGGTGGCCTGCGATGGTGATGAGAATGTTATCCTGGAGTAATGGTAAGAATGTTAACCTGCAGTGATGTTGAGAATGGTAGCCTGCGATGGTGATGAGAATGTTAACCTGCAGTAATGTTGAGACCGGTGGCCTGCGATGGTGATGAGAATGTTATCCTGGAGTAATGGTAAGAATGTTAACCTGCAGTAATGTTGAGAAAGGTAGCCTGCGATGGTGATGAGAATGTTAACCTGCAGTAATGTTGAGAACGGTGGCCTGTGATGGTGATGAGAATGTTAACTTGCAATTATTGTGAGAATGTTAACCTGCAGTAATATTGAGAACGGTGGCCTGTGATGGTAATGAGAATGTTTACCTGCAGTAATGGTGAGAACGGTGGCCTTTGATGGTGATGAGAATGTTACCCTGCAGTAATGTTGAGACCCGTGGCCTGTGATGGTAATGAAAATGTTATCCTGGAGTAATGTTGAGAACGGTGGCCTGCGATGTTGATGAGAATGTTAACCTGCAGCAATGTTGAGAATGGTGGCCTGCAATGGTGATGAGAATGTTAACCTGCAGTAATGGTGAGAACGGTGGCCTTTGATGGTGATGAGAATGTTACCCTGCAGTAATGTTGAGACCGGTGGCCTGTGATGGTAATGAAAATGTTATCCTGGAGTAATGTTGAGAACGGTGGCCTGCGATGTTGATGAGAATGTAAACCTGCAGCAATGTTGAGAATGGTGGCCTGCGATGGTGATGAGAATGTTAACCTGCAGTAATGGTGAGAACGGTGGCCTGCGATGTTGATGAGTATGTTAACCTGCAGTTATGTTGAGAATGTTAACCTGCAGTAATGTTGAGAACAGTGGCCTGCGATGTTGATGAGAATGTCAACCTGCACTGATGATGAGAACGGTGGCCTGCGATGGTGATGAGAATGTTAACCTGCAGTAATGTTGAGAACGGTGGCCTGCGATGTTATCCTGGAGTAATGTTAACCTGCAGTAATGTTGAGAATGTCAACCTGCAGTAATGTTGAGAACGGTGGCCTGCGATGTTGATGAGAATGTTAACCTGCAGTAATGTTGAGAACAGTGGCCTGCGATGTTGATGAGAATGTTAACCTGCTGTAATGGTGAGAACGGTGGCCTGCGATGTTGATGAGAATGTTAACCTGGAGTAATGATGAGAACGGTGGCCTGCGATGGTGATGAGAATGTTAACCTGCAGTAATGTTGAGAACAGTGGCCTGCGATGTTGATGAGAATGTTAACCTGCAGTAATGTTGAGAATGTCAACCTGCAGTAATGTTGTGAACAGTGGCCTGCGATGTTGATGAGAATGTTAACCTGGAGTAATGGTGAGAACGGTGGCCTGCGATGTTGATGAGAATGTTAACCTGCAGTAATGTTGAGAACGGTGGCCTGCGATGTTGATGAGAATGTTAACCTGCACTGATGATGAGGACGGTGGCCTGCGATGTTGATGAGAATGTTAACCTGCACTGATGATGAGAACGGTGGCCTGCGATGTTGATGAGAATGTTAACCTGCACTGATGATGAGAACGGTGGCCTGCGATGTTGATGAGAATGTTAACCTGCAGTAATGATGAGAAAGTTACTATGTGCTTCTTACTCACACACAGAACTGACACGAGCCACTAACTGCCCCACGATGCAGCAAGACGAGTGGGCGGGGCGGGGGTACTTACAGGGAGGAACACAGCATTGATGTAGTCAGTACAGTTGTCAACAGGCGTGTACAGGAAAGGGCGACACCGATTGGCTAAAAAAAGAGGCACTCAGGGTGAAGGGCAAGCAAGTCACACCATTCCAAAGTGGTAAGTATTAAACGGGGGAGGTGAAAATATTAATAGGAATTTTAGTAAATCACAATTCCATTCAATAAGTTCAATTCAAGCGACAGTAGGGGTGTCATCGTATATCGTGATATTGATGTATTAGAAAATGTTTAATGTTGATACTGTACAAATTTCTGAATATTGACACATAAGTAATAATTCAGTGCCACAGAAATTATTATATTTATTAAGATTACTACTGTTTAGACAGACATTGAATGAGTGAGTGAGTGAGTGAGTATGGTTTTACGCCGCATTTAGCAATATTCCAGCAATATCACGGCAGGGGACACCGGAAAATGGGCTTCACACATTGTACCCATTGAGCCCGGGTCTTCGGCATTCAAAGCCAATACTTTAACCACTAGGCTACCCCATTGCCCCTAGACAGACATTGAAACATTGCAGGTCCATGTAGGTAACTTTTATCAATGCACAGCCAGAATAATTACTCTTATTATTAATCAATATATACTTCTGAGATGTATCGACACTAAAATTTCAAATCAATGACACCCCTAAGCGACAGAAGCCTTTCTTCAGGAATGACAGCACACTAGTCTTGATTCTCTTTAAATATTTCTTATCGAAAATTATCTTGGTTGACATTAAAAATATTCATTCCAATCAATTACATGTCAATTATTTCCTTATTTTTCATTTAACTTTACAGCTATCGAAGAAACTCATTAACAAAAACGTCATTAAATATGAGAGTAAATGATTATAACTTTTATGAATCCTGTTTGCTGAACGACTGTGAAAGCCACACAGCTGGATATGCTGAAGCACAATGCTGTGGCAGACAAGAGACTGTGACTCAAGCATCAAGCCATCACTTGTGCCAATACAAGCATGGCCTCATTCATTCACAACTTACATTGAGAAAAACAGACGGAGCATGGCGAATGACTGAGAAAGTGAAGAATTCAAGGTCAAGAGGTTTAATGACATGCTCAGATTAAAGAACACCCTGAAAACAAACTGTCAAGTTTCAAGTTTTCAAATTGACATTATTCTTGAAGGATAATTGTTTGAATCAATACCTCCAAAATACATGCAACTATTTCATCAAAATCCCCCATGCAAACTGAAAATCAAGATGAGCTTCTTACAATAGCTGTTCAAATGTCATGCGGTGGGACTGAAGTGATATTTTCACCTGAAGCTAATCTGAAGTTGTTGATAAAGACTGACAATCTGTAAATAACTGAAGAATACCTATAACACTACTCGGAACATATTGTAGTACGTTAGTGAGTGGAGCTATTGCCACTTTGAACACTATCTCTGTCACGGCACGGCACGGCACGGCACGGCACGGCACGGCACGGCACCCAGAGTGGCCTAAAGCGCGAGGAAAGCCTCGCATGACACATTTTGAATACAGTGATCACTTCACAGACCACCATCTTCATGGGTGTGCTGCTCACTGTTTGAGGATCAAACCTGGGGCAAATCTGCCAAAGAGACACCTCCGCCCAGCACAGAATAGTATGGCACAACTCGGCTACTACATCTCAACATCAAAGCAGTAACACAGTAACACAAGGAAGCTGAAGAAGTCAATCTGCTCTTGACTAACCTGGCAAGATGTTCTTGAATCGGTTCTTGTTCATGTTATCCTCGGCAAAGGCAGCAGAGCACTCACTTCTTTCCACTGTGGGAGACAGTGTCTGTAGCACCTGCAGGTAGAGAGGGGTCAGTCACGTAATACAGGGGTGTCAGTCATGTGACATAGGGGGTCAGTCATGTAACATAGGGGGTCAGTCACACAACACAGGGGGGCAGTCACACAACACAGGGGGGTTAGTCATGTAACACAGGGGGTCAGTCATGTAACATTGGGGGTCAGTCATGCAACACAGGGGGTCAGTCACACAACACAGGGGGGTCAGTCATGTAACACAGGGGGTCAGTCATGTAACATAGCGGTCAGTCATGTAACATTGGGGGTCAGTCATGCAACACGGGGTCAGTCACACAACACAGGGGGTCAGTCACACAACACAGGGGGGTCAGTAACACAACACAGGGGGGTCAGTCACACAACACGGGGGTCAGTCACACAACACAGGGGGGTAGGTCACACAACACAGGGGGTCAGTCACACAACACAGGGGGTCAGTCACACAACACAGGGGTCAGTCACACAACACAGGGGGTCAGTCACACAACACAGGGGGAGGGTCAGTCACACAACACAAGGGGGTCAGTCACACAACACAGGGGGTCAGTCACACAACACAGGGGGTCAGTCACACAACACAGGGGGTCAGTCACACAACACAGGGGGTCAGTCACACAACACAGAGGGGGTCAGTCACACAACACAGGGGGGATCAGTCACACAACACAGGGGGGGGCAGTCACACAACACAAGGGGGTCAGTCACACAACACAGGGGGGGTGTCAGTCACACAACACAGGGGGGGTGTCAGTCACACAACACAGGGCGGGGGGGTGTCAGTCACACAACACAGGGGGGTCAGTCACACAACACAGGGGGTCAGTCACACAACACAGGGGGGTCAGTCACACAACACTAGGGGAGGGTCAGTCACACAACACAGGGGGTCAGTCACACAACACAGGGGGTCAGTCACACAACACAGGGGGTCAGTCACACAACACAGAGGGGGTCAGTCACACAACACAGGGGGGATCAGTCACACAACACAGGGGGGGGCAGTCACACAACACAAGGGGGTCAGTCACACAACACAGGGGGGGTGTCAGTCACACAACACAGGGCGGGGGGGTGTCAGTCACACAACACAGGGGGGTCAGTCACACAACACAGGGGGTCAGTCACACAACACAGGGGGGTCAGTCACACAACACTAGGGGAGGGTCAGTCACACAACACAAGGGGATCAGTCACACAACACAGGGGGTCAGTCACACAACACGGGGTCAGTCACACAACACAGGGGGGGCAGTCACACAACACTAGGGGAGGGTCAGTCACACAACACAAGGGGATCAGTCACACAACACTAGGGGGTAAGTCACACAACACAGGGGGTCAGTCACACAACACAGGGGGGGCAGTCACACAACACTAGGGGAGGGTCAGTCACACAACACAGGGGGTCAGTCACACAACACAAGGGGATCAGTCACACAACACAGGGGGTAGTGAATATCCTGAAAGTAACCAAGTCATGACATCTGTTATGTTCTCGGAATGAACAGAGTCCACACAATCTGGAATCACGTTCAATGAAGGCCTCAACTGTGCAGACAGGCTTCACTGGACTTACTATTTTAGCAAGTCAAAGGTGTCTTGTCTGTGACTGATGGCCTGTCATTAAACCCCTGAATATCCCCTTTCCCTACTCTGAACATTCAAACTCATATCATATTGTAATACATTTATCAATTACTGTAATAAGTTTTACCTTAACATTATTTCTCAACCTTCACAAAGGCAACACTAAGTATCAAGCTGGCCCACACTTAGTGAATTGACTTGTGATAAATCGTTTGGGTATTGATACAGTATTGGGATAAACATTCCAGATTTCTATTTCAGAAGAAGACCCTTACTAATTATAAAACCTGACAAGACTATTTCCGGTAACTTGTATCCAGCTTACCTGGTACTGTTCCTCAAGTTTGTTGGGGTCCCCCTCGTTGGCTGCGCTCAGCATATTTTGGTAGGTAGATCGGAATGCAGACTTGGCTATAGTTGTCTCCCCTGATTTGACAGCCTCAAGAACAGCGTCGTAAACAAAGGCATATTGTTCCTGGAATAGAGAGTAGGACAAGGGTATGAAACTCCCAAAAATTTCAGCCAGACCACAGGACTGGCTAGCTGAAATACTTGCCAGCCCTGACCAAAACCTGCCTGCCCACTATAATCAAATGTTTCTCAGGATAAGCTAACGGGATTTCTTTTTGGTTACATTTTATCATTCATCTTTACATGTGAATTAATGATAATCATCGGGAAATATTTAGAATATTGTCACATATGAAATATAACCCGACCGTAGGGCAGGGGGATTTGAAAATCTGGCAGCCCGAGTTGAAATCAACCCGTCTCGGACGGTCGGGCAGGCAGGTATTTCGAACACTGGTAGGACACAGTCAATGTTATGTCATCATTCTGTCCTTACCAATAACCGCAAAGTTTGTTTGTTTGTTTGTTTGTTTGTTGTGTAACGCTGCACTCAGCAATATTCCAGCTATATGATGGTGGTCTGTAAATAATCGAGTCTGGACCAGACAATCCAGGGACTGACATCATGAGCATTGATCCACGCAATTGGGATACAATGACTGCATCAACCTGGTCAGCAAACCTGATCACCCGATCCAGTTAGTCGCTTCTTACAACAAGCATAGTTTCCTTATATGGCAAGTATGGGTTGCTGAAGACCTATTCTACCCCGGATCTTCACTGGTTCAATAACCATAACAGAAAGAACAGTAAACATATTTACGTCATGATTTTAAAAAAATGATTACTTGATCAAGACTTTCCATGTCAGTGAGAATATAAACATATACTACATCGCCAATTATTTTTTTAGTCAGATTAACTTCATTCACTGCCTCCTGTGGGGATTCAAGGCAGACAGGAAAAGGCCAGTAAGGGCCAGTAAGGGCCAGTAGGAATGAGCTTCACACAATGAATGCAGCTGTGAACTCAACCAAGGATGTTGGCTTGACAATTGGGTTGAATCCCAGTACCTTGGAATAATTATAATGATTGATTATTATGGTTTGTATGTTTGCTTCTTGTTATTTAAGGGGGCACGGGTGGCCCAGTCGTCTAAGGCGCCGCGATTCGATGTGCAGAGTTGCGTCCCTTGGGCACACCAGAAACCTATGATTGTGGGTTCGAATCCCAGTTCACTCCGTTTATGTTTCTAGGTTTGTCAGCACCATACCTGTGCTCGTGGGTTTCGCCAAAGTGGTAAACATCTGAGACCTGCATCAATTGGGGCTTTCCTCCCATATTAAGCTGACATGCCGTGAGATAACTGGAATACTGTTAAAAGCGGCGTTAACCCCAACTCAGTCACTCTTGTTATTTAATACCAGACTCAGCAAAATTCCGGCTATATGACAATGGTCTTTAAATAATTGAGTGTGGATAAGACAATCCAGGGATCGATATTGTGTTGGTGTTGTTGGTATGTTGTTTAACGCCGCACTCAGCAATATTCCAGCCATATGAGGGCGGTCTGTAAATAATCGAAGTCTGGAACAGACATTCCAGTGATTAATATCATGAGCATTGATAGATATTGTGAGTAACGCCATCGGGGACATGGTATCAACAAAGTCACCAAGTCTGACCACCCGATCCATTTGGTCATCTCTTACGTTGCTGATATAAATGGCTGCAGCAAGGCCTTGAGACATTGGTTATATCATTGGTTGTAGCAAGGCCTGGAGACATTGGTTATATCATTGGTTGTAGCAAGGCCTGGAGACATTGGTTATATCATTGGTTGTAGCAAAGCCTAGAGACATTGGTTATATCATTGGTTGTAGCAAGGCCTGGAGACATTGGTTATATCATTGGTTGTAGCAAGGCCTGGAGACATTGGTTGGTTATATCATTGGTTGTAGCAAGGCCTGGAGTGAGGCTGTAGTTACCCATGTTTGAATCATGTTGACACGGTTGGTCCTCATCAGCTGGGCGATACACAGGACGTCCACCTGGTCCTCTTTCTGGGCCTGCTCCAGCAGGTAGTCAAGAGCTATGTACGTCCCAGTACGGCCGATCCCAGCACTGAAACACAGCAGATCAGTTCAGGTTTTATATACTACCAGCACTGTATACAGTAGTTCAATTCAGGTTTTATATACACCTAGCACTGCAATGCAGCAGATCAATTCAGGTTTTATATACACCCAGAACTTAAATACAGTTTATCAATTCAAGTTTTATATTCACCCAGCAATGTATGCAGTATATCAATTCAGGTTTTATATAAACCCAGCACCGCAATGGAGCAGATCAATTGAGGTTTTATATACACCCAGCACTGAAATACAGCAGATCAATTCAGGTTTTATATACACCCAGCACTGAAATACAGCAGATCAATTCAGGTTTTATATACACCCAGCACTGAAATACAGTATATCAAATCAGGTTTTATATACACCCAGCACTGAAATACAACAGATCAATTCAGGTTTTATATACACCTAGCACTGAAATACAGCAGATCAATTCAGGTTTTGTATACACCTAGCACTGAAATACAGCAGATCAATTCAGGTTTTATATACACCCAGCACTGAAATACAGCAGATCAATTCAGGTTTTATATACACCCAGCAGTGAAATACAGCAGATCAAGTCAAGTTTGATAAGCACTTTTTTACTATATATCTACATCAAAACACGCAATTCGTCATCAATCCAGCAACAGTTTGAAGGAAACAGCAACCTGCAAAGTCATGTTACGATCAATGATTGACTGGATCATAATGCTGAAAACCAATAAGAATGCTTCCTGCTGAGTGTGCCTGCTAGTACCTGCAGTGACAGAGGATGGGAGCGGAGGACTCGGGGTTGTACATCTGCACCTTGCGTCGGAAGGCGAGGAGGGTCGTGGGGTAGGTGGGTGCACCATGGTCTGACCACGTCGTGAAGTGGAACTGCTTGACTATCCGGGATATCTCAAGCTGAAACAGTTTAGTGAATTACCAAGGTAAATACAAACTTCCAGAGTGGCAGTTACAAAGGCATAACACCTCAAGTCCTGGTTATCATAGTTTGGGTTGATACAGTGTAACAGATTCTACAAAAGGATCTAAATCACACTTACCCTCAAATCTAAGATATAGAGTGAGTGAGTGAGTGAGTGGGTGGGTGGGTGGGTGAGTGAGTGAGTGAGTGAGTGAGTGAGTGAGTGAGTGAGTGAGTGAGTGAGTGAGTGAGTGAGTGAGTGAGTGAGTGAGTGAGTGAGTGAGTGAGTGAGTGTGAGTGAGTGAGTGAGTGAGTGAGTGAGTGAGTGAGCGAGCGAGCGAGCGAGGTTTTAGGCCTTTTTTAGCAATGTTCCAGCAATATCACGGCAAGGGACACCAGAATTGGGCTTCACACATTGTACTCATGTCAGGAATCAGGGTCTTCAGCGTGAACAGCGAACGCTTTAAATACTAGGCTACCCGACCGTCCCTCCGAGACGTGGAAATATCCCTCAAATAACAAACAAAAACTATAAACAAGAATAAGAAAACAAAAATTTATGGATCACATCTTCGGTTTATTGCATTAAGTGACATTTCAGTGTAGATTCTTACACCGTCACTCCAGCTTTATAACGATGTAAGACTCAAAATCAAAACATCACTAAATGCAATTAACCAGAAGTTATCATTTTCTTTTTACTCCCCAACTTCTATTAAAACGATTCAGTTAAAACATGTTACTCAGAATTCAAGCATCCTCTACATCTTCAGCCTCGCATTTCGGTAAACCTACACCAACCGGGGATCCATCCCTGTGGTTCTCGTAATCTCAAGTTACCCGCCCTTGATTTCCATATGCCAATTTGATTGGCTACTCTACTAGGTCTAATGTACCAATCAGAATGCGAGTTACAAAACAAGCCTCAATGTTGGTTTGGCTAGTCCCATTGATTATGATCAAGTTAGGGAGAAATTCAACATTGAAAAACTGACTGACACGCAAATAAAAGCCCTCAGAAATCTTTTGATGGTAAGGATGTCTCATGTCCAATAAAACTGGTGGTGGCTTTGGTTTCAAGGTAATAAGAGTGGCCTCCCTTACCCTTTTTCCTTATCTTGACGTTTGATTTGGCAGTAAAATGCTAATGAATATCAAGGGCGGGTAATTTGAGATTGCGAGACCCACGGGAATGGATCCAGAGTTACGGAAATGCTAGCTAGCCCTGGAGATGAAGAGGATGGACTCCAAGAGACACATCTTTGACACTGAGAGTGCCAGGTATTGGCTGACCTGTGATATTTCGAATGTTCTGATGGTGTAGTCTGTATACTTGGCCGTGTCCACTATCCTGACCGTCACCTCCCCGTACTTGATGCCTCCCTCCTCCGGCCAATACTGCTCACATTTTTTCTGCACAAAATAAACAAAAACAAAATAACAACTTGTAGATCAATGCTCATGATGTCGATCACTGCACTGTCTGGTCCAGACTCGATTATTTACAGTCCACTGTCATACAGCTTAAATATTGGTGAGTGCGGCGTCAAACAACAAACAAACAAACAACATGCTCACCTTACAAGCCTCCACTAGGTTGGTCAGCATGACCACCTTACATACTCTCTGCTGCCACACCATCCGCCAGAAGTCTCGGATCATGGCCTTGTTTGGTCCTTGGGATGCAATGTATTGATGCTGTTTGCTGTAGCCCTGAAACACACAACACACACACTTGAGAAATGGAGTTTTCTACAACACAAACGATTTAATGAAATATGACTCAAGTTTAGCAAGCTTTGCACAATAAGTTCAACGAGTTATAAATAATTTTGTACTGACATCTCATTTCTTGCATTTATGTTGTATCATTTTTCAATTTTCAGAGACAGCTTTTTGAGATATCTTTGTATTGTATTTTTACATCACTGTTAGTAACATTTCAGTGGTACAACACCAAGAATGGGCATTTTGTAGCCATGTGAAAAAAGAAATTGTGTCCTTGTGCAAACTTCTGAACAAGGAGCCTATACCACCACTAGGGCTGGGACGAGTCCAAATATACTACCCGGGTACCCTCCACCCTATTACCCGACCCTACCCGGGTAACCGTTGTAGTTTATATTTAGAGATAGGTACAAACTGTCCGATTTGGAAAAGTTTGACCGTAGCCCTGGCAAAATGTATTTAGAAACATGTGTAAAACGATCTGGTCATGCATACACTGACGTTTACTGCATGCAGTTTTATCTTTATTCGAACATATAAAAGTCAGAAGGAATGGGCGCATTGTCAGAAAGAAATGGGAACATTAGTGACTTGTAGTGTAACCATAGAGTTTTAGATAATTTTTGTCATTAAACAATATATCACGTGACTAACCATGGGTCCGGGTAGTCCCGTGGGTACCTGAGTCCTACTCAGGACCCTCCCGACCCGAGTACCCGAGTTACCCGTCCCAGCCCTAACCACCACCTTGTCAATAGTCATAATATCTGAGAAATTTATTGTCAACATTAAACTTCGCACTCATCAGTTCATCCACATCATTCATTTCATCTACCCACAACTGCAGCAACACAAGTACTGTGTGTCTATATGTCAAGTTGCATACTTACATCCATGAAGTTCGCATTGACGTAATCCGAGTTGGCTTCACTGGTCATGGGGTCTAAAGTAACCCTGGAATGGTCATCTGGAACACACAGACATGAAGTCACATCGGTAGTCTCAGTACATACCAAGAGACGTACATGCTCACATCGATAGTGTCAGTACATACCCAGAGACGTACATGCTCACATCGATAGTGTCAGTACATACCCAGAGACGTACATGCTCCCATCGGTAGTCTCAGTACATACCCAGAGACGTACATGCTCACATCGATAGTCTCAGTACATACCCAGAGACATACATGCTCACATCGGTAGTCTCAGTACATACCCAGAGACATACATGCTTCAGTACATTGCTGTTAGGATTTGTTCAAGCATCATCAGGATAAGGAACTGCAACATCTGGATCATCTTCCTGAGGCAAGGGAGTTAACTGACTATAGAAAGTCCAATTTCCACCCTTGCCAAACTTTGCTGGAATTTCTGGACTTAATTGCAGCGCCACTGGTGGCTATTATGAGTTTTGTCCCTTGTATGTCCCTCCTACTGATCAGATATCCACCTCCCATATCACTTGCATTGGCATCAAACAAATTGGCGCAGCCCTGTCAAGACACTCTGATCGATAATCAAAGTCTATATTGTGATAAAACCTCTCTTAATTCGCGAAGTGCATCAAATCAGGTAAGTACCATCATTAAAAATATGAATAGATTTGGGAAATATCTGTTGACGTGGATGTTGCAATCGATCCAAATCTGCACAGCAGTTTTCGTATCCGGATGTTGATTTCTTAACACGATTTTGATTGGACTATGCATAGACTTGTTAGTCAAGCCAAAATATAACTCCGTAATTCTAGCCTAGCTCGGCAAGGGTGGAACCTGGACTTTTATAGTCAGTTAACTCACCTGCCTCGGAAAGATGTATCTGGATTGGGGATAGCAACATCGGGATAGGGGACAGCAATATCAGGAGAGTGAGTGAGTGAGTGAGTTTGGTTTTATGCCACTTTTAGCAATATTCAAGCAATATCACGGCGGGGGACACCAGAAATAGGCTTCACACATTGTACCCATGTCGGGAATCGAACCCGGGTCTTCGGCATATCAGGAGAGGGCCAGCAATATCAGGATAGAGGGAAGCAAAATCGGGATGGGGACAGCCATATCAGGATAGAGGGAAGCAAAATTGGGATAGGGGACAGCCATATCAGGATAGAGGGAAGCAAAATCAGGATAGAGGACGGTAATATCAGGATAGGGGACAGCAATATCAGGATAGAGGGAAGCAAAATCAGGATAGGGAACAGCAATATCAGGATAGGGGACAGCAATATCAGGATAGAGGGAAGCAAAATCAGGATAGGGAACAGCAATATCAGGATAGGGGACGGTAGTATCAGGATAGGGGACAGCAATATCAGGATAGAGGGAAGCAAAATCAGGATAGGGAACAGCAATATCAGGATAGGGGACGGTAGTATCAGGATAGGGGACAGCAATATCAGGATAGAGGGAAGCAAATCAGGATGGGGACAGCCATATCAGGATAGAGGGAAGCAAAATTGGGATAGGGAACGGTAATATCGGGATAGGGGACAGAGGTTCCACTACCACAGCCTTAGGGATATTGACCGATACTTAACCCCATCAGCAGGCTTACAATGTAAGGATGTCATCTTTGAGACTACATACATACGCTGTAAACTAATGACAAACTATTACCTATCTCTCTTTGTGTAATTCTTACATGATAGTTGATAAAGTTGCCAAACTTTGTCTTGTTGTCAACTTACAAGCAACAATGTTTCCGTATCTATTCTTGGCCTTGTTGTCAGCTCGCCTGGCCACCTCACACAGAGCCAGCAGACCCATGGGCAGCTCCTGAAACAGGAGCAGTCTTCAGTAAGGATGGGTACTGGAGCTTTAAAGGGTATCACAATATTTAACTTTTATGACCAAGACGGCCAATAATAATAAATTTGGTGTTAAAAGTGATTCCTGTATATTCAATACTGGGTATTTGTGACTGGATGTGAATGTCAGTAATTTAGCACTACAACATTACATGATTTACGTCACTGACACACTATTGGAAAAGGCTGATTCAGTGTCTCTTTAAAGAGAATAAATAAGATTGAGACAACATTGATATTGACAGTCATAAACATAACTGTAAATGATCCTTAATAATTTTAATTGGAGGATTACAAATACCACTTTTGAACCGGTTAAGATTTCTGATCAAATCGTAACCAGTTATCCGAGTAATCATGACTGTCAATCATGACAAGTACTTTGAATCCATAGTAATGGACCAATGGAATGACCTAATGGAGTGTCACAATAAGGCCTAAAAGAGAGTCACTATATGACCTAATGAAGAGTCAATATAAGGCATAATGGAGTTTGGACATAAGACCTGAAGGAGAGTTGATATAAGACCTAATGGAGTGTCATAAGACCTAATGGAGAGTCAACATAAGACCTAATGGAGAGTGAACAAAGACCTAATGGTGTGTCGACATAAGACCTCATGAAGTGTAGATGTAAGACCTCATGGGGAGTCGACATAAGACCTAATGGTGTGTCAACATAAGACCTCATGGAGAGTCCACATAAGACCTCATGGAGAGTTGACATAAGACCTAATGGAGAGTCCACATAAGACCTAATGGAGTGTCGACATAAGACCTAACGGGGAGTCGACATAAGACCTAATGGAGAGTTGACATAAGACCTAATGGTGTGTCGACATAAGACCTCATGAAGTGTAGATATAAGACCTCATGGAGAGTCCACATAAGACCTAATGGAGAGTGGCCATAAGACCTAACGGGGAGTCGATATAAGACCTCATGGAGAGTTGACATAAGACCTAATGGAGAGTTGACATAAGACCTAATGGAGTGTCGACATAAGACCTAACGGAGAGTCCACATAAGACCTAATGGAGAGTCCACATAAGACCTAACGGGGAGTCGACATAAGACCTAATGGAGAGTTGACATAAGACCTAATGGAGTGTTGACATAAGGCCTAATGGAGTGTCAACATAAGACCTAATGGAGAGTCGACATAAGACTTAATGGAGAGTCGACATAAGGCCTAATGGAGAGTCGACATAAGACCTAATGGAGAGTCGACATAAGGCCTAATGGAGAGTCTACATAAGACCTAATGGAGTGTCGACATAAGGCCTAATGGAGAGTCGACATAAGACCTAATGGAGTGTCGACATAAGGCCAAATGGAGAGTCGACATAAGACCTCATGGAGAGTTGACATAAGACCTAATGGGGTGTTGACATAAGACCTAATGGAGTGTCGACATAAGGCCTAATGGAGAGTCTACATAAACCTAATGGAGCGTCGACATAAGGCCTAATGGAGAGTCGACATAAGACCCAATGGAGTGTCGACATAAGGCCTAATGGAGAGTCGACATAAGACAAGTTCTAGTGAACAATAAATTTTCAAGCAGCAGCAGCAGCATTAAAAACCAACACAACCGTGAGTTACAAGGAGTGCTGTGACATTCTTCTCCTACAACACATGGACTAAAGCCAAGGCACATACCTCAAATTCCTGTTTAAATCCCAGACAGTTATTCTCCCTGTGCTTCTTGATGTAATCGGCAAGGTCCACCAGTTTGACAGGGCTTGTCTGCTTCTTACTGTTGATGTTCACGTATATCGGCTCATTGATCTCTTCGCTTCCGCCATTTTCATCCTGATCCAGTCGTGTCACGTCTCCAACCCGCGAGTCACTCAACAAGCGAGCACTCTCGCTGTGGCCATTGTTCTCCGCCTCCCGCGGGTCCAAGGGCAGAGGATTGCTCACATCCATACGCTTATGGCGCCGCTTCCTGAAAGATACATCACAGTGAAAACACATCATACGAAAAAAGCATCTTACAGCTGTCGAAACCCATGCTAGTCAGCAAACCCTCGACAACTAAATTGTGCTGAGGGCAAGTAAAAAGCCATTGATTGTAGTCCTCATAGTAGAAACATAACATTTCAGGGCTACGATTCTTAACCAGTTCCAAAAGTTTCCATTAGCTACAATAAAACTGACAGAGAATGTAAACATAGTTAACATGTCCATCTTATTCAAGCAGGACTAACAAAAAAACACTTTTAAAACTATTAATGTTTTGCATTTCTATGCTTTTTAGACAGACTGGTTCAACACTATTTTTAAGAAATATAGAAACAACACAAAAAAAAGCCCATAAAAATACTTCCTAAAATGGTATGATTTAATCATTCAAAATAAACTTGTCAGTGTCGAAAAAGAGAATAAACATCTTCTACATCAGAATAAATCATGTCTCAAACTCATTCCTTTTCCAGCCACTGAAATAGCTGCCCGGACAACACCATCACAGATGACTCTTTCAAACAGCTGATTCAATACCCTTCCATTTGTTTGTTAGATTGTTTGTTGTTTAAAGTTGCACTTGGCAATATCAAGCTCCATGACGCCAGTCTTTAAATTATCGAGGCAATCCAGTGATTGATATCGTGAGCAACATACTAGCCTGTCGGGGTATGAAATCATGCTATCAACACAGCCACAGTGCCTGACAAACAGATCAATCAAGTTGCCTCTCAAGACCAGAATAAGTTGCTAGGCACTGTTCTAAACAGTGTTAAACTCACTAAATAAACTGAGGGCCTTAAGGACCAGCACATTTCAAAAACTGTAGGCCCAGTGGAAAAGCTGTAGGCCCAGTGGAAAAACTGTAGGCCCAGTGGAAAAGTGAGTGAGTGAGTTGGGCTTAACGCCGCTTTTAACAGTATTCCAGTTATATCACGGCGTGTCAGCTTAATGTGGGAGGAGAGCCCGAAGTGATGCAAGCCTCAGACGTTTACCTAGAAACCTAGAAACATAATTGGGGCAAACCGGGATTCGAACCCACAATCATAGGTTTCAGGCATGCCAAGGGACGCAACTCTGCACAGCGAATCGCGGCGCCTTAGACGACTGGGCCACCCGTGCCCCCGATAGGTAACTCTGGTATTTCTGTTTGAACAAGATTTACTCACTCACTCATTATACATATTCATTGCAATCATTTTAGCAACTTGGTCACATTTATTACCTCTTAACAAAACCATGGCTGCAGACCTGGGCCCTGTTCCACAAAGCTATCTTTGCGCTAAGGTGGACGTAACTCTTATACTTAAACATGGGCTTACAATAGCCCTGGCGCTAAGATTGCTTTATGGAATAGGGCCCTGTTGTGTTGTCCTTATGTGTGGTCCAAGTGACAGTTTAATCCCTACCTGTAGAGCACAAATGCCAGGATGAGGATGATGACAATGATGACGATGACGACAGCTGCGACGATCCCACCAGTTATCTTCCCTTCCTCTAGTGCTTCGACAGCTACAACAAAGTTACATAAGTTATTTTGTATGAAATATATGAATAATAATCATTTCAGATGCTCTTAAGCATTTTTGATATTTGTGTGTGTACACTAACGATTTTTCAGAATTTGGAGAATAATTGAGGAATACAAGATCAGCCCATCACTATACCCCTCTATACACAGACAACTACTCTCACCTTCAGCACCCAGGAACCCATCACTACACCCCTCTATACACAGACAACTAATCTTACCTTCAGCACACCTGTATCCCAGGAACCCATCACTACACCCCTCTATACACAGACAACTAATCTTACCTTCAGCACACCTGTAGCCCAGGAACCCATCACTACACCCCTCTATACACAGACAACTAATCTCACCTTCAGCACACCTGTATCCTAGGTACCCATCACTACACCCCTCTATACACAGACAACTAATCTCACCTTCAGCACACCTGTAGCCCAGGAATCCATCACTACACCCCTCTATACACAGACAACTAATCTCACCTTCAGCACACCTGTATCCTAGGTACCCATCACTACACCCCTCTATACACAGACAACTAATCTCACCTTCAGCACACCTGTAGCCCAGGAATCCATCACTACACCCCTCTATACACAGACAACTAATCTCACCTTCAGCACACCTGTATCCTAGGTACCCATCACTACACCCCTCTATACACAGACAACTAATCTTACCTTCAGCATACCTGTAGCCCAGGAACCCATCACTACACCCCTCTATACACAGACAACTAATCTCACCTTCAGCACACCTGTATCCCAGGAACCCATCACTACACCCCTCTATACACAGACAACTAATCTTACCTTCAACACACCTGTATCCTAGGTACCCATCACTACATCCCTCTATACACAGACAACTAATCTCACTTTCAGCACACCTGTATCCCAGGTACCCATCTCTACACCCCTCTATACACAGACAACTAATCTTACCTTCAGCACACCTGTATCCCAGGAACCCATCACTACACCCCTCTATACACAGACAACTAATCTCACCTTCAGCACACTGGTATCCCAGGAACCCATCTCTACTCCCCTCTATACACAGACAACTAATCGTACCTTCAGCATACCTGTATCCCAGGAACCCATCTCTACACCCCTCTATACACAGACAACTATTCTTACCTTCAGCACACCTGTATCCCAGGAACCCATCTCTACACCCCTCTATACACAGACAACTAATCTCACCTTCAGCACACTGGTATCCCAGGAACCCATCACTACACCCGTCCATGCACTGGCCTGTTTTTGCAAGACATGGTTTGCCAAATTTGCAGCTTCCACAAGCAAAAGAACAGTTTTCTCCATAATGTCCATCTTCACAGTCTGAAAATCAGAACAAATATGCTTGAGTTCATGCCCACCTGAAGAAGTTCCCTTATAATTTTCAGGAAAAAGAGACAAGATATGGGAGTCTCTCCATGCCATAAATTCCTGATTGTTTGTATTCTAAAAGAAAATTATTAACTTATATCAACTGATCATGTTGCCATCACAAAAATTCCATAATCAGGGTATAATGGGTGTTTTTATATTCTTCTGCATTACAATTGTCCATTGCTCCTACTGCCGAAGTCCAAATCCAAATGGAATGACGATGCATCAGCATCTTCAGTAATTCTTTTGCCAAACATGACCTCCATGACCCTCTTGACATCTGGTCATTATTGTCTTCCAACGTCCCTCAGGGCTGATGGTACAGTGGGGAGGAAGACGGGAGTCACAGGAAGGCCCCTCGGTAATGGAGGATAAGTATATAAAATAAACATAATACTCTGATAATGGAATATTTTTAACTTATCTTGCAAATACATATATAGAGGTTATCACGCGAGTGTGTTTGGGGATGGTAAATATCCTGCATTAGGAATAAACATTGTATTTAGCGAGCCTGTGCTGCTAATATTGATACAAATACTAAAAATCTGGTGCCATGAAATTCCTGCAAGTGGCTAACAATAGCCTTAACTGCCTGTGTAAAGTTTTGCGATAGCCTGTTAAGATTACCAGAGATCAAAGCTACTATTTCAGGTGTAATATTTGTAATATTTCATAAGTAGGAAGTGGTGTGATGAAAGGGTAACTCAGTGATTTTTAAACGTTTGTTTGTTTGTTGTTTAATGAAGCAATCAGAAATATTCCAGCTATAAGACAGCGGTCTGCAAATAATCGAGTCTGGACCAGACAATCCAGTGACTGACATCATGAGCATCGATACGCCATTGGGAAAAAAAGACATGCATCAACCAGGTCAGCTGCCTGACCACCTGATCCCATTAGTCACCTCTTACAACAAGCATAGTCGCCTTTTACGGCAAGCATGGCTTGTTGAAGACCTATTCTACCCCGGATCTTCACGGGTCGATTCTTGAACTATAGATGCATGTGTGGCATTTGACAAGGGAGGTTGGAGTAGCGTGTTTTTCTTACAAAAAAGCCTGGTCTGGACTATTCAGTGTTATGTCAACAACTTGACAAGATGTGGTGAGTGGACCTGATTTAGTTATTAGACTACTGACACTAAATAATAATGTGTAATTAGGGAAAAACAGGATGTGAGGGATTCGCTGGTTTGACAACGTGTGGAAGTGAACACAAGAAATGTGCCTTCTTACGTCTTTTGTTTGTTTTTGGTCTGCAAAAGTAACTGCATCATGAAAATGTTGCGAGTGTGTGTCACCAGGGATTGACTTAAGCCGTGATTACGTGATATTCTCACATAGTTGTTGTAGATTTCACATCAACAATCAATCAGCACGGATGAAAATCGCGTAGATCTTTCAATAGTTTTATCTGCTTTAATACTCTCATTTTCACCTACAAAAATCGAAAATGTCGTATTGCTTGAATAAATTTATCTACGGTACCTAAAAATGTCAACAAAAACCTAACACGAAAGTTTATTCAATCGTCAAAAGTTGCCACTCGAAACAGTGCTTTGCATACTCGCAACACTGCATGCTATCTCTTACTATGCAAAACCAATTCCTATATCTCTGCATGGAGCTTTGCATCAGCTGACAATGCTGGAGTGTGCAACATTATTTTTTTATCCCCGATTGGCAGCACGAGTGTTTGTTTTCACAAACTAACACTTTGGTAGCGCACAAAAATCTTATTCCGTGATCTACAACTCCAAGTCATTAAACATATTTTAAGACTTAAATCCTAGCAGAAATCAAAGACGCTATCTACATGTATGTGCGTCCGTGCAGAAATCAAAGGAAATAAAGGCAATCAGGGGTAAGTTGCAAGAATTGCCACAGTGCGTGAATTACAAATTTTGAACTACACACGTATTTCTAGTGGCCAAACAGCAAGTTGGATTTAGATTTTTAGACTATGCTACAATATGTTTGCTTCCAATTTTTTCCTGTGACTTAATCTTCAAATGTAACTCTTAAACAGCATGAATGTCAACAGTCTTTCCCACTGCCGGTTACTTGTAAACATTTTCTGGCTGCTGCACATGGCAAACACGCTGCCTTCGGCATGAAATAAATGACTTCATTGTTGCTAATTGAACAAAAGGGTGAACCTGGAGCAATAGTCATTGTATGATGAACTGTCACTTCTAATTAATTGACAAGACCATATTGATAAGATTTCATTTGGTACAATCAGAGACACGGCCTCTGATATAGTACACTGAAATAAGATGGCGAAATTGACAAAAGCACTGGAATTTGAATAACATATTTTTTGCCAACAAACTGTTATACAATTTATAACAGTCGCTATTTCATGTCATCACTCAAAATATATTGAATTACGATCTTAACACACATTGTCGACATTTGATAACTGCAGATTGTTGTCCCCTGCATGCAAATGAAATGAACAGCTGATGGTGGTAAACATGCCTACTAAACGATCTATAATTGTCCTCGAGAATAACTCCCCATCAAATCGACAATGAACAGAAATATTAATGTCATTTCTCCTAAAGTAGACAATGAACAGAAATATGAGTCAAATGTAATTTTTGGTTAATACTAATGCTAATTTATTTAAATACATGTATGTATTCGCAGTGGAATAATTAGTGTTAGAAAATAGGATATCGGAGAATATTTATCTATATAATGTAGTAACATTAATTGCAACATTATTCGAGTCACAAGTACCAAAAATCAAAAACAGTTTTCCCAATGTGTAAAAGTCAGCAAAATCTCATCACACGCCAAAAAATCTCATTCCTCTTGGACCAGGGGAGATTTTCTCTCATAGGTAAAGATTTCCAGGATATCGCAGTACTTTCCTGCTTGCAAAAAACGTTCCAGATTTACAGTCCTTATTTGTAACCTACCAGTGGTACAGTTGTCTCCCATTTTTCCAGCTTGACATCCACTGAGACATGTGCCTGTCACGTGATCACACGTGCTGCCAAACTTGCAGTAGCCACAGTTCAGCTTACAGCTCTTGCCATACAGTCCCGGGGGACATTCTGAAATGAAAGACGATTGTCACTGTGAATCACTTACTGAGACAACTGATTATGTCTGTGTGGATCACTTACTGAGACAACTGATTGTGTCACTGTGGATCACTTACTGAAACAACTAATTATATCTGTGTGAATCACTTACTGAGACAACTGATTATGTCTGCGTGGATCATTTACTGAGACAACTGATTACGTCTGTGTGGATCACTTACTGAGACAACTGATTATGTCTGTGTGGATCACTTACTGAGACGACTGATTATGTCTGTGTGGATCACTTACTGAGACAACTGATTATGTCTGTGTGGATCACTTACTGAGACAACTGATTATGTCTGTGTGAATCAATTACTGAGACAACTGATTATGTCTGTGTGAATCAATTACTGAGACAACTGATTATGTCTGTGTGGATCACTTACTGAGACAACTGATTATGTCTGTGTGGATCACTTACTGAGACAACTGATTATGTCTGTGTGGATCACTTACTGAGACGACTGATTATGTCTGTGTGGATCACTTACTGAGACAACTGATTATGTCTGTGTGGATCACTTACTGAGACAACTGATTATGTCTGTGTGAATCAATTACTGAGACAACTGATTATGTCTGTGTGAATCAATTACTGAGACAACTGATTATGTCTGTGTGGATCACTTACTGAGACAACTGATTACGTCTGCGTGGATCACTTACTGAGACAACTGATTATGTCTGCGTGGATCACTTACTGAGACAACTGATTGTGTCTGCGTGGATCACTTACTGAGATAACTGATTACGTCTGTGTGGATCACTTACTGAGACAACTGATTACGTCTGTGTGGATCACTTACTGAGACAACTGATCATGTCTGCGTGGATCACTTACTGAGACAACTGATTATGTCTGCGTGGATCACTTACTGAGATAACTGATTACGTCTGTGTGGATCACTTACTGAGACAACTGATTATGTCTGTGTGGATCACTTACTGAGACAACTGATTATGTCTGTGTGGACCACTTACTGAGACAAGTGATTATGTCTGTGTGGATCACTTACTGAGACAACTGATTATGTCTGTGTGGATCAATTACTGAGACAACTGATTATGTCTGCGTGGTTCACTTACTGAGACAAGTGATTGTGTCTGTGTGGATAACTTCCCGAGACAACTGACTATGTCTGTGTGGATCACTTACTGAGACAACTGATTATATCTGTGTGTATAACTTCCCGAGACAACTGATTATATCTGTGTGAATCACTTACTGAGACAACTGATTATATCTGTGTGGATAACTTCCCGAGACAACTGATTATATCTGTGTGAATCACTTACTGAGACAACTGATTATGTCTGTGTGGATAACTTCCCGAGACAACTGATTATATCTGTGTGGATCACTTACTGAGACAACTGATTATGTCTGTGTGGATAACTTCCCGAGACAACTGATCATATCTGTGTGAATCACTTACTGAGACAACTGATTATGCCTGTGTGGATCACTTACTGAGACACACTGATTATGTCTGTGTGGATCACTTACTGAGACAACTGATTATGTCTGTGTGGATAACTTCCCGAGACAACTGATTATGTCTGCGTGGATCACTTACTGAGATAACTGATTACGTCTGTGTGGATCACTTACTGAGACAACTGATTACGTCTGTGTGGATCACTTACTGAGACAACTGATCATGTCTGCGTGGATCACTTACTGAGACAACTGATTATGTCTGCGTGGATCACTTACTGAGATAACTGATTACGTCTGTGTGGATCACTTACTGAGACAACTGATTATGTCTGTGTGGATCACTTACTGAGACAACTGATTATGTCTGTGTGGACCACTTACTGAGACAAGTGATTATGTCTGTGTGGATCACTTACTGAGACAACTGATTATGTCTGTGTGGATCACTTACTGAGACAACTGATTATGTCTGCGTGGTTCACTTACTGAGACAAGTGATTGTGTCTGTGTGGATAACTTCCCGAGACAACTGACTATGTCTGTGTGGATCACTTACTGAGACAACTGATTATATCTGTGTGTATAACTTCCCGAGACAACTGATTATATCTGTGTGAATCACTTACTGAGACAACTGATTATATCTGTGTGGATAACTTCCCGAGACAACTGATTATATCTGTGTGAATCACTTACTGAGACAACTGATTATGTCTGTGTGTATAACTTCCCGAGACAACTGATTATATCTGTGTGAATCACTTACTGAGACAACTGATTATGCCTGTGTGGATCACTTACTGAGACACACTGATTATGTCTGTGTGGATCACTTACTGAGACAACTGATTATGTCTGTGTGGATAACTTCCCGAGACAACTGATTATGTCTGCGTGGATCACTTACTGAGACAACTGATTATGTCTGTGTGGATCACTTACTGAGACAACTGATTATGTCTGTGTGGATCACTTACTGAGACAACTGATTATGTCTGTGTGGATCACTTACTGAGACAACTGATTATGTCACTGTGGATCACTTACTGAGACAACTGATTATGCCTGTGTGGATCACTTACTGAGACAACTGATTATATCTGTGTGAATCACTTACTGAGACAACTGATTATGCCTGTGTGGATCACTTACTGAGACACACTGATTATGTCTGTGTGGATCACTTACTGAGACAACTGATTATGTCTGTGTGGATAACTTCCCGAGACAACTGATTATGTCTGCGTGGATCACTTACTGAGATAACTGATTACGTCTGTGTGGATCACTTACTGAGACAACTGATTACGTCTGTGTGGATCACTTACTGAGACAACTGATCATGTCTGCGTGGATCACTTACTGAGACAACTGATTATGTCTGCGTGGATCACTTACTGAGATAACTGATTACGTCTGTGTGGATCACTTACTGAGACAACTGATTATGTCTGTGTGGATCACTTACTGAGACAACTGATTATGTCTGTGTGGACCACTTACTGAGACAAGTGATTATGTCTGTGTGGATCACTTACTGAGACAACTGATTATGTCTGTGTGGATCACTTACTGAGACAACTGATTATGTCTGCGTGGTTCACTTACTGAGACAAGTGATTGTGTCTGTGTGGATAACTTCCCGAGACAACTGACTATGTCTGTGTGGATCACTTACTGAGACAACTGATTATATCTGTGTGTATAACTTCCCGAGACAACTGATTATATCTGTGTGAATCACTTACTGAGACAACTGATTATATCTGTGTGGATAACTTCCCGAGACAACTGATTATATCTGTGTGAATCACTTACTGAGACAACTGATTATGTCTGTGTGTATAACTTCCCGAGACAACTGATTATATCTGTGTGAATCACTTACTGAGACAACTGATTATGCCTGTGTGGATCACTTACTGAGACACACTGATTATGTCTGTGTGGATCACTTACTGAGACAACTGATTATGTCTGTGTGGATAACTTCCCGAGACAACTGATTATGTCTGCGTGGATCACTTACTGAGACAACTGATTATGTCTGTGTGGATCACTTACTGAGACAACTGATTATGTCTGTGTGGATCACTTACTGAGACAACTGATTATGTCTGTGTGGATCACTTACTGAGACAACTGATTATGTCACTGTGGATCACTTACTGAGACAACTGATTATGCCTGTGTGGATCACTTACTGAGACAACTGATTATATCTGTGTGAATCACTTACTGAGACAACTGATTATGTCTGTGTGGATCACTTACTGAGACAACTGATTATGTCTGTGTGGATCACTTACTGAGACAACTGATTGTGTCTGTAAGGATCACTTACTGAGACAAGTGATTATGTCTGTGTGGATCACTTACTGAGACAACTGATTATGTCTGTGTGGATCACTTACTGAGACAACTGATTATGTCTGTGTGGATCACTTACTGAGACAACTGATTATGCCTGTGTGGATCACTTACTGAGACACACTGATTATGTCTGCATGGATCACTTACTGAGACAACTGATTATGTCTGTGTGGATCAATTACTGAGACAACTGATTATGTCTGCATGGATCACTTACTGAGACAACTGATTATGTCTGTGTGGATCACTTACTGAGACAACTGATTATGTCTGTGTGGATCACCTACTGAGACAACTGATGATGTCTCGAGAATCACTTACTGAGACACACTGATTATGTATGTGTGGATCACTTACTGAGACAACTGATTATGTCTGTGTGGATCACTTACTGAGACAACTGATTATGTCTGTGTGGATCACTTACTGAGACAACTGATGATGTCTGTGTGAATCACTTCCCGAGACAACTGATTATATCTGTGTGGATCACTTACTGAGACAACTGATTATGTCTGTGTGGATAACTTCCCGAGACAACTGATTATATCTGTGTGAATCACTTACTGAGACAACTGATTATGCCTGTGTGGATCACTTACTGAGACACACTGATTATGTCTGTGTGGATCACTTACTGAGACAACTGATTATGTCTGTGTGGATAACTTCCCGAGACAACTGATTATGTCTGCGTGGATCACTTACTGAGACAACTGATTATGTCTGTGTGGATCACTTACTGAGACAACTGATTATGTCTGTGTGGATCACTTACTGAGACAACTGATTATGTCTGTGTGGATCACTTACTGAGACAACTGATTATGTCACTGTGGATCACTTACTGAGACAACTGATTATGCCTGTGTGGATCACTTACTGAGACAACTGATTATATCTGTGTGAATCACTTACTGAGACAACTGATTATGTCTGTGTGGATCACTTACTGAGACAACTGATTATATCTGTGTGAATCACTTACTGAGACAACTGATTATGTCTGTGTGGATCACTTACTGAGACAACTGATTGTGTCTGTAAGGATCACTTACTGAGACAACTGATTATGTCTGTGTGGATCACTTACTGAGACAACTGATTATGTCTGTGTGGATCACTTACTGAGACAACTGATTATGCCTGTGTGGATCACTTACTGAGACACACTGATTATGTCTGCATGGATCACTTACTGAGACAACTGATTATGTCTGTGTGGATCAATTACTGAGACAACTGATTATGTCTGCATGGATCACTTACTGAGACAACTGATTATGTCTGTGTGGATCACTTACTGAGACAACTGATTATGTCTGTGTGGATCACCTACTGAGACAACTGATGATGTCTGCGTGAATCACTTACTGAGACACACTGATTATGTATGTGTGGATCACTTACTGAGACAACTGATTATGTCTGTGTGGATCACTTACTGAGACAACTGATTATGTCTGTGTGGATCACTTACTGAGACAACTGATGATGTCTGTGTGAATCACTTACTGAGACAACTGATTATGTCTGTGTGGATCACTTACTGAGACAACTGATTATGTCTGTGTGAATCACTTACTGAGACAACTGATTATGTCACTGTGGATCACTTACTGAGACAACTGATCATGCCTGTGTGGATCACTTACTGAGACAACTGATTATATCTGTGTGAATCACTTACTGAGACAACTGATTATATCTGTGTGAATCACTTACTGAGACACACTGATTATGTCTGTGTGGATCACTTACTGAGACAACTGATTGTGTCTGTGTGGATCACTTACTGAGACAACTGATTATGTCTGTGTGGATCACTTACTGAGACAACTGATTATGTCTGTGTGGATCACTTACTGAGACAACTGATTATGTCTGTGTGGATCACTTACTGAGACAACTGATTATGTCTGTGTGGATCACTTACTGAGACAACTGATTACGTCTGCGTGGATCACTTACTGAGACAACTGATTATGTCTGCGTGGATCACTTACTGAGACAACTGATTGTGTCTGTGTGAATCACTTACTGAGACAACTGATTATGTCACTGTGGATCACTTACTGAGACAACTGATCATGCCTGTGTGGATCACTTACTGAGACAACTGATTATGTCTGTGTGGATAACTTCCCGAGACAACTGATTATGTCTGCGTGGTTCACTTACTGAGACAAGTGATTATGTCTGTGTGGATAACTTACTGAGACAACTGATCATGTCTGTGTGGATCACCTGCTGTCTACTCTATTTGTAGGCAACATTTACTCAGACAGATTGATCACATCGGTATGGACCACCTACTTTCATCACACTTGTATCCTTTGTATCCATTACTGCAGCCTCGAAAACAGAATCCAGTGTTCTTATTACAGGGCTCTCCATCTTTACATTTGCCACACTCTCCTTCACAGTTGCGTCCGTAGCGTGAATTGGGACATTCTGAAACACATGAAACTAGTAGTCACCGAGGCTAGAAAAATGATGTTGCCAACACTCCAACACATCACCGAGATACTCACTATCTGTACAGTCTTACACATTACCGAGATACTCACTATCTGTACAGTCTTACACATTACTGATATACTCACTATCTGTACAGTCTTACACATTACTGATATACTCACTATCTGTACAGTCTTACACATTACTGATATACTCACTATTTGTACAGTCTTACACATTACTGATATACTCACTATCTGTACAGTCTTACACATTACTGATATACTCACTATCTGTACAGTCCTACACATTACTGATATACTCACTATCTGTACAGTCCTACACATTACTGATATACTCACTATCTGTACAGTCCTACACATTACCGAGATACTCACTATCTGTACAGTCCAACACATTACCGAGATACTCACTATCTGTACAGTCCTACACATTACTGATATACTCACTATCTGCATGATCTGTACAGTCCTACACATCACTTATATACTCACTATCTGTACAGTCCTACACATTACTGATATACTCACTATCTGTACAGTCCTACACATCACTGATATACTCACTATCTGCATGATCTGTACAGTCCTACACATCACTTATATGCTCACTCTGTACAGTCCCACACATTACTGATATACTCACTATCTGTACAGTCCTACACATTACTGATATACTCACTATCTGCATGATCTGTACAGTCCTACACATTACTGATATACTCACTATCTGTACAGTCCTACACATTACTGATATACTCACTATCTGCATGATCTGTACAGTCCCACACATTACTGATATACTCACTGTCTGTACAGTCCTACACATTACTGATATACTCACTCTGTACAGTCCTACACATTACTGATATACTCACTATCTGCATGATCTGTACAGTCCTACACATTACTGATATACTCACTATCTGTACAGTCCTACACATTACTGATATACTCACTATCTGCATGATCTGTACAGTCCTACACATCACTTATATGCTCACTGTCTGTACAGTCCCACACATTACTGATATACTCACTATCTGTACAGTCCTACACATTACTGATATACTCACTGTCTGTACAGTACAGTCCACTGTACCCTTCCTCACAGTTTTTCTGACACTCCCCATACTCTGGGTCACACGACTTCTGGTAACAGTGGCCACATGTCTGAGCACAGTCCTGGCCGTACTTGCCCTCCGGACACGCTGGAAGAGTACATAGGTGTTCATGTTCCAGTTCATACACAAATATTATCATATGCATCTCATTGGCAGATCACAGGAAGGAGACGGGTGGAGAGAGTGACAATGTTCCCCCTCACCCTTACGTGTCAACCTATCTCAGTCCCTCTATCATGTTTTGCAGTTTTATTCACTTTCAGATTTAAACATTCAACTTTATATCCTACATTTCTCCACAGAACTGATGATGACAGCATGTGACTCACTTCTCTGACAGTTGAGACCAGTCCATCCCGCTGCGCAGCCCGAGGTGCAGCTTCCGAACAACTTGTTACACACCTCATCTACAGTCCGACAGTGACAAACAGATTGGCAGCCAGCCCCAAACAGACCATCTGGACATGCTGAAGTACAAAAAGGAAACAAGTATTTATCTATAAGGATTATTTATCGAACAATGTTAACAATGGGAGGGTTGGGGAACTGAACTCCAAAGGTGAACTGCTCCGTATCATCAATGGGAAGTGAGTGAGTGAGTGAGTGAGTGAGTGAGTGAGTGAGTGAGTGAGTGAGTGAGTGAGTGAGTGAGTGAGTGAGTGAGTGAGTGAGTGAGTGAGTGAGTGAGTGAGTGAGTGAGTGAGTGAGTATGGTTTTACGCCGCTTTTAGCAATATTCCAGCAATATCACGGCGGTGGACACCAGAAATGGGCTTCACACATTGTACCCATGTCAGGAATTGAACCCGGGTCTTCGGCGTGACGAGCGAACGCTTTAACCACTAGGCTACCCGACCGCCCCCATCAATGGGAAGAATAAACGTCCTCCTAAAACGTAACCAGGCTGACTCATTTCAAGCTCACAACAAAACAGTTTAGAACTGTTCTTGCCCATTAGCCCCATGCCTGATTATGTCACACTAAGCACTGGACCCAATATCTCAGGAAATGACCAAGACCAGATGACTTGTGATTTTCCTTGGACCTAGTACCTCACAAATACCCAACATACAGTACCTCAAAGTAGGTCTGCAGTTTGATTGGTATTACAATATCTTGCCATCAATTTCTAAGAGTTGTGTAGCTGGAAGACACAAACAAGGGAGATACTGTTGGCTGCAAAGATGTGCAACAGTAACAACATTTTGGGTGCCGTTACTGGAGATGATAGTCCAGTACAATCAAGTAATATTGGGTGGTGCCATCACACGTGTGTCGTAGGCTGCTTGCTCCTCCTGCATATTACACCATCTTGTTACAGCAATGACATACTTACCAAACTGCCTTTCATTACATAACATGTTAAAGACCCAACTTGTGCTATACACAGAAATAGTTATTAAGGTATTAGCTCAATATACATTATATACATACATATATAGAATGTATTGCAATATGTATTCATAATTGTCGAAGGTTTGTATCACAGTTTACCAGGAATGCTATGTAATCGTTGTACCTCATATGCCTGCCCTGGACCCGGTGATAACAAGTTATGAGTGACCTGTCCTTGACCCAGTAATGAGTGACCTGCCCTTGACCCAGTATCATATGGCATGCCCTTGACCCAGTAATGAGTGACCTGCACTTGACCCAGTATCTTATGGCATGCCCTTGACCTAGTAATGAGTGACCTGCACTTGACCCAGTATCTTATGGCATGCCCTTGACCCAGTAATGAGTGACCTGGCCTTGACCCAGTATCTTATGACATGCCCTTGACCCAGTAATGAGTGACCTGCCCTTGACCCAGGAATGAGTGACCTGCCCTGGACCCAGTATCATATGGCATGCCCTTGACCCAGTAATGAGTGACCCGCACTTGACCCAGTATCTTATGGCATGCCCTTGACCCAGTAATGAGTGACCTGGCCTTGACCCAGTATCTTACGACATGCCCTTGACCCAGTAATGAGTGACCTGCACTTGACCCAGTATCTTATGGCATGCCCTTGACCCAGTAATGAGTGACCTGCACTTGACCCAGTATCTTATGGCATGCCCTTGACCCAGTAATGAGTGACCTGGCCTTGACCCAGTATCTTATGACATGCCCTTGACCCAGTAATGAGTGACCTGCCCTTGACCGAAAATGAGTGACCTGCCCTGGACCCAGTATCATATGGCATGCCCTTGACCTAGTAATGAGTGACCCGCACTTGACCCAGTATCTTATGGCATGCCCTTGACCCAGTAATGAGTGACCTGGCCTTGACCTAGTATCTTATGGCATGCCCTTTACCGAGTAAAGCGTGACATGCCCTTGACCCAGTAATGAGTGACTTGCCCTTGACCCAGTACCTCATTATTTTCCAAATTCTTCATGAAATGCCCTGGACCCAGCACCTCACAAACACTTTGTGACATGCCCTGAATATCTTTTCTACCATAATAGAAATCAATTTTCAAATTAAATATATGCACTTACAACATGGCTTCAGCTCCCCACATGTCACGAAATTCTTCTTCAGGAGAGTGGAGAAGAAACACCATGGCTTGACTCCATATTTTCCGTAGTTGTTTTTAGGATTACGACAGTAGTTCTTGGGATTGTCACCAGGGGGAAATTTGTCGAGTGTATATCCTTCCCCTTGCACAAAAGGATCTGACCAGCTGATGCACTTCTTTCCTTCATTACCGACACCCAGTGTCCCAGTGTAGTTCACACCTTGGCTGTCGTACAAGCACTCGTTCACTGAAAAAATATGTATGAATGTGCTTAAAACTGCAAAGAAATTATCGAAAAGCATGATTGTATATCATAGTATTATTACTCATTACTTTATTATGTAGAACATTATCATTAATACATTAAAATATGACTGTTCACCATGTTAACTGTAGGCAGTAGAATACGACTGATCACTGTAGACAGTAGAATACAACTGATTACTGTAGACTGTCTACTGTGATCAGATGTATTCTACAGTCTACAGTAATCAGTTGTATTCTACAGTGATCAGTCGTATTCTACTGCCTACAGTAGAATACAACTGATTACTGTAGACTGTAGAATACATCTGATCACAGTAGACAGTAGAATACAACTGATCACAGTAGACAGTAGAATACGACTGATCACTGTATACAGTAGAAAACGACTGATCACAGTAGACATTAGAATACATCTGATCACTGTAGACAGCAGAATACGGCTTATCACTGTAGACAGTAGAATACATCTGATCACTGTAGACATTAGAATACATCTGATCACTGTAGACATTAGAATACATCTGATCACTGTAGACATTAGAATACATCTGATCACAGTAGACATTAGAATACATCTGATCACATCTGAGTAGCAACAAACTCCTGCCTCTACTCACAGAGCTGACAGCCGACACCATATTTCCCCTCCTGACACCCGGACTCGCACCACCCGGTGTTCTTGTCACATGGCCCTCGACGACACGCACACTGGAACTTACATTTCCACCCGAAGTTACCTGGCGAACACCCTGGAATGGAAGAACAGTGCTATCACAATCATGACATCAACTAAATTGTGAGACTGGCCTGTTTACAACCCTTGCCTCCAGAAAACAGGGGGTCAGCAACAGCTTTGCAGCATTATCATCATATCTATAGAACTCCCTCCCATGTAATACATATTTCATAAAACTTATGAATAGTTCATGTATATGAAAAGTGAAAGCGAGTCAGATACCAAAACTATTCACCAGTTTGCGAGTTATATAAAATTTATTAAATTAGGATTACACCATGTACACTGGAGCAAATTTAGTATCATATTTATCACTTGCCGTTATTAACTTAAAAAAAAAAATTCACTGCCGTGTGTGAATAGGCAGACATCTATGCAATCCACAGCATAATCCAATTGAGTTTAGAATGATACTTCAAACAAGTCACCGTATATGACCGCGGATAAGCCGACCCCGTAGATAAGCCGAGGTGTTAATTTGACCATTGAAATACGAAAGAAAATGATATGACCCGCAGATAAGCCGAATCAGGAATTGAAAGACAAAAAACACTGCGAAGTCGGACTGGAGTGCCGGTACTCGCAGATATTAAAAAATATAAGATGAAAAACGTTGTAATTATATTGAAAAAGTCATTATTATTTCGAATAAAGATTTAACAAACCAGTCATCCACTTTCATAATGTGGGAAGCTGTTTCTCGTGGTTTTTTTTAATCTCATAATGATCGTTATATGTTGCCATCAACAACCAAGCGCCATTTTGTGAGTCGGTGTATATAGAATTATGAACCCATGAGAAAATATATCAGCTGGAGCGAAGACTCGCAGTTTGAATTCAGCATCGTAAGCATGGCGTTTTCCGTTTAAAACTCATGATGAAAACGTCAGTCAGTAAAAATATACCAACTTTTATAACCCCCTTTACACCACTATTGTATGTTAATCCAATTAAATTAAATAAACTATCATACTATGAACACATTGAATGACCATCACTTACTCACAGGCTTTTCCAGTTTATTAAACTAATCTCTCGAAAACAAAGGAATTAAGCCCCTACTCCCAACACGATCGCTAAGCACCCACAACTTGAAAATGTTTGTGTAAACAACCTGACAATACCAATCGGCCCGTTATTATCAATGCTCATTTCCTTGTGTACCGTGTTGCTTTAAACAACAGGAAGCAATCACCATGATCACAGTGGTCACCGTTTGTGACGTCACAGGAAACAGCTGATCACATGTTTTTGCAAATGGCGAACGGAATAACTCGCCGATACAGTTATTTATTTGCCTCTTTCAATAAAGGTAGACACTTGTTCACTATCAATTTATGAACTTTGCAAAACGTACGTAATAGCTATTGGCGATTTTATCTGGGGATTATATATTATAGCTGTGAATTACATATATTGTTACATGTAAAGATTGTGGAGTTTACGAAGAACAATAAAATTTGAACATTCAATTGAAAACTTATTATCGGAAGTAGTAACATGCATAACATTTTTTTAATAATGACAACATTGGTGTATAATAATAACTTTATTGATAATTTATAACAATAATGGCTCTAGTCGTGGCAACTTCCAAACTTTCGGGAAGTTGTAATCTATCGGACCGTCATTCAGGCGATGTTTCTGACAGATCACGATCTGAAAAATACTATCATGAAAGTGTATCCCGTGGATAAGCCGACCCCTTTCTACAGAATCTTTTTTCTGGTCCTCAAAATTCGGCTTATACGCGGTCATATACGGTATATCCATTTAATATCATACAACGGCCCACCTTTAGAATTCTGAGGAGTCCAATCCACAAAGATATCATAGCACTAAGGTTATTGAAACTCCCATACTTTTACATTGACTTATGACTGTCTTCACACTATGGACCAGGCCTGCACCACATAGTTTACAATCCTGTCACAATACCCTATGACATGATTTGTGAAATTTTGTTGCAAGACACACCGGAAGATGGGATACGATGACATGCATCAACCAAGTCAGTGAGCCGGACCCCCCGATCCCTTTCGTCGCCTCTTGCGACAAGCATAGTCGCCTTTTACGGTGAGCATGGGTTGCTGAAGACCTATTCTACCCCGGATCTTCACGGGCCTCGTCCATCTAAATCATGGCAATTGACATAAAGTGAAGAAACAAATTGACGCTATATAATTTGGTTAAACATTCTTGCAAAGCATTAATTGAACTTGTCATGTTTTTCAGTGCTTTCTGTTATTTGCATCCACGAGATAAAAGTTATTTTCTGTGGTGAGTCAGTGATGAATTTTCTGCATAATTTATTTGCTGCAGTGTGTGAATGGGCATAGAACTCTGTCCCTACATGATCCACCCTACAGATCAAAGTCACCTATTCAACCGTGAGCTAACAACTTGTCTGAACATGCTGTATGAACAGGAGTTTTGTCAAACCCAGTGATAGAAATTGATAATGTAGGAAGAAATTATGTAACGTCACTTCTGTTTGAACGAATCTTTTGCACAGCCACTCCACTCTCACAACCCTCTACGGTGTTTCTCACACCAAGTCAACCACCACTTGGAACAGCCTCCCTAATCATTGATACTGACTCACATAGCTTCACACACATCCCATACATGTCACATGCAATTAAACCTAACCGGTCAGTAGCCACTGACAACAGTCAATTTCACATCCATGGCTACTTTCAAACTGTACTAAGAAGTGCAATTCCTGTAGGGCTGGGACGGGTACCTCGGGTACTCGGGTCAGGTGGGTCCTGAGTAGGACCCGGGTACCCACAGGACTACACGAACCCGTGGTTAGTCATGTGATATATTGTTTAATGACAAAAACTAATTGTAGTTCAGTGGTTACACTATAAGGCACTAATGTTTGCATTTCTTTCTGACGATGCACACATTCCTTTTGACTTGTATTTGTTTGAGTAAAGATAAAGCTTCAGTCAACTTCTGTGTACGCATGATCTGATTGTTTGATACATGTATCTAATTTCTAAATAGTTTTAGCCAGGGCTCTGGTAAAACAATTACCAATCAGACATTTTGTTCCCTGCTCTTGCATGCTTGAGACTTGCAGTGGGTACCCGGGTAGGGTCAGGTAATAGGGGGTCGGGTACCCGGGTAGTAGATTTGGACTCGTCCCAGCCCTAAATTCCTGCAATTCTGCCGGACACAAATCCAGCTCATTTGACACTGTTTAATCTGCTCCAATCAATATCCCATTTTCAACAATATTTATCTAACTATCAGCAACAGCAACCCATATTGATCCTTCCCTTGATACTCCACACTACAAACACACCATGTATCAGATTCATCATACAATTAGTGATTCTCCCACACAGATGTGAAACCCTATGTCCCATTGTTACCATCCCTTCTTCTGCCAGGCCCACAAATCCCCTGCTTCACCACAAAGTCACAACCCCATTCAACATGGAGTGCATGTTCCCGCCTTCTCAAACTCAATCAGGGTAATGTGTGTCCCTGCATCCCTGACCATGCTGCATCCCCCTTCTCCTGCATCACTCCATGTGTCAATTACAGACTGCATGCAGGCACAGTACGCCAGTCAGCATGACTAATGCACATGCACATGCATTGAGAGCATTCAACAGCTGGCCGTGGGCTTCATGAAATCCATGCTGCCCTAACTCTTTCTCTCACTGTCCACTCCACTGTGTTCCTCTGTTGTAATTACTGGAGAGCAGGGTTCATAAGCGTAATCCCAAAATGATTAGGATTATCCTTTAATCTATTCCAGTCTGACAAGTGATGCTAGATTATATAGAGCTATAGGCAAGAGATAGGGATTATCTCATAAAAAAGTATAGATGGGTGAGGTGAAATAGGGTTTAATGTTGCATTCCAAGATTATTGAACTTATATTGAAATGTGCATTCACACATGCTTATGTGTGTGTGTGTGTGTGTGCTGTGAGAGAGAGAGAGAGAGAGCTCAGACTAATGCCAGTTTTTTAGTGCTAGCCCACTGAGATACCATGATCTCACCCCACTCAGACACAGTAATTTTTTTTCAGGGTTAGAAACTAACAGTTTTTGTCCACTAGTCCTTATAATGATAACATATAGCAAAACCCTTAAAAATGGGCGAATTCCTACTTGTCCTTAGGATACCTTTACTATTGGGCAGTTTGGTAAGGACTACAGGACTAGTGCCAATTTCTAACGCTGAGTATACTGACTCCGAGCCCACAAATTCGTGTCTTATCCCCTCATTCACGAGCGCCGGGCAGGATAACCACAAGTACCATCTTTGGCATCTTATGGCATGACGAGGCCGGAGATAGAACCGCTGAGCTTCTGCTCTCTGTGAAGATGCTCTATCCACTACACCACAGAGGCAGTCCAAGAACCAGGTGAGCTTCTGCTCTCTGTGAAGATGCTCTATCCACTACACCACAGAGGCAGTCCAAAAACCAGGTATAAAAACATTATCCAACACTAATTGCTTATATAAACAGGGTTCATCACAGCAGGGTTCCATGTTCAGCAACGTTAATTAAGTTATAATGATGACATATAGCAAAACTCTTAAAAAGGGCAATTTTCCACTTGTCCTTATGATAGTGTTTCTGCTGGCTTTTGAAACTGCCAGTCCTTGTGGACTGCCAACTCTAAAAATTACCAGTCCCCCCTAATTTTTGCAATCCCAATTTTCAACAAATGAAAAACGTATGAAAATTATTTGGTTTTAATTCTTTCAATATCGTGTTCAGCATGTTCAGTGCAAAAATGTCATCTCTGAAGTAACTTAGTTAGATCTACATGATCTATACGTCATTCACACAAATTATTTGGTTTTAATTCTTTCAACATCGTGTTCAGTGCAAAAATGTCATCTCTGAAGTAACTTAGTTAGATCTATACGTCATTCACACAAACTTCAGTCACAATTTTCTCTTCTTTTTTTTTAATATTTCGAGACGCTACAAATGGATATTTAACCTAGAAATAGACAAGGAGAAACCCTGATGGTAACAAACATGCGGACTTTGTTTGCAAAATGTACTTATATGAATATCACCGATGTTTTGTTCAACACCAAAGATTTTCACATAAATTACCGGTCCAAGCCTAATCATGCTAATTGTACCGGTAAAAAACTGGTAATTAACGGTAAACGGGAACGCTGTGATACCTTAACAATTGGGCAGTTTGGCAAAGACTAGTGCCAATTTCGCTGATGTCTGGTAAATCTGAATCCGATTAATCAAGTAAATAGAATTATCAAATCTTGGTTCAATTTTACAATCAACATGGTGTGCTGGGTTGTCTGGAAGCCCTCAAACAAATACATAGGAATACCCCATGTTCCCAATGCATCTCTGCAATGGAGGACGACTTTATCATGTTCAGCTGCACGAGATGTTTTCAAGGCAAGCACCGCATCCCTGCTCTCAACATGTTAAATCAAATCATATATATGCTGATTTAGGAAGACAGGTTGATATTCGATTTAGGAAGACAGGTTGATATTCTTGGATTAGACCGCTTGGGATCATGTGCCCCGGAAATTGCTAATCTCAGGAAGATGTAAATAGATCGCAAGCCTACATGACAAGGCAATCAATTCTTCCACGGCTACTTTTCCAATGGCCTGAAAATCCTTCTGTGAACTATGCTGATCCAACAAGCGAGCAAGCCAGATCATGCAGCTACAATGGTATTAGGCGACATCCAATAGACAAGCGTGTGACCTATTTTGCAAAGCAGAAAACAAATTTCCGTTCATCTATTCATCATCTATGGTAAACATGGAAAATGGTTTTACTATCAATTTCTGATGAACACAAGAATAATTCAAACACAGCATCAGTCCAATGATTCATCAGTCCAGCAACCCGTTGCACCATTCCAACAAACTGTGTTTCTATTCAGCGCTGTGTTAATCTTGGAGCCATTGTACAATGTTGTAGTTAACAGGTCTTCCTCAAGGCATTACCACTCTTTCTGTGTCATCCTAGGAGAGATACGTGATGGAATCAATAGGGGCCTACGTGTTTGTATTTATTAGATGACAAAGACGATACTCTCTCAGCTTCTCAGTAGGGCTCATCACACAGCACAAATGTATGTAATTATATCAAATTAGCAATACCATTAAGGAAATAGGAGCTCTTAAACACATCAGACTGGAAAATGGCCAAGGATCGATGAAATGGATAAGAAGGGTGTTTTCCCATTACAGAAGCATAATACTCCCCGTGAATTTTGTTCAGGGTCAATATTTGACATGGTCTTATAACAACAAAATTCAACAGGTTTTTTCTATGTCAACCTCACCAGCTGATTACCTCAGCAATATGCCATCAGATTCTTCATCAATTTGTTCTGAACGATTACACAATTATTAGCTACAACAGCATCATCTGGTCATACCAGCCAAGATATTTTTAGATTTGTCAAAAGCACCAAACTCTATAGATGTTGAATTATTTTATAGTTTGAGACTTTAGAAACATTTTACATTAATAACATGATTAAGTTTATTTACTTACACAGAAAATTCTGATTCAACAAATGCTCAGTCAGAGTAAAATATAGTATGTCTCCAAAATTCTTACAATTTTCAATGAAATGTATTGGCAGTCATGGATCATGTTTATCGTATTGAGTCAAAACATACAAATTTAAAGTCACTCTGTTATTGTGTCTAGTGCAACATGACTAATGCTATCCATTTACAGTACAGTGTTCAACATTAGGGATGAAAGTCAAGGGGTACTTATCAAAAACCTATGTTAAAAGTGAAAGATTGAGGGGGTCCTTGGAAGACCTCAAAGAACCCAAGGCCCCCTTAATTTTGCACATTGCCGTATCTTTGCCTAAAATTGGACACATCAGTCTTTGAACTTGTGGTTTGTTTGTTTGTTGTTTAACTCCACACTCAGCAATTTTCCAGCTACATGACCATGATGACGGCAGTCTGAAAATAATCAAGTCTGGACCAGATTATCCTGTAACTGACATCATGAGCATCAATCCATGCAATTGGGACACAATGACCTGCATCAAATAAGTCAGTAAGTGACCACCCGATCCTGTTAGTCGCCTCTTACAACAAGCATAGTCGCCTTTTAAATCAATAGATAGACTGCCTACTTAAAATCTGGTACCTTACTGCACCATCTGATTCCCTTGCCAATTGTTTCCCTTTAATCCGAACATCCTCAGTTTTTCACATGTCACTACAAGGCAATCACACATTACCCTCCTACGGAGTAATGACTTTGAATTTCCTCAACATGCCCAAACCAAAACAAGCATGGCACAGAAGGACTGAGCATTATCAGCATTCTGAATACAGCTATAAAGGAACCAGGTGGCACCATGTCCACACCACTTGCTGATGGTGCTAATCTCATTGAGTTCCACCCAGCGACTCCATGATTGAGAGAGAGCATCAGGGACCCAGCACTGGAGGGTCCTCAAGGGAACCACAGGCTGTACTACACAGTATGGAGGCTGGTGATGGAGGAGGTGGAGATGAAAAGAGCTGTGGAAATACAAGCGTTCATCAAGACAGTCTATACATGACCCGTGAAGATCCGTGGTAGAATAGGTCTTCAGCATCCCATGCTTGCCATAAAAGGTGACTATGCTTGTCGTAAGAGGCGACCTATACATCATGATACATGACCCGTGAAGATCAGGGGTTCTATATTAGGGTTAGGGCCTAGATTACCATGCTTAATTTCAAACACGGACCATTGCACTGTATTAATCTAGGATTCCCACTATGTTCCTTATTGCAAGCAAATTGGGACAAAATTGTGATATTGTTCCAAATTTGATAATTTTGATGTTCTTTGTTTCATAAATTCTGAGGACTCAGGAACTTTCTACTATTAATTCTGCAGACTTGGGGCCAAATATCAGCCTCTGCACTGGTCTAGGTACATCCCTGCACTGTCAAAAAATATTCTACGAGCATGTTTAAAGCATCTTTAGGGCTTCCTATAGCACTGGGCCCATTCAACAAGCAAGCATTTATAGCTCTAAAGTGACCATGACTTGCCACAGTCTGAGTCATCTCTTTAAGCAGGCCAAGAACATTGTGTGGAATGGGACACCACACTCAGCATTATTCGAGCCACATGAATGTGGCCTGTAAATAGCTATGCCAAGTCTGGACCTGACAACCCAAAGACTGATACTATAAGCAACCATCCACGCTGTCGGGGTACGGGGACACGCAATCAACAAGTCACTGAGATTTGCCACCTCATCCATTTATTTAATCCCCTCTTACAACCAGCATCGGTTGCAGGGGACCTTTTCTAACCTGGAATCCCATTGGGAATACCTAAATCTTATCACAATGATCCCTGGGTCTTATCCAAATGGATGTGCAGCCACCTCTAAAGCTTGAACAGTGATCCTCTCTAAATTACGGCCCAGGGGAAGACTCCGCCACAAAACACACTTCACATTTTGATAAATAAACCTCATTTTGCTCTTCAGGCTTGTTCTAAGCAATGTTGCCATCTATCGCTCAGGTCTCTTGTGGACCCTTAATCTTTTGTTCCTAGAAGGCAAGAAGCTAGTAACTTTCTTTTCTAGTGAAGATGACTTATAATTTCCCTTCGACATGATCCTTATGACAGAGGGTAAATTTGCACATGCTGTATAAAATATACCACTTGTATCACTACATTCATCCAAATTTCATGATCATTATGACAAATATCACAAATATAATCCAGGGAGTTATCATTATAAACTAAGCCGCCATGGCAGGCAAATTGGGAAAAATCTCTACTTTGTTCAAAATTAGGATTTTTAAAATTCTTCTTTTTGCTTTAATTCAGAGGTACTTTAACAATGTACTTTCATCCTGCGACATCCTGGAACATTAGCCACAGGCCAAGTCTATTTAAATGTCTCCATGTCCAGTTTTACCAAAGGTGCTTGTCGTAGTTCATATATTAACATTTACAGAAAACATACCAACAGACAACAAAATTCACAAATTTGGGACAGTAGGCACAAACATATTGGTGCAAAAAGTCTACGATAGCCATTTAGAAGTTGGAAGAACTTGAATACATAACACCCAGTCACTTTATTGTACCTAATTAGCTTCTCTCCTGTTAATCTCATTTGATTCCTCATTATATTGTTCATAATCTTTGTACGTTAATCTTTCCTCGTGTAAAGACATCAACATATATGATATATATGAACTCAATACGTTTATTCAACATTCACCTGATAGAAATGATGAAGGGCCAAGAAGTTGCCCTGAACATCATTTATCCTTAAAAATAAGTGTCATGTATGTTGGTGCATACTTCAATTTTCTATATTTCTGAACATAGGACATGGAACATGTAAATATAACTGAACCACTGAAGACTAATCTGGCTATAGCATCCTGATGTCTCAGTTTAAAATTTAAAATTTAAAATGAACATGCACACATCATATTGATGTTTATTCCTTCTTGTTCACCCCCACCCCAAGGCTTTTGGCTACAGCATCCTTAAAACTCCGTTTAAAACTTTAAATTCAAAATAAACGTGACGCTCATCATATTGATGTTTACTCCCTTTGGACCACCATCCCCCTGCCTCCCAAACTCTTAAGGCTTTTGGCGACAGCATCCTGACGATTCCAGTTTACATTTTAAATTCAAAATGTACATGACACTTATCAGTTTGATGTTTACTCCCTTTGGACCACCATCCCCCTGCCTCCCAAGCTCTTAAGGCTTTTGGCGACAGCATCCTGACGACTCAGTTTACATTTTAAATTCAAAATGAACATGCACACATCAAATTGATGTTTATTCCCTCTGGACCATCACCCCCCAAGCTCTGAAGGCTTTTGGCTACAGCATCCTGACGACGGGTTAAAATTTTAAATTCAAAATGTACATGACACTTATCATCATGATCATATTGATGTTTACTCCCTTTGGAACCTCCCCCTGCCCCCCACCCAAAAAGCTTGTTATGTTTAATCTGCATATCCTCAACGGAGGAAATGTCAAACCTGATCCATTAAGTACTTTAATTTTGTTTCACATTATCCAGATCCTTCTCCAATTATATCATGTACACCTCAAAATACAAAAGAGCACAGATCCACATAAAAAGCACAAACTGTCATTTGATAAGGAAACTCAAATACCATGCAGTGCTTTCTCTGAAAATTGCCAATGGGCCAAAGATAAACTGCTGCCCAGTCCTAGGTGGCCATGTACACTGTGGCCATGATGGCCATGCCACTGTTAGATTGTGACATTCTGTATGTGTTTAACTTCCTGCAGCTATCAGGGGTCATCTGGCTCATTAATCTACACGGGTTGTGGTCTGGCTAGAATCTGTTTGACAGATTCAAACAATGGAGGTCTTCCCTTAGTTCAACACTGCTGCACCAAGTGTATGCCATGATAGAGTGATCAAGGGATCATGCACGTCCTATTTGGACACATAATAATGTTAGACTTGGTGAGTGAGTGAGTGAGTGAGTATAGTTATTCGCCGCTTTTAAAAATATTTTTATTCCAGCAATATCACGGCAGGGGACACCATAGACTAACATATAGTCTCTGAAATGAACATATCATACAGAAAAAACAGTTGTTCAGTTATCTTAATAAAAATCTAATAAAAAGGGAGCCCAGTGATTCTCTTCATTTTCAGATACTGCAGTAATCTAGACTTGCCAAACATTATAGACTTGCATGGGCTGTAGTTGATATAATGTATCAGGGTCTGTAAGACAGACTAGGGACACCAGAAAAGGGCTTCACACATTGTACCCATGTGGAGAGTCGAACCAGGTCTTCAGCGTGATGAATGAATGCTTTGACCACTCAGCTACCCAACCGCCCCTGTTTGCATGGTTAGACTCAGGGAAATAATAGCAGCATGAATTGGAAAATGTTTAATTCAAATGTAAGAATTTTACTGACATTTGCTGCAGACATGGGGCCAAATATTTGCTTCTGAGCAGGTCCAGGTAAATCCCTGCAGACTATGCAGTGAGTATGGTTTTACCCTGTTTCACAAGGGGGAAACCAGATATTGGCCTCACACATTGTACCCATGTTGGGAATCAGGGGTCTTCGGCGTGACGAACGAACGGTTTAACCACAAGGCTACCCCACCGCCCTGCAGACTAGTGACTCTAGCCACTAGTGAACCCAGACAACAGTGGACAAGAGGCACATGATTACTAAATCACTGCTGAAAGTGGAATAAACTACCCAGTAGGGATGGGTATTGGAGGTTTAAAGTGTGTCACAATATCTGGCGATGCAAATGGCCATACTGTGATATGTACCACAATATATTGTCAATCTCATTAAAATCAGATCTTAGTTCTCGCTAAACAAAGATCTGAGGACATCCCATTACGGGTCACATCAGAACGACCTTTCACGAATTTTAACCGACCAATGAAATGACTGACAAGAAATCGACATTGGCCAATCAGAAGGCAGCTTTCTCGAGCTTTACGACACTAGTTTCAAACTGGCGACTACGCTTCGAAACGTATTCTCGATTAAATTTTTTTAAAACAGATGAGAACATTCTGGAATTGCTTATAGATGGCACAGATATAATCATAAAACCTGTAACTGTCGTTCAGAATACCCCTTGTTAAATATGGGTTGCATGATTAGAAAACACATTCCGACTGTCACTTTCATGATCTGGTAAGCGATGCTCTGATTGGTTTGATGAAAGATCGTTCTGACGTGACCCCTAATGGGATGTCCTCAGATCTTTGTTTAGCGATAGCGAGAACTAAGATCTGATTTTAATGAGATTAAATATATCGTATAACTCTAAATTGTGATTTCAGAAGCAATCTGATACATTAAGGTATAAATTAAAGTTCATGAATGGAACAAAACAAGATGCTGGTACAGCTAATGTTTACTCAGTCAATAAATACACAGCCATCTTGGAGCATGCATCCAGGGCGCCGAAGGCATTTGCCAAGTATATAATATTAAACATGTTAAACACATGATAAAAATCGCTATTTGTAATCACCAGATACATTGTGCACGAAATAATGATATTGTGATACGTATCGAGGAAAGAACGAACCTAAATTTACCGATATACAGATAATACCGCACACCCTTACCATGCTTACTACCCAGACATACGATTGACAAACACATGTCATTCATTAACATGATTAATAAGCATTGATAACGCAGTGGAAGATCACATCGTCTTGGTGGTCGTTAGTGTAGGTGGCCATTCAGTTTCCAACCAATGACACTTCCACCCAAAACTGATTTATAGACTATAAATTAAAAATAATCCAATGTCAGATATCAAATTTTGGTGTTTGGGATGAGCCTTGAAAACGTGAGGTGATTTCAATGCTGGACCCGATATGTTCAATCCATAAAAGCGTGACTATGGCAAGATTGTATTGACACGGACATGTCTTGAATGCCAAACTTGAAGAAACTCTGCAGACCCTCAGACCAACAGGATAGACCATACAGAATCTCAGGGAACATATCTGGCACTCTCCACAAAACTTGCCCCATGTTAAACATGATAAACATGATAAAGGACTAAGCATTTTAATATGACAAGTAATTTGTTTTATTTTTTTATATTCTGCCAACATATCATCATTAAGTGCTGACAAAAATGAATGATTTTCCCTAGATTCTGAGAAACTTCAAAGTAACTTCAGACCTAATGTCTGATACTCACATTGTAACCCAATTTTCTAAAGATGACACATGCCAAAATGTCATCTGCACTTAGTGCAAATTTATAACATATTATTTTTTGTTATGCTACTAATTATTTTCCTATTACAGCCTGTTACAGTGAACAAGGGAATTAATTATAGCATGTCAACCATACATCATATGTTCTGACCCATACTTCAGTCTCAAACTGCTTCAACAGGTTCAATGTCAGGGTCAAACTATAGTGTGCAACAGTAATGAGCCTTGTTCAGGAACAAAAGATCAATGAAAAGTTGGTTTCGTTCAGACCTTGTCTGTTTGTTGTTTAACGCCGCACTCAGAAACATTCCAGCTATATGACGACGGTCTGTAGATAATCGAGTCTGGACCAGACAATCCAGTGATTGACATCATGAGCATCGATCCACGCAATTGGGATACGATGACATGCATCAACCAAGTCGGCGAGTCTGACCACCCGATCCCATTAGACACCTCTTACGACAAGCATAGTCGCTTTTCCTGGCAAGCATGGGTTGCTGAAGACCTATTCTACCCCGGATCTTCACGGGTCTGTTCAGACCTTGAGTCTGGTGGGTTAAAAATTAAAATGAATCTTCTTCATGTTCTTGTAAACTTTAAAATATTTTGACCCCTAAACCTTTGAAGGCCAGATAACAGAAATGACACATATGATTTCAGGAATTTATCTCAAACTACTTACACAAAGAGTTGCCATGGCTACATAGACTTAACAATGTTGAGTATTAAGCACGATTCTATTGTCCAAAGTCATTCTTTTTCATTCACTTTAAGATTTCAAACTACACAACTTCCAACATGTGTGCCTATAACATCACCCTTACATGTCTAAAGAATATGAATGCTAAAATGGTAAATCTCCACTCTTCTACATGTCAAAAGGCCTTTATTTTTCCAAAGATTGAAGATCAATGCCTCCCTAGCATTAAAAGCTCCTCTGAACACAAGCATACTGACAATTGACAAATTACTTCCTTTACAAAGTCTGCCACAACACATTTGGTTCTTTCCCATAATAACAGACCAGGCATCTGGGAATGGAGACGTTGGTTCCTGCTTGTAATTCCAGGGATCCAGAGGAAGATCTCATCAGCATGATCAGCATGGCCAAATTAATGGCATTAGGAATGATTAGGAAGCAACAGCCCAACACCATACGTGAATTTGTTCTGACCAAACCAGTAACTGCTGATCAAGGATTACAATAATTGGAAATGTTGGAATTTCATTAATGACTGGCCATTCTGTTTTCATCAACATTAACCATGTTAACAATGAGGGTGCCCTTGTAAAACTGTTCCCCTTATCACATAACACGTCAACAATCAATTCAACATGTTTAACGTGATCACAATGAAATAGAATGTGCCTCCCCCCCCCCCCTGCCCCCAGGGGCCATGTTTGACACACCCTAAGGGCACCCCCAACATTCATATCTGTTGTGTGAATTAGACAATCACAGTATCTTGTACCGAGGAACCTCTGTGATGCCAGGTCTATTCTAATCATAGACCCACCAGAATGATCCCACCCCGGTGGGCAGGGTTGACACACCCTAAGGGCACCCCCAATATTCATGTCTGTTGTGTGAATTAGACAATCACTTAATGTATCTTGTACCGAGGAACCTCCGTGATGCCAGGTCTATCATAAGCTTAGATCCACTAGAATGATCCCACCCCGGTGGGCAGGGTTGACTGACACCCCTGGTTGCCATTTGGCATGGACAACCATTTAACAGCATGATCATATAAAGAAAGAAAGTCAAGAGGCCCTTGTCACAACTCTAATTTTAAAACTTACAGATTTAGAGGTCACTGGATTCAAATACCACAGGGGTGAACCTCTAGGGCCCCGTAATTTCGAACACTATGTAATGCATCCGTTTTACGTTGACATCTACAATGCACATGATGCAAGGTACATGTATTTACAACAACATTGACAATAGCATTATAATCACCCCCCACCAAAGGGGCCATGTTCCCGCCCCTCCCCAACACAGCCCCTGCCTGCTATGTGGACAGCATAAACTATTAATGTATGTTGTACCAAGCCACCTTCATTATAAAACCCTCAGCCCAAATGGCTGCAATGTTTTACTCTTAATTACCTTGGGGAACTTTGATATCCTAATCTTCACAACACAATCAGCCCACAAAGCCATTAGGTGTTCAGAGTTTGTGTGGATCTGTCATGCAACTTACTGCAAAGGTAGTGCAATAAAAGGCTAGAGAAGTTTAGAGACGTCTTTCCAAGTAGAAAGCAATGAAATGCATGAATTTTCTCACGCTAGTTGGACTGTTACCGCATGTCCATGGCTTAGGATCAATAAACTCACATCAGACTCAGTCAGACATGAATAGCAACAGACAGGGAACTTCTTTCACATTTGTACTTAATTTTCACCAATTTTTTCAAATATATATAAAAAAACAGAATTTTAAAGTCTTTTAATGGCATTTAGAAGTGATGCACAAAAGGAAGTGAATTTATGGATGTCATCTTTTTTATTATGAGGAACACAACGTTTCAGAGTATATACACACTCCTTTATCAGGGGAATAAATGCCATGAAGCAGAGAACATATATATTTTACATGTAAGAACAAGAAAAGTAATAAGATAAGAACAGTGGGAAAATAACATGGGAAGCCAGCAGATAATCATGGGAAGCCAGCAGATAATCATGCTAATTGGTGCTGATACTAGGTGATTAACAACATGAGCATGATGAGCAAATGGAAGCCAACACTTATTGTATTCGACATAATAAGCGCCCAGGCACTCTCAAAATTAGAAATAGGGGACTCTTATTAGAATTATATTTTGGTGGGAAAATACCCACCAAAGTTGAAAGATAAATTTTGTGGTTTATGCTGACAGCCTGAAATGTTTATATACTACAGATATATTTTTCCAGAATTTAATTGCTTATAATTAAGGGTGCATATAACACACGAGTGCATGTTATCAAGAATAAGTAAGACTTTTGTACATTGATCAATCGGAAGGGGTGCTAATTGGGATTGTTCACTAGCCAATATATTAGTAAATATCGCTGTGGGCGCTTATTAGAGCAGGGCGAATACGGTAACCATGTTAACAGTTAATTAGTGCTGATAACGATGGACACATTGGAAGCCAGGAATTATATTTTAATATATAAATTCCAGAAATATAGATGAAACATATCATATTCAACCTAACTTAAAAGGGACAGGTAAACAGGCCTAACTGGCTTGTATAAATACTGCTCCCTCTTACATCATTACATGTGTAGACAAAAACGTTAAGGTAAAGCAGACACAATACAAATTATAGAGTAAGAACACCGCTCATGTTACCAAGACAACAGTCACATGCATATGAGATCAGAGCTACAGATAAGCTGCATATTTGCAAGAGAAAAAACCCCAAAATATTCAAAACCCAATTACTTTCAATTAACATGCCTATAGAACATGATAGAAACGCATTCATTGAATGAAAACCTCAAATTATAAAAACAGCTCGTGTAAATACCCAACATGCCCAATAAAGCTTTTTCAGCAGGCTTACAAAAGAGCTGATTTACTTCCCAAGTCAAGCCAACAGTTATATACATCATATTTTTTTAAATCTTAAAATGTTCACTAATTTTGGAAGAAAAAACAATAGAGTGATGAATAGATGAGTAAAAAAATACTGGTTACCCAAAGAAAAATGTAATAACCAAATTAAAATAGAAACCCTAGAGTAAAAACTCAATTGCTCAAAAAGTTATCTGGAGCCCTGAGTGACTATTATATATTTATACTCAGTGAACAAACCTACAACTACCGTATTCGACGTAATAAGCGCCCAGGGCAATCTCAAAATTAGAAATAGGGGGCTCTTATTAGAATATAATTTTGGTGAAAAAAACCAGAGTTGCAAGATCGTAAATTTCATGGTTTATGCTGACAGCCTCAAATGTTTATATACGACGGATATATTTTTCCAGGATTTAATTGCCCATAATTAAGGGTGCATATAACACACGAGTGCATGTTATACATAAATGAATAAGTCTTGTGTACATTGATCAATCGGAAGGGGTTCTAATTGAGATTGTTCACTAGCCAATATTTTAGCAAATATCGTCGTGCACGTCGAGCGGGGTGCTTATTACGTCGAATACGGTATTTGCTATAACATCATGGACAGACTTATAGAAATATGTCAGAAACCTTAGGAAATGTTCTACATTTGCAAAGTATCACCTTACTCAACAAAGCATCAATTTACATACACGTATGAAGGATAACCATGATACAACATGTACAAGGTTAACGTTACTGCTGAATTAAATAGTAACCATGGTAACTGCACAATAATAAATCTACTACCAATAAGTCGGACACTGCTAAACAGACTCCCGAGATAATCAATCTCACCACAACACACAACTAATCCGAGATTAATGAACGCCAAATGATTCAGAAATATGCAATAACGAAAATGATAAACACAACACGAGCTGACAAGCACTGCGATTGTCATTGACACTGGAACAGAAAATCCTCCCAAGACCCCTGACAAACACTATTGTTAGCATAACATGTTTCATTAAACTGTACAAAGCTGGCAAAACATGTTATTATTTTGGTGTGCAAAGCACCTGCTTTAAATTGTCCGAACACAATCGATCCTTCGCCATGGTCATAATCCTATGCTCAACCAGTTCTCTATCAATAGCCTAAATGACCAGTGAGCAGATAATCATACACTACACAAATCATACAATGATCCCCTCTCCTTATCACAATACACCTGTTTGGTACAAGGTGTATGGACTTGAATGTAGATGAATACCCACACAATGGTGTTGATAAACACACACTAATTCCCTGGCAAGGGTTCAATGTGTTCCAAGCATGGCACAACAAATGACAAGCCTCCTCAATGGGTCACGTCTATACGTGACTGACAGTTTGTGCAGTTACTTCAGGGGTCCGATTCTAATACAAGGGGCTGTGAGAGTGAGCACATCTAATCACAAGAGTTTCCAAGCCACAGAATCAGTCTGAAAGCTGGTACATCTGTGTACATGGTGTAAGACTTGCAAAAGCATCTGAAATGGTAGCAGGCTGACTAGTGTATCATATTACTGTTTATTACTTGCCCGTGAAGAGATCACCCGTTTAATAAACATACACCTTTATTACACATTGTGTAATACCAAAACGCGTGCTTATGTACTCTCGGAACACGTTTCACGAACAAATATTGAAAGCTCTCAACATCCCTTGGCGTATTCAACGACATTGTGTGTGGAGATGATAGATCACTGGGAGGAGCTTATGCACACTCGATGACCCCAGCAACCTTGTTGCTAGGCTGATGTCACATTGCATTGTTTCGCCGATGGATCTTGCAACAAAATTCAACAAATTACGTCATCGGGTATTGTGACGTGATTGTAAACTTTGAGGTGCAAGGCCCCGTTCCACAAGGGGATCGTACTCTAGCGCAACGACAGTCGTTAGTCTAAGTTAAATTATGTGAGTTGTGATAGCCTTAGCACTACGATCATTTTGTGGGACGAACGCCTGAATTCTAAAGGTGGACCATTGTATGATATTAAATTCATACGTTTCAACTTTTGACGTGTTTGAAGTATTATTCTGTTAAACTCAATTGGATTATGCCATGGATGGTGTAGGTGTCAGCCTATTTACACTCAACAGTATAATTCTAAAAACATTATAAATGACAAGTAATAAATAAAATACTAAACTCGCTCTCGTGTAAAACCAATTTTATGAAACTCGTGAATAGTTGTGGTATCTGACTCGCTTTCGCTCGTCAGATACCAGAACTATTCACTCGTTTCATAAAATTGGTATTACACGGGAGCTCGTTTAGTATTCTATATATGTTGTCACATTATTATGGAGCCGTGAACATGGTGAAGATCGGGGTAGAATAGGTCTTCAGCAACCCATGCTTGCAGTAAAAGGCGACTATCCTTGGCGTAAGAGGCGACTTACGGGATCGGGTGGTCAGGCTCGCTGACTTGGTTGATGCGCGTCATCGATCCCAATTGCGTAGTCCGATGCTCATGATGTCAATCAGTTGAATCACTCGATTATTTACAGACCGCTGTCATATAGCTCGAATATTGCTGAGTGTGGCGTTAACAACGAACAAACAAACAAACAAACACATTATTATATGACTGAGTGACTACATATTTATTTTTCTGTGGACATGGGTGCAACAATCTAACCTCATCTCCAGAACCTCGCCTCTAACCTCTAGAATACACTACAACTACAAGATTCTCACTTAGCATATGTATATATATGTATAACCATGATAACTGACTTAGCCTCAAAAAGAGCTTCAAAATATATTGTCTTGATTGTTCATGTGCTGTTTATCATTCACTATCTCCACATTCTCCATGGGACCATATAATTATATATCCTCAAAATGAATCCTAATATATATTTACATCTTCCCAACATGCCCAAGGCAAAGGAGTTAACTGACTATAAAAGTCCAGTTTCCACCCTTGCTGAAGTAGGCTGGTATTTTTGGGCTCGATCGCAGCACCCCCAGTGGCTATTAGGAGTTATGAATATCCCATGAATATCCCTTGTATGTCCCTCTTATTGACCAATCAGATTCCACCTCTCATTTGCTTCAAACAAAATGGCGGCGCCCTGTGAAGACAATCACTTCAATAATCAAGATCTATATTGTAAAATAAAAAGGGTCTTGCTTCGTGAAGTGCATCGAATCACATGAGCATCTTGATTAGAAACATGAAAGGATTTGGGAAATATCTGTTGACGAGTTGACTGTACACATGCTTTACAAATCCTGCAATCGACCAAAATCTGCATGGTAGTTGACAAACTGAATGTCGATTTCGCTATGCGATTTGATTGGACTCATTAGTGAACACCCTTGCCTCAGGAAGATGATATATTTGATACATGCAATTATCTGACTGAAGATTCACTAACCCATGAATTTCCAGTCTTCAATCTAAAGCCATGTTTTTCTAGATTGGAAATCTGTGCCACATCAGCAATCCTACATTGTGACACAAATAGCCAGACTGGTTTGTTTGTATATTGCAGTTGCTATCTCTAGCATGTGTTCCTTTCAAATGCTGCAGTCAGGCCACGAGTGACGAGAGACCATGAGATGTACCCTGACAGGTCCGACCTGACAGACAGACAGATAACAGCCATGGAGCAGCCAGGGGCTATAATTTGTTATGCTTCATAAACTGCTCCGGCTGGACATACTATCTTGGGATTACCTCTGAGCAACATACAGGTGGACCAGAGAGAAGAAATACTTCACATTCTGGTTTTTAAGAATGTAGATTTGATCAAGATTTTGTTACAAATGCAAAGAAAATGAAGATGAAAATTCATGACCAAGACTTTGATTGTTTTCTTATATAATTATTACAGTTACAGAGTACAGATAAACTGCATATTTGCATTAAAAAAAAAAAAAAATATATTCAAAATCCAATTACTTTCAATTAACTTGCGTACAGATGACAAACTCAAATGTATAAAAATAGCATGAGTAAATACCCAATGCAGATTTTTCAGAGCTAATTTACAAAACACAACTACAAGTTTATATCCTTTCCGACTCAAGCCTATATTTAGAACCATTACATACGCTGCTGTAGAGTATGCTACGCGATAGCGCTTCCTCTAATTTTGATTGCACCTACGAGTTTCAATGCAATCCAAATACCACAACACTAATACAGAAATTTTATCCTGCAGTATACAGGGTACTGGCCTACTTGATAGACTGATATACAGTTGAAAAAGGCCTTCTTCTAAAACAAAAACATTTTTTCATATTTTTTGTAAATATCTTAAAATGTGTTCTCATTTTGGGAAAACCCAAATAGAGTGATGAATAGATGAGGGAAAAAATATTGGTTACCCAATGAAAAATGCTGTAACTCAAGTAACTGGTAAGATAGAAACCTTCGAGTAAAAACTGATTTGCTCATAAGGTAATCTGGAGCTCTACAGTTGCATATCTCCACTCTGTCTGTGTGAATGAGTGAGTATGGTTTTACACCGCTTTTAGTAATATTCCAGCAATGTCACAGCGGGGGACACCAGAAATGGGCTTCACAAGAGTGACACTTTAACCATGAGGCTACTTTGTAGTGACTAAGTCAAGATAAATGCTGACACATTATCCTATATCTTCAAACCTGATAAAAATGTTTAAATGTTTAGTACTGGGATGGATATCCACCAGTCCACTAATCAGAGACAGTTTGTGTAATATTAAATTTGTGTTTCATGACTTCTAAAGTGTGTACATAAATATACAGTAGACATGGTAGAGCCCTGGGAGGTTTTTGAGAAATGGGATGCTGTATCCAGGTATCAGACATTCTAGGAAAGGAGGTGAGCAATCTATTTGGGGGGGGGGGGGGGGGAGGAGAACCGGAGGACAATTTATTTATTTTTTCTGCCACTCTGAAACAAATTATTTTAAAAAAAATATCCCAGCACCCACTCCTCCCTCCCAAATATCAACTGGTTGGTCGCTTACCTCTATTCATGCAAGAAATTGCTTCAGGGTAGTTGCATCCTGCATCTATTCTATACCCACAATACTCATCAAGCTCACTCCACACACTCTTTGACCTTTGCAAACACATTCAGCAAACCATAAGCCAGGAACACAATGACTGTCATTGAAGACACTGGTCTTATTACAACAATGCAAAGTCCAACTGTTTCCTCGCATACATCGACTTGAGCTATTCTAAGGCCCACGAGCTGTAAAACCCATCAAAGTATCAAGCACCTATCTCTTATATTTAGCTTGTCCTGCCTGTCATACGTCAAGGCAGTGCACAGCTACGGCTGTGACAACTTCTTCAGCCACTTGTCATAAGACGCTGCTGCTCCCGGCAATGTATTGAATAGGAGTTCTGGTCTGCAATCTCAGTCGGTAATCTGTTCTGACCACAATTTATAGAAGATTGATCACAAAATCAAGTAGATTATCACTGTATAAGTGAAACATGGGAAAATTCCATCGCAGCAATTGCAAACTTGGTAGAGCAGTTTTAGAATAAACCACAATTATTGCTATTTGTTGGGACCATGCACAGTGATTGCTATTTGCATACAATATATAGAGTCTTGAACTGAGACTGGAGAGGTGAACTTGCAGTTTGTTTGATCAATTTCTGGATGACCCATGTTCATTGCTATCCCACACAATTGCTCTGAAGGGACAGAAAGTGGCAGCAAGACAATTAGGGAAATGAGTTGTCGTGAACTCCCAATTAACTTAGTGTTATGTTAATTGTTGTAGGTGTTGGTATCAATCCATCAAGATGTGACAGAGCACACAGACAGCTTCAAGATTTCAGATGCGTATAGTGCACACTACTAAATAATCATTACCTGGGTTAAAACCCTGATCCTGGATGAGACAGGCCCTAATTGGGTCTCATTCCTACATCACAGATATCAAACATCTAAAATGTCTACTTGTATCTTGGTTTGGTCTGTTGTTTAACGCCGCTCTCAGCAATATTTCAGCTATATGGCGGTGGACTGTAAATAATCGAGTCTGGACCAGACAATCCAGTGATTGATATCATGAGCATCGATCCACGCAATTGGGATACGATAACATGCATCAACCAAGTCAGCGAGCCTGACCACCCGATCCCGTTAGTCGCCTTTGACGGCAAGCATGGGTTGCTGAAGACCTATTCTACCCCGGATCTTCACGGGTCTGTCTACTTGTATATATTACAAGTGAAAGTAAATAAATAGTGGATGAAAGTGAGTGAGTGAGTATGATTTTACGCTGCTTTTAGCAATATTCCCGCAACATCATGGCGGGGGCACCAGAAATGGGCTTCACACATTGTACCCATATCAGGAATCAAGCCCAGGTCTTCAGCTTGAATTATTTTGTCTATTACCTTAACAATTTACATGAACACAAATCATTTAAAGAAGAGAAATGGTAGATTGTTAAGTGGTTAAAATAAAGATGGTTTGGGGGAGGGAATCAAATCTGGGTCTTCAGCGTGACACGCAAACGCTTAAACCACTAGGCTACTTCCACCGCCCCATTATAATGATATAGAACAAGAGACAGAGATCTAGACGTTTTTTAGGAGCCTGTTCCACAACGTGATCATTGTGCTACAATTGTTGTTAGTCTATGTTAAACTATGGGAGTAATGACTGTCTGAGCACCAAGATCTCTTTTTGGAGTGAGTGAGTGAGTGAGTGAGTGAGTGAGTGAGTGAGTGAGTGAGTGAGTGAGTGAGTGAGTGAGTTAGTTAGTTTTGGAATAGGGCCAGCAGTATAGAGATGACCATACAACATCCACAACTCAGGACTGGAGTACCAGTACGCCTAACCCTACCTACATCATTGTACATAGTGATGTAGAGACCTAAGGTAAGAATATGTCACATCTGTAACTATAAGTCTGGAAGGTAATTTATTTCATCAACAACCAGACCTGTTCATCATGGGTGGAACGAGCATTCATTGAAACAGCCATCTACATAATGCTACCCCTGCGTCACAGGGCCATATGACACAGTTGAACCAATCAACTCAACTCGAAAGGGTGCACGGGAATCACGCACGCACAAATACAGTGTTAGCGTTGGGCGTCTCAACGTGCGTGATTCCCGTGCACCCTTTCGAGTTGAGTTGATTGGTTCAACTGTGTCTGGTTGTTGATGAAATATAGTGATAGCTAAATAGACAGATTTTTTATTCATGCACCGATTGTCTTTTAATGTAATATCCAGTTATGTATGACTGTTTAATAATCTCATACCAACTTTGACTGGAGTAGGTCCGATAGTTTTTCAGATATTGTAGTAAACGTCGGTACCTTAAATTACCCCTCAGACTATACAATGCTGTTGAGGATAGACTAGGATGCAGTTCAGCTTATGAAAGAAACCTTTACAACCAAAAAGCCTGACCCGTGTGGCAGTTTTATTGCCTGGAATATTGCAATGGATGGTCACACAGTTTATACCTAACCAACTTTACAGCTCTTTGATAAGCAGGAAAAGTGTCCCATGGCCATTTGCACAAGCAGACACACTAACAAAAGCCATGTTCTAGTAATAAACATGGCAGAACTGCCAATGCCGCCTTCTTTGTATCATTATCATGATCTATAGTCAACACTGGGGGGAGATGTCCAAGCAAACTGATGTTATTACCAATAATGCTTCGACCCACATGCAAATAAAACCAACAGTAACTCGCCCTAAGCAGGTAGAGGTACACATTCAGAATGGTGACTTGTTCCTCCGGTGACCTTCTGTCACAACATAGGCTGTACAAATACACACAGAGCACCATCTAGTAACAAGGTGCTGGGAAGGCCAAGCGCGTGGCATGCCATTATCAATGAAGACTTTCTAACAAGCTTGTGGCAAGTGCTCTATACTGTTCAAGGGTCACGGTTAAACAGTGTCCACAGTGGGTCAATATGTACAAGCAACTTCAAAAGCATTCTCTCTCTTGGGACATGTTGGTTGGCTTAGTTTCATAATTTTCTGCACAGCATCTTCTATGCTATCTCAGTCTGTGGCTTTAGCCACTAGTTCAAAGCCCGTGTCAAGTAAGTATTTCTTATTATCATACCTCCATGTCGGAATGATGAGATCTGATTGGTCCATGTGATCTTGATAAAATACTGTGTATCCCGCCTTGGAGGGGAATACATTTCTCAGTGGGAGAATATATCTCTTATACCCCGCCACAAGCAAGTCAGACTGCACGTGGATTTCTGAGAGGCAGAATAAATCCCTTATACCCCACTTCAAAGCAAAAAGCTGCACGCTATTTCCGAGTCAATGGACATTACGTGACAAAGCAAAGCTCACCTCAGCTCAACATGCTCAATCGAACAGCTGTTATCTATCAATTTTGAATTTGTCTGAATTCTTTTACAATGTCATCTTAAAACATGTCGGTAAGATAAATTCATTGTAGCAGGATCATTCGGGGTATAGGGGGTTTTAGGCGTCCCTAAAGACCTATTCTACCCCGGATCTTCACAGGTCGCATTAGGTTTAATACTACAAGCCTCTGACTCGTGGTATAAAACCTAACACAGGACACATAAAACCCCATGTACCCCGAGTGATCCTGCCTCAACTTATACTGTCTTGTGGGATTAGCTTGTTCTTTTCCATACTAAAACTAATATCTGGTGAAAGTAATCCCCAAATACAAACTCAACGGTTTTTTGATGGCTATATGATGGCTATATGATGGCTATATGATGCCGGTCTGTAAATAATCGAGTCTGGACCAGACAATCCAGTGACTGACATCATGAGCATCAATCCACGCAATTAGGATACAATGACATGCATCAACCAAGTCAGCAAGCCTGACCACCCGATCCCGTTAGTCGCCCCTTACAACAAGCATAGTCACCTGATATGAAAAGCTCGGGTTGCTGAAGACCTATTCTAACCCGGATCTTCACTGGTCCTGAATGATTACAACAGATACAAATATGAAGTGCTGTGCTGCAAATTACCCCCCCACCCCCACCCACCCCCACCCACCCCAAAAAAAGAGCCCATCGTTACCACCCGTAATTCCCATACCCATACCCCATGTGCAGGGATGTGAGCAGGTTTTTCCGAAATCTTTTAAACATTTGATTTCCTTTTAAGCAATTTCATGCACTTTAGACAACATTTCCAATGGTCTTCAACCTTGCACACACACTCAATCAAACAAAAGCTCATTATATGTCAAACGTTTTCTCATAACTCTTAATCAATCATACAAACTAATTTTGTCCTCCCCAGAGGTGAACAATTCTTGTTTTCAACTCTGAAGTGCCGACTAAACGTTCTGTAACCATGACAACTGGCCAGTTCATACCTGGTTTAATGGAGTGTATGTGTATATGGAGTGTACCTGCGTGTATCTATTTGTCCAACCAGACATCAGAGCTCCAGATAACATTTTGAGCAATTGAGTTTTTACTCCAGGGTTTCTATTTTAATTGGGTTATTACATTTTTCATCGGTAACCAATACTTTTTCACTCATCTATTCATCACTCTATTGGGTTTTTCACAAAATGTGTGAAATTTTAAGATTTATAAAAAATGAAATAATGTTTTAGATGTAAATAACTGTTCTAAATATATAGGCTTGACTCGGAAAGTAAATTAGGTCGTAATTGAGTTTCGGAAATTAGCTCCTTTGTACGCATGCTGAAAAAGCTTCATTGGGTATTTACACGTGCTATTTTTATAATTTGAATTTTTCATTTAATGCATGTGTTTCTGCACGCAAGTTAATTGAAAGTAATTGGGTTGGAATATTGGGGGGGGGGGGGGGGGTATTTTATGCAGATACGCTTCTTATCTGTAGTTCTGAGACATAAAATCTAGTTCAAGTGTCACACCAAAATGTTGAAACTGTTAGAAGAAGTAGCACCTTCCATCGGCCATCTACACTGCTATCTGTAACAAGTGCTTACATGTTGTCTATGCCATGACTTATTCAGCACTCACTGGCTCCAGAGTGTCTCCTTCAAAGTCAACACAACAATGCCACAGCTCTGTAATCGGATCTTCTCGGCTCATCACAATCAATAACACCTAAGGTTTTTTAAACATTTTTTCACAAAATCCATTTCTGCTAACAGACAAAAATATCCGATACATGTCATCCTTGCTGTGTCACGCAAGCTTCATCTCACAGTTGAGTGGAATCAACGATGCTGGTAAAACATGCAAAGCATTCAGTGAGAGGAGCACACCATTTTAAGCGGTATAAACTAACAGTTTTCGTCCACCAGTCGTAATTATAACAGACCCGTGAAGATCCGTGGTATAATAGATCTTCGGCAACCGATGCTTGCCATGAAAGGCAACTGCCTGTGGTAAGAGGCGAATAACGGGATTGAGTGGTCAGGTTCGTTGACTTGGTTGATGCATGTCATCCTATCCCTATTGCGTGGATGTTGCTCATAATGTCAATCACTTGATTGTCTGGTCCAGACTTAATTATTTAGAGCTGTCATATAGCATTGATATAGCTGGAATATTGCTGAGTGCAGTTTTAACAACAAAAACAACAAAACTATAACTAACGTACTTGACGTAATAAGCGCCCAGGGCGATCTCAAAATTAGAAATAGGGGGCTCTTATTGGAATATTATTTTGGTGAAAAAAAAAGAGAGTTGAAAGTTCGTAAATTTCGTGGTTTATGCTGACAACCTGAAATGTTTATATACAACATATATATTTTTCCAGGATTTAATTGCCCATAATTAAGGGTTCATATAACACACGAGTGCGTATTATACACGAATAAATACGTCTTGTGTACATTGATCGGAAGGGGTGCTAATTGAGATTGTTCACTAGCCAATATATAAGCAAATATCGCTGTGGGCGCTTATTACATCGAATACGGTATAACATATAGCAAAACCATTAATAATGGCAAATTTCTACTAGTCCTTATGATACCATAACTATTGGGCAGTTTGGAAAGGACTACAGGACGAGTGCCAATTTCTAACGCTGATCATGGTTCCTGAAAACCAGGACTGTTACTGAATACCAAACAATACCCCAACATGTACCTTATTGATTTATGCTAAGAAAAGTAGAAATTATTCATTATTTTTCAGCCTGGGTGGTTTCAGCCCACATGGATCAGACACACCATTGAGTTTCTACTTCCCCCTATGGGTCATTGTTTCCAGTTCTGTCAGCCCTATTGACATCAGTGTGTTAATAAACGGCCTCAATAATGTGTCTCTCAGTCGACCGACCAGGAGGTTGCTGTAACAATAGGTGTTAAAAGGAAAGGAAGTAGACTATGTGTTTGTGGGGAGCTATTGACTAACTGCCTCAATAAATCAGGGCCAGTCGCCCCGTTGCAGACAGCGGCCTCTATGTCCCATGCTGCAGTCAGACACACATTTCCAAGCAGGACGGTAATGTTCACATTCAAGCGTGTTCACGAGGGTGGCTTCATGGGGTGTATTGTTGACAGTCAAACGTCCGAATCTAAACATGATTAAAACGAGATAACATTCCACAGAGTCAATGGCAGACAAATCATTGTATGTTATCTGATGAGAATTTAACATTCTGTATAAATTAAAAGCATTGACTTGTGTATTCTCTTTTAATCCAGGGCAAATGTCATTTCAAAGTTTAAATACCAAATAATAATGTGAGTGAGTATGGTTTGACGCCGCTTTTGGCAATATTCCAGCAATATCACTGCTGGGGACACCAGAAATGGGCTTCACACATTGTACCCATGTGGAAAATTGAAATCTGGTCTTCGGGGTGTCAAGCAAACACTTTAACCACGAGGCCACCCCACCCGCCCCCACAAATAAAAGATATTTGTATGGATATTTTCAGACAAAGTATTGAATTTGATACAGATTCCCATTTATCTGCATAGCCAGGGGACATTTTGTGTTGATAAATGATCAGTTCTTTTCAATAACAATAAGCAACCAGTTGAATGACACTGTAACTTTGATGACAGATAATTGTCAAAGGTCCTTATGTCTGGAGGAGGGTCAACAAGGTCAAAGTCAGTATATTTAACAGTCCAATCATGCTAATAGTAATAGACAAGTAATAGTCATATAACCATGATAACGGCATCTCCAGGTTCTTAGGAATACCGTATTCGGCATAATAAGCGCCCAGGACACTCTCAAAATTAGAAATAGGGGGGCTCTCATTAGAATATTATTTTGGTGAAAAAAGACAGAATTGAAAGATAAATTTCATGGTTTATGCTGACAGCCTGAAATGTTTATGTACGACAGATATATTTTTCCAGTATTTAATTGCCCGTAATTAAGGGTGCATATAATGCATGAGTGCGTATTATACGTGAATAAATAAGTCTTGTGTACATTAATCAATCGGACATGTGTCGGAAGGGGTGCTAATTGAGATTGTTCACTAGCCAATATATAAGCAAATATCGCCGTGGGCGCTTATTAGAGTGGGGCGCTTTTAAGGTTGAATACGGTAATAATGAATTGATATTGACTATTGAGTGAAAAGCAGTTAACTTAACAAACTCAAAAGGTGATCCACCCACTCAATAAATCACTACCAAGTAGACTTGCCTTCACAAGAGAATTTCTCAGACCACGTTGAGGTTCTACTGCACTAATTTGACTAAAGCAGTAACAGTTGTCCCTGGGTCATTTCCATAGAGGCCTTTGTGTGTGTGTGTGGGGGGGGGGGGGGGGGGGGGGTAAGAGTGATTTAACGCCACACTCAGCAATTTTCCTGCTATATGACGGTGGTCTGTAAATAATTGAGTCTTGACCAGGCAATCGAGTGATTGACACCATGAGCATCGATCTACGCAATCGGGATACGATGACATGCATCAACCAAGTCAGCGAGCCTGATCACCCGATCCCGTTAGTTGCCTCTTACGACAAGCATAGTTGTCGGATACGGCAAGCATGGGATGCTGAAGACCTATTCTACCCCAGATCTTCACCACTGCCCCTGAATGATTACAACAGATACATGTGGTGTTGTGCTGCAAATTACCCCTCCCTGATTTCAGATATATCTAGGTTCCAAGCCCATTGTTTGCACCCATAAGAATGACACCATCACTGCTCATAATCAGGATAGTGGCTTTCCGAATGTAAATATGCAGGAACAATATCAAAGTTCTATGCAGACCTATTCTACCCCGGGTCTTCACCGGTCCTGAATGATTACAACAGATACATACATGAGGTGTTGTGCTGCAAATTACCCCTCCCTGATTTCAGATATATCTAGGTTCCAAGCCCATTGTTTGCACCCGTAAGAATGACGAGACCCATACCCCACCACTGTTCATAATCAGGATAGTGCCTTTCCGAATGTAAATATGCAGGAACAATATAAAAGTTCTATGCAGACCTAGTCTACCCTGGAGCACCACTCAGTAGTCTAGGGCTAGCGTACTGGCACGGATTTCAAAGGCTTTAAGCATCCAATGATCACATAAACTTGAATCAAATATCACAAACTCGAACAGCTAACTGCATCAAACCAGATTAAAACCTCTACTACATGGTCCCTACCTCTAATCATGCTAATGGGTAAAGAATTTTCTTTGGGTTAATTTCTTCTCCAGCAATGATGGCACCAGTGAAGCAATCACAGCACTCACAATTAGTGAGATTGAATTCATCCAGGAACAGAACATCAAACGGTTTAGTATTCAAACTACCCATCACGATTACCTGTGATAAAAATTGGCCATCATCAAAAGACATATTAACATATAAATGTGTCAGATGCCAAAACAGCGTCTTGGAGATTGACAGGTCAGCTCAACATGCTCAATGACCAAACATATTCCCTTAATTGTCCTCCTCTGCTATGATACTGATAGGAGCCTCTGTTATCAATCGATTAGCTATTTGCCTGATACAGCTCCTTGAAACGCAGGAATCACAAGAATGCACGCTTTGTCTATTGTGTGTTTACAGTGCCCTGTGAATGTGGCAGTGTTATCAGTGGTGGGCTCTCCAGGAAATGAACACAGATAGTGTTACTCAGTGGGTAAAGTTAGAGATACGGAAGGTACTAGATACCAGGACAGCTTCTAAGATGACTAATAGCAGAGAGATCCAGTTCAACATCCTCTGCAAGATTCCCCAGGAAGAGCTATCAATGAATCCTTTCTCATACACATATTTACCAGTGTTTAAAGGATCCTTGTCATAACAGGTCTAGGAGGTCCTTAGATTCAAAGAACCCAGTTCTCTATAATTTCGTATTCTGCTCAGCTACATGTCTGTTTGTGTTGCTTGAAATTAGACGTTTTAAACATGCATTAGTCACAAGCAACATGTACAACATGGAGACTGGTTCAGACTAGCTGTCCCCATCATAATACTGAAGACACAACCAAGTCCACATGGCCCATAACTAAATCTTTTGCCAAAAACGTGAATGAGTATGGTTTTGTGCCGCTTTTAGTAATATTCCAGCAATATCACGACAGGGACACCAGAAATATGCTTCACATTGTACCAATGTCGGAAATCGAACCTGGGGTTTCGGCTTGATCATGTGTTGATGGGCTAACGCTTTAAACACTAGGCTACCAGACCACCCTGCCAAAAATGTGACAAACCCCACCGTCGTCAATGCCATGCATACATGATCAAAATGTTATTTTATTACCATAGTTTTTGCTCTGGTAAAAAAGTATGCATAGTTAACTCTTTAACTGCAATAATCATGATAATAAAAATATGAGTTTTAGTCCGATGTGAGAACTTGGGCAAGTGAGTCATCACCAGTGAGGATGATGGCTGAAGGATCAGAAACCTAGCATCAGGTGACCCATATTATTAATTAGTATTTCCCTTGGCAATATGAACATGATGAACATGATGAAGCACTAATGCTGACCAGGCAAAATATTAATACTCTTGATGTACATACTATATTTACAGGGTTTCCGATCACCTCCTCAGGCCTCCTAATGTGGGACAATCCCTGGTTGTCTTCCGTGATATACATTGGTGATATACACTGGTGATATACATTGTGATATACATGATGCATTTAGAAGTTGGTACGAAGAAGGAAATAATTCTACAGAAATACAACTTTATAGCAATGAATACAACATTTTGGTGTAGATACCAACACCATTATCAAGCAAGTGATCTTCACTGCACCTAGTGATCTTCACTGCACCAAAACATCGCATTCATTGTAATAAAGTTGTTGTATATCCATAGATTTGGTTGGTTTGTTGTTTAACGCTGCACTCAGCAATATTCCAGCTATATGACAGTGGTCTGTCAATAATCAAGTCTGGACCAGACAATCCAGTGATTACAGGGTTAGAAACTAACAGTTTTTGTCCACTTGTCCTTATAATGATAACATATAGCAAAACCCTTAAAAAGGGCCAATTTCTACTAGTCCTTCGGATACCTTTACTATTGGGCAGTTTGGTAAGGACTATAGGACTAGTGCCAATTTCTAACGTGGGATTAATATCATGAGCATCGATCCACGCACTTGGGATAGATGACATGTATCAACCGAGTCAGACCACCCGATCCCAGTATATCCATAGAACTATCTCACATGTTCGATATATGTGATATATGAAGAATGTCCTATCACAACTTCATAAAATCATGAAAACGACCTCATGCCATTTTTGTTTTGCAAAATCATTGCATTTACCACAGAAAGATATTTCCATTCATTGCAAAAAACAACATTTACAAATGCATATTTGCAGTACACAAATGTTTGTGATAGTCAACTCCCTGACATTCGATGTTTAATAATACAAAGACAATATTTTTGCGAATTCCTTTCATCATTGTCTATAAATGTGCACCACCTACATCAACACGATAAGCTAATGACAAAACGCCCAGATAAGCATGTTCTATGTTATGGATGCAGGCCTATAGAAACAACCCTGACAGACAGCTGTTTACTTAGATAGACCACAGAGGCAGCCACAGCCATATTCTGGTGGAAGTGATACACACTTACCACAGGGGTGTTCACATCCTCATGTTAACTGCCACCCTTCAGGGACACACAGAAAATGCTATTAAGTTGCCACCACTGGGTTGTGATAGTTATGTTTCCTCATCCCTGGGAGGAGATAGGGGCTGTGAGAATACCCTTAACACAATGAAGTCAGACATGACTGGTTTGTGTTAACACGTAGTTAAGCTGGTGTTAGAAATGCGACCATCATAACATGAACATATGTTGGAAGTAACATTTTTTTGGAAATGTTTGTTTGTTTGTTGTTTAACAAAGCACTCAGCAATATTCCAGCCATATGACCGCAGTCTGTAAATAGTCAAGACTGGACCACACAATCCAGTGATTGATATTATGGGCTTGATCCACATTTAGGACCAATGACATGCGTCAACCAAGTCTGACCAGCCACTCCTGTTAGTCCTTTTAACACTAACGTTACAACGATGATAACAATGACCCCATGATTTCCATGCTTAGTTTTGGATCCAGTTGTTGGATCCATTTGTGAAATTCACTTTCGACGAGTTAATCATTTATAGAACATAAAAAGTACTCCTCTGTTCCCATGGTGCTCTTCCCACTGCTCAAACCCTACCTCATCAGTAATTGGACAATGAATAAGTAATTATAATTCTACTTCAGAGCAAACAGTCATTAGTGGAACATACAAAAGTAGAATCTATTGTCACACGACCTGGAAAATGTTCCCCATGTTCAAGGGGTTCTCCAAGTTAGTGGAACTTTCTTATTTGGATCATTTGCCCATATATATCTACATATCAATATTCAGGTAGTGGACAATTTTGAGGAGTGCAAAACAGTCATTTTCCTGTCAATCCGTACCTCATCAATAATTTGATAATGTCTTAGTAATCATGGTAGCTCTAATACTCAGACATTGACAAAATAGAGTAATCAAATCTTTTTTCTGAGGCACTGTCATTTTTCTGATTTACAGACAGCTGAGCATGCTGATGCCTTATTTGATCAAATTCCACCATCAGTTAAACAGTCATGGCAGAACATACATCAAACCCAAATCATATTTCACTGTGAATGATCACAGTGGTGTCATTAAACATTAAAGTTTGTCATCAGCAAGATTTATACTCTGCTCTCTAGAACTCAATAATGACCATGAATACCACAAGACTAAGAACCATACTTTCAGGATAATACTATTCAAGCTCATTTAACATGTATCATGTATACGTGGTATAAGCAGATAAGAGTGAATAAATTTCAAAATAAAAAACGTATTCATAATCTATCATCCACCAAGGAAGGTGCTGTCCGATCATTGCCAGAATCAAACACAACAAGCCATTGAATTTACAGCAGGACCAAAATTCTAAAATCAAATTTATCATTGGAGAGAGAGAGAGAGGAGGGGCTGCTTTTTTTCAAAGATTTCTAAATCATTTTAAGATCATTAATTCACTATCAGTCATAAATATTCTTAACAAACATACCAAACCTTCTTACTTCTAGTGCCAGAGATCCAAAAATACAAATTGCAGAAGATGTGTTGGACATATTGCAATAAATACCACAGTGAACACCATGATCAAGTCTTCATGTTCTTCCAACTTCTAAATGCCTATCAAAGTTTTGATACGAAGTGAGTATCATGACTATATTGCAATACATATTGAAACAACAAGAAATGATCTGGTCAAATGGGCGGGACAGCATAACAGTTACTAGTAGGTTAGTTGGCATCTCAATTTCAGTATCGCAATTTTGCACAAATGAGGCAAGGTCATAATTCATATTGCAGTCAGTGGTATTCGGTAAGGGGCCAAATACAAAAGCTTAAAATTTAACTCTAATGAAACTTGTTTATATATATCTGATCAGCGGTAGAAACTAACATTTTTTGTCCACTAGTCCTTATAATGATAACATATAGCAAAACCCTTCAAAATGGCAAGTTTCTACTAGTCCTTATGATACCTTAACTATTGGGCAGTTTGGCAAGGACTACAGGACTAGTGCCAATTTCTAATGCTGCTGATTATCAATGTGCTATTTTATCCTTATTTTAGCAAACTTCTATCAACAACACACTAATCCTGAATTTCAGAGAGTCAGGGGACCCCAGTCATAACCATGATAACTCAAAGTTAAAAATGTAGATTTAACTAGATTTAAATACCAAATTACCACACCTCTCTTTATCATGTTTTTTTGGAACACTGACTGTGAGTGACAAATTATTTTGCAATTAACAAGTGTACACTGATGATTATCATGATTATCTCACAAATAAATACAAATAAAATCAACATTTTATCAACATGATGAAAGGTCAACCTCATAAAATGCTTTCCAAATAATGTCTACCCTGAAAATACTGCATACCAGCCTGTAACTTTAGCCATTAGTCTGCGCCAGATTAGTAAACTTGTCTTTTGAATTAGTATTAATCTTGGCTAAAATAGTTGCTATTAGGTCGAAATAATGCTGATACAACATTAAATGTTAACTCACTCGGGTGTACAACAACATTAAATGTTAACTCACTCGGGTGTACAGAGTAGAAAGATGGCAAATATTTATCACGTAAATGTTTGTAAGCTTGACATACCAGGAGAAAGTGAAACTCATCTTCAATTAAATTTGTGTTACACAATGTGCATATTCTGTCTCTTCTATCAGTGTGATTATATCTACCAGTCTCTATATATACAGGTTGTGAGAGGAACATCTAAATCGTGCTAGTGCAATTCTAATTTTTTTAAACTCAAGTTTACAGAGGTACGCCTCAATTTCAATATTACTTTTCATGATTCTATAATATAAACATTTATTTGATTTGGACATTAATTCTAGCCATTTCTGCAAATACATATCCTTTAGTCTCTGGGTGCAGGACATTAAAAAGAGCTGTTCTGATTCTACATACTGATTATACCACACATAATTAAAATAAATTATGTCAAGAGACAGGTTCAAGCTGGTTGACTCAAAGGTTTTGGCACAGACCCCTCCATTTTTAGAAAATTCAGTGTTTCAAGTCACCTTCAAAAGCCATGGGCCCTACCCAGCTTTGGTCATGATGGTAATATATTTCCTTTTCTCACAGAGTAACATCTGCCTCTAGGGGGTGTCATAGGACAAAGGACAGGCCTGTGAATCACTGACACCATAGTTTTTAACAGCCTGCCGGATGATCCGCTGTTAGTCTCAGTACTTGCTTGCTGTAATCATTGATCTCAGACAATGTCTCTTCCTATGAGTCATCCTGCATGTACCATGTGGACAAAATATCCATTTATGGAACGAAACATCAATTGATCAAAAGTTTCTTCCTTACTGTTTCGTTTAATCTTTACAATACAAATAATAGTTTCTGTGTTTGTCCACCCATGCAAGAAATATAAGGTATTTATTTACCACAGCTGGTCATTTGATAGCTCAAATGATGCAGTTGCCTAACGACAAGACCACGGAGATTTGCATCAGTTGACAGACACCTCCAGGAGAGGAGGAAGCGTTCAACCGGAACAGCATGAGCTCTTTGTCATAGAATGAATGACAATTAATACTTAATTAACTGTAAAAATTGACATGCCAAAAATGGAAACAGCGGATAGATGTCTCCTAAATGGGCTCTGACTCATGAGCTCTCAATCTGAGAAAGGAAATTTGAAACAGTGGGATGTCCTTCAGCAATCGCCATATAAAGGGATTGTGGAGTTACAATAATAATAAACATAATAAAAATAAGTGTGTTTGTACCATGCTATACAAATATACCAACAAAGCTACTGCATTTAGATTATGGACAGAACTATTACAGCTACTATTTTCTGAACAGAAAGGTCTTTAGCTAGCTCTTGAAAGAGTCCTGGGAAGTAGATAGTGAGTGAGACTGTTTTAACGCTGCTCTCAGCAATATTCCATCAATACCAGGGCGACGGACACCAGAAATGGGCTCCACGCATTGTGGTGAGGGAGTGAGTGAGTATGGTTTTACGCCGTTTTAGCAATATTCCAGCAATATCACGGCAGGGGACACCAGAAATGGGCTTCACACATTGTACCCATGTCGGGAATCGAACCCGGGGCTTCAGCGTGACGAGCGAACGCTTTAACCACTGGGCTACCCCCCCCCCCCACACACACACATTGTAACCAAGTGGGGAATCGAACCCAGGTCTTCGGTATGCCAACTGAACACTTTAACCACTAGGCTACCCCAGCCCTCCCGGCAATAGATAGTCTCAGGTTGAGTGTGAACAGAAGCTTTATCTGTTTGATTAAAAACATAAACTAAGTTATTGCAGATATTTATAAGTTGCAAGACATTTTAAGAAATTAGGGTCTTGAGGCTTTATTGTTATATATTTGCTATAGTATCTTATAGGCCAAGCTACTGGTCTATGGGCTCCAAAACCTATTTTTTTCCCCTTACATGCATTTTGAAGTACTGATTGTCACACTATGACCTTCCAGGATTTTGATGACTTGAAGGGACATTATAGTGCAGTTGGGTTCCCAATTTGTAGACAAGGGCAAGACGAAATTAGTCACTTGTTTCAAACTAAGAACGACATTGTCTCTGTGTAATTAACTGATCATGCTGATAGGTTTATACTCATCATAAAATTAGATTTTCATACAACCAAGTGCTCCGTGGTCTAGTGGTAGAGCGTCCACCCGGAGAGCGGAAGGTCCGGGGTTTGATCCTCGGCCGCGCCATACCAAAAGACGTTAAAAGATGGTACTTGTTGTTACCCTGTCTGGCACTCGGCATTAAGGGGCTAAAACAAGGACTGGTCGGCTCGGAGTCAGTATACTGTGTCTGAGTGGGGTATTCATGTTAAACTGCGGCATGGTATCTCAGTGAGCTAGCACTATAAATCGGCATCAGTCCTGGCTAGTACAAGCAGCCACCCACGCATGCATGCACCAAGTGGGTTACAAAACATGGCAGGACTTCATATTGGCCCGAGTCTAGCAGCACTACCCCCTTAACGTGCTTGAGCATAGAATTCACACAAAGAGATATGTACAGACAGTAAATGATCTCAATGCCGGAAATGGCTCCACCCTGTTTTTGTGCTACTAAATGGAGGCATATCATTGCATATGGACAAGACAACTACTCAGATGTAAACTAACATTCTATACTACTGTGAGTAATAACATTAACTTGTGTCAATGACACCATCATAGCAACAAAATGCCCCGATAATTATATCATAAACTGCTGTCCATTAAATCTGAAGTAACACCAGCATCTGTATGAGTGATCTATTAGCCATTCCAGACCTATCCTGCAGCCAGATGTCTACATTCTGGGAAACCTTCCTGTCTAATTTGTGTCTGACAAGGCAACATCCCAAGGGACGGATACACAGGATATGAAGGCAGCAATATGATACAACATCTTTTTCTATGCCATTTCTACATCTAATCACACAAGCTAAAGTATAAGGGTGTTCAGAGAGCTTTTCACATCGGTTCAAAGACATATCTGTAAATCATGGTAAATGGGTATACGAAGCAAGCTAAGTGTATGACTCACTTATCACTGCTTATCATGGTTATGTCAGCTCATTCACAGACTCATAAACTTGATAATGGTAATAATGACGGATAACAACAGATATAAATGATAATTCTGACAGCACAATCAAATTTTACAGTGTCCATATATCATGGTTCAGCTACGTTGGTATTCCAATTTCATTTCTTTCCAGTCATGTGTCAGTCCTCATTTTACTTCTCCTAGGGCTACAATAACCATGATAACATTGAGAGTCATGTTCTACATTTTATACATCACAGTATCTAGCAAAGATTGATAAAGGGTAAAAATATGATTTATTTGACCAAGATATAGCATCAAGACATACAAGAAATACATTGGGTTACCTGGAGAAGGTTACGACCCAGATAAACCTTTTTCTATACTACTCCAGGTAATCCTTTAGGTTTTTTGTAGTGTATAAATACTTAAAAAGAGTTTTAAAATTTATACTTTATTATATTTCCTGATTTGAAACATGCTAAATGCTGGCTACAATAAGAGCCATCATGATGGAAGTAATGCCACTGCAGAACTCACAGCTTGAAATAACAAAACTGGAACTTGTGGAAATTTGATAATCCTTTCACTTTTTATTACCTGTGATTAATGAAGCCTGCACAAAAACTTTTGAGTCTTCTTGCACGAACTTGGCTCTTAGCATAATTTGCAGTACCTTTTATGGTATTATATGGAACTGAGCTTACTAGACCAAAATAATGTTACTAGACTCAGGTATCGGACTAGTGACTGTTTAGTACAAAAGTAACACAAGAAATTTGGAACTATGCAAATTGATCATTTTCGGGTAATTGGTGGCAATATTTGCATTAAATATGCTAAATACTAAGATTGAATGTTATGCAATCATTCAAGCTCAACATGCTATAAAAGATATTCTCTACAACTATAGTCTGTATAAGCCTGAATATAATAACATAATATTTTGTAGCAATTTTTTTTAAACAAAATAAAAGTAATAACAGTTGTCAAACAATATGCAATATTATAATCTGATTGTCAAAACACAGGAATGAAGGCTGGTGACGTCGAAATGTGATGAAGAATTCTAAACTGCATAACAGTAGATCATGGCGATTTACTAAATAATTTAAGTATCAATTTATATAACTATAGGTTTCCTGTCCAGCAATCCTTTATCTATTAACGTGTAACAATGTAATCAAATCACATGATCTGGCGAAAAGAGAACAAACAGAAAATAGCATGTTCACAGCTGAGTTGGTTTAGTGCCTTGGAAGTTTGAAAATATAACTCGCATACATTGAGCACTTGAGGCTAAGAATATCTTACCTAACACTGATCTACTGCCCCTCTCATACCGGCTTTTTGTAATATATCCCTCGCATTCCATGTGCAAAATACGTCATATTCAGTAAGCAGCATACCCTGTACACCTGGACTAGAATCTAAATCAGATACAACCTTAGCCGACAATGACACAAACTCCCCATGTCGCGAACTTCCGACAAACAGATTTATAAACAAGGTGTCAACTAGAAGCCAATGCTTCTTTTCTCAGCTCGTGGCAGCAACTCGGGGGAAACAAATATTTGCATTGACAAACGAATAATTCATCCGTCGACTATAAGACTTACCTCTTCCAGAATAGGTAAAATCCACACATAATGACAGGAAAATCACTACCAGTATCAAAGTGTGCGCCATGGTGCTTCGGCCATTTTCCTATGCTGTCCTCATGTCGCCCCCTATCGGATGAATCGTGAACTAAGTAGCCGGGAGTGCCGATCTTTTGCGGTCTCATGGATGCGCGCTGTGTGTCATTCATGGACTCTCTACATCTGAATATAATGTCATTTTTGTAGCATTACATACAGTATCGTTTTTCTTTTGTTTTACGTTACAAACACATCTAACATAATGCAAAAAAACACGTTGCTATTTTTAATTTATGCACATTATGACATATCCCGCCGTCATGTTTAAATATTGCTGAGTGTGGCGTTAACAACAAAAATACACACATAGGTCTATACACATATCAGAAATATGAAAATGTGGAGGTTATGGCACTTTTGCCGCTTCATCCATTAAAACTATTCACCAGTCTTATTTATTCTTTCTGTCTGAGGTATGGCACAAAAGCAAATGAACCAATGCATTATTTTTTTTAAATTATGACGACTTACTCACTAAGGGACCCGACACTAATATTGGATCGGTCTTGGAGCCAGGATATTTTTTCGGTCATTGTTAACCCGACTATTCTACCCCGGATCTTTACGGGTTGCGTTGCATACACACCTGAGAATGTCCTTTTACACCTAGCATTACTTGAAGGAAAATGAATATTCTCATTCGTGTGTATGTGTGCGTGGGTGTATGTTCGTATGTGTGCGTGCGTGCGTGCGTGCGTGCGTGTGTGTATCGAAAACAGCAGTGGAACTCAACGTAGTGAAATTATGCCATAAAGTGAAATGCTGCCTGATTGTTGATGGATATAGATGTTAAAAGTGTACACTTAACGATTAACTTCTAAGTAATCTTTCAGTGTTATTTAGAAGTTGGTGTGATGAAGTAAGATTAGTTCTATGGATGAACAAATAATTGTAATAAAGAAGTTGTTCATCCATATAACTCGTCTTACTTCACTTAACAATTAAGCGTTCATTAGTGTAACAATTCCCTAAGTACAAATATTTTGATGTGCATAGTGTAAATACACACACCTCGTGGCCTGCGTGTTTATTCATCAAGGTCCTGTGTAAACGTCGCAGCATTGGTCAGGGGTGAGACAAAGGTTGAATGTTTATTGTATGGAACAAAGCTGGTCGTGTATATACCATAAAGTACACCAACACACACCACATGGAGGTGAAGATGGTCATTTAATCCTGTACTTTAGATCGCGTGCGAAATCGGACCCACCGGAAGCGATCGTTAAATCGACAACAATCACCCTCTTCCAAAATCATTCGTGACCAACTCCATTCGTCACCGCTCGCATGTTTCCGTAGTCTACATTCGGCTTGTCACGGAATGGGACGAGTTGGTCACGAATCGTTGTGTTGATCAGTGGGTCAAATAATCAGGTTTCGCTGACAGGTCAAGTACCACATGAAAATACAAGTTGGGTTTTGACCATTTGAGAACAATTCAAAGCGATACGCATGTTTAGTATAATCAATCTAGAGTCTCCCCTAGCCATATATCTATATAGGCAATCAGTCACAAGAGACCCGTGAAGATTCCGGGATAGAATAGGTCTTCAGCAACCCATGCTTGCCGTAAAAGGTGACTATGCTTTTCGTAAAATGCGACTAACGGGATCGGGTGGTCAGGCTCGCTGACTTGGTTGATGCATGTCATCAATCCCAACTGCGTGGATTGATGCTCATGATATTAATCACTGGATTGTCTGGTCCCGACTCGATTATTTACAGACCGCCGTCATATAGCTGGAATATTGCTGAGTGCGGCGTTAAACAACAAACCAATCAACAAGTAACAAGATATATCTCAGCTGACTCTGAAGGGGGATCCCCACCCATGCAAAAACGTGTACTATATATGATATATCCACACACAGACTCCATTGTGTCCGTGAAGATCCGGGTTAAAATAGGTCTTCAGCAACCCATGCTTGTCGTAAGAGGCGACCAATGGGATCGGGTGGTCTGGTTCGCTGACTTGGTGGATGCATGTCATCGTATCCCAGTAGCGTAGATCGGTGCTTATGATGTCAATCACTTCATTGTCTGGTCCATACTCGATTATTTACAGACTTGATTGATGCATGCCATCGTATCCCAATTGCGTGGATCGATGCTCATGATGTCAATCACTAGATTGTCTGGTCCAGACAGACCGCCGTCATATAGCTGGAATATTGCTGAGTGCAGCGCTAAACAACAAACGCATTTTACAAGTCCTCACATGATATCAATATTTTAATGTTGTACTATATTTTAATGCTTGTTCCTATGATACAAATCTGCAATAAAGCTGCACGTGCATCGGGGTTTATCCTATTTTATCACACTTAACGGGTGATTTCTCATTTGGACGTATTCGATGTGATCGATAACATAAGTCGCAAATATATTCACAGGCTATTTGTATTAATATTGCATGTTAACTGACTTTCAAAAGTCCAATTTCCACCCTTGCCGAAGCAGGTTGGAATTCCTTGGCTCGATCGTAGCGCCACCAGTGGCTATTACGATTTATGTCCCTTCTATGCCTCTTCTATAAAACAATCAGATTCCACCTCTCGTATCACCTGCATTTGCTTCAAACAAAATGGCGGCGCCCTGTCAAGACGATCTGATCAATAATCAAGATCTATATTGTGATAAAACGAGTCTTTCTTCGCGACGTGCATCGAATCACATGAGCACCTTGATTAAAAACATGAAACGATTTAGAAAATATCTGTTGACAACGAGTTGGCAGTGCACATCCATTGCAAATCATGCAATCGACCGAAATCTGCATGGCAATTTACGAACCGGATTTCGATTTCGTTGCTCGATTTTGATTGGACTATGCATAGACTCCAGACTATGTTAGTCCAGCCAAAATGTAACTCCATAATACCAGCCTAGTTCGGCAAGAGTGGAAACTAGACTTTTAAAGTCAGTTAACTCCCTTGCCTCGAGAAGATGTTTGGGCAGTGAGTGAGTGAGTGAGTTGGGTTTAACGCCGCTTTTAACATTATTACAGTTATATCACGGCGTGTCAGCTTAATGTGGGAGGAAAGCCCGAAGTGATGCAGGTCTCAGACGTTTACCGCTTCGGTGAAACCCACGAGCACGGGTATGGTGCTGACAAACCTAGAAACATAATCGGGGCGAACCGAGATTCGAACCCACAATCATAGGTTTCTGGCGTGCCCAAGGGACGCAACTCTGCACATCGAATCGCGGCGCTCTAGACGACTGGGCTACCCGTGCCCCCGTTGGGCAGACAGAAGCAAATTTGTAACCTTATTGAAAAAATACAAGAGTATAAATACCATCCCTAGATCAAGTCTCACCATCACTTTGAGGTGGAGTTAGCGGACACAATGGAAGATACCTTTCGAGGAGAGTTCTTGAAACGAAGATTATCTGATACCAAATCTGTACTGCGAAAAAAAGAGATGTTCCTACTGTTGGAAGAAGTAAAAGTTGCATCAGCTGCTGAAAAAAGGTCCAATCGTCAACACTACATTCTCAAAATAGATCAAAATCTCCAATGTGGTGACTTTGAGAAACAAGATCACTACTTTACACATGTAGAAAATATAGCGACAAAACCCTTTCCATAGCAAATAGAAATAGAGTCGATTGTACGATTCCGACTACATCATAAGCATGTGTTAATGAATCCCTATCAAATACCAATGATACCAAGTGTTCGGGAAAAGGTGAGCGTATCCTGCCCCACTGGTGGCACCCGTCACAAACACATGCAAAGGCATGTCAATTGTCCACCAAAGGCTGGAGCTGCTGGAATATTGATCGACATGAAGGGAAAGTTGACTTCTGGAAAGTTGAAGTCATCCCTCTTGTCTTGTTGAGGGTGTAAAATGACTGAAATTTCTGAGAGAATCAGTCTTTATACAAAATGACTGATTTTACACATTGACTGTAACATGTATATGGGACATCCTTGTAACGGAGCGGCCGCCAAGCGAATCCTCCCTTGCTGGAATGTCAAATGTAATTACTTGATACAGGATAACCTTTGATTTACACATATTTTGTCTAATTTCAATTGGGATGAAAATGTCAAGCTACGGCCATTTGACCCCATTACACAAATAGAAAATACCTCTATTTAAGTTTTATTTTCAACAATGTGGTCGTTCTGGAATTGCAACACTCGCACACACTCGCACACACACGCACACATACGCACGCACACACACGTTCACACACACACGAATGAAAATATTCATCTTCCTCCAAGTAATACAAGGACTATCTCAAGTCTGTATGCAACGCATATCTGATCTTGGTGCTTAATGTAAATCTCAGGATTTGAGAAGAATGTGTTTATTTCACTAGCTTGATGCCGATAATTATATTATATATATATTCCCGCTATATTCCTCGCTTAAAATGAACTGTATACATGGCATTGTTTCGGAAATAACCACATTAATTAAAGATGCGAGTGATGTATGTTATCACAAGTCAGGTGATATACAGGCGGCAACAGGTGTTTCTCAGACAGGCAACACGACAGGTGTGTGTCCCATCCTTAGCCATACAGCCCCTGAAACAAATATATCGAATACAGCCCATGAAAGTCTATAATGTTTGGCAAGTCTAGATTACTGCAGTATCTCTGGGCTCTTTTATACTTTTATTAAGATAATTTAACCACTGTCTTTTTCTCTAAGTTATGATAATTTCAGAGACAAGATGTTAGTCTATTCCACCCTTTGTACATTAAACCTCTGAAGCTTTAGAGCGATATGCTATAGGATTTTTATGATCTGCTTCCTTGTACTGAAATAAAGCATTGTTCTGGAATCTATTTGTAATTTATTTCCTATCTTGTAGACATATATTTTTAAATAAGATAACTTTATTTCTGGGACTAAATGTTAGCTCCAGAATTTGTTTATATTCCATCTGAAGTATATAGAACTACAACTAACAGATCTTCCATCTAACTAACTGCAGTTACCATGGTGAAGTTAGCCTTGCGCCATGGCTGTACTGAAAGAAAAGTCCATGGATGTGTAGTACTTATATCCTTCTAATAGGCAAGTCTAGATATGTGGACAGACCATAAGGACTCCGGCCCCTAAGAGGGAAAACTTGTACTTATTATTAACATAATCTAGAACTTATGATTAAAACGAACAATTACTGCCTTAGAGACTTGTGCAAGTCTATGGTGAAGTGGACGTGTGGGGGTTCAGCAATTGCGTGTGTAAGTGAATCAGTGAGTGAGGTTAATCGCTGAATGAGTGATTGAGGTTTAGCTGTGAATGCGCGTGAGTGACGTTCACAGCAATTTATGAATTCTCAGTGAACGAGTGAGAGAGGTTGAGTGGTGAATGCAAGTGATATTTAGCGTGGAACGACTGAAGTGTATCAGTGATTTGAGCATGTGAGATTTATCAGTGCATTGAACAAGTGAGGTTCATCATGGAACGTCTGAGGTTTATCGGTGCATTGATAATTGAACAAGGGAAGTTTTTTCACCGAGCGACTTAGGTTTATCAGTGCATTGATAATTGAACAAGTGACTTTTATCATGGAGCGACTGAGGTTTATCATGGAACGACTGAGGTTTATTATGCAACAACCGAGGCTTATCATAGAATGATTGAGGTTTATCAGTGCATTTAACAAGTGAGGTTTATCATGGAGCGACTGAGGTTTATCATGCAACAACCGAGGTTTATCATAGTAGAACGACCAAGGTTTATCATAGAACGACTGAGGTTTATTATGGAACGATCGAGGTTTATTATTGAACGACCGAGGTTTATCATGGAACGACCGAGGTTTATCACGGAACGACTGATGTTTATCCTTGAAAAACTGAGGTTTATTATGGAACGACTATAAGGTTTATCAGTACATTGAACAAGTGAGGTCTATCATTGAGCAACTGAGGTTTTTCATGGTACGACTTAGGTTTATCATTGAACGACTGAGGTTTTTCATGGTACGACTGAGGTTTATCATTGAACGACTGAGGTTTTTCATGGTACGACTGAGGTTTATCATTGAACAACTGAGGTTTTTCATGGTACGACTGAGGTTTATCATTGAACGACTGAGGTTTATCATGCAACAACCGAGGTTTATCACTGAACGACTGAGGTTTATCATGCAACAACCGAGGTTTATCACTGAACGACTGAGGTTTATCATGCAACAACCGAGGTTTATCATTGAACGACTGAGGTTTATCATGCAACAACCGAGGTTTATCATTGAACGACTGAGGTTTTTCATGGAACGACTGAGGTTAATCAGTGTAATGAACGCTCCTCAACCAGTGGCTGCAAATAGTGTATACCTCCTCAGCTCGGGGGGCGATTCCCAGCACTCTGTAATATACGCATTTCATAATGTTTAGTTGTGTCATTGATGAAATAGTCTGAACTCATTTTTCTTGATTAATATGCGTTCGCTTGATTACTTGTATAAATAAGTTTTGAAATTGACAAACAAGATCTAAAAAATGTACCATTTGCATAATGTTATTCTTCATCTTATCCTCAATGGAAAAGAAAGCAAATCGTGAATTAGAATTACAGATATGAGTCAACGCTCGTAGAAAAATAACACTGGATGTTGTGCAGTGATAAATATTCATGACATTTTTTGTCTAAACATTCGTATGCGATGCACGTGGGATTTTTGTTATTTTCGATTCTGATCCATCAAGTCGATCTTCATTCCGACCTTAAATTTTATGTTTTGCACTTTTCAAAAATATTTTCAAATTGCTAAAAAGAAACATGCGGATTATCAATGTTTGGTTTAAGCACTAACAAGTAGGTGTTGAGCAGAAAAACAGATCGGCAGAAAATATCAAATATTAGTTTTATATATATATATATTATTTTATAAATTTTCTTTGAACCATCATGATGCTGTCGAGAGGTATAACATTCGATCTTAATATATACACAGTTAGGTAAAAACAAGGCAGATTTCTTTTGATAATGCGTAAGAACAGTTATCATTTTTCAATCAATTTAAATGCCAAGCAAGAAAGTGTTTTGTAACAAATGATATATTTTGGATTACATTTTCTTAGTAAAGTACAAATTCTAGTATTTATATTGGTTGAGTCCCATCCGGGATTCGCACCCACAGTCTCAGAGTAAGGCACCTTATCGTCAGCACACAAGCAGAGTGAGTCAGCGATCTAGCCCACTCAGCCACCAAGGCTTCCACCAGAATAGAAGTCCGAAAACTGGCAGTCTAAATCACGTGCTTAGTATACCCCTGTGATTAGTGTAAATTGGCACGGTTCCCATGGGCGAAATATATGAATACACAATGTCTTTTAGAAAGTGGTCAAATGTAGCAAATGTTATACCTGGGAGAAAACAACGCAGGAAAGTAAACTCCGTGGCTGAGTGGGTGTGATCGCTGACTGTGTGTGCTGACGATTGGGTGACTCATAATCACTCTGCTATTGTGGGTTCGAGTCCCGGATGGGACTCAATCCCCAAAAGTAATAGAATTTGTACTTTCCTAAGAAAATGTAATCCCAAATATAAATCTAACATTTGCTACATTTGACCACTCTCTAAAGGCACTGTGTAATCAAGAAAGTGTTTCAATGAGAATTTTATGGATACATTTAAATCTGTTTCATATGTCGAGGCACGGGTGGCCCAGTCGTCTCAGGCGCCGCGATTCGATGTGCAGAGTTGCGTCCCTTGGGCACGCCAGAAACCTATGATTGTGGTTTCGAAACCGGTTCGCCCCGATTGTGTTTCTAGGTTTGTCAGCACCATACCCGTGCTCGTGGATTTCACCGAAGTGGTAAACGTCTGAGACCTGCATCACTTCGGGCTTTCCTCCCACATTAAGCTGACACGCCGTGATATAACTGGAATACTGTTAAAAGCGGCTTTTAACCCAATTCACTCACTCACCCACTGTTTCATATGTCACATACAGTAACATCGCGTATCATTTGAGACGAGAATCAATACATTTTATGTATCTTACACCACAAAGCACAATCAATCAAACCATTACAGAAGTCGAGAAAAAAGAAACATTGATTAAACGTTAAGATCGGATATAACTGTAACATATGTCCACCGAGATTGAAAAGTAACGCACAGTAGCCGGGGAATGTGAATATGGTAACAGTATAGGTTCAGCAATTCGGAGCCGACATCCGCTGAATGACAGCAGTAATTCCGTGTCACTCATTCCGATCGACTCGATGACTCATTCACCAGCTCACTAATGTCAACAAGTGCGCTCGGATCCACACGGAAGAATAAATCGCTCGCGACCTGGTTGTAGCCGGGCAAAAAAGTCACACGAAATAAGATACAGTTTGCCACCAAGGTTAATAAACACGATGGACGCCTAGAATGATTTCAAAGGATGAGATGTATTTGTCTACTTTTTACCAGCTCTGTGTGAAGCCGTTTGGCCGGGGTCAGATTTATTACATGCCTGTCACACTTCGATTTGTTACGGGTTGGAATCTGGTCAAATGCCAACTGACGTTCTGTCGATTTTGCTCACGTTCTCGTCTAATGATGCAGCTAGAAATGAAAATGAAATCTGGTGTCTTGAGAGGTTATCACTTGCACGTGATTGGGGCCAGCGCTTCATCAGATTACTCCACGCGATCTCGATGGACGTTTGGAAAATTTTAATATGAAATTTCCGCACAGCATTTTTTTGGTTATGAGATATTGTTGTTGTTGTTGTTGTTGTTGTGTTGTTTTACGGCGCACTCAGCTATATTCCAGCCATATGACGGCGGTCTGTAAATAATCGAGTCTGGACTAGACAATCCAGTGATTGACATCATGAGCACCGATCTACGCAATTGGGATACGATGACATGCATCCACCAAGTCAGCGAGCCTGACCACTCAATCCCATCAGTCGCCTCTTACGACAAGCATAGTCGCCTTTTATGGCAAGCATGGGTTGCTGAAGACCTATTCTACCCCGGATCTTCACGGGGCTTGTTATGAGAAATGATCATATCCAACGTCGATGATTTGATAAACAACTGCAACACACTAAGACCACACATTCATTTTTACAACTATACTCTTTGTATAATTAATACTGATTGCATCAATGGCACGAATGGCATTTGTATAATCATTCAACATTTTTGTACGCTACATAGCTTTGCCAAACCGTCTGACGTGGCACGAACATGACCATCATTTAACTGAGTGAGTATATGGTTTTACGCCGCTTTTAAAATTATTCCAGCAATATCACGGTGGGGGACACCAGAAATGGGCTTCACACATTGTACCCATTTCGGGAATCGAACCCGGGTCTTCGCCGTGACGAGCGAACGCTTTAACCCCTAGGCTACCCCACAGCCCCATATCGTATAACTGGAATAGTTCTGAGAGGCCGTTAAAAAACAAACAAAAATATAAAAAAACCAAAATGAGATTATTAGGACACACACAGCAAATAAATAATCTCAGTTATATACTTAGAAATATATATTGATAATGAATTGTTTTATTAAATTGATATTGCCATATTTCACTAATTTATTACCCCTGATAATCGTAGCATTGGAACCGGTGTCGAACAATATTGTCATGTACATGTTAAAACACTGCTCTTGCGACACAAATTTGGTTAATTATATTCATAATCAGCTCGAAGGTCATATTTGTTGTATCTTAATCGTATTTCACCTGTTTGTGGTTTTGTGACGAGTGCACGTGACTTGTTGATGAGGGCAATGTAACGTTATCATGGCTAAACTGGTCAAACGTCTTTGTGACGGAGGCATCGTTTCGCTATTAATTCTGACGATGACGCACGTGCTAGTGCTGTCCAAGCTTTAGTGTGGCAGGATGCCATGCTCCGTTATTGATCACAGCTATGCTAGAATTAGTGTGCTAAACCTGGGTGATGACAGGATTACTTGTGGATTTGATGTAAAATCCTGCTTCGCCGTGAGTATGTGAGTGAGTGAGTTTGTGAAACAAGCTCTACTGGACAAGTCAAACCAGGTAACGGATGCTCGCTCTTCAATCTCATTAAAATCAGATCTTAGTTCTCGCTACCTTTGTTTAGCGGTAGCGAGAACTAAGATCTGATTTTAATGAGATTGCTCGCTCTTACGATCCATATAAGGTCGCCATTGTAGACATTCAATATCCATTGTGTTGCGGTCTACTTCCAGTCCGCCCGTTCGCCGTTCGAGCAATCTTTGAAAGCCTCAAAATACAACAAAGCAAAAACATAACAATCTTGCCGAATTTTGTGAACTAAATAATACACAATTTTAATGAGTGTCAGGAATTTTATTTTATTTCAAGATTGTTATATGAATGATATTACTGTGGTCTTCAACTTTGAAAAAGGCATTGGGCGCCCTTATTTTCCACAAGTAGTTTGGCTTAATATCAAAACGGAATTCATGCTGACATTGTGGGGGGATAATAAGAAACACATATTCATGAATACCGCTAGTCTTTCTTACAGACCCTGATACAAATATATATCAAATACAGCTCATGCAAGTCTATAATGTTTGGCAAGTCTAGACCACCGCAGTATCTGAAAATGAAGAGAGTCACTGGGCTCCTTTTTATTATATTTTTGTTAAGATAACTGAACAACTGTTTTTTTATGTACGATATGTTCATTTCAGAGACTAGATGTTAGTCTAGAATACCGCTAAACCAAAAACTTATAACACACACGTTTGCTTCAATAATGTTTCCGGTTACCGACGATTTTCACTTTGAGTTTGTTAATATAAACATAATGCAATAAAAAAAGGAGATAAGTAAGGATAAGATATATGGATGAACAACTTCTTTATTGCAATTGGGAGCGACGTTTCGGTGTAGGTTTTAACACCGTTATCAAGCAAGTGATGTACAGAGTATGGTCCATAAATATATATGCAGGATAGGAGGTAGCGTTACACTGCTGGAGTGGAGATGCCCGTTATGTACACAGAAGGGTAAAACATCTTGGCCCGTGAAGCCTATAATAACGGAGATGTCTGACATTATTTTGAATAACCCAGCTGTAATGTAATGAATAACGGATATGTCTTACATTATTTTGAATTATGCAGATGTAACGTCATGAATAACGGATATGTCCAACATTATTTTGAATTAACCCAGCTGTAACGTCATGAATATCGGAGCTGTAGAATTTTGAATTAACCCAGCTGTAACGTCATGAATAACGGAGATGTCTGACATTATTTTGAATCAACGCATCTGTAATGTAATGAATATCGGAGATCTATTGTTTCGAATTAACGCAGCTGTAATGTAATAGATAACGGAAATGTCTGACAGTATTTTGAATTAACCCACCTGTACTGTATTAAAAAAACGAAAATGTCTGACATTACTTTGAATTAACCCAGCCGTAATGTAATGAGTAATGAACATGTATTGTTTCGAATTAACGCAGCTGTAATGTAATAGATAACGGAAATGTCTGACACTATTTTGAATTAACGCAGCTGTAATGTAATGAATAACGGAGGTGTCTGACATTATTTTGAATTAACGAAGCTATAATGTGTTGAATAACGGAGATGTATTGTTTTCAGTTAAATCAGTACCGTCAAATAACATGACTATCCATACTACGGGGCACAGGTCGTATTTTACGTTCGCTTCTTTCGCCACATTTCCTTGAGCGAGAACACTGTTTGGTATTTCAATTTTACAGCGTGTCAGTTTAGTATAGGTGAAACCTCCAAGTAGCCCACGTCATAGAGTACGGAATTACATTGTGCTGGCAGACTGATGGATGTAAAGTGGACGAATGAGCCATCCAAGCCCATCACCGGTGAACCGTGACAGCCGAGACAAGAAAGTCCGCACAGCAACTTCTGAATTTTCGGACCGCTGTCAGAGAGTGGGATTTCCCCCCTAGCCTAAATTCCCCCCGGAAAAGGGGCTATATAGCCTAATTTTCCCCCGGAAAAAGGGCTATATAGCTAAATTTCCCCCGGGGCAAAATGACTACATGGCCATATTTCCGCTTTAGAGTCTGATTTCCCCCCTTAACACAAGGGGAAGTATGGCTATATTGCAGAATTTCCCCTATATCCCTCAGATTTTTCAATGCAGTATTAAAAAACATAACCTACTGCACCATTTAACACTGATCAAACAGCAATGGCAAAAGCGAACTTCTTGCATGCCATATTTGACAGAGAAATTGGAGTTAAACGTGTCTCAATTGTAAACAAGCTTTTAGGAATCCTGTATAACAAGTTTAGTGTTGGAAACAGAGGATTCCGACTTGCCACTTGTTATTCATGCCAGAGAACTTATTTATGAACTGTTGCTGGATACTAGTAAATACTTCACGTCAGTGATTTTCAACAATGCAGTGTTTAAGGGTGTGTTGGAATCAACAAACAGCAAAACAGTGGAAGACAGTTATATTTTAGAATTTCTGGACAAAGTTTTGTCCTGTGTTTCTGGCGCAATAGACCAGCTTGAACCCCAACTGCAACTCCATTAGTATTCAGTAAAATGAATAAAATTCTTTTTACATAGTTATTATGTTCACCAATGTTATGGTTTTAATGGTCCTGAAAATTTCACTGTCGCCTTTATCATGCTGAAGAGCAAGAGGTCCCAGGTTCGAACCCCGTTAGTGTTATTTAGAATAAAGCTTTATTACCCCGAGGGGAATTTGGATTATATTTGAAGTGAAAAGAGTATACATACTCTCTTTACGAACAATACAATTACAGACCAACACATATCTGCACTAGTACATAGCACTCCATGCAAACTTACATAACACTCCATGCTTACAAACATACACACAGAACATACATGCATACCATAAAGCAACAAAATATGCACTATTAAAGAAGATAAAATATGAATTAACACTAGCACATAAGAATTAAAAAATGATTAAGAGACAGGTTGACTATCATTTAAAAATAAAATACTCACGGGAACAAATGAAGATTTGGCTCTATTTGATTAAAAACAAGGTACACGATATCTTCTTCCAGATGGTAAAACGTCATAACAAGGGTATAAAAAGTGATTTGGTTGGTCTAAAATTCTATTTGCCATCTGTAAAACACGTTGATTGTAAAGAGAGTCCAGACTGTTGAATTTGCATCCTGAGATTTTGCTATCCACAGTAGTTATTTTAGTTATTTAACCGAAGGGCTGACATTAGTACAGGTCCTAAAAGTGTTGTCGCAAGCATAGCCTGCAGTTCACAACCCTGTGCACTAAACAGAATCCGCTCATCAGTTGGTAAATGAACAGATGACGGAAACAGTACTCACGTATATATCTTCCACTGAAACACGAGTTGAAAAACTTGCGGCGTCACCTTTGGCAAGTGATCTTGTTCATGCATGCCTCTGTCCACAAACAGTAAATGGGTACTAAGGAGTTAATGTGGTAATGGTAATGTGATGGGTAATCTTCTAGCGCCTGACAGGCAGCTTTGGTTGCATATTTCACATGTAGCTGGGAAGTTCTGGAATGCAAAATATACGGACCTCTGATCGGGGTAAGAAACGCCATGAGCACGCACAGATATTTGCGCTATATACGTTGTAAATATACTTTATAATATACTTGGCAGTGAGCGACTGAGGATTCTCGATGACAGAAAAGTGATATGTCACTGCAACCATGATAAGGAGAACGACTGCCGTTCAAGTTTACAGTGCAGACCTGATAGAAATCAACTAGCAAAGTGTGTTTCAACTAGCAATGTGACGTATTGTTACTGAAGACAGTTGGAAGATTTTAGATTCGCTGATTTACCTCAAATACACAACAAAATAAAAAAACAAAAACAACACATACCCAACTATATAAATATATAATAATATATAACCCATATCTCACTGTCGAAATGAACTATCCTCTATTTATTAAAATTAAGAATGTATGGCGCAAAAAAACACAAGATTTTAATCATGGTTTCTCTTGTAAATTACTCCATCAGCCAACTGTACATCTAGGTACTTTTGATAATAGACATATTTAATTATGGGGGAAATCTGACTCCAAAGCGGAAAATTGGCTATATAGTGTATTTTCCGGGTGGGAAATATGGCTCTATATACTACTCAAAAGAAGTTAAGGATCACCCGATTCTTTCATATTGGTAATGTTAATCTGTCATGGCATGAGAGATTAACTATTGTAATATGTGAGAATCAGGTGATCCTTAACTTCTGTTGAGTAGTATAGTATGCTTTCCGTGGGAGGTATGGCTATATAGCCAGTTTTCCGGGGGGAAAATAGGCTAGGGGGGAAATTCCACTCTCTGACATCGGCATCAGTCCGGACTAGTAGAAGCAGCCAGACACATGGACATACACTCACGTGCATGCACGTCGCTATATAAGTGCAATAATCTTTGACGCGACGTTTAACCCCATTTCACCTCTGAAATCTCGAGACCGCCTCCGTGGTCTAGTGGTAGAGCGTCCGCCCGGAGAGCGGAAGGTCCGGGGTTCGATCCTCGGCCGCATCATACCAAAAGACGTTAAAAGATGGTACTTGTTGTTACCCTGTCTGGGGCTCGGCCAGACGCTCTGGCACGTCGCTATATTAGTGCAATAATCTTGGACGAGACGTTAAATCGCATTTCACCTCTGAAATCTCGCCAGGGGACACATTCCGTTTGAAAACGTGGCGTAACGCGTACATTAGCTAGTGAAGCGTCGTACAATCACCTAACACTACCTCTTGGCAGACATTCGTGACCAACTTGTGTTATTCCCAGCCAAGCCTTCTTGTGGGTTACGGGGGCACGGGTGGCGCAGTCGTCTAAGGCGCCGCGATTCGCTGTGCAGAGTTGCGTCCCTTAGGTACGCCAGAAACCTATGATTGTGGGTTCGAATCCCGGTTCGCCCCGATTATGTTTCTAGGTTTGTCAGCACCATACCCGTGCTCTTGGGTTTCACCGAAGTGGTAAACGTCTGAGACCTGCATCACTTCGGGCTTTCCTCCCACATTAAGCTGCCGCGCCGTGATATAACTAATACTGTTAAAAGCGGCGTTAAACCCAACTCACTCACGTAGGTTACGAAAAAGAGCGAGTGGCGACGAATGCTGGGCAGGCTGTGGCTGTATCGTGATGACGATGTTAGTTTACATTTAGGTAGGTAACTGTGGTGTTTTTTTTTAAAGGTTTGCAATATGACAACCATTGAGTCGAACACCATTCTGAAAACACTGAAACAAGGCCAGCACAACTCTCCTTAAGTCTATTGAGGCTTCCTGCTTTTACGCGCGAATAGCCCTGTGCGTATCTTACCCTACGGCGTAGATAGATGCTCTTCATATGAATCACAGGTTTGTCTGATCCTGGCTCAATTATTTACAGACCGCAGACCACTCGTACAAGATTCGAAATTGCAATTTTTTATCATAACTTTTGATCAGGTCTTTGAAAGGCATTTAGAAGTGATACACACAAGGAAGCGAATATGTGTCTTGACGGGAAATGTAAGCCCTGGAAGAAAGGAAATTAGGTCGGGTCCTGGGCATTCTGCTGGTAAGACCCGGGCATTCTGCTGGCAAGATCTGGCTTTAGATGTGCAAAGCGATTTAAGTGCTAATGTTTGAGTTTCCAAGTTAAATAGTTTAAAATTGTTTTAGCACTAAAATCGCGTTGTGCAGATGGGCCTAGGGACAAACCTCATTTCCCAAATGCCTCAAAGTGCAAATTAATGAAAGCAACACTTATGAAGTAGGTTAAATGAAAAGTGAAATTGAGTACAAAACGACGACCGATGTCCATTTCATCTTTTTCGGGGAAGGCCTGGGGTTTGGCTTTTCAGTTACAATCGGCGTCGGCTCAGAGCTAACATCCTGCTTCCTCTTTTTGGCAATGATGTCTGACAGGGTCCCCCTTTGCTCGTCTGAAGTACGTTTATACGTACGTACGGCATCACTTCTATGCCCTGAAACATATGTTCAAACAGTGATATAACATTCATCTGACCCGCTTGCTAGAGTATATAGATAAGAGGCTTTTCGAAAATACTATGAACATTTCAAAACATACAACATTTTGTTGTCATATCGCGGTTATCAGATTTATTTAAACGGTTTTCAGCAAATCTTCAGTCATCAGGGTCACCCGATTTATAGCAGATTTTTACGGCTTTCTGCATTGTTCCAATGATCATTTCGTGCAATCTCAAATTTCCCAAATAATAAATTACAATGTAGACTGATTTCTCCGAAAAATGTGTTTTCTACTTAATATATATTGGTTTTTATACCTACCAGTTACTTCGCAGATCATTTGCTCATCAACTTCACCACGGTATAATCTTGTTGTATGGCACATTTTTTTCTCCCGCTCACACAATGGCTCTCCAAAGCGAAACGCAAAATCGCCTACATCATCTTTATCAGCATCAGGAGCATTACTTTCGGAAATTTCATTGATAAATGTGGACTGTGTAATAAAAAAGTCTTCCCCTTCCTCGGCCATTTTTCCAACACAAGTGAATGAAACCACGTGTACTTGACCGAGATATATCCTGCTCGTGCAGCAAATGCACGTGCGTTGCGTTTGTGCGATTATTTACCGCCGCGTAAACAGCGTTCATGAAAGCGAGACACACCAGTCAAAAGAGAATCATTGATATTCATTATTTCGGCTCTAAATTAATTTGACGGTTTATAAATTGATGTCAACTTCTATAAAATGAGGAACACACCGTTTCGGAGTATATGCTTACTCCTTCATCAGGTGAAATGTGATCATCGGAGTTACTGTCGACCATCTTCCCGAGGCAAGAGAGTTAACTGACTTCAAAAGTCCAGTTTCCACCCTTGCCGAACTAGGCTGGAATTCCTGGGCTCGATCGTAGCGCCACCAATGGTTATTGCGAGTCATGTCCCTTCTAAGCCTCTCCTATGGATCAATCAGATTCCACCTCTCGTACACCTGCATTTGTTTCAAACAAAATGGCGGCGCCCTGTCAAGACGATCTGATCGATAAACAAGATCTATATTGTGATAAAACGAGTCTAACATCGCGAAGTGCATCAAATCACATGAGCATCTTGATTCAAAACATGAAAAGACTTGGAAAATATCTGTTGACAACGAGTTGGCGTAGCACATACTTTCCAAATCCTGCAGTTGACCGAAATCTGCACGACAGTTTACTAACCGGATTTCGATTTCGGTGCACGATTTTGATTGGACTATGCATAGACTCGTTAGTCCAGCAAAAATCTAACTCCATTATACCAGCCTAGTTCGGCACTGGACTTTAATAGTCAGTTAACTCCCTAGACTCGGGAACATGGTACCTGGTATATTGCTCCAGAGTTTAAACATGTCGTGCTGAAAGGTTTTCACATTAACATCTCTGACCTAGATCAGTCCACGCGTGAGCAGGTGCACGCATTTAACCCTTTCTGCTCAGTGAGATACACATTACACTTATTAATAGCATGCTTAAACCGCGTAGATGCGAGTTATTGAGAAATAATAACAACATTAGTTTTCCCAATTTCAAACTTCAAATCAGACATCTGTGGTCAATCCACCACCTCATCATGTTTTGTTTGTTTGTTGTTTATCGCCGTACTCAGCAATATTCCAGCTATATGGGGCGGTCGGGTGGCCTAGTGGTTAAAGCGTTCGTTCGTCACGCCGAAGACCCGGGTTCGATTCCCGACATGGGTACAATGTGTGAAGCCCATTTCTGGTGTCCCCCGCCGTGATATTGCTGGAATATTGCTAAAAGCGGCGTAAAACCAAACTCACTCACTCTCTCACTCCAGCTATATGACGAGTCGTAAATAACCGAGTCGGGACCAGACAATCCAGTGATTGACATCATGAGCATCGACCCACGCAATTGGGATACGATGACATGCATCAACCAAGTCAGCGAGCCTGACCACCCGATCCCATTAGTCGCCTGTGACAACAAGCATAATACTTTTACAGCAAGCATGGGTTGCTGAAGACCTGTTCTAACCGGATCTTGGGTAGATAAAGCAAGCGGCTTGTATCCGTCTCGGGTTGTAAGGCGACTGCGCTATCACCATTATAGAGTATGTCAATCCATACGACTGATATGATCCAATTAAAGACTGCATCCATCTTATATAAATAAAACCAATCTTATCTAGAACCACTCTTCCTTTGTCTTCAAGACGGTAGAGGCCATTATTCTCCATCGTGAGCTAATTAAGACGGGTCAAGAATTGAAGCATAAACCCCAAGTTACTTCTTCCGTTACAATTAACCACCTTGCGGCTTAAGAGTCTTCCATGCAGAATATTTGAAGATTAAACAAAACAGAAAACCTCTGTAGACCATTCGTTGAGAAGACCAAAGAACCAACGTCAGACCAAATACCTTATTTTTTTATTGTATTTTAAACTATAAAGAAGATCGTTTCCGTGTGATAAACATGCCCAGCCGTGAAGGGGTTAACCTCGACTGACCCAGGGGCAGTTAAAGCTAAGGTTGTGTGTGGTAAAGCATTTATTCCGGACCAAACATTCGGATCGGTCATGGCGCAGACATTAGCACCCGCCCTGGCTGGAATATTGCTACTCTTAGCGGAAGTCGGTAGGTGGTTTTTAAATTGTGATTATGTGATACGTGTTTTTATATGTAGAGCTAGGACGAATACAAGGTTGATCTGTTAAACAGCCTGCATTCCACCACCACTAGTTCGTGCTGGATGACGGCGTTATACTGTTAACACTGATTCTGCGTCTAAACACCTTGGAATGTCTTGTTGGAAACTTGTATTTCCCTTGAAAACATATTCCTGGCACTATGACGTATACTTAGTATTTAAAGAATATTGAACCACTAACTGGTAAATTCATCATACCTATTTTCATATTTGCTAAATCTATTAAATAAATTGCATATTTATTTAGAATGTATGAAATTGTTATTATTTAAATATAAATGAGCCCTAAATGTTAGTAATAATTTGACAAGGTTCCAGAAAAATGTGTTTAAACCATGTTTTAAACAGTGGTATATATACCTGTGATAAAGTATGACATAGTTTATACCTTAATCCCCATTGTTTAAGGGATTATCGCGGCTCACTGACCCCCATACCTTAACAGGGATTGGCAGCGTGGGCACCCACCGAACACAGCACAACACAACACAACACAACACAACAAAACACAAACATGTTTAATGTGCACCTGGGAAACAGAAACAGAAACAATAGTTTCTTCCTAAACGGGCGACGATGGTACAAAAGAATAAGCATGACACATAAAGTGTTAATATGTGACAAAATGACAGTATGTCATGCATTTATATATTATATCTTTTCGGCCTTGTGTTTTTATACTGCTGTAAATATTTCATCGATAGATCTCGATAGGTTCTTTAGATCTCTCGCGTTTTGACTGGACAATGACCTGTTAAATGTATACAAATTAGACCATTTATTTTGGTAAGCAGTTGGTAAGTATACAAGTCTATGTTTAACAGAGCCTGGCATCAAATTATGAAATGTGTCTGCAACTGAAGGAGAGTTGCACAGTTCAGGCACAAGATCTTATTTCTTTACATTATTCAAACGTTCGCTTTCAAATGGTAAATTATGTTGCATGTTATGAAATTTAAGATTGGGCTATAAATATTTTTTTGTCCAAAAAAGGTATCTTTCAAATTTTGGCTTTTCTGTCAGATACTGATAAGTGTAACCTTTACTGCTCAACGCCATGTTGAATCTCCATTCTTGTACGAATTGATCCTGTAGTACCAAACCTTAGCAACCAGCCACGTGGTATTACAGGGTTGTAGGTTTTTACAATATGTGTGTAAGTCCACAGTTATTTGGCATAGTTTTGATCCATACTTGCCAGGGATTACTTACATCATGATTCCGTTTTAACAAAGTGATACATCATTTGTGAAAGTTTCTTCTCACATGTAGGTGTTGCGATGTTATGCGAGAATTCAATTACACGTTTTGAGTGAGTGAGTGAGTTGGGTTTAACGCCGCTTTTAACAATATTCCAGTTATATCGCGGCGTGTCAGCTTAATGTGGGAGGAAAGCCCGAAGTGATGCAGGTCTCAGACGTTTACCACTTTTGTGAAACCCAAGAGAACGGGTATGGTGCTGACAAACCTTGAAACATAATCGGGGCGAACCGGGATTCGAACCCACAATCATAGGTTTCAGGCGTGCCCAAGGGACGCAACTCTGCACAGCGAATCGCGGCGCCTTAGACGACTGGGCCACCCGTGCACCCTTACACGTTTTGAGATACATGTAGTCATGTGTAGAGGTTCCCTGCCTGATTCCCCATAAACCATTACATTTGGAGTTGATGTTCTTAATCCAGTTGGAAATTTTAGAAATTTGAAATGAACACGCACAATAATTTGTATATTTTCGTATCCCCATATTTCTGAAACATGTAACAAGATAGGCGATACTATAGCATGTTATGCCCAATTAAACACAGCTATCTACTATCTCGAGGTGTTTTCCACCAAACATGAACTGGAGTTACTTCGTTTAGCAGGGCCACTGACAAATATAACAGTTTTTGTTTTTGAAATGTTAACATCAAAATTCCATATAGTCAAGGGCTTTCTGTAAACCGACGGGGCATTCACTAAATACAGCTGTACCCCAACATCATACAGAAACATTATTAATTGTTATCATAAGATTGTATCATCAGCACGATTGTAATCAACATTTACACTATGACATTTATGTTCCAAACTTTATATACCATGACAATAGTAATGGGGCTAAATGTTCACCTTGTCTAACTCCTAGGCTTACACTCACAATGTCAAGGTCACAGTGAGATCATAAGTTCATATCCGGGTTTGTTCCATAACGTGGTGCTGTTTAGCATCTAAACCCGGGACCGCCTCCGTGGTGTAGTTGATAGAGTGTCTGTCTGGAGAGAGGAAGGCAGTGGTTCGATTCCTGGCGACGTCATAGATAAAGACGTTAGAAGATGGTACTTGTTGTTTCCCTGCCTGACGCTCGGCATTTAGGGGATAAAACCAGGACTGGTAGGCTCTGGGTCAGTATAACGGGTCTGAGAGGTGTATTCATGTTAAAGTGCGGCATGGCACACACATACACACACACGCAGAGAGAGAGAGAGAGAGAGAGAGAGGAGAGAGAGGAGAGACAGAGACAGAGACAGACAGACACACACACACACAACACGTGCATGCACGTTGCTATTTAAGTGCAATAAACCCCATTTCATTTCACCTCCCCTCAAACCTCTGCCGGTTGATGTCGATAGTTTGTGAGTACCATGACTATCAATGGCCAACAACACTGATTTTCATGGCGTTAGGGACATGGGTTGATGTACCCTCATTGTTAGTTTATGTGCCCGGAGGCCAAGTCCTACATTCACGTGTAAGGAACGATGAGACTTAATGTAATAGCGAATCAACGTATTTTCTAGACTTCTTTATGTTTTTTGGCGACGGGGTAGCCAGTGGTTAAAGCTTTGGCTCGTCCAGCTGAAGACCCTGGTTCGATTCCCTACATGGGTACAATGTGTGGAGCCCATTTTCCGGTGTCCCCCGAGTTGATATTGCTGGAATATTGCCAAGGGCGGCGTAAAACCATACTCACTCACTCACTCACACTTAATGTTCACGCAATGTCGATCATGTTTGACCGAACAAAGATAATTTTTCTCAAATCATGTTCCTGTGACCTTGAACTGAGGATTTCAACGTTACTATTTTCAGCGTCAGTGTCAACACGGCACAACGGCGTCCGCGAACACTACCGCCACCATCACCACCACAGGGAACACGACTCACATGGCGTTTGCTACCCGGGGGTGGGGTGCTTCAGCAGTAGCTACCCCTTCAACAACACCGGCGAGGTCCCACAAGACCCTCAGTTCATCGGCACGGTGTTCCGACTGTTCACCCGGCAACGCCCGACAGTTCCCGATGTGCTGGAGACGGGAAACAGACGGAGCCTCATAGAGTCCACCTTCGACCACAGACTTCCGGTCAAGATCATCCTCCATGGCTTTCTTGCAAGAAGCACGCTCGACTGGGTGATGAATCTTACCATGGAGTTTCTTAGAAAGGTACATCTAACCATACCAAGTACCTCCGATCCTTACCACCTTGTAGTTATCTTAAAGATAGTCATCGAGTCTTATCAAAGGACTGGAAGACTCAAAGTGGTCTAACTGCCACACAATAGAAGTAACTTTCTGCACACGTCACAAGCACATCTTGATTAAACCTGTTTCGCAAAAGCAATATTTCAGCAAACTTTGTATGTAAAGTGCCCTTCGTTTTCGTAACACAATCATGCACTCGAGCCGTTTTTGAAAGACGTTCGATGACTTCCATTAAGCGTTACCTTACCTGCGAGTGCGGGAAGTTGGCGTTGACGAGGCAGTTTATGCCCATTCTGTATATGAATGATTTTTTTTCGGAAGTCAATTTCTATCGCAGCTATGCACATTTGGATTCAATTCAAATAAACAGCAGAAGAAAGTATTCACCTATGTTTGATGTTGACTAACAATATCAAAAAACAACTCAACAGGAAATGGTTACCAAATGGTGATATATTTGATGTATATATATATAATAGTTGTGTTTTGGAGTTTACATTTGTAGTGTTTCGGATACTGTTAGCCTAGTATCGTTTTGATAACGTTTGTAATTATTTGGTCAAATCCAGTATTCAAGTGAATGCTTTTTTTGCCTGTTTGTTTATGTTTAAGTTCAGACAACAAAGGCATAAATAACAAAATAAATAACAACGTAAATAAATATTGCAGCCCATCTTCGACTAACCAGGGTATAATATATCCATTCTATAATGACACCCCGGACACTCTATCACCACCACAGCTTCGTAGCTGAGCACATAATTTCTCTCCCCTATGTGAGCAAATTGATTGGACAGTTATTTTCAGGGTCATGCGCTTTTGTTCAAGCTCATTCGAAGCTATAGGTATTTAGCATAATATGATGGAGATAAGATACACTGGACAAACGACACGTGATCCGGGGTAGAATAGGTCTTAGTGTGTTGCAGTTGTTTATCAAATCATCGACTTTGGATATAATCATATCTCATAACAAGATCCAGGGTAGAATAGAGGTCTTCAGCAACCCATGCTTGCCGTAAAAGGTGACTATGTTTGTCGTAAGAGGTGACTAACGGGATCGGGTGGTCAGGCTCACTGACTTGCGTTGATCGATGCTCATAATGTCAATCACTGGGTTGTTTGGTCCAGACTCAATTATTTACAGACCGCCGTCATGTAGCTGGAATATTGTTGAGTGCGGCGTTAAACAACAAACAAACAAACACACAAAAACAATGGACAATCGAGTCTATACGAACTCGCCAACGTCACTATCATCATCGTCCATTCCCCCCAAACCAACAATATTACATCAATCATCAATATTCTTGTCGACAAAAGCCTCTTATCGCAATACCAAGCTCCTTCCCAGCGCGTGACACCATCGTCAGGCTCTCGGTAACGTCGCTGCCACCAGCGTGGGCGCCGCCATTACAAGAATCTTGAAATTTGACCTCTAAACCCTAGTAACGTTTATATTTTTGTTTAAGTCTTGGGGAATGCCATCATAGTTCATGTTGAAAAGGTTTACGATTGACCATGTTTTCTAGATGAATTTACTTTTTTGTTTGTATAATCAGATACGTTCGAGATTGCAGACTAACAGAAAATCACTTCACTTCCTCGTTACATTCTTACAATACCAATTACATTAAGTTAGAATGAAATACAAATTCAAATTGACAAACAAAGAAAATGATTAAGCTGGGATAAGACTAAGAGTCACGATAGTCATCACTTGTTTGTAAACATAATGGTCATTTGGTTGCGAGTTCAACTCCAAGCATGGTTGTGACCTATCTCAATGGGGAGAATTGACTGGTGGCAGCGATAGTATAGAGAGCCTCGCGAACGGGCTATCGCTGTGAGGAGCTTGTCGCATTACGCGCGAAAACCGAATCTCCAACTCCGGCCTCGGTTTCAGGAACCAATGAACATCATCACCGTGGACTGGGGCCGTGGCGCAGGTTTCCCATACATCCAGGCCGCAGCCAACACGAGGCTGGTGGGGGCAGAAGTAGCCAATCTGATTCTGTTCCTCAATCACGAGACCGGAAGCCAAAGTAGTCAGTATCATTTGATTGGCCATAGTCTTGGAGCTCACATCTCTGGTTATGCTGGTCACAGACTCCCAGGAACCGGCAGAATTACAGGTGAAATGGCGTGAAATGAATGTGGGTGGCAAGGCGGTTGCCCTGTTGTCCTACTAATATCTTAAATATCTTAAACTGGGATGATTTTTATCATTATCAAAATAATGGTCTTAGATACCGAACGTAAATGTCTAACAAGAGTGCCGCTTGGGCATTTTGCAAGTGTAGGTAACTTTGGAAAGATAAGGGGGCACGGGTGGCCCAGTCGTCAAAGGCGCCGCGATTCGCTGTGCAGAGTTGCGTCCCTTGGGCACGCCAGAATCCTATGATTGTGGGTTCGAATCCCGGTTCGCCCCGATTATGTTTCTAGGTTTGTCAGCACCATACCCGTGCTCTTGGGTTTCACCGAAGTGGTAAACGTCTGAGACCTGCATCACTTCGGGCTTTCCTACCACATCAAGCTGACACGCCGTGATATAACTGGAATAATGTTAAAAGCGGCTTTTAACCCATTTCACTCACTCACCCACTGTTTCATATGTCACGGCGGCGTTAAACCCAACTTACTCACTCGCTCACTCACTTGGAAAGATAAATTGCGAGGACGGAAGCGGATCTGTTTCCATACCTGTGCTTGTATACGAGTACATCATTTCAAATAGCTGAATATATTTACGCTAATAATAATACGATATACAGTCACACACCCTTGTATCGAAGTTGAAGGGACCTACGTAAATACTTCGAGTTATCCGAGTTTCGACACAACCGAAAATGTTAACTAAAGAAAGTGTACGTAGGGACCAAGCTTTTACCGTAAGTTCATCACATCAAAGCTCGACACAACGGTGTTTGACTGTGGACTGCAGAAACTTGTAATGTTTGACACTGCTTCAAGAACCTACATTGTATGAAGTGCATAGAGCTTAAATAGTTAGACAATTAGGTTCAAGTCAACATTTCGTATTTTTGTAAGTAAGTAAGTACTAGAATAGTTATAGTCATGTTTAGATTTTTAAACGCGGGTCTTCCCACAAAACAAGGCAACTACCACCACCTAGTTTCTCTTCTGCAGACCGCCTCCGTGGTCTAGAGGTAGGGCGTCCGCCTGGAGAGCGGAAGGTCCTGAGTTCGATCCCTGGCCGCGTCATACCAAAAGACGGTACTTGTTGTTACCCTGTCTGGCGCTCGGCAATAAGGGGCTAGAACAAGGACTGGTCGGCTCGAAGTCAGTATACTGTGTCTGAGTGGGGTATTCATGTTAAACTGCGGCATGGTATCTCAGTGAGCTAGCGCTATAAATCGGCATCAGTCCGGACTAGTACAAGCAGCCAAACACACACACGTGCATGCACGTCGCTATATAAGTGCAATAATCTTGGACGCGACGTTAAACCCCATTTCACCTCACCTCACCTTCTCTTCTGCATAACATGAGTTGTTATTTTCCAGGTTTGGATCCAGCTGAGCCCAACTTTCAGGGTCTGTCGCCTATGGTCCGTCTCGACCCGACTGACGCTGACTTTGTCGACGTCATTCATACAGACGGGTCTCCGTTCGAGACATTGGGAGGTCAGAGAAACGTCTTCTACCGATTTTTCTGTTTCGTACTTTTAGCAGTGTATAAAATCCTCCAATCTGCCTGTCAACTTTGCAAAGTTACCAGACTGGATAAAATGTTGCCAGTCCCGAATATTCGAGACAAACGACCAAAAGTAACAAAAGGGTAAACATAAGAGTACAGTAGACTACGGTTATAACGAACTCAAAGGGAACACTTATTTTAGTTCGCAATAACCGTAGTTCGTTAAAGGCATATATACAGCATATATTCAACAAATGTCTGGGACTAAAAATAAGTTCGTTATATCAGTCAGTTCGTCATAAGCGTGTTCTTTGTAAACGTAGTCTACTGTAGTACTACTTAATGTCAGTTCTCAGAAAATAACAATAAGTGGTGGATTGTCAACTTAGTAACTTTAAATCATTGATTTTTTATTCGTTGATAATGTGTTTAACGTTTACAGTGAATTTACCTCTTGCATTGAATTAAACTAGAATGCTTCGGTAATTTAGTGAATACAATTATAGCCCAACTTTTCAAACTGACCGTCTGTAAGTAAAAATAGACCGTCTCGGGCAGTCGACAGGCGGGTATTTTAAACACTGCTTCTTTTCCAACTTTTTACTGATCATTGTTTTTTCACATCAAAGTTTTGGCGTCCTCGGACTCGTAATCCAAGTTCTAGAACATTCGTGACCAACTCGTGTTATTCCGGGTCAAGCCGAATTCGTCATTCGTCAACAATCGTCCCTTTTCGTAGCCTTCTTGTCCCGGAATAACACGAGTTGGTCACGAATGCCGAATTCGTGTCCAACTCGTGTTATTCCGGGACAAGCCGAATTCGTCATTCCTCAACACTCGTCCCTTTCCGTAACCTTCTTGTCCCGGAATAACACGAGTTGGTCACGAATGCCGAATTCGTGTCTAACTCGTGTTATTCCGGGACAAGCCGAATAGCGACTCGTGCCCCTATCATGGCCAATTTTGCGACCGGGTTCCGTCTTTACCAAACGGGCATACCTAAAACAACTGTCAACTCGTTGCGTAATGGTTCACATTTATTTCCCCATATATTATATATATTTCAGATGCAATTTAAAGCACATCGGGACATGCGGAATTATACAGTATGATTGAACACATTTAACTGTGTCTTTGATATATTTTTAGATGCAAGACCCATGTAAAATCAAAATTTATTTCTGAGGGATTCTTGGACGAAGAACTTGAAATCATACGCGCATTCTGATTGGTTTATCGTATTTTCGCACATAACATTCATCGATAGTGGGACGAGTCTTCTTGCAGGTTACGGAAAGGGACGAGTGGTGACGAATGGTTCTAGAAAAGTCTTGCCTCACTTCGTAATGACAAAAATAAGTTGTATTATTGAGGTGTATAATATCGATACATCGATAACTCAGTTGAAACACTCCCGCCTGTGTGACCAGGGTTTGGAATGATCACGCCTGTGGGTCATGTGGACTTCTATCCTAATGGCGGCGTCCAGCAACCCGGATGTCCAGAAGACAGCTGGTCAAGCTTCATGTCGTCTGCTTACAGTTCCGGCGTCGAAGGTGAGAAGGATGCTCAAGTTCAGATGGACACACGGACATTGTCGGACATATCAATTAGTTGTCTGTATAACCACATTTTGTTTGTTTGTTTGTTGTTTAACGCCGCACTCAGCAATATTCCAGCTACATGACGGCGGTCTGTAAATACTCGAGGCGGGACCAGACAATCAAGTGATTGACATCATGAGCATCGTTCGACGTAACTGGGATACGATGACATGCATCAACCAAATCAGCAAGACTGACCACCCGATCCCGTTAGTCGCCTCTTACGACACGCATAATCGCTTTTTACGACAAGCATTGGTTGCTGAAGACCTACGTTATGCCGTCATATTTCGGTAAGTAGCATTACGTAATAATACATAAAAGAGACAAAATCATTTCCATAATCATAAGAAATCTCAATTCTGTCCTTGGTACGATTCCGACTGCATCATAAGTATGTGTTTCTGAACCACTATCAAATAGTGATGATACCAGGTGTTCGCAAAAAGGTGAGCGTATCCTGTCTCACCGGTGGCACTCGTCACAAACACATGCAAAGCTAGTTAATTGTTCACGTGAACAAAACACGGGGGCACATGTTACAAGTGGAAATAGGGAATTGCATCGGATATAATCTTTGTCAGTGGAGCGTCAATTTGGAATGTCCTCCACAATCAAACTTTTTGAAATCTTTGTAGAAGCCTCGAATGTTGAAACCCCGATCAAACAACTTGTGAGTCAATTCTTCTTTGTGGCGTCGTCCGCAATATCATAGATATTATTATAGGGCTGGCTATCGATACAGATCATAGAGATCGATAATCGTTAACTAAATATCGATCAATTATCGATAGATATTGGAGAAGTAACATTGAGCAAATATGCAAAAAAGTCAGAAAGAAATCAACACACGTCATGCTACTGGTGAGTGGTGATTTATGCATGGGTTACTCTATAGACATTTAAGTTATAACAAAAACAGTTGCTTTGTTTCTGGCAATTGACATGATTGATTATAACAAGTCTCTTTGGTAAATTTGAACTTTATTTCATCACAATTGTTCATGTAAGATATTATCGACGACACATTTTTTCATATCGTTTATCGTTAACATTTCTTTCCATCGATGATAATTCCGATTATCGATTTTTTAGCCTGCTCTATAGATATAGATAGAAAAATCAGTTTCATCTGTGATGCGTGAATGGATTAAGGCAGAATTTATGCTCAAATGCTTATTCACTGTAGCTGCATATGTTTTACACGTATACGGAAGCTTTTTTTACAGAAGAGAGGGTACATTATTGCCTTCAGAGGTTATTTGAAAAAAATATCTGTTCACTTGCCACATGCTTCGTTCGGATAATTGCTGAACTTAAATTCTATGAGTGATTTTTTTCTTATTCGTACACCTTTTTCGTCAGTCCCGTTTTTATAAGTAGGTACTTTAGTACAAGAACAAGCTCATTTATTATTTATTTATTTGTTTTTATTACTTTTGTATATGCTACTGCATGCAGAGGCTGAGCTGAACATTGGCTGCAACCACAACAGAGCCAGCGAGCTGTTTGTGGAGTCTGTCAACTCCCCCTGCCCCTTCACCGCCTTCCCCTGCTCCAACATCACCGACTTCAACAGCGGCAACTGCTTCCACTGCGGCAACAGCCCCTGCCCCGTCATGGGTTACCCCTCCGTCCAGACCCAAGCCAGGGGGTCGTTCTACCTGGACACCAGGCCCACTCGGCCATATTGTGGTATGCAGTGAATGAGAATTATTATGTTTTTTTTAATGGGAATTATCTTCAATTCTCCAAGGACATCAGGCCTAGGCGGCCATACTGTGGTATGCAGTAAATGAGAATTATTATGTTTTTTTGAATGGGAAATATCTTCAATTCTACCTGGACACCAGGCCTTCACGGCCATATTGTGGTATGCGGTGAATGAGAATTATTTTATTTTTTTTAATGGGAATTATCTTAAATTCTCCAAGGACATCAGGCCTTGGCGGCCATACTGTGGTATGCAGTAAATGAGAATTATTATGTTTTTTTGAATGGGAAATATCTTCAATTCTACCTGGACACCAGGCCTTCACGGCCATATTGTGTTATGCGGTGAATGAGAATTATTATATTTTTTTGAATGGGAAATATCTTCAATTCTATCTGGACACCAGGTCTAGGCGGCCATATTGTGGTATGCAGTGAATGAGAATTATTATGTTTTTTTTGAATGGGAAATATCTTCAATACTATCTGGACACCAGGCCTAGACGGCCATATTGTGGTATGCAGTGAATGAGAATGATTATGTTTTTTTGAATGGGAAATATCTTCAATTCTACCTGGACACCAGGACCACACGGCCATATTGCTGTATGCAGTAAATGAGAATTACATTGTATATTTTTTTTGAATGGGAATTATCTTCAATTCTACTTGGACGCTAGGCCTTCAAGGCCATATTGTGGTATGCAGTAAATGAGAATTATTAATTTTTTTTAATGGGAAATATCTTCAATTCTATCTGGAAACTAGGCCCACACGGCCATATTGTGGTATGCAGTAAATGAGAATTACATTGTATATTTTTTTTGAATGGGAATTATCTTCAATTCTACAAGGACATCATGCCTAGACGGCGATATTGTGGTATGCAGTGAATGAGAATTATATTTTGTTTTGAATGGGAAATATCTTCGATTCTATCTGGTAACCAGGCCCACACGGCCATATTGTGGTATGCAGTGAATGAGAATTATTATTTGTTTTCGAAGGGGAAATTTCATGTGTTTATTACTGTCAAATACTACTCTCGATATACTTCTCAAAGTAAAAGAACACCCAATCCTTTCACATAACGATAGTTAATCTGTTATGTGGAACACCTCCGTGATCGTGTGGTAGAGCGCTGGGTCCGGGGTTCGATCCCCGGCCGCGTCATACCAAAAAGACGTTAAAAGGTCGTACTTGTTGTTACTCTGTCTGTCGCTCGGCATTGAGGGGCTTAAACAAGGACTGGTCGGCTCGGAGTCAGTATACTGTGTGGGGTATTCATGTTAAACCGCGGCATGGTATCTCAGGGGGCTATCACTATAAAAGCGGCATTAGCAAGACTAGTATAAGCAGCGACACACACACACACACACACACACACACACACACACACACACACACGCACACACATACACACGCGCGCGCGCACACGCACACACACACACACGCACACGCACACGTGCATGCACGTCGCTATATAAGTGAACTACTAGTAATCTGGAACGCGACGTTAATACCCATTTCACCTTACCCACCCAATCTGTCATGTCATGACACCCGATTCTTACATATTGTTATCGTTAACTCGTCATGTCATGACACCCGATTCTTTCATATTGTCATTGTTAACCCGTCATGTCATGAAACCCGATACTTTCTAACTATTACAATAGCTAATCTGTCACGTTATGGCATAAGGACACGGCTTATATTTAACTTCTTTTTGTTATACAAGTCCGTGGTATATTTAAAATATATCAGAATTTCTCAATAAAAAGATGAAATGTTATGTCTATTTCCACTATCAAACACACTACTCGAATACCTCAGGTTCCTGTGGTGTGGATTTCGTGTCAAGGTTCGTCTTCCCGAGCGTCCACTAGCTTTTTCATCAAAGTCTTGTTTCCACCCTTGCCACATCAAGCCCACTTTCCTGTGCTAAATATGACTGGACTATCACACATATTGATAGTCCAATCAGAGAACGTTTCACAAAATCAACATCCACGACTGGTACACCTTCGTATGAAAGTGTTTTACCACTGCCTGTCTTTGTTGACACGAATATTTCTTTTCATCTTTTAAACCCTCCAACAATTGCCTATGTTCTTGTGTCAGGGATGAAATCGCGAATGTTTTCGTCATCTGCTCGACAAGGTCGTCGCCTTTCGGTAGTCGCCATCTTTGTGGAGCTATACGAGATAAGAACAGCGATCTGATTGGATATCATGTTTTCATTACAAGGGGCACAACTCGTGATCTACGCGAGGTGGTGCCAGGGTCGAGCCAAGAAAAGTGGCCTTTCTGTTGCAAGGGTAGAAACTAGGCTTTGATATAGGCTAGTGGACACGCTTGCCTCGGGAAGATGGTCAAGGCTATAAATACAGGAGTTTACAAAAGTATAGAATGGACGCAGAGAAAAACACAATAATACGCACAATAATATTCACTTTACCAAATTCTTAACAAGAAATATAAAAGTCTTTTACACAATAATATTCACTTTACCAAATTCTTAACAAGAGATATAAAAGTCTTTTACACAATAATATTCACTTTACCAAATTCTTAACAAGAAATATAAAAGTCTTTTACACAATAATATTCACTTTACCAAATTCTTAACAAGAAATATAAAAGTCTTTTACACAATAATATTCACTTTACCAAATTCTTAACAAGAAATATAAAAGTCTTTTACACAATAATATTCACTTTACCAAATTCTTAACAAGAGATATAAAAGTCTTTTACACAATAATATTCACTTTACCAAATTCTGAACAAGAAATATAAAAGTCTTTTACCCAATAATATTCACTTTACCAAATTCTTAACAAGAAATATAAAAGTCTTTTACACAATAATATTCACTTTACCAAATTCTTAACAAGAAATATAAAAGTCTTTTACCCAATAATATTCACTTTACCAAATTCTTAACAAGAAATATAAAAGTCTTTTACACAATAATATTCACTTTACCAAATTCTTAACAAGAAATATAAAAGTCTTTTACACAATAATATTCACTTTACCAAATTCTTAACAAGAAATATGAAAGTCTTTTACACAATAATATTCACTTTACCAAATTCCTAACAAGAAATATAAAAGTCTTTTAATTAAAACAATGATCAAATCTTGCAGTACAGTACACTACACCATTTCATGTCTTTCCAGGACCCTCATATTTCCTAATATGTAAAGGTAAAACCCTGTGAATGTACATCGCGTAACATTTATTCCTGTCCAGGTTACCACTACTTCGTGGCGATGACGCTGGCAGACACCATGACCGTCATGCATGGTAGCATGGAGGTGCGACTGTTTGGCTCCCGGGGTCAGACACACCCAATAGAGTTACACAGGTGAGAACAGGTATGCCAATACCTCAACGTGAAATGTATTCCTGAGTGAGTGAGTGAGTGAGTGAGCGAGCGAGTATGATTTAACCCACTTTTAGCAATATTCCGGCAATATTATGGCGGGGGCACCGGTAAACGGGCATGACACATTGTACCAATATGGGGAATCGAACCCGGGTCTTCGGCGTGACGAGCAAACGCTTTAACCACTGGGCTACCCACCGACCCTGTACAGGCAGGGAATATGCCTTACCTCTCACGGCTATTGCTCTCCTTATCGAGTGAGTATGATTTTAAGCCGTTTATAGCAATATTCCAGTCATATCACGGCGAGGGACACCCGAAATGGGCGAGAGGGGTTACATTCAAAATTCACTTCAGACCAGTGAAAAATCCCGGGAACAATTGGTCTTCAGCATCCCATGCCTGACGTCAGAGGCTACTGTGCTTGTCGTAAGAGGCGACTAACGGGATCGGGTGGTCAGGCTCGCTGATTGGGTTGATGCATGTCATCGTATCCCAATTGCGTGGATTGACGCTCATGATGTCAATCACTGGATTGTCTGGTCCAGACTAAAAATGGGCTTCAGACATTGTACCCATGTAGGGAATCGAACCCGGTAAATACAATGTTATCTTGCACTTAAGATTAACGTTATTAATCAAGGGGTCCTGCCGTTCAGGTCTACCTTTAACTGTTGTAGTGGTGCGTTCACCCCTGGGGAGGTGGTGCAGAGAGTGTTTGTGACGTCATCAGACATTGGCGACATCGAGGACGTCTACGTTACCTTCCAAAGGGTCTACAGCTACTTCGACTACCTCGGCTTCTGGGGCACCGGCAACGGCGTGCATCTACAACGTCTGACAACCGTCGCCGTGCGCTCGCACCACAGGTAAGACGGCAGTGTAGTTAGCCTGGAGAGTTTATGTAAGGCGTGTGTCTACAACGACTGACAACCGTCGCCGTGCACTCGCACCACAGGTAAGACAACAGTGTAGACAGTATGGGGAGTATATGTAAGGCGTGTGTCTACAACGTCTGACAACCGTCGCTGTGCACTCGCACCACAGGTAAGACAACAGTGTAGTTAGCCTTGAGAGTATATGTAAGGCCTTTGTCAAAAACTTCCGACAACCGCCGCCGTGCAGTCGCACCACAGGTAAGATGGCAGTGTAATTAGCGTGGAGAGTATATGTAAGGCCTTTGTCTAAAACTTTTGACAACCGCCGCCATGCACTCGCACCACAGGTAAGACAACAGTGTAATTAGCGTGGAGAGTATATGTAAGGCCTTTGTCTAAAACTTTTGACAACCGCCGCCGTGCAGTCGCACCACAGGTAAGATGGCAGTGTAATTAGCGTGGAGAGTATATGTAAGGCCTTTGTCTAAAACTTTTGACAACCGCCGCCATGCACTCGCACCACAGGTAAGACAACAGTGTTATTAGCGTGGAGAGTATATGTAAGGCGTGCATCTACAACGTCTGACAACCGCCGCCGTGCACTCGCACCACAGGTAAGACAACAGTGTAATTAGCCTGGAGAGTATATGTAAGGCGTGCGTCTACAACGTCTGACAACAGTCGCCGTGCAGTCGGAACACAGGTAAGACAGGAGTGTAGACAGTATGGGGAGTATATGTAAGGCGTGTGTCTACAACGTCTGACAACCGTCGCCGTGCACTCGCACCACAGGTAAGACAACAGTGTAGTTAGCCTTGAGAGTATATGTAAGGCCTTTGTCTAAAACTTCTGACAACCGCGCCGTGCACTCGGACCACAGGTAAGACAACAGTGTAATTAGCGTGGAGAGTATATGTAAGGCGTTTGTCTAAAACTTCTGACAACCGTGAACAATGATATTACCGACTCATTGGTGAGTGACATTAAACTCAATGTATGTCGTATGATGCTGTATGTTGATGTGTTCACTGTTTATCGTATTATGATGTATATTGAATTCATATTGATATATTACAGGAGGGTCTTTTGTCCAAGCCAGAGAGCGATAAGAAGTGGGGCCAGCATATGGCTATCGCACGGGGTCCAGGCATCCAGGAGCACGTGCTGACATCACGTGCCGAATTATGGATCGTGCCTCGTAGACTGAATGTAACCACTGACTTTGACGCTATACAATACGTAATATGCAAATAGAAGCATAAGAATAACAGGAAGCACTGAAGACATTTTTGTACAATACTAACCTTCATTATACACAACAGTGGATTGCAATGTTTTTTGTGAATGTCAATTCATTGTTTCGCCGTCTGGTTTGCATGTACTCCATGTAAGACACATCACCCTTCCTGAAGTTTGCTTTCTTGTACAGGTAATTCTTTAGATTGATCCAAGCACCAGCACTTCAAGCACTAGCACTTTAAGCACTACCTGTATCCAATCATTTCTGTATTCTATACTCGTGCTAGAATAGGCTATACAATTGCAGTGTTGGAAAGATCATCTTCCCGTGTCAAGGGAGTTAACTGACCATAAAAGTCCAGTTCTCACCCTTGCCAAACTAGGCTGGAATTATGGAGTTGTATTCTGGCTGGACAGACGAGTATCGCACAGACAAATCGCGTAACGAAATCGACATCCGGTTCGCAAACTGCCGTCCAGATTTCGGTCAATTGCAAGATCTGCAAAGCATCTGTACCGACAAATTGGCCACAACAGATATTTTCCAAATCTTTTCATGTTTTTAATTAAGGTGCTCATGTGTTTTGATGCACTTCGCAAAGTAAAACCCGTTTTATTACAATATAGATCTTGATTATCGATCAGATTGTCTTCATTAGGCGCCGCCGTTTTGTTTGAAGCAAATGCAAGTGTTATGAGAGGTGGAATCTTATTGGTCAATTGGAGGGACATAGAAGGGACATAACTCGTAATAGTCACTGGTTGCGCTACGATCGAGCCCAGAAATTCCAACCTAGTTTGGCAAGGGTGGAAACTAGACTTTTAGTCAGTGTAACTCCTTCGCCTCGGATAAATGAGGGAAGATCGGGTATGCTAGCAGGTGCAGAATTCACTCGTCATACCGAAAACTCTGGTTCGATTCCAAAAATGGGTCCATTTTTTTATGGAACATTACCAAAAGCGGCTTAAAACAATCACTGTTGTGGAAACAATGTATACTGATGAGACTAAATAAAGGAACGGCTTTCAGGAATTTTGTTTTACCTGACTACTCGAGTTAAATGGGCAGAAGGATCTTGTCTTGTAATAAAACTGTCAGCTGGTCAGTTATGTGTGGTCATCAGACCCCCAGAGTTCCTCGACAATTGCCGAGCTTCACACAAGGTGGGTAACTCAAACGATCAGGGCCACGTTCCACGAAACAATCTTAGCGCTACGACTGTCGTAAGTCATTGTTGAAGAATGGGAGTTACGATAGCCTTGTGGAACAGCTCCCTCTTGTCTCGCCAGTTGAAGAGGAACTAATTTTGCATTGAAAAAGTTTTGTATTACCTTGAAAGAATAATATGGTCAAAATTGTCCTGCTTTTTGATGAACTGTGATCGACACCGGTGGGGAACAGCATACAGATGTATGTTAAGTACAAGACACCCGCTATATGTCACATACCAGACCCCCGCTATATGTTACATACCACACCCCCACTATATGTTACATACTAGGCACCCTATATATGTTACATACTAGGCACACGCTATATGTTACATACCAGACACCCACTATATGTTACATACCAGACCCCCGCTATATGTTACATACCAGACCCCCGCTATATGTTACATACCACACCCCCACTATATGTTGCATACTAGGCACCCTATATATGTTACATACTAGGCACACGCTATATGTTACATACAAGACACCCGCTATATGTTACATACCAGACACCCACTATATGTTACATACCAGATCCCCGCCATATGTTACATACCAGACACCCGCTATATGTTACATACCAGACACCCGATATATGTTACATGCCAGACCCCGGCTATATGTTACATACCAGACACCCGCTATATGTTACATACCAGACACCCGCTATATGTTAAACACCAGACACCCGCTATGTGTTACATACCAGACACCCGATATATGTTACATGACAGACACCCGATATATGTTACATACTAGACACCCGCTATATGTTACATACTAGACACCCGCTATATGTTACATACTAGACACCCGTTATATGTTACATACTAGACACCCGCTATATGTTACATACAAGACACCCGCTATATGTTACATACCAGATACCTGCTATGTGTTACATACCAGACACCCGTTATATGTTATATACCAGACACCTGCTATATGTTACATACCAGACACCCGATATCTGTTACATACTAGACACCCGCTATGTGTTACAAACCAGACACCCGCTGTATGTTACATAGAAGACACCCGCTATATGCTACATACCAGACCCATGCTATATGTTACATACCAGACACCCGCTATGTGTAACATAACAGACACCCGTTATATGATACATACTAGACCCCCGCAATATGTTACATACCAGACCCCCGCAATATGTTAGATACAAGACACCCATTATATGTAACATACTAGACACCCGCGATATGTTACATACTAGACACCCGTTATATGCTACATTACTAGACACACGCTATATGTTACATACACGACACCCGTTATATGTTACATGCAAGACAACCGCTATGTGTTACATACCAGACACCTGCTATGTGTTACATACCAGACACCCGTTATATGTTACATACACGACACCCGTTATATGTTACATGCAAGACAACCGCTATGTGTTACATACCAGACACCCGCTATGTGTTACATCCCAGACCCCCGATATATGTTATATACCAGATCCCCGATATATGTTACATACCAGACACACGCTATATGTTACATACCAGACACCCGCTACATGTTACATACTAGACACCCATTATATGTTACATACCAGATCCCCGCAATATGTTACATACCAGACACCCGCAATATGTTAGATACAAGACACCCATTATATGTAACATACTAGACAATCGCGATATGTTACATACTAGACACCCGTTATATGCTACATTACTAGACACACGCTATATGTTATATACCAGACCCCCGCAATATGTTAGATACAAGACACCCATTATATGTAACATACTAGACACCCGCGATATGTTACATACTAGACACCCGTTATATGTTACATACACGACACCCGTTATATGTTTCATACAAGACACCCGCTATATGTTACATACCAGACACCCGCTAATATGTTACATACCAGACACCCGTTATATGTTATATACCAGACCCCCGCTATATGTTACATACCAGACACCCGTTATATGTTACATACCAGACACCCGTTTTATGTTACATACTAAACACCTGCTATGTGTTACATACCAGACACCCGTTATATGTTATATACCAGACACCCGCGATGTGTTACATCCCAGACACCCGCTATATGTTACATACCAGATCCCCGATATATGTATATACCAGACACATGCTATATGTTACATACCAGACACCCGCTACATGTTACATACTAGACACCCATTATATGTTACATACCAGATCCCCGCAATATGTTACATACCAGACACCTGCTATGTGTGACATACCAGACACCCGTTATATGTTATATACCAGACCCCCGCTATGTGTTACATACTAGACACCCGTTATATGGTACATACTAGACACCCGTTATATGTTACATACTAGACACCCGCTATGTGTTACATACTAGACACCCGTTATATGTTACATACAAGACGCCCGCTAATATGTTACATACCAGACCCCAGCTATATGTCATATACCAGACACCCGATATATGTTACATACCTGACACCCGCTATATGTTACATACCAGACACCCGCTATATGTTACATACTAGACAACCGCTATATGTTACATATTAGACACCCGTTATATGCTACATTACTAGACACACACCATATGTTTCATACTAGACACCCGCTATATGTTAGATACTAGACATCCGTTATATGTTACATACTAGACACCCGTTATATGTTACATACTAGACACCCGTTATATGTTACATACTAGACAACCGCTATATGTTACATATTAGACACCCGTTATATGCTACATTACTAGACACACACCATATGTTTCATACTAGACACCCGCTATGTGTTACATACCAGACACCTGCTATGTGTTACATACCAGACACCCGCTATATGTTACATACCAGACACCCGATATATGTTACATGCCAGACCCCCGCTATATGTTACATATTAGACACCCGCTATATGTTACATACCAGACACCCGCTATATGTTACATACCAGACCCCCGCTATATGTTACATACTAGACAACCGTTATATGCTACATTACTAGACACACGCTATATGTTACATACACGACACCCGGTATATGTTTCATACAAGACACCCGCTATATGTTACATACCAGACACCCGCTAATATGTTACATACCAGACACCCGTTATATGTTATATACCAGACCCCCGCTATGTGTTACATACCAGACACCCGTTATATGTTACATACCAGACCCCCGCAATATGTTACATACTAGACACCTGCTATATGTTACATACCAGACACCCGTTATATGTTACATACCAGACACCCGCTTTATGTTACATACTAAACACCTGCTATATGTTAAATACCAGACCCCCGCTATATGTTACATACCAGACACCCGCTATATGTTACATACTAGACACCCGCTATGTGTTACATACCAGACACCCGCTATATGTTACATAGAAGACACCCGCTATATGTTACATACCAGACACCGCTGTATGTTACATACCAGACACCCGCTATGTGTGACATACCAGACACACGTTATATGTTATATACCAGACCCCCGCTATAACTTACATACCAGACACCCGCTATATGTTACATACTAGACACCCACTATATGTTATATACCAGACACCCGCTATAACTTACATACCAGACACCCGCTATATGTTACATATTAGACACCCACTATGTGTTACATACTAGACACCAGTTATGTGTTACATTATAGACACCGGCTATATGTTCCCAATACTTTCCATTAGTATATCAACGTTGTTGAAAACAAGAACAAAATGATTTACAATGAACCAAAAGGCGTTAAAAGATGGTACTTGCGCTCGGCATTCAGGCGCTAAAACAAGGACTGGTCTGCTCGGAGTCAGTATACTGTGTCTGAGTGGGGTATTCATGTTAAACTGCGGCATGGTATCTCAGTGTGCTAGCACTATAAATCGGCATCAGTCCGGACTAGTACAAGCAGCCACACACACACACACACACACACACACACACACACACACACACACACACACACACACACACACGCACACACACCTTCTGCTCTCCGGGCAGACGCTCTGTCTACTAGACCAATGAGGCGGTCGACACTGTTTGGTAAAGTAAGGGGGAAGAAACAGATGACCTCCACGATCGGTAATCCTATGTCAGTTACGACCGTTTCTAGCATGACTATATTAATAAAAAACGCCGTGCGAACTCAATGGTATGAAATAAAACAGTTTTGAATTTGCATATTTTATTTGTGTTTCGCATATCAAGGGTCGATACTTTGTTAGGCATTATTTAGAAGTTGACGGATGGATAACAACTTCCATATTTACTGTAAAGGCGACGTTTCGGTGTAGATCCGTATTCCGAAACGTCGCCTTTACAGCTTGCTTGCTTGACAAAGGCTAAATGATCTATTCCGAAACGTCGCCTTTACAGCTTGCTTGCTTGACAAAGGCTAAATGATCTATTCCGAAACGTCGCCTTTACAGCTTGCTTGCTTGACAAAGGCTAAATGATCTATTCCGAAACATCGCCTTTACAGCTTGCTTGCTTGACAAAGGCTGAATGATCTATTCCGAAACATCGCCTTTACAGCTTGCTTGCTTGACAAAGGCTAAATGATCTATTCCGAAACATCGCCTTTACAGCTTGCTTGCTTGACAAAGGCTGAATGATCTATTCCGAAACGTCGCCTTTACAGTAAAAACAGAAGTTGTTATCCATAAATTGTGTCTACTTTGTAACACGGGTCTGTTTTGTTAATAAGGTAAAAAACATTGAGGTCAATCTTTTCCAACGAAGCATGAAAACAGAAAAAAAGATTTAAATGAAAATCCAACCTCCAACCAAACAATAATTAGGAATGAACACTAAGTGATATAATTATGAATTATTACTATACTTATGTCATACTGAAGCAGTTTTAAGATCATGAAGCCTAAATGGGACATTTGTACGTTTTGCGTATATGTTAATGTTCATATTTCTAAGATACTAGTGATCATATACAAAATGGTGCTTTATCGTGTGTTGATGTGAAATATATTCCAGGGCTTTTGTTTGAGTCTGCGTAGAAACCCATTCGTGGACATCCGGTTTCAGGACATCCGGTACAGGCATTGTGGGTAATATTTTTGGTTGATGGACATCGGGTAGCCTTGAATTGACACAAGGAGTTAATTGACTCGGTGAATATGTAAACCGCTCTCATATGACTGCAGGCAAACGATCCAATGAAAGCTGGAAAAAAAAACAAAGTTATCTATAAAGCCGAACCTACGGTGGACCATAAGGGACATGGAGTCTGTTTTTCAATATTTTGATATTTCACTTACTTTTATGGTAACCTTTTGCAAATTAACACAATTTTGTCATACAAATAAATTATGAAATAAATCATATCTAAAAACAACCGAAAACATGGAAAATGTACTTTCAAGTAGCTATTGAATCGCTGAAATGTGAAGCGAAAATGTCAAAAACAAAAACGAAAATGTCAAAAACAAAAACGAAAATGTCAAAAACAAAAGCGAAAATGTCAAAAACTAAAATGAATATTATCACCGCGGTGGAAATAGTTTTCTGTATTTTCATTTTAGTTTTTGACATTTTCGCTTTTGTTTTTGACATTTTCGTTTTTGTTTTTGACATTTTAATTTTAGTTTTTGACATTTTCGTTTGTGTTTTTGACATTTTAATTTTAATTTTGACATTTTCGCTTCACTTTTCAGCGATTCAATATCTTCTTTATACGTGATTTATCACATATTTGTTTGACAAATCGTGTTAATTTGCAAAAGGTTACGATAACAGTGAGTGAAATATCAAAATATTAAAAAACAGACTCCATGTCCCTTATGGGCCAACGTACGTACCTACAAGTCAGCGAACGCATGATCTCTCTGAACTTCCCATCAATATCTTTAGAAGTAGTCATGCACGTTTCTCGGTCACATGAACAGGACAAACAGACCGTTATTTGGTATGACATGACTCACTGTGTTCGCAAGACGAGGGATAATGTAACCCTATTACCCTAGAAAACCCTCTATTCAGCATGAACGTATCTCCGTAAGTTTTGACTACATCCGCAAACATGTATTTTTTAAATTGAGACTATGAACCCAAATATATTTGTTAAAAACATTGCAACAATGTATTTTTTTGGCAGACAATTTCTTCAAGTTTTTGAAAGGCTTTTATATGTGATACTCATAAGGGAGAGAATTTATGGATGTCAACTTATTAGGAACACAACGTTCTTGTTTTTCAACTGTCTGAAGAATACTTATTTTTTGTCAAGAATTTTATATGACAATATGTTTTTTTCGGTAAAATCCCAGGCCCATCCCGGAATTAGTCTGTCTTACATACCCTGATACAAATATATATCAAATACAGCCCATGCAAGTCTATAATGTTTGGCAAGTCTAGATCACTGCAGTATCTGAAAATGAAGAGCGTCACTGGGCTCCTTTTTATTATATTTTTATTAAGATAACTGAATAACTGTTTTTTTATGTACGATATGTTCATTTCAGAGACTAGATTTTAGTCTAATCCCGGAATATAAAATGAGTTAGTGAGTGAATAAACTTTAACGTCGGATCGGAATTGTTCCAGCGATATATTGACGAGTGACTATCAAATAACCGGTACCTTATGAACCCTCTATCTCCCCTCGATGTATAAAACCTCATTGAGGAGATTTTTGGGGACACTCCCAATGCTGAATATGTTCTAGATGTCACTACCTCTCAGACTTAAACTCCATGCGCCTTGTTTGTTTGTTGTTTTACGCCGCACTCAGCAATATTCCAGCCATATGACGGCGGTCTGTAAATAATCAAGTCTGGACCAGACAATCCAGTGAATGATATCATGAGCATCAATCCAGGCAATTTGGATACAATAACATGTATCAACCAAGTCAGCGAGCCTGACCACCCGATCCCGTTAGTCGCCTTTTACGACAAGCATAGTCACCTTTTACTGCAAGCATGGGTTGCTGAAGACCTATCCCCCTCCGGATCTTCACGGGTCCCATGCGCCTTGTACAGTTACCCTATTGAGAAGGCTGTAGATATGTATGATCTATCTGAGGAAATCTGAGACATTCAGAAGTAAGGTCCTAGTCAGACTAGCTTTCATCTACTAGTCTGTGAGGGAAATAGCATTTAGACTTACTTGATTGCCCCGACAGGAGCGTCACAAGCATGTGGGCGATGTGGGCGGGACATCCGGGCTGGTCTACGCCGCCATTAGGGTAAAAGTCCACGTGGCCGCTCAACTGTTTGATGCCCATGCCTGGAAAACCACAATACACCAGTCACTGCACTATAGGACACGCGAGCCACTTAACACTATGCTACCACCAGTTCAGAGCCCCGTTCCACAAAGCGATCTTAGCGCTACGATAATCGTAAGCCTTCGTTAAAGTATGGGAGTTACGATTACCTTAGCGCTAAGATTGCGAGCCACTATGCTACCACCAGTTCAGAGCCCCGTTCCACAAAGCGATCTTAGCGCTACGATGATCGTAAGCCTTCGTTAAAGTATGGGAGTTACGATTACCTTAGCGCTAAGATTGCGAGCCACTATGCTACCACCAGTTCAGAGCCCCGTTCCACAAAGCGATCTTAGCGCTACGATGATCGTAAGCCTTCGTTAAAGTATGGAAATACGATTACCTTAGCGCTAAGATTGCGAGCCACTAACCACTATGCTACCACAAGTACAGGGCCCCGTTCCACAAAGCGATCTTAGCGCTACGATGATCGTAAGCCTTCGTTAAAGTATGGGAGTTACGATTACCTTAGCGCTAAGATTGCGAGCCACTATGCTACCACCAGTTCAGAGCCCCGTTCCACAAAGCGATCTTAGCGCTACGATGATCGTAAGCCTTCGTTAAAGTATGGGAATACGATTACCTTAGCGCTAAGATTGCGAGCCACTAACCACTATGCTACCACAAGTACAGGGCCCCGTTCAACAAAGCGATCTTAGCGCTACGATGATCGTAAGCCTTCGTTAAAGTATGGGAGTTACGATTACCTTAGCGCTAAGATTGCGAGCCACTATGCTACCACCAGTTCAGAGCCCCGTTCCACAAAGCGATCTTAGCGCTACGATGATCGTAAGCCTTCGTTAAAGTATGGGAGTTACGATTACCTTAGCGCTAAGATTGCGAGCCACTAACCACTATGCTACCACAAGTACAGGGCCCCGTTCCACAAAGCGATCTTAGCGCTACGATGATCGTAAGCCTTCGTTAAAGTATGGGAGTTACGATTACCTTAGCGCTAAGATTGCGAGCCACTATGCTACCACCAGTTCAGAGCCCCGTTCCACAAAGCGATCTTAGCGCTACGATGATCGTAAGCCTTCGTTAAAGTATGGGATTTACGATTACCTTAGCGCTAAGATTGCGAGCCACTATGCTACCACCAGTTCAGAGCCCTGTTCCACAAAGCGATCTTAGCGCTACGATGATCGTAAGCCTTCGTTAAAGTATGGGAGTTACGATTACCTTAGCGCTAAGATTGCGAGCCACTATGCTACCACCAGTTCAGAGCCCCGTTCCACAAAGCGATCTTAGCGCTACGATGATCGTAAGCCTTCTTTAAAGTATGGGAATACGATTACCTTAGCGCTAAGATTGCGAGCCACTATGCTACCACCAGTTCAGAGCCCTGTTCCACAAAGCGATCTTAGCGCTACGATGATCGTAAGCCTTCGTTAAAGTATGGGAGTTACGATTACCTTAGCGCTAAGATTGCGAGCCACTATGCTACCACCAGTTCAGAGCCCCGTTCCACAAAGCGATCTTAGCGCTACGATGATCGTAAGCCTTCTTTAAAGTATGGGAATACGATTACCTTAGCGCTAAGATTGCTTTGTGGAACGGGGCCAAAAGGATATGATGGGACACGATGGCCAGTTGTCTAAGGTGCAAACAATTGACTTTCGCCTCAATAAGCTGTTTCCGTGTCCGCCGGTCGGTCATGGCTTCAAGACCGATCCTTCATCGTCCTTGTAAAAGTCAGCACTATAACACTGCTCGTTTGTTGCACACCCACCCCTTTTGAAAACCAAACGTAGTTTGTTGTAGACAATGTACCCCCAACTGACAGAGGATTTTGATATGTTGGAAAAAATACTGAATCCGCCCTTGCTCTCGAGCTTGCGTCATGTCGGAATTCAGCCTGGTTCCCTGGGTATGCTGCGCTGCGCTTGAGTGTAGCGCCAGCGCAGCATACACAGGGAACCAGGCTGGTCGGAATTAAGCTGACATTCCCTGACTTAATGAAAACTGTTCAAAGAGGCGTTTCCCTAAACTCAACCACGTACTGTCATCTCACAGGGGAACAGATGCAGCGTCATCCTGAAAGATCCTGAACTATTTGCATGGACTAAAACCATGTAGTGGCGTATGGATACATAGCTGTGGCCATTTCACACATACATAAAGGAAACTGTCGCGTGACACCAAAGGGCTGGAAAACCTCAAGTAACACGAAACGTAACTACGTCACAGATGAAATCGCTTTCTCTACATCACACGGGAGTTATAAGTTAGGACATCTGTAAACGATTCGAGTTATTCTAAAAATAGCACGAATACGTCAGCCTCGATTTGGGATTGAGCAGCGCTTTGAATGAGCGTTCGGTGGCCACCTTTGATCCTCTTCATGGAACAGTTCACGGGAAGAGTGGTGTATTTGTATAATTACAGTCTTTTGATTATGTGGCGTTAGAGCAAGAATCTCACCCATTCGTGTTAACGGCTCTGTGTCGGTGTGGATGACGTCCACGAAGACGGCGTCAGTGGGGTCCAGCCTCACTGTGGGGTTCGTATCCTCGAATGACGGCCCAGCGGGATCCAGCCCTGAAAGAGAGGTTGTCACGTTTTTAAAGGAAGTACTAGAATCGGGTAATTTGATTCAAGTCTTTTGACAAGGAATCAATCTCATTAAAATCAGATCTCAGTTCTCGCTGCCGCTAAACAAAGATCTGAAGACATCCCACTAGGGGTCACGTCAGAACGACCTTTCATCCGACCAATCAGAGCGTCGCTTATCAGATCATGACAGTGACAGTCGGAATGTGATCTCTCATCATACAACCTCGAAAACTTTAACACGGGGTATTCCGAACGAAAGTTACAGGTTTAACGACTGAATCCATACAATCTAGACCATCTTTTAGCCATTCCAGAATGTTCTTTTGTTTAGGTTCAAATTTGTAATCGAGAATTTGTCAAAATATGTTTCGAAGCGTAGTCGCCAATTTGAAATTAGTGCTGTAAAGCACGAGAAAGCTGCCTTCTGATTGGTCATTCCATTGGTCGGTCAAAGTTCGCGCAAGGTCGTTCTGACGTGACCCCTAATGGGATGTCCTCAGATCTTTGTTTAGCGGTAGCGAGAACTAAGATCTGATTTTAATGAGATTGACTAGGAATAGAATTGTAAACTGTTGAGCGTCGTAAGAAACCCCCTCTGACACAATCAAAGTGTCAATAGACATGCTAAGGATTACTAGTATATACGGTCAGCTCGTAAAATGCCGAAGACACCGCTTTTGACACATGTAACGAATTTATCAGTACCAGTTCAAACATCCTTTTGGCTGAAATGTGGGGTGCAGGCTAAAACGGCACCTCACCAAAACGTCACCGATTTCTCTGGCGAAAACGGCACCGCATTTGGCGAAAACGGCTACTATGAGTCGGGCGAAAACGGCACCTCTATTTTTAATAATGATAAGAACGATTTTTGTGGTAATATATATGGTTTATTTACATGGTCACAGTTATCACAGCATGTTGTTGTTTTCTGACATTCTTCTCTCATGCAACACATCGAAAGGCCATTGTGAATAATTGTGATCTGACAGCACCATGTTAGGCCTCTAAATACAGTTTCAGTTTAAACTGAGTTATTTTTCTTCAAAGCATGTCATGTTTTCACAATAAGTTGTGTTGTGTATAAGCTAAGTTGGATTATAGTTGGAGTAGAGGCTAATTTCTAATGTAAACTTGTTTTAGCATCTCACAATTATATTGGTGTTTGCAAGTTACCATATTAGTTTAATAGCACTTTTTTGACCAAGGTAAAAAATAAATAAGGTGCCGTTTTCGCCAGGCAATAGTAGCCGTTTTCGCTTGAGTCGAGGTGCCGTTTTCGCCAATCGGCGCCGTTTTCGCCCGGTGACGTTTTGCTGAGGTGCCGTTTTCGCTATAACCCGAAATATGATGTATCTTAAGACTCTCGGTCCGGTAAATCAAATTATTACTCTCCCGAGAAGCGATCACCTGTTTAAACATACAGCTGTATTACACAGTGTTTAATACCAAAGCGCGTGCTTATGTACTGCGGGAACAAGATTCACAAATATTGAAAACTCTCAACATCCCTGGGCTTTTTCAATGACTGCGTGTGGAGATGATAGGTCACTGAGAGGAGCTTATGCACACTTTCCGATCTCTGGGCGGACGCTCCAGCACAAGGCCACGGAGGCGATCAACAACAACGAGATTCACACGTTATAGTCGGTCCTTCTGCGTGGAAGTCAACTATTTAACAACGAGACAATCTCATTGAAATCAGATCTTAGTTTTCGCTACCGCTAAACAAAGATCTGAGGACATCCCATTACGGGTCACGTCAGAACGACCTTTCGCGAATTTTGACCGACCAATGAAATGACTGACAAGAAATCGACATTGGCCAATCAGAAGGTAGCTTTCTCGAGCTTGTCGACACTAGTTTCAACTGGCGACTACGCTTCGAAACATATTTTGACGTATTCTCGATTAAACAAATTAAAACTGATAAGAACATTCTGGAATGGCTTATAGATGGCCTAGATTGTATGGATATAATCATAAAACCCGTAATTGTCGTTCGTGATACCCCGTGTTAAATATATCGTGGTTGCACATGATTAGAAAACACATTCCGACTGTCACTTTCATGATCTGGTAAGCGACGCTCTGACTGGTTGGATGGAAGGTCGTTCTGACGTGACCCGTAATGGGATCTTCTCAGATTTTTGTTTAGCGATAGTGAGAACTAAGATCTGATTTTAATAGGATTGACAACGAGACTACCTGTCGTGTTGATATTGGAATGTAACTAACGGATTTTCTTGTCAGAGGTCGACAGTTTATCTCGGAATGCAAAGGGTTCCACATAGGACAAAGGAAGGACGCATATGTGTCGAACATAACTATACCCTACCCGTGATGCGTCCGACTCGTCCGGTGTCTGTGCTCCTTCTCCCGGCATACCCTGCGACATGAGCGCCGAGACTGTGGCCAATCAGGTGGAAGGTGGCCGAGTCTGCGCCTTGTTCCTGAAGTTTGGTGAGCAGTCTGGCTGTCATGGCGCCAACGACTCTGATATCGGCAACGGCCTGCTGGTAGTCGAAAGCACTGGCCCCTTTTCTCCAGTCAACTACCACAACGTTCATTGAACCCTGCAAGAATGGGCAGCACAATCGTTTACACTCTGAACAGACATTACTGACATTTTCTCTTTTTCATTATTACTTCTCTTAATATCTTGAAATTACCACCATTCGCCGCTCTGAATAGTATTCCAATTATATCACAGCGTTTCAGCTTGATGTGGGAGGAAAGCCCGAAGTGATGCTGGTCTAAGACCTTTACCTGAAGCCCACGCGCACGGGTCTGGTGCTGACAAACCTAGAAACATAATAGGGGCGACCTGGTATCCGCACGCACGATCATAGGATTCTGGCGTGAACAAAGGACGCAATTCTACATAGCGAATTGCAGCACCACCGACTGGGCCATCGCATTGAGTCTAAACCAGAAACAAAAGTAGGTAATGTGTATCGATTGACTAGTATGGCTCACATTACTGCCCATTTACACGTAACCGAAAAAATGTTCATGCATGTTGTATATATGTATATACCTTTCTATTCAATCTTTTTGTCCCTAACACACTCATTCTCGATTGTCCAGTGTATTATCTGTCAGAAAGCCTTAAAATATTTCCTATTCATATTTCGGTTCTGGCATGCCAATTCCAACTTTTTGCATAATTCATGAGGATCCCAATCCATTCCAGTTCCATGTTTTAGAACAAAAAAGTATGGCAGCCACCATGTGAGCACATGGTTTAACTTGTTGACTTCTAGAGCTTCTTCTGAACGTTTTCCTGAACTTTCCATATTGCCAATAACCTGATCACCTCACCATAAGTGCCTGCCATCATATTACCTTCATCATTCACCATGTTCATGCCAATTAAAATTGAACTACTCCTATGACCTACTTAGACTTCTTTTCATTATCAATCCCTCTCTTTTACTATCCAAAGAATTTATCTCGCTTCTGGGTGTAATTTGATTGCATAGCTATTTAAGCGTCACTTGTTATGAAACTCAAATGAAAACTATAGTGGCGAATGGTCAAGGATATTTATCTGGATTTAAGACTGGGTAAACGAACACTGGAATATCGAAGATGACTTCAGGGAATAAAATTCCAAAACTAAAGACACAGATAGCCTGTGGAAAAGCGCACTTTACTGATTAAAATGTAAATAAAAATAATAATATTTTGTTTGTGTAGTCTTTGTCGTAAATGAAGTAAACACTGATATGGAGTATGTGAAAAACAAACTGATATGAAGTAAATGAAATAGAAACTGACATGAAGTAAATGAAATAGAAACTGACATGAAGTAAATGAAATAGAAACTGACATGAAGTTAATGAAATAGAAATTGACATGAAGTTAATGAAATAGACACTGACATGAAGTTAATGAAATAGACACTGACATGAAGTAAATGAAATAGAAACTGACATGAAGTAAATGAAATAGACACTGACATGAAGTAAATGAAACAGAAACGGACATGAAGTAAATGAATTAGACACTGACATGAAGTTAATGAAATAGACACTGACATGAAGTAAATGAAATAGAAACTGACATGAAGTAAATGAAATAGACACTGACATGAAGTAAATGAAACAGAAACGGACATGAAGTAAATGAATTAGACACTGACATGAAGTAAATGAAATAGACACTGACATGAAGTAAATGAAATAGACACTGACATGAAGTAAATGAAACAAAAACTGTTATGAAGTAAATGAAACAAAAACTCTTATGAAATAAATGAAATAGAAACTGTTATGAAGTAAATGAAATAAAAACGAAGTGAACGAAACTACTACGTAGTTCGTTTCTTTGAATGTAAAGCCAAAGAGTAAGTTCGATTCCCAGATGGATCTACATCAGGGTGGTTTTGTTGTTGAGATTTGTGAAAAGCAACAACCCATTTTTGTATTATTCCTCCTTTTGTAGGGAGAGCCATCCTTCGCGGTTTAAAGAAAATAGTCAATAATATTATCAAAATATTATTTACCTTTTTCAATAGTTCCTTTACCATATTTTTGACCCATGGGTTATCTCCCCTGTCATTGAAGCCGTGGATGATGACCTTGGTGGGCAGATCTGGCCGGAAGACGTTCCTCGACTGTAGTCTCCGGAGGTTGTACTTGAGGTCCAGTGTGTGATAGATGGTGGGGCTGGCGAAGAACTTGAACTTGACCCCCAGGCTGTCCGGTGAACGGGGGAGGTAGTTAGTGTTCGTGTAGGGAGCGGCCGCAGAAAAACACCCAAGCTTGTAGCCTTCATAACACACACGTCGGGTCTTAAAGGCACTGAAGAACCACCCTGGAATTGCAGTTATATAACAGCAGATTGAATGTAACAATTACAGTACAGCAGTGGGCATAGAGTGAGTGAGTGAGTGAGTGAGTGGGTGGGTAAGTGAGTGAGTGAGTGAGTGAGTGAGTGAGTGAGTGAGTGGGTGGGTGGGTAAGTAAGGGTGTGTGAGTGAGTGAGTGAGTGAGTGAGTATGATTTTACGCCGCGTTTAGCAGTATTCCAGCAATATCACAGCAGGTGACGCCAGAAAGGGGCTTCACACATTGTACCCATGTCGGGAACCGAAGCTGTGGGCATTACCTCAGACATATGGTCAAATCTGAGATTTGATACATCCAGCTTGTAACCCATGGTTGTGCTGCGCATACTCAGCCATCCCTATGTATTGTCCTCGCTCGACCAGGTTTAAGTTCTGTGACCCTTTTCTCCCGGTAAAAGAACCCCAAAATGGTATGGGACTATTTGAGGTGTTCAAGAACTAAATAATATTTTTCTCTTTTCAGTTTTTGATACTAAACTTCCAATGGAAACTCAAGAAGAGGTCTGCCAAAGATACAATTATTCGGTGCTTTTGTATCAGTCATGCCAGGGTAAACTGGTCGAAGGTTCGAATCCCAGATTCGCCCGGATTGTGATCATGGTCCGTCATCACAATAGCCGTATGCGTGGATTTTGTAAATAACCGCATCTTCTACACCAGCTTCATACGTCAAATAACAGAGACATGCGCTCTGTGATCCTCTTTAACTTTAAGAGTTACCTCCCATGGTGTAGGTGGTATCTGTTTTCTTCTGCATAAGTATACTCATTCCATGATAGCGGAATGGGATAATAAACACACATAGATGTGGAGCGGACGTTGCCCCCAAGCACGGGAAGTGCATAGCAGACTAAATGGGGCCGTGAACTAGATAACTGTTTGATATCAGCTATTCAGATATGTGGGTTAACCGATGACCTGATATTGTAACGATGCAGATATAGATGTATTCAATTTTATACATAATAACAACTGAAATTGAAAACTATTGCAAACTATTGTACCACTATTGTACCCCTATTGTACCACTATTACACCACTATTGTACCACTATTGTACCATTATTGTACCACTATTACACCACTATTGTACCAGTATTACACCACCATTGCACCACTATTGTACCACAATTGTACCACAATTACACCACTATTGTACCTCTATTGTACCACAATTGTACCACTTTTGTGCCTCTATTACACCACTATTGTACCTCTATTACACCCCCATTGTACCCCAATTGTACCACTATTGTACCACTATTGTACCACTATTACACCGCTATTGTACCATTATTACACCGCTATTGTACTACTATTACACCACTATTGCACCACTATTGTACCAGTATTACACCACTATTGCACCACCATTGCACCACTATTGTACCACAATTGTACCACAATTACACCACTATTGTACCTCTATTGTACCACAATTGTACCACTTTTGTGCCTCTATTACACCACTATTGTACCTCTATTACACCCCCATTGTACCCCAATTGTACCACTAGTGTACCACTATTGTACCACTATTACACCGCTATTGTACCCCTATTGTACCACTATTACACCACTATTGTACCACTATTGTACCACTATTACACCACTATTGTACCAGTATTACACCACCATTGCACCACTATTTTGTACCACAATTGTACCACAATTACACCACTATTGTACCTCTATTGTACCACTTTTGTGCCTCTATTACACCACTATTGTACTTCTATTACACCCCCATTGTACCCCAATTGTACCACTATTGTACCTCTATTACACCACTATTGAACCTCTATTACACCACCATTGTACCCCAATTGTACCACTATTACACCACTTTTGTACCACAATTGTACCACTATTGTATCACAATGTACCACTATTACACTACTATTGTAAGACTATTACACCACTAGTTCGATATATAGAGAATCTCACCCGAGTGTCTTTTGATATCAAATATATCAACACAAGTTGATAAAAGTGGGAAAACTCCGCGGCTTGCCGAGGTTTTTTTCCACTTTTATCAACGATTTTATTTATCATCCAACATCATTTTTCAGTTTGTAGACAGTAATTAGCAGTGTCTTAAGTGTAAAAAAGTACTGCTTACAGCTTCAGTAGCAGAGCCATTAGTGATGTCATTTGATTGTGACGTCATGGTAACCAATGACGTCACAATGGTCTGCAAAGCATTGTGATGCAATTTCATTGCAGCGATATCTACAGTGTAGATATACAGAATACTAAACGAGCTTCTGTGTAATACCAATTTTATGAAACGAGTGAATAGTTGCGGTATCTGACGAGCGAAAGCGAGTCAGATACCACAACTATTCACGAGTTTCATAAAATTGGTTTTACACGGGAGCGAGTTTAGTATTTTATTTATTACTTGCCATTTATAACGTTTTTAGAATTATCCTCTCGAGTGTGAATAGGCTGACACCTACACGATCCACGGCATAATCCGATTGAGTTGAGTAATACTTCAAACACGTCAAAAGTTGAAACGTATGAATTTAATACCATACAACGGTCCACCTTTAGAATTTTCAGGCGTCCGTTCCACAAAATTATCGTAGCGTTAAGGTTATCGCAACTCACATACTTTAACTTAGACCAACGACTGTCGTTGCGCTACAGTAGGATCGCCTTGTGGAACGGGGCCTTGCACCTCAAAGTTTACAATCACGTCACAATACCCGATGACGTAATTTGTGGAATTTTGTTGCAAGTTCCTTCGGCGAAACAATGCCATGTGACGTCAGCCTAGCAACAAGGTTGCTGGGGTCATCGAGTGTGCATAAGCTCCTCTCAGTGATCCATTATCTCCACACACAATGTCTTTGAATAAGCCAAGGTATGTTGAGAGCTTTCAATATTTGTTCGTGAAACGTGTTCCGAGAGTACATAAGCACGCGTTTTGGTATTACACAATGTGTAATACAGCTGTATGTTTATTAAACGGGTGATCTTTTCACGGGCAAGTAATAAATCGCTTGATCTCACCCAAGCGATATCTCCTGTGGGAGCCCCCCCCCCCCCCCCAAAAAAAAAATAAAAATAAAATAAAATAAAAAATAACAAAATAACAAAATGCTGAAATGTATGCTCTTGCAGAAAGGCGATAACTCATCAACCCATATGTATATTTCTGCCAGAAATAAGTTACGCTTATAACGAACTGACGGATATAACGAACTTACTTTTTTGGTCCCGACTATTTGCTGTGGTTATGCCGTAACTATGCTTATAACGAACTACGGTTATAACGAACTAACATTAGTAGTCCCTTTGAGTTCGTTAAAACCGTAGTTTACTGTATACATTTTAGTTTTGTCTGTTTGTTACGTGAAGATTCGGAGTCAGCGCAGTGATGACATGGGACAATGGGTTGTGAGCATGGGTCTGACGATATCCAGAGATGCGGGTTCGGTGCCTTCTAGTGTGTTGATGTCCCTGGACTACTGTAACTGAAGGCGCAAAACATCGAAATTACTCAATCTATTGGATTATGTATTCTGTCTTTCATAAACCGTAGGACGGCCTCCGTGGTCTAGTGGTAGAGCGTTTGCCCGAAGAGCGGAAGGTCCGGGGTCGATCCCCGGCCGCGTCATACCCAAAGACGTTAAAAGATGGTACTTGTTGTTATCGTGTCTTGCGCTCTCTATTAAGAGGCTAAAACAAGGACTGGCCAGTTCCGAGTCAGTATACTGTGTCTGAGTAGGGTATTCATGTTAAACTGCGGCATTGTATATCAGTGGGCGAGCGCTATAAATCGAAGGGGCGGTCGGGTAGCCTAGTGGTTAAAGCGTTCGCTCGTCACGCTGAAGACCTGGGTTCGATTCCCGACATGGGTACAATGTGTGAAGCCCATTTCTGGTGTCCCCTGCCGTGATGTTGCTGGAATATTGCTAAAAGAGGCGTAAAACCATACTCACTCACTCACTATAAATCGTCATCAGTCCGGACTAGTACAAGCAGCCACACACTTTGCCCAGGTCGCTTTGTTAGTGCAATAATATTGGACGCGACGTTAACCCCATTTCACCTCATATACTGTCGATAGAAATCGTCAAGCGGGCTTTTCTAAATCTCAGCCAAACTGTACTTACAGACAGCAAGACGGTATGACAACCCAGAACTCATGTTCCAATGAAACTTGCAAAGGTTTGCGAAATCTGACACCTTGTTTCAAATCAATTACCCAGCATTTTACAATCCTTTAACTTCCAGACATACCCAATGTACATGTTTCGCTTGTCTCAGTGTGTCAATGTTTTAATGTCTAGATTTAGAACCTGATTTGAAACATACAAATATGCAAATATTTCCACCAATTCTATAAATCATGCTTATCTTATTTTTAATATGTTTACACGAAAGATTACCATGTGAAAGACCCAACACCCTCCACTTGAGTACGTAATTGTCGCTTGCGAATGTGGCATCAATATGTGAAACGTTCTTAAAGTATGTTCGCTTTTTTCGCATGTGGAGTGTTTTTTTCCATGCCTATTGCTTTTACAGATGTTGGGTTCCTTGTGTTGTGGAGTGGTAGGAAGTCTCCACATTGCCCGCCAGATAGGGAGACATATGTGTCAGTGGGGCAGCACAGCTTGCATTGTTCATTCTGCGGCAGCTAGGTACATAATAGACTTGCACAATTCTCTAATGCAATTGCTTTTACTTTACATCGTAATTCTAATTATGGAAATGATGAGAACACGTTGTCCCTTTGAAAGACCGGCGTCCGCTTATCTAGACTTTCCCATTATAAAGATTTCGTTACTATACATCAATGGGCTTATCAATCTCCACAGACTTGGAGCAAGTCTAGACACAGAGCTACTGGCTATCTCAAACAATACCACTATTGAAAGACATAAGCAGTTTCTGCATTGTTGTCCATTACGTCACTATTAGCTTCATGGTGACATTTCAGTGCATAGTTTAATATCATATTTTAGGGATGTTAATATTATCAAATATTCGAATATTATCCAACTTTACTGTGAATGAACTCTATCTGTTGCGTCTTTTCTACAAACACAGTGAACACCTTGTTAACACGAAGTACGAGGAGAAAAATCAGTTCTTGCCCCTGTTTCCAAAATGAATTTAATATGCACAAAAACATATGAAAACATTATTAAAAACTATTTGGGGGGAAACATTTCTATTTTTGTGCATATTGTTTGTTTGCTTGTGTAATGTTATTTGAAACATTATTTGTATGTTGCTACAATAAGATGGTGACTGTTTCATACCTGTTCATGTAATCAGTACTTCGAGACAAGAGGAGTATCAACAGTAGGCCATAGAACCGAGAAGATTTATGACGGGAACATGAACTATTATGGACTGCAACGATGTGTTGGTATATTATACAGTTTGAGTTAGCGAGATGTATTCTCTTCCATGCAGAACTGAAATTAAATCTGAGCTTTTCAAACATGTAAAATGAGAAATTGTTGAATTTTAAATCCAAACATTGTTTATTCTCGTACATGAGTGAGTGAGTTAAGTTTGATGTCGCTTTTAACATTATTCCAGTTATAGCACGGCGTGTCAGCTTAATGTGGGAGGAAAGTGATGCAGGTCTCAGACCTTTACCACTTCGGTGAAACCCACGAGCACGGGTATGGTGCTGACAAACCTAGAAAAATAATCGGGGCGAACCGGAATTCGAACCCACAATCATAGGTTTCTGGCATGCCCAAGGGACGCAACTCTGCACAGTGAATCGCGGCGCCTTAGACGACTAGACCACCCGTGCCCCCTCTTATAAATGAAAACCCAGAGCTGCATCCGTTTCACACATGCAAGTCACACTGAACTACCGTATGGCTGAAAAGAGATGAGGTAGGTATTCTCAAGTCTTTATCACTACATACTCTTTAGGTACGCATAATAAAAATTGCAAAGGATGCACCACTCGGCAGCAATGGAGTGGGCGCTGTCCTGGAGAGGAACGCTGATTGGCTGGTTGTTGTGTGTGTCTACTTCTACCTATGTCACCTTCACACACCCCCCCCCCCCCCCCCCCCCCATTTGTCACCACTCGCCCTTTTCAGTAACCTGCAAGAGCACTCGTCCCACTATCGATGAATGTTATGTGCGAAAATACGACAAACCAATCAGAATACGCGCATGATTTCAAGTTCTTCGTCAAAGAATCCCTCAGAAATAATTTTTGATTTTACATATGTCTTGCACCTAAAAATATACCCAAGACAAAGTTAAATGTGTTCAATCATACTGTATAATTCCGCATGTCCCGATGTGCTTTGAATTGCATCTGAAATATATATAATATATGGGGAAATATATGTTAACCATTAACCCACGAGTTGACAATTATTTCAGGTATGCCCGTTTGCGCCGAGACGGAACCCGGTCGCAAAATTGGCCACGAGATGGGCACGTCCCCCCCCCCCCCCCCCCCCCCCAATACACTCCCCCCCCCCTCCTCCTCCTCCTCCTCCTGGTAGTCTGTTACATTAGCGTGGGGTAGATAGTCTATCAGCTGTGATAAAATAGTGGAGTTGTCTCTAGAACGAGCGGGATTGGTGATGTTGATATGCGTTGCATAGGTCTCTCGAAGCTTAGTAAATGTAAGGTAATATTGCATCATCACTGAAGGATGAAGGGAAGGAATACTGACATTAAGATAGGATTAAAATAACAACCAGAAACATAGAAGCGGGACCCGTGAAGATCCGGGGTAGAATAGGTCTTCAGCAACCCATGCTTGTTGTAACAGGTGACAATGCTTGTCGTAAGAGGTGACTAACGGGATCGGGTGGTCAGGCTCGCTGACTTGGTTGATGCATGTCATCGTATCCCAATTGCGTGGATCGATGCCCATGATATCAATCACTGAATTGTCTGGTCCATATTCGACTATGTACAGATCATCGTCATATAGCTTGAATATTGCTGAGTGTGACATTAAACAACAAATAAACAAACAAACAAACAAACAGCAAACACAGGGGAATAAACGACAACACAGGAGAAATGGAGAAAACAAATTGTTTAAAGGCTTTGTTTATATACACAAAACAATCTAAAATATTGATTTAAATGAAAGTACTGCCTTACCTTGAGCTGGGCAGAAAGCGCACAATAATATAACGGTGATTTTGGAGAGATCCATCGTAAGTCCGATGTCTGTAAGTGTCTTGCGCGGGGAAACCCACCGTGAAACACCCGCGCTTTTATATGTGGGCGCGGGTTTCGGTTAAAATGCATGGAACACGACCTGAATAACGACAAACATGACTCTTTTCTAAACACAGTATCAAAAGGTAGATAACTCCATCGAGATGAATACATGTGTATGACCAATATTTGTTCGGAATGAACGTCCCTTATACATTCATCAGATAGGGCGTCTCGGCATTACGTGGCTCTCGATATGCATGTTAAGACACATCACCTAGGGGCATAGGTCAAAGGTCCACCATAAATAAGACTAGAGGAACATATTCGTTTGTTATAAAATACAATATAGTGTCATTAAATTATGATTGTTATTTTACGACAAATGCACATATAATAGACAGCATATTATCCTAAACGTTCCAAATATAAAATTTTATATTTATAGCTCGCCAAGGAACGGTTGCAAAATGCTAAATGGTATTTAAAGAACAAGCAAACAAATAACGAATAATCATTTTACGACATACGAGCAAGTAAGTGACGGTTTTGGTCGCAGAATCAGGCATATCCTGCACGTTCTAAATTTTGGCAGCACCCACAGGAATAAGGAAGAGAATTTAGTGATGTCAACTTCTTTATTATGAGGAACATTGTGTTGTCAGCTTCATTGTGTTCCTCAGAATAAAGAAGTTGACATCCATAAATTCTCTTCCTTATTTTTGTGGATGCTGCCAAAATTTTCCTCATAATAAAGAAGTTGACATCCATTAATTTTCTTCCTTATGTGTATCACTTCCAAATGCCTTTCAAAGACTTGATTAACACGAATGAACATTATCTGATGCTTGAGGGGTAGTCCTGAAACCGTCCTTTTAAGGGGACCGTTTATACCTAGAATTGTTACGGGGAATTAACTCCGGGATCTCCACGCCTTCAAAAACAGACAGAGAGGTTTTCAGGCGAAATGCAGGAATCTTTTATTATATGTGACATCACAATGCAACAACATACATTCAAAACATCTCAGTATTATACTTCGTAGTTTAGACAACATAATAAGCAATTAAATAGTACAGCATTAAGATATTGAAATCAATAATTAAGAATGATAATGAGTTACATCATTTAAAGTATAGTAAACTATTTTCTGGTGCCTTGTTGGAAATATAACAAAGATTATATAGTTGTAACCAGGTTAACTGCCGCACAGATACCTGGGGCTTAAGCCGGGCGTCACGGTACGTGCACCACGTGAACAATGGCTGGCGGCCAAGCGTGCGTTGAACCGTAGCCTTAACTCTAACGAGGTAACTGCCGACCTTACTTCAAGATAATGATGATTAAACACTTTAACACCTTTAGCACTAATCAGAAACTTCTGACGTTTACCAATTATAAGTAAATAACTTATAACACGAGAAACAATTTATATAAGAAATGCTGGATATTGTATTGTAACTCTTATCTACTAGACTGCCACTGAATTGCCTGTATCTTTATAGACTATTCTACGATATGAAACACAAAATCAACCGGCGCTTCACGATAGTGCGGATGCACTTATGTGGTAAATAGTTAAAAGACATTGCCGAATCTGTGCGTATTTAGCTACGCAAACTGTGTTACTTTTCGTGTATTGTGTTCTAGACATATACGGTCACAGACTGGTTATCTTTAAATACATACATTTAGCTGCCGATGCTATGCTACTCATTATATTGAAACAAGAAATGTTTCCCGTGAAAATACAAACAGTGAGACGAATAACATGACCAGAAATATAAATGCAGATAATAGAACATGTTGACCACAAAGTCACTTGATACAGAAACGTTATATACGTTGAACATATTGTTTAATAAGCATCCACGACTTCCATAACTAAAATGGCGTAATATGTTAGATTGATATTTAAACGCCTAGAATACTAACGCTCGTATTTTATCCGGGATGCTCTATTATTCTCTATTATTCAGTATAGTATTTGATTTCTAGATGAACTGTATGAAATTAACATATAGCAGCCAAATCGTAGATTTTGAACAATACTTTTTGATTAACTGTAACATAAGTTCATTGTACCAGCAGAGTAACAAGGTTAGAATTATTTACAGCACGTTTAACAAAAATGGCAAAGTAATAAGTAAAAGTAACTTACCTTCAAAAACAGACAGAGAGGTTTTCAGGCGAAATGCAGGAATGACTCTACGCCAAGATACCCCTGCATTTATACCCGAGACCTCCAGTCCACGTTTGAAAGCATGTCACTACCCATCTGTCCAGTTTGGGATTGATAACAATGGTTTCCCACATGGTGGTCAAATTATGCAAGTTTTGATGTGGTGACTTACTTAGTTAATTGTTCATTGGCTGGTCAGCTGTGTCTGAATCTGGTCAGCCGGGACTAGAATTTCTATAGCGCTAGCTGATTAGCATCTGCCAGCTCGTTTGACTGGTTTCGACAGCTTGCATCTCCAAGCGTTACGTATTATGATAGGCGACCTGTAAACTATGTAGCGTTTACTGGCTTGGGAATGTGAAACTTAAAGTAGAAGAATATATTTGATTTTGATAAAACTTGAAGAAAAATATGATGATTTTCGCCCTGTTACAGTCCTATTCGCATCTCACAGGAAATGAATTCATTTTCAACACCTAGCCAATCATTGTTAAATAACAGTTGTATTACTGACTGAGTGTTAAACTTCAATTGAGGGAAAAGACTCCAGACCTTCATTGTACAGTACAGTAGTGGTGCATATGTTCACTGTGAAGCCTCCGTGGTCTAGTGGTAGAGCGTCCGCCCGGATAGCGGAAGGTCCGGGGTTCGATCCCCGGCCGCGTCATACCAAAAGACGTTAAAAGATGGTACTTGTTGTTACCCTGTCTGGCGCTCGGCATTAAGGGGCTAAAACAAGGACTGGTCGGAGTCAGTATACTGTGTCTGAGTGGGGTATTCATGTTAAACTGCGGCATGGTATCTCAGTGAGCTAGCACTTTAAATCGGCATCAGTCCGGACTAGTACAAGTAGCCACACAAACACACACACGTGCATGCACGTCGCTATATAAGTGCAATAATCTTGGACGCGACGCTAAACACCATTTCACCCAAATCACTGTTAAGCTACAGTGACGATAATGGTTTTAACATCTTCCCGAGGCAAGAGAGTTAACTGACTATAAAAGTCCAATTCCCACCCTTGCCGAACTAGGCTGGTATTATGGAGTTAGATTTTGGCTGGACTAACGAGTCTATGCATAGTCCAATCAAAATCGAGCAACGAAATCGCAATCCTGTTCGTAAACTGCCATGCAGATTTCGGTCGATTGAAAGATTTGCAAAGCATGTGCACTACCAACTCATTGTCAACAGATATTATCTAAATCTTTTCTTGTTTTTAATCAAGGTGCTCACGTGATTTGATGCACTTCGTGATGTAAGACTCGTTTTATCACAATACAGATCTTGATTATCGATTATCGCCGCCATTTTGTTTGAAGAAATGCAAGTGATACGAGAGGTGGAATCTGATTGGTCCATAGGAGAGGCATGGAAGGGACATATCTCGTAATAGCCACAGGTGGCGCTACGATCGAGCCCAGGAATTCCAGCCTTGTTCGGCAAAGGTGGATACTGTACTTTTAAAGTCAGTTAACTCTCTTGCCGCGGAAGATGTGGTTTAAACTGTAACGTAACAATACTTGAACCAGGTGTTCAATGTAAAGTAGCAGCGAGAGCAACAGGCGTTCAATGTAAAGTAGCAGCGAGAGCACCAGGTGTTCAATGTAAAGTAGGTATGGTACATGTATTCTTTGTAAAGTAACAGCAATGGTACTAGCTCTTCACCGTAAAGTGGCCGAGAAGGTACATGTGTTCATTGTAAAGTAACAGCGAGGGTACTAGCTCTTCACCGTAATGTGGCAGTGAAGGTACATATGTTCACTGTAAGTTAAATTGATGCCACCAGGTGTTCTGCATATTGTAACAGTAATGATACATATGTCCACTGTGAAGTTACAATGATGACACCAGATTTTCTGCATATTGTAGCAGTAATGGTACATATGTTCACTAAAAAGTTACAATGATGACAACAGGTGTTCTGCGTATTGTAACATAAATGATACATGTGTTCACTAAAAAGTTACAATGATGACAACAGATACTCTTCATATTGTAACAGTTATGGTACATATGTTCACTGAAAAGTTACAATGATGACACCAGGTGTTCTGCGTATTGTAGCAGTAATGATACATATGTTCACTGTGAAGTTACAATGATGACACCAGGTGCTCTGCGTATTGTAGCAGTAATGATACATATGTTCATTGGAAGTTTAAATGATGACACCAGGTGTTCTGCGTACTGTAACATAAATGATACATGTTTTCTCTCTAAAGTTACAATGATGACACCAGATACTCTTCATATTGTAATATTAATGGTACATATGTTCACTGTAAGTTACAATGATGCCACCAGGTGTTCTGCGTATTGTAGCAGTAATGGAACATATGTTCACTGTAAAGTTACAATGATGACACCAGATGCTTTTCAAATTGTAACAGTAATGGTACATATGTTCATTGTAAGCTACAATGATGACACCAGGTGTTCTGCGTATTGTAACAGTAATGGTACATATGTTCACTGTAAAGTTACAATGATGACACCAGATGCTTTTCAAATTGTAACAGTAATGGTACATATGTTCACTGTAAGTTACAATGATGACACCGGGTGTTCTCCATATTGTAGCAGTAATAGTACATGTGTTCACTAAAAAGTTACAATGATGACACCAGATACTCTTCATATTGTAACAGTATTTGTACACATGTTCACTGTTAGTTTCAATGATGACACCAGGTGTTCTGCGTATTGTAACAGTAATGGTACATATGTTTAGTGAAAAGTTACAATGATGACACCAGATACTCTTCAAATTGAAACAGTAATGGTAAATATGTTCACTGTAAGTTACAATGATGGCACCAGGTGTTCTGCGTATTGTAACAGCAATGATACATATGTTCACTGTAAGTTACAATGGTGACACCAGGCGTTCTGCGTATTGTAACAGTAATGGTACACATGTTCACTGTAAGTTACAATGGTGACACCAGGCGTTCTGCGTATTGTAACAGTTATGGTACACATGTTCACTGTAAGTTACAATGATGGCACCAGGTGTTCTGCGTATTGTAACAGTAATGGTACACATGTTCACTGTAAGTTACAATGATGGCACCAGGTGTTCTACGTATTGTAACAGCAATGATACATATGTTCACTGTAAGTTACAATGGTGACACCAGGCGTTCTGCGTATTGTAACAGTAATGGTACACATGTTCACTGTAAGTTACAATGATGGCACCAGGTGTTCTGCGTATTGTAACAGTAATGGTACATATGTTCACTAAAAAGTTACAATGATGACACCAGATACTCTTCATATTGTAACAGTATTTGTACATATGTTTAGTGAAAAGTTACAATGATGACACCAGATACTCTTCAAATTGAAACAGTAATGGTACACATGTTCACTGTAAGTTACAATGGTGACACCAGGCGTTCTGCGTATTGTAACAGTAATGGTACATATGTTCACTGTAAGTTACAATGGTGACACCAGGCGTTCTGCGTATTGTAACAGTTATGGTACACATGTTCACTGTAAGTTACAATGGTGACACCAGGCGTTCTGCGTATTGTAACAGTAATGATACACATGTTCACTGTAAGTTACAATGGTGACACCAGGCGTTCTGCGTATTGTAACAGTAATGGTACACATGTTCACTGTAAGTTACAATGATGGCACCAGGTGTTCTGCGTATTGTAACAGCTATGGTACACATGTTCACTGTAAAGTTACAATGATGGCACCAGGTGTTCTCCATATTGTAGCAGTAATGGTACATATGTTCACTGTAAGTTACAATGATGACACCGGGTGTTCCGAGAATTGACAATTTGCTGAACTTCTCAGCTTCCGACAAACATACCAGGTCAAGTAAACATAACCTGCAATGTTCTTTAAGATAAAGCCACAGATGTGTTTCACGGAAACCTTCTCTCCGGACTCAACGTCAAGTGGGACAAATGTTGTGAATTGAATGCTATATTTTCGACTATTCAAACAAGACCACATTGAACCAGGATATGTAAAACACGTGCTTCCTTGACCTGAGTGTCTGTGACGTCACACACATCTGTCTAAATCATGAGTGACAGCTGTACATTTGCAGGTTACCCAGTCTCACTGGGGACTATTTGTTTTGATGACCCACATCTCCTTCCTGAACAGATCGCGGAAATGTACCCTTGTTGGACGAATAAAACAATGATATTCCGCGCTTGGCTGGATTTAGAAATGTGTGTGACGTCATCCTGTGACCTTGACATTGTAGGTGCGTTCACAAACACACGTCCGGACCTTCTCCCTGACCAAATATAAAGTTAGCAGAATATTTTTTTGTGATTAAAGGATTGAGGTGAAACGGAAGTGAAATCTATTCACACTTTTAATTCTATATATTTCTGTTGAAAAACAGATTACACATTCAGTATACAGAGTGCTTACAAATATATACAAGGCACTAACACTTCTTCAACAGCGCTTGCAGCTGGCTTTTTTTTTGTAACATACTTACGTGGACAAGAATCAACATATTCATACAGATATTGAAACAACATCTTCTTCCCTGTAAAAAGTTACAAGAAAAACAAGAGGCTGTTTCAGGATATGTATGAATATGTGAAGATCCGGGTTACAATAGGGCTTTAGCAACCCATGCTTGTATGTTTACATATATTATAGCTGTACCTAATATTAAACTTAAATAAACTATCAGTTTGTTTGTCTGCCAAAATTACAGTTCAAAACAGCAAAACGGCCCAGCATACAGCTAATTCCATGCCACTTCCACTCAGTGAATTTAATTATATATATATATATTTTTTTTATATATTAACCATGTATTGTTTTAGATAGTAGATACACATATACAAATTACTGTGGTGTAGTGGTAGCATGTCCGCGGCCACGTCATACCAAAAGACGTTAAAAGATGGTACTTGTTGTTACCCTGTCTGGCGCTCAGCATTAAGGGGCTAAAACAAGGACTGGTCGGCTCGGAGTCAGTGTGCTGTGTCTGAGTGGGGTATTCATGTTGAACTGCAGCATGGTATCTCAGTGGACTGGCACTATACATCGACATCAGTCCGGACTAGTACAAGCACAAACACACACACGCACACACACACACACACACACACACACACACACACACACACACACACACACACACACACACACACACACACACACACACACACACACACACACACACACACACACACACACACACACACACACACACACACACACAAACACACACACACACACACAAACACGCGCGCGCGCGACGCGACATCAAACCTCATTTTCACCTCATCTCCAACTTCTCTCATAGACATGAACCTGTTTGATCACATGTAACTGTTATCTAACATGTGAGTTTCCGCCACTTCTCTTCTTATCCCTTGACGATGTTCCTGTAGCAGTTCATTGATGCAAAATAGGGGCGTTGGGGTAGCCTAGTGGTTAAAGCGTTCGCTCGTCACGCTGAAGATCCGGGTTAGATTCTACACATGGACACAATGTGTGAAGCCCGTTTCTGGTTCACCCGCCATGCCATTGGAATATTGCTAAAAGCGTCGTAAAACCATAGTCACCCACTCACTGATGCAAAATACCATTTTGGTGTGTCACCAGTTGTAAAAAGCACTGTTGTGTAACTGATTGATAAAATATCTAACGTTAGTTGTTATCTGTGCACTTTTCAACCACCTCACATCACCAAGTGTGACTGAATGAATAAAGACTGAATTTACAGTAACAAGGTATTCGGTTTATTAATATTGTTATTTGTACAGTTTACAAGCAACTCTTATAAAGTGATACACAATTAATAAAAGCTGAATTTACAGGAACATATTCAAATCTAATTATGTTGTTATTTGTGCAGTTAGCAAGCAACTCTCATCCCAAAGTAATCAGAAAACTGAATATGAAATTATCCATATGTTCATCACCACATTCAGTGATAACAAATATGACTAATGCATGAACGTTTTGTTAAAGATTTTACCACCATGTTGACGTGAAATCATAATACATTCTTCATTACACATTCTTCATAATACATTCTTCATAATACATTTTTCATAATACATTCTTCATAATAAATTCTTCATAATACATTTTTCATAATACATTCTTCATAATACATTCTTCATAATACATTTTTCATAATACATTCTTCATAATACATTCTTCAGAATACATTCTTCAGAATACATTCCCTCACATCGACTTTTCCTCACATTGAATATATACATAATGGTTTTTTTACAGTTTTATTCACAATTTGACAAACTATAATGCTATGAATATTAAAATTCACGGTCACTTGTGAAGTTCACTAAATGTCACCAGCTGGAACGTGTCACAGATACACATTCTTGTCAAGTCTGGTCGTCTTTGACATAGCATGCATGTACTGGTTGAGTGACTTCCCACATAGAAAGGATTTAAAATCTTGAAGACATCCTATCTAAATGGTCCACAAGTATTCACTCCAATTCCCTCTAACAATAAGCGGTTATCTTTGGTATCCCCAAGCACTTATACTCAGCATGGTCATCAGGCAATTGTAAAAATCACCAACACAAATGAAATCCTGTCTACATGGTCACATCCGACGATTGTTAAACACATCCTCTCAACAGTCAGACAACATGGCAGTCTATTTTCATTTCCAATATCCTGTTATAATTAGTGAGTGAGTGAGTAAGTATGTACCCATGTCGGGAATCGAACCCGGGTCTTCGGCGTGACGAGCGAACGCTTTAACCACTAGGCTACCCGACCACCCCTGTTATAATTAGTGGTATATGTTAGAAAAACGCATTCTGAAAAGCTACCCAGAGTCCACTACCAAACTTCCTCCTACTAATTCTTACAAAAACAGAACACAAATAGAAACTACAAAGTCAAACCATTTTCAACCTCGACATGGCAGGGTATCCTGCAACAGGAAGGTCTTAAATGTGTTAGCGCTCTTCCAGATAAGACCCGGATATGAGGTGGCGACGCTGCTGAATACTGATGCCCCAAGCTTGACGATAAATGTATATTATAGTGTTCTTCCACCATCCAGTAACAGTTGCATTGGTGATGTCATCCTCTGATCCCGCCCAACAGGAAAATGATGAGGCTCCTGCCTTTGACTGAAGATCGACACACTGTAAATTCCTTGGTCACATTGCGGTTCCCACGAACCAGCGCAGGACGCAGATTTCAGCACAGGCACAGTGAGTATCCACGATCTCAGTACGTTATTATTTTGAAATATGAGGTTGCATATCTAAGTATCACTTTAGATATTGTATTATGTTCTTTTTCTTATCTGAATAAAACTTTTAGTTTGAAGTCCATATTTTCTTTAATTCATGGATATGTTAATATTTCATTCAAAGCAAAAAGTAAAGCCTTTCTCTGTTTAGTAGTCCTGTTATCAGTGAAACGTCACCCATGCAAATCTATAACATTAATTATTACAATGATGACATGACATGGCAAATATTTTCTTCAAATTCGGAATTTTTTACTGACATAAATTTGTATACTAACTTCTTATGAAATTCTACAAAGTTCTAGAATAAAATACGAAAAGCTGACTGTACCTAAATGATGCTCGACCTGTGAGATTAAATCCTTGATTCTTTTCCCTTTTGGAAATGGAACAATCTAATTAAAATCAGATCTTAGTTCTCGCTACCGCTAACAACAATCTACTATCATTGATCTGTAAATAGTTTTTCCTAGATGAAACGATCTGATTGGTCTTCTTGTGCCTTCAAATCTAACGTAATATCAATGTTCTTTCTACTTGTGGTGCAACTAATACAGTTATTGAGTTGTGAGGAAGGAAGAGTTTGCTAACGCTGATTGAATCCAGACGTTCATGGAATGGAACGTAGTATTAATATTAGGTTATGGGACTCAAAAATAATTTCGCATGACGTCAAACATTATTTCAGGGGTAAGAGCATCCATTATCATTGATGGTATTTGTTCGTCAATCTGAGAGTGATGCTCACTGACGCTTAAAGGTTATATGTATTTTGAAAGCTGGGATCACTAGTGCTGACAGACTCTTCAACACATCAGGGGCGGTCGGGTAGCCTGGTGGTTAAAGCGTTCGCTCGTCACGCCGAAGACCCGGGTTCGATTCCCGACATGGGTACAATGTGTGAAGCCCATTTCTGGTGTCCCCCGCCGTGATATTGCTGGAATATTGCTAAAAGCGGCGTAAAACCATACTCACTCACTCACTCTTCAACACATCATCTAGAAATGTGTTGTGAATAGTAAAGACATGCAATTGAAACACGTCTAAGGACCTATTGTGTGTAATTCAAGAAACTATCATTCTCCAATAAATGGAGATATAACAAATCTGATGTAGATCCGATGTAGAAGGGAACAACACCCCCGGAACCAAGGAGTGGCCGACGTAGAAGGGAACAACATCCCCGGATCCAAGGAGTGGCCGACGTAGAAGGGAACAACACCCTCGGAACCAAGGAGCGGCCGACGAAGAAGGGAACAACATCCCCGGAACCAAGGAGTGGCCGACGTAGAAGGGAACAACACCCTCGGAACCAAGGAGTGGCCGACGAAGAAGGGAACAACACCCTCGTAACCAAGGAGCGGCTGAGGTAGAAGGGAACAACATCCCCGGATCCAAGGAGTGGCCAACGTAGAAGGGAACAACATTCCCGGAACCAAGGAGTGGCCGACGTAGAAGGGAACAACACCCCCGGAACCAAGAAGCGGCTGAGGTAGAAGGGGACAACATCCCCGGAACCAAGGAGTGGCCGACGTAGAAGGGAACAACACCCCCGGAACCAAGGAGTGGCCGACGAAGAAGGGAACAACACCCCCGGAACCAAGGAGCGGCTGAGGTAGAAGGGAACAACATCCCCGGATCCAAGGAGTGGCCGACGTAGAAGGGGACAACATCCCCGGATCCAAGGAGTGGCCGACGTAGAAGGGTACAACATCCCCGGAACCAAGTAGTGGCCGACGTAGAAGGGGACAACACCTCCGGAACCAAGAAGCGGCTGAGGTAGAAGGGGACAACATCCCCGGAACCAAGGAGTGGCCGACGTAGAAGGGAACAACATCCCCGGAACCAAGGAGTGGCCGACGTAGAAGGGGACAACACCCCCGAACCAAGGAGCGGCTGAGGTAGAAGGGGACAACACCCCCGGAACCAAGGAGAGGCTGAGGTAGAAGGGGACAACATCCCCGGATCCAAGGAGTGGCCGACGAAGAAGGGAACAACACCCCCGGAACCAAGGAGTGGCCGACGAAGAAGGGAACAACACCCCCGGAACCAAGGAGTGGCCGACGTAGAAGAGAACAACATCCCCGGAACCAAGGAGTGGCCGACGTAGAAGGGGACAACACCCCCGGTACCAAGGAGCGGCTAAGGTAGAAGGGGACAACACCCCCGGAACCAAGGAGTGGCCGACGAAGAAGGGAACAACACCCCCGGAACCAAGGAGTGGCCGACGAAGAAGGGAACAACACCCCCGGAACCAAGGAGCGGCTGAGGTAGAAGGGAACAACATCCCCGGATCCAAGGAGTGGCCGACGTAGAAGGGAACAACATCCCCGGAACCAAGGAGTGGCAGACGTAGAAGGGAACAACACCCCCGGAACCAAGTAGCGGCTGAGGTAGAAGGAGACAACATCCCGGATCCAAGGAGTGGCCGACGTAGAAGGGGACAACATCCCCGGATCCAAGGAGTGGCCGACGTAGAAGGGGACAACATCCCCGGAACCAAGGAGTGGCCAACGTAGAAGGGGACAACACCTCCGGAACCAAGAAGCGGCTGAGGTAGAAGGGGACAACATCCCCGGAACCAAGGAGTGGCCGACGTAGTAGGGAACAACATCCCCGGAACCAAGGAGTGGCCGACGTAGAAGGGGACAACACCCCCGAACCAAGGAGCGGCTGAGGTAGAAGGGGACAACACCCCCGGAACCAAGGAGAGGCTGAGGTAGAAGGGGACAACATCCCCGGATCCAAGGAGTGGCCGACGAAGAAGGGAACAACACCCCCGGAACCAAGGAGTTGCCGACGAAGAAGGGAACAACACCCCCGGAACCAAGGAGTGGCCGACGTAGAAGAGAACAACATCCCCGGAACCAAGGAGTGGCCGACGTAGAAGGGGACAACACCCCCGGTACCAAGGAGCGGCTAAGGTAGAAGGGGACAACACCCCCGGGACCAAGGAGTGGCCGACGAAGAAGGGAACAACACCCCCGGAACCAAGGAGTGGCCGACGAAGAAGGGAACAACACCCCCGGAACCAAGGAGCGGCTGAGGTAGAAGGGAACAACATCCCCGGATCCAAGGAGTGGCCGACGTAGAAGGGAACAACATCCCCGGAACCAAGGAGTGGCAGACGTAGAAGGGAACAACACCCCCGGAACCAAGTAGCGGCTGAGGTAGAAGGAGACAACATCCCGGATCCAAGGAGTGGCCGACGTAGAAGGGGACAACATCCCCGGATCCAAGGAGTGGCCGACGTAGAAGGGGACAACATCCCCGGAACCAAGGAGTGGCCGACGTAGAAGGGAACAACATCCCCGGAACCAAGGAGTGGCCGACGAAGAAGGGAACTACACCTCCGGAACCAAGAAGCGGCTGAGGTAGAAGGGGACAACATCCCCGGATCCAAGGAGCGTCCGACGTAGAGGGGAACAACATCCCCGGAACCAAGGAGTGGCCGACGTAGAAGGGGACAACACCCCCGGAACCAAGGAGTGGCCGACAAAGAAGGGAACAACATCCCCGGAACCAAGGAGTGGCCGACGTAGAAGGGGACAACACCCCCGGATCCAAGGAGTGGCCGACGTTGAAGGGAACAACATCCCCAGAACCAAAGATTGGCTGACGTAGAAGGGAACAACACCCTCGGAACCAAGGAGTGGCCGACGAAGAAGGGAACAACACCCCCGGAACCTAGGAGTGGCCGACGAAGAAGGGAACAACATCCCCGGAACCAAGGAGTTGCCGACGTGGAAGGGAACAACGCCCCCGGAACCAAGGAGAGGCCGACGTAGAAGGGAACAACATCCCCGGAACCAAGGAGTGGCCGACAAAGAAGGGAACAACACCCCCGGAACCAAGGAGTGGCCGACGAAGAAGGGAACAACACCCCCGGAACCAAGGAGTGGCCGACGTAGAAGGGATCAACACCCCCGGAACCAAGGAGTGGCTGAGGTAGAAGGGGACAACATCCCCGGATCCAAGGAGTGGCCGACGTTGAAGGGAACAACATCCCCAGAACCAAGGAGCGGCCGACGTAGAAGGGAACAACATCCCCGGAACCAAGGAGTGGCCGACGTAGAAGGGGACAACACCCCCGGAACCAAGGAGTGGCCGACGTAGAAGGGGACAACACCCCCGGAACCAAGGAGCGGCCGACGTAGAAGGGAACAACACCCCCGGAACCAAGGAGCGGTCGACGTAGAAGGGCACAACATCCCCGGAACCAAGGAGTGGCCGAGGTAGAAGGGGACAACATCCCCGGAACCAAGGAGTGGCCGAGGTAGAAGGGAACAACACCCTCGGAACCAAGGAGTGGCCGACGTAGAAGGGGACAACATCCCCGGAACCAAGGAGCGGCCGACGTAGAAGGGAACAACATCCCCGGAACCAAGGAGTGGCCGAGGTAGAAGGGAACAACATCCCCAGAACCAAAGATTGGCTGACGTAGAAGGGAAGAACACCCTCGGAACCAAGGAGCGGCCGACGTAGAAGGGCACAACATCCCCGGAACCAAGGAGTGGCCGACGTAGAAGGGGACAACACCCCCGGAACCAAGGAGTGGCCGACGTAGAAGGGGACAACACCCCCGGAACCAAGGAGCGGCCGACGTAGAAGGGCACAACATCCCCGGAGTCAAGGAGCGGCCGACGTAGAAGGGAACAACATCCCCGGAACCAAGGAGTGGCCGACGTAAAAGGGAACAACATCCCCGGAACCAGGGAGCGGCCGACGTAGAATTGCACAACATCCCCGGAGCCAAGGAGTGGCCGACGTAGAAGGGAACAGCACCCCCGGAACCAAGGAGTGGCCGACGTAGAAGGGGACAACACCCCCGGAACCAAGGAGTGGCCGACGTAGAAGGGGACAACACCCCCGGAACCAAGGAGCGGCCGACGTAGAAGGGCACAACATCCCCGGAGTCAAGGAGCGGCCGACGTAGAAGGGAACAACACCCCCGGAACCAAGGAGCGGCCGACGTAGAAGGGAACAACACCCCCGGAACCAAGGAGTGGCCGACGTAGAAGGGGACAACATCCCCGGAACCAAGGAGCGGCCGACGTAGAAGGGAACAACATCCCCGGAACCAAGGAGTGGCCGAGGTAGAAGGGAACAACATCCCCAGAACCAAAGATTGGCTGACGTAGAAGGGAACAACACCCTCGGAACCAAGGAGCGGCCGACGTAGAAGGGCACAACATCCCCGGAACCAAGGAGTGGCCGACGTAGAAGGGGACAACACCCCCGGAACCAAGGAGTGGCCGACGTAGAAGGGGACAACACCCCCGGAACCAAGGAGCGGCCGACGTAGAAGGGCACAACATCCCCGGAGTCAAGGAGCGGCCGACGTAGAAGGGAACAACATCCCCGGAACCAAGGAGTGGCCGACGTAAAAGGGAACAACATCCCCGGAACCAGGGAGCGGCCGACGTAGAAGGGCACAACATCCCCGGAGCCAAGGAGTGGCCGACGTAGAAGGGAACAGCACCCCCGGAACCAAGGAGTGGCCGACGTAGAAGGGGACAACACCCCCGGAACCAAGGAGTGGCCGACGTAGAAGGGGACAACACCCCCGGAACCAAGGAGCGGCCGACGTAGAAGGGCACAACATCCCCGGAGTCAAGGAGCGGCCGACGTAGAAGGGAACAACACCCCCGGAACCAAGGAGCGGCCGACGTAGAAGGGAACAACACCCCCGGAACCAAGGAGTGGCCGACGTAGAAGGGGACAACATCCCCGGAACCAAGGAGCGGCCGACGTAGAAGGGAACAACATCCCCGGAACCAAGGAGTGGCCGAGGTAGAAGGGAACAACATCCCCAGAACCAAAGATTGGCTGACGTAGAAGGGAACAACACCCTCGGAACCAAGGAGCGGCCGACGTAGAAGGGCACAACATCCCCGGAACCAAGGAGTGGCCGACGTAGAAGGGGACAACACCCCCGGAACCAAGGAGTGGCCGACGTAGAAGGGGACAACATCCCCGGAACCAAGGAGCGGCCGACGTAGAAGGGCACAACATCCCCGGAGTCAAGGAGCGGCCGACGTAGAAGGGAACAACATCCCCGGAACCAAGGAGTGGCCGACGTAAAAGGGAACAACATCCCCGGAACCAGGGAGCGGCCGACGTAGAAGGGCACAACATCCCCGGAGCCAAGGAGTGGCCGACGTAGAAGGGAACAGCACCCCCGGAACCAAGGAGTGGCCGACGTAGAAGGGGACAACACCCCCGGAACCAAGGAGTGGCCGACGTAGAAGGGGACAACACCCCCGGAACCAAGGAGCGGCCGACGTAGAAGGGCACAACATCCCCGGAGTCAAGGAGCGGCCGACGTAGAAGGGAACAACACCCCCGGAACCAAGGAGCGGCCGACGTAGAAGGGAACAACACCCCCGGAACCAAGGAGTGGCCGACGTAGAAGGGGACAACATCCCCGGAAGCAAGGAGTGGCCGACGTAGAAGGGAACAACACCCCCGGAACCAAGGAGTGGCCGACGTAGAAGGGGACAACATCCCCGGAAGCAAGGAGTGGCCGACGTAAAAGGGAACAACATCCCCGGAACCAGGGAGCGGCCGACGTAGAAGGGCACAACATCCCCGGAGCCAAGGAGTGGCCGACGTAGAAGGGAACAGCACCCCCGGAACCAAGGAGTGGCCGACGTAGAAGGGGACAACACCCCCGGAACCAAGGAGTGGCCGACGTAGAAGGGGACAACACCCCCGGAACCAAGGAGCGGCCGACGTAGAAGGGCACAACATCCCCGGAGTCAAGGAGCGGCCGACGTAGAAGGGAACAACACCCCCGGAACCAAGGAGCGGCCGACGTAGAAGGGAACAACACCCCCGGAACCAAGGAGTGGCCCACGTAGAAGGGGACAACATCCCCGGAAGCAAGGAGTGGCCGACGTAGAAGGGAACAACACCCCCGGAACCAAGGAGTGGCCGACGTAGAAGGGGACAACATCCCCGGAAGCAAGGAGTGGCCGATGGTGTCTCTCTGCTTCAAGATACTTGCTTCCCGTTTAGCGGCCTCATGATCAACAGGGACGATATCTGCACCTTCTTGATGGCGCCCGTCTCGGGTAGGTCTTGGGTTGTTCCACCCTGACAGTTTCGAGCATAGTCAGTGCCTCCTCCTACACTTCTTCGAACTGACATCATCTTGACCCACAACATGTTACCACCTAGCAACTACGTGATAAAAAGTAATCTAAAATAAAAATACTCCTCAGCTGTATCAGAGGATAATAACTATCTGGTTCTTACCAGAATACATTAACGTTCGATACAAAAAAATAATATGCTATGACAACTCTGAAAAAATAGATATTGAAACTAGCACACACAGGAAAGAAGTGAGGTTTTCCTGCCTTGCGCATGCGCAAGGGGCCTGCATAACAAGATACTATTACTTGCATAACTTATTACGGATAGTTAACAGTGAAGTGGACTTCTGTTGGAAAACTGAAGATTTATAGTGTGGTGAGAGCCAAAAATACCGGATTTATGGCTATGATATAATAGAAGTAATGTTTTTTTGTTGAAATTTGGGATTTGTAAAGTTCATAGTTTCTTGAATTCAGGGGTATCAAAGCCTTTGACTTTGATTGGTCCTATTATCAGTGAAATAAAGACACCACTACAAAGACATAAAATAAATTAAAACTATAACAACTTGAATTAGGAACTTCTTAATTCCAATTTGGAATTTGTTGCTGGCATTCATCGCAGACTTTGGACCAGAAATCAGCCTCTGAACAGATCTAGATAGGTCCAAAGCAGACGAAATCATCCCAAGTGTTTTCACTGACACTTTCTAAAGTTGCATTTATATGTTATATCGAAAGTTGCTTATTTGTTTAGATGGACCTGAAAGTGACATCGCTGCACGACATAGTTAGGTAAAGAACTAAAACTGAGATGGCCAGTTCAAGTGAACTAACAAGTGTGTCATTGGCGCCGGTGGAGGATGACCTTGCAGAGCTCATCGTTTCAGAAGGTATTCCGGTTAGGGCCAACTCAGGTATGTTAACATTTCATGGCCTAATTCAATCCAGAACTAATTTTAAAACATGACATGACCCAAACACCTGAATCCAACGATAAAGCATATCCCATATAGGGTCATCGCTTCCAAGGCAGAGATACCTGGCTCCATTCCATTCATAACTGAATTCTGAAGCAAAATATAACCTAACCTAACTAGCCACTGTTAGTAATCATTCTTCGTGTTCGTATTTGTATTTATTTGTTACAAGAGACTAAATACGTCTATTCTTAAATCCAACACGGACGCCAATATCATGGACGACACTTGTTCTAATGGACCTGAAAAAAGCAATATTGACTGAGGACGAAATCTGAGATCGATATTGCTTTTTTCCGGATACATAAAAACAGGTATTGACCTCATATGTAAAGTTTATAATTGATGTATTGTCCGTTAAAAAGACAACATATCAAATTATGTTAGGTGCAATAACTATAAGAGGTTCCAACAAACGGAGACACATGATTGGCTGAGGTTTCCGGTAATTTCCATTCTACTTCTAGCAATTAAAGTCAATACTGTAAATAACGCAAAGTAACTGTGTTGATTACCTAACCATTGATGTAAAGTAACTGTGTTGCTTACCTACCTATTGATGTAAAGTAACTGTGTGGCTTACCTACCTATTGATGTAAAGTAACTGCGTGGCTTACCTACTTATTGATGTAAAGTAACTGTGTGGCTTACCTACCTATTGATGTAAAGTAACTGCGTGGCTTACCTACCTATTGATGTAAAGTAACTGTGTGGCTTACCTACCTATTGATGTAAAGTAACTGCGTGGCTTACCTATCTATTGATGTAAAGTAACTGCGTGGCTTACCTACCTATTGATGTAAAGTAACTGTGTGGCTTATCTACCTTTTGATGTAAAGTAACTGTGTGGCTTACCTACCTATTGATGTAAAGTAACTGCGTGGCTTACCTACTTATTGATGTAAAGTAACTGTGTGGCTTACCTACCTATTGATGTAAAGTAACTGAGTGGCTTACCTACCTATTGATGTAAAGTAACTGTGTGGCTTACCTACCTATTGATGTAAAGTAACTGCGTGGCTTACCTACCTATTGATATAAAGTAACTGTGTGGCTTACCTATCTATTGATGTAAGTACCTCTACTGTCATAAAGTGTACGTGGGTAACCCAAAAGGTAAAACAAATTGTCAGAATCAGGAATGAGAATATGTCACATTTCAGTTTAAATATTTATGCAATATAAAAGTAGAAAACAATCATATTATGAAAACAAACTACTAATATGTTTTCTCATCAATGACTTCCTGAAACATTTATTGTTGCCAAGGAACAAGGGGTATTAAGGAAGAGAATTTATTCTGGATGTCAACTTCTTTATTATGAGGAACACAATGTTTCGGAGTATATCTGATGAAGGAGTAAGCATATACTCCGGAACGTTGTGTTCCTCATAATAAAGAAGTTGACATCTGTAAATTCTCTTCCTTGTGTGAATCACTACACGGATTCAAACAGTTTGCACATCAGTTTTTCGATTCATACCTCAATGGTCCAAAAACATTCCATAGTCAAATCTGAATTTTACGTACTCTTTTGGAGTAAGATACATACTCAGGATATAAACAGCCATTCTTGTCTTTGATAGGAGTTTAAAATCACGACTTCTTTGTATCTGTAACAACTATTACTGATGTGTCTTTGAAGTAGGTGCATGTCCTTAGATACATACAAATTGCCACTATATGCTTCGACAATCGTTCTACAACAAGCTGAAGCCTATACTAATTGATATTATGATTGGTATATTAGTCCCAAACCCTATATCAACAGGACCTAATTCAAAATGGTATGATAGTGAAATTGTCAGGGCTGTCCTAATACACTTCGTTGCGATATTGCACATATCACAACAGTTACGTTGCAAAAGGTTTGTTTTGTTTGTTTGTTGTTTAACGCAATATTCCAGATATGACGGCGGACTGTAAATAATCGAGTATGGATCCCAGACAAATCAGTGATTTATGTTATGAGCAATGATCCACACCCGGGTACTCTATCAGTTCCAATCCATTATTTCCCCTCTTACAACAACATGGTGCCGAGGGCCAATTCTATCAAGGAATCCCCATTGGGGTAGTGAAGTAGCGATACAATGCAAAACATGAAATTCAACACGAGGTATTTTTTAAAGACATTGTTAAAGTTTGGGAATTTACAGTTTTTGGTAAACTTGTTTTAATTAAAATCATTCTTTGGAATGTTCATGTTCATCTCAATAAATAAGGAAAGGCCTACTCAGAAGTCAAGATGTCATTTAAAGTGGAAGAGTTTGTTGAGGCTATAAAATTAGAAGCAGTGTTAGCTTTAAAGAAAAGTGAGAAGGTGAGCTACACAGGATATTGCCATGTTATTTATTTTAGATAATTTCTTAAATACAGATCAGTTGAATATCTTTGTCTCATTTAATATTGTTGATAGACGATGTCCCTAAAGCCATCACTCTCGTCAAGACGCAGAACATATATACGGGACCGACTCCTGCAGGGACAGTTGGTGATGGTAGGTAACAAAAACCATGTCAATATCTGGACGGGTGTAAAGAAATCACAAATCCCTGGTCATGCATATGTACAAAAGTTTCTCTCAGTATCGATATCAAACTATTTTCTGCATAAACATAATATATACTGAGAACTGACAATAAAGTTGAAAATATGATGTCGCCATTGGAGAATGAACCTTCATAGAGTGAGGGCCAAACTTTATGACCGTCGGAGCTTGCGAGGATATTTGTGAACGATCGTGCAGTTAAACTCTCTGACGTTTCTCAATGTAAACTAAAACGCTGAGTTCAAAATTAAAGGCTCTAAATGTTCATAGAGAACGCTTCCGTTCGTATTCGTGCTGGGGAATTCCCAGGGGTTTCCCCAGAAATGGGGAAGTAGTCCGTCAGTGTTTACGTCATTTCAAGAACACGGTCTCGTGAAAAAACATATGAGCGTTAAATTGTCTCGTCCAATTGAAAAGCCGTATATCGTGTAAACTTCAAATAAAAAAATTATACATGCCAAAGTTCAGCTTCCTATGTGTTGAAACTTCAGAGAAAACACAGGAAATAGGGACCAGAGAGTGGGGCCTATGTCAAATTCAGGCACAGAGCATTATCATTGTTAACATCATTTCATAAATATATAATAAAATTATGACTGCTTTAATTTGTAGCCACCCTGGACCTTCAAATAGATGATGCCGAAGAAATCTTTGTTGCAACCGAGAGCTTCAGGATTGTAGAACAAAAACTGAAGGATTTTGGCCATGTCACAATCTGTGGTGCTTCAGGAGAAGGCAAAACAACAGCAGCTCTCATGCTGGGTTCACAGTATAGAAAAATGGGTTACAAACTTGCATTTGTGGACATAATTGAACGGTTTGACTTGGACAGCTTCTTGAGTTCATCACCTAGAGTATTTCTGATCATAGACGATATGTTTGGTACTGTTGGGTTATCCACAGATGTTTCACAGCTGAAAATATTTCTCAATAAGCTTGCTCGACACTTAAAACACTGCAAAAGGAGAGCTGAGAAGCAAGGCGCACCAAGAAAACAGCAAGTTAAAAAAGGACAAGAGTCAACAAAGAAGATTCGTGTTGTCTTCACAACCAAGACATACAACTTCCATGATGGAGTGGCTCAGCTGCAGTATGAAGGATTCTCCCTGTTCAAGGGACCAACACTGGTGGATTTGACAACTCAAGAGAAACACAGATATACTCAAGCAGAGAAGAAGGCTATATTTGAGCACCACAGGGACATACATAGAGAATATTCCGATGAAGACTGTGAAGATATACCTGACTTCGAACTGTGGCACATAGATTCAAGTATATTTGGATTTCCCCTCACATGTAAACTCAGTTTTGATTTTTCATCTATTTTCAAAAATAAAAATAAGTTTTTCAAGGAACCATTGTTATATCTAAGGCTAGAGCTCAAAAACTTACTGAGATCGAAAACTGATCGATCAGCCGTATTGGTCCTAATGCTACTGTGTGATGATAAGTTAGATTTGGCTAAGTTGGAAGCAAACGGCAAAGACAAGAAACTGGACCACATGGTCAGTACTGTTTTGGATTTGCTGCCATCAGCATCACGTCAAGGAATGTATGAAGCAGCAAAGTGTCTGAGAGGAACATTCCTTACACGTGGCGATGCTGTTGGATTTGCTCACTCTTCGATCTATGACGCTTGTGCTTGTTCGTTGTTTGAGATCAGTCCAACATTTGTGCTGACTCACTGCAGTGACAACTTCATATATGAGCGAGTGCAACCACAACCAGTGGAAGAAAGCAAAATCGATGATCATCTCCACCTGATCTACCTCTCCGAAGTATATTATGATATCCTAACTACACGACTTGCAGAATCAGTAAAGAATGGGCAGTTTTCAAAATCAGTGACACATCCCATTCTCCGACAAGAAAAGGTAGCTCTTCAATTGCTTGAAAAACTACATGATGGATCCATGGATGAATGTTGGTTTCACAAGAGAGATAAGGGGAATTGCTTTTTGTATTGGGCTGTTCTTGGACACAGTGCAAAGTTTGTCCTAGAAATAGAACATGAAACTGGAGGAGAATTCACTCAAACAGAGATCAGTGAAGCCATGGAAGGTTGTGTGGTCATCAACAATCTGACTGTATTGAAGTGGCTTTTCCCCAGGAGTAACAATCCAAACATTGATTTAACCATGAACTTGTGGATGTTGCAGGCTGCTGAACATGGGAGTTCTGAAACACTTGTTTATCTTATAGAAAATGGTGCTGATGTATTTACCATTGATGCAGAAAAGAGAAATATCATTCACATAGCATGCACTAAAGGACACAAGAAAACACTAAAGGTACTGAAAGAGCACAACAGTGAATACTTTAAGGATGAAGTGAAGAAAGTTTTACTGAACTCTACTAATGATACGGGGATGACTCCACTCATGGTTGCAGCACTTACAGGATCTTATGAGTGTTATCAGCTGTTGCAATCAATATCTAACAAAAATACCAAAGACAAGAATGGAAATGACATAATGGATCTTGCCTGTCAGGGTGGTAACAAGGCTATAGTAAAACATCTTGTGTCACCTTCAAACATCAACACGAGGGGCAAGAATGGATCTACACCAGTAATGATGGCAGCTTTTTGGGGACATCAAAGTGTGTTTGACCTCCTAGTATCAGAGCAAGCTGACCTGACACTGGTGGATAACGATGGTGATAGTTTACTTCATTTTGCCTGTAAGGGTGGTAACGAGGCTATAGTACAACATCTTGTGTCACCTTCAAATATCAATACCAGGGGACTGAGTGGATATACACCAGTAATGATGGCAGCTTTTGGGGGACATCAAAGTGTGTTTGACCTCCTAGTATCAGAGCAAGCTGACCTGACACTGGTGGATGACGGTGGTGAGAGTTTACTTCATTTTGCCTGTCAGGGTGGTAACAAGGCTATAGTACAACATCTTGTGTCACCTTCAAATATCAATACCAGGGGACTGAGTGGATATACACCAGTAATGATGGCAGCTTTTGGGGGACATCAAAGTGTGTTTGACCTCCTAGTATCAGAGCAAGCTGACCTGACACTGGTGGATGACGGTGGTGAAAGTTTACTTCATTTTGCCTGTCATGGTGGTAACGAGGCTATAGTACAACATCTTGTGTCATCTTCTGATATCAATACTAGGGGATTAGATGGATGTACACCAGTAATGTTGGCAGCTTTTTGGGGACATCAAAGTGTGTTTGACCTCTTAGTGTCAAAGCAAGCTGACCTGACACTGGTGAATAACTATGGGAATAGTTTACTTCATGTTGCCTGTCGGGGTGGTAACAAAGCTATAGTACAACATCTTGTGTCATCTTCTAACATCAATACCAGGGGACGGAATGGATATACACCAGTAATGATGGCAGCTTTTGGGGGACATCAAAGTGTGTTTGACCTCCTAGTATCAGAGCAAGCTGACCTGACACTGGTGGATGACGGTGGTGAGAGTTTACTTCATTTTGCCTGTCAGGGTGGTAACAAGGCTATAGTACAACATCTTGTGTCACCTTCAAATATCAATACCAGGGGACTGAGTGGATATACACCAGTAATGATGGCAGCTTTTGGGGGACATCAAAGTGTGTTTGACCTCCTAGTATCAGAGCAAGCTGACCTGACACTGGTGGATGACGGTGGTGAAAGTTTACTTCATTTTGCCTGTCATGGTGGTAACGAGGCTATAGTACAACATCTTGTGTCATCTTCTGATATCAATACTAGGGGATTAGATGGATGTACACCAGTAATGTTGGCAGCTTTTTGGGGACATCAAAGTGTGTTTGACCTCTTAGTGTCAAAGCAAGCTGACCTGACACTGGTGAATAACTATGGGAATAGTTTACTTCATGTTGCCTGTCGGGGTGGTAACAAAGCTATAGTACAACATCTTGTGTCATCTTCTAACATCAATACCAGGGGACGGAATGGATATACACCAGTAATGGTTGCAGCTGTTTTTGGACATCAAAGTGTGTTTGACGTGCTGGTATCAGAGCAAGCTGACCTGACACTGCTGAACAACCATGGTGAAAGTTTACTTCATGTTGCCTGTCGGGGTGGTAACAAGGCTATTGTACAACATCTTGTGTCACCTTCAAATATCAATACTAGGGGACGGAATGCAGATACACCAGTAATGGTGGCAGCTGGTAAAGGACATCAAAATTTGTTTGACCTCCTAGTGTCAAAGCAAGCTGACCTGACACTGGTAAATAACGATGGTGATAGTTTACTTCATGTTGCCTGTCAGGGTGGTAACAAAGCTATAGTACAACATCTTGTGTCATCTTCTAACATCAATACCAGGGGACGGAATGGATATACACCAGTAATGGTTGCAGCTGTTTTTGGACATCAAAGTGCGTTTGACGTGCTGGTATTAGAGCAAGCTGACCTGACACTGCTGAACAACCATGGTGATAGTTTACTTCATGTTGCCTGTCAGGGTGGTAACAAGGCTATAGTACAACATCTTGTGTCACCTTCAAATATCAATACTAGGGGACGGGATGGATATACACCAGTAATGGTGGCAGCTGATAAAGGACATCAAAATGTGTTTGACCTCCTAGTGTCAAAGCAAGCTGACCTGACACTGGTGAATAACGATGGTGATAGTTTACTTTACGTTGCCTGTTGGGGTGGTAACAAGGCTATAGTACAACATCTTGTGTCGCCTTCAAATATCAATACTAGGGGACGGAATGCATATACACCAGTAATGATGGCAGCTTTTCGTGGACATCAAAGTGTGTTTGACCTCCTAGTGTCAAAGCAAGCTGACCTGACACTGGTGAATAACGATGGTGAAAGTTTACTTCATGTTGCCTGTTGTGGTGGTAACAAGGCTATAGTACAACATCTTGTGTCGCCTTCAAATATCAATACTAGGGGACGGAATGCATATACACCAGTAATGATGGCAGCTTTTCGTGGACATCAAAGTGTGTTTGACCTCCTAGTGTC